>NW_027491038.1:0-1430280 GCF_021521415.1 Bidens hawaiensis | reverse complement strand
TTGCACTTTTGTTCCATTGGTTGGCGGTAAACAAACAAACTTGAGAAATTAACCTATTCCGACACAAAAATAGATTGATTTGAGAATATCACTTATATGTTCGTATACAAGGGCTATATACATACATGTATATCATATTCATATGCCCGTAGGACTATATACCGTACAGCAGATGAAATGACTGGTATGATAAAGAGAGTATACGTTTATTAAAAATAAATTTTGTAGGACCCAAAAAATAATTGCACTTTGGTCCTTCCAAGGTTTGTGTTTCTTTGACTAACCCCATTTCCAAACACTCCCAAAGAAGAATTCTATTCCTGAATCTTGCTATTCCATATTTAGATTCTTTATATTAAACTACTATCTACAAGTCAAGAGCATGTGTATAACTTCTGATGCATAAGTTACAAGTCTCTATAGCGTAAATCATGGAGTCTTAACTCTCATGTAAATGCACAAGAAAGATATTATGAGACTTGAGAAAGGGCTAATATGGGAATTATGTACTCTAATTATCAAGATTCAAGATCATTATGTTACTTATGTATGATAACTACAATCTTGAGTTGGTCAAACAAGGTCAATTCTTGGAAAACTAGCATCTCCACCTTAAGAAATGATATCAAAATCATATTAAAGATTGATTAAAAATTTAAACAAAATACTGAAATACCCAACAAAATTCTTGCATAAACTATGAACAATCTTGAATAGTCAAACAAGGTCAATTCTTGCAAAATTACCATTTCAACCTCAAGAAATGGTACCAAATCACCTAAAAGATTGATTAAAACAAATACCCAACAAAATTCCTGCATAAACTATAAACAATACCAACAAAAAGATTGAATCTTTACGGAGATGAACCATCAAACAAAACCTCATTCATCATATCATCCTCACCATTAGCCACCGCAAAAAACTCGGCATCTTTTTCATCATCATTACACAAACCCCCCCTCGAATTAGCCGCTATGAACACCAACTTCTGAGCCCTCTCGATCCCAGCCCGCGATTGAGCCCATTTCAAAAACCCCCAATTCGATTTGAACCTGCATGAAGTAGCATGAAGAAAGATCAACCTCACAGCAACTTTCCTCAAAGAACTAAACTCCATTAAATGCGTTTCCCAAACTAACCGACTACTTTGCGGGTTCACAATTTTCATCTTACCCGTGACCGGGTCCCTCTGCTTAAGCTGAACTGCTTGAGCATAAACCGGGTCCAGCCCATCGGTTCGCCATTTCATTAGCTCCATTAACGCAATGTGAGCCTCTTCTCTCGACACTAGCCGTGTTATAAGCTTGTCAACATCCTTTTCTTGATCAGGAGTCAAGTACTTAAAAGGGGGCAAATACTTCCCGCTTCGATCCTTGATCAAATAAAACGGGTCGAGTATAAACGCAGCAGCCCAGGCAGGATGATAGTTTTTTCGAAACCGTTTATCAAACACCTTCTCTAGATGACTCTCATTCATCTGAAACTTCACACACCAGTCCTTAATTTTCACTCTAACCTCCTCCCAAAGCGGTAAGCACTGCCCAATTCGCGGTCTCTCTTTCCGGATCTCATCAGTTATACCTTTAACCAACTTAACCAACGAATTAACCGCCTCAACTTCCCTCCAAAACTGCGGATTCCTCATTATTTCCTCAATCTCCATCGACACCTTTTCGTAACTCTCATCATGTAAAACCATTTGTAAAATCCTTGCTGAAGTTATCACGTCTTCCACCATATCAAACACGGGCTCGAGCTCATCCCCAAACCCGTTACCAAACGGTACACGTAGCAACCGTGCCCGCCCCGATTCTTGAAACTGATACTTGAGAAAAAGATTCCTAACATGAGAAGTTTTGTTAACAAAGTTTGCAACTTTATAACAATTATCAACCACATTCTTGAATAATAACAACTCTTTACTAAAATCTTTTAATAAACAATTAACCCCTTGAAACTGACATGAAATATTAACCATCCATTGATGCTGGTTTTCAAGATTCTTCAAAGCTTTTGACTTAAACTTATCAGACACAACCCCAACGCATCGCTGCAAATTACCACCACAAATCTCAACAATGGTTTCCATTAACACATCCTCCGCATACTTCGGAAACACATACCCATTATTAACCACTGCTCGCCGGAAAACACTGGTTCCGGTGGGTAAATTGACCGACAAATTCACCAATTTGGACTTCCACCCGTCGGACGAGAGCTGGAAGAACATGGCGTCGCGAATTCGAGCTTCGGATTCGGCTTTCGCGGTTTGGAATTTGGCGTCCAGGCGGTTTCCGGCGAGTTCACGGCGGGGTATTTCCGGCAGGCCGAGTTGACTCAGGAAGGTAGTGAATTTTGGGTGAGTCAAACTCGTTAATGTGACGGACCCACAGGATTCGTATACCCAGTCGGATAATAACTGGAGCGATGATTCGATTTGTGTCTTGGATAGTATTTGACCCGGAGGGCTTTTTGGGGATTTCAGCTTCTTCACACTATCTTCAAACATTGCTAACGCATTTAAATCGTCTTTTCCACCAGACAGCTGATGGTACTGCTGGTGATGCGTGACGTACAACTCACTATTGCTTACGTTAATAACCGCCGCCGCCGGTGCCGGCAATGCGGGTACGGAGACGGATACCGGGTCTGGTAATCCTGGTCGGGTCGGATAAGACCCGTCGATGGAGAATCTGGCGGGTTCGATCATTGTGATCGCGGTGGTTCGCTTGCGGTGGCAGGAGTTGCGTTTCCGGTGGCCGGAGGAGGTCGCCGGAGAAGTTAGGTTCATGATTCCGGCGGGTGGGATTGAGGAAATTGGTGTTGGGTTTGAATCGTTGTTGAAGTTGGGACATGTTCCTCGTTTGAGATGCTCCGAGGCTGTACGAGAAGGGTTTGAGGCTGAGAAAACGGCGCCGCATAAGCAGCACCGGAGCTTGACGGCCTTCGGAGCTCCGGTGTCGGAGTTGTTAATGAGAATAGGCTCCAAGTGGGACCAGTACCAAGCTCCTTTGCCTTTGATTGCCTTTGTACGGACCATTACGAGTCCTTCGTATCGTTTGGTGAGTGTGTTTGACTCCGTTGACTCCGGTGGTGGTGGTGGTGGAGGTGGCGATGATGATGACGGTGGTGGTGGTGATTGTTGTGTCGCCGTGGACATTATTATTTAGAGGTTGAAGACTTGTTGATTCCGACAAGATGATATAAGTTTTCAGTTAGCCGGAATTGAGAAGTGAAGGTGGCCCGAATGGGAAGAGACTGCGAAGAACCATGGTGGCTCCGTCGAGGTGAAAGTGAAAGTGAAAGTGAAAGTGAAAGTGAAGTGGGTTGTATGTTTTAGAATTTTGATCTTAGTTTAGTTTAGTTTAGTTTAGTTTAGTTTAGTTGTTGGGAGGAAGTTTGAGTGGGAGTGGGAGTGGGAGTGGGAGTGGGAGTCAAATAAGGGTTGTTTTTATTTTTTATTATTTCTTCTTTTAGTGCACATTTTTGTTATTAGATCATTATCTTAAAAAATTACAATAATAATAACGGTCCTGTTGGTTTAGTACTTTTTAGTAGTTTAGTTTAAGTTTGGTATGGATTTAGCTCTTAACTTGATTAAAGTATAACAAATGTTAGATTTTTAACTAAAAAAATTAACATTTCGAAAAATAGAAATGGGAAAAAGGCATTCATTTATCATATGCTATTTTCTTCTTCATTATACTAGTTTTTTTTATCATGTATGAAAAGGGGGAAGAATGGGAGGAGGATGCTATGGACTTAGGTCTAGGGGTATACCTTAACGTGTATGGCGTTAAAGCTGACTTGGCAAGTGGACAAATGTTACAGCAAGGGTTAACGAATGGTACATCACTCTTTTCACGGGTTAAGTGGCGTTAAAAACAATATGAGTTAAAATGCTAACGGACTTTAAAATCCTTTACACACACACAATAGTTTAATAATTAAGTGTACATTAAACTAAGGGAGGTTAAGGGGGTTAAATAATTTACTTAGGATAGGGTGGAGTGAAATGGGATAAAGTATGTGGCGTGGTGTCTACGTGGAGTTAAAAAGTATGAATGTATACTCCCTTATAGACATGGACATGCAAGGAATCGAAGTGGCACAAGGATGTTGTTAAAAATATCAAAAAGAAACTAAAATTAAGTCTCTGGACTTGTATTGCGTCCCAAATACTTGTTTGATTACATGGTTTGAGACTAAGAAGAAGAACCAAGGATGTCAATTTTTTTGGAAGTTCGAGAAGAAGATGAAAAGCATCAAAGTGGGAGATTTTTTTCGGGTAAAAGAAGAATCGTCGACTTGTAGAAAGCTGTTGGAATTTCTTCTTTATTTTATGTTTTTTTATTATAAAAAAGTAAAAAAAACAGTTATGTAACAATAATCTTAGTAATTTTGGGAGGTTTAATAGTCGAAATATTCTAGTGGTTAACATTCAGCTACTACAAAGCGATTACAATAAACTAGTAGGCAAACGGGCAACAAGCTGCGCCGCAACCCCTTTTTGAATAGCAAAGCCAATCCTAATAAAAACGAAGCTTTGGGACCTAGGAACTGAAGAGGTTCCGTGTACGACATGCTGAACTCTACTCAAAAAATTCACGGCCTCCGGGGGCCAGAAAACCAAATGTATCAAAAACAAATGGGAGAAAGACATGTTGATTCTATAAACAAGTTTTCTCGTGTTTAACAAGTTTGCCCAATTCAGCTTTCAGTGTAGCCTGACCCACAACAAACCCACGGTCCCTGAGCCCATCAAAAGGAGACACTTCTATAAGATCCACATAGGCAAATAACAGGGGTTGTTATCAAGGACAAATTTATATATATATATATATATATATAATATATATATATATATGATGTGTTTAATGTATTTTTATGGAATATTTAATAAAGATTTGAGTAACAATTACTCCACTCCATAAAGTTGGTAAATACGCAATTGTAGTACAAGTTTTTTTTCTAGAAGTTGGAATCTATTATATTAATAGTAAAGAGAGAGAGCCTTTATGTTAGAAAATTATTTGTTTAAATAATGGTAATATATTGGTATATAATATAATTAGACATTTACCGGAAAAGCGATGAAAGGCATAGTGTAATCTTAAATAATTAAATACGGTTCTTGTATATCATAGGACGGAAGGTTTTCCTTTTTTCTTTTCATTTACCAATATGATGGAATATGACAAAGTCACCATGTAAATAGCATATGGTACAACACATAGTAAGTTTGTAACAAGCTTTGTGATGGAAAAATTATTACTAATGTGATGGAATATCGCAAGGCATAATTCATCTCTTCACGGTTGCTACTAGGCTACATATACTTTGTTAATATGTATACTAAAATGGGTATTTTTGTGTTGGTTACCATAAAATTGCATCTTCTTAGGTGAAAATACATTTATTTCTCTTATAACATAGTTAGGGTTTTAAAAAAGCATTCAGAACATTTACATTGGAACTTTTATATTAGTACTTTCTTTAAATTTTTTTTTAATAATGAGATAGATAGAAGAAACAACTTAGAGCATTCATATCGTATTCTTCATCCCTATATAATTTAACTAAAAGTAACTTTTAAAAAAATTGTTTTTAACTCTTTAAAAAGTTCCTACATTCCATTTTTGTCTTTATCCCCATTTTATCAAACAATATTTAGTTATTCATATTTTTAAAATTTTGTTCTCTATTCTTCTATTCACAATTTCACATCCATCACTAAAAAAATATACGAATAGTAATTAGCAAATTTGAAGAATAGGTCTGTTTTAAGGTAAAAGTGAGTGATGCAGACGGAAATAAGGGATAGAATGTGGAGGTGTTTTCTATGTTTTTTAGTCATTTCCCTTTAAATTCGAAAACGAAATTAGGGATGGGGTGTGATGTGAATGCTATAAAACACCACTATATTAGATTCTCTATAACATACAAAATTAAAGAATGCCTCTATATATTGAAACTCATATTCAACACTTTATATTTTGTTGTGAGCGAAAAAATAATAAAATAAATGTTTGTGAGTATGATATAGATATAGATGGACAGTTTAATGTGAGAGGTTTTTAAAGAGTAAATAAAATTTAAAGATAAAATATACTATATCGGTTAAATTATAAAAACGAAGATGGAGATTTCAGAATGAATGTATTCTTATAAACTAAGAGTATCCACCTTTTGCATATCATCAAAGCTACATCTACGTTTAACTTATTAAGCATTAAAATGGGTCATGCTATCTACCATGTGCATCTAGAATGCGTGAATGTATACTACAATGAATTATCTATTGTAATGTTTTTTTGAAAATCGGGCCCCAAACTCGAACACAAAACACACGATATATGTATAACTTGTTAAGAACGAAAACCACACAATATACAATGACCATACGCCTCTATTTATATTAACTCAACTCTTATTTCTTGTAACATCTTAAATTTTATAATAATAAATAAATGAATATGCTTGTTAAATGTGTGTTAATATTTAATTAAGATTAAATATAATAAAGAAGTATGGACTTGGGTGGGAAAATATGGAATAAGGGATGGGATGGGCCTTGAGTCTGATGTGTGTATAACGATGCTCTCACAACTAAGCTTTAAATTTATTAAACGAAATTCCTAAAGAAGCCACACAAAACCGGCAAGTGTATCGATCAATAATAGTATAGCACTAAGGAAGTCCGAGTGTCGAACACAAGGACACGTGAAAACGTAACTAATACTTAACCCTAAATAAGACTCATCTAGGACTAATATATTTTAAATTGATTTTTATATTATTAAATACTTAACCTAACTTAAATTAATTAACTTAAAAGACTTAATTTAAGAAAACTGGACGAAACTTTGAAAGTAAGATTTATCAATGGGAAAAACGTCTACCTAGGTAAGAATCCTATTGAAGGTATAGTAAGCTAATAGACTGTAGAATCTCACGACACCGGTTCTTAAGGATGACACAACTAAGGTTCACTCAAGAAAGCTAGATTACCTCTCAGTCTCACTAACAAACCCCAACCTACCCTTAATTGATTTTAAGAACAAAACCGGGTGACAAATTGTTAACGTGCTCTAATGCCGACTCTCCTCTCGGTCTCACCGACACACTACCCTAATGGAGACGAATACTACGCAACCAAGGATAGAGGAACAATTCAGTTTAATTTAAACTAGGTCAACTAATCGCTCACAAACCCAAACCCGACAAGAACTGAACCCGCTCTCGCGCGATCCTAATCCTAATAAGTAAAAGCTATGAGATGAGTTTACTTCCTATCACCTCTTGGTCTCTAAGAAGGTGCCTACCCGCTGATTATATTCAATTAATACACTCACTTAAACCCTACGGCTGTACTTCCCGCAAACAAACCCTAAACACCAAGTAAAGAGTTTTAACAAGCAACAATCAATCAAAACTCATTCAATTAATCAAAGCAAGAGGTAATAGAGTGTAATTAACAAATTCACAGCCACTAAACACAACCTAATTCAATGTTAAAACAAATTTTACATTAACAATTCAAGTCATGATCATCAACAATCCAAACTACTTACTAAAACCTAACAATAATCATCTAACCTAGGTAGAACTAACTACTTTAGCCTAACACTGATTTTGGATAGCAGCATATAGTTAAGATAAACATCAAATAACTCAACCAAAACATAATAAAACTCATTCAATGATCAAGAACAATCAAACACAAGTCAAACTTCAAATTACTTGCAAAACAATCCAACAAAAAGCTTAAACTTAACAAGTTAGGGTTCTTGAACAAAGGACAAAGTTTATGGATGATTACTTAGGGATATATGGCTGAGATTATGAATGTATATGACCGTAGCTGCTGTCCACAACTGTTCTTAGCCTCCTTCTTCTTCCCTTGGCTCAAGAATTGCAAAAAAAACGAATTTTTCCTATTGAATGGGGGCTTTTAGGGTTATTTTTTTACTAGTTGGGGGCTGATTTCGGGATTGATGGGCTGTATATGGTTCTTTTTTTCTTCAATTAACTTAATATATTATGCATAAAAGGCTTGGATCTTGTGGGCTTGGGTCGGGCCTTGAGTTGTAGTCCTCAAAATTGATCAAAAAGGCCCCTAGAGTCTTCAAACTTGCCACTTTTTTCCATTAAAGCTCAAAACCTGCAAGTAATCAATCATCTTTGTAAAATCAAACATAAACAAGCCAAAACTCTTAATAATTAAACTAAAAAGCAATTAAATCATGATAAAACGATAAGGAAAGTAAGTGTGTTTTACAACACATCAGAGTCCATGGGCTTAAAAGAGTATAAATACTCCCTTAAACTTCCCTAAAATCCTAAATCCCTCATTCTCATCTCCTAGCCTCCTTACACACTCAAAACACACACAACCACCCCTATTCACGGCCGCGAGTAGAAGAGAAGATCCAAGACCAAAACCGAGATATATATTGATAGATTTTGGGTATACAAGCAAGATACAAGATCCTTGTTGAATATCAAGGCTAGCTGTAGCCCAAAAAACGCATAAAGGTATGTTCTTTACACATAAAGGTTATGTTTTTATGAACGGTTTGCCCTAAAACTTAGCCCTAGAATAGATCGGGTCTAGATGAATCATAAAGTTACAAACTTGATGTTTAAAATGGACTTAACGGACCCATGGAAAAATACAGTTCATAAAGAAAACCCTAGATCTAGACTTTGAACGTTTTAACTCATAAAGTTCAAGCTTTATGGGTGAACAGACTAGGTCTTAGCTGAAAATGGTAAGGGAAAGGTTATGGGTTGATACAAAACCATAATAGGGGTTTAGATGAAAAAACATGTATGGATAACATAAATAAAGAACCAAGCAAATACAGCCCGTTCTAATACAATGTCCTCATTCGAATACATTCCATATATTCGAATACATTTCGAAATTCGAATACAATGGGCATGTTAGAATACATTGAGAATTTCGAATACAATGGGCATGTTAGAATACATTGAGAATTTCGAATACAATGGGCATGTTAGAATACATTGAGCAATTCGAATACAATGAACACATTAGAATACATTAAAAGATTCGAATACAATAGACATATTAGAATACATTGAAAGATTCGAATACAATGGACACATTAGAATTCATTGAAAGATTCGAATACAATGGACATATTAGAATACATTGAAATATTCGAATACAATGGGCACATTAGAATACATTGAAAGATTCGTATACAAAGTATTTAAATACATTAGTGTCTGTAACATCCCCAAAATTTCGATCCGAAAAAATGATAAGTTAGTAAAAGTAAAGGTGTTTAAAAATAAAAATCTTGATTTATTGACCCATCGCGATACGCGATGGGCATAGCCAAAGAGGCTATCGCGATACGCGATGGTCCTTGATGACGCATCAACACATGTCACCCGAATGTGACACGTGGCAAACGTTTCAGGCCACGTGGCGACACGTGGCAACCTCTGAGTATTATGAGTCATCGTGATACGTGATGACCATAAGGAAGGGTCCATCGCGTATCGCGATGGGACCAGATTCCATCTTATAAATAGGGTGTTCACAGCCATTTCCTCACACACCGAATCACCTCTCTCTAGAAATACTTTCTCTCTCTAGAGTTATCCTCTTTCTACCTCGTTTTGCGTGCCGACCTCGTAACACGTGACGACTTCGTAAACCGTGCCGACCCGAGACGACCCGACGTCCCACCTCGATGTGCGTACCGACAAGTTTTGAAGACCGGCGTGCCTCTATTTGCGTGTCGAGGAGTTGTTGATCAAGATTCTCAATATACGTACAAGCATCGAAGTGCTGCCCGAGAGGTTATAAAATAATAAGCCAAGTAAGGTAGGCATAATGCCCGAATAAAATATTAATAAAATAATAAAGGCTTAGACCCTAGTCGAGGGTATAGCCTAGACCTTGATCAAATGATAACAGTTTAATTTCTTTATGATTAAGAAATACAAAATAGTATAAACAAAGATTATAGGAAAAATATAGTTTCTTTATTGTTAGTGCACAGAAATTTGACACTGTGTATATATTCTTGGATCAATTATCCTTAGTCAGATCCCGTCAGGATCAAGGATTCTCAGTACTTATTATTTACTAACGATTGTTTCTTGTATATAACATTATATTTGAAAGATTTAACGGCTAAGAGACCTGGTCTACCCCCTATTTCACAGCCTGAGTGATGGAGCACGTGGTGAAAGTGGCTGTTACGTTTATATTGAAAACAATGACGGATTTTTAGGAAATTTAATTAATGCCTTTATTATTCATAAAGTCATTGAGTTATTATCTTTTATGTATATATTGAGGCTATGATCAGTTAGGAAACACACCCTGCTCTCTATGAAAACAACAATACACACACACACACACTTAGAATTATTGTAAACACTGATCATAATCTCCACCATTGTAACCCAATTTTTGATTAATAAAGTGGTGATAGACGATTTGTCATCACCCGAGGTTTTTTTCCTTTGATCTAATCAAGATCAAGGGGTTTTTCCTTGCAACAAATCACAGTGTTCATCTCTATTTCGTTCATATATTCATTATTGTCATCATAGCACTAATCCTCACATAGCAGATTTGCATACATTATCCTTAGTAGATTTTTGTCCAAAATAATTTGGCGCCCCACGCCCACCGTGGGGCAATTGGTGCCATAATCCAGAAAATACCCTATCAATATTCAACCTTTCATACCCATATCACCATCAATGGCCTCTCAACAATCTTCTGCTTCATCAACCATGTCTTCCTCAGTTTCACTCCCACCGATATCCTTACTACCAATGCCTCCTCCAATTGCGGGAGCACCAAGGGCTACTACTGCGGGAAACAAGACGCAACTTCCAGTGTTCCAGGGCTCAAAAACCAATGCTGCCACTTCGGTGGTAAACTCTAACAATGATGTTTCTGCTATGTTTTCACTGGTTAAGCCATACATGGAGCAGCAAAACAAAACCAACCAGAGGATCCTATGTAAAATTGAAGATCTCAAGAAAAGAAAGAGGTCAGCGCCCTTGATGCCTAGGGTGCTGGATTTCTCTACTCCAGGATCTGTGGCTTAACATGCTCAAGGATCCTCCATCCTTCAGCAAGGATCAATCATCCATCAACCAGGGTCCATGGGTCAGCATACTCAAGGATACTCGATCTTTCAACAAGGATCATCCATCCTTCAACCAGGGTCCGTGGGTCAGCATACTCAAGGATCCTCGATCTTCTAGCAAGGATCATCCATCCTTCAACAAGGGTCCATGGGTCAGCAAGCTCCGGGATCCTCGTTCCTCCAGCCAGGATCATCTATCCTCCAACAAGAGTCCATGGATTGGCAAGCTCAAGGATCCTCGTTTCTTCAACAAGGATCGTCCATCCTTCAACCAGGATCCTCTGGATTTTATCATCCAGGATCCTTCAACTCCCAACCTCAAGGATCCTTCTTCCAGAATCAAGGATCCTCCGGAATTCAACATCAAAGGTCTCCGGAGGTCTATGAAGGAGACATTATCCCCATGCAGACCATTGCCTCTGGAGGACCAACTCCTGTAGCCGACGCTTCTTACCTCAACTATTCTTCTAGAATGCCGACGTTTACGCAAAAAAGAGATAACATATATAATCCTATATCCTTAGATGCTAATCGCGGTTCCATGTAGGATGCAGGTATCAACCAAGCTATGGCTAAGGAACTGCGGAAACTTAAGGATATGATATCCAGCGTACCAGGGGTGGTCCGACCGATCCCTGAAATACCAAAAAGAAGCCACAAGTTGTCTAGATTTTCTCCACGTATTTGTGATGCTGAAGTCCCAAAACGATTTCAGACCCCCAACATGAAGGTGTATGATGGGACAACTGATCCCAAAGAGCATGTGGCTCAATACAGGGAGAGGATGGAAATCAATCCAATTCTTGAAAGACTCAAGGAGACTTGTTTATGCAAGGGTTTCGGATCCACACTAACAAGATCTACATTAAAATGGCTGCTAAGTCTTCCTTCATTTTATGTTACTTCTTTTTCACATTTAGTTAACTTGTTCAATAGCCAATTTTCTTGTAGTATGAAATTTGAAAAGTTAACTAGTGACTTATATAGAGTTGTCCAATCATATGATGAATCCCTTAGGGATTTTTTTATGAGGTTTGGCAGGGAGGCCCTAGAAATCCCTAATCTTGATGTGGCTACGGCTGTTGAAGCTTTCAAGATGGGACTAAATAGGGGCTCCCCTTTTTATGACGATCTTGTGATGACTCCTTGCAGGACTTTAGATGAAGTAAGGAACATGGCACTAAGATTCATACGGCTGGAGGATGACAAGAGGATCCAAAAACGGTTAGGGGCCCAAACGAAGCAAGAATCTCCTAACAAGAAACAAGGATCCTCATTCAGGAACAACAACTCGAAGCCTTGCTCCAAATTCAACAATCAAAATGTCCGAGCAGTCGACGAAGGAGATGATGATGATGATGATGATGATGATGATTAACCAAGCATTTCTGAATATTGCTTCTCTGTGGATACTCATGGTTTAACTTGTGCCATGAATGATCTTGGAGAGAAAGCAAGATGGCCTCGGAGAAATGAGAAAATGAAATCCTTCAAAGACAAGTCCAAGTGGTGTGCATTCCATGAAGACTTTGGCCATCATACCGATGATTGTATTGGTTTAAGGAGGGAAATTGGATACCTCCTAAGCAAAGGCCACTTTAAGGAGCTATTAGGAAAAAAGAAATCCAGTCCAGGATCCTGAAGAGGTCCCACAAAAAGCAACTCCACCCCCACCAAATGCGCAAGTAATCAATTTCATCTCCGGCGGCTCAAATATGTGAGGTGCTTCCTTCTCCGCAGCTAAGAAACTAGACAAGGAGACCAAGTTAGATAACGGGGAACGACCGGTTATATCCACCACTCTGACAACAGACAAAAGGATTTTCTTTGATGAAGAAGATAAATCAAGTATCCAGGATTCCCATCCTGACAGTTTGATTATTACGTTGTTTATTGCTAACCACTATGTACGCAGGATCCTTGTCGATGGTGGAAGCTCGGTCAATATCATCCAACACGATGTGCTTCTGAAGATGAACATCCCAGACTCGGGGATCATTCCGAGGACGTCAGTGTTAGTTGGTTTCAGTGGAGAAACCAAGAAAACATTGGGGGACATCAACCTCTCAATCTATATTGAAGGGTTAAACTCTTACAAAAAATTTTGTGTTATAGATAACCTTTCTTATTGCAATGTTATTTTAGGGAGGCCTTGGCTACATGGAATGAAGGCGGTGGCCTCTACTTACATAAATGCATAAAACTACCAACTCCTTGGGGGAGTAGTAAGGATAGATGGTGACCAAGTCGAAGCCAAGAAATACTATTCTTCATCCATGAAGTCGACAGCTAAACAGACGATAGCATAACAATTACAGCAAAATCCTAGGAATGTACTGGAAGCTCGAGAGCAGGACCTAAAGGAAGTATCCTTGGATCCCGAGGATCCAGACGTGAAAATTTTCCTAGGATCCAGTATCCCTAGTGAGATCGAGGAGGATATAATATCCTTCCTAAGGCGAAGAAAGTCCACGTTTGCCTTCAAACATTCATACATGACAGGTATTTCTAAGGAGGTAATTACTCATAAGTTAGGCCTTGATTTATCTATTAAACCCGTCCATCAGAAGCGAAGGAAATTCGCTCCTGATAGGAACGCGATCATACAAGAAGAAGTTGAAAAAAATTCTTAAGGCCGGTATGATCAGAGAGGTTAAGTATCCTCGATGGTTAGCTAATGTGGTTGTTGTTTCTATAAAGAATGGAAAGTGGAGGGTGTGTGTCGATTTTACTGATTTAAACAAGGCATGCCCCAAGGATCCTTTCCCATTACCACATATAGATTCCATGGTGGATGCAACGACAGGACATGAGATGCTCACCTTTATGGATGCTTCCTCTGGATTTCAACAAATTCAGATGGAACCATCTGATCAAGAGGATACAGCATTCATGACTTCCACCGGCATATATTGTTATATTGCTATGCCATTCGAACTAAGAAATGCAGGGGCAACATATCAAAGATTAGTCAACATGATGTTCAAGGATCAGTTAGGCAAGACTATGGAGGTCTACATAGACGACATGGTGGTAAACTCAAAGAGGGTTGAGGATCATCTCAGAGATCTTGAAGAAGCATTTAATATCCTCGACCAGTATAACATCAAACTTAATCCGTCAAAATGCCATTTTGGTGTTATGGATGGAAAGTTTCTAGGATACATGGTGACTAAAAGAGGAATAGAGGCAAGCCCCGAGCAAATCGAAGCCATCATCAACTTGAAGTCTCATGTGAACGCTAAGTATGTCCAAAGATTAACGGGGAGAGTAGCTGCTCTCAACAGATTCATTTCCAGATCCTCGGAGAAATGCAAAGACTTCTATGACATCCTTAGGAAAAACAAGAAGTTCGAATGGACAGAGAAGCATGAAGTCGCCCTAAAAGCCTTAAAGGATTACTTATCCTCAGTGCCAGCTCTGATGAAGCCCGTGGATGGAGAATCCTTATACCTATACCTAGCTGTCTCAGGAATGCTGTAAGTGTTGTCCTTGTGAAGGATCACGAAGGTGAATAACATCCCGTTTATTATGTAAGTAAGAGTCTTTTTAGATGCGGAAGCCAGGTATTCTCATTTAGAAAAATTAATTCTTGCACTTATTATGGCTTCTACTAAATTAAGACATTACTTTGAAACACATACTATTATTTGAGAACTAACTATCCTGTTAAGAATGTGCTTAGAAAACCAGTATTGTCAGGAAGGATGGCCAAGTGGGCTGTGAAACTGAGTGCATATGATATTCAGTATGAGCCTAGAACAACCATTAAATCACAAGCTCTTGTAGACTTTGTGGCTGATTTCAGTAGTGACATGCAAGAGGAAGCGGATTTGGAAGTTCAACAACTGGAAGAAACCAAGGATCCTTGGATCCTCTTTACTGATGGAGCATCCAACGTAAGAGGAATAGGATTGGGTATCCTACTGAAATCGCCACAGGGGGACATAATACCCCAGTCCATTGAATGTGCATTCCAAGCCACCAACAATGAGGCAGAATACGAAGCACTTATCGCAGGTTTGCTTTTAGCTAAACAGATGAGGATCATGTATCTTCAAGTTTATATAGACTAACTAACCACTTTAACGACTCTTATACCGTAAAAGGTGAGAATATGGTTAAATATTTAGAAATTGTGAAGGAATTAGCGAAATCCTTCGAGTTGTTTAGTATCATGCAGGTACCTAGAGAAGAAAATGCTGGGGAAGATGCCTTAGCAAACCTGGCATCATCGTTGAATATTCCAGATGATGTAAAGATCCCAATCATCCATATACTCTCGCCAGCAATAGGAGAACAAGAAGTTGGGGAGATAACAACTTACGAACAAATTGTACTTTGGGATCCATCATCCTCAACTACCCAAGGATCCTGGATCCTCCCAATCAAGAAATTCATTCAAACTGGAGAGATTCCAGCTACGTATAATCCCAAATCTTTCAAACTCAAGGTATCACAATACATTTTATTACATGATATTTTGTATAGGAAATCTCTTGTAGGTCCATACTTGAGGTGTATTGAGGATCCTGAAATTCAAGAGGTGCTCAAAGACTTTCACGAAGGAGATTGTGGTAATCATACGGGAGGTAGAGCTCTGTTTTCTAGAATTTTGAGAACAGGATACTTCTGGCCAACAATGAAGAGAGACGCCATAGAATACTCAAAGAAGTGTGATGCTTGTCAAAGGCATGCAAACATCCTACATCAACCAACAGAACCTATGTATGCTATATCCTCATCATGGCCTTTCATGAAGTGGGGTATGGATATTGTGGATAAACTACCTAAGGCACCAGGGGGAAAAGTATTCATGCTTGCAATGACCGACTAATTTTCAAAGTGGATAGAGGCATAAGCTTTTATTCAAGTCTGCGAAAAAGAGGTGATATCCCTCATTAAAAGGAATATTATTACTAGATTTGGTATTCTTTCAGAAATTATTTGTGACAATGGTTACCAGTTTATCGGAAAAAGAACCACTAACTTTTGTGACAGTTGGGGCATCAAGATGATTACATCTACTCCAGTGCATCCTCAAGCTAATGGCCAAGCAGAATCAAGTAACAAGATCATCATCAATAACCTGAAAAAGAAGCTAGGATCCAAGAATGGCAAGTGGGCTGAAGAGCTACCTTATGTTCTTTGGGCTGACAGGACAACACCCAAGAATGCAACAGGTCAAACACCCTTCTCATTGGTGTTTGGATCAGAAGTTGTAATTCCTACAGAGATGGTGGTTCCCACTGCTAGAACAAACATCCGTGGTCCTCAAGCCAACAATGAAATCCTTCTCCAAGATCTAGATACTGTTGATGAGCTCAGAGACCTAGCTAAGATCAGAATGGCAGCATATCAACAAAGGGTAGCTGGGGCATAAAACAAAAATATAAGGCTTTGAAGATTTCAAGAAGGAGATCTAGTATTGAGGAAAGCCTTCCAAAACACAACTAATCCAGCAGATGGAAAGTTAGCACCCAAATGGGAAGGCCCATACTTGATCGAGTCAGAAGTTGGAAATGGGGCATATCACTTGCTAACTATGGAAGGCAACAGGTTACCCAGAGCATGGAATTCTATCCATCTCAAGAAGTATTTTTTCCAGTCAGGATCTAGTATCCTTCGAAAATCAAGCATCCATCTAGGATCAAGGGTCCTAAAATTGGTAATATCTATCTGATCACTTATTCATTTAATATTCTTGTTATTAATTTAAGGATAATGTATTCTTAACATTTATCTTTTCCAAGCTTTTAAGTAACAATGCAAATTTCAATAGAAGGTTCAATGTCTAAGAGGTTGGCCACCTCTCCCTCACTCTTAAGGTACATTGCTATTTTCCTTGGCCTAGCCCACGATTGGGTATTGTTAGGTCACGATTTTTATACTGGGGATCCTTTATCCTTGTCTGTCTTATGGATAGTTTATCCTTGAAATATACATCAGGATATGAAGGATCTATGATCCTCGGTATTGTTTGTTTACTAATGATTGCGTTTAGTATGGTGATGTGTTAGACAGGTATATCAACTTTAAGACGAACTTGCATCAATTATCCTCATGGGACATCCTATAGCCGGAACATGGATCTAGGATCCTAATTCAACATAGCTGACTATGAAAAAACTCTCTAGAAGATTGACGTTTAAATAATAACAACGGTATTTAGACCTGGTCTACCGTTTTGTTCGCTAGTAAGTGGCTATCAGCACGTGGTCAAAGGTCACGTTGGTGAAGAATGGAAGACTAGCGGATTTATAGGATGAAGTTGTTAAGTTTGTTAATTACTTTTTTCTTATATATCTGAGTATGATCGAGCTAGAAACACACATGTACTTACACACACACACTAGAGCAGAAGCAATTACTCTCTCTACACACTAGCTTTCTTTGTAATCTCGATCGTATACTCCACAAACACTTGTAACCACTTTTTGCTAATCAATAAACTCGACGGTGATAATTTTCACCGTCCGGGGGTTTTTTGTGCCGGAGACCAAGATAACCATATACTCATCGACCAAAGGTTACCTTGTTGATCATTGACTAAAGTAATCCGACCAAATATTATCTTATTAATCCTTGACCAGAATTATTTTACCAAAGATTACCTCGATAAGTTTTGACCGAAGTAAGATTATCTTGGTTAAGGGTTTTTCCCTCGTAATCAAACCTTTGTGTTCATTAACATTACGCATATACATTTGTCATAATCGAGTTTGCACCTCACCTCACATAACTGATTTGGATACTTGATCTTTAGCAGATTTTGGTCCAAAACAATTTGTTGCCCACCGTGGGGCAATTGGTGCTATACTTGATCCTTCGTCAACCATGCCATCAACGGTTTCTCCCTCATCAAGGACGTTGCCGACGATGCCTCCACCAATCACGGGAGCACCTCGGCCTACTGCTGCTGGGAGCAAGACGCAACTACCAGTCTTCCAGAGCTCAAAAACCGCTACTTCTAACCCGGTGGTTAATACTAACAATGATGTTTCATCTATGTTTTCACAGTTTAAAGCATATATGGAGCAACAGAACAAGACCAACCAGAGGATCCTTCGTGAGATAGAAGATCTCAAGAAGAACAAGAGGCCAGCAGAAGATCTCACCCCCCTGATGCCAAGGATGCTGGATTTCACCAGTTCAGAATCCATGGCTCAGTTTTCACAAGGATCATCTATCCTTCAACAGGGGTCCATGGGTCAACAGACTCAAGGATCCTCGCTATTTCAGTCAAGATCATCTATCCTTCAACAGGGATCCATGGGTCAGCAGAATCAAGGATCCTCATACTATCGACAAGGATCAGTCATCCTTCCACAAGGATCCTATGGTACCCAACCTCAAGGATCATTCATCCCGAATCAAGGATCCTTCTTTCCGAATCAAGGATCCTTAGGGGTCCAACATCAACGATCCTCCTAAGTCCATGAAGGGGACATAATCCCCATGCAAACTATAGCCTCTGGAGGACCGACTTTTATCGCAGACTCCTCCTATCCCATCTACTCATTTGAAATGCCAACCTCCACCCAGCAGAGATGTAACTGGTACGGTCCTATATCTCTAAATACTAACCATGTTCCCATGCAGGATTCAGGTATCAACCAGGCCATGGCCAGAGAATTACAGAAGCTAAAAGATATGATATCCAGTGTCCCAGGAGTGATACGTCCAATCCCTGAAATACCGGAGGGGAGTCACAAATTATCTAGATTATCTCCACCCATATGTGATGCTGAAATCCCGAAGCGGTTTCAAACTCCTAACATGAAGACGTATGATGGGAGCACCGATCCTGAGGAACATGTAGCCCAATATCAGGAGAGAATGGAAATTAATCCTGTTCCTTAGAGACTCAAGGAGGCTTGCCTTTGTAAAGGATTTGGAGCCACACTAACGGGAGCCGCACTAAAATGGCTGCTAAGTCTCCCCCCTTTCTCGGTTACATCTTTCTCTCATTTAGTTAATTTGTTTAACACTCAATTTTCCTGTAGTCGGAAATTTGAGAGGTTAACCAGTGATTTATATCATGTTATCCATCCTAGTGATGAATCTCTTAGGAATTTCGTTACCAGATTCAGAAAGGAAGCTCTAGAAATCCCAAACCTTGATATGACTACTGCTGTTGAAGTATTCAAGATGGGAATTCAAAAGAGCTCCCCTTTATATGATGATTTAGTGATGACTCCATGCAGGACATTAGATGAAGTCAGAAGCAGGGCATTAAGATACATCCGCTTAGAAGAAGATAAAAGGATCCAGGATCGTCTCGGGGGACAAACGAAGCAAGAAACTCCTTAGAAGAATAAAGGATCCTAGAATAGGAATAACAATTCGAAGCCGTACGCCAAGTTTAACAATCAGAACGTACGGGCAGTTGAAGAAGGAGACGACAATGAAGACTATCCTTGCATCTCCGATTACTGTTTCTCTGTAGATACTCATGGCTTGATTTGTGCCATGAAGGATCTGGGAGAAAAAGCAAGGTGGCCCCGAAAGAATGAAAAGGTTGTCGGCTTCAAGGACAAGTCTAAGTGGTGCGCTTTTCACGAAGATTTTGGCCACGCGACATACGAGTGCATCGCCTTAAGGAAAGAAATTGGATACCTCCTGAGCAAGGGTCACTTTAAAGAACTCTTGGGAAGGAAGAAATCCAAGATCCAGGATCCTGAAGATCTTCCCTAAAAAGCAACACCGCCACCGCCGGATGCTCATGTGATCAACTTTGTCTCCAGAGACTACGAATTGTTTAGAGATCCTTGTGCCATAGCAGAAAGTCCTGTAGAAGAATTTGAGTTGGATAATGAGAGAAGACCACTCATCCCCACTACTCGAGTGACTGATCAGAGAATCTTCTTTAATTCAAGGATCCAGGATCCTCGACAAGAAAAGCCAGATGTGCGAGAAGTTAACTTCATCTCGGGAGGTTCAGAAATATGTGGAACTTTCTTCTCTGCCGCAAAAAGATTCACTAAGGAGATCAAGATGGATAACGGAGATCATCCAATAGTGTCAACCACATTAACAACAGACAAGAGAATCTTCTTCGATGAAGAAGACAAGCTGAACGTTCAGGATCCTCATCATGACGGTTTGATTATTACTTTATTTATCTCTAACCAGTATGTACGCAGGATCCTAGTAGACGGTGGTAGCTCGGTCAACATTATCCAACATGATGTCCTTAAGAAAATGAACATCCCGGATTCAGAAATCATCCCCAGAACATCGCTGCTAGTTGGCTTCAGTGGCGAAACCAAGATGACACTGGGGGACATCAACCTCTCAATTTATATCGAAGGGTTAAATTCATACCAAAAATTTTGTGTTATAGATAACCTTTCCTGTTGCAATGTTATTTTAGGAAGGCCGTGGCTCCATGGAATGAAGGCTGTAGCCTCAACTTATCACCAGTGCATCAAGCTACCTACTCCTTAGGGAGTTGTAAAGATAGTAGGTGACCAAGCAGAGGCCAAGAACTATTATTCATCATCAATGAAGCCAACAGCCAAGCCAACAATAGCATAGCAACTACAGCAACATCCTAGGGACGTGATGGAAGCTCAGGAGAAAGACCTTAAAGAAGTATCATTGGACCCCGAGGATCTTGAAATAAAAGTGTTCCTAGGATCCAGTATCCCAAGTAAGATTGAGGAGGATATAATATCCTTCTTAGGGCGAAGAAGATCTACTTTTGCCTTCAAGAACTCGGACATGACAGGTATTTCAGAAGAGGTAATCAGTCATAAACTCGGCCTTGATTTATCTGTTAAACCCGTCCATCAGAAGCGAAGAAAATTCGCTCCTGAGAGGAACAAGATCATACAAGAAGAAGTTGAAAAACTTCTTAAGGCCGGTATGATCAGAGAGGTTCAATATCCTCGATGGCTAGCTAATGTGGTCGTTGTTTCAAAAAAGAATGGAAAGTGGAGGGTGTGTGTCGATTTTACTGATTTAAACAAGGCATGCCCCAAGGATCATTTCTTATTACCACATATAGATTCCATGGTGGATGCAACGGCAGGACATGAAATGCTTACTTTTATGGATGCTTCCTCTGGATTTCAACAAATTCAGATGGAACCATCTGATCAAGAGGATACAGCATTCATGACTTCTACCTGCATATATTGTTATACTGCTATGCCGTTCGGACTAAGAAATGCAGGGGCAACATACCAAAGATTAGTCAACATGATATTCAAGGATCAGTTGGGTAAGACTATGGAGGTCTACATAGATGATATGGTGGTGAAATCAGAGAAAGTTGAGGATCATCTTAGAGACTTCGAGGAAGCATTCAATATCCTCGACCAGTATAACATGAAATTGAATCCATCAAAATGCCACTTTGGTGTTAAGGCTAGAAAATTTCTAGGATATATGGTGACTAAAAGAGGAATTGAAGTTAGCCCCGAACAAATTGAAGCCATCCTCAATTTGAAATCTCCTGCAAACACAAAGGATGTCCAAAGGCTTACAGAAAGAATAGCTGCTCTAAATCGATTCATCTCAAAATCCTCCGAGAAATGCAAAGACTTCTACGATATTCTTAGAAAGAATAAGAAGTTTGAATGGACAGAAAAGCATGAGGCGGCACTCAAGTCGTTGAAGGATTACTTATCCTCAGCACCATCCTTAATGAAGCCTATAGATGGAGAATCCTTATATTTATACTTAGCAGTTTCAGGTAATGCAGTAAGTGCTGTTCTCGTTAAGGATCACGAAGGTGAACAACACCCCGTATATTATGTAAGTAAGAGTCTGTTAGATGCAGAAGCCAGGTACTCTCATCTTGAAAAATTAATTCTTGCTTTAATTATGGCTTCTACTAAATTGAGACATTATTTTGAAACTCACCCTATTATTTTGAGAACTAATTATCCTGTGAAGAATGTTCTTAGAAAACCGGAGTTATCAGGTAGAATGGCCAAGTGGGCTGTGAAATTAAGTGCATTTGATATCCAATATGAGCCAAGAACAACAATCAAATCTCAAGCATTAGCATACTTTGTGGCTGATTTCACTAGTGATCTACAAAAAGAAGCTGACTTGGAGGTCCAACAACTGGAAAAGACCAAGGATCCGTGGATACGCTTCACAGATGGAGCATCCAACGTAAGAGGAACAGGATTAGGGATCCTACTAAAATCGCCACAGGGGGACATAATACCCCAATCCATATCTTGTGAGTTCCAAGCAACAAACAATGAAGCAGAGTATGAGGCTCTGATCGCAGGTTTGCAATTAGCCAAAAACATGAAGATCAGGTATCTTCAAGTTTATGTAGATTCTTTATTGATAACTAACCACTTTAATGGCTCGTATGCTGTTAAAGGTGAGAAACTAATGAAATATTTAGATGTTGTGAAGGAGTTATCGAAATCCTTCGTAATATTTAGTATTACACAGGTACCGAGGGAAGAAAACGCTGGGGCAGACGCCTTGGCAAACTTAGCCTCATCTTTGAAGATTCATGAGGATTTGAAAATCCCAATAATCCACATACTCTTGCTAGCAATAGGAGAGCAAGAAGTTGTGGAAATAACAAATGATAAGCAGATTGTGCTTTGGGATCCATTATCCTCGGACAATCAAGGATCCTGGATCCTCCCGATCAAAAAGTACATACAAACAGGAGAAATTCCAATAACAGAGAATCCCAGATCATTCAAACTCAAGGTATCACAGTACATTTTATTAAATGATATACTATATAGGAAATCTCTTGCAGGTCCATATTTGAGATACATTGAGGATCCTGAGATCAAAGAAGTACTCAAGGATTTTCATGAAGGAGATTGCGGCAATCACACATGTGGAAGAGCATTATTTTCTAGAATACTTAGAACCGGATACTTCTGGCCAACAATGAAGAAGGATGCAGTGGAATATTCAAGGAAATGTGATGCTTTTCAAAGACATGCAAACATCCTTCATCAGCCAGCGGAGCCTTTATATCCTATATCCTCCTCATGGCCTTTCATGAAATGGGGTATGGATATTGTAGGCAAGTTACCAAAAGCACCCGGTGAAAAGTCTTTATGCTTGCCATGACTGACTACTTCTCCAAATGGATTGTGGCAGAAGTATTTGTACAAGTCCGAGAAAGGGAAGTAATATCTTTTATTAAACGAAATATTATAACTAGATTTGGTATTCCTGCTGAAATTATTTGTGACAATGGTTCCCAGTTTATCGAGAATAGAACCACTAACTTTTGTGACAGTTGGGGCATCAAAATGATTACTTCCACTCCGGTTCATCCTCAAGCCAATGGTCAAGCTGAGTTTAGCAACAAGATCATCATCAACAATCTAAAGAAGAAGCTAGGATTCAAGAAGGGAAAATGGGCTGAAGAACTTCCTTACGTTCTTTGGGCAGACAGGACAACTCCAAAGAATGCGAGAGGTCAAACACCCTTTTCACTGGTGTTTGGATCCGAAACAGTAATTCCCACAGAAATGGTGGTTCCTACTGCGAGAACGAGCATCCGTGATCCTCAAGCCAATGAGGATATCCTTCTTGAAGACTTGGATACTATAGAAGAACTCAGAGACCTAGCAAAGATCAGAATGGCAGCTTATCAACAAAGGGTAGCTGGGGCATACAACAAAAATATCAGAATCAGAAGATTTCAAGAAGGAGATTTGGTGTTAAGGAAAGCCTTCCAAAACACAACAAATCCGGCTGATGGGAAGTTAGTGCCCAGATGGGAAGGACCTTATCAGATTGAGTCGGAAGCAGGAAAGGGGGCATATCATTTGCTTACAATGGAAGGCAATAGACTACCAAGAGCATGGAATGCTATCCACCTAAAGAAATATTTTTTCTAATTAGTATCCAATATCCTGAGAGGATATATTATCCTCAAAGGATCAAGGATCCTAAAATCGGTAATATCTATCTGATTACTTATCTATTTTTAATATATTCTTAACATTTGTCTTTTCCAAGTTTTTAAGTAACAATGCAGATTTCAATAAGAGGTTCAAAGTTTAAGAGGTTGGCCACATCTCCTTTACATATAAGGTACTTTACTATTTCCCTTGGCTTGGCCCACGATTGGGTATGACCCCGATGGTCATACCCCCTAAGGTTTAAAGGTTTTCACATTTCTCACGATCGCTAGTTGCGCACGATATCCAATGTATAGTCCGGGGCAGCGGGACCAGTACACGTTTAGTGGCTGACAATTTCGTTGTTTCCGGCTGTATAGAGGATCCTACGATATTTGGTAGATGTACCATTTCCTAAGGGTTAAGGGGTTTTCACCTCTTCTCAAGGGCCTTGTTGCTAGTTTAACCCTAAGGTTTAAGGGGTTTTCACCTCTTCTCAAGGGCCTTGTCGCCAGTTTAACCCTAAGGTTTAAGGGGTTTTCACCTCTTCTCAAGGGCCATGTCGCCAGTTTAACACCAGTTTATTGGGCTTGTCCCCAGAATATTTGTTGGGCTTGTCCCCAAAATATTTGTTGGGCTTTTCCCCAGTTTGTTGGGCTTGTCCCCAGTTTATTAGGCTTGTCCCCAGAATATTTGTTGGGCTTGTCCCCAGTTTATTGGGCTTGTCCCCAGTTTATTTTATGGGCTTGTCCCCAGCTTAACAGATTTGATCCCAATTAATAATATGAATTATTTGCAGCGAATTTTCTAAGTTATTACTGAAGATCGAGAAACTAAGGATCCCGGATCCTAAAACTACTCCTGTAAGGAACATTAAGAGTTCAATACTTCTGGTAACTTAGGTCTATCTAGACCTTTTGGTATGATCTTTATCGTTAAACTTAGACTTGTTATTCATTACAGTAAATTTAGATATTCCGATTGGAAAGACTATTTTCTTAAAGCTATTTGAATACTAAAAATTTGTCTATCTTAAGGATACTTTATCCTAAAATTTATGATTTAAGAATATTCCTTTCTAAATATTTTCTTCGTTAAGGAGATTTTATTCTAAATAATTTTTAAGGATCTTTTATCCTAAAAACCTTTTACTTAAGGATATTTGTCAAACTATTAACAATGCTAAAAGTTATATCTAACAAATTTTTGAAGATAAATAACATGTAAATAGTCAAAAGATTTATATATTAATTAAGATAAGCCCCGAGGACTTATCCAAAATTACCTAACCCGGACTTCACCATACGAAAAGATGGACCATCCATCCGGGTTAAGTGAAAGTTACTAATTGTTCATAAAGTGCAGAAAATTAAGAACATGGGCAACAAAGGCTTCATCCCCACAAACAGAGGATCCCTCCACCTTTGTCACCGCCGCTGATTGTCTTAAGGATCATAGATTTTTTATCATAAATACTAGGGTTTAATACAGACCATGGAAATTGTTCATAAAAACATCAACACTAAATAAAAAAGTGGGCTCGGGCCTTGCCTTTAATATCCTTCATCGCCCACTTAAGCTGCATCTTCAACCGCAACGTCATCTTCCCCCTTGCCAGCTTCAACCGCCTCTTTGACGCCACTGATCCCAGCCTCAGTGTTCTCAACCATCTCCTCATCGTCCTCACCACCAAGGTCATCAAGAGCAGCCTTCCATTTCTCAATATCCCAAGCCGACTTGTCGAAAGCGGGATCACCGGCTTCTGTCACCATCTTGATCAGCGCCTGGAAGATCGACCTAGCAGCCCACACCTTTGCTTCATCGGTTGCCTGCTCCACTGCTTCTTGATGTTGAGCTTTGGTTGAGGATATCTGATCCTCCAATTGTTTCTTGAGTTGGATCATGGCTTTATCCTTAGCAACCGCAGCTTTCCCTAAACCTGCCATCTTTTCGCTCATCTGAAGGATAGTCTTCTCATAATAATCCCTCATAGCAATCACAGCCTGTCAACAATTTTCATATCAAGATTGCGACAATACTGGATCCTAAATTATTAAAGACAGAAATACGATATACTTAATGTCGCAATGAGTCTCGGGATCGGAGAATCTTTTCCTCTTAGAAGCTGCATATTTGGCCCTGGTTGTGGAGGTCTTTGGTTCATAACTGGTTCCAGCCTTTGAAACTTCCTTCTTGGCAGTGGGGGAGGTCACCATACAATCGATATCGTCCAGGGAGAACTTGAGGGCAGACTTTCCATATTTCTTGGTGCCTGTAGAAGGAAAATCGAAAGATAAGTATTCTACTTTATTCTAATTATTTTAAAATTATTAACTTACTTGACATGCTTGAACTTGAGGAGATATCACAAAAGCCTTCAACAAATCGAGCTTGAAAAGTTCTAACTGCGGTATCCAGCTCTAGGAACCGTTTTGCTTGTTCTTCTGTTCCAGGTAGCTTGCTTAATGAAGCGAAGTTTTCAACTGCAGACAACATAGAAGAATAAGTCTTAAAACTGAAGAATAAAGGATCCTGCTATTCCTTAAGGATCCAGGATCCAACCCTTCGTGACACACGTTGTAGGAAGATCAGTCCCCCCTGGTATCGAGTCGCGTTTAACGAAGAAAAATTGATTCCTCCACACGGAATCATTTAGCGTGGCTTTGGAAATCGGATGGGGCTGTCGGGGTTTGGATTTGAAGATAAAACGAGCAGAACCGAAGGTAGTGAGGGTATACAGATATGACAACTCCGGAAGGCCAAAATCGATTTTTTCCTCCTTGATGATTCTTTTGATAGTGCTAAGAACCCTCCAAATCATCGGCATGGCTTGTATGTAAGATATTCCAGTAGAATCGAAAAAAACTTTGGGTAAAAGGCGGAAAGGGGTATTTATAGCCGATAAGAAAGGGAGTTGCCGGAAAGCAGACCCAAACCTTGGAGTAAATATCGCATCTAATGCTGGATTCGTAGGGTCGGAACAGGGTTTCTGGAGGAAATAATGTATGAAAACTGTCGACCTCGGGATCCGTGAGCTTACAAATTTCAGAAGATGGGTTGGAAAGCAGACCTTGGGGTTCCATTTCGACTAGTTCGGAACCACCAGCTGACTGTTCAGAAGGGTTCGGAGAAGAAGAAGAAGCGGCGGACATGATTAAAGAAAATAAGATACAGAGGTTAGAAGAATAACTTATGCGTCGGATGAAGGTGTATATAATCCAAGATATAGGGCGGCATATATATACGGTTATAATTAACCTTGGGGGCTAAATGGTAAATTTTCTGGCAAAACCGTCCCATCGTTCAGTTTTTACAGGATTTTGATTTTCAAAATGACAGCTGTGCTCCACTGTCACCGGCCATTTTGGGGGCAATTGTTAGGTCACGATTTTTATACTGAGGATCCTTTATCCTTGACTGTCTTATGGATAGTTTATCCTTGAAATATACATCAGGATATGTAGGATCGATGATCCTCGGTATTGTTTGTTTACTAATGATTGCGTTTAGTATGGTGATGTGTTAGACAGGTATATCAACTTTAAGACGAACTTGCATCAATTATCCTCATGGGACATCCTATAGATGGAACATGGATCTAGGATCCTAATTCAACATAGCTGACTATGAACAAACTCTCTAGAAGATTGACGTTTAAATAATAACAAAGGTATTTAGACCTGGTCTACCATTTTGTTAGCTAGTAAGTGGCTATCAGCACATGGTCAAAGGGCACGTTGGTGAAGAATGGAAGACTAGAGGATTTGTAGGATGAAGTTGTTAAGTTTTTTAATTACTTTTTTCTTATATATCTGAGTATGATCCAGCTAGAAACACACATGTACTTACACACACACACTAGAGCAGAAGCAATTACTCTCTCTACACACTAGCTTTCTTTGTAATCTCGATCGTATACTCCACAAACACTTGTAATCACTTTTTGCTAATCAATAAACTCGACGGTGATAGTTTTCACCGTCCAGGGGTTTTTTGTGCGGGAGACCAAGATAACCATATACTCATCGACCAAAGGTTACCTTGTTGATCATTGACTAAAGTAATCCGACCAAAGATTATCTTATTAATCCCTGACCGGAATTATTTTACCAAAGATTACCTCGATAAGTTTTGACCGAAGTAAGATTATCTTGGTTAAGGGTTTTTTTCCCTCGTAATCAAACCTTTGTGTTCATCAACATTACGCATATACATTTGTCATAATCGAGTTAGCACCTCACCTCACATAACTGATTTGGATACTTGATCCTTAGCAGATTTTTGTCCAAAATAGGTATGACCCCCGATGGTCATATCCTCCAAGGTTTAAAGGTTTTCACCTTTCTTATAAATTAGAGTTTCTACACTCTCGCCTGGAGCGCACACTATCCAACGTATAGTCCGGGGCAGCTGGACCAGTACAAACTTAGTGGCTGACAATTTCGTTTTCTTTGGCTATATGAAGGAACCTACGATTTATGGTAGACGTACCATACCACCGGTCGATAACGTTTTCACGTTATCTCAAGACAAAGGTTTCTAACATTTTCATGTTAGCTAAGGTTTTGGTGTTTTCACGCCACTAACGTTTGGGCTAAATCCCGGTTTGGGCAAGTCCCCAGTAAACATCCATATCCTTGGGCCAGTCCCCAGTAAAATCCCAGATATAATAGACGTTTCTGCTGAGTGTGTTCAAGAAAACTATCTTGTCAAAGAAAAGAAAGATTTACAAAAATGTTTTTAGAGTCAACGATTTACCAGTATATCGCTGACGTATTTTTACCCCCCATGTTACAAGAAATAAAAGTTAGTACAGACAGCAAGAAATTAGAGCCATTCAAGGAGATAGATGCTCGCAAGGTAGTGATGACACAGTTTTAAGTTATTAAAATATTGCAAACAATATTTAAATGAGTTTTATAAATCAAACGAGGTTTATAAATCAAACTCTCGAATATTTATTATTCGAAAGGCTTTCTAATAAATCAATTATTATTATTATTATTATTATTATAAACAAATGCTTTACAAATAAACTAATGATTCAAAATATAAATTAATATTTTATAAAGACTTTCGCTAAAACTTTGATGTATTTACAAAACAGGTACCAACTATTGGTCACACGCCTAGTCCGTAAGTCGGGGTGTGATTGGTTGGTATCAGAGCCATCGATCTTAGCGAATTAGGTATTTAATCATACCTAGGCTTCGATCAGAAATAAGTTTAATGATAATTATTAGTATTCAATTAAGGATATTAAAATAATCGTTGAATGATTAAAAATTAAATACGAATAAGATATAACAAGTACAGATAAGATAGGAAAACACACTCCTATCCTTAATATAACCTCGTACAGATGTCCGAACGACAATCTAGTCAAGAATTCGTTCAGTTTCGATCCGGTAAAGGGAAGGGCTATATGGGAACATCTTTTCTTCCAATTCCTATATCTAGTGATGAAAGTTCATACCAAACGGCAATGGAGGAAGATTCAGATTCGTTTGATTCTAATATCCCGCTAGGCAAGATTATTCCAAACCAGAACATGTATGGAGACGTATCAAGGATCCAAGAAACCAATGGTGTCGAAAGGAAAGGAAGTAATGACTTATCCAAAAGAAAATCCTCAAGGACAGGAATATTATTTAACAATGAAAGATCTATATTTTACCCACACTAAAGATGAACGTCAAAACATGGAAATGTATGACATTGAAGATGATTCAACTCATTATGAAGTCAATGCCACCAAACTAGCTGAAGCAATGCTCAAGAAAGAAATGAATGCTGAGGAAAGGCGTAAAGAAAAGGAAAAAGGAGAAAGCACCAAGAAGGACAACAAGATTAAGAAGCTGATTATTCGATGGAAGAAATAAGAATCTTAGTAGTTGTAAACAAATGCAATTGTAATAAATGTCGTGCATTCTTGTAACAATATAAATAAGAGAGATATATTTCCTCGAAATTAGTAATGTATCTTTTAAAAGAATTATGTCAAGAAAAGATTGCACAAACTCTCAAGATAATTCTTCCAAGTACGTCTCTAAGTAAGAGAGTAATAGCTAGAAATAAAGGAAATGTCCAGGTGGACAAAGTTTTAAAAGATGATGAAATAATTAAGCAAAGATTAAAAGAAACGAACCTAGAAAGAGAAGTATGGAAATTCTCGTGGTCTATTTGTACACAAGGCATGTACTACCCATTTCAAGAATACACAACAAAAAAGTATTGACACCTCTCCAGAATTTCATCGACAATCATCATTAAGATACTTAAAAAAATAATTATCGTTTTATACGATTATTTCAAACATCAAAATTCTCAAACAAAGAATAAACAATTAGATTGTGTCATTACGAGATGAACAATCTTAAGAAAGATTAGAAAGAGATATCCTCAAAATGCGACAAGAATTTAATAAACATAAAAACGTCAACCTTTTGCACTTATATCAAATGTCACACATTCATTCAATCATTAGTATATAAATAAGAATTTCAATCATACTAAGATTTATTCTGTTTACAGATTGTCGAATCCAAACAATCAAGGGAATAATGATGAAGCTTCAACTCATAGAAGCAACAAGGATATAACAAAACCTGCACTTGAGATTCCTGAGCAATATCTGGTCAAAGTCCAAGACATGATTCATAATGCAATGACTCTCTTAATCGATGCAATGAAAGAAGGGTCACACAAACATAAAATAGAGCATTCAAATAAATCTTCTAGAAGTCATCCATATCGAAATCCTTCTCGCCATGAAGAAATTGTTCATAGCTCTAACGCTGAGAACAAATTCAATCGTAAATTAAAGAAACAACTAGTAATTCAAGGAAATAGTTTAAAGAACTTCAAAGAATTTGGACCAAAAGAATTCTATGGTGATAAAGGTGCCATATCAGATGTACGATGGCTTGAAGAAATCGAGTCCATTGTTATCATCAGCAAATGTACTGAGATTCAAAAGATTCAATACTCCTCTCAATACTTTAAAGGTGAAGCCTTAGAATGGTGGAATACCCCGATCATGTCAAAGGGTAGAGAAACTATGTACCAATTGAAGTGGGAAGAATTTAAAGAACTGGTGTTACGAAAGTTCTCTCCAATGCATGAAATCGATCTTATTCAAACTAAGTTTTTGAACCTCAAGGTGGAAGACACTAATCTCAAAGAATACAATACTAAGTTTCATGAGTCTGTGTAGGTTCCCAGCCGGATCTACACAGGATTATCTTGTAACACGAGGTTGCAGAATCCCCTATGTAAAAAATACGAGTGCTAAGACGATGAACAGGTTAATGATAAGCAAACACACGAGTATATAAGAAAATACTTGTTATATTGCAAAGGGTAATAACCAAAGAACAAACACGTGACACACAGAGTCTCCAAAATCCAGCCGTCGAAGTTAATAAGAATGAGCCGAAGTTACAATATTAATACTACGACAACTTCGCCCAAACAGGTCTAGCGAAGTTGTCTTAACTTCGCTCAATACCCAAGTTCGCTAAACTACAAGATAAACCAAACAAGTTCAACAAGAACAAAGTAACGATTACAGACACTAATAAACACGAGATACTGAACTACTGGCATCATGTACCAATAGACTCCCCCTTGGCAGTATTTTCATATCTCTAACATCTTTCACTGGTCTGGTAATCCAAAAATCACCTACCCACCGTCTTCAAGCATGAACGCCCTGTCTCACACAGACAGAGACCACCCTCTGGTACTTCTTTGGTTCATCTTTCCACGCAGGAATATAGAAAATCTTCTTATCATTTAGTACTTGCAAATCAGCTTGAGACAAGTTAACCAAGTGCATTGGATCATACACTCTCAGGATCTCTTGTTCATCTTCATCTTCCATCACGGCTTCAGCAGTCTGGCAGTCAACAAACCACCACTTGAGATCCTTCAACACATCCTTGGGCATTAGCTTCATCAGAACTTCTTTCAAACACCGGATTGGCTTATATTTCATCACCATCTAGGGCTTACCATCAGCCCGCATACCACGTTCTTTATCTTCCACTAACTTCCCTTTCTGAGGTTTCAACAACTCAAACTTTTTCTCCTTAATACATTCCTTCCACACAATCTTCCCAATTATTCTAGCAATATTGTCATCACTTCTATTTACTAATCTCAAGCGAGACAAATCTTTTACCTCGCACTGACGATCGATCTCATAGAATATCATCTGACTGAAACTGTAAGGCTTGTTGTAAGTCAACGCAGTCATCGCAGATTGCATCATCGCACCCATACCATCTGTACCAGCTTTGCGACCGGACATGCACACAATCATCACGTGCATAAAAAACCGCCACTGATCTAACAAAAACCCCTTTCTCTTCTGAGAGTCTCCCAACGGACCCGAATATCCCATGCGAAGAAACGCACCATTTCTGAACGTAGCCGAAAAGTCCGTGGGATCCTCAGTTGTCTCACCCCCAAACTGTAAAGCTTCCCTTATCTGATTTGCCGAGAATAGTACCACCTGATTGTTAACTGTGGTATGCATCATTGGAGGTTCAACCCTACAGTCATATTCAATGGTTCTCCAAAAGTCTTCAATATTCGGTAGTGAAATTGGAAGAGTAGTAGTAATGGCATGAAAGATACGTGAGCGTATGAGAAACGAAATGATCTCACGAAAGTCCTCAATTCCACGAGCATCCGGATCCAAGGTGATATACATGTTGTGACCTGGGAAAAATTGTCTCTTATCACCGTCACCTTCGTCTCTACCAGTTCCACCGGCACCTGTCACAACAGCCATATCTGCACAAACAATGGATTAAATCATACTCATGTGGCAACAGACTACAACTTCGCTAATTTTGAGTTGGGCGAAGTTGTGGATGCAGCGAAGTTAGTAACACCTTCGATGGGAATGTAAAACTGATACACAAAGAAGTACACAATAATACAGTAAACAAGATGATTATTCTGGATCCAAGTGTTTTAAGCAGCGAAGTTATATCATTAGCAAAGTTAAGTTTAACTTCGCCCTAAACCTAACTTCGCCACAAGAACTGTCCATTATAGACTTCCAGTTAGGTTGAAGGATGAACAATCAGATGTCGATCGCCTGTATATTAATGTGCGATTAAGTGTTTAAATAACTGATTAACATCAAAGAACCTCCAATCAATCATGACTCAAGTTTCAAGGGTTTCTGAAACAATCCGAAATAAAACTGACAATAGGGACCAAATTAACACACAAAAGATATGAATTACATCATAATAGAGGCCGACGAACCTTAAAATCAGACCAGAAACTGTTAAAACCAAGTTTGATTCAAGGTATAACTTCGCCGCGGGTTTAAGAAGAAAAGGTTTGACCTCGTTTGACGCCGTTGCCACTTATATACTTTTGGATAACCCCAGGGGAGAAGTTAAACTAACTTCGCCCATGATCCAACTTCGCCCATGGTCAACCCCATGGTCAACTTCTCCATTAAATTAAGTTCGCCCTCAGCGAAAATAAATAAACGTAAGAATAAGCGATCAAAAACAAGTAACCAATTGTTTAAGAAGTTAAACCATAAGACAAAATACATAACAAAAGTTAAATAAGTAAATAAACGGGATCAAATTTCAGTCTTGTAGAAACCGTGTGTGTTTTTAGAAAAGATCCAAATAGGAATCACACTGATTAAGAGGTTGTCACAAAGATCCATGTTCAGCGGTATTATGACATAGAAAAACAGGTTGTAGGCAGGTATAGAACTTAGTATGGTTTTCATTTCTTCTATGATATGGATTAGGTTCAATTAAGCTCAAAATTTAGATGGACATCACATGAGAGATTGTGATGCCTCCTATCTATTCTCAAGGCGTATTTGGCTTTCCCCAGGTCACCCCGAGTTGACTTCGACACGTAGTGTTTGATCAATCACTATTCTCATGTCGACTTTCCGATTCGTCTTCCCGAACTCTCTTATACTTTGAATTATGCTTTCTTGACTCTTTCTTGATATTTGTACACAGATAATCTTCATAAGGCTTAACGATAATAATAAGTAATGTTTTTTTTTGTTTTTTGTTTTTTGTTTTTTTACAATAATAATACAACTGCAAGTCCCGAATCTGGATCACTGCAGAAACATAACACTATCTTTGCGGGGATCAAGACACTCACGGGCTCATGTATGACTGTGTAATCACTTTTCTGCCTATCATTTGGAGAGATATATGTGGAGACATTCACAACTCAAAATGACTCTCCACAGTAAATCGAGTAGATTTAGTTTGTATCACTTACACTTTTACGCACCATAAAAAGCTACCATAACATACAATGACTGTTATAAAGTCTTTTAGGCCTAATTACTTCACCAGTTAGGCACACAAAATCAGTTTATCTATCACTTTCCAAGGTTGGATCAATTTTCATTTTTAACACCAATATTGAAACTTCTTGCGAAGTTATAGACTGAAAAATAATATCATTTCCCTTAAAAAAAATTTAAATTCAGTCGCCCCGATCAAGTCAAAGTCTTTAGGTAAACGGCTATCCTGAAGATCCAGTGGAACAGCAGGACCAACCACATATAAATATGCGTCCCTCCGACTAAGTATAATCGACTAATTTTCAGCGAAAGAATAAAAACTCATCATAAACCGCCCTGGTCACTTTCAGTTATCTGTCTAATGGCTATCCTTATAGTCTACAAGTAGATTTAAGGACCAAACATATTAATGGAATATGTCCGTCAAACTTGAGCAACCGACATAGTTTTAAGCGATAGTGATGTTTTTTTTAAGAAAACAAAAAGAAAAACAAGGTTACTCGGGATTGATCATCCCATTAAGCTCAACAAGGTTTTGAAAACGAGATCGGTCAAACGCTTTTGTAAAAAGATCGGCAAAATTATCTAGTGAATCAACCTTTTCAAGCACAATTAACTTTTTCTCAGCACAACCCCGTATAAAATGATGACGAATGTCAATATGTTTAGTTTTACTATGTTTAACCGGATTGTTAGTTACTGAGACAGCAGCAGTGTTATCAATACAAATAGGAGTTTGAGTGAAATTCAGACCATAATCGCGCATTTGTTGTTGTATCCGTAAAACCTGGGAGCAGCAGTTCGATGCTGCCATGTATTCTGCCTCGCAGGTGGATATGGCTACAGAGGTCTGCTTCTTGCACTGCCACGACACCAGTCTTCAAAATTGAAGTTCTTCAATGGAACCCCAAGTACCAGCCCATTCTTGACAATGTAGTTCATCTTACGAAGGTGAATATGACCCATTCTTCGGTGCCACAGCTCGAACTCAGACTCTGTAGCCTTTGACAGAAGACACGACTCTTTCGTCGCCATCTCGGTTGACTGCATGTCCATTACGTATGTGTTCTTTTCCCTTGGAGCCTTCATCACAATCCAGGTTTCAGGAATCTTGAAACTAGGATAAAACACGAGTGCTTCATCTTTTGTAAAATGCACGGTGTATTCTTTATCACAAATCTGAGAGACACTCAGAAGATTGTGCTTTAGCTCTTCCACAAAATTTACTTTCTCTAAATTGATTCTTCCATTAGCAACAGTACCAATACCAGTAATTCTTCATCCACTTTCTCCTGCAAAACTAACTCTTCCTCCTTGAACGATTTTCCAATCACGTAACAATTTCTTGTTACCAGTCATGTTCCGGGAACAACCACTGTCAACAACCCACATATTGTCTACAGCCCTGCTCGACTGTTCCTGCAAAATTAAAGAAATGGATTAAAAAAACGGGGGACCCAAGACCGGAAGGTCTTGGGTTGATCAAACCTGTTATCTAGCATCCAGTACCTTGGTTGCCCAAAGTTCTTTTGAGGGAAGTTTCCATATGACCTGAAGGGAAAATTTCTAGTCGATTGGCTATGAGGCATCCAAACCTTCTTGAATTTCTTGCATTTGAGAAATTATAATTGTTGGTTTGGTGGTTCACTGGAAAAAAACGAGACTGGTTTCTTTGAAATCTTGGATTAGTCCAACGATTGTTTGATGTGTTAGCATTCTTACCAGCATCATAATTAGTATTCGTTTTATTCTCAGTTTCAGTTGGCCTCATATTTCTAGATTTTCTCTGTTTCAAAGGACAATCATTGACTAAGTGTCCTATTCTGTTGCATCTAAAACAACTTCTGTTCGAAACATTTTGTGTTCTTTTGAACATTTGTCTCAAAAGTTGCTTTAGATGATGAGGTTGTGTTACTATCAGTTTGCCTCACATACGGTGGAACAAACGGATTTAGGGAAGATTTCTTTTCATCAAACTTATAGTCCTCCCCTCGTTTTAGTAACACGACCTCTTCTTTTATCTCACCTGATTCAGATGATTTGTCCAAATTTGACGAGACAGAACTTGTGACATTAGAACTTGTCTGACTCGTTTCACTCACATTAACTTTAGTATCTTTAGAATAGACTTTAATTAGAACTGTCTGACTAATTTCAACATTCACGGATTGCTGATTACTAGGATTGTAAGTATAGTTATGATTATATGGTGGTGGAACTTATGTGAATCCAATTCCCTCTTTTTTAATCGGGGAACGTTGAACACTTATAATATGATCCAGCATCGCAGAAGAATTTCTAAATTGTTCAATTTTCCTGTTCAGTTCCACCACTTTTACCTGGTAATCAGCTATCTGTTTATCCTTTTCAGCTATTAGTTTGGTTTTTTCTTCTAACACTTCATAGCTAAGATCAATAACTTGTATTTTTTCAGCTAGGGTGGCTTTAAGGCTTCTGATGTCTTTTTCACTAGCTTTTATTTTTACCGAGTAGCTATTTTCTTTAGTTTAAGAATAGTGATGTTCTTCTTTTAATTTTTTTAATTCAATGCTCAAACTAACAAGCTGATCAGTTAACGCTTTTAATTGATCAGACAGTTTTTCACATTGTTCACAATGAGATTCAGAACATACCTCTGAGAGCTGATCGTTCACTTCTGCCATGTATGCTTGATCCTCCACCGTCTCTTTGTTGCATCTTCCAGTTTCCATATTTACCAGATTTGCTTGTTCGATCACCTCCTCAACTTGTATATTCCAGTTATACCCACCGTTCTGTTAAGATACCATAGCCTTGACTTCATTTCCACTTCCATTCTGTTGAGTAGGTCTGTTTAGACTTCGTTCAACTCTCTCATTTGTACTCTCTTTAGCAAAGTGACCATTTTGTTGGCAGTTATAACAACGAACCTTTGAGTTGTCGAACCCCGGTCTTTCTCCAACAAACTTTCTACCAGTTTTCTTCATAAACCTTTTCACTCTTCTTACTATCATTGCCATCTGCCACTGCAGATCCATTTCTTCCATGTCATCAACGTCTATCTGATCATAGTCCTCATCTAAGATTGCAGGGTTAACAATTTTTCCTTTCATGTAGTTCTTATAAGAGGCAATGAATGAAGCATATAGAGCAAATTGTTGTTCAGCTGATTTCACGCTCATAGGCATCTGTGTGTAATTCTTGCTAGAAGCACTGACTGAGAAATTACCAGTTGAGGATTGAGACTTTGAGGAACTACTTCCACCTGCTGCAAAATATACGTCACCATCCATATTGAGTACCACATGACCATCTTGAGTGGAGTTTGGTTCTCCCCCTGAGTAGTAGGCAGTCGATTCTGTTTTCGAACTTGAGTTTGGAGATCCTTTAGCACCATACATTCCCGGATCCTGAACCTGATCAGTAGGCGTATCCTTTCGAACCATATTAAGTTCAAAATTACGTAACTTATTAACCACCTTCTCCAAGTCAAATTGTTCAAATTCTTTATCTTCTCTCATCGGAACTGTGTACATCTCCCATTTTGGTGGGAGAGCATCAAGAAGCTTTTCCACTATCTCTTCATCCTTATATTCAATGGAGTAATTATTCAACTCGTTCATTAGGTGATAATATCGTGTTATGATGTCATCGAGTGATTCATTTTTCAGATACTTGAATACAGAGAATTGAGTTTTCAGCAGCTTTGTTTTGGAGGTACGAATCCCAACGTTTCCTTCATAGCGATTTTCAAGTGCTTCCCACAACTCTCGAGCAGTTTTGTACTTCTTGAAAGTATGGAGGATTTATTGAGGAAGTGTCATTGTAATGGCTGCATGTGCTTTACTTTCTGCTTCATACATTTTCTTCTCATCATCCTCCATCTTACTGTACTTCTTAATTTGCTCTCGACCTTCAAACTCAGTAGTCGGTGGAATGTATCCCTCTTGAATGTAGACCCACATCTTTGCATCCTGATATTTCACATACTGTTCGAACCTATCTTTCCATGTAAAGAAATCCGTACCTTTAAGCAGTTTTGGAGCTTTTGTTGCCGAACCAGCTTCAACTTCCATCTTTACGAGTTCTGTGATATTTATCGAAGTCATACTTGAACGAAATGAGACCAAGAATCTAAAAATAGTGTTCTGTGAACAGTGAATAGCGAAGTTACTTTAACTTCGCTATAGAACAACTTCGCTTGGTCAACAACTTTGCCTTGTCAACAACTTCGCCTAAACCCTAAATGTTCACCAAAACCCTAGTTTGGGTGCCGGAAACTTCGCTAGAGGAACAACGATGGTTCGCAGGTTTGACACAGCTGATTTTTAAGGTTTCGAGAGTGATGGGAAGGTGTATTTGATGAGTATTGTTGAGTGACTGACAAAATAGAGGTATTTCAACGTAAAACAGTTCCGCGAATAGTCTAACGGAACAATCTTAACACACGTGTGATAACCCCAAACCACACAATCACGAGCAAAATGCTCTGATACCAATTGTAGGTTCCCAGCCGGATCTACACAGGAGTATCTCGTAACACGAGGGTGCGGAATCCCCTACGTATACGATACGAGTGCTAAGACGATGAACACATTAATGATAAGCAAACACACAAGTATATAAGAAAATACTTGTTATATTGCAAAGGGTAATAACTCAAGAACAAACATGTGACACATAGAGTCACCAAAACCCAGCCGTCCAAGTTAATAAGAATGAGCCGAAGTTACAATATTAATACTACGACAACTTCGCCCAAACAGGCTAGGCGAAGTTGTCTTAACTTCGCTCAATAACCAAGTTCGCTAAACTACAAGATAAACCAAACAAGTTCAACAAGAACAAAGTAACGATTACAGACACTAATAAACACGAGATACTGAACTACTGGCATCATGTACCAACAGTCTGTAGCCGGGTTAAGAGACGATTCGGGTAATTATATAAACCTATTTTATTATAGGTCAATGATTCATTCATTTACAAAGGTTTTCAAACGAGATCACCACATCACTCAGAACAGACAGTCACAGGTGAATACGTTAAACCTTTTTCAGTCAAGATAAACGGGTTGTTTATCTTAAACAAAGACACTCAAATAAAGATTATGGGATTACGTGTTCCCTATTAAAATACAAGATAGAAAATAAAAGCAAACTCAAACCGAGTACACATGTGTCTGGATCCAAACATAATCAATCTAGTCTATTAATCAAGGCTACGTGTCCGCAGACTAGAGATTATAATAAAAGTTCTCCAATGGGTGTCAACTCCCGGAGAACCGAAATTGTGTGTGTATGGCAAGTGGAACAAATCCCAGAAATAATAGACGATTCTGCTGAGTGTATTCCAAAAAACTATCTTGTCAAATTAAAGAAAGATTTACAAAAATGTTTTTAGAGTCAACGATTCTCCAGCATATCGCTGACGTATTTTTACCCCCATGTTACAGGAAATAAAAGTTTGTACATGTAGGAATTAGAGCCATTCAAGGAGATAGATGCTCGCAAGGTAAAGATGACTCAATTTTAAGTTATTAAAATATTGCAAACAATATTTAAACGAGTTTTATAAATCAAACTAGGTTTATAAATCAAACTCTCGAATATTTATTATTTGAAAGGCTTTCTAATAAATCAATTTTTATTATTATTATAAACAAAGGCTTTACAAATAAACTAATGATTCAAAATATAAATTAATATTTTATAAAGACTTCCGCTTAAACTCTGATGTATTTACAAAACAGGTATCAACTATTGGTCACACTCCTAGTCCGTAAGTCGGGGTGTGACAATGTTTGAAGGTAATATTATATTCTAAGTAAATTCTATTCTAATACAAGTCCATGTTTATGAATATAATACCTTATAAAGCCATTAAAATAAACCAGACTTAGCCATTTTAGGCTAAAATATGAATAATACGATTAGGACAAGTATTAATACACGCAATTAATATACAGTTAGCATAGCTCAGTTAAAGAAAGGAATAACCGTGAACGGAGAATGTAACAGTATCCAGGTGAGTTTCTAGCCCCATTTCCTTGTTATGTTTTTGGGGCTGTGTGCATACTCAATGTGAATGTTAATACACTTACCTAAAATGGTAAGTGTATGTAACATTCGTTAATTTTCGGACCCGAAAACTCGACTCGCTTTAAATTTTGAATTTTGTTTATATATATATATATATATATAGTTTCATGTATTTCATGTGATATTCGTAAATTTCTATTATTTGTATTGAGTTTGTTAAACCAGCCCGTTTTATTACTTGATGTGATCCGGGTAATTATACTTATACTCACATGTTACAAAATTCATATGTAATAGTTTTATTTCCTAAAGTTATTTAATGATATTAATCATTACTAATACGTATATAAATAAAAACTATAATACTCATGATTTTTTTTATTCAAATATCACATAAATAACATTATTGATGCATAACCAAAGTAAATCATTTTAATATAGTTATGTCACATTTATTTTTGTCACATTTATTTTTACCTAAAGTTATTTATTTTTAAAAGATGAAAATTATCTTCCAACACCATTCAAATTTTGGTCAGACCTCCTCCCCCAAATCACTCTCCTAATCAATTTTATCATTAAAACGTTCTAAAGAATAACCTCCTTATTTTAGTATAAATAAGAACTCACTCCCACCCCTTTCATTCTTGCACCACTCTTTGACAAGTTCAAGAGATTATTTTTTTACCATTTCAAAGGTAGGATTATAATTATTCAAGTCTTCTTCATCTTATTTCTATTTATTTTAATTCTTGTTCATACTAGTTAAGCAAATGGTCACATGACCATAACACAATCATGTCTAGGAATCCACATAATCCATACACCATGGTGTACAGGGTGGATGAGACAAAGAACACAAAGAGATGATCGATTACACGAAGGTCACACTTGAAACGTTCTTACATCTTTATTTTTCTGTTTTGAATATTTATTTTTTATTCAAAGGACCCAAGGATTTTTTATTATATATGCTCATAAATTTTATATAATCATATCCAAAAAAGTCCATAATTTTATTTCATCATAATCCTTTTCAAAATCGTTAATATATTGCTTTTAGCAATATTTCAGTTTTGACATTAGATATAGCTGTTAAAGAAAGAGGTATATCTTGTTCATAACAAACTGAAAAAGTTCAATACCAAATTCTATGATGTACTTCATTGAAATACAGTTCTAAAAACTACTTTTACGCTTTTTAATTCATTCGTATGAATTCACAATTAATATTTTATAAACAGTACGCAGATTCGTACCTTCTGATTTACATGGCTGTTTTGACCTATTTAGTTTCCGAATTTTTAAAACCTTTTCAAATGATAGTTGTTCAAAACATACTAATTTAGTAGTCTGGAAAGTTTTGATTTAAAACAAAATTGTTTGATATTTTAAATACCTTAAACAAAACAGAACAACTTCCGTCCAAAAAAACTGATTTTGTATTTCATCTTCCTTTTCGATATTTCCCTGTTATTATATTATTATTTATTAATTTTATTTAGTATTCTTTAAAATTTACTAGTTTTTAATTATTATATTTTGTTTATTTATAGTTCGTGAGGATCGATCGTTCATTTTCTTTAACGCGCTTTCGGTTGTCATTTCAAGTTTGGCTTTAATCTAAAAGGTGAGTTTACATACCCCTTTTTCCATCTTTTATATTTTTGGGGTAGCATGTATACCTTATTAAATTTTATTTTTACATCTATTCAAAACACAATTCAATATATGTTTATGTGTAATTATTGCATGCTCTATGATAATGCTCTATGCGTTTAATTGTTTATTTTTTGTTTGGTGGTTGGTATCTCATCCTCATCTATCCTCATCTAGTATGATCATACATTTACCCAAGTACTTTGATTTCGTATCAATAAGAACGGGTCCACATCTATTTAGTTGTTTACATTTTCATAAGAATTGTAATACTCATTATTTACATATGAATTGTGATTTATCTCTCTCTCTCTCTCTCTCTCTCTATATATATATATATATATATATATAACTAAAACTTATGTATTCTCACCAACATTCGTGTTGACAAACTTTATTTTTATACCTGTTACAGGTACAAGTAGTTGATATTATTCAAGATTAAAGACAATAGTTTGACCTTAGGATATCTATTCAAATAAAAAAATTGTGATGTATTTATTACGATTATTGAACTTGTGTACGTGTTTAATGTTAATGAAGTTAAATATTTCTTGTCGCTTTAATTAGTGTATTTTGAGCTACTGTCCAATCAATATGTTACACCCCGACATATTCCGCCGCCTTTGGTCGGGGTGTGACAGATTGGTATCAAAGCCGAAGGCTATAAGATAGGTGGTTAGATATAACGGCCTAGTTGCATGCTTAGGGTCCCTATACGTGATATGCCTTTACGTGTTGCACCCTGAATTATATTATTGATTGCAGTAGCTTAAATACTATTTGATGATTTAATATTATTATTGTACACAAAATCACACACTTAATCCGAGGCTACACCTCACTCTCAAAAATTGTTTTCAAAACTTTATGACGATTTTTTTTAAAAAAAATGGGAAATTCCTTAAGAAATCCCACCTTTTCACTCCCCTCTCCTTGAGGAAGATTCGTGTGACGGATATGTAGTAGTGTAAGAGTGACACACTTGTTTACCGAACACTTGACACCAAGGATTGCGAGCCTAAGGAAGTGCAATGCGCATAAATCTCAAACAACTGCGAGACTCGGTTGCCTTCCTGGAGTGTTTAGTAAGGGTGTGGAACTTATTAAGCCAAAGCATATCATATCAAACGAAACCGAATCTACTACCCTCATTGTATCAAACGTGGTCATGTGACGATCACACTCTTAAATCAACGATGAGATTTTGTTTAATTTTTTTATGAATATTTTCACAAAATATCAATTTCATCAATACCCTAAGTTAAGGGTATTAAAATTTTATTTTGTGTTCTAAGTTAAGATTATATATATATATATATATATATATATATATATATATCTTGCACTCTCATGAATTTTCACAAAACTCGAAATTTCACATAGTTATATTTTTTTTCAAAACATAATGAACTTTTCACGTGTCGTCATTGTAGCCTGTCTTTTTCCCGCCTTATCAACCGTAACTGTCGCACCGGAAACTCTGGCCGCAGCATGCCGTCCCGCATTGCTAAAGGCATCTTGGAAGCCCTCCCATCGATCATCTCTCAATTGTAAACTATGAATGCTTCTTCATCATCCACAACTCCGAACCCAATTGCTTACCCCCCCCCCCCAAACAATTCAAGAGTGCCAACCCGCCCGAATACTTCGGTATCGACGGTGCTACCATTCTCCTCCAATGGTTCGAAGAAATGGAGAGCATATTCCTCCATTGTGAATGTCCCAAAGACAAGAAAATCACTTACACCTCGAGCATGCTTAAGAAGAATGCCCTCAATTGATGGAACGGTGAGAAGCGCACGCTTGGCGCTGAGGTTGCCATGGCCTTGCCATGGGATGACCTTAAGAAACTTATGCTCAAGAAGTTTTGCCCGAAACATGAGCTTCGGAAGTTGGATGAGGAGTTTTGGAATTTGAAACAAGAAAGTGGTAATGACACCATCTACAACTATCGTTTCCATGAACTGAGCCTTCTCATCCCCCACATGGTCACTCCCCTTGAACGTTCAATCGACAAGTACATCTCGGGTTTGTCTATGCAAATCCAAGATTCCGTCCTAAGTCGTGACCCTCAAACACTCCATGATGCCATCACCTTAGCTGGTACCCTCACCGAAAACCACGCTAAGGCCGGGACCTTGAGGCGGAAAAATTTTAAGAAGCCCAATGATAAGCCTGCATCCGAGCCCACCGAAGAACCCAAGCCTGAATCTTCTAGACCCAAGTCTTCCAAGCCGAATCCTTCAAGCAAAACAAATCTCCTCATTACCGCAACAATAAAAGAAAGTCCAATTCCCAAAACTATGTCTTGGCCCAATCGCAAGCCCAACCCACCAAGAAGCCCTACACATGACCCACCCATTATGTGATACGTGTAACTTTCACCATTCGCCTAACCTCAAGTGTCGACAATGCACCTGTTGCAATCAATTTGGTCACCACTTTACCACATGTCATGAGAGCAACCAACTTTTGATGCAACCATTTACCTCACCTCTTACCCAGCCCTTACCTTATGATCAACCGTTTACTCGAGCACCCACAACTATTGGAGCTTGTTACGATTGTGGAGACTCTAACCATTATCGCAATGCATGCCCAAGACTCACACATATGATCCAAATTCAATCCTACTTGACCCAAACCGCTCAATATCAAGCTTACCAAGTCCAAGTAAATCAACTTCAACCAATCCAAGCTCAACCCATCCAAGTAATTCAAGCCCAACCCGTTCAACCAATTCAAGTCAACCAAATCCCAATCAACCAACCTCAAGTTAACCAAGCTACTTAAGGTGCTCAAGGACAAGTGTGTTACATCAATGGTTCCCAAGTCTAAGCACAACCCTTTATGAAGACATGCTACGCAAAAGATGTTTCTTTCATTTAGTTCTTTTCATTTAAATCTAATGTATTGACTTCCTTAAATCCTCAGTTTTGTCATGAATGAGAATTATGGTTATTTATAATGGTATTCAATCCCTCATTTATTCCTATTTTGTCATTTATTGCACTATATATTGATACAGAATTTATTATCATGATTTAAGTGGTCTATGACCGGTTATTTACCGGGACTATGTGAATGGTTATGTGCATAGTTATCTAATAGTACCGTATTTGTATCATAAACTACCTATAACTGATTTCCTACAAACGTTTTGGAAATTGGGACTATGAGCATGTGTTGTACATAGTTATCTAATAGGAGTCACATGTACAAATTTTATTTCGATATTTTAATACATGGCTACCCAAACCCTCCAAACTCACCTCATTCTCACGATACTTTTTTCTCATCCGATTTTATAATCTTGTTTCAAGCCTCATATGTTATTATATTTCTCTAATTATGTGATTCGTTTGTTATGTGAACCTGTCTATGTGAATACTTATTCGTAAATTTTGTTGTCATCCTAAGTATTTCTATTTATTAAATTTCAAAATTTTCTCTATCTAATTATTCAATTTAGTTATTAATACTTTTGACGATTAAGTTAGTAATTTCGTTTTATTTTGCGAAAATTCTTACTAGCTATTTATGCTAATCAAATATCACTCATTTATTATTTTTCTTTCTATTATTTATTGCTCTTGCTCAGATAGTTCCATTCATTTATCGACTTAAAAAGTTTTTCATTTTTTTTCGAACTCGCACAACGGGACGAACCATGTGCATCATGCGACGATCTAAATAATTATGAGTGCACGCATAATTATCGAAATCCTCGCATGGAACTCATGGTGAATACGGTTGTGTGTCATAACTCAGAACCGAGGGTGATTTTAGGTAACGATACAAATGTCGATGTGATAAGGGCATGGTGGATACGCCGCTGGTACATCCTATATATAAGTGTCCTTATCATGTCTTCCGTTTGTAGCGTTATTTGGGTCACCTGAAGATCTGTGTTATTATTTTTTTTATATATAAAGAAAATATAAAAAAATCTCTTGACAAATGGCTTCTTTCTTTATGTTATGTTTTTTCTATAATTTCGGGACGAAATTTTCAAAAAGTTGTGAATACTGTAACATTCGTCAATTTTCGGACCCGAAAACCCGACTCGCTTAAATTTTCTATTTTGTTTATAAATAAATACATATATATTTATATATATCCTGTTTCGTTTCATTTATTTTATGTATTTCATGTGATATTCGTAAATTTTTATTATTTGTATTGTGTTTGTTAAACCGACCCGTTTTATTAGTTGATGTGATTCAGTTAATTATACTTATACTCACATGTTATAAATTTCATATGTAATAGTTTTCTTTCCTAAAGTTATTTAATGATATTAATCATTACTAATATGTAAATAAATAAAATTTATAATACTCATGATTTTTCTTTATTCAAATATCACATAAATAACATTATTGATGCATAACAAAAGTAAATCATTTTAATCTAGTAATGTCGCATTGATTTTTGTCACATTTATTTTTACCTAAAGTTACTTACTTTTAAAAGATGAAAAATATCTTCCTACACCATTCAAATTTTGGTCAAACCTCCTCCCCCAAATCACTCTCCTAATCAATTTTATCATTAAAATATTCTAAATATAAATAAGAACACACTCCCACCCATTTCATTCTTGCACCACTCTTTGACAAGTTCAAGAGATTAATTTTTTTTTCCATTTCAAAGGTAGGATTTTAATTATTCAAGTCTTCTTCATCTTATTTCTATTTATTTTAATTCTTGTTCATACTAGTTAATCAAATGGTCACATGACCATAACACAATCATGTCGAATCCACATAATCCATACACCATGGTGTATAGGGTGGATGAGACAAAGAACACAAGGAGATGATCGATAACACGAAGGTCACACTTGAAACGTTCTCACATCTTTATTTATCTGTTTTGAATATTTATTTTTTAACCATAGGACCCAAGGATTTTTTATGATATATGCTCATAAATGTTATATAATCATATCCAAAAAAGTCCATAATTTTATTTCATCATAATCCTTTTCAAAATCGTTATAATATTGCTTTTAGCAATATTTCAGTTTTGACATTAGATATAGCTGTTAAAGAAAGAGGTATATCTTGTTCATAACAAACTGAAAAAGTGCAATACCAAAATATATAATGTACTTCATTGAAATACGGCTCTAAAAACTATTTTTACGCATTTTAATTCATTCGTATGAATTCACAATCAATATTTTATAAACAGTACGCATGTTCGTACCTTCTGATTTACATGGCTGTTTTGACCTATTTAGGTTATGAATTTTTAAAACCTTTTCAAATGAATGTTGTTCAAAACATACTAATTTAGTAGACTGGAAAGTTTTGATTTAAAACAAAATTGTCTGATATTTTAAATACCTTAAACAAAACAGAACAATTTCCGTCCAAAAAATTGGTTTTGTATTTCATCTTCCTTTTTAATATTTCCTTGTTATTATATTATTATTTATTAATTTTATTTAGTATTCTTTAAAATTTACAATCCCTTTAGTTTTTAATTATTATATTTTGTTTATTTATAATTCTTGAGGATCGATCGTTCATTTTCTTTAACGCGCTTTCGGTTGTCATTTCAAGTTTGGCTTTAATCTAAAAGGTGAGTTTACATACCCCTTTTTCCATCTTTTATATTTTTGGGGTAGCATGTATACCTTATTAATATTTTATTTTTACATCTATTCAAAACACAATTCAATATATGTTTATGTGTGATTATTGCATGCTCTATGATAATGCTCTATGTGTTTAATTGTTTATTTTATGTTTGGTTGTTGGTATCTCATCCTCATCTATCCTCATCTAGTATGATCATACATTTACCCAAGTACTTTGATTTCGTATCAATAAGAACGGGTCCACATCTATTTAGTTGCTTACATTTTCATAAGAATTGCAATACTCATCATTTACATATGAATTGTGATTTATCTCTCTCTCTATATATATATATATATATATATATATATAACTAAAACTTATGTATTCTCACCAACATTCGTGGTGACAAACTTTATTTTTATACATGTTACAGGTACAAGTAGTTGATATTATTCAAGATTGAAGACAATAGTTTGACCTTAGGATATCTATTCAAATAACAAAATTGTGATGTATTTATTACGATTATTGAACTTGTGTACGTGTTTAATGTTAATGAAGTTAAATATTTATTGTAGCTTTAATTAGTGTCTTCTGAGTTACTGTCCAATCAATATGTTACGCCCCGACATATTCTGCCGCCTTTGATCGGGGTGTGACAGTGTATGTCTTAATGGTGAATAATGAAAGTACGTATGAATATTGCATGTATGATAAGTATGTATGAATGCTATAATAATAATGAAAAATAAAGGTAATGTATGGTTGTAAGGTTGTATGGTAACGAAAGAGAACTGAGCCCTAATAATACTCGAGGCAAGATGGAACCGAGCCCTAATAATATTCGAGGCAAAAGGGAACCGGGCCCTAATAATACTCAAGGAAAGTATGGCGTAATTCTCTTTAAAACGTAAGGATGAAAATGAAAGAAATAAAGTATGAAGGTAAGTAAGTGTATCGAATGAATGTAAGAAAGTATAAAGTATGAACGAAAGTATGTAATTATCAATGTGTTGTATATTAGTTATATGATTAACAAGAACTCAGTCAGCCTAGCTGATTTTTAGTATGCACGCATGTGAGTAGGATGAGGCAACTGGTTTGAAGAGGGACACATGGCAAGTTGAATAAAGAGGCTGGCATCCGAAGACTCAGTTGTTTATGTCGGAATCAAAAAGACATGTTTTATATAATTCTAAATGGTGACTTATGTAATGAATGGTTGAATTTGATATTATTCCGCAAAAATTTTAATTAACTATGATATTTAGAACTGTGTTTATGAGTAAATCCAACGTCGAAAGTGAGGCACTAGGAACGGGGCCTCACAAGTTGGTATCAGAGCAAAGTTCGAGAGAATTAAGCATCCTACATGCTGAGACTCGAATAGAGAATAGGGTTTAAGAAAGAAAGGAAAAAAGATGCCAGCTCAAGAAAGCCATGTGTCACTCAAGTAAGCTAAGTAAAGGTAAAGTGTGTGATTAATTCCACATGTAAAGTAGAATGATGAATGAATGCTAGCTTAATTGCTAGGGATATGAGTATATGATGATATGAACTGTTTGATTGTCTAACTGTTAGAAGTAGAACTAGCATAAAGGGACTCACAAAGGGAAGTGTATAGGATACGGAGAGTAACGTGATCAGCTAATCACAGTTGGCCACTGTTATTACCTGTTAGCCTTATTTATCTTTGTACTAAATAGTTCATTGAGTGATGATCTTTGTGTTTCCTTATAGAATACGAATTAGTGGAGCTAGGAACGTTGCTGGACAAGGAGGTCCTACGGGACGTCGTGGTAGGCCACACATTATCCGAGAACTTTTTGAAGAACCAGCTGTAAACTCTGCTGAATGACCAAGTTAGACTCTGCGAGGGCTAAGCCAGAATGAAAGGTATCAACTCGACCCTGTTGTTCAAGCCGCCATTGCTCAAGCTGTAGCTGCAGCAGTGAAAAACCTACAACCTGAAAGGTTTGCTGGAAGTCATGTAAGAACTGCTGAGAAGTCCGGGGAGAAGGGTAAGAAAGATGATGAAGGAGAGAAGGGTGACTCGAGCTAAGTTCGGTCCGTGAAGGTTGATGACAGGAAGAGAGGCTGAGTGGGTGTAACTACAAGTCATTCAAAGTTTGCGACCCGTCAAAGCTTACTGGTTTAGGAGACGCAATCACTACTCTTCAATGGATAACCACGATGGACAAGGTTATCCGAATTAGTGAGTGTCGTCCCGACCAAGCAGTGGATTATGCCACTCAGTCATTTGGTGATGAAGCTATGTATTGGTGGGAAAGTGTGGAGCAGAGGAAAACTAGGGATGAGATTAAGTCAATGAGGTGGGATGATCTGAAGGAGTTGGTAATGAAGAGGTTCTGTGCCGATGCCGAGGTTGAAAGAGCGGAGATGAAGTTCTTGAACTTGAAGGCGGGAAAGATGACACACTCCGAGTATACCACCGAATTCAACCGAATGTCTAGTTTGGTGCCTAATATGGTTAACACTGAGGCCAAGAGGATCAAGTGCTATGTGAGAGGACTGCCATAGAACGTCTGCACGCTAGTCAGGGCAAATAAACCTGCTACGTTTGACTTGGCAGTGGAACTCGCTGAGATGGTTTATGAAGACTTGGCTATGGATGATGTTGTGGTGGGGGATGAGATAAAGGATAAGAAGCGGTTCAATCATGCTAAACGACCCGGTACTTAGTTGTAGAACTCTAAAGATAATAAACAGAAGGTGTGGAAGAAGAAGTCGTGCAATACTTGCGGTAAGATGCACGGTGGTGAGTGTAGGTGGGGTATTGGTTCTGATACATGTCACAAGTGTGGGAAGATGCATGCTGGGGAGTCCAGAGTCGGATCAAATGTTTGCTATAAGTGTGGAAAAGCAGGCCATTATGCTCATGAGTGTAATGCCAAGCCTGCATGTTACAAGTGCGGTAAGGCGGGTCATTTTGCTAGGGAATGCACCTATGGTGGAGTCGGAGGAAGCGGAAAGAAGGATGTTGAGCAAGCAAAGCCAAAGACCAGAGCTTAAATGCTGACTCAGGAGCAAGCCAAGCAAATTCCAGAAGTTGTCACCAGTATGTTTCTAGTAAACGGTGTTTCCGCTTCTGTGTTGTTTTATTCGGGATCGAATAAGAGTTTTGTAGCTACAAAATTTAGTGAATTAGCTAAAATGAAATGTTGTCGAGTGCCTGAAACATTTATAGTAAAAACCGCTAGTGAAACCACGGTTAAAATAATGAAAATGGTTAAGGATTGTAAGATAGAGTTAGAGGGACGTGAGTTCCCTGTTACCCTTTATGTGATGACCTTAGGATGGTTCGATGTAGTTCTGGGAATGGATTGGTTATATGAGTTTGAAGCTCATATAGTGTGTAAGAGTAGGTTCATAAGGCTAAAGTCCTTGGATGGTAGTACGGTGATGGTGTATGGTGATAAAGTAAGTTCAGGGCTTAATGTCATTTCGATGATAAAAGCCGAAGGTTTGTTACGATGAGAGTGTGGTGCCTACCTGGCATATGTTGTCAACGCTACAGCCGAGACAAAAGAAATGAAATATGTTCCTATCGTGTGCGACTACCCAGATAGATCTTTCGGGGTTGCCACCGGAGCGAGAGGTAGAATTTCAGATAGATTTAATACCAGGAGCCCAGCCCGTAGCGAAAGCACCTTACCGCCTGGCGCCATCCGAGATGAAAGAACTGATGTCCAAACTACAAGAACTCCTCAAAAAAGGTTTTATCAGACCAAGTGTTTCCCCGTCGGGCGCACCGGTGTTATTTTTTGAGAAGAAGGATGGAAGTATGAGAATGTGTATAGACTATCGTCACAAGCTTACGGTGAAGAATAGATATCCGTTACCACAGATTGATGATTTGTTTGACCAACTACATGGTTCGAGTTGGTTCTCACGAATAGAACTCCGATCAGGCTATCATCAGTTTAAAGTGAAAGAGGCAGACATTCCTAAGACAATGTTCCGGATGCGGTATGGACACTACGAGTTCCTCGTAATGTCATTCGGTCTAACGATTGCGCCCGTAACGTTCATGGACATGATGAATAGGGTGTGTCGTTCGATGTTGGATAAGTTAGTTATCGTTTTCATTGATGATATATTGATTTATTCAAAGAGTGAGTCTGATCATGCTGAACATCTGAAGGAAGTATTGGAGATTTTGAAGGAAGAAAATTGTATGCTAAGTTTTCGAAATGCGCATTCTGGTTGCGAGAAGTGCAGTTTCTAGGTCACGTGATCAATCCTGAAGGGATTACCGTGGACCCAGCTATGATTGAGGCGATAACGAAGTTGAAGACTCCGCAGAACCCGACTGATATGTGAAGCTTCTTAGGGTTGGCTGGCTATTATGGAGATTCATCGAAGGCTTCTCCAAGATAGCTGTACCGTTGACTGGTATGACCCGAAAGTCTGTAGTATTTAGTTGGGGTAAGTTCCACGAGGAAGCTTTTGAGGAAATAAAGAGAAGACTCACGCAAGCTCCAATCCTTGCTTTACCCCATGGTGACGATGATTTGGTTGTGTGTACTGATGCTTCACATCTTGGGTTAGGTTGCGTGTTAATGCAACGAGGAAAGGTTATAGCTTATGCGTCCAGACAGTTGAAAGTTAACGAAAGTACTTTTCTAAAGCATAATTTAGAGCTAGCAGCAGTAGTGCATGCTCTCAAAGTTTAAAGTACTTTTTCGAGCAGAAAGAATTGAATATGAGGCATATGAGATGGTTAGAGTTGATAAAAGACTATGACTGCGATATTAAGTACTATCCTGGTAAAGCTAATGTGGTCGCTGATGCGCTAAGCCGCAAGAATTAAGAAGTCATTGCAACAGTGAAGTCGTATAAGTTGATTGTTAGCTCGGATCTCTTTGAAGAAATCATCAAGGTATATTCTGAGGTGCTGGAAGATGATGGACTAATGAAGAAGGAAAGAATTGTAGGGCAACAAGACGAACTGATGGAAACATTCATGGTGTTAAGATTAGGTTTGACCGTATGTGGATTCCACGCCATGGGAATCTCAGAGGTCGAATCTTAGATGAAGCTCTCAAGTCGAGATACTCGATTCATCCAGGTTCCACCAAGCTGTGATAGGATTTGAAAAGAGACTACTGGTGGCTAGGAATGAAGAATGATGTGGTAGATTACATCAGTAAGTGCTTAACTTGTTTACAAGTTAAAGTAGAGCATCAGAAGCCTTATGAGAAAATGTAGCCTTTGGAAATACCAGAAAGGAAATGGGAACACATCACCATGGATTTCATAACTAAGCTACCTTGTACAACTAAGCATCATGATACCATTTGGGTGGTTGTGGACCGTTTAACAAAGAGTGCTCACTTTCTGCCTATACGAGAGGCTATCTTGTTAGAAACGTTGGCAAGTTTGTTCATAAAAGAAGTTGTGACTAAGCATGGAGTGCCACTGTCGATTGTGTCTGATAGAGATACTCGCTTCACTTAGAGATTCTGGAAGAAGTTCCATGAAGCTATGAGAACAATACTAAACATCAGTATGATGTATCATCCTCAATAAGATGGAAAGTCTGAAAGGACGATCCAAACCTTTGAGGACATGCTATGTGCTTGTGTTCTAGACTTTGGAGGAAGTTTGGATGATCATCTGCATCTGGCAGAGTTCTCCTATAACAACAACTACCATTCAAGTATTGGTATGCCACAGTTTGAAATGTTTTATGGAAAACGTTGTAGAACTCCTGTATGTTGGAGTGAGATTGGTTAGAAGGAGATAGGAAGCCTAGAGGTTGTGCAAGAAACTTCTTCAAAGTTTGATCAGATCAAGGCAAGAATGAAAGCTACTCAAGACAGACAGAAGTCATATGCTGATAAGCGGAGACGACCAATCGAGTTTAACGTGGGTGACAAGGTGATGCTCAAGGTCTCCCCATGGAAAGGAATTATTTTTTTAGAAAGAGAGGGAAGTTGAGACCAAGGTACATTGGACCGTTTAAGATTATGGATCGTGTGGGTGAAGTGGCTTATAAGCTAGACTTACCCGAGGAGTTAGAAGAAATTCATTCAACCTTCCATGTTTCTCATATGAGGAAATGTCTAGCTGATGACACGTCTCATGTGCCGTTGGTAGACATAGAGGTTGATGAACGATTGAACTACATTGAGCAATCGGTAGAGATAGTTGACCGCAAGGAAAAGAAACTTCGTCACAAGGTTATACCCTTAGTGAAAGTGATATGGAAGCATCGCAAAGGGAGAAAGATAAAATCTTTTTGGTATTTTGAAAAAAAATTACGAAACATAACTTAAAATAATATATAAAGAGAGGAAGATAAAATCTTTTTGGTATTTTGTAAAAAATTTAAAGAAAGTATGTACAAAGAAATATCCGAACATTTAAAAATTGAACAATCTTTTTGTGTTTTTCTATGATTTTAATAAAAACAATACATATTTTTTGTGTTTTGTTGAGTTTGAGCAGAGAATCATATTGACCAAATTGCCCTTCCATCTCAGTTTTATATTTCAGCGATATTATGACTGACGTTAAGTCGGTCATTGGTATTGTTGTCTACTTAAATCTAATAACAAATTTTCAAGTGTTTTTGTGATATGATTAATTGGTTCAATTATAGCACAGAATATCAGAAAGTATCATCCTCTAATCTCGGTTCAAGCTTAATTTGAGTTTTGCCAAAACACCCTAACTTGAATTAAACCATTATAGTGTTGATCAAAATTTTTGATACCAATTGAGAAATTTTGAGCAATGCATCAAGTTTTCTTTACTATGAGTGAGCATGCACGAGTCCATCTGTTGGCTTACATACCTTGTATCCCCTGGGGTCCATTTCTTAATGGTATTAAGACGCACGCAAGGGAGGAACAAATGTATGACTAACAACGGATTTTGATCAAGTCAGTAAATTGGATTTGTACGAGGTACAACAGTGATCAAGTTTAAAGACTTTGGGTTTGCTCTAAAAGCGAGTGAAATATTCATGCATATGAATACCCAGATGATTAAGCTGCATAAAGACTCCCAGTATCCAGAATCCTAACGCTTGTTATTTGCTTTATTATATTTTTGGTGATCAACAACTATAAGGCTTGAGTATGTCTGGTTATTACATTTCTGCCATCCTTACCGAGACTTTTGCTTGAGACTAACACCGCTTTCAATTTGGCGTTTCTTTATGTTTATATCACATACTGTACTCTACTTGGTTGTTTTTAAGACCTACCAATGCACCAATGCAATTAAGCACACAACCTTTTAAGCTTACTTGTTGCTGGACTTGGGGTCAAGATAATCAATGTACTATCATTTTCTCTTTTTGCTTCAAAACTCAAAATTTTGGGGAGCAAACAAAAATAAAGAAAATAAAGATAAATTTAATCGCCCCAGATAACTTAAGTCTATAAATAAATGGTTGTTCTATCAATCCAACAAGTGAATAATAGGACCAAGACATGCAAGCATGCTTCATAAACTTAAATAACGGACATAATTTTCAGCGAGAAAATAATCTAAAAACGCATAACGAACGCCCCAACTATTTTCCATTATCAGGTAAATGGCTAACCTGAACATTTACAAGTAAATATCAGGACCAAACATATACACGTACATGTCCGTCAAATGTAGATAATTGACATAATTTTCAGCAAACGCATGCAAAAATCTTTTTGGATTTTCTCTATACAAACTTTAAAAACACAATATTTTTGTCTTTTTCAATATTCTTATAAACAAAACAAACTTCACATTCTTTTTGGATTTTCGGATTTTTCTGTACAAACTGAAAAGTACATTCTTTTTGTATTTTCAGATTTTAAAATGTTTCTGGTTTTTCAAGAAATAATTTAAAGGAAAATATTAAAGAAATAACAGTATTTTCGATTTTTCTGAATTTTCTAATGTTTTTGGATTAAGATTTTTTTAATGTTTTTGGGTTTTATCTATACAAACGAAAAACACAATCTTTTTGTATTTTCTAGATTTTCACCCCATAAAACCAAAATAAATTTTAAAAGAAAAATTAACAGAAAATAAAGATAGTCATCCTTGTTTAAGGATATCAGCAAGGGTCTTCAATCCGTTTAAACCAAGCAAAAATTTAAAACGTGTTTTGTCAAAAGCTTTAGTAAACAGATCGGCTTTCTGAAAGTCAGTATGTACTTTCTCAAGGTCAATCAACTTCTTCTCAAAGCAATCCCGTATAAAGTGATATCGAATTTCGATATGTTTTGTCTTCGAATGTTGTACGAGATTCTCTGTGATAGAAATTGCAGCAGAATTATCAATCAGAATAGGAGTAGTAAGAAACTTCAAACCGTAGTCGCGGAGATGTTGTTGTATCCACAAAACCTGGGAATAGTAACTCGAGGATGCAACATACTCAGCTTCGGCGGTTGAAGTGGAGACCGTTGTCTGCTTCTTACACTGCCATGAAACAAGCCGGTTTCCTAAAAATTGACATCCTGCAGTCGTTGATTTGAAGTTGATCTTGCAACCTTCATAGTCCGAGTCTGAATAAGCAGTAAGATCGAAAGTATCATCCTTGGGGTACCACAACCCGATGTCTGGATTTCCCCTCAAATACTGAAGAATTCTCTTGACTGCAGCTAGGTGAGTCACTCGTGGACTTGCTTGATACCTAGCACAAAGACAAACAGCGAACATAATATCAGGGCGAGAAGCCGTTAGATACATTAGAGATCCGATCATGGCACAATAGAGGGTTGGATCAACGGTATCCTCCAATTCATCCAGTGATAAATTGTGACCCACAGGGAGAGGAGTAGAAGGGATTTTTCAGGCAGAAATCTTGAATCGGCTCAAGACGTCGTTCACATACTTAGTCTGGTGAATGAAGATTCCGTTAGCAGACTGGTGAACCTGCAGCCCTAAAAAGAAATTCATCTCTCCCATCGAACTCATCTCGAACTTTGTTTGCATGGACTTCTCGAACTCCTTACACAATGTGTCATTTGTAGACCCAAAATAATATCATCAACATAAATTTGGACTAGGAGAAGATCATCACCAACAGTTTTATGAAATAGAGTGCAGTCGACAGTCCCTCGTTTGAAGCCAGTATCAGTCAGATGGTCGGCAAGCGTACCATACCAAGCTCTCAGGGCTTGATGTAGACCATACAGGGCCTTGTTTAATCGGTAAACACGGTCCGGATACTCAGGATCTTCAAAACCAGGTGGTTGTTGGACAAACACCCCTTCCTGTAGTTCACCATTGAGAAAAGCACTCTTAACATCTATTTGGTAGACCTTGATATTCTTATAAGCTGTATATGCCAGGAAGATTCGAATCGACTCTAATCTTGCAACTGGAGCATATACCTCTGTGTAATCAATACCCTCCTGCTGATGAAACCCTTGCACCACTAGACGTGCCTTGTTTCTGACAATCACACCTCGATCGTCTTTCTTACACTTATATACCCACTTAGTCGGAATCGCTTTCTTGAATCTAGCAGGCTTGTCTATTAAATCCCAAACACCCAAACGTGCAAATTGCCGTACTTCCTATTGCATAGCTTCTACCTAAGAAGGATCTTCAAGTGCCTTACGAGCTGTCGTTGGCTCAACTTGAGATAGAAAGCAAGTGAATTTAGCAAGATTTACAATTCCTGATGAATGTAAATCAGTATAAGCACACAATATGTTATTATCACTTGACAAAGCAACTTGATGACGTGTACGTACGCCTACATCAAGTTCTCCAATGATGTTTTCCTATGGATAATAGCCATGAATCCGAAGTGTGGGATTCTCAGGAACAACAACATTATCAAATAAGTTAGTGTAATGTTCACCAAGTTCAGGAGATGAAACATTATCACTGTCAATGTTAATAACTTGATCGTCAACTTGATCATCATCAGAAGAAGTGGAAACATTATCGATAGCCACTGGAGAAGCAACTTGAGGTTCCTCAGTTGGAGCATCAGGTTGAGCTGCAACATCATTAGAACTTGAAAATCGTGGAATTGCCAAATGATCTTCAAAGTATGCTCGAACCAGGTCTTCGTCAATGTGTTCAGTTGATGAAGTAAATGAATTAAATAAACTATCGTAGTCAAACATCCAATCGGGACCTTTCCCTTGAGGAGGAGTTGTGTACTTTTGACAGTCCACATGGTACCACTCTTCAACACAACCGGATGTAAAGTTAAATACTCTTTTCTTTGGAGATGCATAACCCAAGAAATACCCTTTGATAGCTTGTTCTTCAAATTTACCCGCATCCTTCTTCAACATAGTACAAGGACACCCAAAAGGTTCCAGATACTTTAAATTAGGTTTTCGATTAATCAATAACTCATAGCTTGTCTTTTTGAGTCTTTTAACTGTTAGAACCCGATTAAGAATATAGAAAGCTGTATTCACCGCCTCATTCCAGAATTGGACGGGAAGCTTAGAATCAGCGAGCATTGTATGTGCAGCTTCAATCAAGGTTCGATTCTTTCGTTCGGCAACACCATTTTGTTGAGGTACATAAGGTGCACTGTATTCTCGATGAATTCCTTTTTGAACACAAAAGAAATCCAATACAGTGTTTTTGAATTCTGTACCATTATCACTTCGGATTCTCCTCACCTTTTGTTTGTATAGTGATTCGATCTTGGTGATAAGGTTTTGTACCAAAACCGGTGTTTGATCTTTCGAACTCATAAATAACACCCATGAGTATCTCGAATAGTCATCATTCACCACAAGACAATACTAATCCTTAGAAATACTCGCACGATTCACAGGACCAAACAAATCCATATAAAGTCGTTCTAGAGGAGTATTAATGGAATTCAATAATTTAAAAGGAGGTGTCTTCTTTTTCTGCTTGCCCTTTTTACATGCAACACAGTGATCGGATAATTTAAAATTCTTCAACGAGACACCTTCCACTAAATCATTAGTCATCAAATAATTCATCTTTCTCACATGTATGTGACCCATTCTACGATGCCATAGAATCGAGTCTTTCTCGGTTGCCTTCGAGACAAAACATGTTTCGATTGATGTGGATATCTTAGAGCTCATGTTCAAGACATAAATATCATTCGATCGTGGTGATCTCATGACAACCATGTCCTCGGGAATAACATAACCCTGTTTCAAGATAAGACATTCCTTGTCAGTGAATATCGTTGTGTATTTTTTATCACAAATCTGCGATACACTTAATAAGTTATGATCTACTTTATCACAATAATTTACTTTCTCAAACGTGATGTGACCATTTGAAACTTCACCCTCTTGTGTGATCTTGCCCCCAGAATTCCCAGCAAATGCCACATAACCCCCTTGAATATTCCTCACGTTGGTTAATAGGTCGAGTTTCCTAGTGATATGATGGGAACATCCACTATCCATTATCCAGTTTTCACCAGACACAGTCCTGGATGAACCCTACACACAAAATAAAGATGATTAGTTCAAAAAGGTAGCCCAGGCCTTAGTCTTGGGCACCTTTTGGTTTTCTCTTTGATCATTAACTTTAACAGAGTTCAAATGTTGTTCAGCCACTTGTGAATAAGTTATTGGCTTCCTAGACTTCCGTCTTAAGTAAGATGCTTGAACAATGTTTGAATTCGTGTTCCTACAAATTGGCTCATGCGGAACAAACTTTGGTTTAACCTGACCATGTGTCTCATTAACATGAATAACTTTTCGTGGATTCACATTAGAGAACATAATATGAGTGTCATCAGTATACGACACAGGTCGTTTCAGAATCTCCTTTACCAGTGGAATTGGTTTAGAGTTCTCCTTGATAAAAGGATGAATATTCTGATAGCTCTTCTGATTACAATCCCTCACAACATGACCAAGTTGACCGCAAAGAAAACAGCTTCGCATGTCTACACGATGTTGTTGTGAAGTAGTTGGAATGAATGATGCAGAAGTTTGATGATAACTCACATTCTTGGTCATGCTCTTAGCAAACTCATCAGTTAATTCAAATTTCTTTTTCAAGTAAAAATCCAAATTAGAACAATTTGAAAAACTTTTCAATGTGTCTGTCCCAGTTGACTTCACAAAGTTGATTTTCTTAGCTTGTTTTAAAACATGCTTTGCCTTAGTCAATGGGTCAGATGGTACTGATGTTTTCTCTTGAGCATATCGACGTTCAAGATCTTGAATCTCTGACGTTTCATTGATAAAGACACTCTCAATAAGTTCAGGTTTAATGATTCTTATTGGAATATCTTTTTTCTGTGAACATCGTGTCCATTCCTTTTAATTTAAAACCTCTAACAGGTGAAGGCTTAGAACTAGGAAGATTAACAAACTGCATTAAGTCCTCATCAGAAATCTTAGGTTTATCTGACTTCTTTGCCTTTACTGGTTTAGTTTTTACCGGTTCTTCCTTTTTCATGTGAGACTTGAATGAACCATACACAGCTTCCTCAAATTCTTGATGTTCGCAAAGAATATGATTAGAACTAGGGATGTTCTTATTCTTGTGTATTATCTCAGGTTCAAAAACGTCCTCGATAATCACCTTGTCATCATTCTCAACAAAGACCTTTTTACTTTGAACATGAGGTTTTTGAGGAGCAACCTGGGTCTTAACAGTTTCTGTTTTAACTGATTTTTCTGTGTTAACTGACTTAGATTTCTCAGAAATCACAGTTTCTTTCTCAATCAAATCCTCTTCTTTTCTATCAAAAGGATTAATTTTGTAATCATTGTGAAATGGAGGTGGAATTTCAACAAAACCAATGCCTTTCTTAGAATCATTTTGTTTACCAGATACTTCAATAATTTCATTCAACAGAAAAGAAGAATTTCTAAACTTTCCCAGTTTGTTCTTCAACTCAAGAACCTCATTCTCAAGCTCAGTTATCTTTTAACGATGTTTCAGAATTTCTTAAAACTTTTGGTCATTAATTATCATTTTCACAAATAACTCAGCTTTGAGATCGTGGTTACTTGTCGACAATGCTTCAGTCTTTTCTCGAGATCTCATTTGAGATTCAAGAGATTGTCGATAAGTATCCTTTAGAGAAGCAATTTCTCTTACCAAATTATCATTTTGATTTTTCAAAGCTTCTAACTTAGGTTTATTAGATTCACAATCAACACATGATACTTTAACAGATGAAGTAGCAGAGATAGAATGACTAACCTCATTGATTTTGAGCCATGCAAGCAAATACTGTTTGAGGTTTGTCGCAAGAGTCGTCAGAATCAGATCCAGAATCATTATCAGAAGACATCTCACTCCCACTTGTATCTTGACAGTCTTTATGTAATCCAAACATAGCCAGATTTGCTTGAGCATCATTACATAGTAACCATTGTGACCAGTCATTACCGTCTGCTAACATTGCTTATGTTGTAGAAGAAGAAAGTTTCTTTTCAGCATCACTACCTCGAGGTGTAGAAGAATTTTGACCACGAGGACCAGTGTATTCTTTCTTTGCCTTGTCACATTCCTTTGAGAAATGTCCAAATTCTTGACAATTATAGCATTTTACTTTCAATTTGTCAAAACCTAACTTCTTGTTTAAAGCTGGAAGATCTTTTCCAATTCTCTGCATGAATCTTTTAACTTTACGGACAATCATCGCCATGTTCCATTTTAAATCCATGATTTCCAAATCATCAAGATCTATCTTATCATAATCCTCATCAGTTAAATCACTTGTGGCAATCTTACTACTTACCAAGTTTTCACATGAAGACATGAAAGCTGTCAGAAAAGCAAAGTTTTGCTCAGCTTCCTTTATATTAACACTAGGTGTTGAAGCAAATGGATTAGTAGTAGTTGAACTCCCAGAGCCACCAGACCATCCAGAATTACCAGCAGAATAGAAACAAACTTTTGGATCATTGAACATTGTTGATTCTTTTTCACTTGCCACTTGAGTAAGAAAAGCATTGATTGGAGAGATCGTTGAACTAAGAGGCATACTTCCACCATAGAAAGCTGGATCTTGATTTTCCTTGGAAGATTTTTGACACTTAAGATCATATTTTCTAGCTTCAATCTTTTGTAAAAATTCAAGTGCAGTCAAGTACTCGTTCAAGAAGTAGTCATTCTCTTTCAAGACCATGAGAAATGTTGAATAAGAACTTGGAAGCACACTCTTAATAGTGTCAATTTTATCTGTTTCAGAAACTTCCAATTTCATCTTGTCCATTTCAGCAATTAAATGAATAAACCTTGTAATCATCTCTTCAACTGTTTCTCCCTTCAATAAATTAAATTTTTGAAACTGAAACTTGAGCATCACTTTCTTACTCTCAGCTGTGTTCCCGATACTTCTCATACGTAGATGTTGAAATAAAGAAGCACATCTCTTGATACTACCCACTTGATGAAAAATATTTTCTGGCAATGCCATAGTAAGAGTGGAATAGGCTTTTATCTCGATTTCTAAAGCTTTATTCTCTTCTTGTGAGTATTGAGAAACAGCTTTAGGAGTATACCCAATAGTATCGTCACCAATCATTGGTGCTACAAAAACTTCATCGAGACAATATGAGCAATCAGGGTGAACAGACCCTAAATGAGCACGAAACCGAGGTTCCCACATGGCAAAGTCACTAAACTTCATCAATCTAGGACATTTAGAATGTGAACCAATCTCAGTATCAAGTTGCAATATTTGTTGCATCAACATGTTTTGAGATGCCAATGCATACATACCAGCCATTTTTGACAAGTTGCAAAAAGTTCAAAAGATTTAACGAATCAAAACAGTGAATAAGATTAAAAAACTGTAAACACTTGTAGCGAACTGTGAACAGAAGATTAGCGAATCAAATCTTAATGAAGCTAAGATTGATCAGATGACGAATTAAATGACGAATTAGATTGATATGTTAACGAATCAACCCAACAAATCAAGTGATCAACGAATCAGATAGTCAACACAAGTCAAACTGATAAATGACTTAACGAATGGATTAGCGAATTGCAAGGTGTAACTTAACGAATCGTAATGAGAATAACAACGAACCACTAAGAAAATCTTAGCGAACTAGGTCACGAACCCGCTATAGTGATTAAAGAATCACACTTGGAGCGAATTAGTTTGTTACAACGGTTTGTAACAAACTTTGATACCTTTTGTCACGTGGCAAAGGTTGTTGTGACACAAATCCCAATATGGACACGTATTAAACGAATCTGTTTAACCAATTAGCGAATCAGATGATACGAATTGACAATTAACACGAATTGACAAACGAATCACTTAAAATATATAACGAATCAACAGAATTGACGAACGAATCAAAAGAAACAAGATAGCGAATCACCATATAGATAATAACGAATCAAGTTCATATTTGAATCTTCAAATCTTCAATGAGAAATTTCCAGAAATCTGGAAAAGAATGAATACTAACCCAGAAACCTAGAAACTTTAGATCCGTAATACTATCTCGATTCTAGACCAAATCACACCAATAAACTCTCAACTTACTCGGAATTCGATCACGAATCCAATACACCAAACCTCATAACCAATTATTACCAATATCAGTCCAATTTCACCGAAAACTCAAACCCTTTTTCGGACTTAAACCAAAACCAATATCGAATCACCTCAAAACCAAAATCAAACCTCACTTCTGATTAACCAAACCTTTCCAATGCCTTAACCAACTCAAATCCAATCCAAATTAACCATAACTCAAACCAGATATATATAAATTGATCCAAATTCACTAAACAAAACACTAACAAACCAATATCCCAAATAAACACCAAATCAAGTGTAATTGAGCAACCAACAGCTCTGATACCACTTGTTGGAGCCCGGTGTATCAATCTATAATTATAACAGATCTCGGATCTGTGTTAATACAATTAATACCTTAATTGATAAATCTAGCACATTATTAACTGTAATTCAGTGTTATAGGTGTGTATATGTATATGTATTATCAATAGTAGTTGGTATAATATTAAGATTGAAGATCGAGAGAGTATTTGGACAGCAATTCGATAATTAACTCTCAAAAAACTTAACTTAAGAGTGAACAGGGTTCACTATAAATAGAAGACAGGTCTGGTTCGCTAACATCCCCTAGCGAACCAGAACCTACTTCGTTACATACAATAAATAAGCGAAACACCCCCTGATTCATTAACATCTCCTAACGAATCAGGAGGGAATATGGTTAAGTCTTAGTTCGCTAACATCCCCTAGATAACTAGACTGTATACATAACGAACTAGATAATACTTAAACAAATTATTACATTAAATATTAAACAAAAATGTTAACGATAATTACAAAGACTCAAGACGCAAAACCGTGCACTAACACACTGAGAATTTTGAATACAATGGGCATGTTAGAAAACATGGAGCAATTCGAATATAATGGAGATGTTAGAATACATTGAGAATTTCGAATACAATGGGCATGTTAGAATACATTGAGAATTTCGAATACAATGGGCATGTTAGAATACATTGAGTAATTTGAATACAATGAACACATTAGAATACATTGAAAGATTCGAATATAATGGACATATTATAATACATTGAAAGGTTCGAATACAATGAACACATTATAATACATTGAAAGATTCGAATACAATGGACATATTATAATACACTGAAAGATTCGAATACAATGAACACATTAGAATACATTAAAAGATTCGAATACAATGGACATATTAGAATACATTGAAAGATTCGAATACAATGGACACATTAGAATACATTGAAAGATTCGAATACAATGGACATATTAGAATACATTGAAATATTCGAATACAATGGGCACATTAGAATACATTGAAATATTCAAATACAAAGTATTTGAATACATTAGTGTTAGAGGGTAAAATTATATTCTAAGTAAATTCTATTCTAATACAAGTCCATGCTTATGAATGCAATACCTTATAAAGCCATTAGAATAGACTAGACTTAGCCATTTTAGGCTGAAATATGAATAATGTGATTAGGAAAAGTATTAATACACGCAATTAATATACAGTTAGCAGAGCTCGATTAAAGAAAGGAATAACAGTGAACGGAGAATGTAACAGAATCTAGGTGAGTTTCTAGACCCATTTCCTTGTTATATTTTCGGGGCTGTGTGCATACTCAATGTGAATGTTCATACACTTCCTTAAATGGTAAGTGTATGTCTTAATGATGAATGGGATATCTATGTTTATATTATGAATGAATGATTGACAGTACGTGAACGATCTTCGGATATTGCACGTATTCTTAAGGAAGGTAATGTGTGGTAAGTATGAAATGAGTATGTGAATGTATGAATATTGCATGTATGATAAGTATGTATGAATGCTATAATAATAATGACAAAGAAAGGTAATGTATGGTTGTATGGTAACGAAAGGGAACCGAGCCCTAATAATACTCGAGGCAAGAGGGAACCGGGCCCTAATAATACTCGAGGCAAGAGGGAACCGAACCCTAATAATATTCGAGGCAAGAGGGAACCGAGCCCTAATAATACTCAAGGCATGAGGGAACAGAACCCTAATAATATTCGAGGCTAGAGGGAACCGGGCCCTAATAATACTCGAGGAAGGTAGGGCGTAATGCTCTTTAAAACGTAAGGTATGAAAATGAAAGAAAGAAAGTATGAAGGTAAGTAAGTGTATAATGAATGAATGTAAGAAAATATAAAGTATGAACGAAAGTATGTAATTATGAATGTGTGATATATTATACGATCAACTAGAACTCACTCAGCGTAGCTGACTTTTAGTATGCACGCAGGTGAGTAGGATGAGACAGCTGTCTTGAAGAGGGACACATGACAAGTTGAATAAAGAGGTTGGCATCCGAAGACTCAGTTGCTAATGTCTGAATCAAAAAGACATGTTTTATATTATTTTAAATGGTGACTTAGGTAATGAATGGTTGACTTTAATACTATTTCGCGAAAGTTTTAATTAAGTTTTATATTTAGAACTGTGTTTATGAGTAAATCCAACGTCCAAAGTGAGGCACCGAGAATGGGGCCTTACATTTCTAATGATACTCAGATACATAATATAATAAACTTTATACTTTATCTCCAATTATAACAATTATCATATAACGATAAATTAATTGTTTAGCTTATTCTCTAATTTTCATCTTATTTTATTTTCAAGTTATGTAATATAGTTCACCCCTTGTACTTTTCAAGTTGTTCATACCAACCCCTAACAATTAAGATTAATCCTATAATTTTTGTATCTAGAAGGGGAAAATACATGTTAACTAAAATATTTTCTTTTCTATTATCTTACGTGTTTTAATTATACCTCTATTAAAACTATAAAACATAATGAATAATTGAAATGATTAATTATTAATCTTCATGTAATATTCATAAAAATTTTATCAAAATTTGAATTCCTATGTAATGTTATATATATATATATATATATATATATATATATATAATCAAGATCATGTGAGAACTATATTGAAATTGAAAACTTTGAGAACCATTTTATACCACTAAAAACCTAAAACTTTAAAAAATCATAAAACAAAAAAACGCAAAAATAAGAAAAGTTAAAAAAACAAACTTCTTATTTATCTTCCCGGTTTAATAAAAAACTCTCGGTTTAGCTAAATTATACACATATGTATAATATGTATATATATGTACATACATGTTTTTTTTCATACACATATGTACAATTTAAGGTAAATGATAATGTACATATGTGTACATTGCGTAACTAGAGATTAAATGAAATTATACATATGTGTATAATACGAATTTGTTTTAATGAAACCGGAATGAAATATAAGAATTTTGGATTTTTCACTTTTTTAAAATTTTTGTTTTTTTGTTTTATAATTTTTTTAAATATTTTTAGTGGTTATTTTTAGTGGCTCAAAATGGTTATCAAAGTTTTCAATTTCCAATGTATTTTCTTAGGATCCTTACCCTCTCTCTCTCTCTCTCTATATATATATAAAGGATCCAATACAATAATTGGTTATCGTACATTACGTACGACACAACCTGCACCTTTGATTTCAAAAACTCGTGATGACATAGTTATAAATTTGTTCAAATCCGTGTTCGTCTTAATTAACTATCCGTGTGAAACCCTTATATTTAGAACGTGTGCAAACAGACATCGACTTCAAAATTGATTACCAAAATAACATCAATCACGACTGGAATTGGTAATTTGTTGGTTCGGTGCTTGAGGTCTTTAATAATTGTTCGTAATTAATTCATATGATAATTGCTTTTTATTGGAATTAAAATTGATTTTTGGCCTTAGATCCAAGCCGACAACAAAGACAATACATTAACTGAATCAAATTTAATTTTAAGGTAATTGTGTTTTAATTAAACGTATTAGCTTAAGCTAGTCAATTTGAGGATAAATGTTGTTCTATTAAGCGTTCAATTGTTGTTAGTAATAATCAATGTTGAATCCCACGAATAACTCTAATTTTTTAACTGGACGAATTAAATGAACGTATTAAATCAAGTGTTTTTATAGTTTTTTTTGTTTCTGGGTGTTTACTTTTTTTAACTGAACATCTTATTTTTTTGTTTAGAACTTCTTAAATTTTTTTTCTAAACTTCTTGGATTAAGTTAATATTTTATTATTATTATAACAACTCCGATTAAGTTTTTATTTTATTATTATAATAGCGTCTAACTCTGAAGATCCGTGTGAGGTAGTGGTTCCGATTTAGTTATTATTTTTTTTTAATATTATAATAGCTTAGACCATAGTTGGGGGTATAGCCCGAACCTTGATCACAGTTTAGTATAATATCACTTTTCATAAGAAAATGTTATAATCAAAATATTGTTTCTTCTTGATTAAGAAACTTAAGTATGTACATACAAGGGGTATAGTCAAAATAATATTTCTTGGTGATTAAGAAATATAATATTTTATATACACATGTAATAGTTAAATTAATGTTTTTTCTTGAAGAAAAAACTCATTATAGATGTTTCTTCATGCAGAAGAAACGTAGCATATGATGGGTAAACTAACGGACTAAAGTTCCAAATGTTTTATATATACAAATGATTTTATTAAGGTTAAAGATATATAGAACAGACTAAAGGTCTGAAGCTAGATCGTTGATCTAGATATTTATACAAAGGTTATTCTCGTACTATAGGTCCGAGGTAACAATTAGAAACTGAAATCAGAAAATATGAATCAGTAATAGAAACTGATCATAAACAGAACAGGTGAATACGCCCTAAGCTTTTACAAACCCTTTAAAAGTCAGAATGTTTTCATAGGATCAACGAATCCTTAAAACCTTGTGTTACAATAATAAGAAATATACACTCTAATTAAAAGTATACATGTGTCTGGATTCATTATACATGGTGACTCGAATGTCACCCCCCCGGTCGAAGGCGGAAATGCTGAGGCATGCGTAGATTGAAATCATGCGCATGGAATTAAATGTAAAAACTCTTTTAAAATAAACAAACACATTGTTTAAACCAAACATAATCCAAAATAGAAAACATGACATAGCAATTTATTCATTAAACTTCTAAGTCTGACTCATCCACTATATGAAACTTCAAGAATCTTTCTTAATTTCCAGTTGCTGAAAAACATATGAGAGTGTCAACTAAAAATAGTTGGTGAGAACATAGGTTTTTAATTTAAAATAATAGAAAAATATGTATTATGTTGAAAACATTCCAATGTGTTAAATTACTTTGTATACTTTAGTGATTTCAACCAAACCTCTGACACAATTAGCAAGTCGTGTAATCCACGTGTATACCTTTATTGTTAATAACATGACCTAAAAATTGAATTTTTTTACCGATGACATTTTAATATATTCAAGAACCAAGACCGAGCATGAGCAACACCTTCGTCTCACCTTGGAACCGTAGAAGAAAGGACAAATTTATGCTAAATTTTCGAAACGTGAATTCTAGCTTCTGACTCATCCCCAATATGAAACTTCAAGAATCTTCCTTAATTTCCATTACCTGAAAAACATGCGAGAGTGTCAACTAAAAATAGTTGGTGAGAACATAGGTTTTATATTTAAAATAATAGAAAAATATGTATTATGTTGAAAACATTCCAATATGTTAAATTACTTTGTATATTTTAGTGATTACAATCAAACCTATGACACAATTAGCAAGTCGCCTAATCCACGTGTATACATTTATCGTTAATAACATGACCTAAAAATTGAACTTCGCGAAGCTAGAATTCACGTTTCGAAAATTTAGCATAAAGTTGTCCTTTCTTCAACGGTTCCAAGGTGAGACGAAGGTGTTGCTCATGCTCGGTCTTGGTTCTTGAATATATTAAAATGTCATCAATAAAAAGAATGAAGAATCTGTTAAGGTACGGTTTACAGACGCAATTTATTGTTTAACCCAAACATAATCCAAAATAAAAAGAACATGACATAGCAATTTATTCATTAAACTTATAAGTCTGACTCGTCCCCTATATGAAACTTCAAGAATCTTTCTTAATTTCCATTGCCTGAAAAACATGTGTGTAATATTTGTTAATTTTCAAACCCGATACCCGACCCGTTTAAAATGACCGATGTAATTCGGGCCTTCAATTATTATTAAAGACGGTTAATTTATTGAATATCTATGATCATTATGTTGTTTATGATTATCATGATATTTTATTAATATTGTTATCTCAAGCATTAAATTTGAGTCAGGATCAATTTGGTTCACTAGACTAAAAATTTAAAATAATAGAAAAAATGCATTATGCTGAAAACATTCCAATGTGTTAAGTTACTTTGTATACTTTAGTGATTACCATCAAACCTCTGACGTGATTAGCAAATTGCCTAATCCATGATTAGACTATTATGTTTAATGTTTAACGATCATCGGATTCTGAACACACATGCCTCTACCCAATGCCTGAGTGGGCGAATCAGACCAATAAATCTATCATCATACTACCACGTGTTAACAAGTTGATGGTTATACATGCGATTAAGTATATACTTGTAATGATCACACACAATGAATATCATGAATAAAGCTTGAATGAAATAGCATTTATAAAACATAGAAAAAATTAGTTAAATGTTTCCACCCCCAAAGTATAAAACTTTTAAAATCATGTAAGAGTGGCTATGAACTCACCTTGTTTGATGGATGAACACAAACACGAGCAATAGTTTGTTGAACCGGTCACGAGATGCCCTAGATTAAGTTTTGATTTTTTAATTAGTTATAGTGTTGCATACTAGAATGTTCTAAACCAAGAGCATAACCTCCAAAAAGTTGATTTCCAGGTAAGAGTCACGAGTTCAATGGGATTATTTACGCCACTCTTGCCTTCGACAGAACCGTTTGCTTGTCAGATACATATATACCCGATTTATACTCTATTTGTATACTAACTCAAAATGTTTTAGAATGATTTTGATAAATAAGAAAGTACGAGGTTAAAAGTGTAATATCATATAGTTTAGGGTGTTTATTAACATTTAAGATAGTATAGGGTTCAAAGTGTAAATATTAAAATTTAAGATATTTATTGAAATTTATGAAATTATAAAGTTTAAAGTGTAAATATTATAGTTTTTAGTTATGATAACATTATGAGTTTTTGAAGATCATAAGAATAGTCATAGTTGTTCATGAAAAAGTTATACTTTTGATCCAAGATCTTGAGAAAATACTTGTGATTTCTTGGAATAACATGATCATCATAATCTTTAAAGCAAAAAAGTAAGGGTTTTTATTAACAATTTATAATGATCATGGTGAGGGTACAGGAACAACTATGAAGATTCAAACGAAACTCAAGAACATAAGAACAAACTAAAAGAAATTTATAAGAACAAGATCAAAGTCAAAGAAATATGATGAACAAAAAAAAACATGTAAAACTTACTTGATTATGCTAGAGAGAATAGAGAGAATGAGATTTGGTGTGAAAAATAATGAGAATGAGAGGCTCTATTTATAGGCCAAAAGTTGAGGTCTGATTACGATTTAGATAGATATAAAACTTTTTTAAACTTAACACTGCGTTCTCGAGTTTTTAATTAAAAGAAAGGAAAGTATAAGATTGGATATTATGAGAGAAGAAAAGAAAGTAGATGCATATCATGCATTCTCAAGTTTAATGAAAAATGAAAGAAATGGGAAGAAAAGAAATGGTTAATTACATTCTTTAGTTTAAATGAAAGGAAATGAAAAGAAAAAAATGTGTAGTTTTACAAATATAGTCTTTTTAAAACAATTATTAGATGTAGATTGAAAGGTAAAGTGATAATTTTAAATACCTTTCCTTTCTTTTCAAATCATGCCAAATTGGCAAGAAAACTTTTGGACTTAAAACACTCAAGTTTTCCTATCATTTCCTATCATTTCTTTTATAAAAAAAACTCAAGAATGAAGATTCAAACTAAAATCTTATCATTTCCTTTCTTATCCCATGGAAAAAAAACTCAAGAATACAGTGTAAGAGATCACCATAGAGATAACGATAAAATAATAATAAATGCAATAATAATAGTAAAAACAATATGTATGTGTGCATGAATGAAGTGCACGGCATTTTTTATATTATATATTTTTTTTTTCAATTTTTATTTCAAATTAAATGAATTAGATAAGGTAAAACTTAAGAAACAAGGTTAAGATAGAAAGTTCTAGAATGTTCCATTTATAAATCACATGATCAATTTAAATACTTAGGATAATGAAAAATTATTTTGTTACATGTTATAAAATATTAATATAGGCATTCCGGTTCAGCGTGCCATATTAACAATTAAGCATGTTTATGATAAAATCAACACAGGATCATATAGTTACGCATACAAAGTTAATTTTATTCATATATTTTAACACTAATAAATGTAGACGATGAAATGAATACGAGAAATTTATTAAAATGAGTACAAAAGACTAGAGTTTTTGCAAGAGAAATCCATAGGTGTTAAATCGGAAGTCCCCGTGGCCATGCATATCATCAAACATGCCTCTGGAAGTCTACGGGACTGTTTAGAGAAATGATATTATGTACATGATTAATTATACATGTACTTAGGGTAATTTTATCCCAATTGAGTTGGTTCATAATGAGTAGTAATAAAGTTATTATTGTTGATTTCACAAAGGTATTGAAAAGATTTTCACAACAGAGTCAGCTTCATTCACCAGCTGTGTGCTGACGTATTTTTTCAACCCATTTTACAGGAAAACGGAAAGGTAGACAAGCAAGACATGATAAAAGATTGGAGATATAATCATTTGATGCTATCTGGTGGCTCATATATTTTATTTCAGAATATTAAAAATATATGTTTTCTAAAGACATTTAATTGAATTATAAAACGGGTATTTAATCCAAAGATTTCAATACAATAATATTTATTCAAAGACTTCCATTAAAAATAGAATATTTTTCAAATATGATTTGTAAATGTTAAATGGGTATTTTAACCCGGCATTTTATAATGAATGTTTTATTTTTAAAATATTCCGTTAAAACAAACCCGCAACTCTGATACGTCTACAAAACATATACCAACTAATGGGTGTTACAACTAGACCCTAAGTAGGGGTGTGACAATAACGAGTTTTTGTAAACTCGTGTTAATGTTAGTGATAATGATTCGTTAAAATCCAGTTTGATGTTAAAAAATTTGTTTTAAGCCGAAACTCATTCAAAAGGGGTCATTCTTGTAAGAATGATTAATATTTAATTAAAACAAAACTAGCCACCCCCACAACCATCACTCCAACTCCTGCTCCCTCTCTCACGTCTCAAACAACCCCAAATTCATCTACAATTCAGCATTGATTCATGCAATTGGTGGTGTCTTTGAGTGATTCACATGATTCCTAATGTTAATTGGTAAGTTTTATGTATCAGTTTTATGTTTTGATGAAATATTTTGAAACCATAGATGTTAAATCTTTGTAATTTTGATGATTATGATGTTAACTGATGAATCAGAACCGTAGAGATGTCATAAACATGTTAGGGGTTTAAGTTTTCATGACAACATTTTGCTGACAGATTCGTTCTTGTTTATTGTGGTGGCTGTAACTCGATGATAATTCGAATTATTTGATCCATTCTTGATTCTAAGATATACTATTCTGAGTCTAGTTTTCATAAAGGTAAATTTTGTAAATTTTGGATGAGTATTGAATAGTTTTTTTATATTTTACAAAAACATATGTCAAATCTGATGCGGGGAGTCAAATTATGGTCTGTCTTCCCAACAACATAACTCTTTTATGACAAGTCCAAATGGATTGGTTTTACTACAGGAACTTCACATTTTGAGTTACGATTCTAGCCCAATTGGCCTTGCGTAATTTGGATAAATGATGGGAAAGAACAATGAAACTAATTTTTGTTGCGCAATCTGCTGAATTGTGTGTACATATATGCGATGATTTAACTATTTTGAATTTTTTATACATGAGAAAAATAAAATGAAAATTTCTTGAGAAACCTAATTCATGTATTCTGCCATGGTAAATTCTGTTGAATCTATTTCTAAGTTTTAAATTAGTGAATAAAATCTGTTTCTACATTCTAGAATTTGTCTAGTGAACTGAATGAGTATAAGTTAAGTTGTATGATGACTATTTGGTTGCTTTGCAATGATATGATGTGTGAATACATGCTAGTACTTTTTGGTATAATTTATATTACTTATTATCACCAACGACTTATTGGGTCAAGTTTTTGTTTGTGTGTGAGTCCATACGTGGGTCTTAGAGTCATGTGTTGTTGAACACACTCTCATACACTTGTACCGGGTAACAGTTAAAGAGTCAAGTGCATTCATTGGATTTGAGAAAAGTCTATTACACGCATCACCAGTTGAGTTCATGTTTTTTCCTATTTGTTTTCTAGATAGAAAACACAAAACATTTTTCTTGTTTTCTGGATTGAAAACACAAAACATTTTCCTGTAATTGTTATCGGGGAGAAACACAAAATACTTATATCCTGGTTTTCTAGAGGAAAACGCAACGACTTGTATTAGATTTATGTTGTTTCTTATTTATCATAAGTGTATACTACATGCCCTCATATCACTTAAACTCGAATAGAGGTCAGGCGGGTTTAAATTGTCCTAACATATGTGTGAAAGTGTTTTTTGATAGACCTGGTAAGAAGGCCTACATACAGTCAGCTTCGATTCAAACGTCTAGTAGTTTGTAAATGGGTTACGTACACTGGTATATTTGAAAAGTGCTAAATCCACATGCACTACTACGTATACTGCATATACTATATATAATACTTTTTACTACAAATTTTGAACTCACAAACTCGTGTTAATCCTTGAGTATTTATACTTGCCTAGATTACTAGATATGCTAAGGAGTGGGCTGCGTTGCATATGTCTGGAGTCATACTTGTTGCATGAACTTGTATTTCAAATTGTTTACATTTGATGGGTTGTGTTTCTTTGAGTACGTAGTTTATTATTTTAAATCGTTTACTTTTATATGCTTCCGCAGGGTTTTAAGTGTTTGGATTGCTTTTGGTTTCTCAACTGTTTGGATAAACTTAAATGATGTTATAAATTTTCTTAAATGGTTGTTCGTATAACGATTGAGCTAGATCCTGGTATGTCACACGCCTCGTGGTAAAACTTAGTTAGTTGAAGTTTGAGGGTTTGAAATTAACAATTGATAAAAAATATGTCATCAAGATGCACACTCATATGCATTGGTATTGCAATGCTCCCATGGTCAAATTATGAAACAAACTTGATGCATTTGTCATCGATGGGAACAATACATGGGCTATCATTCACTTTGCTACTTGTAAACCAATTTGAAAATTTATCATTCAACAAGTTAAGAGCTTTTTCCCGATTAACCCCATGACCTAACCTGAAAATATCCTTGAATCAGGTTTAAGTGATGATTATAATGCAGAAGACACTCAAAACGACCAAATTCAGCATAGGTAAGTACCATGCATAAATTCTCGGGTGCAGCTAAATTCAGACCATTTACCTCCACAAAGGAGTATAGTTTAGTAACTTCAACATCAAATGCGGACCGAAACTCCTCATCACCACAAGCACACTCAGTATCTATAGATAAACCCGTTAAATAACAGGATGCCTTAAATTTTTATGAGTATTGTGATTAGTGAGATAAGGATTATGAAGAAAATAAGATATAATAACAAAAGCACACCAAATCAACAAAATTCTTTACAAACCACTAAACTTTACCTTAGACATTAATCATCACCTACAACCCCATCGATAAATTCAACATTCTTATGAATACCTCAATCGTCATATAAATATTTAGGCAAAGTTGCAAGCACAAGTGTTGCTTTTGCCTTTTCAAGTTTGAAATGCTTGTGCGAGTGTAACACCCCGGCTAAAGCGGAATATGCCCAAGTGTGATGTACAGATTCCTCAAACAGACGTGACATTATTAGGTGACAATATTATCATTTATTAATTTAAACAAGTACACAAGCTTGGATTTCAAATAAAGAAATACAAAGAATACATATTAAAGCATCTTGTCCATTTATGTTGAATATCCTACGTACTAATGTCTTCTTCAAGTGTTATCTTCTAATCGATGTGCCTGTAGCATATATAAAAAATAATGTCAACTAAATGAATAGTTGGTGAGCTTCTAAACTTTCATATATGTACGTAAAAACCATAAAATTCCATGAACAAGTGTAAATGAGCAAGTAAGGTCCTTTTAAGTTGGGATTGTGCACCAACGTACTCGGATAATAGGGCCATTTTCTACTCATAACAACAATTTTGAGCAAGTAACATGTAAACACACAAGTCCATGTAGCGTATTGTAGTTTGTAAATAATGATTAAACGAAATTGTAGTTTGGATAGGATATATATATATATGATTAAACGAAATTGTAGTTTGGATAGGAGATATATATATATATATATATATATATATATATATATATATATATATGCTACCCCAAAAAGTAGTAAAAGAGTAAAATGGGGGTGCGAGAAACTAACCTTGAAGTTGAAGACAAAATTGAAATAAAACCGAAAGTGCGTAAATGAAACCGAAGCAATTGAACGACACGAACTCCAACCTTGTCGGAATGATGGAGAACAAGACCCGCCGGAAATAAACTTTGATGATTGATTTCGAGTTACCGAGGGTGTTTGAGGTTAAGAAGATTGTTGCCAGTTTAATTGATGCTTAGGATCATATTTGTAGTGTCAATTGAGTCGCTTAGCATTTAATTATCGTTAAATGGGTTTTATATTTAAATCCGACCGTTATGGCGGTTTCGGTCCAATTATCCATTAATCTACGAGCTATAATAACAAATTGACGGGTCAATAAGGGTCTTTGGTCAAGGTCTAAGGTCAACAAACAATTTAATTTGATCGAAACGCGTTAAAAATGGTGTAACAAGGCTCGCCGGATGTCGTTTCCGGTGGTCGGAAAATTCTGCCGCAAAAAAGGTAGGGGGGCGGGAATTGGGCTGGGATTTTTAAATTATTATATTTTGATTATATTTACACATTAGTCCTTCATGTTTCAAGCTATATTAAATCATAATAGAAACTTTAATTACAATTTAAACCTTATACTTTTAGAAATTATATAAAGGTGATAAAAGTTACCAAGTTGGATTATTTTCGTATTATACTTGGATAGCTCGGGATTAGTTTAAGTAAAACTTTAATTACCGGAGTTTTGTATCTTAAAAGAAACGAATAGAAAATGATTGAATTTTAACTTGAATTATCGAGAATATTGTATAGATGATAAACAAAAGATAAGAATACATCGAGACATCAAAACGTGTCAGTTAACGAACATAATAGAAATACATAAGATGAAACTTGAAATATATATTTATATTTATACATATATTTATAAATAAAAACCGAAAATTAAGAACGGGTTGGATGTTCAGGTTTGAAAAGTAACAAATGTTACAGCGACCTCACGTGCTCAACTAAACATATGACAATTTCTCGAATTCTGCATAATATGAAACAATTTGAGTTTAGTTTCAGTCAAAACATGTTCAAAAGAATCTAAGAAGGATAAGAATTGAAGTATCCTTACCGCAGTTGTCACACCCCCTATCTTAGGCCTAAGGGTGTGACCCATTGTAACAACTCGGGTTTTTCATTTACATATTTCCCAACCCGTTTTCGTTTTTCGGGTAAATTTTAATCAACAACACATTGTTTTTATCGAGCTAATATTAATTTTATTATTATCGTTATTATATTTAATATAACCTTGGTATATATTCAAAATACACCCTAGACTAAACTTTTACCCAATTGTATTTCCCACTCCATACTTCAGGGACTTACTTGCAAACCTGCCCAAAGTTATTATATCTCATTTTCACCCAGACCCATTAACCCAAACTAGGACCCGAACCCGTATCCAAGACTCAAATCCGCAACCCGCTTGATGTCTTGCACCCTAATCTTCGCTTTATTGATTGAATTGATTAAAACAAATCGTTTATACGCCTAACACGACTCACACCGACATTGTAATTACAGAATTTCGATCAAAAACGATCTCGTACATTATATTAAACAAATGGTCTTATTAATATAGGGTTTATACTATTACCATTCATAATATTTCAGTTAAACTTGTTTACACCGTCGTCTGGACCTCGCGAATCAAACCCATGTGGTTGATTTCGTTATCGTAGTCTGCAGGTGATGTTTTTAATCGCGTTTTTGGGCTTTCACTGTTGTAAGCCGTTCACCATCACTAAGCATCGCAATCTGGTAATTAATGTATGTTACAAATTTGTTTTAAGTACTGATCATTAACCCCAACATTAATTAAGCAAACTAGTAACAGAACTATCGATTAATCTTTTAGGGCTCATAATCAATTTAAGGGTTTCTGGACGCTTATGTATATAATTTATCATTTATAGCTAATATCTAATTGACATGCTAGAGCAGTGTGACACCCGGTAATTTTCCCAACCCCTTAAACCAAGTAATCAACCTAATTATTAGGTAATTATGTTATATGCGCCCTGCGCGAGCGCGCTATGTTAATCAGCACGGGCATTTGTTATATGCGCCCTGCGCGAGCGCGCTATGTTAATCAGCACGGGCTTTTGTTATATGCGCCCTGCGCAAGCGCGCTATGTTAGTCAGCGCGGACATGTTATGTGCGCCCTGCGCGAGCGCGCTACGTTAAGAACCAGCGTGGGCATATGTTATATGCGCCATGCGCAAGTGTTTTGGCTTTATGTTTTCATGTAACTTAACTTTATGATGGGTTGACCGTCCCGCATGATGCTAAGGCGGGTGCATCCCAAAACGTTTATGCGCATGCGGAAAGGGAACTAACCTCCCGCATGGCGGGAACATTGAGAGCTAGTTTGTCTGAAGCTCCAAGATGGAATTGACTTCAACATGACTGATCACTATGTTGAAATACCAAGACCACCAGGAGAATCTACAAATGAAACTCAATGTCCCTAACTGCGAGAAGGTTACGCACCTACCCGCAGCAAAGAAATGTCCTTCACGCAGAAAGCTATGCGCACAAAGCTATACGCGCAGAACACTTAGTCTATTCTCCAGATGTAAGGAGAATATTCCCGCCCAAAAGGAAACAGTAGCGTGTTTCAGAGATTTCTACTTTTTACTGTACACTGACAAAAGTACCTGAAAAAGCACACTGTAACATGAAAAGTCAACTGTCAGCCACCCTACTCCCACCAAACACAGACCTGCATGTCCTGTCCACTTACACAGACGAGCACAGTTCCCAGAAATGTTCGCGCGTAGCCCGCGGAACGATTTTAACAGTATGTTATCAGAACTATGTTTTACTAAGCATGTGTTTAAATGATGCTATCAGAATTATGTTTTAGAATGATTTTTATCAAGACTATGATGCAATACGATTTATCAAGTTACTAAAACTTGTGAACTCACTCAGTTTATACTGATTCAAATGTTTTACGTGTCTTTCAGGAGATAACTAGGTAGCGCATGGAGTCACACTTAGAGCACCTCACGCTGAACATCTAAAACTAGCTTTTTGGAAGATTTTAGTTCTGTCCCTTCGATGCGCGTGGTTGTTCCCGCCGCGCAAGGGGATATGGCGTGGAAATCTTCAACAGTTTTTATACTTGGATGTTTTTATGTAATTTTTAAACAATGTAATGTATTTGTATTAAACATTTCATGCGCAATGAAAATCTTACTTTGAATGTTTGCAATGGCTCGTGCTTAATTATCAATCCCCACTCGCGCGCGCCCGGCTGTTTCCGCCGCTCAGGGCCGGGTGTGACAGATTGGTATCAGAGCACTGGTTATAGCGAACTAGGAAAAGAAGTTTTAACCTAGACTATAACCGTTGGGGAATCGCATGAAATATTTTTCAAAGAAAATATTTTCAAAAGAAACTATACACACACTTAGGAACACGGGTCACACAGATAAGAATATTATGTGCTCAGAGTACATGCGCTAAGTTTGATATATTTTCATTCTCTTTTAAAGCAAGAATGCCTCCAACTAGAGCCAAGGGAATTACCATGACACCCGAAGAACTCGCAGAAATAATCTCGCAAGCGATCGCGACACATGAGGCCAGCAAGGCCGAATCTAGCCAGGGTCGTCAGGAGAACGAGACCCCAGAACCCGAATCAGGAGCCTTGGACAAAGGGTGCTCCTATAAGACATTTATGGCCTGTAGGCCTTGGCCATTCAAGGGTACCGAAGGGGCCATTGGGCTCTACAACTGGATTGACAAGATGGAGACAGTTCTCTCCATTAGCGGATGTAGTGAAAACCAGAAGGTCCTTTACGCGACCTGCATGTTCCAAGAAGCAGCTTCGTCTTGGTGGAAGCTTCAAGTGAAGACCTTGGGGCGAGAGGTTGCTCTTCACAAGACCTGGGAGGAGCTGAAGGAAATGTTGATGAGAAAGTTCTGCTCTCGCGCAGAAATTCAGAGTCTACAACAGGAATTCTGGAACCACACCATGGTAGGAACGGATATCGACGCCTACAACAACCGGTTCAATGAGCTTTGCCAGTTGGTGCCAGACATGGCAAACACGGAGGAAAAGAAGATCGAGAGGTATATCTTTGGGTTACCTCCTGTTGTTAGGGTTCCGCTCAACGCCGCGGCGCCTCCAACCTTTGATGAGGCGGTAGCGCGGGCCATCACCCTTACAAGGGATACAGTCCGTGCGGGAATGTTGACTACGCGCGGAAACGAGCAGCGAACCTCTGACTCCAAGAGGAAATGGAACTCTCACCACCGAGGGTCCGACTCCAAGCAGCCACCGTTCAAGAAGCAGGAGAGCGCAAGGGTTTTCGCGATCCAAGCCGCGGAGCCATCATGGAAAGGATACAGCGGGCCTTACCCATGGTGCAACAAATGCAAGTTTCACCATGAGGGTGAATGCGCGAGCGTCATGTGCGCCAAATGTAACAGGCCAGGGCACAAGACGGTGAATTGCCGTGCTAAGGAAGCTGGAGCCAGTGACAACTGCTACGCATGCGGGAAGCCAGGGCATTTCAGTCGGGATTGCCCGCAAAGGGGAAACCAAGCTCGCGGGAGAGCTTTTGTGATCGGCGCAGGCGAAGCTAAAGAAGAGCCGAACGTGGTAACCGGTACGTTTTTACTTAACGGCCATTTTGCATCGGTCTTATTTGATACTGGCGCTGACCTAAGTTTTATATCCGCTGAGTTTAAAGACTCCCTAGGCCTAGCAACCAGTAGGCTAGACACACCTTATACTATAGAACTAGCCAATGGTAGGCAGTTATGCGCGAACGAAAGAACTGAACAATGTGTAATAGTCATGGGAGGTCACGGGTTCAACATTAACTTGTTGCCAATAGACTTGGGAAGTTTTGACATTGTGGTAGGTATGGATTGGTTAGTCGAGAACCACGCGGAGGTTATTTGCCATGAGAAGCAGGTTCGGATCCCACTGTTGAACGGAGAAATCTTGGTGATTCAAGGGGAAAGAAGGGGAGTTGCGACGAAACTGATTTCGTGCCTAAAAGCGCGCAAGTGCCTAAGGAAAGGGTGCTACGCCTTCCTGGCGCATGTAGTAGAGAAGAAAGGAGTTGAGCGAAGAATTGAAGACTTACCAGTAGTGCGCGAATTTCCAGAAGTTTTTCCTGAAGATTTGCCCGGATTACCGCCGCCGCGACAAGTCGAATTTCGTATTGATTTAGTTCCAGGAGCTGCGCCAGTAGCTCGAGCGCCTTATCGACTAGCTCCATCTGAGATGCAAGAGCTATCCAATCAGTTACAGGAACTATTGGATAAGGGTTTCATACGCCCAAGCTTTTCACCTTGGGGAGCTCCAGTACTGTTTGTTAAGAAGAAGGATGGTTCGTTCAGAATGTGTATTGACTATAGGGGACTGAACAAGCTGACAGTCAAGAATCGGTACCCCTTACCGAGGATTGACGACTTATTTGACCAGTTGCAGGGATCCAGTTATTATTCGAAGATAGATCTACGGTCAGGATACCACCAACTTAGGGTCCATGAGGAAGATGTGCCGAAAACAGCCTTCCGAACTAGATACGGCCATTATGAGTTTTTAGTGATGCCTTTCGGGCTAACTAATGCGCCGGCTGTATTCATGGATCTGATGAACCGCGTGTGCAAACCATACTTTGACAAGTTTGTGATTGTGTTTATAGATGATATTCTGATTTACTCTCGGACCAAGGCCGAGCATGAGCAACACCTGAGATTGATTTTGGAATTATTGAGGAAAGAAAAGTTGTATGCGAAGTTTTCCAAGTGTGAGTTTTGGCTTAGAGAAGTTCACTTTCTCGGTCACGTAGTAAACGAGAAAGGAATACACGTTGATCCTTCCAAAGTCAAGGCCATCGAAAACTGGGAAGCGCCAAAAACCCCAACTGAGGTGAGGCAATTCCTAGGACTAGCTGGCTACTATCGACGCTTCATTGAGAACTTCTCCAAGATAGCTCTACCTCTGACCACGCTAACTCAGAAAGACAAGAAGTTTGTTTGGGGCGAAAATCAGGAAGCGGCATTTCAAATGTTGAAACAGAAGTTATGTAGTGCGCCAATTTTGTCTCTGCCCGAGGGGACGGATGACATCGTCGTTTACTGCGACGCTTCACATCAGGGACTCGGATGTGTCCTTATGCAGCGAGACAAAGTCATAGCGTATGCCTCGCGCCAACTCAAGACCAATGAAAAGAACTACACAACGCATGATCTGGAACTTGGAGCGGTTGTCTTCGCGCTAAAGATTTGGCGCCATTACCTCTATGGTACAAAGTGTTTGATTTTTACGGATCACAAGAGCCTTCAACATATATTTGATCAAAAGGATTTAAACATGAGGCAACGAAGATGGGTTGAATTGTTGAATGATTATGATTGTGAAATTAAGTATCACCCTGGAAAGGCGAATGTGGTAGCAGACGCGCTAAGTAGGAAGGGGCGAATAAAAACACTACGAGTCAAGGCACTAAGGTTGACCATTCGCGCAGATCTCTCTACCCGCATCCGAGACGCTCAGCAAGAAGCCTTGAAACCAGAGTTTGTTAAAAACGAATCCCTTGGGGGTATGTTTAAGAGTTTGGAACTTAAAGAGAACGGAAATCTATGTTTCGCTAACCGCATATGGGTCCCTCTCAAGGGAGGATTGCGCGAGCAAGTATTAAACGAAGCTCACAAGACGCGGTATTCCGTACATCCTGGCGCAGACAAGATGTACCAAGATGTTAAAGCGCTGTATTGGTGGCCCAATCTGAAGGGCGCCATCGCAATGTATGTCAGTAAGTGCCTGACGTGTTCGAAGGTAAAGGCTGAATACCAGAAACCATCAGGGTTGCTTCAACAGCCAGAAATTCCCATGTGGAAGTGGGAACAAATCTCTATGGACTTCATCACCAAACTACCAAGGACACCTGGGGGTTACGACACGATCTGGGTTATTGTAGATCGGCTAACTAAGTCAGCGCACTTCCTGCCGATCAAGGAAACCGATAAGATGGAAAAGTTAGCCCGATTGTATATTCGAGAAGTAGTTTCAAAACATGGAGTCCCGGTGTCCATCATTTCTGATAGGGATAGTCGGTTCACATCAAGGTTTTGGAGATCGTTACAAGGGGCTTTAGGTACTCGTCTTGACATGAGTACGGCATATCATCCCCAAACGGATGGACAAAGCGAGCGAACAATCCAGACATTGGAAGATATGCTGCGCGCGTGCGCAATCGATTTCGGAGGAAGCTGGGATACTCATCTCCCATTGGTTGAATTTTCTTACAACAACAGTTATCACACAAGCCTCAAGGCTGCGCCGTTTGAAGCTTTGTATGGGCGCAAGTGTAGATCCCCACTGTGCTGGGCTGAAGTGGGTGACAAGCAAATGACTGGTCCAGAATTGATCCAAGAAACAACAGACAAGATTTTTCAGATACGGGATCGCCTTAAGACAGCGCGCGACAGACAGAAAAGCTACGCAGATGTGCGAAGGAAACCGTTGGAATTTCAAGTAGGGGATAGAGTACTTTTGAAAGTCTCTCCATGGAAGGGAGTCCCCCGTTTCGGCAAGCGAGGAAAGTTGAATCCGCGCTACATTGGACCATTTGAGATCCTGGAAAGGATCGGTCCGGTTGCTTATAAACTCCGTCTACCCGCCGAACTCAGTGGAGTTCATGATACGTTTCATGTGTCCAACCTCAAAAAGTGCTTATCTGACGAAACGTTGATTTTGCCGTTGGACGAGATTCACATCGACAAACAACTGCACTTTATAGAAGAACCTATAGCAGTAACCGATTGGAAAGAACAAAAGTTACGCAGAAGCAGAATCAAGTTAGTAAAGGTTCAATGGAACTCAAAGCGTGGGCCTGAATTCACTTGGGAAAGAGAAGACCAAATGCGCGAGAAATACCCACACCTCTTTCAGAACATGGCTTCTGCCAGAGACGTCTCCTAAATTTCGGGACGAAATTCTTTTAACAGGGGGAAAATGTGACACCCGGTAATTCTCCCAACCCCTTAAACCAAGTAATCAACCTAATTATTAGGTAATTATGTTATATGCGCCCTGCGCGAGCGCGCTATGTTAATCAGCACGGGCATTTGTTATATGCGCCCTGCGCGAGCGCGCTATGTTAATCAGCACGGGCATTTGTTATATGCGCCCTGCGCAAGCGCGCTATGTTAGTCAGCGCGGGCATGTTATGTGCGCCCTGCGCGAGCGCGCTACGTTAAGAACCAGCGTGGGCATATGTTATATGCGCCATGCGCAAGTGTTTTGGCTTTATGTTTTCATGTAACTTAACTTTATGATGGGTTGACCGTCCCGCATGATGCTAAGGCGGGTGCATCCCAAAACGTTTATGCGCATGCGGAAAGGGAACTAACCTCCCCGCATGGCGGGAACATTGAGAGCTAGTTTGTCTGAAACTCCAAGATGGAATTGACTTCAACATGACTGATCACTATGTTGAAATACCAAGACCACCTGGAGAATCTACAAATGAAACTCAATGTTCCTAACTGCGAGAAGGTTACGCACCTACCCGCAGCAAAGAAATGTCCTTCACGCAGAAAGCTATGCGCACAAAGCTATACGCGCAGAACACTTAGTCTATTCTCCAGATGTAAGGAGAATATTCCCGCCCAAAAGGAAACAGTAGCGTGTTTCAGAGATTTCTACTTTTTACTGTACACTGACAAAAGTACCTGAAAAAGCACATTGTAACATGAAAAGTCAACTGTCAGCCACCCTACTCCCACCAACCACAGACCTGCATGTCCTGTCCAGATCAAATCAAAATCTTTTATCCACTCCTCCACTTTTAAATAAATAATAATAATTTCCATACTTTATCATCATTACACCTAGATATGAAAATATTACAATCCCCTAAAGCAAGGGATTGTGTTCCCTTGAGTTTGCCTATAAATATGTAACCTAAATTATCACCCAAAACACACTTCGAACTTCTCTCTTAAGAACTGCAAACTTGCACTAATCATCCCCCAAGCATCCGTTGATTTCATTTCCGATCCTGTTACTAGGTAAAGCCGAGATTATAACCTTGAGATCTACTCTCCAACCCTTATATTCTCCTATTTCTTGATCTTAATATATATACTTGTTATTTAATCGTATTCTAGACCTTCAATTCCGAGGCCAACACCAAGAAAACCCGAATCTCGATTAATCCCTTAACAAGAACCACAGGTGAGTCTCACAGCCCCTATTTTCACTGTTTTCACTCTTTAAACTGTTTTCGGGGCGAGGGACACGTACTTAAACTTTGTTTTATCATGATACTCTTACAAGCAATGCAAGCAATTATGTGTTTAAATAATGTTTCATTATGGTATATTTATGAGCAATGCAAACAGTTATCTATGGTTTACGATGAACGTGCGCCAGAATTCGAGTAAGTGATCACTTTACCATTGGAACTCTAAGGGTAGGGACTGCTGGTTTGATCCGCCCACTCGTAGGGGTCGCACCTCTTACACAGACGAGTGCCTAGCATGTCACGGGGCAGTACTATGGGATTGAGCCCGCTCGTAGAGGTCGCTCCTCTTACGCAAACGAGCGCCTTGTTTTCCGGCACAACGTCCGCGCGTAACCCGCGGGACGGTATTATTCGCTCGTAGTGGCAGCGCCACTTACACAGACGAGCACGGTTTTTCAGAAGTGTCCGCGCGTAACCCGCGGGACGGTATTACTTATTTCGCTCGTAGTGGCAGTGCCACTTACACAGACGAGCACAGTTCCCAGAAATGTTCGCGCGTAGCCCGCGGAACGATTTTAACAGAATATGTTATCAGAACTATGTTTTACTAAGCATGTGTTTAAATGATGCTATCAGAATTATGTTTTAGAATGATTTTTATCAAGACTATGATGCAATACGATTTATCAAGTTACTAAAACTTGTGAACTCACTCAGTTTATACTGATTCAAATGTTTTACGTGTCTTTCAGGAGATAACTAGGTAGCGCATGGAGTCACACTTAGAGCACCTCACGCTGAACATCTAAAACTAGCTTTTTGGAAGATTTTAGTTCTATCCCTTCGATGCGCGTGGTTGTTCCCGCCGCGCAAGGGGATATGGCGTGGAAATCTTCAACAGTTTTTATACTTGGATGTTTTTATGTAATTTTTAAATAATGTAATGTATTTGTATTAAACATTTCATGCGCAATGAAAATCTTACTTTGAATGTTTGCAATGGCCCGTGCTTAATTATCAATCCCCACTCGCGCGCGCCCGGCTGTTTCCGCCGCCCAGGGCCGGGTGTGACAAGCAGTTGGTCTGGTCTGTGTGTTGTGATTCTGGTGGTCAGGGGCGGCCAGGTTTTTTAGGTTTTTATTTTTCTTATTTAGTTTTTATTCATTATATAACTAATTTTAATAAATGATAAATTATATTAATTATTAGATAAACATTTTTTTTATTAAAACCGAAATCTTGGAGTTTATTGTTTATATATGTGTGTGTGTGTGTATAAGGTAGGGTTAAAATAAGAAGTGGAGTGTGTCTAAGAAGTGTAAGAAGTAATATGGTGTGCTAGATATCTTGATTTGATAGTGGATATAAAAAGTGTGTTTATTGTGCGGTGTGTTTGATTAGATCTAATGGTGAAAACACACTTTCTACACTTCTTAGGAAAAAACTACTTCTTATTATAACCTTCCTATATATATATATATACACACACGTATGTATTATAAGTATATTAATAATAATATATTATTTTATTAAAAACCCGACACCATTATTGGTGCTTTCTAGTCGTTGAATATCTTTATAAATTTGTTTGTATGTATTATTATTTACAAAAAAATTAGAACCAATGTAATTTAAACGAATAAATTATATTTAAAAAATTAGATGTTTTAAAAGAGTCCAAGCTATATATTGTATTATAAATATATATTTTAACGTTTTTATTAAATTATTTAATATATTACAAGTTAGATTTAGTTATGTACACACTTATGATTTCTTATTTAAATATTATTTAAACAATTATATAATTATACTATATTTAAATAATTATATAATTATACTATATTCAACTCATATTTATTTATTTAAACTAATAATAATGATTTCACCATAACATTAACCTTAGAGTTCAATCGGTCAATCAATAACATCACAATCCCAAACCTAACTCAAATCGCATCGAAATCTTAATTCATTAAATTATGTTATATCATTTATAATTAATTCATATTAATATTATTTAACTAGGAATCCTTGATGTTTATCCCGAAGGGTTTGCTTTTCTCATCATCCTCATTTGTATTCCGTTCATCTAATCAGGTGAATATCACATTCCCCCTTTTTACACTCATTTTTACCGTTTTGGGGACGTAAGCGATACTATATATTTTCCTATTATCTAACGTGTGTTTCACGATTTATACCTTATGTGTTATATGCTTATATGCTCTATTTGAATCGTATTCGGAGAGGTCCAGCCTAATCTCATAACAGTATGATCATATGACCGTCGTATAGCCATGGTCCAGTTTATCTGGCATCGTGCTTATCGACAGCTCATTTACTTGCTTATTGGTTGAATTGCTTATCTTATTTGACACTTTTGCATTTTAATTTATTATTATATATACACCAAATCTTGTGTGCTACTCACTCAACCTAGAGTTGACAAACCTATTGTATTTTTAACGCATATGCAGGTTATCGTGTGATGTGATATTCGAGCTGGTTTGGAAGAAAAACTTAGGATTGCATGTTAGAGAGAATAAATAAGATTATGGACTTTGATATAATTGTATTGTCTTATTTATTTGAATTATGGATTTTGTATTTGAAAATGTTCAGATTTATTTGAATTTAATTTAATAGATATTATAATTTTAAATACTGCATGATAGTACCTTGAGAGTTGTGAGCAATCAGCTCACGCCCCGAAATTTCCGCCTTAGGTTGGGGTGTGACACCCATAGTTGGTACCGTTTTTGTAAATAAATCAGAGTTACGGTTTAATTGCGGAAATATTGTCGTTGTTTAAAATATTAATTTTTACATATCATCAAAACATGAGATTATAAAATACCTGGATAAAGTTTACAAAAGATTCACTGTTTATGGAAACCACCATTTTATTTTTAACATTAACAAAATTATCTGAGCCATCAGATAGCCTAATGGCCACTTCGTTTTCCCAAGCTTCTAATCTTCATTACCTGTAAAACAGTTTAAAATACGTCAGCAACATATGCTGGTGAATAAGCTGACGCATAAAATATTTTATTTACTTAATTAGCCCTCGAGACATAACTTAGGTCTCGGCCCAACGTCTCTTAGGAATAATAAGTTAAAAACTTAAATCACAATACAAACTTAAGCTAAACTCGAAACCGCTCAGCAAACATCGCAGCGTTCGAGGTTACTTAGCTACCATCAGTATACACATGATTACCCTATCTCGGACATAACTTAGGTCCGACCCGTCATGGCGGAGGCATAACCAGGTGTGGCGCGGTGTGCCTATCATTTACCACATATGAAAGGATCAAGACAAACGTACACGACAGGCTGAGGGCCAGCGATTACTTTTGTTCATAACGTTTTAGATATACGTAATCTCATGTAATCAAATTAATTGACTCGATTAAACTAGTTATAAAAGTTTGGGGCGTATTCACCTTTTAAAATGATCAGCTTCACTTCACTGATCGAGTTGTCTTTCTTGCTATCTCGGACCTATAGTACGAGTATAACCATTTGTTATTACTATATCCATAGTCTTGCTTTAGACCTTTAGTCCTTTTTGTATAATCTTTCCCTCGGTTATATTTTCTTTTCGAACCTTTAGTTCAAAATATCTTTTCTTTATTAAATGTGTTCGAACCTCTAGTTCGACCATTTATCTTTTCTAAACATTACGTTTCTTCTTCTTGAAGAAACATACACTTTATTTCTTTACTTATTATTTAAGAAACTCAAATAATATCAATAACAAAGAATTACTTTTATCTCAATATCTTATTTATATTTTCTTTGTGTATATATTCGAGGTATTGAGTATACCTTCGACTAGGGTCTAAGCCTATTTTAATATTATAATAATATTTTACTCGGGCAGAACCCCTACCTTGTTTGGCTTATAAACTCCTAAATTCTCGGGCAGCACTTCCACGCTTGCACGTTTATCGAGAATTCTTGATCAACACTCTTGGCACGTAAATCGTGGTACGTCGGTCGTCGAGTTGCACGTACTTCAAGGCAAGATGTTGGTTCGCCTTGTAATGGGACACACTTCGAGGCACGTTGGTTTTCGGCATGGATTACGAGGCACGATCGTTGGGTCGGGGCATGCTTTACGAGGTGGTGAGAGAAAGTTCTAGAGAGAGTGAAGTGAGTGTGATGAAATGAGGGGGCTGGTCGCCTTATTTATAAGGCCGATCAGTCGACCCATCGCGTGTATCGTGATGGGTCTTGAAAATGATCCATTGCATATCGCGATGGATCTTGCGGCAGATTAATGAATATAATATTCCATTGCGATACGCAATGGGCCCTTGGTAGGCCATCACGTATTTCGACTAGCCTTGTTGCGTAACCACTAACTTTGACACGTGATGCCACGTGGCGTGACACGCGTCTTGGTTGTCAGACCACGTCATCGCAATACGCCATGACGTAGGAACTTGGGGTGATCGCTTATCGCGACACCTCCCATTTTGTGATTCTGTGAATACCCATCATGATGGGTTGTCTTTTGATCCATCGCGTATCGCGATGGGTCAAGAAAATCAGGAATTTTTAATTTGGTCCATGATTTGTATCGAAATTTTCAAGATGTCTAACACATTAAAAAAATGAATATCAATATTCTAAATTCTAAATGTTGACATAATCACCAAAAATAAACACACATAGTTATAAGAACAAACTTTGAACTTGATAATCATATTTCAAAATAACGTCTCAAATATTTAAGTTTCAAATGACTAAATTTGGACAATATACAAGTTTAAAATTATACATGAATGATCATAACAAACTCAATGACTAAATGAACGAGCATTCTTAATGACTAAATTCTTATGGTAAAAAACTTACAATTAAAAGTTTTTTTTCAAAATATTAAAATGCTTTATGAACAAATGTTAATAAAACTACGTAAATTGAATCGTAATCTTAAACAACATAGGTATGTGACGGATATGTGACAGCATACGATACATAGTATCATGGTAAGCTATATATTTTCGAACGACTAACTCACACCTTTTAATACCACTTTATACAACACTTAAAACAATATTTTTGGTTTTATTGATAATTTAATATTCACTAAGCAAAAGCTTGAATGTTAGAATTAAGAATACGATAATAATTTTGTCCTTCAATATTCAATGCGGTCATGTAAATACAATAATAAGAATACGACAGAAATTTAATACATTTTAAACCACTAATTATAACTTGTACAATTATTTATAGCAATTTTCAAATTTAAGGAACATAAAATTTAATTCAGAATGAGTTATGGGACCACCTGGCCAGGAGTCTAAAATCCAAAGCTCCAAGTCATTATGTGAGATTAGAAATGTGCCAATCATGAAATTTATTAGGCAATTAATGTTGGTTTGTAGGATAAGTGATGAAACTAAAAACATTCAATCATGTTACATAGAGTTGTGAAAACTTGTATATTTATACAACAAAAACAACGTTAGATTCTTAGATAACTCTGTTATGGATGAGTCTCCTTCAAACAACAGAGAAACTATTGTTTTTGCATGCCAAACTGTATAGTAGATCAACACCGCTTTTTAACTTGTTTTCGTATTTTTTTTTTAAAATATAGATGAGAAGTATTCAATTTTGTATAAAATGTTATAAACATTTTTATTTTAAAAAAATAAAATACTTTAAATTTGAATAGTTGGGGATTTCTTTCCTTCTTTGGTGCAAATAGATTGATCTTTCATGTTATACGTTAATTTGGACAATAGACGGTTAATGAATCTATAAACGTTAATTCTCCATAACACCTTTGAGGTTTATCGATGTGTAGGACACCTAAGATACATGGTTGTGGATGCAAGGACTTGTAAGCCTGAGTTGCCAATAGAAGCTGCTACGTATATTCAGGGCCGGCCTTTAGAGAGGGTTGGATGGTCGACGACCCTCGGTCCGACACCCCGTTGTGCCCGAAATATATGTATTTTTAAAATTATATGTGTTTCTATGAAATACAATATGTATATTTAATTTTTAAACTCAATTATATAACAACTAGTTTGACTTAGTGGCAAAGGGGTAAGAATCTTATTATCTCAACCAGAAGGTTGTGGATTCTAGTCTCATTTTAGACATGTTTAAAGCCAATTTGTATAAAAAAAAATTTTACACAACTCAAATCAAAATCAAGTATGCTAATTTAAAAATTATATTGTTTAAAATAGTTTTCGTATTCGGTCTAAAATTTTTTTTGACTTCTCAAAGTGGGGCTTGCATATATTGTTTAGCTAATTGTATGACCTATAAAATTATGGGATGCGAGATATGTAAAAGACCGACTATTTCCATTGTTTAGTGAAAAATAATGTGCCGCTAACGTTAAAAAGAGAGTTTGGGACGCTTGGGAGGACACCCATCGCACAAATAGTTATTTAATATTTTTGGAATGATTTAAAATTCTAATTTTATATTTGGTGAAATTAGAGCTTTTAAAAGTAAGAAATTAAATTGAACGTTCGGACTTCTCAATGACTTTCCATTTATGAGTAAAGCATGAAAGTAGTTGGAATCAATAAGTACCCTTTTTAGTGTCAAATCGAGCAATTGACCATTTATTTGAATGGAATTTTCACCTTAAAATTAAAATTACTTAAACAAATATTACATGATCATGATATTAGAAAACTATCTTTATAAATATATATATATATACACACACACGCATACACATTAGGTTTTCTCCCTCATATTACGAAGATTGTTTTCAGTTTTCGTTTCATATATATATATATATATATATAGAATCAAGATCATGAGATAACTTTTTTTGAAATTGAAAACCATGAGAACCATTTTTGGATCACAAAAAACCCAAAAATAAAAAAAATCATAAAATAAAAAAAACACAAAAATGAAAAAAGTAAAAAAATCAAAATTCTTATTTTAACATCCCGGTTTCATAAAAAAAAACACCTTCGGTTTAGCCAAATTATATACACATATGTATAATATATACATATATGTACACTAGCATGATTTTTTTATACACATGTGTATAATTTAAGATAAATGACACTGTACATATGTTTATATTACGTAACTAAAGATTAAATAAAAATATACATATGTGTATAATACGGCGGTTTTTTTTATATATTTTTTTATTTTTTTAATGAAACCGGAATGAAATATAAGAATTTTGGTTTTTTTATTTTCTTTAAATTTTTGTTATTTTTTTGTTTTATGATTTTTTTAAATATTTTTTTCAAATGTGTTTTTAGTGTTCCAAAATGGTTCTCAAAGTTCTCAATATGCAAAGGGTACTTTTAGGATCCTTACCCTATATATATATATATATATATATATATATATATATATATATATATATATATATATATATATATATATATATATGGTGAAGTTAAAATAAAAAGTGGGGCGTGTCTAAGAAGTGTAAGAAGTAATCTGCTGCGTTAGATATGTTATTTTACGGTGGTTATAGAAAATGTGTTTATTGTGTGGTGTGTTTTATATTAGTTGTGGTGTGTTTGTTATGCGGTGAGTTTTATTAGATCTAATGGTTGCTTCCTACATTTTCTCAAGTTACCGGATTGCTTTATTTATAAATTGAGGCTTCTCATACATTTGACCCGACTTCACAGATATGGTCTCACCAAACCCAGCTTACCCTAAAAAGGGTTATAGCATCTCATTATATGAAAAATTATTCCTACCAAATATCTAATATGAAAATCCTATAAAATAGGGATATATTAAAAATTAATATCCACTTTTTATACACAAGATATTATATATAATTAATAAACAATTTTATAGTAAAAATATAATAAACGGGGAATGAGTCTCACCAAACCTAGGTAGTTTTTAAACGGGTTATAACATATAATTTATTTGTGAAAATTTTTCATTATAAAACTATATTTATATTATTAACTTCCTTACAATAAATAAAATTAATATATATATATATATATATATACACACACACATACACATTAGGTTTTCTCCCCCCATATTACGAATTCTACCTCATGTTACGAATATATATATATAGGATCAGGATCATGAGAGAACCTTTTCGAAATTGAGAACTATGAGAACCATTTTGAACCACAAAAAAACCCAAAAATAAAAAGAAGTCATAAAATTAAAAAAAAAACACAAAAATCAAAAAAGTAAAAAAACCAAAATTCTTATTTTATCATCCCGGTTTCATAAAAAAATAAAAAAAACTCGGTTTAGCTAAATTATATACACATATGTATAATATATACATATATGTACATTTACATGTTTTTTTGTACACATGTGTATAATTTAAGATAAATGACACTGTACATATGTGTATATTACGTAACTAAAGATTATATAAAATTATACATATGTGTATAATACGGCGTTTTTTTTTTATTTTTTTATATATTTTTTTATTTTTTTAATGAAACCGGAATGAAATATAAGAATTTTGGTTTTTTTATTTTCTTTAAATTTTTGTTATTTTTTGTTTTATGATTTTTTTAAATATTTTTTTCAAAGGTGTTTTTAGTGTTCCAAAATGGTTCTCAAAGTTCTCAATTTGCAAAGGGTACTTTTAGGATCCTTACCCTATATATATATATATATATATATATATATATATGGTGAAGTTAAAATAAAAAGTGGGGCGTGTCTAAGAAGTGTAAGAAGTAATCTGCTGCGTTAGATATGTTGATCTGACGGTGGTTATAGAAAATGTGTTTATTGTGTGGTGTGTTTTATATTAGTTGTGGTGTGTTTATTATGCGGTGTGTTTTATTAGATCTAATGGTTGCTTCCTACATTTTCTCAAGTTACCGGATTGCTTTATTTATAAATGGAGGCTTCTCATACATTTGACCCGACTTCACAGATATGGTCTCACCAATCCCAGCTTACCCTAAAAAGGGTTATAGCATCTCATTATATGAAAAATTATTCCTACCAAATATCTAATATGAAAATCCTATAAAATAGGGATATATTAAAAATTAATATCCACTTTTTATACACAAGATATTATATATAATTAATAAACAATTTTATAGTAAAAATATAATAAACGGGGAATGAGTCTCACCAAACCTAGATAGTTTTTAAACGAGTTATAACATATAATTTATTTGTGAAAATTTTTCATTATAAAACTATATGTATATTATTAACTTCCTTACAATAAATAAAATTAATATATATATACACACACACATACACATTAGGTTTTCTCCCCCCATATTACGAATTCTACCCCATGTTACGAATATATATATATATATATATATATATATATATGATCAGGATCATGAGAGAACCTTTTCGAAATTGAGAATTATGAGAACATTTTGGACCACAAAAAAACCCAAAAATAAAAAGAAGTCATAAAATTAAAAAAACACACAAAAATCAAAAAAGTAAAAAAATCAAAATTCTTATTTTATCATCCCGGATTCATAAAAAAAATAAAAAAAAATAAAAAAAACTCGGTTTAGCTAAATTATATACACATATGTATAATAAATACATATATGTACATTTACATGTTTTTTTGTACACATGTGTATAATTTAAGATAAATGACACTGTACATATGTGTATATTACGTAACTAAAGATTATATAAAATTATACATATGTGTATAATACGGCGTTTTTTTTATTTTTTATATATTTTTTTTATTTTTTAATGAAACTGGAATGAAATATAAGAATTTTGGTTTTTTTATTTTCTTTAAATTTTTGTTATTTTTTGTTTTATGATTTTTTTAATATTTTTTTCAAAGGTGTTTTTAGTGTTCCAAAATGGTTCTCAAAGTTCTCAATTTGCAAAGGGTACTTTTAGGATCCTTACCCTATATATATATATGGTGAAGTTAAAATAAAAAGTGGGGCGTGTCTAAGAAGTGTAAGAAGTAATCTGCTGCGTTAGATATGTTGATCTGACGGTGGTTATAGAAAATGTGTTTATTGTGTGGTGTGTTTTATATTAGTTGTGGTGTGTTTATTATGCGGTGTGTTTTATTAGATCTAATGGTTGCTTCCTACATTTTCTCAAGTTACCGGATTGCTTTATTTATAAATGGAGGCTTCTCATACATTTGACCCGACTTCACAGATATGGTCTCACCAAACCCAGCTTACCCTAAAAAGGGTTATAGCATCTCATTATATGAAAAATTATTCCTACCAAATATCTAATATGAAAATCCTATAAAATATGGATATATTAAAAATTAATATCCACTTTTTATACACAAGATATTATATATAATTAATAAAAATTTTATAGTAAAAATATAATAAACGGGGAATGAGTCTCACCAAACCTAGATAGTTTTTAAACGGGTTATAACATATAATTTATTTGTGAAAATTTTTCATTATAAAACTATATGTATATTATTAACTTCCTTACAATAAATAAAATTAATATATATATATACACACACACATACACATTAGGTTTTCTCCCCCCATATTACGAATTCTACCCCATGTTACGAATATACATACATATATATATATATATATATATATATATATATATATATATATATATATAGGATCAGGATCATGAGAGAAACTTTTCGAAATTGAGAACTATGAGAACCATTTTGGACCACAAAAAAACCCAAAAATAAAAAGAAGTCATAAAATTAAAAAAAACACAAAAATCAAAAAAGTAAAAAAACCAAAATTCTTATTTTATCATCCCGGTTTCATAAAAAAAACTCGGTTTAGCTAAATTATATACACATATGTATAATATATACATATATGTACATTTACATGTTTTTTTGTACACATGTGTATAATTTAAGATAAATGATACTGTACATATGTGTATATTACGTAACTAAAGATTATATAAAATTATACATATGTGTATATTACGACGTTTTTTTTATTTATTTTTTATTATTTTTTTAATGAAACCGGAATGAAATATAAGAATTTTGGTTTTTTTTACTTTTTAAAATTTTTATTATTTTTTGTTTTATGATTTTTTAAATATTTTTTAAAGGTGTTTTTTGTGGTTCAAAATGGTTCTCAAAGTTCTCAATTTGCAAAGGGTTCTCTTAGGATCCTTACCCTATATATATATATATACCAGGGATGGATCTTGCGAGAAGTGATATTACAGCGAGAAGTGCGATAAGTGAAGGTATAACTCCATTAATCCCTAATTTTACAACCTTTCATATGATGTTATATACATATATGTAGGTTGGTTGTATTTATATCTTAATTACACATTCAAACCTACCTACGAACATATAAATGTATCGAGCCACATTCAAACCTATGTACCTACACGCATACAAGCATACATACATATATATAAACATACGTACCTACACACATACATATGCACCTACACAAGGCACCTACACATTAAAAAGGGAGTGAAATTAGGGTTAATGGAGTTACACCTTCATTTCTTGCTGTAAAAAAATTCTGCAATGATCCAATACCTATATATATATATATATAGATTGATTATCATAAAAAGATGAGTGTGTCTAAAAAGTATACGAAGTGTTGGTAATCAATGGCTAAGATGAAAAGATGTATTAGTTAGAGAAGTGTTTTATTTTAAAGGCTTAGAATGGTGTGTTAAAGAGCAGTTTTGGCATATAAGATTTAGTAACATGCAGAATGTCAACTTAATAAACTTGGAAGCTCCTGCTTTTATACAATGTATCTCTAAAACTTCCAAAATCTGCTCAACAAATTAATTTATTTTATTTATTCAAACCAATAAAGAATCTATAATATCTTTCCACCGTCATATCTTCAAACACACGTCAAAAATTTTCAAACCCATAAAGCATTCTCAATTATTGGCGACCAGAGACACAATATTGTAGAAGAAGAACGTGGTTTATATTCTATTTGTGTTTTTGTTATCAACGGTGGCTTACTGAAACCACGATTTTGATGGTTTTTTTTAATTGAATGTAAAGTCAAACAATAATGGAGAAGAAGAACTCTACGCTGAGAGCTCGTTCCGTCATCAACAAGGTTCAAGGTGTGTTTTTGATGTAATTGATGTGTTTTGAAACAAAATTTTAGAATTGGACGACTCTATTGACATAATTAGAAGAAAATAAGGTGTGTGATTTCCGACTGAACGATATTGATCATTAACGATAATATCCGCCGTCGTGGATAATGTCGGAGGGTTTTCAGTCGACGTTTCCGTCGTGGTGATACATGAATTGTCGAGTTTCAAATTGATTATTTTCTTTATATATATTCATTTGGTATTATGATTTAAAATTGAAACTTCGAAAAGTCATGGTGCTACATAAATAGTCGAGTTTCAGTTCGATTATGTTATTATTATATTCATTTACTATCATAGTGAAGAATTTCAGATTTCATTACTTATACTAAGTTTGATATATTTTCCATTTGTTATTCAAAAATTTGTGAGACTTTTTTTTATGGAAATGAACATTTCATTTTCGATTTCGAATTTTGTTTCATGCAATTTTATTTCTTTACTTGTTTTCTTTAAAGATTTATATAGATTGATTTTGATGTTTCTTGCAGTCGTTAAAACGAATTTCATATTTACGTCTCATGTCACGCAAATCATTCACGTTTCACAGCATGTCTTATAGTTTTTCTCGACGTCGCCCTCAAAACTCAACTCGCAAAGTGACAACTCATATTATCGCACTATTGGCCATCGTGATCCCAACCATGACCCAAAACCCATCAAAACCCGTATTAACCATGACAGTAGATCCAATATGTAACGCCCGGTTCTCGATGCCCTACATTGGACGTTGGAGTTACTCATAAACACGGTTCTAAATATCAGGGTTAATTAAAACTTTCGCGGAATAATATTAAAAGTCAACCATTCACTACAAACATCTATAACTTGTCCTTTTTAAAACATAAGATAAAATTTAGTATCAAACATCATGATAAATCTTCAGACGCCAGCCTTTTCAATCCTGCCATGTGCCCTCCTCAAGCCAGCTATCTTAGTCTATTTACCTTCGTGCATACTAAAAGTCAGCTACGCTGAGTGAGTTCTAGTTAATCAGGCAACATACAATACATTCACATACTTACATACATACGTATCCGAAGATACATTTTACGTACTTAGCCTGTTACCTTTCTTTCATTCATACATACGTGCTTACTTTCTTTCTTTCATGCTTTCATACTTTCTTGTTTTATCTTACTTATACATACATAATTATCTCTACGTTTTAAAGAGAATTTCTCCCTATAACCATTCACTACAAACATCTATAACTTGTCCTTTTTAAAACATAAGATAAAATTTAGTATCAAACATCATGACAAATCTTCAGACGCCAGCCTTTTCAATCCTGCCATGTGCCCTCCTCAAGCCAGCTATCTTAGTCTATTTACCTTCGTGCATACTAAAAGTCAGCTACGCTGAGTGAGTTCTAGTTAATCAGGCAACATACAATACATTCACATACTTACATACATACGTATCCGAAGATACATTTTACGTACTTAGCCTGTTACCTTTCTTTCATTCATACATACGTGCTTACTTTCTTTCTTTCATGCTTTCATACTTTCTTGTTTTATCTTACTTATACATACATAATTATCTCTACGTTTTAAAGAGAATTTCTCCCTATAACCATTCACTACAAACATCTATAACTTGTCCTTTTTAAAACATAAGATAAAATTTAGTATCAAACATCATGACAAATCTTCAGACGCCAGCCTTTTCAATCCTGCCATGTGCCCTCCTCAAGCCAGCTATCTTAGTCTATTTACCTTCGTGCATACTAAAAGTCAGCTACGCAGAGTGAGTTCTAGTTAATCAGGCAACATACAATACATTCACATACTTACATACATACGTATCCGAAGATACATTTTACGTACTTAGCCTGTTACCTTTCTTTCATTCATACATACGTGCTTACTTTCTTTCTTTCTTGCTTTCATACTTTCTTGTTTTATCTTACTTATACATACATAATTATCTCTACGTTTTAAAGAGAATTTCTCCCTATAACCTTCATGGATATTATTAAGGTCTGCAACCCTGTAACCATCACATGTATTATTAGGGTATGCAACCCTGTAACCTTTGCATGTAATATTAGGATATGCAACCCTGTAACATTCGCATATATTATTAGGGCCTGCAACCCTGTAACCTTCACATATATTATTATGGTATGCAACCCTGTAACCTTCGCATATATTATTAGGGTATGCAACCATGTAACATTCGCAGATATTATTAGGGTCTGCAACCCTTCAAGCATACCTCCTTAAAACCATACATTACCTTCTTTATATTTAAATTTATGAACATTCACACATACACTTAATCTTTTCCATAACTTTCATATGTCATTCATACATCCTTCGTAAAACAATAACATACCACACTATTACCTGGCGGTACATGCAATATCCGAAGATCGTTCATGTACCGTCAAGAATTCATTTATGCATAAACCACTTAAGGTAAGTGTATTAACTAATCACATCGAGTATGCACACAACTGTGACAATCGTCAATTTCAGGTTAACTCCGTTAACTCAACTCCGTCAATTCAAACTTAAGATCACTAAATCTATAACGCACACTTCATTACATTTAAACTAGGGTTTAAATGACGCTTAACACTTACTACATGTGTAGTCTTTCGGGATTTGCACCGAAACGCAAACGAGTTGACGCAAACGATTGATGAATAAACGAAAAACGTCAAAACAGTAATTATGTGATAATTATGTGTTAGACTTATGTGTTATGTGATAACATGGTTATAGACGTTAACTCAAGATGTAAACAAGTTAGTTAGGCTAGAAAAGTAACACTTGATAGTGGAGGGACTTGAGTGTAACTTATTATTATTATAAATATATACTAATAACCTAAACCCTAACTTATTTTCTACACTCCCAACCCCGATCGGAAACCCCCTACCCCCTCCCTCACGGCTGCCGTCCATTATACACACACATACAACATCAAATCAAGTGGTTGATTGAAGAACTAGGTGCTAGGAAGGTATATTTGATTATTCTATACATTCTTGTTGATTGATTTTGACGTTTAATGGGTTAATTGAAAACCCTAGATGAGCCGATTTCATGTATGTATGAAGTTAACATGATTGTTGTTGATTGATGATGATTTGATAACTAGATTGAATCTTGTTGCATGTAAATTGTTGTGTCTTTGATTTGAGTTCAAACACAAACCCTAATCAAGTATGTAATATGTAATTGATGTGCATGGATGGTGTTTATGGAGTCTAGAGGGTCATATGAATGCATGATAGTTCATAGGTTGTTATTATGTTGAGTTTGGATGCAAACAGTTTCTGGACAGAATGTGTATTTGATGTTTAAGTGACTGTAACGAAGTGTAAACATGAAAATTGGTTGAGATTGTTGGTACTACAGTAAACTAGGCTGAGTCTAGTTTCTAAAGAATATAAACTTGTAATTTTTGGACAAGTAGAAGTTAACTTTTATGATTTTACAAAAACGTTGTGCAAAGCTGAGCTGTTAGACCTGTTGTAAGGTTATGTTGTAAATGTTATATCTCATGAACTACGAGACCAATTGGGTTGGTTCCACTTCTGGAAGTTGACTCATTGAGTTAGGAACCTAACCTAAGTGGTCTTGCATTTATTGGATTTTTCGTTTAACGGGAATTGCAAATAAAATTCTGTTGCGCATGAATTTGACTGTTATGAGTTTGCTGTAATAATTTGATGATTGTGAGAAAACTATGAGGAATAAAAATGTAATAAAATATGTTCTGGAAACCTAAGACGTATGTGCTTCTGTGATGATTTTTGGTAAATTAATTGAGATGCTATGATCGGTGAAATAGTACAATCTTTCTAGTAGGATTTCTGTCTTGGTGAAACTAGTTGCTGAGTTTTGTGAAAATGCATGAAATATGATACTTGCTAATTTATTATCGTGTTTTGACCAAATTGCCCTTGAGGGGAATGATTGCAAGATAATTGTCGTGTTTTGACTAAAATGCCCTTGCGGGGAATAACTGCTAATTGATTGTCATAATTTGACCAAAATGCCCTTATGGGGAATAATGGCTAGTTAATTGTTAATTGTTGACCAAAATGCCCTTACGGGGAATAATTGCTAGTAATGTACGTTATGAATACATGACACGTATATGATTGCTTACACATGTGATGTGTCACAAAAACACTTGTTAAAGTCACACACGATTCACAAACGAAACACGAAACATGTTATGTGCATAGGTATTATGTGCCAGGTCTAGAGACTCGATAATATTCCGACACTTAGAAAAATCTCTTTGTTGTTTTAGAACGTTAGAGAGAGTTTTTCGGTGACGCGCATCTTGGTGATTTATTTTGGGAAATTCTTCGCAAACAGTGAGTTTCACTTTCCCCTCTTTAAACTGTTTACAAACGTTTTTCACTTGGGGGAGATAACATGCTCCACAACGCATTTAAGATTTTGTTATAAATTATATATCACTTGTAAAGGCTAAGTGGCAAACGAAATATTTGAAGTCCTACACATCGAACCGGTTAATATTTAGAATAGCGAGTCACTGTTGAGTAGTACTACTGGGTTTGACAAACCCCACCCAACGCTAAACTCGACTGGAGGTCGAGCGGGTGTAATTTTGGCTAACACGTACCATGGTCTGGAGGACCTGGTGACAAGGCACTTATTAAACGAGTCAGCTTCGGTGTCGAACACTTAGTAATACTTGTTGTATAGACTAGCTACCTATCGATATATAATTTGACATAACACTATCCGGTAACGCAAAATGCCGTAACGTTGTTACGCAAAACGCTTAACGCAAAACGCCGTAACGTTGTTACGCAAAACGCTTAACGCAAAACGCTGTAACGCTGTAACGCTGAACGCAAACGCTAAATGATTTATTTTTATATATAACTTGTGAACTCACCAACCTTGTGTTGACACTTTTAGTATGTTATTCTCAGGTAGCCGAGGCGGGCGCGCGGTTTAGGAACATGCATTGATTGAAAACGCTTTTGTCCTGCAAACTTATTTTTAACGGTTATCTTTGGTTTTAAGTCGTCCTGCGTGACGCAACTTTTGATTAAAGGTTTTTACGCTTCCGCATTTAATTATTCGTAAACATTTTCATGGTTTTGAAACTTTATTTTATGGTTTGATTATAACTGATGATTCCGATCCTGCCAGTTCACACCCTCTGACGGTAAAACTCCGTTAGTGGATTTTGAGGGTGTGACAGATTGGTATCAGAGCCATTGGTTATCGCGAACTAGAAGCTGCATGCATACTAGACTATAACCGCGACGACCCATTAGTTATAATGATACGCACTGCATAGGTTTGTGTAGTCTTGTAATCTTATCTCTTTACCTCTTTCACTCATACGCGCGCGCATACACGGTTTACCTGTAGGAATGTCGACGCCACCCTCATCATCATCCGATTCGATGACGCATGCTCACGGGAAGGAACCGCAGTTACCTACCGCCTCACTACCCCGAGTAGTCCCGGAACTCGAAGCTCCCGCACCGAAGAGGTACCGCCTATCCGGAGGCATTTACGAAAACGACGTTAGCTGGGATTGGTACCCTAACATGATCAGACGTATGGTCTATCGCGAACAAGTTCCCCCGTTGCCTCACCCGAACCACCCTGCTTATCCCAACACCCTACCACCCATAACCGAACCTGTAGAGAGAGTTCTCGCAGCTGTTGTTTCATGCTTGGAGCGTGACGTGGGTTACATGCGCTATACGAGGGAGAATGTTTCCAGAATGTTAAAAGACGGAACCAAGACTAAGGAGGAGATTGCCCGCATGGCAGCGGCAATGAAGGAGTTACTCATAAACACGGTTCTAAATATCAGGGTTAATTAAAACTTTCGCGGAATAATATTAAAAGTCAACCATTCACTACAAACATCTATAACTTGTCCTTTTTAAAACATAAGATAAAATTTAGTATCAAACATCATGACAAATCTTCAGACGCCAGCCTTTTCAATCCTGCCATGTGCCCTCCTCAAGCCAGTTATCTTAGTCTATTTACCTTCGTGCATACTAAAAGTCAGCTACGCTGAGTGAGTTCTAGTTAATCAGGCAACATACAATACATTCACATACTTACATACATACGTATCCGAAGATACATTTTACGTACTTAGCCTGTTACCTTTCTTTCATTCATACATACGTGCTTACTTTCTTTCTTTCATGCTTTCATACTTTCTTGTTTTATCTTACTTATACATACATAATTATCTCTACGTTTTAAAGAGAATTTCTCCCTATAACCTTCATGGATATTATTAAGGTCTGCAACCCTGTAACCATAGCATGTATTATTAGGGTATGCAACCCTGTAACCTTTGCATGTAATATTAGGGTATGCAACCCTGTAACATTCGCATATATTATTAGGGCCTGCAACCCTGTAACCTTCACATATATTATTATGGTATGCAACCCTGTAACCTTCGCATATATTATTAGGGTATGCAACCATGTAACATTCGCAGATATTATTAGGGTCTGCAACCCTTCAAGCATACCTCCTTAAAACCATACATTACCTTCTTTATATTTAAATTTATGAACATTCACACATACACTTAATCTTTTCCATAACTTTCATATATCATTCATACATCATTCGTAAAACAATAACATACCACACTATTACCTGGCGGTACATGCAATATCCGAAGATCGTTCATGTACCGTCAAGAATTCATTTATGCATAAACCACTTAAGGTAAGTGTATTAACTAATCACATCGAGTATGCACACAACCCCGAAAACATAACAAGGACATGGGGCTAGAAACTCACCTGAACTCGGTTCCTCTCAGAATTAATGGTAACTCCTTTCTTTAACTGGGCACATCTAATGGTATAACAATTACACGTATCAATTAACTATCACTACCCATATCATATTTCTAGTTTGTTATAACCCTCAACGAACGGGGGTCCGGGGAAGCGCTCCTGACAGCGGAGTTCTAGGGGCTGCAGCCCCTAGCAGGGTCCAAGGAGCAGAGCCCCTGGCTGGGGTTAACACAAATTTCACTGGAATTCTTAAATTATAATTTTATTCGCTACCTTATTCTCTATAACGAATGGCCTTTGGTTAAAACTCATTCGCTATCACATTCGATATGACGAATGACTTCATTCGTTATCCAGTTCTTTAACGAAGGGGGCTCATTCGTTGTTTCTTAACGAGTGTGTTCTTTCATAATGAATGGACTCATCGTTACTTCTTAGCGTATGGCCACTTATGGATTAATGGATTTTCATGACGAATGGACTTTTATAATGAATGAATTTTCATAGCGAATGGATTCATTCTCTTAACTAATGAATGGACCTTCCAACGAATGAGGGTTCATAATTCGGTCTTCCCTAATCGAATGAGTTCATTCGCCATCTCTTAGTAACAAATGGGCTAACGAACATAGCTCATTCGTTACTTCTTCCTTCATGAATGGGTGTGACCCCATTCGTTACACGCGCCTAGGGTTTAGGGCATCTGACAGAATTTCAGATGTCCATTCATCGTATTCCCAAACATTCCTCTAATCATTGGCGCCGCCTTTCCGGCGCCGTCATCGCCGGAAAACTGGGATCTTTCCTGAAAAGCGAGATCTCACTCATTTTTCCACCGTTTTTCATCCCGTTCGATCCGGATCCGAGCTAGAGTGACCCCTAAGCTCATCTTTCGATCTGTTTATACCCGATTCCATCAGGATCTTGTGACTTTAACGATTGAGGGTGTCAGTTCATCGCTTCGCGACTAATGGGTTTGAATCAATACAAGATCATAACATCATAATCATGGATCGGGATTGGTTATTCTTCTTGGTTTCGGCTAGGGTGAGGAGGGGTAGAGAGAGATAGCTTAAGTGTGTGTTTTGGTGGTGTAAAATGAATGAATGAATGAATGGGTAGATAATGGTTTATATATTTATGGATCATGGGTCTAAGCCCATAGTTTTTTTCTTTCTTACTAAACCAAGTCCATTACCCACATTTATTTAACCCCACACAAGCCCACTCGTAACAATAAATATTATTCTATTAACCAAAACTAGAAACAATATGTTACAAGTCTTCCCTCCTTAAGGAGGTTTCGTCCCTGAAACCTAACTATTACTAAAAAAATCTGGATAAAACTCGCATATCTTCTTCAACTTCCCAAGTGACATCTGATCCCTTACGATGCTTCCATATCACTTTCACCAAAGGGATAACTTTATGACGAAGCTACTTTTCCTTGCGGTCAACGATCTCCATAGGCTGCTCAATATAGTGTCACACCCCCATCTAAGTCCTAAGAGTGCGACAGTCAGTTGGTACCACATTTGTATATAAATCAGAGTTACGGGTTTAAGCAGAAAACTTTATAAAACATGTGGATTTAAAGTTATAAATATTTACAACACAAAAGATGAGACAAAAGTCTCATTTAGGTTTTACTTGTTTATACTTTTACAAAACCGCCATTCATTAATATATTAAGTTAACAAAATATCCGAGCCATCGGAATCATGAGCACTTCGTTCTTCAAGCCCTATTCTTGATTACCTGCAAAATGATAGAAAAATACGTCAGTAACGAATGCGGATGAATATGCTGACGCTAAAAATATTCTCTTTTACTTGATTACCTCTTGAGACATAACTTAGGTCCGGACCATCATGGCGTAGGAATAATCAAGCTATAAAACAATACAATTTAAAATCTCAAGTCTCTACTCATAGCACCTCAGCAAACACCGCAGCGTTCGACATTACTTAGGTACTATAGACATACACATGGTCAGTCTCACTCGAACGTACTTAGGTCCGTCCCATTGTGGCTGGAGTTCGTGACCTAGCGTGGTGCGATGTGCCCACCGCTTTTTACCACATATGTAAGGATCCAGACAAACATATACTATAGCCTGAAGGCTTGGTTTTTACTCTTGTTTATAAATGTTTTAGAGACACGTAGTCTCATGTAAATCTTTTCACATAACACGTTGACTCGTTTGAAAACAAGTTTGTAAAAGTTGGGGCGTATTCACCTTTTGATTGGGATCGGCTTCCAACACCGTCCGAGGGTCTTTTCCTTGCTATCTCGCACCTATAGTACGAGTATAACTTTTTATTAGTCGGATATACAATCCTGCTTAAGACCTTTAGTCTTAGTTTTATAATCGCCACCTCGATTTACTTTAACACCTTTAGTTTATAAAGTAATCATTTTTTCTTTTCTTTTTAAATCCTTAATTTAAAATATCTTTCTTTATAAGATAACCTATAGATATCTTATTCATATAACCCTACGTTTCTTTTTCTGTAAGAAACGTATATCTTCTTTCATTATTTAAGAATACTCATTATACTTCAATAATATTCATTACAAAGATTTATATATATATCCATACATATATTTGAATATACATTTATATTTCTTTCTTTTCTTTTCTTTGTTATTTATTCTTTTATTATCGAGGTATCGAGTATTTACTCGACCATAGGTTTTAAGGCTTTTCAATATTTTATTATTGTTTTATTCAGGCATTATGCCTACCTTTTCTTGGCTTAATAAACCCTATATGTTTGAGCAGCACTTCGTCACCGCTTTGTCTTCTTTAATTTCTTGATTAACACCTTCTTTGGCACGTTTATCGAGACACCATACTTCACGTTATATACTTCGAGTTGATTGTTGGGACGTCGGAATTATAACACCTTCTCCTTTTGAACGCCTTCGGGTGGTGGCACGATTATTACGGTATATCGTTATTTGGGTGCGGAAATCAAGGTATTACGGTACGTTTATCTAGGTAGATCGAGGTTATGTTTATCGGGATCTAGAGAGATGTTAGAGAGAGAGTTGTGTATATGTTTTTGAGATGTGAGACGATCAATCCCGGAGCCTCCTATTTATAGGCAAATTTGGTGTCCCTTCGCGATACGCGATGAGCACCAAATAACCCTATCGCGTATCGCGATATAGGGTTGGCCAGTCACCACGTAGGCTTGCCACGTGGCAGACGCGGTGCCACGTGGTGGTACGTGGCATGACCTCGTGCCACTGGCTGACACGTGGCACACGTGTCACAACCTGTCAGGCCACGTCATCGTGATACGCGATGACGTTGGTTCAACAACGATCGCGTATCGCTGTTAACCCTTCTAGAAGCTTTTGACCAAGCCCATCGCGCTACGCGATGGGCTTGTCCTTTTGTCTCGTCGCGTATCGCGATAGGACAAGAAAGCAGAATTTTATTTTTAAACCTTCAAGTTTGGATATTGGCATATTTGGTCCTTTGACTTTGAAAGTTTGTCATTTTTAACTCGAAATTTTCAGGATCCACCTTGAAATAAATATCGTCCTCGAGATTGTTTTACAAGAATAAGTGGTGGTATTTCTTTCTCACTTCCGATTCAAGTTCCCATGTATATTCGGGCCCTCTACGTGAGTCCCATTTTTACTATTTTAAGAGTTCTCCTTTTTAGTTTCTTTAATTTCGAATCTTCGATTTGATTTGAACGTTCTACAAATTTTAGGCTTTCATTTATTTCAACGTCTTTTATAGGCATAGATAGAGATTTTGTCAGTTAAAACTTAAGTAGATTCGAAACATGGAATACATCGTGTATCCCTTGCATTTCCTCGGATAGTCACAATCGGTATAGTACTAATTCGTTCGAGTACCTCAAAGGGTCCAACGAACCAAAGACTTTAGCTTTCATTTCTTTTACGAAGTGAACGACGCCTCTTTATGGCAAGACTTTTAATAACACCTTGTCACCAACATTGAATTCAACGGCTTACGACGAACATTGGCGTAATTCTTTTGGCGATTACGTGTCGTCTTAAGTCGTTCTCGGATTGAACTTTGAATTGATGGAAGTCAGAACGAAGATCAATTTTAAAAGAGAAACTTGCGTTTTGAATTTGATCAAAAGATCATTGATTCGAGGAAGTGGATAAAGGTTCTTGATTGTGATTTTGTTTGACGCTTGATAGTCGATATACATACTTATGGATCCATTTTTCTTCTTGGCAAAAAGTATTGGCGCTCCCTTCGGTGATGAACTTGGTCGCATAAAGTCTTTCTCGAGAAGCTTGTTGAGTTGTTTCTTTGGTTTCTTCATTTCAGTCAGTGCTAGGTGATATGGAATTTTGGCGATTGGAGCAGTACCGGGAATAAGATATATCTTAAACTCCACTTCACGATCAGGAGAGATTCCAGGAAGTTCGTCGGGAAAGACATCAGCAAAATTGGAAACAACAGGAACGTCTTTGATTTCTTTGGGTTTAGATTCTTTGGTGACATAGGCCATGAATGCTAAGAATCCTTGATTTAAACATTTGTTAGCCTTTATCATGAAGATTAGGCTAACTCGGCCAGCGTCTTTATCCCCTTTAATTCGAATAGTTCGTTTATCAAGGGCTTGAAGTTCAACAGTCTTGCTATTGCAAAGGATACGAACATGGTTAACGGATAACCAATCCATACCCAATACAATGTCAAAACCCGTAAGAGTCATAGGTAGCAATTGGATAGGCAAAACGTAACCGGCTAATAAGATTTTTTCTAGTTTTCTAGAGCTTCGGAGATTTTAACAATTTCGCTACTAGCGGTCTCGACGTTTAGAGTTTTTGTTAAGTTTGATTAAGGGTTTGTTTAATAGACTACAAAAGTCAAAATATATAAAACTTAATTGGCATCTGAATAAAACGTAATTCTAGCATAATCTTCATTGACTAGGAACGTACCGGTAATGGTTTCCGGTATGTTAGCGGCTTGTTTTGTGTTGAGTACGAAGACTCTTGCGTTATTTTTCTTGGGTTCGTTCTTCTGACCACTTCCACCCGCACCACCAGTCACAGGTTTGTTTTTGTGACAATCAAAGCTTAGATGACACATTTCTTTGCAATTGTAACATGTCATCTTCTTCTTCCAGCAATCGACCGTAGTGTGGTCGGATCTATGGCATGATTCACAGACATTTGCCGTACAATATGGAGTGAAGTGGCATAGCCCCCCTATGAAATTTTCTACAAATCTTGCATTGTGGAAATTTGGGACTAGGCTTGCGATGATCAACACTCTTGTCTTTAAGGTGAGCATTTCCTCCTTTCCTTTCGTCATAAGTTGTTATAATCTTCTTGTCTTATTCTTTATTACGGATCATGCCGCCCATTAGGTAACCAGCTAACTCCATCGCGAAGTCAGCAGTCTGTGGCAAGTGAGATCTCACCATGTCACGAATCTCTCGTGGTAATCCCCAAATTTAACGTGTCACTTTGCTGGATTCAGGGGTAACCAGCTGGGGAACCAATCGACAGTATTCGTGCAATTTTGTGTTGTATTCACGAAGGTTTGTTCCAATGACCTTGTGATTCAGGAATTTGGTTTGGTTTTGGTCGTTCTTGTGAATCGGACAAAATTTTGCCATCAACATCTCCTTAAACTCATTCCAAGTTAGATTGTACATCATCTCTCTCCCTTTACTCATGATCATCGTATTCCACCACTCTTAGCGCTTCCCCTTTGATCATGAGGGCAGAATATTGAATCTTTTCTTGGTCGGAACACTTGCTCGTTATAACGATTGTCTCCATTTCTTCAAGCCACCTCATGGTTGTGATGGCTCCTTTGTCACCATGGAATTCCTTCGATCCATAGTATTTGAAGTCTTTAAAAGAACATACTCCAATTTTCAATTTCTTAAATTCTCAACGAATTCCACTATCGGTATTCGACTCATGAACAATTTCCTCTACATGGGATGGTTTTGATCAGGACTATATGGATTTTTGGGAAAGATTAACAGATTGAGAATGTTTGGAATGTTTCGATTGAGATCTAGCCATAGATTATTCTCTAACGACATCTTTTATCATTCTTTGGATTTGACTCATATATTTTTCGAGAATTGGTTCATCATTTTCGTTTTCAGGGACTTTCCCCTTTTCTTTTCGTTTATCGGCTTCCTTTCGAGAAGCCTCATGGTTATCACTTTGTCGAGACATTTTATCTTTATCTTTATCAAAAAAATTTTCTTTTTAAATCTGAAATTTAACAAATTTCATTCCTTAAATACATATTTTTATTTATTATACATATATATATATATATATATATATTATTTTTACAACATATTTATATATATCGTTCATTCGATATATATATTCACTTATCCTTATTTTCTTTGTTACAACATACGTTACACATAACATACAAACTATCTTAACACATAAATTTCATTTCTTGAAAATATACCATCATCGCAATCATTACTTCAATCCTTCATAAATTTCTTCACAATCTTCGTTAACTTGTTGCACTTGCGAAGAAGCGTCTCTCCTATCTTCTTCTTTTTTCTTCCCATCAATGGCTATCTTATTCCTCAAATCGTCTGTCTCATGTAAAACGCGATCGAGATGCTCCTCTTGTGACTGAGGGTTGTCATTGGGATAACCGTAGCGGGGTGGTGGATCACGGTACCCCATCATAACAACATCGAAATGGTTCTTCGGATCCGGGTATGGGGTTGTAGTCACATCGGATTGATAGTTAAAGAAAGCCTCGGCAGCCTCATTCTGCTCCCGAATCTAATTCGCTTGGTCTTCAATTGATGGTATTTCTCCTTGGTATGGTGGGAAGCTTGATGATGCTTTACTTTTAAGTTCTTGGAGAAATTGCATGTAGGGATCAACTGAACCATAGCTTGGGTGAGAGAATGGCTCTTCCATCGGCGTTGTGACTTCATTCGGATTATTGGGGTATTCCTCCTCTGGATCTTCTTCCGTTTCCTCTTCTTCCATTTGGATAGTCTCTTTTGACATTGCGGGTATGTGAAAGTTCTCGTACGGCATTATCTCCCTCATTTTGGGCTTGCGAGAGGGTCCTTCCTTGTTGAGGTGGGAATCGACAGCATCCATGGTAGAAGTTCCGATATGCCACCTTCGCTGGTCGGAGTGTCATTGCATCCAGTTGGATGAAGGTGATCTTGGTTCCTCTTTGATTGTTCGGTTGGAGAGGAAGGCGTATGAAGGGTGAGGATTATGTAGAACCTCCAGAAGGGTAATATGGCGGGACTTCGGTTGGTTGATAGGTGGGAACTTCAGATGGGTGGTATATGGGTATTGTTGATGGGTGGTAACTTGAGTGTCTTGGGGGATCTCTTTTTTATATGGGTGGACTATCGGGTAAGTTAATTGGACAATGTTCGGTTCCAGGGAAGTATATTGACTTGGGTCGCTCAATGTATTGGTCTCGGTTGAAGAAAGCCTCATAATAATCTTCGCTAATGACGTCTCTTGGGAATTTGTAGTATTCTCTTGCTCTTTTCGCTTCATGATCATAATATTCCATTAATTTTTCGAATGACATCTTAAATTAGGTGGTTTAGATTGAGGAGAGGGAAAGAAAGGGTTACCAGCCAATCTTATCCATATTCAAATAAACAAGTAAAATATTTTCCTATGCTTGGATCGAAGCTTGGGTATTATATTGAAATACCCAATTCGCTAAGATCGATGACTCTGATACCAACCTGTTACACCCCCATCTAAGGCCTAGGAGTGCGACCATCAGTTGGTACCATATTTTTATATAAATCAGAGTTACGGGTTTAAGCGGAAGACTTTATAAAACATGTGGATTTAAAGTTATAAATATTTACAATACAAAAGATGAGACAAAAGTCTCATTTAAGTTTTACTTGTTTATACTTTTACAAAACCACCATTCATTAATATTTTAAGTTAACAAAATATCCGAGCCATCGGAATCTTTAGCATTTCGTTCTTCGAGCCCTATTCTTGATTACCTGCAAAATGTTAGAAAAATACGTCAGTAACGAATGCTGGTGAATATGATAACGCTAAAAATATTCTCTTTTACTTGATTACCCCTCGAGACATAACTTAGGTACGGCCCATCGTGGGTTAGGAATAATCAAGCTATAAAACAATACAATTTATAAACTCAAGTCTCTACTCATAGCACCTCAGCAAACACCGCAGCGTTCGACATTACTTTGGTACCATAGACATACAGATGGTTAGTCTCACTTGAACGTACTTAGGTCCAGCCCATCATGGCTGGAGGTCGTGACCAAGCGTGGTGCGATGTGCCCACCGCTTTTTACCACATATGTAAGGATCCAGACAAACGTATACTATAGCCTGAAGGCTTGGTTTTTTCTCGTGTTTATAAATGTTTTAGAGACACGTAGTCTCATGTAAATCTTTTCACATAACACGTTGACTCGTTTGAAAACAAGTTTGTAAAAGTTGGGGCGTATTCACCTTTTGATTGGGATCGGCTTCCAACACCTTCCGAGGGTCTTTCCCTTGCTATCTCGCACCTATAGTACGAGTATAACTTTTTATTAGTCGGATATACAATCCTGCTTAAGACCTTTAGTCTTAGTTTTATAATCGCCACCTCGATTTACTTCAAAACCTTTAGTTTATAAAGTAATCTCTTTTTCTTTTATTTTTAAATCCTTAGTTTAAAATATCTTTCTTTATAAGATAACCTATAGATATCTTATTCATAAAACCCTACGTTTCTTCTTCTTTAAGAAACATATATATTCTTTTATTATTTTAAGAATACTCTTTATATTTAAATAATATTCATAACAGAGATTTATATATGTATATATCCATACATATATTTGAATATACATTTATATTTCTTTCTTTTCTTTTCTTTGTTATTTATTTTCTTATTTATCGACGTATCGAGTATTTACTCGATCTTAGGTTTTAAGACTTTTCAATATTTTATTATTATTTTATTCGGGCATTATGCCTACCTTTTTTTGGCTTAATAAACCCTATATATTTGAGCAGAACTTCGTCGCCACTTTGTCTTCTTTACTTCCTGGGTCAACACCTTCTCTTGGCACGTTTATCGAGACACCATACTTCACGTTATATACTTCGAGTTGATTGTCGGGACGTCAGAATTATAACACCTTCTTCTTTTGAACGTCGTCGGGTGGTGGCACGATTATCGAGGTATATCGGTATTTGGGTGAGGAAATCGAGGTATTACGGTACATTAATCGAGGTAGATCGAGGGTATGTTTATCGGAATCTAGAGAGATGTTATAGAGAGAGTTGTGTATGTGTTTATGAGGTGTGAGAGGATCAATCCCGGAGCCTCCTATTTATAGGCAAATCTGGTGTCCCTTCGCGTATCGCGATGAGCACCAAATAACCCTATCGCGTATCGCGATATAGGGTTGGCCAGTCACCACGTAGGCTTGCCACGTGGCGCCACGTGGCAGAAGCGGTGCAATGTGGTGGTACGTGGCGTGACCTCGTGCCACTGGCTGATATGTGGCACACGTGTCACAACCTGTCAGGCCACGTCATCGCGATACGCGATAACGTTGGTTCAACAAAGATCGCGTATCACTGTTGACCCTTCCAGAAGCTTTTGACCAAGCCCTTCACGCTACGCGATGGGCTTATGCTTTTGTCTCATCGCGCATCGCGATAGGACAAGAAAACAGAATTTTATTTTATACCCTTAAGTTTGGATATTGGCATATTTGGTCCCTTGACTTTGGAAGTTTGTCATTTTTAACTCTAAATTTTCGTGATGTTACATATAGTTTAACTGTTATCAACCTCAATGTCTACTAATGGCATATGTGACGTGTCATCAGCTAGACATTTTCTCAGATGGGAAACATGAAAGGTAGAGTGAATCCCCTCTAACTCTTTAGGCAAATCCAGCTTGTAAGCCACTTCACCCACACGATCGATGATCTTAAACGGTCCAATGTACCTTGGACTTAACTTTTCCTCTCTTTCTAAACGTATAATTCCCTTCTAGGATGAGACCTTGAGCATCACATTGTCACCTATGTTGAACTCACTCGGTCGTCGTCGCTTGTCAGCATAGGACTTCTGGCAATCTTGAGCAGCTTTCATTCTTGCCTTAGTCTCATCAAACCTTGAAGAGGTTTCCTGCACGACATCTAAGCTTCCAAGCTCCTTCTGACCAATCTATCCCCAACATACAGGAGTTCTACAACGTCTACCGTATAACATCTCAAACGGCGGCATACCAATACTCGAATGGTAGCTGTTGTTATAAGAGAATTCTGCAAGATGCAGATGATCATCCCAACTTATTCCAAAGTCTAATGCACAAGCATGTAGCATATCCTCAAGGGTTTGAATAGTCCTTTCCGATTGGCCATCTGTTTAAGGATGATATGCCGTACTGATGTTCAATCTTGTTCACATAGTTTCATGGAACTTCTTCCAGAATCTCGAAGTAAAATGAGTATCTTTCTCAGACACGATCGACAACGGTAACCCATGCTTAACCACAACTTCTTTTATGAACACATTTGCTAACGTTTCTGACGAGATGGCTTCTCGTATAGGCAGAAAGTGAGCAACTTTCGTTAAACGGTCCACAATCACCCAAATGGTATCATGATGTTTAGCTGTACGGGGTAGCTTAGTTATGAAATCCATGGTGATGTGTTCCCACTTCCATTTAGGTATCTCCAAAGGCTGCATCTTTCCATAAGGTTTCTGGTGCTCTGCTTTGACTTGCAAGCAAGTTTAGCACTTACTGACATAATCTACTACAATATTTTTCATACCTGGCCACCAGTAGTCTTTCTTCAGATCCTGATACATCTTGGTGGATTCTGGATGGATCGAGTATCTTGACTTATGAGCTTCATCTAGGATTCGGCTTCTAAGATCTCCATGGCGCGGGACCCACATGCGGTCAATACTAGTCTTCACACCATGACTGTTTTCCATCAGGTCGTCTTGCTGTCCAAAGATTCTTTCCATCTTTACTATCCCTTCATCTACAAGCACCTCAGCCCGTACTTTGATGATCTCTTCAAAGAGATCTGAGTTAATGATTGATGGTCGGTTAATTTGTATATGTTTTACTCTGTTTATTATTTATTTTTAACTGTTTATTTTAGAACTATCGATACTTCATACGTGTATTACTGGATTTCAGCTCATGGGCGTTAAAGTACTCAGTATGGACCTGTTGTGACATGGAATGAAGACCCGAGATATCCCGCACGTAAAACGATGAATTAATTGAAGTTTTATGTAACTGAGTCCCATCGCGGTACGCGATGGGCTTGCTGAAGGCCCCGTCGCGTACCGCGATGGGAGTTTATAATATTTTGACTTTTGGTTAATTGCGGTACGCGATTGACCATGGAAGACCCCGTCGCGTACCGCAACGGGAGGTGCAGACGGGATTTTTTAGTTTATATCATCTTTTTCATCCTTGAAAACCCTAACTCCGTTTTTGAAGAATAGAGGCGATTTCCAGCAGTTCCTATAGGCGATTTCACCATCCTAGCTCGTGTCAAGTCCATATCTATGATCCATATCATCCGTATTGAAGATTCGATGATGTCTCGGCTCGACTAATCTCCTAGAATCGCACCCGGGATGTATAGTTTGTAACCTTTTACAGTTTTTCTCATGTGATTAAAAATACTTATGTTTTGTTATTGATGACTAATATATGATTATTGATGTTTGATATTTGTGAGTGTTCGGTCGGTTTAGGTTTACGTTGGTCTGAACATTCTGTTACCAGTTGCTAAATAATTAGTCATATAACTGTTTGGTTAGATTGAATACGATAAAACATACAATTACCCTTAAGTGAGTCACACTGGCAAGGATTGTTTGATAATCAGTTCCGTGTGTAAAGTAATTGTTGATGTCTAAGGTTTTGTCTGATTGATCAGTTTTCAGTTAATCGTTAATAATTAATCTGTTAGGTTGCATGATATACTGTTGGTTTCTTACTTGCATTCCCGGGTGTGATTTGCTTTGTTAACTGTTTGAAATTCGTTTACTTGTTCATTGCTTAGTTCTCTGAATTTACTCAAAATTGCTTATGTGATCAGCACTAAAAATTAGTCACTTCATAATATTAATTCTGTTACACGAATACATTAACCACATATTCCTTGTGATACGATACCCTACTTGTTCTAACTATTTAGAATAATTAGGTTTTTGATTGACTCAAACGACGGTCATCAAAATGGCGCCGTTGCCGGGGAGTTAGTGCGCTTAGTGTTTTTCGTGTTATTTGATTTCTTTGTTTATTTTAGTTTAGTTTAGTAATTCTTAATTTTATTTTTGGTTTTTATTTTATTTATCTGTATTTTACGCGGGTTGTGTTAGTGTGCAGATTATAGGTTTATGCGCACCCGTCATTCGGGCCGACAGTCTCCGTTAGTTTACGAGCCCGAAATTGAGATGTTAGCTTGGCAGAACCAAGTACAAAACAGAAACTCAGAAATGGAAGACCAGAACCAGAACCAACACGAAAACTAGAACCAGAACAATAACCAAAACCAAGACCCACTCCCACAAAATAACGCATTTCACCCAGACAACATACCTGACCCACTAAATTTCAATAACCAAAATCACTCAGCTCGTGCTTCCAGAACCCAAAATCAAAACCCAAGACGAAACCTAAACCTCAACTTTGACCGAGCCGGACCATCCGCTCCAAATAATAACCCCAACCGCCGAGTTCGGATAAAGATCGATGATTTTCAACAGAGTGTTCTGACAGAAGAGGAAGACGAAGGGGAAAATAATAATAGAAACGAAGGTTTGGAAATCTATAATGAGGTAGACAGATGGGTTAGAAATAATCGGGTATTTGAGCCCGAAAATGCAGGTTTTGAGCAGGAAGATGTGGGTTATGGTAATCGAGATGAAGAGGTAGAAGAGCCGTTTAATCGAAGACGGGCTGAACCAGTTGACAGATATGGAAGGGGTCGAGAAAGGGTGAATCGGGCGGAACGGCCTGAAAGAGTTCGTGGTATTCCGGTTAACCGGGGCGGTATGGGAAACCCCGGGGGGGGGGGGGGGGGGGCAGAGGAGAAATTACATAGCCCCGGCTCATGGTGTTAACAGTCAGTTCAAACCGGCTATCTCAGATGGAGAATCCCCGTTGGTTCCACAGGAACGAGTGTAGGGACAGCAAACTTTCAAGTCCCGGCCATCTTTCATCAACATCGTTCCTCACTTCAACGGGATGGCTTCGGAAGACCCGTATTCACACTTACTGATTTTTCGGCTATCTGCGGGTCTATCGGTGACGGTACGTTTGATCAAGATGAAGTCCGATTGCGGTTATTCCAATTTTCCCTAAAAGACCAAGCGAATCTTTGGTTTAACTCGCTACCGATGCACCGTATCAGAAACTGGGCCGAGATGAAACAAGTTTTTCTGGACAAGTTTTATTCACAGTCGAAGACTACTGAGGCCGTTCCGACATTCGTCACTTTTCACAGTTACCTGGTGAGTTATTTCACGAAGCCTTTACCAGATATAAAGACATGATCAGGAAATGCCCACATCACCAGATCGAACTGTGGGAACTGGTAAAGTGCTTTGTTGATGGTTTGACATACGAGGACCGAAAGCATCTTAAGGCCTCGTGTAATGGTCTGTTGCTGAATCAGCCTGAGGAAGATGATTTGGAATTTTTGGAATTTATGTGTGAAGATTCCAAGGCAGAAGCAGCAGCTGAAAGACGAAGACGTGGTAATTTCAACAGGTCAGTTAAGTCAGCCACGGGTGAATCTGAAAGAATTACTGAGTTGGAACGCGAACTAGCTGAGTTGAAAAAGGGCAAGAAAAGAGAGGTCAGGAAAGTTGGTGTAAATTCCCGGTTTGTGAAGATTGTGGTGAAATCGGGCATAAGGCAGAAAATTGTCCCGAGTATTATGATGATGTGGAGGATGACACCGAGGAAGTTAATTATACTTACGGGGATTCCAAAGGCCAAGGGTTCAATACGAACACATATCACTCGGGCCTGAGGAATCACCCGAACTTTCGTTACGGGAATGCGTCCTCTTAGTTGAACCCAAACTTTCAGGGATTGATGTACATATAAATATACATCTTTTCGGCATCAAATAATCTCTAAAAACTGTAATTTCTATCCAATAACATAGCATAAAAGACTACTTATCATAATCAAACATAATTTCAGGTGAAACCAAGCCTCAAACGAAGAAACAAGCAAAAAGACGAAGAAAAAACAGAAGAAAACACAAGAAAACAAAGAAACGCGCCCCCATCCCTCAAGAGACACGCCCCCATGCTTCTGACAAAAGAAAAGAAAAAATCTGGAAGCAAAAGCACGGGGCCGTGCTCATCATGCACGGGGCCGTGGACGAAAACACAGAAAAGACAGAAGAATTGAGCACATCGCTTCAGAACCTAGAAACCCAAATCGGAAAAATTGCCCGACAATTATCCGAAAGACCACCTGACACTCTTCCAAGAAACACAATCACTAACCCGAATGCGACCGCTAACATCGTTACACTCAGGAGTTGTACAACCATTGTTGTTCCACCAACTTTGGAGAAAAAGTCTCCTGATGAAACGCAGGAAAGGCTGACCCCAACAAACACAGTACAGCCTAAGGAACCAGTCTGTACCTATGTTCTACCTATTCCATACCCTGGAAGACTAAAGCAGGAGCGACTGGAAGCCCAGTATGGGAAGTTTCTATAACTTTTTAAGCAACTCCATATCAACATCCCTTTTGTCGAAGCTATCGCTCAAATGCTTAAATACGCCAAGTTTCTCAAAGAAGTGCTGACAAACAAAAGGAAGCTGGAGGAGCTATCGCATGTCACCCTAAGTGAAGAATGTTCAGCTATCCTCCAAAGCAAGCTACTGACAAAGATGACCGATCTAGGGAGCTTTACTATCCCTTGTCTCATAGGAAATTTATCTGTTAGCAATGCCCTGGCTGACCTAGGAGCTAGTATTAATTTGATGCCTTATGCGGTTTTAGAAAAACTAGGGATAGGAGAACCAAAGCCCACCCGCATGAGCATTCAGTTAGCTGACCCGTTAAATATCCTCGGGGCATTGTTGAAAACATGCTTGTCAAAATTGACAAGTTCGTTTTCCCAGTAGATTTTGTGATTCTAGATATGGAGGAAGAAAAAAGTGTACCTCTAATATTAGGAAGACCCTTTTTAGCCACCGCAAAGGCTATCATTGATGTTTGCACCGGCAAACTCACTCTTAGGGTCAATGACGAGGCAATCACTTTTGACATAGCAAAATCTATGCAATATCCACATCAACACGATGACACCTTATACTGTGTTGATATCATAGACTCCATCATAAGTTGCTATATGCAAGATTCCGCCATCAATACTCCCCTAGAAACACAAGTCTTAGACAAAACACTAAACAAACCCATTTTAGAAAATGAAATTTCAATAACAACTACCATGAAGAATCAGAAACGATATACGAAATCATTGAAAACAATGAAAAATCAAAACCATCAATCGAAGAACCACCAGCCTTAGAATTAAAAGAACTACCAAAACATCTCGAATACGCCTTTCTAGAGAAAGATTCTCAGCTCCTAGTAATTATTTCATCTCACCTTTCTAAAGAAGAGAAAGACAAACTTCTTAAGGTTGTCAAAAACCATAAGAAGGCTATCGCATGGATGATCATGGATATCAAGGGCATCAGTCCTTCGTTTTGTACCCACAAAATCCTCATGGAGGAAGAATACAAACCCATGGTCCAACATTAAAGACGTCTCAACCCCAATATGCAAGATGTGGTGAAGAAGGAAGTAATCAAACTGCTTGATGCCGGATTAATCTACCCGATCTCGGATTCACCTTGGGTTAGTCTTGTTCAGGTAGTACCCAAGAAGGGAGGAATAACAGTCGTAATGAATGAGAAGGATAAACTAATACCAATGAGGACCATCACAGGCTGGCGAGTTTGCATCGATTACCGAAAGCTTAATGATGCCACAAGAAAAGATCATTTTCCACTTCCTTTAATAGATCAAATGCTCGAACGATTATCTGGAAAAATGTTCTACTGTTTTCTTGATGGATTTTCCGGATACTTTCAGATTTCCATTGCTACTGAAGATCAGGAGAAAACTACTTTTACATGTCCATACGGAACATTCGCTTACCGAAGAATGCCATTTGGATTATGTAATGCTCCAGCCACCTTCCAACGCTGCATGGTGGCTATCTTTCATGAAATGATCGAAAACTCTATGGAAGTTTTCATGGACGACTTCTCAGTCTTTGGAGATTCCTTCGATCATTGTCTGAAAAACCTTGACAAAATGCTAGCTAGGTGTGAAGAAGTAAATTTAGTGCTCAACTGGGAAAAATGCCACTTTATGGTAAAGGAAGGCATTGTTCTAGGTCACAAGACTTCTCAAAACGGACTAGAAGTTGATAGGGCCAAAATAGAAACCATATCCAGACTCCCACCACCAACTTCAGTCAAAGCCATTTGAAGTTTTCTAGGTCACGCCGGTTTCTACCGCCGCTTCATAAAATACTTCTCAAAAATCTCAAGACCTATGACCAAACTTCTAGAGAAAGACGCACTATTCGTCTTCTCTAAGGAATGTGTTGAGTCATTCAATACACTGAAAGACAAACCTGTCAACGCACCAATCGTGACCACACCCGACTGGACCTTTCCATTCGAAATCATGTGCGATGCAAGTGACTTTGCAGTTGGAGTCGTACTCGGACAACGCAAAGAAAAACATTTCCACCCAATTTACTATGCAAGTAAAACTCTTAACGATGCACAAGAGAATTACACCACAACTGAAAAGGAGTTGCTAGCAGTAGTATTTGCCTTTGAAAAATTTAGATCATACCTAGTTCTTTCCAAAACCATAGTTTACACCGATCATGCCGCAATACGATACCTATTCAATAAACAAGATGCAAAACCTAGACTCATCCGATGGATCCTACTACTCCAAGAATTTGACATCGAAGTTAAAGACAAGAAGGGAGCAGAAAATGTAGCCGCAGACCATCTTTAACGGTTAGAATGTCCAACTTCCGAAGAGCTTCAAGAAGAAATTATCAACGATAATTTCCCACATGAGGTTCTCATGCACATTCAAGGAGTTCTAGAAGAAAAGGACGAAAGTCCTTGGTATGCCGACTTCGCCAGTTACTTAGCTTGTAGGATCCTCAGAAAGGGCTTACCCATCAACAGCAAAAAAAATTCTTCTCCGATCTTAAGTTTTACTTCTGGGAAGATCCATACGTATTTAGGATAGGTGCGGATCAAGTCACTCGTAGGTGCGTAGCAGGCAAGGAGGCCTTAGACATTCTCAAACATTGCCGTGAAGGACCAACAGGTGGACACCACGATACTGCCACCACGGTCAGGAAAGTGTTTGATGCAGGATTTTTCTGGCCCACTATATACAAAGATACATATACGTTGATTCAAGCATGAGATGCTTGTCAAAGAGCCGGGAACATCTCATCAAAAATGAGATGGCTCAAAAAGGCATTCAAATTTGTGAAATCTTTGATGTATGGGGGATAGATTTCATGGGCCCATTTCCTAACTCATTAGGAAATAAATACATCCTTGTAGCAGTCGACTACGTGTCTAAATAGGTAGAAGCACAAGCTCTTCCCACTAACGATGCTCGAGTAGTTGTACGATTTCTGAAAAATTTATTCTCAAGATTCGGTACTCCAAAAGCCCTCATCAGCGACAAAGGTACTCACTTCTGTAACACCCTGATGGACAAAGTCTTAGCACGGTATGGGGTTCACCACCGACTAGCAACACCATCACCCTTAGAACAGTGGGCAGGTAGAGGTCTTAGATCGAGGAATTAAGAGAATTTTGGAAAGAAGTGTGGGGATGAATCGCAAAAATTGGGCAGAAAGTTAGATGACGCATTGTGGGCCCTCAGGACGACCTACAAAACTCCCATAGGGACGACACCCTTCAAGCTCGTTTACGAGAAGGCATGTCATCTGCCATTAGAGTTAAAACACAAAGCCTACTGGGCCCTCAGAGCAGTGAATTTTAATCTAATGTCCGCCGGAGTAAACCGGGAGGATCAAATTCGTGAGCTCGAGGAACTGAGAACATTGGCCTACGAAAATTCCTGGTCCTACAAGGAGAAGACTAAACGCATACACGACGCTCATTTAAAAGGAAACAAAAAATTTCAAGTTGGCGATCGTATACTGTTGTTATACAACGCTCATTTAAGTCTTTTTCCAGGAAAACTGAAATCTCGATGGACAGGTCCATACGTAGTTGAAACAGTTTTTGACTAGAACCATCGAAATTTCAAATTCAAACGGTCAGAAGTTCAAAATAAATGGAAATCGATTAAAACCATAGACGGTCCACTTAAAGAAGTTTTGGAAGTACTAACCCTACAAACTCTTTAAAGTAAGAAATTAAGGAAACAAGGTCTGGCCGAGACCTTCATAAAACTAGGTCTTGTAAATAATTATAAAAAAAAATTAAAAATATAAAAATTTTCAGAAAACCACGAGGGCGTGCTCCTTTAAGCACGGTCCCGTGCCTATAAGTGTGGGCCGGCATCTACGCTGCAAAAATCTCAGTCAGACTGGTTTGTAACAGAAATGTCAGAGTTAAAGCACGGTGCCGTGCTCGGTCTCTTGTTTGGTTATAAAAGGCACCTTGTGTCATTGCATTCCTTGCCCAAACCAAAACCAAAACCAAAAACCCTCTGAGAATTCAGTATGCCAACTGAGATGAATGAAGCAATTTCCGTTTCCTGACATCTGAGAAACGATGCCCGCCATGTTTCCAAAACTGAGCTTCTTTTGAGACTTCAAGAGCTCGTGAGAGAACTCACCGAAATGAATGTCCTTCCTGAGATGTGTCTCGAGCAACTCACCGAATCGGTGGAAAACATGAAAATGGAACTCCGAGACATCAACGAACAACTCCAGTTTCAAGTTCTTGGTTTTACGTATTTTCCACCACCAGGACCGTTCGTAGGAGGAGAGCCTTTCGGAGAGCTCTAGGAAACTTAATTTTATGTGTTAAAAAGTGCATTAAGCACAATGTGTTAGGACTTCGGGCTTAACCCGATTATTTTCTTTTTCTTAGGAAACCCGGGCTTATCCCGTGATTGTTCTAGGATCTTTAATTAATGAAAAGTAATTTTTAGATGGCCGAACTTCCAAAATTATTACAATATTCGTCATTCTAAAAAATTCCGGATCTTAAATCATGTTGAAAATTGAAAGAAATACATTGTGACAAAAAGCACAGGTCGTGCTTTCCTAAGCACGAGGCCGTGGTCACCCAAGAATCTTCAGCATGATACGCGCTGACTTCGTACAATTCTCTGACTCAGAAACATTTATTCTTTTAGCAGCACGGGGCCGTGCTCCAATAAACACGGTACCGTGTTCAACTTTCCAGTCTCTATATAATGCATGCATAAATTCACTATTCCATTCACACCAAACAAAAACTACATAAATGGAAGGAAAACGGGTTGAGTGGAAGCCAGTGAATAAGGGGAAACAACATGAATCTTCCTTCCTTGAGAAACAAATCATGAGACTCCAATGCATCGTAAGAGACCAAGTTGAGAGCAACATGCAAACCGAGGCTCGAGTAGTCGAGTTGATTAACAAAGTCGATCTGCTTAGGTTCGAAAACTTCCATGTTGTGGATGGCCACCATAAAGATGTGACTTCCAAACTTAACTTCCTCAACCGAGAACTCGTCACGCTCAACAAAAAGCTTGACTAACTTTTGGAAGCCAAACGAGCACCACCACACATCCAGGACTTGTTCGGGGGTGGTGGCCGTTGAAGTTCTGACTTCGTTTTGTGTTTAAGTTGTTCCCGCTAGTACTATGTGTTAGGATCCGAGAGTTGTTGTTGTACTTTTCATTTCATCTATCTTTAAATTATGTCTTTAATTTTATGTTTTAATGAAATTTAGGATTTTTAATTACCATATCAAAATAACCAGAAAATAAAAACCAGTTAAAAGCAAACCAGCTTGACAAAATAAACAAAACAGTACTGTCTGCACTAAGCAGCACGGTACCGTGCTCCAAAAGCACGGGGCCGTGTTTTTGGTGTCAGGGCAGTTACGAGTTTTAACTTTGATAAAATAACTTTCTAACACATCCAACCCTAATTTTACTGCATTCTAAACCGAGAACCGCCGACCTTCAACCATTTTGCAAATTTCTTCATCTAATCTTCAATCCTAAGCCTAAGGTATGTTAATTTAACAAGTGCATTACTCAGATTCGTCATTCTAGGTTTAGATTAACCCTAAAGTTGTTCAAATCGACAAAATCGAGTCAAAACCCAAAAAGGGTATGGGTTATTATGCTTGATGATGATGAATAGATTGTTGAATGTTTGATGGTTAGGTTTTAATTGAAAGAAAAAATTCGGGTTTTGGGTGTTAGAATAAATAACCGACGAACCATTAAACCCAATTGATACAACTGGTTAGAAACGAGGGTTCGAGTCTAAGTAAGTTAGAAATCGGTATTAAAAACACGAGCCGTGCACAAAACAACACGAGCCATGGTCAACCAAAAGTCAAACATCAAAGGAATTGAACCAGAAGCAGCAGCACAGTACCGTGCTCCTGAAAGCACGCCGCCGTGCTTTTCCTTCTGTTTCAGCAAATTGAAAATTTTTCATGAGTTCTGACTAATTTAGATTTAAATTGCAGATGGCCGAGTATGGGGAAGAGTTTCATTCATTCCTAGTCTTCGGAAACCGGAAGACTAAGGACCGATCGGCAAACGAAAGATTAACCTATCTCAATAATAGATATCCTGAAGCTCACTTCCATGCATGCGAAGAAACCCTCAGACAAGTTAACCAATGGGAGCGTGGAGACAAGTTTTTAACCAGACAGGGGATTCAGTAACCGAACTTACAAAGGAGTTCCTAGCCTCAATCAACATGAAGAATAAAAAGTTTGACATGTGGGATACCAAAGCAATAGAGTTCCGATGTGGGGGTGTTTGGCATACAACCTCTGTCACTCAACTGGGAATCGATTTGGGTATCTACACAACCGAGGAAACTGACACAGATATCTGGTTCGAGGCCAAAACGGCTTTTACAGATGAAGGTGACGATGATGAGGCTGAAGCAGGTGCCATAAGGGGAAGAAGCTTGGGAAGAGTTGAGCTATGGAATATCAAGGTATAGACCGAGCGTTTCAAAGAGCACAGCACTGCGTGACCCGCTGATGAGGTATATCCACCGTTTACTGAGTCATACCGTCACAGCTAGAGGTCAGAGCGAAGGGGTTGTCAACCTAAGGGATCTTTGGGCATTGTATTGCATGAAAAACGAAATACCATGCAATATCACTATGCTATTTTGCAAGCTTTTCATGAAAAATGCCACTGCCCGAGGAAATACCCCGATCTTTGGTGGTCCCTGGATCAACAACCTCTACAGGGCCTATGGTGCAGACACAGAAGGAACTCCAAGCCTAGACTCGATAGCTCTCAACCTTGATTACTGTGAGAGCATGCAAATGGTTCAGCAAATCAACTCGGGTGTGTGGAGATTTTGTGACAAGTACAATCAGGTTTGGGACCCAGAAGACCCGTCGGAGATGATGATACATGATGTGCATGAGAGACGACAATCACCGCCCAGACAACACTGCCGCCGAACCTACCATCAGACAGGAGGCCCGTCTTCATCAGGGGCCGGCCCCAGTTCATCACATGATAGCCGATTCTCTTTGGAGGGTATATATGGACTGATCGATCAATTCTCAACTAACACTACCACCTCGTTTAACAGGATCAACGAGCAAATGGCTGCCTCCGATGCACAGCGAGCAGCCGAGTATGAAGCAACGAGGCGAGAGATTGAGCGATTGGCTATCGCATGGACAGGCAGTGGGGAACGTTTGACCCGGACATGGGTAACTGACGATAGGCGGCATAGGTAGGTTGCGCATGGGCACGGGCACGGGTTGGCGTTATTTTATGAACTTATTATTATATGTGTTTTGAACAATTTACTTTTCATCGTACTTGTTTGTTTGTGTTTATGTTGGTTTGGATACTATTATGGCCATGAGTGCCAAAGACATTATGCTAGGTACTAATTTAGACCGAAAGGGCAAGGGATGGATGATTCCATACCCAATTTTCAGCAGTTTATGCTTGGTTGTTTGTGGATGTTTGCAGTTTTATATTATACAGGTACAAAAACAGGAAAACGGACGAAAAATAGGGGACACTCTGTCAAAATTTCGTTAACCTGTAGGGAAGTAACTCTCCATTTTTACCCATAATACTCAATTAGAATTTTTATATTTTCATAAATCTTGTCACATTGATGACAATGTGAGGTTCAAGTGTGGGGAGGGGAATTACTTGACCAATTGTTTATTCAATTAATTATAAAAATTCTCTAAAACAAATATTTTTGCAGCAGACAAAGATTATTCTAAACCTAAAAAGAAATCCAAGAAATTTTTTGCAAATAACCAATCATTTAAAAGTGAAAAAGTAAGAAAAGTTTTTTAATATTGAGAATAAATTTATGCAAAATATGGCGCTAATACCCAATTCCTCTCTTACTGTGAGATAAACCTCATGCTGTATAAATATTTTTTTCGGAAGCTTTGAGTGAATCATATGTTTCATGTGATTTAGACATTGTCGCATTTATTCATTTCAAGACCGAACGAAGAGTTGTATAAGGAAGAAGGTAATATTTACATTGTTCCATCAAACCCATTACCAAAATTACAAAACCCAAAAAAAAAACCCGATCACTTTATCCATTTTCACTGGTAAAATACAACACTGGTCTTTTACCGGCAGACCCTAAAGAACTGGAAATGCATTTTTTCGATTTCAATTTCCTTTGCTGCAAACACTTCACAAAACCTAGGTTGCCTCCAGAACTTAGGGAGAGAATCTTTCTCTTTAGCAATGAGGTGAGGAAAAAGTGGCGCCAAAACGAACAAAGGCCACCATTCTGTGGAATTTCTAAAAACGCAATGAAGAGAAGAGCAAAAAGATATGAACGATATTTAGGTTGCGGAAACTGGTCCCACGAAGGAAGATGTAGAAAAAGTCAAACTCAGTCTCAGCATGAATATACCGAACTAATGAGGGTGGGGGCTATTAGACTCAAAGCCGAATGATCCATTAGAGTTGGAAGTTATATTCTGAACAGGATTGAGGAAGAATTGATCCACATCCTCGATAAAACTGGTCTTGACGATCTGACCTTAAAAGAGTCATTAGATAATTAAAAAAAAAAAACTCTCGGAGAAAAAGGAGCTAACCATCGAAGACATCTCAAAACTCCCAACAAACAGTAGAAGTTGTATTTACCATTAACCCTTGAACCACCACAAAATACCAATTCCGACTCACACTAAACCAAAACCCTTTTTACCTTCTGATCTATGCAACCCTTCAAAAAGGTAGAGATTTGAACTTGTTACAAGCTTATTTATCACAGGTTGCATTTTGGCTAAAGAGTGTTCACATACTTACATCACAGGTATGATCATATATAAAACCAAGTGTGAGTGAACATTGTGAGAACGTGACGTTTTGCATAAACAGAAAATCATGAAAAAAAAAGTTCTCTCTCTTTTATCACTAACATAAAGATTGGTTATTTTGTTTCGTCTTCTTGAAGCTCACTTAAGGGATAGCTATGATCTAAATTTGCTGTTTTTTAGAGGATATTTATAAGAGGATTGCTTGAGGACAAGCAATGTTCAAGTGTGGAGATGTTTGATGTACATATAAATATACATATTTTCGGCATCAAATAATCTCTAAACACTGCAATTTCTATCCAATAACATAGCATAAAAGACTACTTATCATAATAAAACATAATTTCAGGTGAAACCAAGCCTCAAACGAAGAAACAGGCAAAAAGACGAAGAAAAAACAGAAGAAAACACAAGAAAACAATGAAACACGCCCCCATGCCTCAAGAGATACGCCCCCATGCTTCTAACACAAGAAAAGACAAAATCTGGAAGCAAAAGCACGGGGCCGTGTACGAAAACACAGAAAAGACAGAGAAGAATTGAACACATGTCACTAAAAATCACGGGCCCGTGCTTACCAACCTCGGGGCCGTGGCCATGTCACAGAAAAGACAAAACAAATCTGGCACACGTCATAAAAATGCACGGGGACGTGCTCATCAAGCACGGGGCCGTGCCTCACCATCCAGAATGCCTATAAATAGTGGCTCGTGTTTCACTCATTTGGTGTGCCTTGAAAAGAATTCTCTCCGGTTTTCACTTATAAAAACACACACTAACACTCACTTTGAAGATCTAGTGAAGAGTTTGAAGGTTTGGAGGTCATCACCACTAATCATCATCATCAACCATCATTACCATCATTAAGAAGAAGGATTCATCTACATTTGGTTAGATTGTTCCAAGTTTAATCATGTATTTGTTATTATCAATCATATTAATGTTTATCACTATGCTCATTATGAGCTAAACTCCTTTTACCATCTAAAATCTATGAAGAAGCTTTTTTTACTTGATAATTAACCAAGACATGTGATGTAGTCTAGTAAAGTACATGGTTATATTACAATTATATTTTGATGAGAAATGTTTCACCATCTTAAATTACTAAATCAAAGTTGGTGGTTGTCAATATCTTTGGCAATCGTTCATGATCGATTCATGTTCTTGAAAGATCGAAATACTTTGATACATTTCGAAACATGGATCCTTATATTGTACTTAGAAATGATGAGATATAAGTTATGGTGTATTTTTCTAAACCTTGGTAATCCGAAAATGGCTTTGCTTAGGATATCAAATTAGTTAAAGAAACCATATGTTAACGGAATGTGTAATTATAACCTACATAAATCAACCAAGGGGAGGTTGTGTGATGAACTACAACCACCCGAAGTTGCTAGAATTGTTATTTGAGAAATCGAAGTCAATCCTAATCTTTCTACTTTACGAAACTACTTGTCAACTCAAATCGACATCATTGAGACGGTATGACATTAGGAAAGGGTGGACTTAAAAATGCGCATACCATATCCTTAGTGCCGAAGATGCTCAATTAAGGCTTAAGGAGCTATCTATCATATATTGCTACGGAAAGTTTATCACATGTCTACATATTAATTATCAATGCTAAAATGGAGTGGATTCTTGATCTTAGATGGTAACCTTCGCATAATTGAACAACTCGTTTAGAATCTCTTGTCTCAGTCACCTATATATTATATATATAAGTATTTATATTTTATAAAGAGTTTAAAAATCAACCCCAAAATGATTAAAACCTCCGATTGAAGTAAAACAACGATTTATTATTAGAAACCTTTGTATCCACGGATCGATACTTGGTTCTTACCAATACTATTCTACATATACGATAGGTACACTTGCCTATTTTGTATGTGTTTAGTCTTTGTAGAAATCACTTTTATAAATTTAAAACACGATCTTGTGCAAAAGCAAATCATCCAACCTCTTATAATTTTAAGACGCATGCGCACACAACATCATCAAGTTTTTTGGCGCCGTTGCCGGAGATACACGGTACGTTTCTAATAACAATCCAAGTTTTAATTTAGTCATTGTTTATAATTGTACAAATTTTTAACTTCTATTTTGCTTTATCTTTATAAATTTTTAACTTTTATTTTACTTTACTTTAAATTTTTTTTTACGGCTAGCCTAATTTTTAACCTTTATTTACCTTACTTTGGAAATAGTTTAACTAACTTAGACATTAGTTTAGTTTAAAATAGCTTAGCCTAACTCGTAGTTTAACTTAGACTAACCTTTAGATTAACCTTTAGCTAACTTTCACTTTAGTATTATTTTGATTTAGCCTCATGTATGTCCTCTACTTTTGAGCCCGAGCTTTTTCTCCAATTTCTGACCCGGAACGACTCTTTCGTCGACGAACTCGTAAACGGACTACAGAAATAGCAATAACAATCAAAGACGAATCAGTAGACACCACCGCATCAGGAGAAAATCAAACCGAAGAAATGATGGCGGCCCAGAACAATGAGCCGAACATGAGCCAGTATGCCAAGCCATCTCTCGAAGGCTATGGCAATGGAGTGGCTCCACCCGAAATTACCAAAAATTTCAAAATCAAATCAAGCACCATTCATATGGTAGAAAATTAAGTTCAATTTCATGGTCTCCTCGACGAAGATCCTCTTTCTCACATATCTCGATTTCTACGAATCTGCGGAACTTTTAAAATCCAAAACTGTTCAGACGATCAAATCAAACTCAAACTCTTTCCTTTCTCTCTAAGGGGCCAAGCCCTGGAATGGATAGAATCTATTTCCTCTAGTTCCATTACCACTTGGGACCAGATGGTTGAACAGTTTCTCCTCAAATATTTTCCGCCTGACAAAACTGCCAAATACCGAGCCAGCATTACCGGATTCCGGACCGATGATGATGAATCGCTACACGCAGCATGGGAAAGATACAAAATTCTTCTGAGAAGATGCCCACATCATGGACTGAGCGTGTGGTTACAAGTCCAAACTTTCTTTGACGCATAATCCAGTCAAAACAAACTAGCCACCGACCAGATCGCTGGTGGAGACCTGGGATCCAAATCACCTAACAAAGCATTTGAAGTCCTGGAGAAGGCCGCAAAGAAGAGTTTCGCTTACAACCCACCAAGATCTACACCTACCCATAAAGGAATACACCACGTTGACTCCAACACTCTTGTCACAGCACAGCTTGAAGCTCTTTCTAAAAAGTTCGAACAACTTCAAGTCGAACTATCAAAAACCAGACTCACCTGTGACACTTATGGAGGAAGTCATAAGACGAGTGACTGTAAACAAGTCATTATGGCCATGGAAGAAGTCGATTTCATCGCTCGACAGAACAAAACTTTCAGCAATAACTACAATCCAGGATGGAGAAACCACCCGAATTTCAGCTGGAAAGACGGAGGTAACACTCAACCTTTATCCGGATTCGATAAGAGACCTATAAATCAACCATTCCAACCTAAACCTCAATTTCAAGATCAAAGTTCTAGTAGCCATCAAAACCCAAGCTTCTCGAAGATCGAAGAAATGTTAATCCAATTGATGACCAAAACAAATGAAGAGAGATGAAAGCCGACTCAAGAGCTGTTGATATCAGCGGAGTATTACTAAAACATGAAGCCAATCTCAAAAGTCAACAAACATCGTTTAAAGTTGTTGAAAATCTCGTCAGTGATGACGAGCCGGAACCGATTAAATGAATCTAACAAAAGTGAAACTAAAAATAATAAATCGGTTCCGAAGGATGACACCAACAACTTTAAGGATAAGGAAAAGGTGAAAACCGTTCCATATCCCGATGCTTTTTTGGCGCCATCGAAGGCAAAGATGGCATCAAAATGAGGCCCGCAACAAGAAGAAATGTGGGAAACTTTTAAACAAGTTAAAATTAACATTCCTCTTTTAGATGCCATTAAACAAATTCCCGCCTATGCTAAGTATTTATAAGAATTGTGCACACAAAAAAGGAGTCATAAGATTCCTAAACATATTGATTTTACCGATAATGTGAGTGCAATTCTTTCGGGTGCTCTTCCACCCAAGCTACAAGATCCGGGAACGCCCATTATACCCATTCAAGTGGGTGTTTTAAAATGACTCGGGCACTTCTAGATCTTGGAGCTAGCATCAGTATTCTCCCGGGAAGTCTATACGATCAGTATGACTTTGGCCCGCTTCGCGCGGCTGCCACACGGTTGTCCTGGCTGACCAGACACCCAAAACTGCCCCGAGGAATATTGACTGACGTTATCGTCAAGGTGGAAGACTTTTACTTTCCAGTTGACTTTTTGGTCCTCGATTATGTTTCGGGTGAAAGGACCAAACAGCCTACGTTTATCCTCGGTAGACCATTTTTGGCTACCGCAAATGCTAACATTAATTGTAGAAATAGTACTGTTGACATGGCATTCAGTAACCGTAAGCTGAGAATTAATGTTTTCACACGTGGAAATAATTCTCCGGTCGATGACGAGTGCTTCATGGCTGATGTCATTGACGATTGCATCCCGCTATATGATTCTGTCGTCAGTTCGAATGGCACAGCGGAGACGTGTTTTTTGTTTAACAGGTTACAGGTGGAAACAGACAGGTTGCTAGAAGAGGAAGAAAAACAAATGGAGATCGTAGCTCTGCCAGGAGACCGTCCACCATGGTCAATTCAGGTGGAACCACTTCCCGAGAAGATCGATACCGGGTTCAAACCTTCAATGCTGGAAGCACTGAAAGTCGACCTGAAAGAGCTCCCAAAGCATTTAAAATATGCTTTTCTTGGTAAGAATAATACATTGCCTGTTATTATAGCTTCTAACTTATATGTTGAACAGGAAAATGCTTTGATGGCGGTGCTTGTTGAGCATAAGGAAGCAATCGGGTGGATGATAGCGGATTTGAAGGGGACCAGTCCCTCAATTGTGATGCACAAAATTTTAACAGATCCGGCTGTCAAACCCGCGCATGATGCTCAGCGGAGGTTGAACCCGAACATGAGGGAAGTGGTGAAGAAGGAAGTGCTGAAGTGGTTGGATGCTAGCATTAACTTCGCCACATCATACAGCACGTGGGTGAGCCCGACACAGACAGTACCGAAAAAGGTGGGCATCCAAGTCGCCAAGGACGACTCAGGTAACGAGGTCGCCACCCGGCCGGTAACCAGGTGGCGCATTTGTATTGATTTTCGTAAACTGAACGCGGCAACATCAAAAGATCACTTTCCGCTTCCGTTTATTGATCAAATTGTCGAAAAGTTATCTGGTCAAAAATTTTATTGCTTTTTAGATGGGTATTCCGGGTATAACCAGATAGCTATTCATCCTGAAGATCAAGAAAAGAAAACGTTTACGTGCCCGTATGGCACATTCGCATTTAGGCGAATGCCATTCGGGTTATGTAACGCCCCCGCCACTTTTCAGAGGTGCATGATGAGTATCTTTTCAGATATGGTTGGGGAGTCTTTGGAAATTTTCATGGATGATTTTTCGATTTTCGACACATCTTTCGAGTCATGTTTAAACCAACTTGAAAAAGTTTTGAAAAGATGTGTCGAAACGAACTTGGTTCTTAGTTGGGAAAAGAGCCATTTCATGGTCTAAGAGGGAATTGTATTGGTCCATGTTGTTTCGAGTCGAGGGATCGAGGTGGACCGGGCTAAGGTCCAAGTCATTTCCACTTTACCTCATCCCACCAATGTCAAGGGCATTAGATCATTTCTGGGGCATGCCGGGTTTTATAGACGGTTTATTAAGGATTTTAGTGACATTACCAAACCCTTATGTAATTTATTGCTTAAGGATGCCCCGTTTGACTTTAATGATGAATGTGCTAAGGCTTTTAGCATTTTGAAATTGAAATTAGTTGAAGCCCCGATCTTGCAATCACCCGATTGGAGTTTACCTTTTGAAATAATGTGTGATGCAAGTGATTACGCGGTCGGGGCTGTTTTGGGTCAACGGGTCGACAAGAAACCCGTTGCTATATACTATGTGAGTAAAACCCTCTCGGGTGCTCAATTAAAATTATACCACAACCGAGAAGGAGTTACTAGCAGTAGTATATGCTCTAGATAAATTTCGGTCTTATATTTGGGGTAGTAAAGGTATTATATATTCTGACCATTCTGCTGTCAGGTACCTCATGGACAAAAATGATGCAAAACCAAGGCTTATCAGATGGGTTTTGTTGTTGCAGGAATTTGATCTAAAGAGTCGGGACAAGAAAGGGAGTGAAAATGTTGTTGCAGATCACTTGTCCCGAATTATGCTGGAAAATGAGGACACAGATGGGCCCATTAACTAGTCCTTCCCGGATGAGCATATTCTGGCAGTTTCACAAAATCCCTGGTTTGCTCATATTGTTAATTTTAAAGTTGCAGGTGATTTACCAGAGCATTGGCCGAGGAGAAAGAAGAAACATTTGATGTCCCAAGCTAAACAGTACATTTGGGACGATCCAGATTTGTTTAAAATCAGCGCAGATCAGAGCGGTGTTGGAACACACACATTCGTCTGTGTGTGGTGGTCATTTTAGTGGCCAGAAAACTGCTCGAAAAGTTTTAACGAGTGGTTTCTTTTGGCCATCCTTGTTCAAGGATGCTCACGAGTTTGCGACACACTGTTTAAAGTGTCAACAACTCGGAAGTATTTGAAAGAGGGACGAGATGCCCTTGAACCCGATCCTTGTTTTTGATGTTTTTGATGTTTGGGGGATCGATTTCATGGGCCCGTTTCCTAACTCGCACGGTAATCAGTATATCCTAGTGGCCGTTGATTATGTATCTAAATGGGTCAAGGCAATAGCCACTAGGACAAATGATCATACAGTCGTTTGCAATTTCGTTCAAAGTAATATTTTCTCGAGATTTGGAGTCCCCCGAACTATCATAAGTGTTGGGGGATCTCATTTTAAGAATTTTAAATTCGGGAAATTGCTTAAACGATACGGTGTTGATCACAGAATAGCAACTCCTTACCATCCACAAACAAGTGGACAAGTGGAGGTTTCTAATAGGCAAATTAAACAAATTTTGCAGAAAACCGTTCGGGCGGACCAAAAATTTTGGTCAACTAAGTTGACTGATACTATATGGACTTACCGAACTGCTTGTAAAACGCCAATTGGAACCACCCCATTATAGACTTGTGTATGGAAATGATTGCCATTTACCAGTTGAAATTGTACAAAGAGCGTTTTGGGCTACTAAACAGGTTAATATGGATTATGATGATGCAGGTATCCAAGTGTGCCTGTTCCCCCCTTCTTCCTTACCAGCAAGGAAATTGGATTTGTGCGAGATCGATGAGTTGAGAGATGAGGCATACGATTGCGCGTCCGCTTACAAGGCAAAGGTGAAGAAAGTTCATGATGCTAATATCCAGTTGAATAATTTTGAAGTTGGTCAACGAGTGTGGTTGTACAACACAAGAATGAAACTCTTCCCGGGCAAGTTAAGAAGTAAATGGACGGGCCCGTACTCGATTGTAAGAGTCGGAAATCATGGTCAGTACGAGATTGAAGATTTTGATGATCATTTGAGACAAGTGGTAAATGGCTATAGACTGAAGCCACATTTGGAGATGAAGAACATACACGAGCTGGATGAGGAATCGGTGAATTTCATTGTGACTTCGCCGGTTTATGAAGATAACTGAGTTCGAAGCATTTTCGAGCTGTAGACTTTAAATTCATCGCTTACGGGAGGCAACCCGGGGTCGGTAAGTGTCTTTACAGTTTGTTTTATTTTTATTGAGTCTTATACTTAGTGTCATCTCGAGTTTCGTGCAGTAAACGCCAAGTGTGGGGAAGCTCGTCGAAGAGTTGGAAAATTGAGAAGTTCGGTAAGCATTGCTTAAGTACACGTCATTCCAGGTATGTCAAGGTATTTTGAGTTTTGCACGTGTCCAGGGTGATGTCGGGATGCCAAAAAGCTTAATTTTAATAAAATATTGATTCTGTCAGAGAACTCATCGCGGTACGCGATGAGATTCTTTTTACCTCCTTCGCGATACGCTATGGGGTTAAAACCCTAATTATCTTAATTTGGGCGGCGGTACGCTCCCATTCTGATTTTGACCCATCGCGTACCGCGATGGGCCTTGGAGCTCCGCCGACCCGGGTCCTTTATAAATATCTTCTTCTTCCTTCTTCTTCTTTCTTCTTCTTCTCCGACCTTCTTCTCCCTCACTTCTTCTTCTTTTTCCGGCGAACACCACCAACACCACCGTTCACCATCTCCAACCCTCCACCATCCATCCGATCATCACCACTATCTTCGCCGTATCCCACCATCTCTGTCTCTCTGTTCACCCAGTCACCACCACCGCACCCTACCCTCCCTCTTTCCTCTCACCACCGCCGTCTCCCTCCATCTCCATCCCTCTGTCTCCCACCTAACCACCCACCGTCTCCGTCCAGCCACCACTTCCAATCCCCACCACCAACACCCCAACACCTACCCCGTCCACCCTCATCCACCCTCACCACCATAAACACCACCCACTGACCACCCGCACCCAGCCGCTGCCAACCAAATCCGTCACCAACTGCCGTCCACTGTCGCATCACCGTCGGTAGTATTCGATTCACTTTCGTTGGTCGACTTTGAGGTAAGTTATTTTAATATTATTATTCTATTACATCGATGTGCGGTTTGCGAAAATAGTGGGGTTTATTGGGATTTATGGTTGTCGGGTTATTGTCGAATTACTATAGGGTTGATTTGGATTTGTCGGGACGATTGGGTTTGTTGGGACATTGGTTCGGGTTATTATTGGTTTATTGGGATTTATGGTTGTCGGGTTGTTCGGGTTGGTTATTCGGTTGATAAATCAAGATTGTTCAATATGTCGGGTCGGGTTTTGATATTCACATCTAAAAATCATTATTTTATTATATAATAAATGAGAGTGTTTGTTCCATATTAAACGATTTATGTGAACGTACTTTTAAAATATTTTATTAATACTTCAAAACCCAACTCGACATATTAGTTGTTTGCTTTGCACGTTTTTCGAGACAATTGGTCAGTTTGTGTCAAGTATGTTAGTTTGTCTTTTGTTTTGTTTGGTTGTGTGTGGTTGATCGAGTTGTGTCGAGTCACGTTTGTTTGTGTTTTGTTTTGTTTGTATGTTTGGTTGTGTGTGGTTAATATTAAAATAATATTAATATTTTAATATTATTTTATTATGTGGGTCGACCGCGAAAGAAATGTTGTACGGTTGCCGCCACATTGACGTTGACATATCTAATTTGCATGTTTGATTTTGCAGATATGTCTGATGCACCAGAGTCCTTGCGCACCCGGCGCAAGAGGCAGCGGACTGATCCTCGTGTCATCCGCTATGACAGTGATGAGGTGCAAATAGTCGACGGCATCGAGCCAGCAGATATCATGGGTGATGGGCGTATTCCTCATCAGGTTCTCGGATTTTATCTCACATCAGAGGAGTACACCAGATTGCAGCGGATCCGACAGATGCAGCTTCTTCACTACCGTTCATTTGATTTGACATTGCTGCGTCAGTTGGAGATTGACACCCAGGTACAGCCACTATTGACTGCTCCGTGGGCAGTTGTGCTTGCGTGTGACACGATTCCGTATGTCGATCTCACACGTGAGTTTTATTCGACCTTTGAATTTACACCCACGGAGTTCAGTGAGCCACGCGCAGTTTCATTCTCACTGGGACGGCAATTGTACGAGATGTCTGTCCCAGATTACGCGGTGGCCACTGGATTTTATACTGCCGAGCAGGTTCAGGCACCTGTCTTCCTTCAAAGTATACGTGGTTACACAACACATACTCAGGACCCCCGTGAGCACTGGCTCACGGAGGCACAGCTCGGCCAGTATTCGGCGGAGATCACCGACGGGGCCCACTCCAGTGCTATTGTGGAGTCGTCTATTCGGGACCCCGTCCATCGCTACATTCACAGGATCATTACCTGTACTCTCGTCGGCCGACATTCGGGCCACGAGAAGTGCAGCAACTTAGATCTGCTGTGCTTATATTATATTCTTGGCTAGCGACCGGCCAATGTGGCGATGCTCCTTCTCACGTCATTCGCTTGGGGTAGCAGGCTACAGGGATCTTCGGCACGCTTACCCTTAGGGCCTTACATTACGAGGATCACAGAGCGGCTTGGGGTTTTTGAGCGTTATCCGACAAGATATTTTACGCGGGGCCACCTATAGGCATTTTGGGATATTGGAGGCCCGTCGGGCCGGGATCGTTGAGGAGCATGATCCAGTAGCTTTAGTACCTGTCCGACAGGGTCCACAGGCACCACCACCAGAGGGGTCGGAGGCTGCAGTTTCTTTACAGAGAGGTATTCCGACACGCCGTCAACGTGGTCCGACTCCACATATCATGATACCTTAGCAGCAGCTTTCACTCTGAGAGACATCAGCATCTTCCTCACGCCAGCCGCAGCAGTCCGTCACATTGGCTATGATACATCAGCGACAGTTGGAGATCCTGGAGGAGGCTCGAGCCCATCGACAGGAGGTTCGGGCCGAGATGGAAGAGGCCCGAGCACATAGGCTGGAGACGCGGGCCCATCTGGCCCGCCATGATGACTATTTTCGTTTGTTATTTGTCTCCTCGCAGGTACCGCTCCCGCAGTCATTGATTATCACATCAGAGCAGCCTGTGGATCCGCCAGAGGACATTGCTGACGATCAGCCGCAGCAGTAGATTTTTGGGTTACCTTTTTACTTTATTTTGTTTTTATTACTCTCATGGTTTGTATTATATTAATATTATATTTGTGGGAATACTGTATGGGTAATCGGTTGGGTGTATAAGTTTATATATCTTTTGATTGCTGCTGTGTTTGATTTATTTGTATATTTTATTGTAACCGAACTTTGTGTGTGTTGTTAGCAATAAACCCTCACGAGACCCCACTCGTCCTCCCGGGCTACCGGGGGGTTTACAGGGCTTGTTGCATACGCTAAATGCAATCGTGATTCCTACGAAAGTGAGTTAGGTCTTTTAATGATTTTAACTAATTTAACAGAATTTATTATGAAACGACTTAATTTGGCTCGGTAATTGTTTTAATAAATTTAACAAATATTCATTTTCATAACTCTTAAAAGACCTATGTCTTACACTTGTGAGAAGCTTGCTTCTACACATCTCAAGCTTTTGCAGGTTCGATTGTCAGTTTGGTAATTGGATGAGACGAGAGTATACGAGTGTTATGAGAGTTCACGAGCCGACTGGTCCTTCTCCAGTCACGTTGATATCAGGTGATTTCAGTTTATTAATTTAATTTTGTTATTTTTTAAAACGTTAAAAGTGTAATTGTTTAATTGTTAGTAGAACCGCCACACATAAGCCCCGAAATTTTATAATTGCTTAATAGTCAAAAGTCAATTTCAACCCCGTCCCTCAAATGTTCATTAATTGTTTTATCATTTTTAACTTTGAGGACATGGTTAAGCGTTCTTACATTGAGGACAATGTAAACCTCAAGTGTGGGGATGGGGGAAATTTGAAAAATATTAGCCCGATAGTACCTCGAAGAGTGTTCAGAAACCAAAGTTATTAACTGTTAGTTATTGCCATTAATGCCAAGTTGTAGGTTTTTGGTCATGGTTGGTTTGTCAACTTCTCATTAGTCTTACTCACAAATGTTTTTATAACGAGAAGTTGAAAATGGGGTCCTTTAGGCGGGGATAACGAGTCAAGGGGACGTGTATACATGTTTCATATCGGCAACCCATTATTCCAGACATATTGTGTGATGGCCCCATATACTTAATACGCATACTATATAATAGATATAAAACATGTCTTACACCATTGATTTAGGGAAACCAGTATGTTTTACAGAGTTAGAACTTGCTTGACACATGCTTATCGAGATCTTAATACCACCACCTGTATGGAGATTAGGACTTTAGAAAACCTTTACATACACTTTTCTTCCACTAAATAAATTTCCTTACCCGACAATATCCCCTTAGGAGCCCGTTTGGACCTCATTCCTATTTATTTGCTAAACCAGACATTACACACCATTTCAGCCTTGGCCTTCATTATATTGTAACCCTGTGTGATGAAATCCAGTTCGTTATCGAGTTGTATATAGTCAGTTGCTGAGCATAGTACACAATGTATGTATGTCACGGTTGAGTTGTAAATATGTGTTTATCAGAGTTGTATAATTTTTTGCTTCAGGGTGTTGTCTATCAGTTGAAAAAAAAATCAGTAAAACGCCAAATAGAAAGTTACTTCTTATTCAGTTATGTAATTAGCAGTCTGTTTGTTTTTTTTTTAGTTGTCTGTGTATTTATTTAACTGGGTTTCATCCACCTTAGTCACTAAATATGCCTATTCCGCACCCAAACTAAGCCTCAGCAAAACCCTAGTCCGAGTCTTTATGCAACCGATGGGTAATGGGTGGAGATAAGACTGACATGCAAGATTATTAAGTTGTGACTCATATTTGGTATTTGAGGGCAGAGACATATACTGGCACATCTTTTGATAGTCCAGATATTAAACCGAGAGGAGTGTTGATAGTGTGAGGGGTATGAACATGTATGCCTTAACCGGAAACAAAGTACACTTGTCTGGGCGGCTCTATTGTTTTTTATTATAGCATTTAACCGTATTTGTGAGATGTCAATCTAAAAACAGTGTCAGTCTGGGAAACTGGGTATGACCTTAAACCTTACTAGTATTAATGGCGATAATCTACATACCTATGATGGAGGTCGATGTTTGCTTTAGAGTTTTGCTTGAAGTCAAGCAAAAGATAAGTGTGGGGATGTGATGGTCGGTTAATTTGTATAAGTTTTAGTCCATTTATTATTTATTTTTAACTGTTTATTCTAGAACTATCGATACTTCATACGTGTATTATTGGATTTTAGGTCGTGGGCGTTAAAGTACTTAGTATGGACCTGTTGTGACACGGAATGAAGACCCGAGATATCCAGCACGCAAAACGATGAATTAATTGAAGTTTGCTGTAACTGAGTCCCGTCGTGGTACGCGATGGGCTTGCTGAAGGCCCCATCGCGTACCGCGATGGGAGTTTATAATATGTTGACTTTTGGTCAATCGCGGTACGCGATTGACCATGGAAGACCCCGTCGCGTACCTCGACGGGAGGTGCAGACGGTATTTTTTAGTTTATATCATCTTTTTCATCCTAGAAAATCCTAACTCCGTTTTTGAAGAATAGAGGCGATTTCCAGCAGTTCCTATAGGCTATTTCACCATCCTAGCTCGTGTCAAGTCCATATCTATGATCCATATCATCCGTATTGAAGATTCGATGATGTCGCGGCTCGGCTAATCTCCAAGAATCGCACCCAGGATTTATAGTTTGTAACCTTTTACAGTTTTTCTCATGTGATTAAGAATACTTATGTTTTGTTATTGATGATTAATATATGATTATTGATGTTTGGTATTTCTGAGTGTTCGGTCGGTTTAGGTTTAAGTTGGTCTGAACGATATGTTACCAGTTGCTAAATAGTTAGTCATATAACTGTTTGGTTAGATTGAATACGATAAAACATACAATTACCCTTAACTGAGTCACACTGGAAAGGACTGTTTGATAACCAGTGCCGTGTGTAAAGTAATTGTTGATGTCTAAGGTTTTGTCTGATTGAACAGTTTTCAGTTAATCGTTAATAATTAATCTGTTAGGTTGCATGAGATACTGTTGGTTGCTTACTTGAATTCCTGGGTGTGATTTGCTTTGTTAACTGTTTGAAATTCGTTTACTTGTTCATTGCTTAGTTCTCTGAATTTACTCAAAATTTCTTGTGTGATCAGCACTAAAAATTAGTCACTTCATAATATTAAATCTGTTACACGAATACATTGACCACATACTCCATGTGATACGATACCCTACTTGCTCTAATTATTTATAATAATTAGGTTTTTTATGGACTCAAACGACGGTCATCAATGATAAACTTATACGACTTCACTGTTGCAATGACTTCTTCATTCTTACGGCTTAGTGGGTCAGCGACTACATTAGCCTTACCAGGATAGTATTTGATATCACCGCGTAGTCCTTTATCAACTCTAACCATCTTCTTTGTCTCATGTTCAATTCTTTCTGTTAGAAGAAATACTTTAAGCTCTTATGATCTATATAGATAGTACACTTAGGACCATATAGGTAATGTATCCATATCTTGAGAGCATGCACTACTGCTGCCAGCTCTAAATCATGCGTTGGATATGTACTCACGTGAACCTTCAACTGTCTGGACGCATAAGCTATCACTTTTCCTCGTTGCATCATTACACAACCTAACCCACAATGCGAAGCATCGGTACAAACAACCAAGTCTCATCACCATCGGGTAGAGTAAGGATTGGAGCTTGTGTGAGCCTTTTCTTCAACTTTTCAAAAGCTTCTTCCTGAAACTTACCACAACTGAATACTACAGACTTTCGGGTCATGCCGGTCAACGGTGCAGCTATCTTGGAGAAGCCTTCGATGAATCTACTATAATAGCCAGCCAACCCTTAGAAGCTTCGTATATCAGTCGGGTTTTGCGAGTCTTCCAATTCGTTATAGCCTCAATATTAGCTGGGTCCACAGTATTCCCTTCAGGATTGATTACGTGACCTAAAAACTTCACTTCACGCAACCAGAATGCACACTTCGAAAACTTAGCATACAACTTCTCTTTCTTCAAAACCTCCAATACTTCTCTCAAATGTTCTGCATGGTCAGACTCGCTCTTTGAATAAATCAATATATCATCAATGAAAACGATAACTGACTTGTTTAACATCGGCTGTAACAACTCAGGTTTTCAAACTTATACTTTTACCCGATTCGGTTCAATGTTCGGGTTATTTTAATTAAATAAATATAATTTGCGTGTATCGAACTAAATTGATTTTTATTAATATTTAATTTCTTATAATTATAACTTTTAGGTTTTGGCATATTTAGTCTAAAAATATATACTTTTATCTTTCTTTGTACCACCTTTGAACTCTAGGGTCCAGATTGTAACTTGTATTATAACCCATATCATTGAATTGGATACCCGTTTACCAAAACCCAACCCGTACTAGTTTTCTTGAACCCGAACTATAATCGAGGTTACTTGGACCTCAAATCTCGCTGTGTTTATGGAAATAAAATCATAATCACGTTGTACATATTAATTTCGGCCTAACCGACAGTATAATTTAGTTAATATAATCAAGAAGGATTCGTTTTCCTATTTTGCTTATGCCAACAATAGCCAAAACCCTATTATATATGTAAATGGTTGGTATAATTCAGTTAAGCTGGCAATTATAATCCATAGACCCTCGCCGTCATAACCCTTTAACTCAATTGGAGTATCATCAACGTCTGCGGCTCGTTCGTCACCTCTCACCGCCGGCACTGTTGTATTAACAAACTAATAACTATTCATATAATATATTTATACATTTATATTAAAGGGATATAATATTAACTTAATAATTATATTTATCGAGCTCTTATAATCGATCTAGTTCGTTAACTTAGCGTATCTGTATTTCCCCTTTCTCCCTTATAGGTTTTATCGTCAACGTGTGTTATCCGCAAATCTACACTCTTAACATTATATTTCACTTTTGTCCGTCTATCGAGGTGAGTACCACATTTCCCTCTTTTTACTCGTTTTCATACTGTTTTGGGGACATATGCGTAAATTACTTTTACATATATACTTATACACAAAACTGCAACTTTGTCTTATGTGTTAATAACTTATACCTTACTTGTTTATGTGCTTATTTGCTTTGTATGCTTTCGCATTCGGAGAGGTCCAACATAATCTCAGTCTAGTATGATCATACGCTAGTCGTTATAGCCTTTGTGCTTCTCGACATCTCAGTTATGCTTTCTCATTTGGTTAATTTGTTATTCTCATATGACTTGTTGCAAATACTTATTTTTATATTATACTATATGTACACTTAAACTGGTGTGTTACTCACTCAATATGTGTTGTTGACAAAATTCTATTTTATACGCATATGCAGGTTGGTGAAGACTTAGTGAAGACTTTAGTTAGAAGAATATTTTAATCAAGAAGTATAAAATTTTTATTGTTGTATAAATTATAACTTGTTTGTATTTTGATTTATTTGATAATTGAATTCAATCAATAGATATTGTCATTTAAATTTTGCATGAAAGTACCTTGAGAGCTGTGACAATCAGTTCGCGCCCCGGCATTTCCGCCGTAGGTTGGGGTGTGACAGATTGGTATCAAAGCCGAAGGTTTAAGATAGGTCGTTAGAAATTGCCTTAGACACATGTTTAGGAACCCTATACGTGCCTATATGTTTACCTTTATGTGTTCAATTTTAAATTGTTTACGGCTTTCTTAGATAATTACCTATTATTTATTGTTATGCACACACACACAAATTCCGAGGCTATGCCTCAACATTCAAAGAAAACTTTTCAAAAAGTAGATTGCTTTTATTTTCGGGAAATTCCTTAAGAATTCCCACATGTTGTTTTCACTCATAAACCTTAAGGATAAGTTATGTGGCATGTCCCTATGATAAATGAAAGGGGGAGAGAAACTGTGAGTTGGGCACTGGCAAAACGGTTCCAAGAACCAAAGATAAGACGCTATTCCTTACCTGAGTGATAACCTGACCACAGTACTCAACCCTATGGACTCGAGCGAGACCCATAAATGCCATATGACCGACACCTTAGGTTGATTTTAACCGAATTCACGGTGATTTCGTGGCTAAACTCGGTTTTCTCGATTATTGTGTTCCGTTATTTAAATGGTTAGTTGGGTGAAAAATCCATGGAACACATGGGCACTCCTACTATTCATTTCTTAACTTGATTTCGTATTTTTGTTGGAGTAATCAACGTGGTGATTTTACAAGATTCTCCGACTACCCATATTTATTTCGATAGTTCGTTATTTAGTTTGGTCGATTAAAACGCCGTGTAACGCTCATTGGGCCGACAAACTTCTTTGCATTGTTAATTCGTTAATTAGTTGGGACAATCAAATTGCCATGTAACGCTCATGGGCTGTCCAACTCAGTTGTTTTTCGTTAGTTCGTTGGGCCATTCAAATTGCCATGGAAAGCTCATGGGAGGCCAACATCCACAATTTATATTTCGTTAGTTTATTGTAAACTTAATAATCAAAAATTTAAAAATGACTTAACTTCTCATGTAGTCACCACACATTAAACTTATTGACTACATCATTTAACAACTATTTACGCAATGTACCCCCCCCCCCCCCCCCTCACCATATAAACTTTTACTTTTAATCTTCATGACGCAATTCCCTTACTTATTAACGCAACATTATTATAAGTTTTTTTTCATAGTTAAACATTTTACTATTCTTATGGTTCCTCAATTTATCCTTCATTTTATAAATCCTCATTTTTGGTCCCTATCGAATGTCTCATTCAACAAACCAATGTTGTCCTCGACATCAATCGTTTGATTCTCACGACCACCGCATAGCTGCTTGTATAGCCAAAGAGATGGCTGTTGCAATCCCTAGGATAGTGACACAAATTCAAAACATCAATGCAATCGATTCAACTTTTCCCGCTAATTCCTCTGCTAGTAACGACAAACCATCTACCTCCACTCATCCTCACAACAAGAAACGTAAGAACCTTGCTGCAACAAATCCTAATCTCCCGCAAGTCTCCTCAAACAAGAAACCTTACCTCGGTCCTTTTCCGTCATGCTCCACTTGTAACTATCATCACTCGGTTGAATCCCTATGTCGTCATTGCACCAAATGTAACCGTTATGGTCATTTTTCTAACACCTTCCATATCCCGCCTACTGCACAAGATGTTCCTCAACAACCTATCTCTCATGCTCAACCATATGTTCCTAATACCCGTGCTTGCTACCATTGTGGAAACCCATCAACCTCATGTCCCTCAAACTCCTCCCATCAATCAAGGTCAACCTTACTTGACCCATGACTACCAAACCTTTCAAACACAAGCTTAAGTTTACCAAACATATTTCCACCAAACAACTTTCTTGCAAACCATTCAAGCTCCAGCTTTCCAAGCAATGCCGAATCAATCTATCACAACTGTTCCTACTCTTGCAACTCCTCATGGTTCCTCAAGTTACGCGAATTAAACTACTCAACGATCATGAAGACCTTTGTCGTTACCTTTATCTATCTTACCTTATTTTGTCTTTTTCTTAATTACGTATTGTAAACGCCTCTTTATGGCCTTGAATTATTCCCGGATTTGGATTATTTACCTTCTATCTTTTGAATAAAGTCCCTTTTGTTTAATACACTGTTTATTAAAGCTTACTTCTATCTTACCCTTAATTAGTAATAAGTTATCCATTCTTTAACTTTAAATACTTATATGTTTTTGATGTTTTAGAAAATTTCTTGCTTTATTAAAATCCACTATAACTTTTGAAATTATATATTGGTGACTTTCTAGTGATCTAAATTAAAACTCCTTAAAACTTTTTTTTCTTCAAAGTTAGATTTTAATCAAACGTTTTGTAAATCCACACGATTGGACGAATCATGTGGACCATCCGACGATGAAAATAATTATGGTCCGAAACATAATTATCGAAGTTCTCGCATGGAAATCATGACACGTAAGATTGTGTGTCATAATATAGAATTGAGAGTAATTAGGATAACGGTAGAAATGTAGTAATGATAAGGACATGGTAGATACGCCGCTGGTACATCCTATATATAAGTGCCCTTATCGAATTTGCATTTGGAGCGTTATTTTAACTATTCAAAGTTCGGTGTTATGATTAAATTTTAATTTTATTTTCCTCAAAATTTAATGGTTTGTTATAGAATTCTTAATTTCGGGACGAAATTCTCTAAAGTAGGGGAGACTGTAAGAACTCGGGTTTTCAAACTTATACTTTTACCCGATTCGGTTCAATGTTCGGGTTATTTTAATTAAATAAATATAATATGCGTGTATCGAACTAAATTGATTTTTATTAATATTTAATTTCTTATAATTATAACTTTTAGGTTTTGGAATATTTAGCCTAAAAATATATACTTTTATCTTTCTTTGTACCACCTTTGAACTCTAGGGTCCAGATTGTTACTTTGTATTATAACCCATATCATTGAACCGGATACCCGTTTACCAAAACCCAACCCGTACTAGTTTTCTTGAACCCGAACTATAATCGAGGTTACTTGGACCTCAAATCTCGCTGTGTTTATGGAAATAAAATCATAATCACGTTGTACATATTAATTTTGGCCTAACCGACAGTATAATTTAGTTAATCTAATCAAGAAGGATTCGTTTTCCTATTTTGCTTATGCCGACAATAACCAAAACCCTATTATATATGTAAACGGTTGGTATAATTCAGTTAAGCTGGCAATTATAATCCATAGACCCTCTCCGCCATAACCCTTTAACTCAATTGGAGTATCATCAACGGCTGTTGCTCGTTCATCACCTCTCACCGCCGGCACTGTTGTGTATAATTAAACACACCTCCAATTGTTGTTTAAGGTAATTAAATACATGGTTTTGTTCGCGAGTTCATTCTGATCAATAGCCCTATGGTTGAATTGATCAAACATATCGAATTGGATCAAATCAATTGTTAGGGTTCATATTCAAAAACTGTTTAATCAGTTTCTACTTAAAACTAATTTAAACGCGTTTTGTGTGCATGTATCTGCTTAGCCCAATTGGATAATACTATTGGATGTGGGAGGGCAGGTCGCGGGTTCGACTCCCTGCCACCCCGTTTTTGTCGCTTTTTATTTATTTTTTATTTTAAAAGCCTTTTATTAAATATAATAACAATAAGATTATTAAACCAATCATTTTATTAAGAACCGACCCTAAAATCCTTGTGTTTTCTCACACCTTTCGTCCGTATATGTACGTATATGCAAACACACATGTATATATACGTATATGTGTATATATATATAATAACATGAAAACTAATGTTTATGTTTTAACACATATATTATAAGCAAATTTTAATTATAAATATATTTATAGCATAACAAACTAACCATATTTATTTTTTAAATATGTGATTTATTTTTATATACAATTAACATACTAATAACTATTCATATAATATCTTTATACATTTATATTAAAGGGATATAATATTAACTTAATAATTATATTTATCGAGCTCTTATAATCGATCTAGTTCGTTAACTTAGCGTATCCGTATTTCCCCTTTCTCCCTTATAGGTTTTATCGTCAACGTGTGTTATCCGAAAATCTTCACTCTTAACATTATATTTCACTTTTGTCCGTCTATCGAGGTGAGTACCACATTCCCCTCTTTTTACTCGTTTTCATATTGTTTTGGGGACATATGCGTAAATTACTTTTACATATATACTTATACACAAAACTGCAACTTTGTCTTATGTATTAACAACTTATACCTTACTTGTTTTTGTGCTTATTTGCTTTGTATGCTTTCGCATTCGGAGAGGTCCAACATAATCTCAGTCTAGTATGATCGTACGCCAGTCGTTATAGCCTTTGTGCTTCTCGACATCTCAGTTATACTTTCTCATTTGGTTAATTTGTTATTCTCATATGACTTGTTGCAAATACTTATTTTTATATTATACTATATGTACACTTAAACTGGTGTGTTACTCACTCAACATGTGTTGTTGACAAATTCTATTTTATACGCATATGCAGGTTGGTGAAGACTTAGTGAAGACTTTAGTTAGAAGAATATTTTAATCAACAAGTATAAAATTTGTATTGTTGTATAAATTATAAATTGTTTGTATTTTGATTTATTTGATAATTGAATTCAATTAATAGATATTGTCATTTAAATATTGCATGATAGTACCTTGAGAGCTGTGACAATCAGTTCGCGCCCCGGCATTTCCGCCGTAGGTTGGGGTGTGACATCGGCTGACATACCCTATTCATCATATCTGTAAATGATGTGGGAGCATTAGTTAGACCGAACGATATCATTAGGAACTCGTAGTGTCCATACCGCATTCGAAACGTTGTCTTGGGGATGTCTGCCCTCTTCACCTTCAACTGATGATAGCCTGATCTAAGGTCTATCTGCGAGAACCAGCTCGAACTTTGTAGTTGATCAAACAAATCATAAATCTGTGGCATCGAATATCTGTTCTTCACCGTAAGCTTGTTGAATTCATGATAGTCTATACACATTCTCATACTTCCATCCTTATTCTAAACTAAAAACACTGGTGCGCCCCACGGGGAAACACTCGGTCTTATAAAACCATTATCGAGGAGTTCTTGTAGTTGGGTCATCAATTCTTTCATCTCGGACGGCGCCAGGCGATAAGGTGCTTATGCGACGGGCTGGGATCCTGGTATTAAATCTATCTGGAATTCTATCTCACGCTCCAGTGGAAACCCGAGAAGGTTCTCAAGTAACACTTCTGCATAGTCGCACACAACATGAGCATCTTTCACTTCTTTCGTCTCTGCCGTAGCTTTGACAACATATACCAGGTAGGCACCGCACACTTGTCATAACAAACCTTCGGCTTTTATCGTTGAAATGACATTAATCCCTGAACTTTCTTTATCACCATAAACCATCACCATACCACCATCCAAGGATTTTAACCTGATTAATCTACTCTTACACACTATTTTAGCCTCAAACTCAGATAGTCAATCCATTCCCAAAACCACATCGAACCCTCCTAAGGTCATGACATGTAAGGTTACAAGGAACTTACGTCCCTCTAACTCTATCTTACAATCTTTAACCATTCTCATCATCCAAACCGAGGTCTCACTAGAAGTTTCTACTATAAAGGTTTCAGGCACACGACAGCACTTCATTTTTCTAACTTATTAAATGTCGTAGCCAGAAAACTTTTATTTTCACCTGAATCGAACAATACTGAAGCGGTAATACTGTTTACTAGAAACGTACATATCACGACTTTTGGGATCTGTTTGGCCTGTTCTTGAGTCAGCATGTAGGCTCTGGTCTTTGGTCTTGATGGTTCAGCATATTTCTTTCCGCTTCCTCCAGCTTCAGTACATCCCCCTCCATGTGGCCCGTCTTACCACACCAGAAACATGCTGGTTTCTCACTGCACTAATGAGCGTATTGCCCCACTTTCCCGCACTTGTAATAGGCGCTTATTCCATCTCTACACTCTCCTTCATGCGCCTTTCCACATCTGTGACAAACATCAGTCCCAACACCCCACTTGCACTCACCATCGTGCATCTTACCACATGTCCGACATGACCTCTTCTCCCATACCTTCTGCTTCTTATCCCTAGGGTTCCACAACTGAGTACCTGGTCATTTAGCAGGGGTAACCCATTTCTTCTCCTTCTTCTCTTCTAACACCACATCGTCCATAGCCAGGTCATCGTATACCATCTTAGCGAGTTTGACATCAGAGTCAAAGGTAGAAGGTTTACTCGCCCTGACAAAGGTGCGGGCATTCTGTGGAAGTCCTCTAATGTAGCACTTGATCCTTTTCACTTCAGTGTTCACCATATCAGGCACCAACCTAGACATGCGGTTGAATTCGGTAGTATACTCGCGGTGTGTCATCTTTCTCGCCTTCAAATTCAAAAAATTAATCTCATCCCTCTCGACCTCAGCATCAGCATAAAAACGTTTCATGACCATCTCCTTCAGGTCATCCCACCTCATGGCCTTAATTTCTTCTCAAGTCTTCCTTTGCTCTACCGACTCCCACCAGTGCATAGATTCATCTCCGAACGACTGGGTAGCGTAACCCACTGCTTGGTCAGGACGACATTTGTTGATTCGGATAACCTTGTCCACGGAGGTTACCCATTGGAGAGTAGCGATTGCATCCCCCAAACCAGTCAGCTTCGGTGGGTCGCAACCTTTAAACGACTTATAGTTACACCCGCCTCAGCCTCTCTCATCAGCCTTCACAGATCGAACTTCACTCGAATCACCTTCCCCATCATCAGCTTTCTTACCGTCATCCCCTGCCCTCTCAGCGTTCCTTTCATGGCTTCTAGCAGACTTCATGTTGCAAATTCTTCACTACAACAGCTACAGCTTGAGCAATGGCGGCTTGAACCGCAGGATCAAGTTGATACTCTTAATTGTTGTTTGGATTTCTCCCATTTGCAATTCCTTCCTCCCTTGTGTTAGTAACTGATTCTACTGAAGGTCCTCGGACAATACGCAGCCTACCACGACATCCAGTGTGACCTCCTTAACCCGACGGCCCTTATTGATCCAGCCATTAGTATTCTATAAGAAAACACAAACGTCATCACTCAAAGAATTATTTAGTAGAAGGATAATAATGCCAACAGGTAATAACGGTGGTCTGCTGTGATTAGCTGAACACGTTACTCTCTATGTCCTATCACTTCCCTTTGTGAATCCACTTGAGCTCGTTCTACTTAAACAGTTAGACTATCAAACAGTTCATATAATCATAAACTCCTATCCCTAGAAATTAAGCTAACTTCCTTACATATTCTTACATTACACACGAAATTTAACCATACACTTTACCTTTACTGAGCTTTCTTGAGTGACACATGGCTTGTTTGAAATGACATCTTCTTCCTTTTCTTACGTATGTCCCATTATCTGTTCGAGTCTAAGCATGTAGGATGCTTAATTTTCTCGAACTTATGCTCTGATACCAACTTGTAAGGCCCCGTTCCCGGTGCCCTACGTTGGACGTTGGATTTACTCATAAACATTGTTCTAAATGTCATAGTTAATTAAAACTTTTGCGGAATAATATTAAAAGTCAACCACTCATTACAAACATCCATAACTTGTCCTTTTTAAAACATAACATAAAATATAGTATCAAATATCATGATACTACATTCTTCATATGCCAGCTTTTTCAATCCTACCATGTGTCCTCCTCAAGCCAGCTGTCTCAGTCTATTTACCGGCATGCATGCTAAAAGTCCACTACGCTGAGTGAGTTCTAGTTAATCAGGAAACATACACTACATTCACATACTTACATACATACATAGGTATCCGAAGATAAAGTTTACATCCTTAGCATGTTACCTTTCTTTCATTCATACATACGTGCTTCCTTTCTTTCTTTCATGCTTTCATACTTTCTTGTTTTATATTACTAATACATACTTAACTATCTCTACGTTTTAAAGAACATTTCGCCATATAACCTTCACAAATATTATTAGGGTCTGCAACCCTGTAACCTTCGCATATATTATTAAGGTATGCAACCCTGTAACCTTCGCATATATTATTAGGGTCTGCAACCCTGTAACCTTCGCATATATCATTAGGGTATGCAACCATGTAACCTTCGCATATATTATTAGGTTATGCAACCCTGTAACCTTCACAGATATTATTAGGTTCTGCAACCCTTCAAGCATACCTCCATACAACCATACATTACCTTCTTTATATCTAAATTTATGTACATTCACACATACACTTAATCTTTTCCATAACTTTCATATATCATTCATACATCATTCGTAAAACAATAACATACCACACTATTACCTGGCGGTACATGCAATATCCGAAGATCTTTCATGTATCGTCATGCATTCATTCATACATAAAATAGTAGAAGGCATGCACTTACCACTTAAGGTAAATGTATTAACTAATCACATCGAGTATGCACACAGCCCCGAAAACATAATAAGGACATGGGGCTAGAAACTCACCTGAACTCGGTTCCTCTCAGAGTTAATGGTAATTGTATAACAATTACAAATGTGGCTAGAAACTCACCTAACTGTATAACAATTACACATATCAATTAACTATCACTACCCATATCGTGTTTCTAGGTTATTAAACCCTCAACGAATGGGGGTCGGGGGCAGCGCTCCTGACAGCGGGGTTCTAGGGGCGGCAACCCTAGCGGGGTCCAAGGGGCAGAGCCCCTGGTTGGAATTTTCCGTGTTGTTATTGATAACCTAAGTTTTCCTGATTTCCATGGTATTATTTCAAGAATCAAAAGTCTTATTCATATATTTTATTATTCTTGAACCCTAATGTTTACATTTATAGCGGTATTACTGATTTCGAAAGTTTCATTTATTTCCCTCCGAACCTCAATAGCTCATTTATCAAATCCGTGATTTTGTTTTATAAAGTTTTTGTACATTAAAGAGTTCTCTTTTATTGATGTCTTGCAACACCACACAATATGGCAAACCATGTGGACCATGCGACGAACCAAGTAATTACGGGTGCACACGTAATTAACAAAGTCCTCGCATGGAAATCATAGTAAGAACAATTGTGTTGAATAAATCAAAACTTTGAATGATTTTAAAAAAACGGGGCAAATGCAATATGATAAGGGCATGGTGGATACGCCGCTGGTACATCCTATATATAAGTGTCCTTGTCATATTTTCCATTTGTGGCGTCTTTCGAGACATTCAAAGCTCGACATTATTTATTTTGTATAAATGTGTATATAAAAAAAATTTCAAACTTTTAACAACTATATGTACTAGTTGTTTTCTTTTATTATTTTATTTTTATTTGATTTTTAATTTAATTTCGTTAATTTTCAAACCCGAAAACCCGACCCATTTTAAATTTTCGATGTGATTCGGTTAATTATACATATACTCATATGTTACATATTTCGTATGTAATAGTTTTTCTTTTCTAAAGTTATTTAATAATATTAATCATTACTAATATACATATAAATAAAAATTATAACACTCATGATTTTTCTTTATTCAAATATCACATAATTAACATTATTGATGCATAATCAAAGTACATCTTTTTAATTTAGTTATGTCACTTAAAAATTTGTCACAATTACTTTTACCTAAAGTTATTTATTTTTTAAAATATGAAAAATATCTTCTTACATCATTTAAATTTTGGTCAAACCTCCTTCCCCAAATCACTCTCCAAATAAATTTTATCATTAAAATATTCTTAATAGTAACATCTTTATTTTAGTATAAATAAGAACCTACCCTACCCATTTCATTCTTTACACCACTCTTTGACAAGTTAAAGGAAATATTTTTTCATTTCAAAGTTAGGATTTTAATTATCAAGTCTTTTTCATCTTATTTCTATTTATTTAAATTCTTGTTCATACTAGTTAATAAAATGGTTACATCACCATAACACAATCATGTCTAGGAATCCACATAATCCATACACCATGGTGTATATGATGGATGAGACAAAGACAACAACGAGATGATCGGTTACACGAATGTCACACTTGAAACGTTCTTACATATTTATTTATCTATTTTGAATCTTTATCTTTTTATTCAAAGGACCAAGGATTCTTGATGATATATGCTCATAAATGTTATATAATCAAATCCAAAAAATTCCATAATTTTATTTCATCAAAATCTTTTTCGAAATCGTTAAAATATTGCTTCTAGCAATATTTCAGTTTTGACATTATATATAACTGTCAAAGAAATAGACATATCTTATTCATATCAAACTGAAAAAGTGCAATACCAGATTCTATGATACACTTCATTGAAATATGATTCTAAAAACTACTTTTACGTGTTTTAATTCATTCGTTTGAATTCGCAATCAATATTTTATAAACAGTGCACAAATTTGTACCCTCTGATTTACATGGCTGTTTTGGCATATTTTGGTTACGAATTTGTAAAATCTTTCTAAATGAAAGTTGTTCAAAACATTCTAGTTTAGTAGACTAGAAAGTCCTATTTATAATAAAATTGTTTGATATTTTAAATACAATAAACAAAACAGAACAATTTCCTGTCCAAAACCTGATTTCGTATTTCATCTTCATTTTTGATCTTTTCCTTGTTTTTATCGTATTATTTATTCATTTAATTTAGCATTCTTTAAACTTTACAATCCCGTTAGCTAGTCCTTACTTTTGTATCTTCGTTATTACTTATAGTTTCGTGAGATTCGACGGCTTCGGTTTGTTAACTCGCTTTCAGTTATTATTTCAAGTTTTATTCAATCTTAAAGGTGAGTTTCTCACACCCCTTTTTATGCTTTTACTTTTGGGGGGTAGCATATATATCCTATCAATATTACAATTTTGTTTATTCATTATTTACAAACTACAATTCGTTACATGGACTTGTGTGTTAACTTGTTACTTGCTCAAATATCACGTGCATGGATTTCTTCGATAAGTATGATCATATGCCCCCCCCCCCTTTGCACTCAGGACCATGTTTCTAGTGGAAAAGGGACCCTGATCGAGTACGTTGGTGCACAATCCGAACTGGAAAGGACCTTCATTTATTCTTTACACTCATGACATTGATTCGAGTGTAAAGAACCCTTATTTGTTTTACACTTGTTCATGGAATTGTAGATTTTTATGTACTTATATCAAAACTTGTGTGAACTCACCAACTATTCATTTAGTTGACTTTATTTTATATATATATGTTACAGGTACAATTATTAGAGGATGAAACGGAGAAGACATTAGAACTCTGGGTATTTTAAAGAAATGGACAAGTTGTTAAATTGTTCTTGTATTTTCCTTCTATTTCTTGTTACAAATTTGTGTACTTGATGTTTAAATTAATTAATGATAATATTGTTACTTAATAGTGTCACTTGTGTTTTATGCAATCTGTACGTCACACTCGGGCATTTCCGCTTAAGCCAGGGTGTTACAGATTGGTATCAGAGACGTAATCAACTGCCACGAGTATGTAGTTATTCCCTTTAGACGACGGGAATGGACCCATAAAATCAATACCCCAAATGTCAAAAACCTGGCAAACCTGTATAACATTTTGGGGCATCTCATTTAGGGATGAGATGTTACTGACACGTTGGCATCGGTCACAGCTTTTAACAAACGCATGAGCATATTTGAAAATCGAAGGCCAATAGAATCCTGAATCAAAAACCTTCTTAGGAGTAAGAACAGCACCATGGTGACCTCCTGTCGATCCCTCATGACAGAAGGTCAAAATCCGCCACCCTTCTTCAACATCCACGCATCTCCCCACTAACTAATTAGCACCTATACGAAAAAGAAACAGGTCGTCCCATATGTAGAATTTTACCTCAGCAAAGAATTTCTTCTTTTGCTGGTGAGACATCCTCCTAGGGAGGGACCCATCGACGAGAAAGTTCGCGATATCGGCAAACAACGGGTAGCCGTCATCCTAGGCTCTGACAAACATGAGATTCTCTATCGAGAAATTGTCATTGATGTTGATCCCGACATCTCCAATCTTGGCTCTCTCAACACGTGACAAGTGATTGGTCGCCACATTCTCGGCCCCTATGTATCACGGATTTTGATATCAAACTCTTGAAGCAGCAGGATCCATCGGATAGACGAGGCTTAGCGTCCTGCATGCTGAAAATATAACGAATGGTAGCATGACCCGTGTAGAAGACTGTTTTGGACAAATGATTATATGACCTAAACTTATAAAATTCAAACACCACATCTAACAGCTCTTTCTCGGTGGTGGTATAGTTCTCCTGAGCATTGTTTAAGGTCGGCTCGCATAGTAGATCGGGTGGAAGTGCTTCTCCTTCCACTGTCCAAGCACTGCTCCAACGGCATAGTCACTCGCGTCGCACATCAATTCGAATGGCAGTCGGGAGCAATCATGATCGGGGAGTTAACGAATTTGTATTTTAGAAGATCAAACGCCTCGGTACACTGTTCAGAGAAGACAAATAGAACGTATTTCTCTAGTAACTTGGTCATAGGTCTCACAATTTTCGAGAAATCTTTCATGAACCGGTGATAGAAACCAGCATGACCTAAGAAGCTAGGGATGGATCTCACAGAAGTGGGTGGGGGAATATTAGAAATGGTTTCTATTTTACCTCGATTGACCTCGATCATCGCACTCGAGATCCTATATCCTAAAACGATGCCCTCGCGTACCATGAAGCGACACTTCTCCCAGTTGAGGACTAGGTTGATGTCGACGCAACGAGCCATCACTCCATCAAGGTTGGAGAGACAATGATCGAAAGAATTCCTGAAGACAGAAAAATCGTCCATGAAAACCTCCATGGAATCCTCAATCATGTCGTTAAAGATCTCCACCGTACATCGCTGGAAAGTAGTTGGAGAATTACAGAGTCTAAAGGGCGTGCGTTTATAGGTAAACGTGTCGTAGGGGCAGGTGAATGTGGTTTTCTCCTGATCATCTAGAGATATCGGGACCCGGAGAAACCATCCAGAAAGCAGTATTACTTCTCACACGCCAAATGCTCTAGCATCTGATCAATGAAGGGTAGAGGAAAGTGATCTTTCCTAGTGGTATCATTCAGTTGCGGTAGTCGATGCAAACTCTCCAACCGGTCACGGTCCTAGTGGGAATAAGCTCATTCCTTTCATTAGTGACGACAGTTATGCCACCCTTCTTAGGAACCACTTGGACCAGACTCACCCAGGCGCTATCAGAGATGGGAAAAATGATTCCCGCATCAAGGAGTTTAATGATTTCTTTCTTAACGACCTCTAGGATTTTCGGATTAAGTCTTCGTTGAGGCTGAACGACGGATTTAAAATTATCCTCCATGAGGATTTTATGAGTGCAAAACAAGGGATTAATACCTTTGTTGTCGATAATCTTCCATGCAATCGCCTCTTTGTGCGCTTTCGGCACCTTCAACAACTTCAACTTCTCGACCTCCGTCAAGGCAGACGCGATGATGACGGGTAGCTTCCTCTCCTCGTCTAGAAATGCATACTCTAAATAAACGGGTAGATTTTTAAGTTATAAGGAAGGAGAAGGAATCTCAACGGAAGGTCGATCCCTTGGATCGTCTCGCACGATCTCACTAGCTGACTCTGAATCTAGGGGTGGTGACACAGTGTCGGCAATCAATGGTTGAGCGGTCATGGCGACCATCTCAACCTCTTAAATCTCCCTATCAAGAATTCGTGAATCCAAGGAAGGTCCTCGACAGATGTCAGTCAAAAACTCCCGCAAGTGCGACACGATGGTGTCAACGAAATACAGGAAGTCGTCCATCGACTTAGGGTGTTTGAGTGACTGTCATACGTCAAATTTGACGTTATCATCCCTAACTTTCAGAATCAATTTACCCTCACGGACGTCTATCAATGCATGTGAGGTGGAAAGGAATGGTCAGCCTAAAATGAGCGGGACACTATAATCCTCATTCATATCCACTATGGCAAAGTCCACCGGGACGATGAACTTGTCGATACGAACGGGCATGTTCTCGACCACCCCCAGTGGGTATTTCACATAAACAATCAGCAAGCTGGATACTCATTTGGGTTGGCCTTGGTTCGCCAACACCCAGCTTATTGAAAACAGAATATGGAATAAGATTGATGTTGGCTCCAAGGTTGGACAAAGCATGTCGAACAGTATCGTCGCCTAAGATGCAAGGAATCGTTAAACTCCCAGGATCGGCAATCATTTCAGGAAACTTGCTCTGCAACACTGCAGAGCACCCAACACTCAATTGAATAGAAGAGACCTCAGCTAGTTCTCATTATTGGAAAGAATGTCCTTGAGGAATTTGGCATATTTAGGCATTTGAGTGAGCGCCTCAAGGAAATGAATGCTTAGGTGAAGCTGTTTGAGAAGTTCAAGGAACTTGGAGTTTTTCTCCTCGTCTCTGTCTGATCGGAGTCTCCCAAGATAAGGCAATTTGGTTTTATAGACTCTCAGAGGTGGATTTGATGATGATGATGATGATGAAGGTTTATCAGCTGCTTCGTACTCGCTGGAATATGCTGCTGGTGTTCCTCGGTCGGAGGAGACTCCATCTGGATCTCCTTGTCCACCTTATCCTCTTCATCGACCACATATAAAATTCTCAAAGGATCAATCTCTCTTTCTCTTCTTGACCCACTCCTACTAGTCACTGCTTTGGCGAACCCTCTCGGATTTTTCTCGGTATTACGAGGTAGTGAACCTAGTGCTCTTTCGAATAACTGGCTGGCAATCTCTCTGACGTGACGCTCAAGATTAGATAGAGACATGGCTTGGTTCTTCAGTATCTCATCATGTTCCGTGAATTTAGCTTCATTTGTCACTCAGTTCCTCTCATCACGCTTCAGTAGCTCCGCCATCATGTCCTCCAGTGAGGCTTTCTTCTCCTCTCTCCCTACTTGTTCCAAACTCTCCTAACCTGAACTCCCCTGCCTGAATAGATTTTCTCGACATTGGTTTTGGTATTGGACTTGGTAGCCACTGGATTGTCCCCCACGATAATTATTCTGATTTCTTTAGCCAGTGTTTCCGTCGAAGGCGGAGTTTTGTATCTCAAGGGTTGTTGACGAAGTCAACCTCCTCCTGATTGCTACCAGGATTAACATGACAGTAAATGGTGTCGTGACCCTCTCGGAAAACCTCACATTTCGCGACGCTCTTAACGGTAAGATCTCTAACGAGTTTGTTCAAAGCATCAATCTGCGCCTGCATTCTAGTGTTCAAATCGACCTGAAGTACTCCTCTCGATGATGTGGAAAAATTTATGCCCCGTGCCCTTCGTAGCTCGCTGCTAAATCATCGAAAATGATGATGCACTCATCGGAATCTTTATTCTTTAGGAGGTTCCCGTTAGCAGTCTGGTTCAACATCTCTCACGTGCTTTGTGGGTCCATTGTAGAATTTCTCGATTAGCATCCACTTATTTAAACCATGATGTGGACAACTAAGAAGGAGGTCCTTGAATCTTTCCCAAACTTCCCTGAAAGACTCGTCGGATCTCATGCGGAAGGAACAAATCTCCTCACGGAGTCGAGCGGATTTATATGGCGGAAAGAATTTGGTCATGAATTTCTGTTGAAGGCCCACCCAAGTGGTGATGGATCCAGCAGGTAGTGACTTCAGCCATTTGTAGGCTTTGCCGGCAAGTGAGAAGGGAAAAAGATAGAGATAGATGGCTTCATCGTTCATGTTGCCGATATTGAAAGTTTCACAGATTTGAACAAACATGTCAATGTGGTTTGAATGATCCTCGCTCTCTAGCCTTGGAATTCAAGTGCGGTTTTGATGAGTTGCATGACGTGGGCATGAATGGACCAGTTGCCAGCGGCGGTACCGTCTGGTAAGTAATGCTAGAATGAGGATTCGGGTAGGCCTACCATAGTCAGCTACTACTCTCCTAGGTGGTTGGTCACCCATGTTCCTATACCTAGAAGATGCGGAAGAAACAGAAGAAGTAGAAACATAACCTATTGGTGAAACAGAACGCTCTCTCTCAGGCTGGACTCTCTCGGTATTGTCAGACGTTTCAAGCTTCGGCGGTCCTTGTGAGCGGGTATGACGCATACAACTAAAAAGAAAAACTAAAATTAACTAGGCTAAAATAAATCTAGAAAATATAAAAACAAATAAGCAAGTAAAAAAGAAAACAGGTAAGTCCACAAACTCGGGTCGTTCTCTAATCGCCTCGGACCGTGTCCCCGGCAACGGCGCCAAAAAATTGATGTACGAAAAGCTATATATAAATATTAATAACTAATTCTCTCAATTCAACACAAATTCTTATATTTTTAAAACTAAACAATCCTAACTAGGCTTCACACAAACGGCAAGTGTATTGGTTGCGTAGCAGCACAGTCTAATGGAAGTCCGGATGTCGAACACAAAGACACGTGAGAACGGCTCAGATAATTAACCATAATCTAAGTCCTGCCTAAATAATATATTTCTTTATCTTATTTATTTAAAACTAACTTAACTAATTTAACTTAAATAACGGTGAAACTGAAAAAACATACCAAACTTAGAACACTTAACAACCTTTAACTGATACGATGGAGAAAACGTCTACCTGGGTAAGATTAGCCAAGCATCTTAAATGGACAGCGGCTTATACTTATAAAAATATTCATATTACTCATCCAAACCTATGTAAACTCAATCAACAATCAAGTATAATGAAACAAAACTCAATCCTTAATTCAATTGAAAAAGAATTCAACTTTATGAGAAAAAAAACAAGACAACTATGAAACTTAAATCAAACCAAAGTATATGAAGATGAAGTATAATGTTCTTGGTTGTCCTTGGAGGATTCAAACACTAGAAAATACTTCAAACCTTGGCTGCAAACTTCTTTTTCATCCTTCCTTGGATGCTGCCGATCAGAACCTTCACCAAACTAGGGTTTATAATTTTTTCTTCATTTCTTTTTTGCTGCTGCTGATTTCGGGATTATGGGGCTGATTAGGGTTTGTTTTCTTATTGTTTATTATATAATAACACATATGGGCTTCACAAAATGGATATGGACCAGTCCTTTGACTTGGCTCTTCAAGAATAGTGCATAAAAGGCCTCTAAGTGTCTTGAAAATCTCAGTTTCTTTCTCATTAAACCTGTAACCTACAAAATACATATTCATGTAAGATCGTACTAAAAAATTAAAAACATTAAATATCTGATAACTAAGCGAATAAAACTATGATAAATAGCGCGAAAAACTAGTGTGTTTTACAACACATCAAGTACAAAGCGAAACAACCAAATTAAATATAAATCAACACCGACAATATTTAATTTTACCTCGATTAATGATTAACCGGTTGAGACACCGAGAGTTAACGAGCGACGCTAGGTGACGAAAACGAGAGATGCGGCAGCATAGAACGGTGTGGGCGCAACGTCGTGCGGTAGTGGCTGGTGGCTATAATTTGGTAGTCGTTGTTCCAATCGTCTACGTGAGATAATATGCCAGAATATAATAATAGGACTTGGATGTCATGGAGTGACGTCCAAGACTTTGCTTGCGGCTAGGGTTGTTAGATATCAAAAGAATGATTAATTATATATATATTAATCATAATAATGTTAACCTTCATAATCAACTTCCGTGTCCCATATTATGGTTCGGCCCGACACTCGTTTAAAAGCCCGTTATATGTTTATTTAACAAGTAAACAAACTTAATAATATAACTATTGTTTATATTTAGTATAAATAATAATACTCGTTAATTAGTCGTCAATACTGGTTAACTAATATAAGCGGATTTCATGCTCGCTACCCAAGGTGTAACTCTTACGAGTCATAACTCGGTCAGTCGCGTTAACTTAAGTGAACCGGTCCATAAAATCCAACAGTCTCCCACTTAGACGGCATCTGGTTAAGTTCCTCAACGCTGACAGCCAGTGGTGCTCTAGCTGCACATGGCTACCCCCAACAAGTTGTGACACTTTAATAGTCATTAACCAAAACATCTTGGAATACACTATTGCAAGATAATGAGCTTATGGTAATCGTTGTCATCTATCATTTCCGTATAAGACATCAATTGAACAATGAAACATGGATCAGATTCAATTTCACATGGCGTTCAATGATTCTTTTTCTAGATCTAGAATCAAAGTGGTTCAATCAAACACATGGTAAGTTTGGGTGAGGCCTCACACTTCACCAGTTTGAATCAACGAGGGAGCCAAGATGTCTAACTTCTACGTATCATGTAAGAGTACAGACTCCCATCTTGATTACATACATCTCCCACTGAACTTCAGAATATTCCCAACCAATGCCTTTATAGCCGGCAGTTCCACGACAGCGGTTGACATTGATCAACGAATAGCCTTTAGTAAACGAAAGTTCTAATATGTATCTCAGGTTTAAGGATAGTAAATTAGTATACCAATATCAAAACATCTTATGACTAAGATCCATGAAGATGATTTGATACGAGTTAATGACTATTAAAGTGTTTTGATTAATGACTAACTCCTTGAGTCCAAAGTCAGAATAGTCTTGGAATACAATAGTCATTAACCAAAACATCTTGGAATACACTTTAATAGTCATTAACCAATATCAAAACATCTTATGACTAACTCTTTGAGTCCAAAGTCATAATAGTCTTAGTTCATTATTGTTCCCACAAGTCTAACCAACTACGGATAATTTAGAATACAATATTCATGGATTAAACGTATTAAAATGAACACATTTATGATATTCAACGTTTTCATTTAACTGTTAAATCAAAAGTGAACTCAAAAGTATAACTGTTTAAATGTTCATACATAGACCGATAGCATCCCTGTGTTGGTCATGCTTGTCCTGAGTCATCGGCTTAGTGAACGGGTCTGCTAGGTTTTGATATGTGTCTACTTTACTTATTATCATGTCTCCTCGTTCCAGTATTTCCCGTATAAGGTGGAGCTTTCTCAGAATGTGCTTGGCTCTGTGATGAGATCTGGGCTCTTTGGCTTGAGCAATGGCACCTGTGTTATCACAAAACACCTCGATTGGTTTATGGATACTAGGAACCACATCGAGGTAAGTGATGAACTTCTTCATCCAAGCAGTCTCCTTAGCAGCATCTGATGCAGCTATGTATTCAAATTCAGTGGTGGAAACTGCCACCAAACTCTGCTTGTTCAGTAAATAGCTTCTCCATTGAGAGTGTATACTAATCCTGATTGTGAGCGAGAATCATCTCGATCAGTCTGGAAGCTAGCATCAGTGTAACACCTTACATTGAGCTCTTCTTCCACTCCTCTAAACACTAAGAACATATCCTTGGTCCTTTTTAGGTACCTTAGAATGTTCTTTACTCCAGTCCAAAGGGCAACGCCAGGACTTTGCTAAAAACAGCTAGTCATGCTTAAAGCATACGAGACATCTGGTCTAGTGCATAGCATAGCGTACGTGATAGAACTAATCACTAAAGCATATGGAATTTCTTGCATGTGCTTAGTTTCAATCTTCGTTGCCGGAGATTGAGATTTGTTCAACGTGGTTCCTTTAGCAATTGGAACACCTCCTTTCTTGGATTTATCCATTGAGAAGTGTTCCATGACTTTGTCTATGTATGTACTTTGACTTAGCCCTAGAAGCCGCTTAGACCTATCTCGGTAGATCTTGATTCCCAGAATATAAGCAGCTTCACCAAGATCTTTCATTGCGAAACAACATCTCCAACTAGTGCTTAACTTCCTTAAGCATAGGAATGTTGTTTCCAGTTATCAGTATATCATCCACATATAGAATGAGGAATGATATAGTGCACCCACTAGCCTTTCTGTAAACACAAGGCTCATCTTCATTTTTTATAAAACCAAACTCTTTTATTTTCTCATCAAAGTGAAGATTCCAGCTGCAAGATGCTTGTTTGAGTACATAAATGGACTTGTTCAGTTTGCACACCCTATTCGGATATTTAGATTCATTAAAACCTTCATGCTGAACCATATAGACATATTCAGAAAGGTGTCCATTAAGAAAAGCGGATTTGACATCCATCTGCCATATCTCGTAGACATAATAAGCGGCTATGGCAAGTAATATCCTTATTGACTTAGTCAGAGCAACGGGCGAGAATGTTTCATCATAGTCAATACCCTGAGTTGAGAGAATCCTTTAGCGACTATCTGTGCTTTATAGGTTTGTACATTTCCATGCATGTCCGTTTTTTTTTTGAAAATCCACTTGCTCATTATTTCCCGACCTTCAGGGGTAGCTCAACTGTAACAACTCGGGTTTTCTTATAATATATTAAATATCGATACCCGACCCGTTTTCATTTCCGGGTAATTTTAATCAATAATACGACACGTTTATCGAGTTAAAAATTTTATTATTGGTTATTATATTTAATTAATTATTATTAAAACTTTAAAGTTTATACAATATACACACCACATCAAAATTTGAAGAACCAAATAGTAATCTAATTCAAATTATATTATAATCCATAAACAAATCCAAACCCATATCCGACCCGTTTTGCCCAACCCTTAACCTGGATCCTTTCTTGTGCCATAATCCTCGCTGTAATTTTTGGAAATTATCACCAGATCATTCTTTAAGTGTAATATAACCACCACCGACGTGTAAATTTGGAAAACAAGACATAATTGATTCGTATTAATAAATATTTGGATCCGCTCGTTAACACGGCATCATTATACCATTCACAGTTCATCATAACCAAATTCAACTCTAATGAACCTTAATCATGATGCGGCGAACCTAACCCTACGTTTAATTGGTTTATATCAATCTGCAACTCATCGAACTGAGGATGTTTTGGGCCGTCAGTTCTGTCCCTCGTTCTCCTTCAATCGGGGTTGTTTAAGGTAATTGATTGGAGTAATATGGTCGTTTATACTCGATAAACAAAAGCCCTAACGTTAATCGCATTAATATTTATCAAATTAAGCGATTTAGAAATTAGGGTTTATGGGAATTAGGGGTTAATATGGGCTGTCATATTTAATCTATTTTTCTTGTTCTTTAACCATCTGAACACCTAGCTCAGTTGGTTGCTGGTGTGGATGATTACATCAGTGAGTCGGCCAGGGCACGAGTTCGAGCCCAGGCCAGCGCATATATTTTTGTGAGCATTAAATTTTGTTAATTAATTATTGATTAAACTTTTATAGCTAATATCAATGATAATAAACTTTATTTTTGTAAGAACCGGCATGTCTTGTTTGGCGTAACTTGTCGTTAAACAAGTTTATGAATCTTTATGTATATATATTTTATATGTATAATACATGTATATATTGTTCTTCTTTAAATAAAAAGGTATGACATTAGTAAACATTTTAAGTATGTATTTATCACTCTTTTGTAAAAATAGTTTTCGTTAAGGAATCTGAAATACATATTCATCTAAATATGTCTATTATAAGTATTAGATTTATTTAAACATTATTTATATATTATAATTATATATTAAGTATTTATATATATTGTGTTGTATTTATTGAAATATTATATTACAGATTATCTGATCAAATTATTTTACTTAATTTATATATTTATTTCGATTTTTATTATTAATTATATATTATATCATGGGTAATTATTGGGGAATTATAATTAATAAGACTGTTAATAATAATAACCGTAGAGTTCAATCCATCAATTTATAATCATTTTAATCCCAAACATAATTCATTCCCATCTAAATCTTAATTCATTAAATTATGTTATATCATTTAGACTTAATTTAATATTATATTATGTTATTAGGAATCCTTGACGGTATATCCCGAAAGGTTCATCATTCTCACATCATCACTTATATTTTGTTCATCCGATCAGGTGAGTAATCACTCCCCTCTTTTACTTATTTTTAAACCCTTTTGGGGACATATGCGTATCGTATCATATTTATCTATTATCTAGTACTCAAAACCGCAACTGTTAAATCCTTGTGTGTATATCAGTTTATGCCTAACTTGCTATTTGCTTACTTGCTTTATTTGAACCGCATTCGGAGAGGTCCAACATATTCTCAGTCTAGTATCATCATACGACCGTCGTAGTGGCCGGCGTCCGACGCACTGACAATGGTTTCACCGACACCTCATTTTTGGTAACCAATGCCCATTCGCATAGCAATGGTTTAGCCCTTTCTTTATGTTTGATTGTTTGTGTATGTGCTATGGTTTAACTGTTTATCTCACAGGAACAGTTTGCATATTTCTTTATATAATATATATACTATTACTATTGTGTTTTATACTGGTGTTTTACTCACTCAACATGTGTTGTTGACAAAAATATATTTTATACGCATTTGCAGGTTATCCGCTTGGTTGTTTAGCAAGATGAAGATCACGTAGAGATGTTTTTTAGGATACAAACTTAATTAATCATTGTTGTAATTTCGTTATACTTGATGTACTTAACTGTAATTGTCTTATTTGAAATTATTAAATAGATATTGAAACTTATAATGTTGCATAATAGTAATCTTTGAAAAGTTGTGAGCAATCAGTTCGCCCCCGCATTTCCGACGTATGTTGGGGTGTGACATCAACCAATTTCCAGACATGATTGTCATGCATAGACTTCATCTCGGCGTTCATGGCTTCTTACCATTTCTCATATTCTGGATCTAAGACAACAGACTTGTAGTTAGTAGGTTCGTTATTCGACTCGGCTACTAACAGGAATTCGGGACCATCTAGATGCCATAGGTATTTAGAATTTGGTACGCGAGTCCTACTACTTCTGCGAATGCTCATGTATATGTCTGATGTATCAGCAACAACATCTTGTTTATCGGATGCTCCAACTTCCACAGCGGTTGTTTGTGGTTCTTGAACTTCCTCAAGATCGATAATATTATTTCCAGTTCCTCGATTGTGGATTTCTTTTTTGAGGAAGTGGCCCTTTCTTTTGTTAGAAATCAAATTTGTATCAGGGTGGAAAAAATAATATCCGTTTTGGTTATAGTACCCGACTAAACCAACTTTTACGCCGTGAGGATCGAGTTTGTCATCAGAATCATTGGTGACATATGCATCGCATCCCCATACTCTAAGGAAAGACATATTGGGTTACGCCCATGCCATATCTCATATGGGGTTTTGTTTACCTTTTTAGTTGGAGCCAGATTAACAATGCGGGCGGCGGTCATAAGGGCAAAGCTCCAAAAGGAGTAAGCCAAGTTAGTTCTGCACATCATTGATCAGACCATGTTTAGCAATGTTCGATTTCTCCTCTCGCTCACTCCATTATGTTGGGGTGTGCCGGGTGGAGTGAGCTGTGAAACAATTCCACGTTTTTTTAGATGATTGATAAACTCTAAGCTGAGATACTCTCCACCTCGATCTGATCGAAGAATTTAATAAGTTTTCCGAGTTGGTTTTCCAATTCATTTTGAAACTCTTTGAACTTTTCAAAAGATTCATGCTTGTGTTTCATAATATACACATAAGCATACCGACTATAATCGCTAATAAAGGAAACGAAGTCTTATTCATGGTTTCTAGACATGGTTCTGAAAGGGCCTCACACATCAATATGTATAAGTCCTGGCAGATCCTTTGCTCGTTCACTTTTATGAGTGAATGAGTCCTTGGCGAGTTTGCCAGCTAAACAAGACTCACATTCGCCAAAAGAGTCATGTCCTGTGGATTTAAGAATCCCTTCGGATTGGAGTCTTTTAACTTGTGCCTTGCTTGTGTGCAATGCCATAGATATGTATCATTTATTCCAGATCTGATACGTTTAGAAAGATTATATACATTATTGTTAATTTGAACATCAATATCATAAATACCATTTTGAGGTTTAGCTTAAAGATAAAAGACATCATTCAAGTAAGCAGAAATAGCAATACCACTAAAAGCGTACCTAAATCCTTGTTCAAAAAGTAAAGAAACTGAAATAATGTTTCTGGTCAAACCAGATGCAAATAAACAGTTATTCAAAGTAACTACAAGGCCAGACGGACAAGCAAAACGATATGTGCCAGTTGCAAGAACTGAGACTCTCTTCCCTCACCAACGATGAGTTCCATGCTTCCTTGTTTCAGCTTCCTCCAATTTTCATGCTCCTGCAAGACATTAACGATGTAGTGACCACATCCGGTATCAAATACCCATGTGTTGCTAGAAATAGTGAAAAGTTCAATAACATATATGGAAATACCTTTAGAGGAGCTTTCACCATTGGTCTTATGTTTCTTCAGCTCAACAAGATAGTCGGGAAATTTACGTTTCAAGTGTCCCATTTTGTTGCATTTGTAGCACTGGCGCTCCTTAGGAGGCGGCGGTGGTACTTTGTAACACCCTTTTTGTGTTGGTGGCATGCTTGTCAACAGCAGTAACTTTCTTCTTGCCTTTACTGTTATAACCCCGGTTCTTGGGATTAGGCTTCTTGACACCAGAAGATTGAACCATCAGAACTTGATTAGTTTTAGTTGGAATATTCATCTCAGCCGTTTTGAGCATACCATGAAGCTCCGGCACTGTATTCACCCAAGCATTCATATTAAAATTCATTACGAGCTGGTCGTAAGAGCTGGGAGAGAGTTCAATATGAAGTCCGCTGTCATTTCATCCGATATTGGATAATCATGTTTCTTCAACTGGTCAATGTACCCTTTTATTTTGATGGCATGCGCACTAATAGAGGATCCATGTTCCATTCTGCAGCTGATAAGCTGCTTTATGGTGTCATAGCGTTCTTGATGGGCTTGTTTCTGGAACATGCCCTTGAGTTGCTCAAGCATCTCATAGGCACCAAAATCTTCCAAGCCTTTAGCAAGCTCGTAAGACATGGTGGCCAACATAATCCAGGCGACTTCAGCAGAGTCGTTATTATGCTTCTCAAGAACCTAACTGACAATAGTTGTATTGTTTTCAGGCTTTAATGGAACCGATCCATCAAGAACATAGAGCTTCTTTGCCATTTTGAGAACTAGTCTCAAATTGCGGTGACATTCAAGAAATTTGGTGTCATTCATTTTTTCTTTCTCAAGAATAGTCTTGAGGGTGAATGAGGAGTTATTATCAGTTGACATCTGTTAAATAAGAAGAAATAATTCAATTAGTATTTTTTATGTTTTAATTCTATTATTAATGACCCAATTAACATTAATAAAATAGGAACTTGAGAATCTGGCTTCCAGTTAGTAATGATAGTTGTAGCACATAACATTATTAAGTGGTTAGGTAGACTGACACGATTGCCAATTGTGAATAAAGCACAACTCTCGGTTATGAGGCCTATTAAGACAACAATTTCCTAAGTTGATACCTTTAACCTCATCAATGCCCATTTTAGTCTTCAGACGGTTGTTGTAACACCCCGACCAAAGGCGGATTATACATCGGGGCGCCACATATTGTTTCATTACTCGTGACACTATTGGGTGTCAATATTTAATAAATACATTTATTCGCGCACGCGCAAGGTAAACACGAGATAACATAAATCACATAAATCAATATATTATAACTCAAAATATTCGAACAGCAAAGACTTGTCTTGATACATTTTAATCTAGGTCCAAAATAATGAAAACTTCCTACGTGTCCACAAGCTCCAAAACAGCTACTGCAAACCTGAACATGTGTTAAAATAAACGTCAAACACTTGCGTGTTGGTGAGAAATCAAGTTTAATACAATACATAGATAACAATAAATCTGCGCGCAACACGTGTATGTCTGGTGTTTAACAAGGGTGCAATCAGATTGTGATCAAGCCTAAATAGATCATAGCTCATAGTTCATAGTTCAATCCGTGCTCCCAATTGAGCACAAAAACGAGAAAACATCTGTGCAAGTGTAAACAAAGAAAACCGTAAACGATAGGTCTCCCGTGTTCATCTAATGGATCCATGAAAACTGCGGAATAGGCCGAACAAAGCGGTTAATGATACACACATACAAATAAACAGCCAAGTAAACGTCCTCAACACATGGGATACTGCGCGACTAAAGCTCATAAACAAGTTTAAGACTCTAAGTTTGTATGAACACATGAACATCCCAAAACATTAAAAGCAAAAAGGGATTAGGTACGAGATTACTCACTTGATAATCGGTGCGGTGTAAGATAAAGCAAGAACCAACTTTAAACAAGCACAAGTTAACCTATAAATAAGATTATTGTTTTAATGATCTGTTTTAAGTCTTGATTATAAGTTTGCATAAGTAAATTATTATATATAATATATATATTACCGGAAAAGCAGGACAGAACAGGGAGGAAGACGGAGGCAGAGAGGGAGGCGGCAGAGAGAGCAAGGAAAACAGGAGAGATTAAGTGTTTTGTGTGTGTAGTGTTAGGAAAAATAATACTATTATTTATAGAGAAACCCTAGGGAACACAATCCCTAGAAAAAGGGGAAAAGATCTCAAAAAGTAAAAGATTCCAAAAGCAAAAGATATCAAAAGATATGGCAGCAGGGAAAAAGAGAAAAAGGCTGACAGGGAACAGTAAAAAGGCATGGGCGGTTCAGATAAAGGTACTGGTCAAGCATGGAAAAAGCAGATCTCAAAAGATAATGTCAGTCACTTTTTCTGTCAACCAATGGGGTTGGTGCGCATGCTGCGCCGAAAGTAACTTTTCAGACATAAAGCAGATTAGGTCAACAGCACAAAAGATAAGACAACACAAAAGCAAACGGCTAGATTTAAACAAAAGAAAACTCGAAGGGTTTAGCGCGAGAAGGCTGACACAGAAGGTCAAGAGAGCGCGAGCGCGAAGGCAGACAGAACTAACCTTAACGCGTCGCGGAAAGAACTACATTTCTAAGCGCGCCGCGGGAAGAATCACATTTCTTAGCGCGCCGCGGGAGGAACTAAAATTCCTAGCGCGCCGCGGGAAGAACTATAATTCTTCGCGCGTCGAGGGATGAACTACGATTCTTAGCGCGCTGCGAGAAGAACTACAAATCCTTAGCGCGTCGCGGGAAGAACTACCGTTCTTAGCGCGCTGCGAGAAGAATTACAATTCTTAGCGCGCTGCGAGAAGAGTTCGTCTCGCGTATCGCTGAAACAGGTGGTCTTCACGCAGGCTTCCTTGTAAAGAGTCTGGCGCGTGGAGCTGCGCAGACAACCTTAGGCGGGAAGGAACAAAGGACAGAGGTTCAAGGCTTAAGGGCGGGACGGCGACAAGAGGGAAAAGAAGACGGAAAGAGAGAAGGAGAGGGACGGGACGGCGGAAAGAAAGAGAGAGAAAGAGGCGGGAAGGAAAATATATTTTATTATTAAAAGTAAAATATAAGTATAATTATTAAATCATAAAAGAAAGAGATCGGATAAGAGAAACGGGTACCTGGGTCGGGTCGGATCGGGGCAGATGTTACAGTCTCCCCTACTTTAAGAAATTTCGTCCCGAAATTTATCTCGAAGTAGGTGGCGCAGAGAACAGGTGCGGGTACTTGATCTTCATTTGATCTTCCCTTTCCTATGTAAACTCGGCTCCGCGCTTGGACTCCCAACGAACTTTAACAATAGGGATACGACTGCGCTTGGTTTGCTTTACCTCGCGATCCATAATCTCAACAGGCTTCTCAACGAAATGCATAGTTTCATCAACTTGAACTTCATCAAGTGGAATGTGAAGGTTCTCGTCAGCTAAACACTTCTTGAGATTGGATACATGGAACGTTGGATGCACATTACTGAGCGCGGGCGGCAGGTCAAGTCTGTAGGCAACTTTTCCCACACGCGCGAGAATCTTAAATGGTCCAACATATCGAGGAGCAAGCTTACCTTTCTTCCCAAAGCGGACAACACCCTTCCAGGGCGACACTTTGAGGAGAACAAGATCACCAACTTGAAATTCGAGAGGCTTTCGCCTGCGATCTGCGTAACTCTTCTGTCGGCTTCTGGCAGTCAGCAGATGATCACGGATCTTGGCGATTTTATCGGTTGTCTCTTGAACAAGTTCGGGTCCTGTGATTTGAGTTTCACCCACTTCGCTCCAACAAATCGGGGAGCGGCACTTACGACCGTAAAGTGCTTCAAATGGGGCCATACCGATACTGGAATGATAGCTGTTATTATAAGAGAACTCGATCAAAGGCAGGTGCGAATCCCAATTACCTCCAAAATCAAGAACACAAGATCGGAGCATATCCTCAAGAGTTTGAATAGTTCGCTCAGACTGACCGTCAGTCTGGGGATGATATGCCGTACTCATGTCCAAGCGAGTTCCTAGCGCAGATTGGAGAGATTTCCAAAAGCGAGATATAAAACGGCCATCGCGATCGGATATGATGCTCAAAGGAGTACCATGGCGGCAGACAATTTCCTTGACATAAAGCTGCGCGAGTTGCTCAACACGGTAGTTTTCACGAATGGGCAGAAAGTGAGCAGACTTAGTCAAACGATCCACTATTACCCAAATGCTATCATGTTTGCTTGCTGTCAAAGGTAACTTGGTAATAAAGTCCATCGCTACACATTCCCATTTCCACGTAGGAATTTCTGGTTGTTCGAGCAAACCAGATGGGCGTTGGTGTTCAGCTTTTACTTTAGAACAAGTCAGGCATCTAGCTACGAACACAGCAATATCCTTTTTCATACCGGGCCACCAATAAGTAATGCGCAAATCCTTGTACATCTTATCAGCGCCAGGATGAATAGAATACCGAGATTTGTGCGCTTCACTCAGGATATCAGCGCGAAGATTCTCATCAAAGGGAATCCAGATGCGATTAAGATAGCAGAGAATTCCACTCAGATTAGGGACAAAGTGCGCTTCCGCGCCACACGCTAACTCGGCGCGAAGGTTACCATTACTGATGGATGCGCGCTGCGCGTCACGAATACGCGATTCAAGGTTGCTTTGAATCGGCGCGAAGTGAAGCTGGGTGCGCGGCAAGATACAGTTAAGCTGGCAGGGTTTTCGGCTGAGCGCATCGGCTACCACATTAGCCTTACCAGGATGATACCGGATCTCACAATCGTAATCGCTGATGAGTTCGTTCCATCGGCGTTGCCTCATGTTAAGTTCCTTTTGATCAAAGATATGCTGAAGGCTTTTATGGTCAGTGTAGAGGATACACTTAGTACCATAAAGGTAGTGTCTCCAGATCTTCAAGGCAAAAACAACTGCACCAAGTTCGAGGTCGTGAGTCGTATAATTCTTTTCATGAACCTTGAGTTGCCTTGATGCGTAAGCGATAACCTTGCCTCGTTGCATAAGAACACAACCGAGACCTTGGTTGGATGCATCGCAATACACGACAAAATCTTCATTACCCTCAGGTAGCGCAAGAACAGGAGCTTCACACAACAATTGCTTGAGCGATAGAAAGGCTTCTTCTTGCTTCGAGCCCCAAATATATGGTTTACCTTTGTGCGTTAGAGCTGTTAAAGGCAAAGCGATCTTTGAGAAGTTCGAAATAAATCGCCGGTAGTAACCAGCTAAGCCCAGAAAGGAACGGATCTCAGAAGGAGAGGATGGCGTAATCCAGTTCTTGATTGCTTCAATTTTGGATGGGTCGACATGAATACCCATCTTGTTAACAACATGGCCAAGAAACTGTACTTCATCCGACCAAAATTCACACTTGGAGAGCTTAGCATAAAGCTGCTCGGTTCGAACCTTTTGCAACACCAACCGAAGATGTTGCTCATGCTCGGCCTTGGTCTTAGAATACACCAGAACATCATCGATAAACACGATCACAAAACGGTCCAAGAAAGGTCTACACACCCGATTCATTAGATCCATGAAAATGGCGGGTGCGTTGGTTAAACCGAAGGACATGACCAAGAATTCAAAATGGCCATAACGAGTTCGAAAAGCAGTCTTCGGAACATCTTCATCGCGGATGCGCAACTGGTGATAGCCAGAGCGGAGATCGATCTTGGAGAAACAAGAGGCACCTTGGAGTTGATCAAAGAGGTCGTCAATACGCGGTAAAGGATACCGGTTTTTAATGGTGAGTTTGTTCAACTCGCGGTAATCAATACACATGCGAAACGATCCATCTTTCTTTTTAACGAACAACACCGGAGCACCCCCAGGGCGAAGAGCTAGGGCGAATGAATCCTTTAGCAGTCAACTCTTGAAGTTGGCTGGCCAATTCTTGCATCTCAGCGGGTGCAAGACGATAAGGAGATTTAGCTACGGGGGAAGCACCAGGGACAAGATCAACACGAAACTCGACTTCACGAGCGGGAGGGATACCAGGAAGATCATCAGGAAAAACTTCAGGGAAATCACGCACAACAGGGATATCGCGAAGCTTCTTCTCTTCAGCAGGTTTACCACATGGGCTAAGAATGCAATACACTTCTTCCGCATAAGCTTTTGGGCTTCGGCGCAAGACATAAGCTTAAGACCACTGGAGGGTTTTTCGCCGTAGATGTGAAGATCACCGTTTTCTCGAGGAATGCGAATCAACTTCTTGGCGCAAATAACTTCGGCGCGATTCTTCGAGAGCCAGTCCATACCAATAATAACATCAAAGCTTCCAAGAGGCATGGGGATGAGGTCGATCAGAAAATCGTTTTCGTTAAGGTTAAGCGTACAATCCTTGATCACGGAGTTAATTAAAACAGTTTCGCCATTAGCCAATTCAACTGAAAAATTTTCTTTTAAGTTATCGCGCGGTCGCGCAAGCTTCTGCTCAAAGGCGCGAGAGATAAAACTTCGATCGGCGCCAGTATCAAAAAGTATAGAAGCATAAAATCCGTTAAGCAAAAATGTACCATTAACTACGTCATTATTCGCTTGCGCTTGGTGCGCGGTTATGTTAAAAGCTCGTCCACGCGTCACTTGGTTCGAAATCTGGTTCACCGGATTCGCTTGTGTGATTTGCACTTGTAGTCTTGGGCACGCGTTCCGGAAATGACTGGGATCACCGCAGTTAAAGCACGATCTGGGTCGTGGGTTTTGGTAGGTTGGTTGTGGGTTCTGCGGGTAGACTGGTGGTGTTGGCGCAATTGGGTTGGCGAGATGGACTCTACAGTATTCGGCAGAGTGACCAACGCGGCCACATCGGTTACATTGTCGACACGGGGTTTGGGTTGGGTGGTGAAGTCTACAGGTTGGGCAAAAGGGTTGGTTTCCTGTGTAAGGTTTCTTAAGTGGCGGGGCAGGGAGTGCGGGATTGGTTAAGGCATAGTTATGGACTACAGGAGGTGTTGGGTAGGCTGTCAGTGGGTTAGGCGCGTAAACTGGAGGTTGGTAGATGGGTTGCTGGACAATGGGCGGGTTGGTAAGCGCATAGGCCTTGCGCCTGCGCTTGAGGTTGTTACGGTTTGAGGGTTCGGGTTGGTTTCTGTTGGTTCAGGGGCAGTCTTGGTGGGTTTGGTCTTCTCAGCTCCCCGCAGGAACAAGGTTCCTGCTCTGACATGGTTGTCGCTGAGCACAGCGGCCAACTCAATAGCGTCAGGGAGGGTTACTGGGTTTCTGGCCCATACAGAATCTTGAATTTCCATGGGGAGACCCCCAAGGAATTTCTCGATTGCTCGGCGTGAAGGGGTAACAAGGTGAGGGACCAGTAAGCTTAGCTCGTGGAAGCGCGTCGCGTACTCGCGCGCTTCTCCACTGTATTGCTTCAGGTTCCAAAATTCTTCCTCCAGGCGCTTTACTTCGTTGGGAGGGCAGAATTCTCGCGTCAAGAGATCCTTAAATTCCTCCCAGAGTATGCTGGAAGCAGCTTCTGCGCCACGCGCATGGGCTACTCCATTCCACCATGTAAGCGCTCTGGATTCCAGGACACTGGAGGCATATAGGGTTCGTCTGTCATGAGGGCATTGGGTATGGAGGAAAGTGTTTTCAATCTTTTCGAGCCATTGGAGCATCACGGTGGCTCCTTCAAGACCTGTGAACTTTGGAGGGTTACCCGCATTGAAGGATTTAATGTTGTAACCGGAGGTGTTGGTATTGTTTTGGCTCAAAGCTTGGGCTATTGCGGTGGCCATTTCCAGGGAACGTTGCAGCGATCGTCTGCGCGCGGCTTCTTTCTTCCTAAGATGGCGAGCTGATAGTGGAGGCATTCTATAAAAGTTTTAATTTTAGTTAATATCTTGGTTTTATCGCAAAGTATAACTTTATAAAGCTTGGTTTCGCAGGGTTAGATACTATCAAAAGTTAAAGTAGATTAAATGACTTTAAATGCAGACTTAATAAAGGTAACAAATTCGAATCAAGAATCGACAATTCATGTATCACCATGACTTTCCGAATTCCCAATTTAAAATATACGAGCAAACGAGTATTGGAGATTGACGATTCATGTATCACCATGACTTTTCAATCTTCAATATAAAACATACAAGAAAATGAGTATTGGAGGTTGACAATTCATGTATCACCATGACTTTTCAAGTCTCCAACCTCAGAACATAATCGTAAATGGAAATTGAAAATCAACTATTCATGTATCACCATGACTTTTCGGATTTTCAAATCCAACAAACGAACATGTAAGTAAAATCAATAAAAATCGAAATTCAACAAAAATCGAAATATCGCGAAATAAAACATAAAATCATATACTGCGCAAGCGCGAGCATATTTATAAACAACGAGTAATTAACAATAAGCGCGCAAACATGAGATTTCTCTCATGCGCGAGAATGGACTCTTAGGTATTCTAGGCCGTTACGTCTAACCACCTATCCTAAAGTCAACGAGCTCTGATACTAATCTGTAACACCCCGACCAAAGGCGGATTATACATCGGGGCGCCACATATTGTTTCATTACTCGTGACACTATTGGGTGTCAATATTTAATAAATACATTTATTCGCGCACGCGCAAGGTAAACACGAGATAACATAAATCACATAAATCAATATATTATAACTCAAAATATTCGAACAGCAAAGACTTGTCTTGATACATTTTAATCTAGGTCCAAAATAATGAAAACTTCCTACGTGTCCACAAGCTCCAAAACAGCTACTGCAAACCTGAACATGTGTTAAAATAAACGTCAAACACTTGCGTGTTGGTGAGAAATCAAGTTTAATACAATACATAGATAACAATAAATCTGCGCGCAACACGTGTATGTCTGGTGTTTAACAAGGGTGCAATCAGATTGTGATCAAGCCTAAATAGATCATAGCTCATAGTTCATAGTTCAATCCGTGCTCCCAATTGAGCACAAAAACGAGAAAACATCTGTGCAAGTGTAAACAAAGAAAACCGTAAACGATAGGTCTCCCGTGTTCATCTAATGGATCCATGAAAACTGCGGAATAGGCCGAACAAAGCGGTTAATGATACACACATACAAATAAACAGCCAAGTAAACGTCCTCAACACATGGGATACTGCGCGACTAAAGCTCATAAACAAGTTTAAGACTCTAAGTTTGTATGAACACATGAACATCCCAAAACATTAAAAGCAAAAAGGGATTAGGTACGAGATTACTCACTTGATAATCGGTGCGGTGTAAGATAAAGCAAGAACCAACTTTAAACAAGCACAAGTTAACCTATAAATAAGATTATTGTTTTAATGATCTGTTTTAAGTCTTGATTATAAGTTTGCATAAGTAAATTATTATATATAATATATATATATTACCGGAAAAGCAGGACAGAACAGGGAGGAAGACGGAGGCAGAGAGGGAGGCGGCAGAGAGAGCAAGGAAAACAGGAGAGATTAAGTGTTTTGTGTGTGTAGTGTTAGGAAAAATAATACTATTATTTATAGAGAAACCCTAGGGAACACAATCCCTAGAAAAAGGGGAAAAGATCTCAAAAAGTAAAAGATTCCAAAAGCAAAAGATATCAAAAGATATGGCAGCAGGGAAAAAGAGAAAAAGGCTGACAGGGAACAGTAAAAAGGCATGGGCGGTTCAGATAAAGGTACTGGTCAAGCATGGAAAAAGCAGATCTCAAAAGATAATGTCAGTCACTTTTTATGTCAACCAATGGGGTTGGTGCGCATGCTGCGCCGAAAGTAACTTTTCAGACATAAAGCAGATTAGGTCAACAGCACAAAAGATAAGACAACACAAAAGCAAACGGCTAGATTTAAACAAAAGAAAACTCGAAGGGTTTAGCGCGAGAAGGCTGACACAGAAGGTCAAGAGAGCGCGAGCGCGAAGGCAGACAGAACTAACCTTAACGCGTCGCGGAAAGAACTACATTTCTAAGCGCGCCGCGGGAAGAATCACATTTCTTAGCGCGCCGCGGGAGGAACTAAAATTCCTAGCGCGCCGCGGGAAGAACTATAATTCTTCGCGCGTCGAGGGATGAACTACGATTCTTAGCGCGCTGCGAGAAGAACTACAAATCCTTAGCGCGTCGCGGGAAGAACTACCGTTCTTAGCGCGCTGCGAGAAGAATTACAATTCTTAGCGCGCTGCGAGAAGAGTTCGTCTCGCGTATCGCTGAAACAGGTGGTCTTCACGCAGGCTTCCTTGTAAAGAGTCTGGCGCGTGGAGCTGCGCAGACAACCTTAGGCGGGAAGGAACAAAGGACAGAGGTTCAAGGCTTAAGGGCGGGACGGCGACAAGAGGGAAAAGAAGACGGAAAGAGAGAAGGAGAGGGACGGGACGGCGGAAAGAAAGAGAGAGAAAGAGGCGGGAAGGAAAATATATTTTATTATTAAAAGTAAAATATAAGTATAATTATTAAATCATAAAAGAAAGAGATCGGATAAGAGAAACGGGTACCTGGGTCGGGTCGGATCGGGGCAGATGTTACAGTTGTAGCACGTAACAGAAGTGTAAAGTAATAGTCGCCCTAGTATAGGCACTTGTGAAAGGGCCGGATGTGTCAACGAAACCCTTTCACCTTGAAGATATGCTAGAAATCAAGTGCGGTGTTGTAGCTCTAAACACTTGAAATTTCGCAGTATGCCTCAAGTGTGGCTTATAGTAGGATGGCATGGACTATTGATTTTTAAATTGGGATTAATTTGAAAATTTACCGAAAAGTAAAAGTCCAGTTTTACTATATTAATTATCGAGACAACATGATGAACCATTTCATCTCTTAGGACACTTAGTTTTAGATAACCTATTAAAACTAAGTTTGTCGCGATATCTCTAACCAATTTTAAGTTAATAGAGAAATCTATTAAGTTATTATTTTTTGAAAATTAAATAAAGCTTAATTTGCAAAAACAAAATTGGTTAATTTATTTTAAAATATATGGTATTAGGTTGGTGGTATTATAATATATTATAATAAAGCAAGTAATCACAATAGCAAATAAGAATATGTAAATCTTATTATGGTTCAGCCCGACACTCATTTAAAGGCTCGTTATATTTATTAAACTAGTAAACAAACTTTATAATATAACTATTGTTTATATTTAGTATAAACAGTAATACTCGTTAATTATTCGTCAATACCGGTTAACTAATATAAGCGGATTCCATGCTCGTTACCTAAGGTGTAACTTTTACAGTTCATTATTCGGTCAGCCACGTTGACTTAAGTGAACCGGTCCATACAATCCAACACGCTCTACCATTTGCTCACAAAGTTTCGTAATCGTATTTGTCTTCTTGTAGGCTAGTGACACATATGAAGCCAAGCAGATGTCGTTACTTTGAGGTGGTATGAAAATGAAAAATCCCTATTCTAGTATGCTAATGCCTTTATTTTTATTCATGGTTGAATTGAACATCAAATTGACTTATAAAGTATATTCATCTTACATATTCTCTTAGGGGGTGTTTGGGATTTCTTATTTTGTCTCCTTCTAATTTTTCATTAAATTAATAAATTACAAAAGTGTAACTTATGGAACTTTTGCTCTCACGCTATAAGCAACCCCAAACACCTTGTAACTTTTCAAAAATTTTATAAGTTATAAGTTGGTAAAAATAAGCAATCCCAAACACCCCTTTATTGTTGCAATATATGAGAAAGAAGCTCCTAATCGATGTAGTTTGGTCGGTCAATAATATATATAAATAAGTAGTAAATGGAAGTTGAGTCGTCTCAATGGAGAATTTATGGTTGGTTTTGGTTTCTAGATTGTTTAAACTAATTGATAAAAAAATAAATTTAATTTCGTTTTGTAAGCGATTTTAATAATAAGTAATCATCGAGGTTTTTATTAAATGGGTGTAGTTAGAAAATATATTTACCACTTTGGTATTGTTTGAAAACTATTTATCAAAATATGTATTTTTATTTGAACTTGTTTGCTTCTCCCTCTGCCCTTTTAATTGAATAAACCAATCATTTAAATTAAACTAACAGATTGATAAAATAATAATTTTATTCAATAAAATATTATTAACATGAAACTGATTAATTATGCCTTTATAACAATTTTCTTTTTAATACTTAATTTTATAAGTTAAGTATTAGAAGATTTTGTGGAAATAAAAATCTTGTTCTAACTACATAAACCATGTGTGTATTATATATCACTGTTATTGAAAAAAAAAAAACAAAAAGAACAAATATATTTAAAAAACAAAGCTACATGGACAACTAATATTCACCCTAGCTTCGAAGTTCTTACTACGAATTTTCTTTTAATAATATTTGAATAATTATATTATACTACATATTAATTTTCAACATTCTTATGCATATTGGTTTGTACATGCTGCTGATGTTGTTGTACCTTTGTTTTATTCTTGGTGCCACCCACACACTTAGAAGATTTGTATGTTACATACACATACACACGTGTATGTGTATGTAAAGCTATGATCTAGCCACGCATCATCATCCATCACACGTGTTAACTCCCCCTATTCCCACTTCGATCTTATATCTTCCTTGACTTAATTTTATTTCTTGGTGATCCTGAAATAGACGCGTCAGTGACGGAAAAGAAAGTTTTTCGGCTTAGATCGAAGGACGCGTGTTCTACTGCCAGCACATTGTGCAGCCGGCTAAGGTATACTTCCAAACCTTAATCTACTTTTGGCCCTTCAAATGTTTAATAACGACAAATGTGCGGTTGTATGATCTTTTTCAGGCAAAGGCAACCTACGGCGCTTGGCGTTGCGGGTTGTGGAGTCTGGAGTATTGGAAGGCATAGAGGTGGACCAGGTGGATCCGTAAGTCGGCGGTTCATTGATGCCGGTCATGGGTGGTTGACGAAGGAGTCGTCGGGGAGTTTGGGTCATCATATATTCATATTTATGTGAATCTGATCTACTAGACGATCATGACTCATGATTTTAAATTTGCTGAAGTGTTATTTTTGTTTGATGTTTGTCTTCCAAGAAAAAGTTTATGCGAGTTTAATTGTGATTGTGATTATTTATTTTACTAAAATATTAATGTAAATCAAACGATTGTGCATGGTAATATTTGCTTTTTTTATGCACAACAAAATACTTATGTTATAGCTATATAATATTTTGTAACAACGACGAACTAAAGATTATACCCACGCAACATTTATCGTCTTTACAAGCTTAATAACGTACCGAGAGAAACATTATAATTCTAATTAAACATCAATGGTCCTTACAAACTTAATAACGTACCCGCCCGTTATTAAATAATGGTGAAACTAACAATAACAACTAATATTAATAACTAAAACAATATTGTATTAAAAATAATTATAAGTTTGAAAAAATTAATACTAAAAAATAGCAGTGTTCTCCTTTTATTTAATTTCATTGTAACAATTATTATTATTATTATATGATAATTTACTTTTACAAAATTGGGTTTATCCAAATAGAATATGGAGAAACAAACAACTTTTAACAAAAATACCCAATTTGGTAAATAGTTTTCAAATAACACAAAATTGGTAAATATTTTTTCCAACTACACCCATTTGGTAAAAAATTCGTAATCATCTTCAAATTGTTTAAGAAAAATACCCAATTTGGTAAATAGTTTTCAAACAACACAAAATTGGTAAATACTTTTTTCAACTACACCCATTTGATAAAAAATTCATAATCATCTTCAAGTTTCAGGTTTGATAAAACACTATTAATCAAGTTAGTGGAAAGTCATTAAGGGTGGCTATACGCGTATTTTTAATCTACTGATAATTGAACGACAAAACTTAAGTGGTTCTATGCAGACAACTATCAATTCAATAATATACGCAAATCAACAAAATCGAATATTTTAACCGAAAAATCACAATTAGATAAAATGTAACTTAAGGGGTTACAAATCTAATCCCAATAATCCAGAAAAACTAGAAAAAACCATTGTTCATATCACAAACCCTACACCCTGTGAAGATCACGGGTGGTTTAGCCTCCCATTCTCGTCATGGAGTCCTCAATCATCATTATTGAGTGAGCTGGCATCAACCGAATAGAAGGGATGGTCTTTGGAACTCCAAAATTGCCCTCTTTAAGTACATTCATAATGGGTTCTCATTATTATATGAGCATGTTCTTTATTTTTTAGTGTGTGATGTAGTTGAGGAGAAATAATATGTTAATATTCATTGTTGAATTTGGAGAAACATTGTTCACCATTCATAATTTTAATATTTTCTTTAAGGTGGTTATGAATTGATGATAGAGTTATAATGATAAATATATAAAAAAATATTATTTAATTAAAATAAGAAAGAAAAGTAATGATCTCATAGCATGTTTGGGAATTAGGAACGAGTCTAAAAAATGTTTATTGGTGTTTTCAAAAAGCCAGTAAGTTAAATTATGTTTGACGCTCACAAAATTCTTTTTTAATTTAGTTTTTGGAATGGTTAAAAGAAAGTTTTTCAAAAGCATTTTTCAAATTAAATCCCACACATGCTATTAGTATGTAATTTTATATTTGGAAATAAAGAACCGATTTAGAATTCTCTAGCGGCTGTCAAAAGGCTTCTTGTTGTGTGTCCCTCCCTCGTACGAACCTCCTGTTTCGTCTTTTAATTCACAGCCATTGGCCCAATCAAACCAGCCCATCATGTGGTATAATTTCTCTGGCCAGCGTATTTATTTGTCATACAGCCATTTTTAATTCAACTTTGATTCAATTCCTTGATCTTTCGTTAGGTTTTTGCTGTAGCAATTTCAAAACAAATAAATGGATATAAATTCTTTTACTTTCTTAGCCCACGAGACATCATACATAATTACATATGGCCATCATTTGCTTTATTTTGAATTAAGAAACATGGTGCTAAATTATAATTATTTGTTAATCTATTATTATTTATGTATTTTACACTCATTTTATTCTTAACTTATTATAAATACGAAAACCACTTAATAGGAATTACATAATAACAATATTAATGCATTTTATACATAATTAACACGAAATAGAGTGTACATAAAATGGCTTGATCAGCTCCTACGACCCATACGCATTTAATTAAAGTTATTCAACCATCACACTTATCACATTTTGTATGCATGGCGAAATTGGGCATATAGAGTTTGAAAAATAGGTGTAAGTTTTCAATCGCTATGTGCCATCAATTAGTGTTTCAATCGCAATTTGCATTGATGTATGGCTAACTTATATTATGCAAAGTATGTATATAGACATGTTTGGAAAAAAATAACTTTGTACTTGATGAACTTTAAACTCACATATAATTGCATACAGTTTTGTTTTTCTTTAAATAACATAAATCTCTAGTTTTAAGTTACAATCCATGATCCAAATTCATCCCTAACCGGCTAACCCAAATTTATAATTCAAAGACCCATTATCCAGGCCTTAAGCTTATAAGTCTAGGGATGAGATCGGTACCGTACCGTTACTGATCGGACCTGGTTCGGAAAATCGCAAATTTTTGGTACCGGTAACGAAATCTTCGGTTCGGTACTGGTACCGATACCGAAACTCAAAACTTTGGTACCTGTACGGTACCAGTACTGATTTCGGTACCGGTACGGTACCGAATTTGCTATTTGAAACTGATCCAGAATTGATCCGGACCCTCTGGAACCGGTTCCATCTTCACCCGGTAAAAACTCGATAAAAATCGATCGAAACGGAAAAACCCTAATGCACATTTGCATGTGGTTGTCTATAAATTTCCTACTTGTAAAAACTAAACATTTACCACATTACAAAATCAAGAAACCCGAAACTTGAACCGATTAGATTATTAATATTCGGGTTTATATATTTGAAACCAACCAAATTAGAATTCAGTACTGACTTTTAGTTCGCTTTTACCAACTTTGAATTTAAATCGGTATTCAAATAAAAAATCGAACCTAAAAATTTGAAAGCATACTCAATAAACCGTACGTGTAGCTTTATCTTTTCTTAATTTACTATAATAAAATTTATAATTTAAAAAAAAACAAGATAAACAATTTGAAATAAGTATAACTACTCCACAAAACAAACCCTATACTTACTAAAATAAACCAAAACCACCCCCATAAAATATAAAAGACACTAATCCTTGATCACCTACTCATTTCCTTTGTTGTTTGATCTCTTAAATCCTCGTATATATATCTACAGGAACATCAATCACCGGCTAATGTTTCTTAATTTCTCCGATCAGATTTTTGTATATTCATCTATAATTTATTAATTACTAACAAATTGAGTGGGAGAAGAATTAAGAAGAAGATTGAGATGGGGGATACACTTTCATGGCTACTATTTTTCTTCATCCTCATCGCTATCCTCGTTATTGTTGTTTATCAGGTGATTTTCAATGTTACTGTGTTTAATTCTAGATTGGTTATTTTATTATTTGATTGTGTGAATCATGATATGATAGATTGAAATTAGGGTTATACAGATTTTATTGCTGAATTATGCATGCATTCATACGTGTTTTCATTCATGGATCTATAACATTAAAATTTGTCACAAACATCACAAAAGAGCTAATGAGGTACTTCTAGTAACTGTAAAGTAACTTATATACCAACTTTGATATTAAAATAAAATAGAAAAGGTAATCAAAATGGTAAACTTGTTAACTCTTAATAACTAATATTCTAGACTTTTTTAAAACAAAGAATTAGTTTGATGTCATAACCTCTTAGACGCCACTTGCTAACACAAATTGCAGTTTACCTTATCCTATTGGTTATCAGAGTGTTGGTGGATTCCGTGAGTTTTACGATTACAAGTTCTTATGGTTAAATCTAAAGTAATAAATTAATGTTAAAACGCTTTAGTGATGATTTTTCTATGAGTTACGGACGGACCGGTTTCTTTACTCTTTTCCTGTATTCCCACTAACCTACAAACGAGTCAACCATTTGAGTTATCAATCCCTCATCATGCTTTGAATTTTGAAACTAAGTGTCCTTCTTTTGCAGCTTATATGCCTTGCCGATTTAGAGTTTGATTACCTTAATCCTTATGACTCTGCATCGCGGATAAACAATATGATTTTACCAGAGTTTATCACACAAGGTGTGCTATGCTTGTTGTATCTTGTGACTGGGCATTGGATGATGTTTATTCTGTCTGCCCCGTGCCTCTACTATAATACAAGACTGTAAGTCTTTCTTGTTGCATTGTACCATCTATGAATTTATTTCATTTCGCGTTTATCAAATTTAATGCTTTGGGTTTCATTAAATTCTTTATTTGGTAGCCTTTAAAGTGTAAAAGAGTATTTTTTTTTTAGTCGTATAACTAATACATTGTTGCCACTAGGTATGCTCGGAGACAACACCTAGTTGACGTTACAGAAATATTCAACCAACTCGACGGGGCTAAAAAGCAGAGGCTTTTTAAACTTGGGCATCTCATATTCCTCCTATTCATCACTTTATTTTGGTAAGTAGAACATGTTAGTATATTACAAGCTATTGCTATATTATATAATATGTATTTGTAGCTAGGATCTATTGGTTTATCCATGACATCTCATTATTCTTGTAGTATAACATGACAACTATTAGAAGCTTACACCAAAATATGTTATGTTTTATGCAAATTAGTTACCCTAACAAATAATTAAGCATGGTCAGACTGTGTTCGGGTAATGAAGAAACATGAATCTAACCTTGGGTCGGGTCGAATGGATGTTCTCCAGTTTTAAACACGAACGAAGCCACACCTTCATCTTCTTCTCGGGTTGCTCTAATCCTACAATGGAAGAATAGGGGAGTGGAGGTGACTACCAAGAGTTTCCTGTGTTATTCACATACATAAAAAGTGGTGGAGGCCAAGAGTCCCCAAAAAATGAGAGGTGAAGATCGGAGCTTCATGAACACCATTATGAAACCTTAACTTTAGTGGGCCAATCCTAGTTAGCGGTTACCTCCATAACACAACACAACCCCCCCCCCCCCCGGGGAGGGGGGGGGCATTGGGCCTTAGTTAGTAGGCAATAATAATATAACAAATGTGTCACAGGTAATGTAATAAGTAATGTAGTAAGTAAAAGTCGTACCTGGGGTCTAGGACCCTAGCTTCACAGGTAAAAAACAGTTCGTTTCTGAAAATTATAGTTCTGATAAAGACGAGCTTCGCTTGCAATAAGCTTTGGTTTAAACGGGCGTTTTATGTGGAAAAAAGATATCAAAATGGGTTCACCGTGTCGTGGTTGTGTTGTTGTCATTTTTTTTCATATTTTCTAGGCGGTGCTAGCCCATTTGGAACGTTCTAATGTTTTGGTGGTGATTGCAGGATGATCTATAATGCATTGGAAGAAGATGAAATGTAGACCACCAAGTATATCCATCAGTGCAGCCAGATGCATCAGAGTTCAAAGAAGGTTATTTGTTTTTTTGGCGGCTAATATGTGATACTAGTTAATCAATTGTAGTATTATATTATGGTTTGATTTACACTTTTGTGAACTATTTGGGTTTATGAGTTATCATTTATTATATAGTTTTTGGATTAAATTTTTAATTTTCTTTTGGATACTGGTCACTACAAAACTTCCTAGTTGAATTGTTAGATGTATAGTTTATAAAAATGTTGATATCATATCCATTTGTTTTCAAGTTTAATTGAAGTCTTATCCTGACAGAAATTGGTCTCCTATCTAATGGTATAGGAGTGATGGTTAAGACTTGGGATCTTGTGGTCTCATATTTAAAACCTGACTTAAGAGGATTTTCCTAAAGTGGTAGGTATCCTCCTTGATAGTGCAATTAGGTAAGTTAGGTTTAGAGCGTTAAAATCAGTTTGGACGTTGACATCCTGTCTAAAAAAGATATAGTAAATTAGAAGTATATATATTATTCAAAACATAACAGATATTTTACATAGTAAGAAAGTAGAAACGTAGTAATTCAACATCTAATCTCACAACCAAAAACTCGGAGATTACATTTTACACGTGTAGTTTGTAAAATAAAAGAAAAAGAGAAAATATGAGGAGCTCGACTTTGGATTTCTTCAAGCGAGCGGCCATTTCGAGTTTGAATAATTTGTTATTTAGGAGTCGTGTAATGACTGACCTTAAATTCTATACCAAACAAACAAAGAAAATAGAATCATATGTTCTTCATCTCATCTTGATCCCTTTTGTTCTCGTCTCTCCATCTTTGTTTTTTCCTTTCGATAAATCTTTCACTTCTTCTTTTGAGATCATCATTAACAAATTGAGTCCAAGAATCTTCATTTTCTTCAACACCATGTGATGCACCCTTGTGTTCATCATCGCCGGGTGCACTTTTGCGTCCATCATCATCATGATCATCATTATAACCATTAATATTAAAACATGTATCTACTTCCTTCTCAACATCTAAGCACCCATCATCATAATCATGATGGCCATGATCATCATCATGATAATAATCATCATGATTATTATCAATCTTAAAACAACTATCCACTTTGTTTTCGATTTTTATGTCCTCATATGTGAAAGAGCTTATGAATGCCTCAAATAAGTCCTCATCGCTAGCCGATCTTGAACTTTTGTTGATAACAAAACTTAAAGCGCTGATGAAGGTCAATAAAACAAGAAACCGCCACCCAGAAACACCGAAAATCAATAAGAACGAAAGACAAGTAATCAAACATAAAACAAGTTGTGGGATTGTGTGAATCCTTATGTTTTTCATCCCCCTTGCTTGTTCTCATTCCTTCCGATTATCACAATATAATCAAGCATCCATTGATGGTGTGTTTATATAAATTAGTTCACTTGCTTGGGCCACATGGTTTTTAATTTTCTTGGAAACTTATCTTACTTGAGGATTATTATAAATTAATCAATTAAACTACCATGCAAACTCTGAGAAGTTTCATAATAAGTTAATTAATTGATTATTTAATTAAAAATATGTAAAGTACGAGTCTGATGGGGTGACTTTATGTTGTTGACCTACTTTCAAGATAAATATTTAAGGTTTATTTGGGATTCCCTTATTTTCCCATCGTTTTAACTTATGAAGGTTTAATAAGTCATTTTTATGTTTATAAAGTGTTTGGGAATACATATTTAATTTTTCTTCTTATCAGCAAGGTTAAAAAAGGGTTTTCAATAAGTTGGGATTTAGTGACTTATCAACTTATAGATTTGGAATACCCGTTACATCCTTCCATTTCACCCAACTCTCTTTAACAATTACACCCTTATTGGTTTATAAGTTAATTCAAACATATTTTTAAAAACTCCTTCTAAGAAAGTCATAAATCCTTTTTAACTTGGTAAGTAATAGGATAACTCCAATTACATCATAGGTATTACAAAAAAAAAAGAATGTGAAACCAGCTCGGATATAGGAAAAACCATAAATTAGGAATCGATTTTGAGATTTTTATAGCGAGAACCGATAAGAAACCGGTTAATCGAAAACAATTTTTTTAAATAGATTAATAACCCGTTAACAAGTTAATAACCAATTTTTGACCACCCCTAAGTTAGTATAGATTGGCATTAGGTGTTAAGTTTTGATTACACCGCTTCTCTAGCTCTCAAAACTATAAAAAAACGGGTTAGCTCAATCCCCTCAAGGCTTCACCCTCAAGACTCAAATGGCAAATGAAGAAAGTGTTATTGTCGTCGTACTAGCAGCAAACAAAACCCGAAAATTTTCACGGAGTCGACTTATGTTTAAGTCAGACAACTCTAAAATGTTTCGTTTCAAAATTTGTAAGGTATTTTTCAAAGTCATGTCAAACTCCACTTTTTGAGCTCATTTGGCAAATGTTGCAAGACGGTGAAAGCTAAGAATCAAGCACAATAGTTAACCAAACCTTTCATTACAACTAAAACTAATTGAAGACGAAGCCAACAATAACTATATTTTGATCAAATAAAATGTTTGGTCGTTTTTCTTTTTTCATTTAATAGCATTTATCATTTAATTCCCCTTTTTATTGAAATAAAGTGAGTTTATTTTACATTTTAGTAGTTAACTTTTTTTAGACATAATTACAAATTTTATCCTTTAAAAAAAGCTAAATTACGGTTCGTGTCCTTTTTTTAGTTTCCTTGCAGGCGGTATACTTTAAACATTTTTTCCTACACGTTATGTCATTTACGCTAACTGGGTTAGAAAAACTCAGTTAAATACCCTCACGTGAGGCGCATGTGAGGGCATATTGGTCTTTTCGTCTACCCTGCAACTTCTTCTTCTTCTTCCTCCTCTTCTTCTTCTTCATTATGCAGATCTCATAAATCCTCAAACACCATCAATCTTACTTATTCCAAGAAACCATGAATCAATCTAACTTATTCCAAGAAACCCATAAATCATGGATTCAGATCCTCAAACTCCATCTCCATCACTCTAACTAACATTCTAGAATACCATGAATCAATCTAACTTATTCCAAGAAACCCTTAAATCCTCAAACACCATCACCACCACCACCACAGCTTCTCCACCAGCCACCGCTCCATCTCCGTCACAGCTTCGCCACCACCACAGCTCCGCCACCAACCACTCCGACCATGGATTCAGATCTCCGATTTCGATTTTTCAGATCTGCGGTTTATATGAGAAATCTGAAGCCGTCACAGGAATCGACATTGAGAGTTGGGTCCAGTCCAGTTTAAGCGGCTCAACAAAATTCGAAAGTGGGTTCGGGTTTGGGTTCGATGCTCCACGGTCTAAAAACGAACCGTAATTAGTGGAATAGACTTGAGGTTCTTGTGTCCTGTTGATGGGAGTTGAAGCAATGGGTTGTGAAAGTGGAGCAGATGAGGTGGAAACAAGTGGGCCCACTTTGGAACTGCCAGATCTGAAAAATCGAAATCGGAGATCTGAATCCATGGCCAGAGTGGTTGGTGGCGGAGCTGTGGTGGCGGTGGTGATGGTGTTTGAGGAAATCCATGGCCGGAGTGGTTGTGGTTTGGTGATGGTGGTGGCGTAGAGAGATAAATAAGAGAGAAAGGAGGGAAGGTAAGTGGAGTTGATTGAGATCAGCAAAATGATGAAGAAGAAGAGGAATGAAGGAGAAGAAGAAGTTGCAGGGTAGACAAAAAGACCAATATGCCCTCACATGCGCCTCACGTGAGGGTATTTAACTGAGTTTTTCTAACCCAGTTAGCGTAAAGGACATAACGTGTAGAAAAAGAAGTTTAAAGTACACCGCCTGCAAGGAAACTAAAAAAAGACACGAATAGTAATTTGGCTTTTTTTAAAGGACAAAATTTGTAATTCTGTTCTTTTTTTAATTGAAAAACCAGGTTAACCAGTTTGGTTATTAACCTAATTGGTTACACGGTTATTGATATTGATATTTCTCTCCAAAACCGATTAGGAACCAAATACAGGTCCTATTAACGTATAGCTCAAAAACCGATTAACCGCTATTTGCACCTCTAGTTGTGCACCCGGTGGGTGTTCAAATAGCTCAAGGCTCGAAACATATTAGATAGAACCTCAAAAAACATAAAAAGCTAGCTTGATTCGTTTCGGCTAATTGATTGACTCACTCTTTCTCTTCACGGGCTACATTCCCTTTCACAGAACCAACCGCTCTTCCTCTACACAGGCAACATTCCCTTTCACATAACCACTCGAGCCCAAAACACCGTCTGTTCCAATTCCGCATTTCACATTATCTTATGTGCGCCTCAGACTCATTCGGTTGAAGATTAATAACTTTTTAATACACTAATCAAACAGTTTACAACATAATCATAATTTTTTTTTCAAATCAACTAAACCAACACATAATCACCAAATTTATATTTCATAAAACTTTTGAATAAATATATCCTAGTCTTTGGTTGCACCCACCATTCCACCAATATATAATACACAAAACGCCAAAGATGATAACGTTTGAAAGAGTAGAAAGTAAAATCAAACAAGTAAACACTAAAACACCCATCAAATTATCAAATCATCACCCATTTGTTTATGTCATTGTCACCACAACCAATAAACCTATAAAATAAAAACAACAAAACAAAAACAATTCTACCTTACACCTACACCAACCCCAATTATACCACAAACCGCCCGGTTCATTCTTCAGATCCGGTTCACCTTATCAGCCTTCACAACCGGGTTCGCCTTCGCAATGCTTTCCCGACCGGTTTTTTTAAAATCAAACCCACAGTCATGATTCTCAGGGTACCTATGACTCCCACAAAACGTATCTCCACACTTACACTTGAATCCGACCACACCCACCTTCTTATTGCAAACCAAACACCGGTTCGGAGTCTTGTTCGTGACGGCTGACGGGGTAACCGGTCCAGATGCGGAAGATGAAGGAGTGAATTTGTTAACGAGCAACTCGACGGCGGCTTTAGCGGACGCAGTGAACTGGATGTGATGGAAGCACTTGGAGCAGTAGCCGTTGGTGGCGGATGAGGCGAAGAAGCCGCAGCCGTTGGCGCAGAGTGGTGGCTCGGAAGGCTGGATGGTTGTAGCGTCGTTGATGTTAGAGTTAGATCCCATTGCGTGATTGAGTGATTGATTGAATTGTGTGGATTTGTAAAGGGTGAGGGTGGGTTTATATAGGCAAAGTGAGGAGGTTGAGTTTTGGTTTCTTTGGGTACAAGTTATTATTATGTTAACCAGGAAAGGATTGTTCAAATAATAATATTGTTATTTTTGTATTTACGATAAAGTTGTGGGAAAGTGATAAGTTTTATTTAATATAATTGAAAGTTATGAATTTCTATAAAGTTTTGGTAATTAGTTTATGGACGTGATTTTAAAGATATGGTTTAAAGTTGATAACTTTTTGTTTGAACGAGTAACAGTTTTTGAATTCTCAAATTTTAAAGTTTAGGGCGGTTAGGTTGCATGAATTTAGTGGAATTGAAATCTAAATCCGAATTCCTAGCTCTTATTTGGTTGCCATAAATCCATAGGATTTTAAGAAAATTGGAATTTAAATTCCATCCATTCTAATGTTTGGTGGTTCGTTAAGAGAAAATCCACATCATAACATTATATTTTATAGAAACATCCAAACGATTTACAATGAAGTGGCAGGTAAGCGGGCAACAAGCTGCGCCGCAACCCCTTTTGGATAGCAAACCCAATCCGACTAAAAACAAAGTTTTGATTCTTATGGGCTGATACGTTACTATACACAACTTTCTGAACCCTATTCAAAACAAAGTTAAGAAATCATTTTTTTTTTTATTAATAGAATTCATAATCCTTCCATATATGTAAAGAATGTTTAGATAATCTCTAGAATTTTCTAACACCACCTAAATAACTCTAAGAAGATATAAAAATTGTAGGAGAATATGGTGTCGTCCGAAATCAGGTTTTGGGTCGGATCAAAATCAAGTTTTAGATTGGAATGGGTTTCATTTTGAGCATGTTTGGGTCGGAACAAGTTCCAAAGTGGAACAGAGTTCGTGTCGGGATAGAACGGTTTTCAAGTCGTAACGGGTTCAGGGTCAGGTTTCAGGTTGGAATGGGATTGGGTTTGGAACATGTTTTGCGTCTGGTTGGGATGGGGTTTAGGTCGTAACGTGGTCGGGGTCGGAACGTGTTTCAAGTCAGGTCAGTTGAAGTTTCACATCAAAACAGGTTTGGGATCGTGAAGGATCGGGTCATAACAGGTTTTGCGTAGAAACGGGTTCAAGGTCGGAATAGGTTTCGTGTCGGGTCCTGTTTCTGGTTGGGATCAGTTTAAGTCAGAACAAATTCACTATAACACAACTGAAACCCAAACCCACTCTGACGCAAAACTAGTTCCTACCCTAACCCAATCAGATTCGTAACATGTCCCAACTTGAAACCTTTCCGACCCGAAACCTGTTCCGCCCTTAAATTCGATCATATTAGAAACAATCCTACCTGAAATCTGATCCCACCTGAAATCCATTTCGATCTGAAAACATCTCGACCCAAAACTTATTCTGACCCGAACCCGTTCTCATATGAAACCCGTTTTGACCTAAAAACCGCCCGACTCAAACTATTTGCCAACCAAACACATTATGAAAATTTCCAAAATTCAATCCAATAAAATTTTCAATTTAAATTCCTTTAAAAATTATGCTACGCACCCTCAAATTGTTTTGTTTGCAAAATTTGTTGTAATTGGAATCTTAATTATATTGTTGATTTGTTGTTAGCAAAGAAATTGGAATTTGAAGTGAATGAACTCCTACAAACTCCTTTGTTTAAGGAATTAGAAACTCCTTCTAACATGTGAAGTAGGGGTGTGTTTTTTAACCGTACTCAAATAAAAAACCCGAATAGAAGCGGCCCGAGACCCGAATAACTCGATCCAAATTCATCCAAACCGATTAAACTTCTAACCCGAACCCGAGATTATATATTCGGGTCGGTGTTTGGTTTGAATGTAACATCACACAAATTTCGAGTTAAAAATGTCAAGTTTCCAAAGTCAATGGATCAATCTTGCCAAATTCCAAACTCCAAGAGTTTAAATGAAAATTCTGTTTTCTTGTCCTCTCGCGATACGCGACGGGACAAAGGACAAGGCCATCGCGTATCGTGAATGGATTGGTCAAAAGGTTCTAGAAGGAGTCAACAGCGATACGCGATCGCTGTTGAACCAACGTCATCGCGTATCGCGATGACGTGGTCTGACATAGTGTGCCACGTGGCAAACGATGGCACAGTGTGTCGCCACGTGGCAACACGTCCGCCACGTGTCAACACGCAGCACAACGCCGCCACGGGTTGTCACGTGGCAGGTCTACATGGTGACTAAGGCAGCCTACGTCGTGATACGCGACAGGCTTGCCAAGGAGGCCGTCGCGTACCGCGACGGGTCCCAATTTTTGCCTATAAATAGAAGGCCACAGCTTTTTGCTTCTCACACCACAAAACACACATACAACTCTCTCTAACCTCTCTCTAAACATTGGGAAGCGTGCCCTCGATCCACCTCGATAAGTGTGCCCCGATTCCTCGTTTTTCGTGTCGTAACCTCGATACTTGTGCCACCACCCGACGACGTTCATATCAAGAAGGTGATACTATCCCGACGTTCCGACGATCATCTCGAATGCGTGCCGTGAAGTATTGGTGTCTCGATTTGCATGCCCGAGTGAAGTGTTGATCAAACAAGAAGTTGAAACGAGATAAATGGCTTCGAAGTGCTGCTTGACTGTCTAGGGTTTATAAGCCGAGAAAAGGTAGGCATAATGCCCGAATAAAATAGTAATAAAATATTGAAAAGGTTTAAAACCTAAGGTCGAGTAAATACTCGATACCTCGATAAATAAAAGAATAAATAACAAAGAAAAGAAAAGAAAGAAATATAAATGTATATTCAAATACATGTGTGGATATATATATATAAATATTTGTTATAAATATTATTTAAGTATAATGAGTATTCTTAAATAATAAAGAAGAAAGATATACGTTTCTTAAAGAAAAAGAAACGTAGGGTTTTATGAATAAGATATTTATAGGTTATCTTATAAAGAAAGATATTTTAAACTAAATGTTTAAAAAGAAAAGAAAAGAGATTACTTTATAAACTAAAGGTTTTAAAGTAAATCGAGGTGGCGATTATAAAACTAAGACTAAAGGTCTTAAGCGGGATTGTATATCCGACTAATAAAAAGTAATTCGTACTATAGGTGCGAGATAGCAAGGGAAAGACCCTCGGACGGTGTTGGAAGCCGATCCCAATCAAAAGGTGAATACGCCCCAACCTTTACAAACTTGTTTTCAAATGAGTCAACTTGTTATATGAAAAACTTTAGATGAGACTAAGTGTCTCTAAAAACATTATAAATAAGAGTAAAAGCCTAGCCCTCAGGCTGTAGTATATGTTTGTTTGCATCCTTACATTTGTGGTAAAATGCGGTGGGCACATCGCACCACACTTGGTCACGACCTCCAGTCACAATGGGCTGGACCTAAGTACGTTCGAGTGAGACTGACCATGTGTATATTTATGGTACCTAAGTATGTCTAAACGTTGCGGTGTTTTGCTGGGGTGACCTAGTGTAGAGACTCAAGTTTATAATGATGTTGTTTTAACTTAATTATTCCTAAGCCAAGATGGGCCGAGACTTACGTGGTCTCGAGGGGTGATTAAGTAAAAGAAAATATTTTAGCGTCAGCATATTCACCAGCATTCGTTGCTGACGTATTTTCTTAACATTTTGCAGGTAATCAAGAATAGGGCTTGAAGAACGAAGTGCTTATGATTCCGATGGCTCTGATATTTTGTTAACTTAAATATTAATGAATGGTGGTTTTGTAAAGTATAAACAAGTAAAACTTGAATGAGACTTTTGTCTCATCTTTTGTATTGTAAATATTTATAACTTTAAATCCACATGTTTTATAAAGTCTTCCGCATTAACCCGTAACTCTGATTTATTTACAAATGTGGTACCAACTGTTGGTCACACTCCTAGGCCTTAGATGGGGTGTGACAGGTTGGTATCAGAGCCATCGATCTTAACGAATTGGGTATTTCAAGATAATACCCATGCTTCGATCCAAGCATAGGAAAATATTTTACTTGTTTATTTGAATAGGGATAAGATTGGCTGGTAACCCTTTATTTCTCTCTCCTCAATCTAAACCACGTAATTTAGATGTCATTCGAGAAATTAATGGAATATTATGATCATGCAGCAAAAAGAGCAGGAAAGTACTACAAATTCCCAAAAGACATTATGAGTAAGGATTACTACGAAGCATTCTTCAATTCCGATATGGAGCATGATATTACCAAACCATTTCAAAACCCAAATATTGAGCAAAGTCCTATTTACCATCTTGATAATACTGCAAATCAAACATATCAAGCACCAAGGCACTCAAGCTACCATCCCTCAAACCTCCCATATATCAACAATCCGAGGTACTGATGTATTATCCTTCTGAAGTTCCCACCTACCAACCAACGGAGGTTCCGCCGCATTACCCATCTGGAGGTTCGACATATTTAATGCTCAATCCTCACCCTTCATACGCCTTCCTCTCCAACCGAATAATCAAAGAGGAACCAAGATCTCCTTCATCCGACTGGATGCAATGCCACTCCGACCAGCGAAGGTGGCATACCGGAACTTCTACCATGGATGTTGTCGATTCCCATCTCAACAAGGAAGGGCCCTCTTGCAAGCCCAAAATAAGGGTGATGATGTCGTAAGAGAACTTTCGCATGCCCGCATTATCAAAGGAAACATATCAAATGAAAGAAGAAGATCCAGAGGAGGAATACCCCGATAATCCGAATGAAGTCACAACGCCGGTGGAAGAGTCATTCTCTCACCCAAGCTATGGTTCAGTTGATCCCTACATGAAATTTCTCCAAGAACGTAAAGGCAAGGCATCATCAAGCTTCCCACCGTACCAAGGAGAAATACCATCAATTGAAGAACAAGCCAATAAGATTCTGGAGCAGAACGAGGCTGCCGAGGCTTCCTTTAACTACCAATCTGATGTGACTGCAACACCATACCCGGATCCGAAGAACCATTTCGATGTTGTTATGATGGGGTACCGTGATCCACCACCCCGCTACGGTTATCCCAATGACATTCCTCAATCACAGGAGGAGCATCTAGATCATGCTTTACATGAGACAGACGATTTAAGGAAGAAGATAGCCGTTGATGGGAAGAAAAAGAAGAAGATATGAGAGACGCTTCTTCGCAAGTGAAACAAGTTGACAAAGGTTGTGAAGAAATTCATGAAGGATTGAGATGATGGTGTGTTTTCAAGAAATGAAGTTTATGTGTTAAGATAGTTTGTATGTTATGTGTAATATATGTTGTAACAAAGAAAATAAGGATAGGTATATATATATCGTTTATACGATATATATAAAGATGTTGTAAAATAATATATATATATATATCATTTTTATGATATATATGTGAAATAAATAAAACTTGTATTTAAGAAATAAAATTGTTTAATTTCATATTTAAAAAGAAAAGTTGATAAAGAAAAGATAAAATGTCTCAACAAAGTAACAACATTGAGAATGCACAAAAAGAAGCTGAAATAAGAAAAGAAAAGGGAAAAGACCCCGTTAATAAACAAGATGAACAAATTCTCGAAAAATATATGAGTCAAATCCAAAGAATGATAAAAGATGCGGCTAGAGAAGAACCTATGGCTATGTCCCAATCGAAACACTCAAAACATTCTCATTCCGTTGATCTTTCCCGAAAGTCCATAAAATCTCGTCCGAAACCATCTCATATCAAAGAAAGTGTTCACGAATTGAATGTTGATGGAGGAGTTAGACAAGAGTTTAAGAAACTCAAGATTGGTGGGTGTTTGTTTAAGGATTTCAAGTATTATGGACCAAAAGAGTTCCATGGTGATAAGGGAGCCATCACAACCGTGAGGTGGCTTGAAGAAATGGAGACGATTGTAAATAACAAGCAAGTGTTCCAATGAAGAGAAGATTCAATATTCTGCCCTCATGTTCAAAGGGGAAGCGTTCGAGTGGTGGAATACAATGATCATGAGTAAAGGAAGGGAGGTGATGTACAATCTATCTTGGAATGAAGTTAAGGAGATGTTGATGGCAAAGTTTTGTCCGGTGCACGAGACCGACCAAATCCAAACCAAATTCCTGAATCACAAGGTCATTGGAACAAACCTTCGTGAGTACAACACAAAATTTCACGAATACTGTCGATTGGTTCCCCAGCTGGTTACCCCCTGAATCCAGCAAAGTGACACGTTATATTTGGGGACTACCACGAGATATTCGTGACATGGTGAGGTCTCACTTGCCATAGACCGCCGACTCTGCGATGGAATTGGCTGGTTATTTGATAAGCGGAATGATCCACAATAAGGAAGAAGATAGAAAGGTTGTAACAACGCATGACCCGAAGAAAGAAGGAAATACCCGTTTCAAGGGTAAAGGAGTTGACCAACGAAGGTCCGGCTTCAACCCCAGCATTCCACAATGCAAAATCTATAAGAAATATCACAGGGGTAGATGCCATTTAACTCCACGAGTTTGTGAATCGTGTCATAAACCCGGCCACGCAACAGCCGATTGTTGGAAGAAAAAGATGACCTGTTATAACTCCAAAGAAATTGGACATCTTAGCTTTGAATGCCCCAAGAACAAACCCGCGACTGGTGGTGCGGGTGGTAATGGTCAAAATAATGAGCCCAAGAAGGGCAATGCAAGAGTCTTCGTGCTTGATACCAAGAAAGCGGCCGACATACCGGAAACCACTACCGGTACGTTCCTAGTTAACAACACTTATGCTAGAGTCTTGTTTGATTCAGGTGCCAACTTAAGTTTTATAGATTATAACTTTTGTAGTCTATTAAACGAACCCTTAATCAAACTTAATAAAATTCTAAGCGTCGAGACTGCTAGTGGCGAAATTGTTAAAATCTCCGAAGCTCTAGAAAACGTAAAAATCTTATTAGCCGGTTACGTTTTGCCTATCCAACTATTGCCTATGACTCTTGCGGGTTTTGATATTGTATTGGGTATGGATTGGTTATCCGATAACCATGCTCGTATCCTTTGCAATAGCAAAAACGTTGAACTTCGAGCCCCTGATAAACGAACCATTCGAATTGAAGGGGATAAAGACGCTGGCCAAGTTAGCCTAATCTCCATGATAAGGGCTAACAAATGTTTGAATCAAGGATGCTTAGCATTCATGGCCTATGTCACCGAAGAATCTAAACCCAAAGAAATCAAAGACGTTCCTGTTGTTTCCAATTTTGCTGATGTTTTTCCCGACGAACTTCCTGGAATCCCTCCCAATCGTGAAGTAGAATTTAGAATCAATCTCATTCCCGGTACCTCTCCGATCTCCAAGGCACCATATCGTTTAGTACCAACCGAGATGAAGGAACTAAAGAAACAACTCGACGAGCTTCTTGAGAAAGGCTTCATCCGACCGAGTTCGTCACCATGGGGAGCGCCAATTCTATTCGTCAAGAAGAAGGATGGATCTATGCGTATGTGTATCGATTATCGTGCTTTAAACAAAGTCACAATCAAGAATCGTTATCCACTTCCCCGAATCGATGATCTTTTTGACCAACTTCAAGGTGCTAGCTTCTTTTCTAAAATCGATCTTCGTTCCAGCTATCACCAACTCAAAGTTCAATCCGAAGATATTCCGAAAACTGCTTTTCGAACAAGGTATGGCAATTATGAGTTCACCGTTATGCCATTCGGACTTACTAATGAGCCAGCCGCGTTTATGGACATGATGAATCGAATCTGCAATCCTTACTTGGATAAATTTGTTATCATATTCATCGACGACATACTTATTCTAAGTCTAAGGATGATCATGAAGTCCACCTTCGAACCTTACTTGAATTACTTAGAGCCGAGAAGTTGTACGCCAAGTTCTCAAAATGCAAGTTCTGGTTGCACGAAGTACAATTTCTTGGACATGTCATAAATGTGAATGGTATTCAAGTCGATCCCGCTAAAATTAAAGCCATCTCAAAGTGGGAAATTCCAAATTCGCAAACCGAGATCCGAAGTTTATTGGGTTTGGCCGGCTATTATAGAAGGTTCATTGAAAATTTTTTGTGTATAGCCGTTCCCCTAACTTCTTTAACTCGTAAAAATATCAAATATGAATGGGGAACAAAACAACAAGAGGCGTTCGATATACTCAAACAAAAGCTTACTCAAGCACCAATACTGGCCTTGCCAGAAGGTATCGAAAATTTCGTTCTCTTTAGTGATGCATCTCATTCTGGCTTGGGATGTGTGCTAATGCAACGAAAGAAAGTGATCGATTACGCCTCTCGTCAACTCAAGGTGCACGAAAAGAACTATACAACTCACGATCTAGAGTTAGGCGCCATAATCTTTGCACTTAAGATATGGAGACACTATCTCTATGGAGTAAAGTTTATCGTGTACACCGATCATAAAAGTTTGAAACACATATTTGAGCAAAAAGAGCTTAACATGCGCCAACGACGTTGGATGGAAACTCTCAATGACTATGACTGCGAGATTGTCTATCATGAAGGCAAATCCAACGTTGTGGCTGATGCCTTAAGTCGTAATGAGCACGAAAAGCCAAAAAGAGTCCGCGCGTTGTGGCTAGAACTTCAAGTCGATCTTCTCGAGCAAATCAGATCTGCCCAAACTCAAGCAATCAATGAAAACCAAATCTCTGACGAAAAACGTAACGACACCATTGACTCGTTGTCAAGGGTGACGATGGTATCCTTAGACTCGGTAATAGGATTTGTGTACCAATCGTTGGGGACTTGCGTGAGAAAATTTTGAACGAAGCTCATAAGTTCAAGTACATGATGCACCCCTGTAGTGACAAAATGTACCAAAATCGTAGACCAAACTACTGGTGGAATGGAATGAAAAGAGATATCGCTTCGCATGTGGCAAAATGTTTAACTTGCTTGAAAGTCAAGACTGAACACCAAAAGCCTTCGGGATTGCTTCAGCAACCCGAACTTCTTGTATGGAAGTGGGAGTTAATAACCATGGACTTCATCACAAAACTCCCGAAGACAACTCGATAACATAATGCTATTTGGGTTATTGTGGATCGATTAACAAAAACGGCACACTTCATACCCATCAATGAGTCGTACTCAATGGACAAACTAGCGCGTATCTATGTAAACAACATCGTTTCTTTTCATGGGGTACCGCTATCTATAATCTCTGATTGAGACAGCCGTTTCACGTCTCATTTTTGGAATAGCTTCCAACAAGCGCTCGGTACGAAACTAAACTTTAGCACTGCTTATCACCCACAAACCGATGGGCAAAGCGAAAGGACGATTCAAACGTTGGAAGATATGCTCCGCGCTTGTGTGATAGACTTAAGTGGAAGTTGGTACGACCACGTACCCCTAATGGAATTCTCGTATAACAATAGTTACCACACAAGTATTCAAGCCGCACCATTCGAGGCGTTATATGGTCGTAAATGTAGAACGCCTGTGTGCTGGTCTGAAACCAGAGGCAATCAATTATTTGGACCCGAGATAGTCCAAGAAACCACCGACAAAGTTATTCAAATCTGTGAACGACTTAAGACGGCACATGACCGCCAAAAGAGTTACGCCGATGTCCGTCGTAAGCCGTTAGAGTTCAATGTTGGTGACAAAGTTCTTTTAAAAGTCTCGCCATTGAAAGGCGTAGTTCGCTTCGGCAAGGAAAGCTAAGTCCTCGATTCGTTGGACCCTTCGAGGTACACGAACGAATTGGTACCGTCGCATATCGTCTGCGACTACCCGAGGAAATGCAAGGGATACACGATGTATTCCATGTTTCAAATCTGCGAAAATGTTTAGCTGACGAATCTATTTCGATGCCATTAAAAGATGTAGAAATTAACGAGAAATTAAAATTCATCGATAAACCAATTCAAATAAAAGATTCGAAAACAAAGAAACTAAAAACACGAACATTAAAAATTGTGAAAGTCAAATGGGACTCACGAAGAGGGCCCGAGTATACATGGGAACTCGAATCAGAAAAGAGAAAGAAATACCCCACTTATTCTTGTAAAGCAAATCTCGAGGACGAGATTTATTTCAAGGTGGAGAGGATGTAACATCACGCAAATTTCGAATTAAAAATGTCAAGTTTCCAAAGTCAAGGGATCAATCTTGCTAAATTCCAAACTCCAAGGGTTTAAATGAAAATTCTGTTTTTTTGTCCTGTCGCGATACGCGACGGGACAAAGGACAAGGCCATCGCGTATCGCGACGGGATTGGTCAAAAGGTTCTAGAAGGAGCCAACGTCATAGCGTGTCGCGATGACATGGTCTAACACAGTGTGACACGTGTGCCACGTGGTAGACGATGGCACAGTGTGTAGCCACGTGTCACCACGTGGCAACACGTCCGCCACGTGGCAGGTCTACATGGTGACTCAGGTAGCCTACGTTGCGATACGCGACCGGCTTGCCAAGGAGGGCGTCGCGTACCGCGATTGGCCCCAATTGTTTCCTATAAATAGAAGGCCACGGGTTCTTGCTTCTCACACCTCAAAACACATATACAACTCTCTCTCTAAACATTGGGAAGCGTGCCCTCGATCCACCTCGATAAGGGTTCCCCGATTCCTCATTTTTCATGCCGTAACCTCGATACTTGTGCCACCACCCGACGACGTTCATATCAAGAAGGTGATACTATCTCGACGTTCCGACGATCATCTCGAAGTGCGTGCCGTGAAGTATTGGTGTCTCGATTTGCATGCCCGAGTGAAGTGTTGATCAAACAAGAAGTTGAAACGAGATTAATGGCTTCGAAGTGTTGCTCGACTGTCTAGGGTTTATAAGCCGAGAAAAGGTAGGCATAATGCCTGAATAAAATAATAATAAAATATTGAAAAGGCTTAAAACCTAAGGTCGAGTAAATACTCGATACCTCAATAAATAAAAGAATAAATAACAAAGAAAAGAAAAGAAAGAAATATAAATGTATATTCAAATACATGTGTGGATATATATATAAATATTTTTTATAAATATTATTTAAGTATAATGAGTATTCTTAAATAATAAAGAAGAAAGATATACGTTTCTTAAATAAGAATAAACGTAGGGTTTTACGAATAAGATATCTATAGGTTATCTTATAAAGAAAGATATTTTAAACCAAAGGTTCAAAAGAAAAGAAAAGATATTACTTTATAAACTAAAGGTTTTAAAGTAAATCAAGGCGGCGATTATAAAACTACGACTAAAGGTCTTAAGCCGGATTGTATATCCGACTGATAAAAAGTTATACTCGTACTATAGATGCGAGATAGCATGGGAAAGACCCTCGGACGGTGTTGGAAGCCGATCCCAATCAAAAGGTGAATACGCCCCAACCTTTACAAACTTGTTTTCAAATGAGTCAACTTGTTATATGAAAAACTTTAGATGAGACTAAGTGTCTCTAAAAACATTATAAATAAGAGTAAAAGCCTAGCCCTCAGGCTGTAGTATATGTTTGTCTGGATCCTTACATTTGTGGTAAAATGCGGTGGGCACATCGCACCACGCTTGGTCACGACCTCCAGCCACGATGGGCCGGACCAAAGTACGTTCGAGTGAGACTGACCATGTGTATATTTATGGTACCTAAGTATGTCTAAACGTTGCAGTGTTTTGCTGGGGTGACCTAGTGTAGAGACTCAAGTTTATAATGATGTTTTAACTAAATTATTCTTAAGCCAAGATGGGCCGAGACTTACGTGGTCTCGAGGGGTGATTAAGTAAAAGAAAATATTTTAGCGTCAGCATATTCACCAGCATTCGTTGCTGACGTATTTTGTTAACATTTTGCAGGTAATCAAGAATAGGGCTTGAAGAACGAAGTGCTTATGATTCCGATGGCTCGGATATTTTGTTAACTTAAATATTAATGAATGGTGGTTTTGTAAAGTATAAACAAGTAAAACTTGAATGAGACTTTTGTCTCATCTTTTGTATTGTAAATATTTATAACTTTAAATCCACATGTTTTATAAAGTCTTCCGCATTAATCCGTAACTCTGATTTATTTACAAATGTGGTACCAACTGTTGGTCACACTCCTAGGCCTTAGATGGGGGTGTGACATTGAAATAACTAAATTCGGGTTGACCCGAATAACCCGAAGTATGATATATCGATGCATGTATCTCTAGTTTTTATAAGGTAGTTTAGCGGTGAAATAACATAGTGACCATATGTATTCTCGTTCGACTATTCTCAAGGCTACAATTAATATTGGATCTATCACTGTATTAATTACCAGAAAGAATGTTGAGAATATATCTTCAATTCAAAAACTTAAATATTATAGCATTTAAACCAATATGTATCGAGCATGTTTCTTCAATCAACACAAGTATTGATCCACATGTTACAACACTCCATCCCGTATAGTGCATGCTTGTATGATAAATTTAATGTTTTACTAAATATCATAAGTTATTGTTGAATATGGTTGTATATTACGGTTTTTATAATGACTTGGAATATGTTTTTTTATATTGTTAAAGGTGGATAAATATTTTTAATTTGTTAAACCTGAAACCTGACCCGAATTTACCCGACCCGTTTAACTCGAAACCCGAACAAACCGAACTTATTTGGGTTGGTTTTTGGGTCAATTTGTTTTGAGCTCAAACCCGAACAACCCGAAACCCGAATAAATAATCCGAAGAACACCCCTAATGTGAGGAACTCAAGTCAAATACATGTAATCTTTGACCGGTCACTTGTCGTAATCGACCTGTTGCGACCCACAACTTTCCGACCCTACATGTTGTCAACTCGTAAAATCATGTTTTAATCATTTTTTTATAGAAAATAATGAGATCTTATATAACAATCCAATAAAATTCCAAGACCGACGGGTCAATGGACTCTCTTTGCCCTCTTTGGTTCCATCATTACCGAACAGTCTTACAATTAACGTGAAAGAGGTAAATCACGTGCTCCAAAGTAAATTGGATTCTCAAAGTCCTCCTTACCACTAAGGCACTATGATGGGGAACAATATAGTATGCAAGAGCAAAGGGTTAACCGTTCAAGCGGGTCATAAGAGTATATTCTAAGAAATATTCCACTTTAATGATTCACTCAACACTTCAAAAATGAACGACTTCACGAGTGTACATTCAAAATCCTTATTAGTTTAATTGCAACTTTGCTATCATTTTGAATCAGAAAAACAAAAGCATATAGCTACATCTATTAACTCATCTTTTGATGTGATTTCTTTTATTAACGCCGTTACGTTACATCTTTGTCATTATTGTCTAGTAGACTCCGTTAATTGTGTTCATATATTCCGTCAATTTCCCCCCCTGGCCCAAATCTTCACGAGAGAAAAGCCCATTAAAGACATGATAATGACCTGCAGAAAAAAAGTCAAAAGTTAAAATATGAAAGTTAGACTGTTTTGACTTATTTGTCTATCTTCGTTTAAGTAGAAATTATATAGAAGTCAACTTACTGATATTGCCGGAGGGATGCTCACAAGCGGATCTTTGAAGAAGTTATTCGCTAATGCAAGCGCCAACAAGCTGCTTTGCATGCCTACAAAATGGGTGAGTAAACAAACAGGTTAGGTAATAGGTTAACCCAAATTACTATGACTCGTTAGGCTGTGTGTAATGGGGCGTGAGATTGGGCGAAGAAGGGCGAGAACACCGCCCCCCGGCGATATGTGGGCGAAAAGGGGCTGGGGCGGGGTTCTTTTATCGCCGATGGGGTTAAAATAATAATATTATTATGTTAATTTGACCGTTGTAACGGTCAAAAAAAAAATTAAAGCAATATATATATAAACATACACCTTCTTCTCCATTTCATATCCATTTCATACACAATTCATACCCAAATTTTTCAAAAAAATTAGCAAAATGAATCCTACAAACAACCCGAACCAACCGACACTCGTGGAACTTGCCGCTACCATGAGAGAAATCGTCAAAAAACAAAAAAAGTGTGTCGAGGAACTCAACGAGGCCATGAGAGAAACCGACAAACAACACTCCATGCTGACTGGGCGCCACGTGTCATAATTCGCCCCCAATTGTAGCCCCTCCACTACACATGGGCTTAGAGATGAAGCATAACCCAAATTGACTTATTCATAGATAAATGAATTGAAATTGCCACCTGTTTCATAGGATAAGGTCCTCTGGAGAGGTTTTACATCAGGTTCATTGTGAAATACAATTCCTGTTAGCGAATGTCCTAGGATAAATCCTGACAAATGAAACATGATCATAAGCAGTGCAATGGATATCCCAAAAGGGGATGTAATTGATTTCATGTTAATCGCTAGTGGAGCTCCGATACAGAAAAAATTCACCACAAGTGCTATTGGAGGCAGAAAAGGGCGAATCGCGCTAGATACTCGTGGAAACAACCTGAGAAATATTAACGCAATACAACATTTGTTAAGAATTTACTAATTTAGGCCTCAAGGTATGCACACCAAATGAATGTGAACGAAGTATGTACATGTTAGTTTGTTTAACTTTAACCGAACAAACGATCGAATATAAACAATTAGATGGATGAGGTTTTCTTGTTTGTGTTTGTTCATTAAGAAATAAATGTATCCGTGTTCTTTATGTTTGTTCGTAAACAATATAAAGGGACGGTACATGAACAAAAAATGAAAATAACTGACCATTGATGAACAGACTCAACTAAACATAATTAAAAGTAAATGTGAAAAAACCATGTGTATATTAACAAACGGAATTAAACAAATCTAAACTAATGAACACAAACGGACAAATATAAACGATATTAAATGTAGTTATGCACCAACGTACGTTCACGCACATAAATGAACGAACAACACATGTGTTTATATTCATTCGTTTAACAAAATGATCAAAACTTACTATCATGCACGTTCGTTTATTGAATAAACAACCATAATCAAACTTACCGCCCAATGGTTCACTGAACATTGGTTCGTTTACAGGCTTCTTCAAAGGAGTGTGTAAAAGAGGTACATTTTTTTCTGTTTTTTTTAGTTTTGAGGTCAAACTATACCAAATTCAAATGAAAAAAATGATATAAATTACATCACATATTTCAGCAGTTACCTTTTGAAACTACTACTTGGGTATGTTGTAGATAGATATGATGCAAAAATTTTAAAAAGGTTCCAAATTCATATGTTATTTTGATTCAAAAACTTGTGTCATTGACCCGAAAAGTCAATGTTTTCTTACCGATTAAGAAGCAAGCTAGCAACAACAGGCGAAACCACAATCTGTAAAATATTAGAAACCATTCCATTTACATCAACAGGCAACCGCTTTCCAAGAAGCAAAAGTGTCAACAACGGTGTGACAAAAACCGCAGAAGCTGTTGACAATGATGTCATCACAATGCTTAAAGGTGCCATTTTTGGGTCAGTTAGAAAAGTGGCATAATTCGAGAGTGTAGCACCGCTAACACATGAAGTTAGCATGATCCCGTCACCTGCAACAGACATTCTTGAGATAAAGTTTGTGTTTTTCTTAAAGTTAATAAGAAGCTGGGAATCGATGGGTACTTATGGAAGTCGGAAGCCCGAGTAGTGTCATGGAGAGTGTTCCAAAAAGATAACCAAGAAAAGGTTTAAGAACATATTGACCAATGTAACCAGCAAAGATGGGTGCTGGTCTCCTAAATGCTTCCACAAAATCTTGTTCTTTTAAGTTAAGTCCAACTGCAAACATTAAGAAACCTATAGCTGGGGCATAATACCTGTAATAAAGTTATGTTTCATATTATGTTTATCATATAAAATAAAATTCATTCTATACATAAGTACTAGTATATTCTCTAAGTCGGAAAGTCTAGTAAAACTAGACACGAGCTCGGTTACTAAATGAGCTATAATTTAAGCGCTCGTTTAAGGTTAACTTGTTTCAAGCTTTTAACGAGCCGATATTGACTCGTTTACCTGCTTGTGAACCATGTGAAAGAAGATGGATATATGAAGGCCAAAATGGTACTAACAAGCACCACTTGAGGCAATATCGAATTCGCATTCTGTGAAACTTCAAGAACAGAGATCGTCGTCTTCTTCTTCTTTTTCACAGGTTTCTGAGATAATTTGGAGTCATACTCCGAAATCTCATCTGAATCAAACGGATCCACAGTTCTACTTGCAACACATCTTCCGATCAATGATCGTGAACTCAACTCTGAAGTTAAACATATAAGTCACCCATTTTCATTAACAAGTTCATGAAATCAGATCTAGTTTGCAATTAGATGCAGAATTTGACGTACCGGATACCGAGATATATGGAACATGAACTGGAAACTCTAAGCAACTGGTTCCTGCAAAAGCAAGCAATAAGTTAGAGATCAAGTAAATAAATGTATACGCAATCACACGTAAAGTATAACGAATGTGTGTGTACACCTGTGGAGGTTGATGAGCATTTTCGCTGGAAAGTTGGATAGAGTAGTTTGGTATGGTGATGATGAAGTTGAAGAAGGTTACTAGTGTATATACTCATTGTAGATGGTTTTGGATTTGGGCCACTAATAACGAATAAATAAATAAAGAGAAGGTAGGCATCCATAGTTGACACTTAATAGTCAAAACCTTTGATTGCTTTCTAAGGTTTTCAATAAACTCATGCCGCCATCATGCATAAAATTGGATGTATTAATAATGGTTGGCCATTAGACCAATCTAATGATGGTTGTTATTTGATTGTAGATAATAAACCTTATTTTGAATGTAATTATTACGTATTATTTTGTAAATTCTTTTAAGTTCTGTCCTTTTACATTTACCTATGACAAATCAATTTGGAAACAAGTACTAGACTACTATCCTTGCTCCGTACATTTTTTTTCTTTTTATTCTTTAAAAATTTTGGTTTGGGTACGTTGTTTTTTATTGTTCAACATTTGCATGCCATGAAAATAAATAAAATACAATAAATATAGCCACCTCCAATTGCCGTCAATTAATACCAGAAAACGTCAGCATCTTCAACAAAACCGTCATTTCCGGCTTACCACCGGCCCAACTACCATTGAAATTTGAAACCACAATATCTCATCTATAAGTTAAATTTTTTTTTTTTTTTTTAAATCAAAAAAGTTTTAGAAACGGATTCCATTTTAGAAAAGAGTAATTAGGGATGGATATAAGTCGGGTATTTGTTAGTTATAACCCAGTTGTATATTCACTTATAAATCAATGTCTCACGCCCATCAGGTATCTGGTTACTCGTTAGATAACATGTACTACAATAAGAACTTATATTATTTTAGAATTTCTTAAAAGTCTATTAAAAACATATTGATTGGTAATAACAATACGAAATTGAATAAAATGGGAAACTATTGTATTTTTCACGAATATATAATTTGATAATTTCTTATGTTTGTTTAGAAAACAATAAATGGCCTACCGTCAAATTTGATTTTTTTTTTTGGAAAATATGCATTTCTTATGGAGGTAAAGCACCCTAAAGAAAAGGAAGGAAAATGATAAAAATAAGGAAAATTGGTTTTAAATAATCTTAATTACGCCCTATTGACAAATAATAGTCTCAACTTAACATTTGACTGGTGACGGTTTCAACTAAAGGTGTATTTGTTTTTAACGATACGCGACTAACGAAGCCTTAACTCTGTTAGTATGATGTTGCGGTGCATGCATTGTTGTTAAAAAAAATCTTATGTGGCATAAAAGTGAGCCCAGTAATAAAAAATAACAAATAGAAAAGAATCTCATCATTCTTCTCCATCCCCTATATCTTTCTGCATCTTCTTCCCCTAACCACCATCCACCTCCCACCACCAACCTGCAACCACCATCATCACTGACCTGCAACCACCACTACCACCACCTTCAATCCCTAATTGAAATCAAATTAGAAGCTGAAAGGAAGAATTAAATAACCTAAAACAACAACATGTTTCCAAAACCATGGATTCCGACAAGGAACCCAAATCACCTATATTCATCAAGCTCTCGTCATTCCATTCTAAACAACATAGACCGACAATCCGTTTGGCATACCCGGCCCGTCAAACAAAACTCGGTTAATAATCATGTTGCTTTGGGTCAAGTAGTAAGGAGCCGATGGATTTAGATCGGGTAAGGAAGAGGAATACATAGCAACATTCATCTGCTAGGTTTAGACAGAATTAAGTTTGTTTTTGTAATTATTGTTTTAAATTTCTTTTTTCCTTAAATATATGTTCAGAATTCAGATTGTATCGTTTTGATGTTTGCAGCTTTGGCGTTAACTAATTGCATTTGGCTATGTTTTTTTCGGTTTACTTTTTAAAGCCTCTAAAATCGAATGGATTTGGGGGCTTTTGGGTTGGTGTTTTGGGGAATTGCAGACTGATAAGGCAGTGCATAGTGGGGCGAGAGGAAGGGGCGAAAATGGGCGAGGGCGGGGAGTTATTGTCGCCCAGCATGTCTGTGTGGTTTGTGTGTGTATATTATTATTATATACATTTGTGTGTGATATATATATATGTGTGTATATATATATATGTATGTGTGTGTGTATATATATATATATTATTACTATTTGTAGCTCCTACACCATTACACCCTAAAAACAAATTTCCACCCCTTGCTGACTGGGCGCCACATGGCGCAAAACGCCCCAATTTGTAGTCCCTCCACTACGCATAGCCTAAAGGTTGAAATAGAAATGTTGAGCGAGTGGACTTACTTTTTTTTTATACAAAAAAGGTTTCTGCATTATGTATATATTGTTGTCTTTGAGTTGTACCATGTGCTTTGATGCTGGTTAAGACCTGCTACAGTTGGTTTGGTTGTGTGCATCATCAACATGGTCTTTATATGAGGCTGTTTTTCCTTGATTTTTGGTACTATTGTACCGTCGAAAGCATTGGCTTAACCACGTATGGTTTATCGCCAGGTTCATTGTCAAAAGGCTGTGATGAGTGTTGTTAGGGGTTGTTTGGATGTGCTTTTAGAATTGCTTTTCACTACGTGAAAATCGCCTTTTAGTCACACATGTGGTCTGGGCGATTTGCCACACTTCGGCTTAAATGTGTGGCTAAAAGGTCTTTAACCATGTTTGAAAACCTTCCAGAATGTTTTGGCCACACATGTTATTCTTCATGTGACCATTCTATACCTACTCAGGTACTTTTCGTCACACTTTGAAAAAAACTGTGACAAAAGCTAGCCGCATTATAAAAACGTGTGACGAAATGTGACCTACAATCATAGTTTGTTTGATCTTTAATACATGTGACCAAAAACACATGCATTAGCCACAAACTGTGACATTTAACTAGCCACATGTTTTAATAATGTGACTAAATCTGACAAACGGCTACTGTATTGATAAGAGATGTGTCTAAAAGGTAAAAGATATAGCCACTTATATTACGTTGTGTGACCTAATGTCACATTTTCTAGCCACATTTTTAATAATGTGGAGAAATATGACGAACAACCATTGTATTTATTAGTAATGTGGCTAAACGCTTAAAATATATGGCCACTTATACGAGGTTGTGTGACTAAAGAGTAGTTTACTTTTATTTTTCCTAAGTTTTTTATTGTCACGGATACACTTATTATGTGTGGCTATAAGTGATAAATGGTCACACTTAAATATTTTTAAGTGTGTCCAAATATAATTAATGGCCACTTATACGAGGTTGTGTGACCAAAGAGTATCTTAGTTTTATTTTTTATAAGTTTTTATTGTCACGGATACACTTATTATGTGTGGCTATAAGTGAGAAATGGTCACACTTAAATATTTTTAAGTGTGTCCAAATGTAATTAATGGCCACTTATACGAGGTTGTGTGACCAAAGAGTATCTTAGTTTTTATTTTTTATAAGTTTTTTTTTATTGTCACAGATACACTTATTATGTGTGGTTATAAGTGATAAATGGTCACATTAAATATTTTTAAGTGTGTCCAAACGTAATTAATGGCCACACGTTGATTTGACGAGTGGCGATGTCATCATTGTCTTTACAGTTTCTTGTGCCGCCAATTTCAAATTGTCAGGGAGATGTACCGCCTGGTTCCGATGGTGTTTAAATACCAATCACAATCACAATCACAATCACAATCTAGAAAATCACAATCACAATCACAATCCACAATCTTCTTCCGAGTAATTTCTGAAAATGGCTTCAACATTGATCATACGTAAACTGGGTACTCATGCCCCCATCTACTACGACCCCACATTTTTCACCATTCTTTTCCACTTTTCTTCCGGCACCGTCCGAAAGAATCAAAGGGTGAGGTTTGTGGACTATGTCCACCCTCAAACCTTCACGTACCAACAACTTAACCGAATGGTTAGGTGGCTTGGGTACACCACTGCTGACTATTTCAGCATTGATATGGTAGTCCCGGGAATCGAGGTGGCGTACATTGAGTTGAACGACTTGGAGGACTTCAAGGCTATGTCCTGATATGGGGCATTCCATACTCAGGTGAACCTTCACATCCAAAGGCTTAAGGACTCCACCTACACCTCGGATGGCATGTACGAGAGGATCATGCCCTCTCATACTCCAGAAGAGAATCCATATGTAGATTCATATACGGAATCTGATGGTAGGACTCTAGAAGCTGAGAATCCGATTGATGTAGATTCAGATCTGATGCTAGGAGTTAGTTTTTTGTAATTAGTTTTTCTATATTAATGTAATATAATTATTATATTTTGGTATTAATATGTTATGTGAATGTTATTATTGTAAATGTTATTATTATATTTTGGTTTAAGCGTATATAAAGCGTATTGGATGTAGTTTTTTTAATTAACTTTAAAATAGATGTTAGTGTGATTGAATAACAAAATAGACCTAAAATTTAATTTTTGGTAGTTGAGACAATAATTTAATGTAGTTAAGTTGATTTGTAGCCTATCTAGTAAGATATAGTTTATTTAAAGCGTACTACTAGCGTGATATATATTTCCAAGATATAGTAGCTTATGAGTGTTTCTAAAGCGTGTGGAAACCATTTTGACATGTAGTATGTAGTTATACACTCAACAACCAACTATAAAACAACAGAGACTTTAATGACTGCAATAAAACTGGTGGCTGAAATTTATTAGGCTTTAATATATATATGTTATGTGAATTCCAAACTTGGCCAAACAGAAAAAATCTAAGGTTTCCACAGATCTTAAACTTCCCAAAGATCTTAACTTTTGATAAAATCCCTTCCAAAACTCAATGTCATCACCAAATCTTAAATTAGGTTACTGGTGATGGCATTGAGTTTGGAAGGGGTTTTTCAAAACTGAATTTTATTTGTTTAAAGGCTTCTTCAAAGTCTAAGACCCACAGATGCTTTGGTAAAAGATCTGAGTATGGAGGGTACAATTTTGGTATGCAGGTTAGTGAAAAGAAGGGCATAATGGTCTTTTTTTTATAAATGAGTTGATAATGTTTTGCAGGAAACCAGCTGTTAAAAAGTATGTTGAAACATAACCAAATAGAGGTTGTGAAAGAAACAAAACCATCAGACGAGAAATGATGACTGTCACCGATGGCCGGTTTGGGCGGTTTCGCGGTTTCCAACCGAACCATGAACACCCTAGACAACATGATGCATTTTTAGGCTTTCTTTGTATTAATGTAACTTTGATATAGCACGATTCAGTTATGAGTGTAATGACTTTATTGATCTTACTATGATACACTACAAGTCAATTGTGACTTTATCGATGTAACATGATGTATATTTGAACTTGACACCAATTGACCAAAATAGCCAGAAGATGAAATGAATTCAACAAACCGGCCTGTATAAGTAGTAATAGTATTAAAAATAACCAATATTTCTTTAGTTTGAATTATTAAGTACAAAGTAAAGAATGGTGATATCATGTATCACAACTAAATTTAAACATATATTTACATCTAACTAGCCGAACGAACACAACTGCTGGGTCGACAACCCCGATATCGGTCTCAATCTTCATTATGAATAGTTGTAGGCTTTTTCCCGGGCCTCCAGTAATCATCCGGGGACTCATTACGAAGCAGTTGATTTGGTTGTACAAGTGGCAATGTATTACCCTAATGAGGGAAAGTTACCGTACTAAATTCCTCATGGACCTCGTCATACAAATGGCTATAATTCTTAGGTGGAGTCATGAGGATAACATGCTTTTTTTCTAATTAGCTAATCTTGAACATAAAACACCTGGCGTGCTTGCGAGGCCAATATGAACGGATCATCCTTGTGGCCAAATTTGTTTAGGTCGACCGACGTGTAACCAAGAATATCATGTTTGACATGTTTACGGTCAACCCATTGGCACATGAAGACTGGAATTCTTTTAGTATGATAATCTAGGACTGTCCAAACTGCTCGCCGCTCGTTCTTCATTCGCTCGAAAAATGCTCGTTCGATTTCGGCTCGGTTTGGAAGTGAGCCGTTCGGCTCGGTTCGGTTTAAAAGCAATCCAAGCACGAGCAAAGCCTCGCTCGGTTTGGTTCGGTTCGTTTTGCTCGAATTATTTTTTATTTATTAGTTTTATATATAAAAGTATACTATTTTTTAAAGTTTTTAAAATTTCTCTCTTTTGTGTTGAATTCAAAGTTCAAATTTAAATCATAGTCACTCGTTTTATATATGTTTTGTTGTAAACTATGAGTTTTATACATTTTAAAGGTGAAAGTTTTGACAAATTAGAGTTGAAAGTCTTGAATTAATGATATTTTGAGGTTTTAGAAATTTAAAATTGGAAACTTTGTACGAAATCAAGCAAAACCAAACCGAAACAAGCCGCTCGGTTTCAAAACCAAACCAAGTTCAAGCATAAAGATATTGCTCGTTTCTTTAAATTCAATTCGCTCGGTTCGGCCCGCTTTCAAACCAAACCAAGTATGAGCATGCCCACGTTCGGTTCGGTTCGGTTCGGTTCGTGAACAGCCCTACCCATATCTCTTGCAAAACCCCAAAATAAAAGTTTTGTCCATAGGTCACCACGTCTTTTTTGATGTGCATGTCATCCGCCTCTACACCAACCCCGCTGTTCTGGTAAACTCTACCATCATGAGATTTTGTACGAAATTCAAAACCGTTGATGTCGTATGAGTCGTATTTGTAAACATTGCGGTGTGCTCCATGTGCAATCCACTTTACGGTTTCCGATATAGAACCTGGGGAGCCCGCTAGCTCTCTTTCAACCTGAATTTCATTACAAGGATTAGCTCTCTCTATAAAAAATTTTTAAAAATTATAGAAGACTTAATAAATTGATCTACCTTGTCGCGTAACCAGTCACCAAACTTTAAAGTATGCTCCTTCTCTAGCAATGCTTGTCGTTAACCAGGCATTTGGTTTTTCAAAGAGGTCTTGTGTTGTCTGCAAGTAGGAGTAAAATATATTGTGAATTAATATATATATATATATATGGGTGCAGTTACTGTACGCTAATGCCTTAACGTATGGTACATTCTGAACAAATATATATATATATATATATATATATATATATATATATATATATATATATATATATATATATATATATATATATATATATATGGGTGCGTTTGCTGAGCGTTTAAGTTTTCTGAGCGTTTTAGGTTTTTTCCTTTGTTTTTTGCCTTTGAGCGTCTCGCGTATCTACCGTACGTTAAGGCATTAGCGTACAGTAACTGCACCCAATATATATATATAAAATTTAGAGTATATATGTTAGTAATACTTACTCGATATACGGCGCTATTTCAGGCGTATTCTGCGGCACATAGAAATGCGCTCTCTTGAAGAGATCAGGAGAAACTTCAACTAATTTAGCTCCTGTGACAGGAATTGTCTCCCCATTATCATCATGCTTATCATGTGGAATACCAACAGTACTCTTGATGTTTTTTTGGTATTCGCTCAGAAACTCGATTATTTCTTCCGCAATGTTCTCCTCAGCAATGCACCCTTCTGGATAAGTTTTGTTTCGCACATGCCCTTTGATAACCTTCATACACCTTTCAAAGGGATACATCCAACGAAAGCATGGTGACCCACATAATTTTGTCTCTCTGACAAGGTGCACGGTTAAGTGAACCATGACATCAAAAAATGATGGAGGAAAGTACCTCTCCAGCAGGAACAGTGTAACTATTTGCTCTTTCTGCATCTTATCAAGCTCTTCTACAATGATTTCTTTGCTACAAATTGACTTGAAAAAAAACAAAGCCTGATTATAGTATTTCTCATTAGTTCTGGCATGATGGACCGTATTGCAAGGGGCAAAAACTGTTGCATAAGCATGTGATAATCATGTGATTTAAGGCCTTGTAGCTTCCTTTCTTTAAGATTCACCAAACTAGAGAAGTTAGAACAATACCCTAGTGGAGCCTTCAGTTTATACAATGTTTCAAGAAACATGTCTTTTTCTTGTGCTGATAATGTGAAGCATACTGCAGGCAGTTCTGTATTGTTGCATTTTGCTTTCGGTTGCAACTCCTTTTTAATCCCTAAAAACTCCAAATCCTTTCTAGCTGCCAATCCGTCTTTTGTCCTACCGGGAATGTTCAGCAACGCCCCGACAATACTTTCTGCCACATTCTTTTCAACATGCATCAAATCAATACAATGTTGGACAGGTAAATACTTCCAATAGCTGAGCCGTTGGTACCATATGTTGAACTTCTCCCAATATGGCTGCGGCGTTGTGTTATCCATTTTTCTCTTACTCCCACTTAGGGATTTAGATCCCTTTCCCCATTCATTGTTAATGTTTTTGACCTCGTCGTATATCTCTTCCCTTGTCATAGGCTCTTTAGCGGTTCTTATCTCCTCTTTTCCGTTGAACGTCTTTGTTTGTTTTCTAAAAGGGTGGTCATGTGATAAATACCTTCTATGGGCAGCATAACTCTGCTTCTTTGTGTGATAAATTCGAACACACTGAGTGTCGCCCCGACATACTACACAACCTTTGAATCCACTGTAAGGGTAACCACATAGTGTACTAAGAGCATGGTAATCATTAATCGTCCATAACACAACTGCACGTAGTGTAAACATTTCTTGTTTATATGCATCATATGTTGGCTCCCCGACCTCAAATAAAGATGCTAGATCGTCAATTAAAGGCTGTAAAAACACATCAATATTGTTTCCTGGCACTCCGGATATTAATAAGGAAAGCATGATGAACTTTCTTTTCATACACATCCAAGGTGGAAGGTTGTAAATGACTGCTAAAATAGGCCAGACACTGTGGTTTCTGTTGCCTCTATATACGTCGACCCCATCAGGGCAAATCCCTAGACGAAGATTTCTTGGATCGCTTCCGATGGTATCGGAGTACCTGTCATCTATGGCTTTCCATGCTGGTGAATCTGATGGGTGGCGTAAAACACCAGGTTTATTGGTACTCGTGGCGTGACATGTTAAATTCTCTGCTGTGGTCTTTGATTGAAAGAGGCGCTTGAATCGTGGAATAATGGGAAAGTACCACAGTACCTTAGCGGGCGTGTTTATGTAAGTTTTCTTAGTCTTCTTATCCACCTTCCACCTTGACTTGTTACAAACTGGACATGCTTCCAAATCTTTGTAATCCTTATAGTAAATAATGCAGTCGTTGATACACACATGTACCTTTTCGTATCCTGAGCCCATTGCCTTCATTATCCTTTTTCCCTCATACATATTATTTACCATTTCTTTATCTGCAGGTAGCATCTTTTTCAACAATTTCAGAAGTTCATCAACGAACTTATGAGATACCCCGTGCTTACTCTTCAAGTTGAGTAGTTTTACTAATGCAGACAAGTTGGTGAAGTCATGACATCCTTTATACAGGGGCTTCTCAACGTCATTATGTAGTTCTAGAAACTGTTGATACTTCTTGTCGCCTTTGAAATTGTCTTTTGTAGCATTTACCATTTCTACAGTTTCACAGGCATCTGTCGGAATGTTGGTGTCAGCAAGCCCAATATTATTATCATAATTAGTTGGAATGCAGGTGCAGGCAGACCCAGTATTATTAACATAATTAGTTGGAATGTTGGTGTCGGCTTCTCCATATTTTATCCAAGTAGTATAATTCTTATCAATTCCAAACCTGTACAAGTGATGTTCTACATTGTCTACACTAAGAGATACGTGGTTCACACAACGAACACATGGACATGAAATAGAAATTGATGGTGATGTCTCATTGCAATTACGAACTGCAAAATTTAGAAATGCCTTAACACCATCTTTATATGTTTTACTGCACCTGTCGCCTACTGATATCCAAAACTTATCCATCTTCCAAGAATTTTTTTATTAACTGTGTCATCAACGATATATATATATATATATATATATATATATATATATATATATATATATATATATATATATGAATATATATATATATATACTAATTAACGTCAATAAATGTAACTGACATTTTATTATGTATGACACTAAAAGCAAAAATATTTTGTACTCACCTGAGATTAATGAAGCTGTTTGGTAGGAATTAATTGATGAGAGTTCAATAAACACACTAGCAGATCATTTATTAGGGTTTGGTGAGATTATGAGATTTTATTTGGTCAATACTAATTGATTTGGGAGTCTTCCAGAAGATAAGTCGATTGATTGGCGGGTAAAAATGAAAATTTTAAATATCGGCATTTCGTTATTTAAATATTAGAAGAGGTTCTATTATGTTCTCAGGGTGTAGCTCAATCGGTTGAGGCGCTTGTGATTAAACATAGATTGCAAATATCGCGGGTTTTAAACTCAGTAGTGAACATATTTTTATTAAATTTTTATAATAACCTCTTTTATTAATTTTTTATAATAACCTCTTTTTAATGAAATAAATACACTGTGATTTTTAAAACACTCAAACTAAACTACTCATTAAAATGCATTTAAATCCGTTCAGAAACATAAAAATACATCATAATAGCTGGTCTAAAATCATAACAAAGTTTCTTAGCATTTAATTACAAAACTAATTAAAAGCCCTAAAAACAACAAGAAGCAAATAAAATACAATATCTTCACTTTTTTTTTCTGATTCAATCAGTGAAGCTACACTCCTTTCAAGATCCTCTAATGACTTATTTGCCCTTATCAAGATAGGAATTATGTCTGTACATCTTGTGCACACATCAGAGCTTGTGGACGAAACACAATCAGACCATATAAAGAAATCACATTTTTTGCCCTAGTTAAAAAAATATAGAGTTTAGGGTCAACAATTGTAGATGAATTCCAACTTTATTTGCAATTTCACTAACTTGAGATGCACAATTGTAGAACCTCCGATCTGGATTTTTGGTGGTCCTTGATGTTCTTAGAATGGCTTCTTGACCACAAAAACAATAAACCTGAGATCGATTGCTTCTGTTACTAGATGTTTTGGCCGTGATGAGATTTCTTCCATGGATGTTATGGTTTTTTTAAGTGTTTTATTTTAGTGTTTATGGGGGTGAAAAAGAAGTTTTTATTGAAAACAAAACTAGATATGTATATATATATATATATAGGAGGGTTACTAGCATATTTCCGACCTGGATTTTTGGTGGTCCTTGTTGTACACAAGCGCGTTACTAGCGTATTAGGATATTTATATATGACTTTGTACATTAGCGTGTTACAAGCGTAATAGAGTCGTTTGAACAAATATATAACATATTGTAACCTAATCGATTACAAGCGTTTTTAACAAAGAAAGAGATAGCCATTAGATGATCCATAAAACATGTTAAGAAAGCATTTTAAGATAATCCATATATTTACCAATCATCAAAAGATGCCATACAAAAAGTACCATTAATTACAATACATCACAAAAAACCAAAAAAAGAAAAGCTAACATCATCATCACTCCGCCCTGTCCACAATCTCCTTCCCCAGCTTCTTTAAACTCATGTTGGTTGACACCGTAGTTACGGTGTCAACCAGAGTCCCACACACTGAGTCGTAGCATGCAGACTGTTGTTTCAGATAATCAACAGCCTTTTCCTTAAACTCAGTGTCTGGTTCAAACAACATGAGTTTACATGAGTCGAGGGTCTTTGATTTTTCAAATGCGAGTCTAGCCCTAATCTCTTCGATTGTCTTCAACAAAGTTTCGTCTTTCTCTTTCTCAAGATTCATCCTTGCTTTCACCATGTTCTTCACGGTTTTGTCAGAAGAATACATTTTTATTATCTTTATGAAACTGTTAGTGTGATTTAATAACAAATATATAGACCTAAAATTAAATTTTCAGTAATTTAATGTAGTTAAGTTTGATTAGTAGTAAGATATAACTTAACTTAAATGTAGGCTATCATTACCAAAATATTTTTCCAAGTTTTTTGACAGGTGAATATAATTGTGATCAATTTCACAAATTAATTCTGACAGGTGATATAAATGCAAGTAATCTATAGTATAAACAAAAACACATGAGATAAGTTTGTGCGTTTCCCAAGCGTGGGACACCCTTTTTTTTTATTACAGAGTTACTATTCGTCCGTGAGCGTTTCCCAAGCGTGGGACACCCTTTTGTATTGCCTGTGAGCCTTTTGGTTATATATACCTACACCACATTTGTGAAACTCATATACCTACATACTTTCAAATTATTTTTTTAGTTAATAATGGATTGCTCGTTATCATCTACAACCTACAAGGATGCCCTCAAGAGGCAAATTAAGGATCAAATCGAGGCAGATAAAGCTTGCTGGGAGTGTCTTACTAAAGAATTTGTAAAGACTAGCAACAACTTGGATGCCAGGGATGTCATTGCAAAAGTTCTTACTCGAATGCCCGCTAGTACTATCCGAGATCTTGCTGTTTTGTTTATGGTTGATGTAGGACAGAGAGAGCTTGACCAGTTAAAACTTTTGGGCAAGGCAATTCTTGAACTGAATTGCTCAATGGAATTGAAGTTGAAGTTTCTTATGTCACTCAGAGATTAGTATGTGATGGTGTTTCATGAGTATTTATGATGTACTGGTGGTGTGTTTATATGCGTGTCACTCAGAGATTAGTAGTAATAAAATTTGTATGTTTGTGATGGTGTATTTATATGTGTGTTTTGGTAATAATAAAATATTTATGTTTGTGTTAAAACATTGATTCAACATGTAAGTATTATCTTAAAGTACATTACAAAGTGGTAACGTACATAGCATAACATAACAAGTATCTTAAAGTACATAGCAGTCAGTTTTGAAATCATTCAAATTTGTTGTTGATTTTTCTTAAGTTCAGCAATCAAATCTTCTCTGGTTAAACGAGTGTCATTATGTTCATGGAATAGCAGTGCTTTCTTGATAAGAGTATTTCTGTGTTGGTTTACATACGAGAGTAGGATTTTGCACAAATACTTTGACCTCAACCTTTTTAGTTGTTTCTGTTGTTTAGGGCATTCCTTTTTGAAATTACACCCCAATGGTCTCTTTCCATCATATGTCTCCATGTGTCTCATAGCAAAAATACCACAATCTATTCCATTATTTCTTGTTCTCCATGTCATCTTCAATCTACTGATTGTTGCTACTTGGATTTGCTGAGCAATGGGGTGTTTGATTGTTTTAAGATACATACAAAAGACGTTTTTCTAAACAAAATAGAAAGAAATTTAAGTATTTTGACAATTTTTATAACAGGTATGTATGTTTTTTGGGTTAAAGGTATATATGTTTACAAGTATATGAAGAGTCTTTCCGTATCTTTCTTCAAAATTCTCTCTAATTGCTTTTGATTTGTCTTCTAAGCTTTCAATCTTTGCACCAGCTGGTATTTCTTGATTTGCACTGTTGTCAAGTAATTATATCACTCCTGTTTGAAGATTGAAGGTAACCACAAAGAAATGTTCGTGTTGTAGAATTGGCACGAGCACTATAGCAACCTCCTTGAGTGATTTGATTCCAAAAATTGCCATTTGTTTTTCGATGTTGTCTGAAAACACATCTAGTCTTTCTTTGTATGTGTAACCCCTTGACTCAACATAATGGTCACATGTCTGTATAATAATTAAAATGCAGATGATTAAAGAGTTTAATGAGCGTTTTCTAATAGTACAAACAAAATAGATTAATTTGTACCAGCAGAGTGCTTGAAGCAAAGAATCTGAATGGTGATGCTGCAGATTTGTTCTTTTCTTCATAGTTCATTAGTTCAGTGAATGCATCCATTGCATTGGTGCTTATATAAATGCTAGGACAGTAGCTTTCAAAGATCACCTTGAACGAGTCTGTGTGAGTGGACTTGTAGACCTCCTCCCAAATGTCTTCAAGACAAAAAATATATACTCTGAAATTATTTTTTCATCTTTTGTGACACTAGCGGATACGTCAACCTCTCTCAGAAGATATGGAGATTTCAGTGTAATGAGGTTATCACTTGTTGACAATCCGGTGTCAACTGTTAAACATAAAACAACTCATTTTAAATTTGACTGAAAATAATTGTAACTATAATTAAATACCTTCAACCCCTTTTGTTTTTTATTTATAATTGTTGGCAATCAAAGTCACAAAACTGCTTTTGTATTAAAAGGACTAAACCACCACACTTATACAAGACACTTTAGCCACCTATTTATACTAAAACATTACAACATAAAATCTGCATAATCTTAAAACAACTTGCATAACTAGTTGCAAGTTACAACCTTATCTTCCTAGATATGCTAACCTCCATTATTTTCAGTTTTCCTAATATAACTGTTTACACAAAACATCGTTTTACTTAATCACTGTATTAACAAATTAAATACCCTCTTTAGCCCACTCAACCACTGTATTAACAACTTTATCAATATCTGCGCATTAGACATTGTTTTCTTGACCTGCATCACCTGCATCATTTTTTCGACAGCCACTGGATCATCAACACCAACATCTGAATCAACTGCATCACAAAGATGTAATAAGTTTAAAGTAAAAGCATAAGCGTTTTATGGGCGTTTTAATTATACTTATAATTAATTTAGCTTAAATACCTTTTTGAGTAGCCACCGGACCACCAACACCAACATCTGAATCAACTGCATCACACAGATGTAATAAGTTTAAAATAACAGCATAAGCGTTTTATGAGCGTTTTAATTATAATTATAATTATAATTAATTTAGCCCAAATATCTTTTAGAGCAGCCATTGGACCACCAACACCAACATCTGAATCTTTTGTTTTAGGGACCACATTATTAGTGAAACTATTTTCCCATTCACAACATCTAGCAAAGATATTGTGATTTGATGGATGTCTATCATTTCCTTGACGGACCAACTCGTTGATCTCTGAGCAAATTTTATCAAATGTCTTCAACTTTTTATCCATTGCCTTATTCCAAAACTGTAAAAAGAAAATATATTTATTGTTAATTCAAAAACATTTTCAATTTATCCCAACCAGTTGTAATGGAATTAAATAATAGTCAACAAGCACGATAGGCATTTGCAAACTTAAAGGTGAATAAATGCTTACATAATCATCCAAATCTTGTTCAGCTGTTTGATCGGCATTATCTGTTTCAGTAGCAGCAGCCGCAGCAGCAGTCTCATCAAGTCCCTTCCTGGCAGCACTAACTGTCACAGCAGCAGTATCAGCACCAGCCGCAACAGAAGTCTCATCAAGTCCCTTCCCGACAGCAGTAATGGTCACAGCAGCAGGAGCATCAGCAGCCACATCAATCCCCTTCCCGTCAACACTAAATGTCACAGCAGCAGCAACCTCAGTAGCATCTTCTTCTAAGGGAGGACCATTATTCTCCAAGTATTTTTCCATCTTATTAAGAGTAGTTGTTGTTATGTAGTTGACTGCAGGCGTTGTGACGGGAGTCCCAAATGGACCATATTTTTTTTGGTATTCATGCGTGTAAAGCATCACAAGGAAAGTGATCGGACCGTTGTATTGAGCGTTGATATCTCTCCATTCTTCCTTTGTCATTTTCAAGTTTTCAATAAGATAGCTACGCCAGTCCAGATTTGGAATATCTGAGGTTTTATCAATTGTGGTGATGAATCGTTGATTGACTGTTGTTGATTTTGTCACAAATCCTACACAGGTGTTAAACAACACAAGGAAATTAATCTTAAACAGTTCACCAACTCCTTGATCCGCGACCAGTTTGTCTTTCACATGCTTTATACTTATTCTTGAATTTTTCGGGAATTGCTTTTTGAACAAATCTGTAGTTACATCTTCCCCCAATCTTGGTCTATTCTTGTCTAAAACATGAATCTTGCCCATTGATATCCCCAACACTTCATGTACTTTTTGTGGTGTTATCTTAATAACACCGCTCCCAATGTTCAATTCATTTAAACGGTTATTATAGTTCATGAGAAACCAATATCCCAAAGTTGTTGGAGTTTGGGTTACTTGAAGTCTTAACATTGACCCGAAACCCATTTCTTCTACACAAGTTTTTTGGGCAGTGGTCAATGCCTTCACTGCATCAACAATATTACAAGGTGCACACCTATTCTTTAATTTTTTGTCTACAAATTCAACAAAAGGTTTTCCCCACTCGGCTGGCTTCTTTTCTTTAATGGCTTTCTTTTTCGGAAGCTGAAAGTACGGGTCAGAGGTGCTGTGTTCCACCTCTTTCCGCTTTGACAACAACCTGTCGATTTTTGTGTCAAGGTCCGAATCAGAGTCGGCTTCCACAACATGTTTTGTTTTCACCTTTTTCACCACCGGAGCAACTTTTTTAGTCTTCCTTTTTTATCTCTCTTCTCGTTTAGATGCTTAGCTTTATCAGTCTTGTTTTTTCGACAACTGAATCACATACATACAATAAAACATGGGAGTAGGGGATAACAACACGAATCACAAGGAACAGAAAACTCTTATCAAACATCACATTGATAATTCTCATACCAAAGCCATAACATGCTTAGCATACGCTTATAACATGCTTTAATATTATACATAGATTTTTAAAAAACAAAGATATGTATTACAACAACAACACGCTTATAAAACGCTTTAATACATAAGATGATTTAAACAAATGATTACATTTTAAGATTACTTAAACCTAAAACGCTAAAAAAATCATAAATTAACACCTGTTCCATCTTTATTCTTAGACCTATCGTGCTTGTGCTTCGTCCTTAGTTCCGTTCCAGAAGTAGATGAGTTAGGGTTCTTCATTTTGGTTCCGTTCCAGAATAATTAAACCACTCGGGCTTGTGGTTGTGATTGTGCTTCATAGTATAAACGAATCGTCGACGGTTTTAAGGAATATTGGGAATAATTGTGCTTCACAGTAGAAATATTGACTTACGAGGTTGAATTTTGGGTAATTATTTGACCATTTTAAAAGAAGGTGCGTGCTTTTAAATTTTAATCGTACGATATATATATATATATATATATATATATATAATATTAGTGGGTGGTGGTGGGTTTAGGTGGTCATGATGGTGGTGGACGGTGGCGGAGGTGTGGTGGTTCGTGGTGGCGGATGTGTGGTGGTGGGTGGTGGTGGCGGAGGTCAGTGGTGGTGGTGGTGGTGGTGGCGGAGGTCGGTGGTGGTGGTGGCTGAGGTCGATGGTGGTGGTGGTGGGTGGTGGTGGTGGTGGGTGTATATATATGTATATATATAATATTAGTGGGTGGTGGTGGCGGAGGTCAGTGGTGGTGGTGGTGGTGGTGTGGTGGGTGGTGGTGGTGGTGGCGGAGGTGTGGTGGGTGGGTGGTTGTGGTGTGTGGTTAGTGGTTGGTGCTGGAGGTCGTTGTAGCGAATGTGGCCGGTGGATGGTGGCAGTAGGTGGTGTGTAGTATGATTGCGGATATGTAATCCATGAGACGATGACTGTGCTATCCCGTATGATGACCATGATGATTGGCCCAATTATGACGACAGCGATGCTAATATAATGGTACCCACATGAATACATGGATATAACAACCTGGGTTGGTGGTGGTTATCATAATGATGCTGCTAACCTATATGGTACGGTTGGCTTACGCCAACCCATACGATGGTGAGTGTAGCTCGTACAATGAGCATGATGTCTATGATGATGATCACACATATATATGATGATGATAAATTATATGTACCTATATGACAATACGCCACACAGACGCACACACACACACACATGTATATATATATGTGTGTGTGTGTGTTGATGATGATGGTGACACCGATGTTTAATGACATGTAACCCGTATGAGCGACGACGACCATGATAACGTATACGATGGTCATACTGATGGTAGCCTGTACGACTGATGATGTCGTTTGATGATTACAACAATTCATAAGATGGTGCCGACAGTGATCTCTAATATTGGGCGTTTTGTTTACGATAACCCATACGATGCTGACTACATCCCGTACGTGGCAATAGGTTGATGATGATGCTGATGATGATGCTGATGATGATGTTGTTGACGATGATGATGACACTGATAACGAGATATATGTTACCCGTATGATCAACGCCGACTACGATAGCCTATACAATGACAACGTTGATTACCCGCACGTCTGATGATGATGCCGTTTCATGGTGACGGTGATCGATGATTATGATGATGATAGCCACTATAATACATGATAATGATGACGGTGATCGATGCCATACAGACTCGTCTGACATAAAAATGTCACGTCTCAATAATGGAGTTAAGTTCCAGGTAGATATCGATAGCGATTCCATGAGTAGGATGGTATTTTAATGTTATCTGGTTAATTTTTTAATGAAACATTTTACAGTTTTGCAACATATACATTCTAAGAACATTTTTTGTGTTACTTATAGCTCATTCCTAAAGCTGTTCAACCAATTTTTGCTGACATGAAATCGAATACCGGCTGTTGTTTGATTTATGATTAAAGTGGTAGAACGTTTTCTGTAGTTATAATCAAAGTACTTGATGACTTTTATTTTGGAACCGGTTGGACTGAATTAATCAGAGAATGTTGTATAGAAGCTAAAACATATGTTGTTTTTGAGGTTAAGTCAACATCTATGTTGAACATGTTTACTTTCAAAAGAAACGTAAATGATCAATCCGGTACAATGTTATGCATTCCAGTCAGAAACCGACACATTCTGTACTTGGTAAGTTTTAATTTCTGTTTTTAATGATTTTTTCCAAATTCAGATGTCTATTAATTAACATGTTTAACAGGATTTCCCTGAGTGGTACGTGATTCAAGAATTTGGTGAAAATTGCATGAATTTGCTTTTCGAGCTTATTGCTTCAGATAGAGTGTTGTTTAACGTTTCATGTCATTGGGAATGAATGAGTTTTAGGCTAGAGGATGGATGGAATGAGGTTTTTAAACAAACCAACTTGAAAGGTGGTTCGTTTGTTGTGTTTGAAGTCATATCAGATTTTACATTTCATATTAATGTATTTCATGAAGATGACATAGAATTTATCCTTCATGGTCCAAATTAGCTGTTTCTCAACTATTAATTAAGCAATCAAGGTAGTTTCTCCCAAAACCCAATTCATCTTGATGAGCAAAATTATGACTCTAAAATCGTCTTCCACATGAATGCCACCAACAAATTGGTAAATTGAATTTTTAAATTTCTTTTTTATTTACAAGTATATTCGTTTAAATTTTAACTTTATAATATATTTGAAATTTGCTTTTCACAGCGTCTTCCGGGTCACATTGCTACCAAGATTGATGCCTATTATGGAATGCTAATCAATTTGGTCAATCCCGAAGGTCGTAAAAAAATGAAATTTCATGGTGAATTGTCGGAACTGAAATTCAGATATTGTTTACCAAAATGGAAAAATTTCAGGGCGGAAAATGATTTACAGATTTGTGATAAGTGCATATTTGAATATGACATCAGTGAAGGTACTTTGTTAGTTTCAAAAGTTGATTAGTGCAAGAATGCGCGTTGTGTTTTGGTGATTTTTGGAATATTTGTGATTTGGTGACTTTGGGAAACATTTGTGATTTGGTGACATTTGTGATTTTTGTAACATTTGTTACTTTCATGTTTAGATGGTTGTATTGATACATATTTTAGCATATTGTTTTGAATTATGGTTGGTTAACTTTTAAATGCTTTACTTTTATAGTTTCTTGTAACATATTGTTTTTAATGTTGGTTGGTTACATATTTTAGTTTATTGTTTTAATGGTGTCTTTTGTATGAAAACTTTTAAAGAATTGTAATTATGGAGTATCTTAAAACAAATCAAAAAAAACAAAAAACACTTTGTTGAAAACGCTAGTGATACGCTTATTAAATCGTAAAGAAGACTTGGTTAAATCTAAAAATGAAACAAAAAATACTTTGTTAAAAAACACTATTACGCTTGTAACACGCTAATGTACATAAACATATATAAATATCCTAATACGCTAGTAACATGCTTATCCCCTTTAATTTATATTAAAAACCATCTTCTATCAAAGTGTCTATTTTCAGCCACAGGTTCTCTGCAGTAAAAACTATGCCAATAATCTATTGGTTCTTAATTAAAAGGGAGGTAAAACTCAAAAAGCTCCAAAATATTGGCTCCAAATATCAAAAACTCCAAATTACATTTAACACTCCAAAAATCAAATTACACTCCAAATTATTAAAAAACTTTTCCACTCCACAAATTAATCAGACGACACAATTGAAGAAGAACAATCGAAGATGAACCTTATAGATGAAACAATGGAAGAAGAACATGTTTTATACTCCGATGAGGAAGCCAACGACGACAACGACGCTCAATCAGAAGACACTGAAAGCTACTCCAGCAAGGAAGCCAACGACAACGACGATCAAGCAGACGATGATATAGCGACGATGGCTATCGAACCCATCATTTGTTTTGCTACTACGAAAAATCCTACAAATGGGTTGATGAGGTTACCTAAGCTACGTACCGATTATGCAAACCCTAGAGGTGTCAGACTGGTAGTGGAGTTTGATAGTCTGGGTAGGTCACTGGCCAAACCAGATCAAAGTTTGCAAGTTTTTTAGGGGATGTTGTATGGGAAATAGTTGGCTTGAGACATTTAAGTTGGAGGGAGGTCACAAAGGAGCTTAGAGATAAACTGTGGAAACAAATAACGGTTATTCTTAATTTTTATTTGTGCATACTATATTTTGAGAAGTAATTTACCTTTACTGTATTGTATTATGCAGAAATATTTTGAGATTGAGGCATGTCATAGGCCTTCTGTGATGAATTGACTCGGACACCTTCTTCGGGATTTCCGAAGAAAAATGTATGCCAAATACATTATGCCGAACATCGGTAACCCTCTGAAGCTGAAGGCGATACCCAAGGGACACAGGACGATGATAAGGCAAGAAGACTGGGATCGCTTCGTTGAGTTCACACAATCAGAGCAGTTTCAGGTATAAATCCTCTACTCTGCAAACGTAGATTGATCGAGTATATATGGTTTATGTTTTTTTTAAATATAATGAAATGATTATAATGTGTGGTTGAAGAAAAAATCGGCTTCATCAAAGGGAGCTCGAGCAAAGAATGTTTTTGATCATCACATGGGACGATGAGGTTATACCTACCTTCGAGAGAAACTGGTAATCACCGTTAGCTGCTTTCTCTCTAGTTCAATGATTTGTTAGTTGTGTGTCTAATGCATGACTGTCAGCTGCTTTCTCTTGAATATTTTACAAGGTTAAAAAGAAGGAAATTGAACCAGGTGAGATCCCCGGTCATGCATTAATGTGGATGAAAGCAAGGGAGGACAAAGATGGTGCATACAAAAATGCTGTTGTCGAAGACGTGGCAACCAAATTAGTATGTTTTAGTATTAAACTTTTTAAATCATGTTAAAGTCAATTCATTGCCTTATATTGGTGTCAAACAAACTTGAGTCAATCTAACTTGTCTCAACACTTTATGTGGATACATAAGTGTGTTACTAGCGTATTAGAATATTTATATATGTTTTTGTACATATGCGTGTTACAAGCGTAATAGACTAGTTTGAACAAATATATAACATATTTTAACCTAATCGTTACAAAGTTTTTATTTACTTACAGTAGTTCATGAAATATGACGTTTTATGCTTGTAAGTAATCAGCAGTTTGACATTTGTTTTCTTGCAGGTTCAGCATGAGGAGCAGATCGCCTCCGGAGCCCTGACACTTGAACCATGCTCAGATGCCGTCACCTTAGTGCTTGGCAAAGAGAAAGGTGGGTTTGTAAAAGGGATTGGGTACTGATTGATAACATGTAAATATTGGGGTGTGAGTCGGGTATAAGGCTCGTTTAAGCAACGGATTGACCAACTTGAGTATGAGGCGGTGTAGAGAGATGAAGTGGTGAACAGGTTGACGACTCTACATGAATCCACGAATGCTATGCTAGCAAGCCGTGAGAAGGAATATTTAGCATTTGAGGCCAGGTTCAGACGTCTCGAAGGATTGTTGCCGCAAATGTCGACAAGTCAAGTAAGTGACGTATGCTACATATTAATTAATGCATTCGACATACATAATTGGCACTATTTTTGTCACAATTCGTAGGTAAATCCTGTTCCCAATCAGGTTGGTTCTAACCAAAGTACTAGTGCTGTGGCGCAAAATAAAATGCCAGCAACAGTAAGTAACTGACAGTTTCTTTGTTTATTACAACATTTCCATGTGATTTTTCATTTTCCATAACCTAATAAATTAATTTGTAGGCCAGTTCTGTGGGAAACATATTAACCTCAGGTGAGGCTGTGAAACAAGAGTCTGCTCCTCAGGTAAGCATTGGACAGTTTGATTGATTTTTTTTTAATAATTAACTTTCCATGTGAGTGTGCTGATTTTGCATAAGTTAATTGTAGGCCAAGTCTGTGGATAAAATAGTTGTCGAAACGGTACTCGCTCCCCATATCGCGACATAAGTAAGCATTTGACAATTTCAGTACTTTTTATAATTCGTTTCCAATGTGAGCGTGCTCATTTTCTATTACCGAATTGCAGGCCAAGTCTGTGGAAAAAAATGTTGACCAAACGGTACTCGATCCCCATAGTGCGACATCAGTAAGTATTTGGCAATTTCAGTTTTTATATTTTATAACCTAATAAGTCTAACAATTCCAATTTCTTTTATATTACCAATGAAGCCTGTAGAGAACAATTTTGACGAAACATCAACACAACTACACCACACTCCGGATAGTAACGGCTCGAAAAAACCATCAGTAAGTATTTGGCAATTTCAGTTTTCCCTTTAATTGTTGATTGATTTCCATCCATAAGCTGATTCTTTGAATGGTTTTTAGGTAAAACGGAGAAGCTGTAAAAAAAAGTTGATGTATCTACGGATGAAGCTTCCCCACCTGCTGAAATAAAGGTATGTACTGCGCAAAACATTGTTAATTTCCCATCAACATGGCATATCCATGGGTATGCACTTATATATTGACTTCAACATGGCATATCCATTGTTAATTTCACATGCTTTTTTATAGGTGTATGAGTGCTGTTTGTGTGTGCATGACAAACGTAACAAGGTGGCACGTGGTACAGTTCATTGGTCACCGGTTCCACAGCAGTTGCATGGAAAAGTAATCCCGGAGGTTTGCTATAAAGTTAGTATTGATGAAGTCATAAAGGAACAAGCAATTATTCCTTGTGAGGCAGGTGAAATTGTGACTGTTGGCGACGCAGCTGGTACTTTTGTTGCTTGGCTAGAAAACCTAATCTTATGTGACCAGGAGGTTTGTTCCCTTTTAACTTAACCGAACAAATATCTATGTTCATTTTCATTTAGTTTAAAAAATGAACACTTGTGTTCGTTTATGTTCGTTTGTTTATAATCTAAACTAACGTAATTGAACAAAGATAAACGAACATAAATGAACTTCCCGGTGAAAGGTTCACGAACAGTTAAACGAACGTTCGGTTCGTTTGCAGGCCTACTATTTTGTTCTATTCAATTACAAAATATGACATTAATTATACATATTTGTTTTTCATATTATGTTGTTCCAGCTACCACCACTCCCATCCTTAAAAGAACCAGACAGAGATGGCAAGAAGGCAAAGGCAATGTACAAAACAATAGACAGGGTGACCAAACAGAAGACAAGGAGCAATGCCAAGAAAACCGACGCCTTAGCTAGTATATAGGTAGTCGTTATTTTTGTATTTTGTAAGATATTTTGATATACATTTGCTTAAGTGAATATTATTGTTAATATAATTTGTTTCTAATTTTTTTTGTCATGCTTGATTATAGCTGTTTTATATTACTGCACAAAAAATAAAAATAATTATATATTGCCTAATTACACACAATTTGGCCACATAGAACACATTAAATAGATGTGGCCAAAAGTAAGACAATAGCCACACCTGAAATTACAAAAATTAGAGTCATAAATGACCATTAGCCACAACAAAAACATTTTTGTATGACGAAAGGGTACCAAAAACATTGGCCACACTTTCATCATGTGTGACAAACGGTAAGACAATGGCTACACCACAAACTACAAAAGAGTTTTTGACTAGCAAGTTCACATTTTTAGCTACATTGACAATAACCTCCAGTGTCTATAAGATATGATTAGCCACACTGTACCACACTATGTGTGACGAAAAGTTTGACAATAGCCACACTTTAAATTACGAATAGCATTATGTGTGACAAACGGTAAGACAATGGGCACACCACAAACTACAAAAGAATTTTTGACCAGCAAGTTCACATTTTTAGCCACATTGACAATAACCTCCAGTGTCTACATGATATGATTAGCCACACAGTACCTCATTATGTGTGACGCAAAGTTTGACAATAGCCACTCTTTAAATTATGAATAGCATTATGTGTGACAAAAGGTAAGACAATGGCCATACCACAAACTACAAAAGAGTTTTTGACAAGCAAGTTCACATTTTTAGCCACATTGACAATAACCTCCAGTGTCTATATGATATGATTAGCCACTCATTACCTCAATATGTGTGACGAAAAGTTAGACAATAGCCACACTTTCAATTACGAAAAGCATTATGTGTGACAAACAGTGAGACAATAGCCACACTATAATCTATGGAGGAGTGTTTGAGTGGCAAGTAAACATATTTAGCCACTTTTAATGTAATATCCAGTGTCTATATCATATAACTAGTCGCTCTATTATTAAATTTAAGTGGCCATTTCCTTGCTATATCCACACGGTATAGGTCACAAGGCAAGCTTAAAACAACCCTATTGGCCACATTATTTTAAAATTCATGTGGTTGAAATATTAATTCATGTGGCTATATACGTGCAATGGTCACTCATAGGAAATAGTCATGTTGCCATTTTCTACCGTTTAGCCACACTTATTGGAGAGGCTTCTTGATGGCCAGCAACTAATGCCTGTACCCTTTAGCCACACTTATTACCACATAAGGCCACTAAAAACTGTGTGTGGCCATATCATACCTACGGTGTCGCGACCTTTGGCCACATATGACCTGAACCAAATGTGTGTGGCTAAAGGCCTACGGCCACACTTTTTTCGTGTGACCAAAGGTCAATTTTCACATAGTGTTTTTGCTTATTTGATTTTCAAAAAGCAAAAGCAACTTTTGAAAAGCTCCATTTTGAAGCTTTTTTAGAAGCTTTAACAAACAACTTTTGCTTTTCAACAAACAAAATAGCAAATAAGCAAGTTTTAAAAGCTCACCCAAACACCCCCTAATCTCGCACTTGCAAGTTGCAACCTATGTTGCAGCCATGGTGGTCTAATTGACAAATTTATGCATAACGAGTGAACCAGGTAATGAGTAAAAAATGACGTTTTTTTTTGTTTGGTAAGAGTGTCACATGGTAGCAGTGGTGGAGGTATGAAGGTGATGTTTTGTTGGGAGAGGAACATAATGAGTCTAACAATGAATTAACAAAAAGTAAGTGACGATTGTTGATCTATCATTTTTTCATGTTTTATTTTATTGATTCTTATATTTTACCGAATCCCCTAGACATGATGGTGAACGGTGGGTCAAATTAGGTCTCAGCCAATTCGAAAGATGAAGCAACAGTGGAGAGGTTGCGCGATTAGAGGCTGCAGACGGAGGTGTGTGAGGAGAGAATAGAACTTGTAGACAGTTGTTCATAAATGATTATTTGGTCAAGTTTAATTGTAGTGGTAGCGAAGATGCGGTGATAGATGCTTGACACAATGATAGGATGTCTTTTAGTCTTCTATCTAGGTGATTTTCAAATCCGATATATAAGGGTAAAAAGTTTATTGAAAAAATTATGTTCAAGGCAAACTGGTGGTCAAAGATATGATGTCAGGTTGTTTTGGCTGCTAAGTGGAGGTCATCAAAACAAACTTTATAAAGCTGATTCGATATATTTTGACCATTAAAGTCCTTTTGGAAAAGTTAAGGGTGACTAACATTTATGTCTTGAAAACACTATTTTTGGAATTAGGAATTTAGGATAAAGAACACAATCTCATGTTGCTTGAACTTATTGAGGTGGCCTCCATTAGTTTTATTCTGTTTACAAAGTTGTACATCTGAGAGGTATGAAAGATGTTAATCAAGTGGGCACTGGGCAGTTGCACCTCCACTTGAGTATATTTGCTTAAAGTGTATGATCATGATGTGCATGCAAGACTCAAAACTGTTCTATTTACTTTTTTAAAACTTTTTTTTATGTAACAAAAGTTTGGTAAATTACTTTTTACTATCCTGTTTTGGTTGTTGAACACGAATCCAAAAGTTTGTCACAACATCGGTTTTGGTTGCTAAATATGAGTCCAAAAGTTTGTTACAACATCGCCCCGCCGCAACGCGGGGGTGAAAATACTTGTTTTATTTTAATTATGAATTTGTTTCCAAGTTTAATTATGTTTCTTATTTTTCTTGTTTCTTTAAAATATCGTTGAACTTTTTAATAATAACCAGAGAATAATTATTTTGTTTTCTTTCTTCTTTATCTTCTGTTCTTTGGAGATTTGCGGTTGTCTCAAAAAAACCGTATCAATTGGTGCTTTCATTAAGCCTTAGCCTAGATGGCTTTGGAAGAATTCTTATGGGGGCATCCACGACTACCGCTTTTTACTAGATCTAATCCCGCCCTATGGATCTCTTAGACATAACCATATTTTCTCTTTTGAGTCCTTTGATGATGAACCATTCTGGTGGTTCAATGGTTGGCATTAGAGTTCAGACATCCTCGCCTAGGTTGATTTCACTATATCAATGCTTACTCAATTGACGCTAGTTCCATCAATACAATTGCCAAGTCTGATCATGAAACCATTGTTGATGAGTTATTCAATATCTCCCCTTCTAATTCAGATTTGCAGTTGGATCCATATATGTTCAGGGTGCCACATTGGTTCATGGCGGTACATCGTCTTCATTTAATATTGTGCATATGAAACAGATGGTTACTATAGGATTGGGAGACGTGACCTTAGGTGGGCATGCAACTGGTAAATATAAGCAACAAAATGGTAATTTGATGGTTAATAAGATGCCGATTAAATTTACAACAATACAGTTAGCTCGTTGGCGCCAACATCGTTAAAAGGTGCAACAAGGTAACCCGCGTTGCGCCCCTTGTGGAGGTCTGTTAACATTGGTCCGAATAACACCAGAATACTCAAATGGTAGCCACCATGGTGCAATGTTGAGTCCGCCCTTAATGCCGATGTACGATTCGAGTGGCAACGTTATTCCGTCTATGGGTTTTTATCGAATCGAATAATGAATTTTCAAGTTAATCAAATCGAATAATCACAATAATTTATTTTTTTGCTACTATTCGTATTCGTATTCAAATAAAAGTTGAATTATTCGGTTCAAATTCTTATTTGTATTATATGCCATATCTGAAATTTGATTCTATTCGTATTTGAAACTCGAATTCAAATCGAATACGAACCGAATTCAAATAAATTCGATTTGATTCAAGTTCACCTATGTTAAAAAATTTAAAAATCAAAATCATAATTGTAAAACACACAAATATTAGTTGAAAGTAGCTACAATACCATGTGATAATAAGTTCAAAATTAAAATACAAATAGTATGGAGTAAGAAATAATAATATGTACTACCAGGTTTAAATATTTTGTAATGACCATTTATTATTTATGGAATTGGCCCAAACAAAAAATTATACATATTAATTTGAATTTGAATTCATATTTTGAATCGAAACGAATAATGAATCATAAATTTGTATTCGAATGGAATAATAAATTATAGAATCGAATTTCAAATGTTTTGAATTTGAATCAAATTCTGAACACCCCTAATTACGTCCTTGAGGACAAGGATGTTTCAAGGGGTCCGGAGTTGATACGATCTAAATACCACAAAGAGCCCGATCTAAAAGAGAGACCCGTAAGCCAACCCGTTATGAAGATTAAAAAGATTTGGATGAATCTTCTTCAAATATGTAAGGCCCTGATCCCGGTGCCCTACTTTGGGTGTTGGATTTACTCATAAACACAATCTAAATATTATAGTGAATTAAAACTTTTCGCGGAATATAAACACATCAACCAATCATTACATAAAACTTTAAATGTAGTCTTGATAAACATTTTCTTGTCTTTAACTAAACAAAACATAATAAACTAAAACATCATAACATTCTTTCCCTTCAGATGCCGGCCTCTTCAGTTCATGCCACGTGTCTCCCCCAAACCAGCTGCTTTAATCTATTTACATGTGTGCATACTAAAAGTCAGCTACGCTCAGTGAATTCTAGTTAATCAGGCAACATACATTGCATACACATACTTACATATACGTATCCGAAGATACATATTATATACATAACCTTTTTACCTTTCTTTCATATATGTATACGCACATTCATACTTTTACACTTTTATTCTTTCATACTTTCATATTTTAACTTACTTAGTACATACCATCTCAGATATTATTAGGGTCTGGTCCCTTCTGTGACATTCGTCATTTTTGAAACCCAAAAAACCCGACCCTTTTTAAATTTTCGACACCTTTCGAATCTTCATTAATTAATAAAATGGTGAATTACTTTTGTATTTATGTTCATGATGTTGTTTATGTTTACAATGTTGTTTTTATTATTTACGATGGTACAAATTTAATTATAAGTATTATATCATCTTTCTTTAATCAATTGAGTCAAAGACATTTAATGAGTTATAAAACATTCAGTTGATCAAAATCAATGATTTCAAGCCTTATGACTAGCCTCTTGACTAGCCATCAAATTAACTCACTTTAACCTTGTTATTAACGATTTTGAGCCTATATAAAGCTCACTCATTCTCTACAAGTTCTTTGCACAACTAATTTACACTCAAAATCATTCAAGCTTGTCAATTTCTCTCAAGTCTAAGTTTGACTTTCAAAAGACAACTTCTCAAGAAGTATTATTTTCTTCTCCTTTTGTGATACAATCCACATGTAATGTTTATTTCTTGTCATTACGCATAACGATTGTTTCCATGATGATAACCCAAATGACATTCATGGAGACATCATCCTTCGTAATCGGCTCGCTTATGTTTGGTTTATGAATTTTAGGTTTAAAAGTCAACTTTTATTTTTACAAACTAATAATCAAGAACAAACATTTTTTTTTGAACATACCACTTCTACTCACAAACCCGACTCAATAACCGGGTTTGTGTCCGACCAAAAAACGAACCACTCGTTAAAATAGTTTTCTTAAATTGTTCGGTTGGAACAAATTGGACTCATCTAAATTAATTAATATTTATTATATCCCACTTATTTTTCGAAGACTAAAATAAGTTAACTTAACAAATCAAATATCCAAAATCGTTTTTTAGTAAACCCTATATATATATATATATGTTTTTTTTTCTTTATAAATTTCTTTGTCATAAACCGAACGTCCTTGCCAAATTACTTTCTTTTCGCAAATTCTTTTTAAGCCTAACTATTTATTTATCTAAGGGTCGTTCGTTGAACCGAGCTTTGTCGGTTCACTTGCTTAAAGGCATTTTTCGCTCTCGACTCGCTTACTTAACACGCGAGTTTTTCATAACCCCTTTTTTAACTCTTTTAATATTTTTGGGGTGTAGCATGTCACAAATTTTTTTATTTCGTTAGTTATGCGCTTATTTACAAAACGATTCACATTTATCGTACATGTTAATATTATTCTTGCATATTGTTTATGATTATACGTGAACTTGCTTGCAACGTGTTTACTATTTTTATGGTGGAAGTTACGCAAACGCGTACACATAGTGGGAGGGTCCGATGGGACGTACTTGCGCCGTCTAACGTTACGACTTCGGTTGTTTACGTAAGGTGGTTCTCATTTCCCCGACTTCTGCGGCTTCGGCTAAATGAACGGGAGGACGACACTATTTGATTTCGTTTACATTATGTTTGAATGTTTATTGCATGACGATCATTGAATCACACATTTTATATATACGCAAAAACTTATGAAAACTCACCAACATTTGTTGTTGACAAAATATATTATTTTAAACGTGCTGCAGGTTGATACAATGAAGTGACATGACAAGAAAATTAGTTATACCTTAGGATTAATTCAATGAATAATATTTGCTTCATTTAGATGTGATGTTCTTTATGTCTCATTATCAAACTATTTTTGTACTTGCGAAATTATGAAATAAAATAAATATATTGTCACTATTAACAGTGTTACAAGCTTATCAGTGATCTGTACGTTGCACCCGGGCGTATTTCGCTTAAAGCCGGGGTGTTACACCTTCTATCTCATATAAATTTTGGGTCTAGTCCCTACCATCCACACAACCGTACAACCATAAAACCATACATTCATACATACATTTCTTCATATCATTATTCATATAATTACTTACATACTCTTAACCTTTTCTATATCATTCATTAAACATTCATATAGCATACACTTACCACTTAAGGTAAGTGTATTAACTAACCGCACACAGCCCCGAAAACATAGCAGAGAAATGGGACTAGAAACTCACTCGGATCCTGTGTATCTTGGAGTTAACTGTAACACCCCTCGTTAGTTGTGCACGACTAATTGTTTAATAATTATAAACATCACTTAACTACTCTTAACCAGATCATATTTCTAGGTTGGTGAACTACTTTAACTTAGTCATTGTGATACTGTTTCCCTTACAAACGGGGGTCTGAGGGCAGCGGCCCTGGCAGCGGGGTCCTAGGGGCGGCAACCCCTAGCAGGGTCTAAGGGGCAGAACCGAGTTTTAAAACTTCAATTAAAAATTCATCAAAAAATGAATCGAGTCGAGTTTTACAAACGAACCAAATCGAATATTCAAACGAATCGAGTCGAGTTTTACAAACAAATCGAATCGAATATTCAAACGAATCAAATCGAGTTTTACAAATGAATCGAATCGAATATTCAAACGAATAGAGTCATGTTTTACAAACGAATCAAGTCAAGTTTTACAAACAAGTCGAATCGACTTTTACGATTCCAATTAAGGGTGAACACATTTGGGTATGGGCCGAAAAACCAGACATAACCGACCCTAATATACCCAAACCGACCCTACAGTTTGGTGTTCTTGTTAGGTCCTGATATCTACAGAAAATCGGTCTCGCTTCTGGTTTGGTTTTGGACCGAAAAAACACGTGAAACCCAAACTGACCCGAAGAAATATGTTCATAGAAGAAGTTTGCGATTGATTTTCTTTCGTTTGATTTTGATGAACAATATCATTCTATATTTCTTACGCTGCCAAAATTACAAGCCTGAAACTCAAATGGTCTTCAAGTTTTCTTGTGTTCATCTTTGAAGGCTAGTAAAAGTGAAGAAACCCTAAAAGTGTATATATGTGAAGAAATGTTATAATATTTTCAAAGTTGTAGGTTATCAAGATACAACTTTTATAGAATGAAGTACAAAAACTTGAAGCTTTTTGTTATTGATTTTGAACCTTTTGATTTGTAAAAGAATATATAATATAATCTAAAAAAAGTAAAAGTCAAATACAGGAAAGCAAAACCCTGATACTATATATACAATGTTAAATAAATAATTTAATTTAAAAAGAAAACTTACAAGAAATGTGTTATACGTGTTGCCTTTTTAGTGAAGCATACAACCATCTATATTCACATTATTCAGTATCACGAGCCGGTCTTCAAAACCAACAATAAACTTCCTTCTTTACTTTACAACATCACGTACCGTAATAATCACACATCAACTCTGGCCTCCGGAATAAGCTCTGGCCTATCTATTTTCACTATCTTCTTTTCATCTTAATGTCTCTACCACAACAACGCTTCATTTAATGTGGTTCAGGCCGTATCTTTCATTGCAATTTAGATTTTCAAACCTACAAAAGGAAAATTTTCCGGTCTCAGTTCTATTGACGAAAACCGATGAACCGACGATAGGTAGGACTGAACCCGATAATCCTCAACTAGTCCAGTATTCGATCTTCATAATCAGTACATGTAGGTCCTCGGTCAGGTCGGGTTTCTCTCGGGTCGGTTCGGGTATTGTCCTTTGCACACCCCTAATTCCAATAGAATCGACTTTTTATTGATTTTCATGCCCTTTAGCTATAATCGTTTTCTTTCATCCTTCCTCGCCCGTATTACCCATTTTAACGAGTTGCAGCCTTAACAACCTTATCTACTCATTTTTACACATTCCGAACGCCACCCGTTCGTCCCGATTCATTCCAAACAACTTGTTTATGATCAAGCTTACGTTTTTCTTACACTCTAAGGTCCGATTCACTATCTTACCAAGTTTCATAGTGATCCGCCCTCAAATACTTAACCTTTTAACTAAAAATGTACTTTTTTCTTGTTCGATTTGAGTCTAGATTTAGATATGGGTGTGTCTCTTGCTTTGAGTCCGATTCAACGCTTGAATATGTATTCGTACCTTGTATCTCGTTTGTTTTGGTGAAGAATTAACACAACCCCACCTTGGTTTAGATTTGATCTGGATCCGGATGGAAGGAGAGTGTTTGTGTGTGTGTATGGAGGCAAGATGGTGGAAATGAAGGTTTAGGGAGGTTTAAGGGGTTTCTATAATATAAGCCCTAGGACCTTATGACCCATAACCATTCCCTAAACTCATATTTTATTTCTAAGCCCACAACTCAACTTATTATTATTTAACTTAACTAAATAATAACACGCTATTAAATAGACAAAATTCTTTTATTTATTATTTAAAAGTAGGATGTTACAAAATATTATCAAGAATCTTATCTCTTGATTTGTAAGTTATTTTATTTTAATTTTGAAATTGTTTCCTAGTTTGATTATGTTTCTTACTTTACTTGTTTTCTTTAAATATCGTTGAGTTTTAATAATAATAAGGGAATAATTATTTGGTTTTCCTTTCTTCTTTATCTTGTGATCTTGGGAGATTTCGGTTGTCTCAAATAATCCGCATCATATCATCTATAACCTACACATCAATATCCATAGATTTTTGCTAATATAATCATTTACTCGGTCTAAAATCTGAATAGCTGTCCAATAAAATGTCTAAGATGTTTCAAGATGTCATGTGGTATTTGAATTTCGTTTGCCATGATTAAAAACTTTATAGAAATGTAACTGATCGGGTGAAGTGAAGTACCTATGTAAAAGGCCATGAAAATTTGGTCATTGTTAGAAGAGACTATAATATGATTAAAGAAAAGTTTATAGACTTGTGTTTTAGGTGAAGTGACGGGTGGTCCATGGGAAAACCCTTAAGTGATTTAAGACCGTTGATAATCACGCGTTTAATCAATTTGTCTCGTTGAATTAGATGACTACATTTACTCGTATAATTGCAGGTAGGAGAAGATAGAAGATGGAGTTACGAGAACGTGGGCGAAAACGGTGAAGAAAACAGACTTGGAACGAAGAAGTTATGACGAAAAGAAGGAGGACATGTTAAAGGCCACCGTAGCTTACGGTAGCCACCGTAAGCTACGGTGGTATCTGAAGAAAACCACCACTGTATGGCAGTTTATACCTACCGTAGAGAATTTGGAAGCCACCGTAGGCTACGGTGGCTACCATAGCTTACGGTGGGCACGTCGCAGGACTTCGTAACTGCCATATTCACTTGTATTTGAGACAGCTTTTCACATCATTATCACATAGTTTCATCTAGAGACGACCTAAGGGTGATTTTGAGAGATTATTGATCAATTGTGAGTGTGGTAATCATTAAACACTTGTTTTTAATTCGTATGACTATTATAATCGAAGGGATGACGACCCGAAACATGTTCGGCTAAATTCCTTTGTGTTTTCCCTCGGATTGTAAGGTTTATTATGATTGTTTGGTTGAATGTTTATGCAATTTCTGAGATATTAGTTTGATCGTATTGATTAAATTATTATGGTGTTGATGAATTGATTGTTAATTTGTTATTTATTAAGTTCATGTTCTAAGCCGTCAATTCTTGGTTTTGTATGTAATCGAGATTAATCGGGAGGGACTCGGAATTAGATAATCTAATTGATATTTGAGTGATTACCTTGCGTTATATAATCCAAGTACTTGATCTTCAATTATCTCAATTGTTTACATAAACACGAACTTTATCTATTGTTCATCTCAGTTTAAACATTAACTTCGACATTCATAGAAACCTGAAACCGAGGGAAGACATATTTTCTCATATTGATTTTAAACTTGTTAAATTGTCTTTAGTTCTTATTGTTAAATCAAACCAAACGACCAAAGCATTGATTTTACTTTTTGCACTTAGTTTAATATATATTAGTTACAAAGCTACTTAGTATCACATTTTCCACAAACTCCTTGTATTCGACACCCGCTTATCGCTATCTAATTAGTTATAATCGGTTTATTTTTTAGTGAGTCTTTGACCTCACGTCAGTGAAGTGAACTAGTGAGGTACCATTGTACCAGCATAACAAGCCCATTAAAATAATTTTGGTCAACGTCGGGTTTACATTGGGCTTCATAGAAAGCCTAAACAACTTCAGCCAAATTTTCGTACTAGTGGTTTTAGTTTGCATGTGTTCTTAGGGCTTGTTTTTTGGGTTTCGGGTTTTCGAGTCATTCTTTGGGTTTCATAGTTTTAAATCCATACCCAAAACCCAATCCAAATCTCACGTTTTCTTAGGTTCAAGTTTATTCAGGTTGAGTTAATCGGCTTTCGGGAATGTAAGGAAATAAATAAAACATCTATGTTAATAGAAATACAACTTAGATTTACAACTACAATATCATAGTTGATTAAAGAGAATATACCATACTCAATTAAACCATACTCAGTTATGTTAAAAAATATAATTCAATCTATCCTCTTGTAGCACTTGACTCTCAAGGATTTCTCATTTTGTTATGTTTCCGCTTTTCTCTTATTGTTTAAGTTTAAATAAGGTCGATGGCTGCTCAATTTTTGACTAACATGGTTTTACCATGATGCGTGTGACATACTAGGATCTAGCCACGTGTTCAGGTCCGACTAAAATCTAATCACTCGCTTAAATATATTTCTTACTTTTTATGACCGTTTGACTTTCTTGTAAAGTCAAACTTATAAAAAAAATCGACTCACAAATATCACAACTCAATTCTTGAATGAAATTTACCAAATTTGGAAACTTTTAGGATGAAAACATAACTAAACCAATTAAAGAGGAAAATATATTTTTTAGTTATACACTCTAAAACTCCAAACTTTGGATGAATCCCATCACCGTCTTTGTTTATTTTATTTCATGTCCATTATTTTGAACCTAGAAATTATTTTCTAGGACCGTGTTTAACTGAACCCATCCGATTCAGCTCGCTTAGACACTTCAACTTCGGTTGTTATGCTTGGTGGTTCTCATTTCCCTTATTACTACGGTATCGGCCAAAGGAACATGGGCGAGATTATTTATTTTCATTTACTTTGTGTTTGGATTTATATCGCATGACTATTTTTGAATCACACGTTATATATGTGACATCCGACAATTTTGGGTCTCGATTTGTATACATTTTGTAATCATTTTTGTAAACTGTCGATTTTTCGCGTTTTATTTTAATAAATTATACTTCGTATTTGTGGTTAAGCTTGTAAGCCCGAACCGACAATTTATCAAATCATTGATGATATAACTCTAGCGTGTGTGAGGTTTGTCAAAATACCGTTAGTTTTAGTTTATAAGTTTGGTTAAATAAACTTTAGGGACTAAAGTGGATTTCCTTAAATCTATACAAGATTTAAATCATTTATAACTAAATATCAAACATGAGGGGCCAAAGTTAAACATTTATAAACATATATATAAACGTAAATCCTAACCCTAACCAATTTACACCCAGCCGCCACCCCATGTCTCTCTCTCTCTGCTCTCTCTCTCTCTCTGTTTCGTTTTCTGGCGCACCTCCGGCGGCCTGAATCGGCTCCGGCAACCCTCAGTTCTTCATCTCCGACGACCCCTGCTCGGCTCAGACAATTGTTCTCGGCCAAACATCATATGGTAAGCAATGAGATTTAGAGTTTTTATTTGTCTTTGTATCTAACTTATAATCGGTAATCAAATTTGATAATCATAACCGTTCGTAAAGAAAATGGATCTGGGTATAAGGTTTGGGTGGTCACAAGTTTGATTCCCCCCTTGAACCGACTTTGGAGAGTATTTTTGGGATTATTTTTATTTCATTAAATCGTAAATATACACAAACACTCGAAACATCCTAAGGTATCCTTACCTTACTCTTGTTTAAGTTTTATATATACACATACATATACTTTCATAATAATTTAAGGTATTCTTACCACAAAAACATTAGTTTTTATTGTGTTTCATGGATTATGAGCTTAACTTGGATTCCATTGTTTCAAATCTCCTTAAAGATTGTCTCATATGAGATGACCACTTTAAGTAGTCGAATGCGAGCGTTCCGCTCGCCATCCTAATTTTCGGTGTTGAAACAATAGAACCATGGTGGTGGTTCGTGGACTAGTGTTTTGACATGACGTTGTATTCCGATTTATTATTTTTGTTATAATCGTTATTTGAGTCGAAAACATGAAAAAGATGCGGTGGTACGTGCACATGTTTAGACCCCAACATGATAGTTTTGTAAAAAGGTTTTTAGTGTCGGAATATCAAGTCATGGTGGTTTATGCACGATTTTTCAACCTTTAAACCTTAAATCGTTATTATTACGTTTAAAGAATTTAAACCATTTTTCCTTTATTTTGTTATAAATTCTTATCACAAGTCTTTATTTATAAATGTTATATTTTTTTTATTGTTAATAATTCTTTTACATCTCGATAATATATGGTAAAGTTTTACACCAATTTTCTCATTTTGATTTCACAAGGATTTTATTGCAAATTTCGTTCATTAAAATCTCTTCGATATAAGTTAAAAAAAATAAATAATAAATAAATAAATATATCTATATATAAAGTTTGATCTATTCATAATGATTTTTAATATGCCATTTATTTTCATTAAGACCATTTACAAACAAAAATCTTATTTTATGAATTTCATCATATTAAGAAGGTTTTATGATAAATTTCACCTCAACTCTTCAAGTAAATTTCCTATTGTATAAACATTAAGTTGTCTTTAAAGTCCTTGTACAAAAAATTTATAAAAATTTTATTTTTATAACTATTCTGTTTATTTTGGACGATCACTTCAAAATTTTAATAATTTGAACTTCTCACAACATTTTTAATTCTACTAAATTATATTACACACGTGGTAGAATTTTCGCAACCCAAATTTATTATCATAACGAATTTCATCATGCAATCTTTGGTTCATTAAAAATTTTCACAAATAAAAATTTACATCATACGATTTACCACGTTTTAAAATTCTTATGATAGTTTTGCCATGATTTATTTTTAGAAATTCACAAACTTATAGCTTGTAATTTTCTTGAAATCTTCATGCAAAACTTCATAGAAATTCTATTTTAAAGACAAAAATCATTTACTAGTGATTACTCGATTTACAATAACAACCATTTTAACTTACCATGATATTTCTTCGTTATACGATATTAAAAAAAACGTGTGATTCACACGCTCGGATCTCAAAAATTGTATTAATATAATATAATATATATATATATATATATATATATATATATATATATATATTAATTTGTAATTTTAATTATCAAAATTTTCATGGATGTTTCAAACATTATTTGTAAATTATGATATTTTCAGTTTAATACTTATTATTTATTAGTCAAAAATCCCCTAAACGCAACCACAAGTTTCCCAAACACCCGTATTCCATCTCAAACTACCGCCTTAAATCAAACTCACTATCCTAATACTTCAAAGACATCGACAAACACACTCACAAATGTCATGAACATATACAAACCAAAGTTTACCCAACTATGACTTGAAATCCTTCGACCCATACTATGTTGAGTCACAAACCATATCACCACACCGTTTCCACCCACCATAGAGTTTGATATCAAAATAGCAACCCAAACACCCCTTACGAAATACATGTATAAACCGAATCTCAACCCAAACTAGTTAAGATCAAATTATCCTACCCATCAACCTAACCCGAACTCAAATAAGCAAAACCTCATCCAAATAGCCCAACCACTACTCACACAAGTCACCTAAGCCTAACCCACTCAAACAATCTAAACTCAACAAACCCCATCAACCCGAATCAAGAAAACCCAACCACACAAGTCAACCGAAGCACACTCACTCTTCACCAAGTTTCCCAAACCATCCACCATTCGAAGCCTAAAACCTCTCCATACACACGCAAGCCTCATTTTTCCCTTAATTTTTTTTACATATATATACAACTAGTGTAATTACAACGACCTCATGTGTTCAAATAATCACTTTTAAATTATAAACTCTTACAAAAAAATATAATAGTTTACGTGTTATGCTCATATCTTATAAATCATCTTTGAAAAATCTAAGATTGTCATGACAAAAAAAATTCTATTATGAGGATTTGTTTTCAAAAAGATTATTAAATAATTATATGGGTTATTTCAAGAATCATAAATATTGTCACCTAAGGTGATAAATCCCATAAAGACTTTATAAATACGAGGTTTCATTTTGAATGTTGAATGCAGGATTTATTTAGTAATAAATTACAACTTTCCTTATTTTGCATAAACGCAATGATCATGACTTCATAAATCTTTTTGGAACGCATTTATAAATGCTTTATAATTCATAATGTGACATGAATTTTGTTCAATAACGATTTACGCGAACTATTACCTCTTATTATCGCAAGCATTATTTCATAAATATTTTTCATCACAACCACTTTATGTATACAAATTCCCTTAACAATATGGATTACAAGATTTACATTCAATAATGATTTAAATATTTTCCCTAGCAATGCGTTACCGCGATGCCTTGTTAGTATATGCATTTCATAGAAACAATAAAACGGCTTCATTTGAGACTTCATTTTCGATTTTATTCTTATATTTTTTGAAGAGTATGATATACGCGATTACATATTTCGTCATTTATTCGAGTCTCATGGATTTTTACGATTTCTTTCATTTGATAAGATCTTTTGATGACAATATTATGCACATGAGATTTCATTTTGGTGTTTTGATTTTGACCGAATTCAAGTTATTCTATAACAATTTGTGGAATACATTCAAATCCTCAATTTCGCTAAAATTTTCGTTTTTCTTTTAAACGATATTTTCATAACTATGTTATTTATATTTAAGCATTCATGTAAACACGATTTTATGTATTATCCTACATCATTTCATCTGATCTATTAAGCGGTCTATGTGTGGTTGTCCGCAAGCTTTGGCACTATTAGAAAGCGTTATTATAATGACGATTATATAAATGGTTTCACAATAGTGGCCGTATTCACGTTTTATCACATTTCATCGATTGTTTTGGTTGTTAACTAAATGCTATTTTATTTATGTTGATACACGTATGCGTCACCCCAAAGAAACTCACCTCATTCTTGTGTTATTACATTTCATGTAATCCTATCCTCAGATACTTATAACCTCAAGTTTTCATGTGTGAAACTCAGCGTACGATGTTATTATTAACTGTATCGTTGTTTATCCCAACTTTATGTGTTCATTTATTGAACTTCTCATTTTTCACTTATCGGATTTCATTTATCGGTGTTATTTAGTGTTTCGACTTATAGACTCGACAATTATCTTGATGACATTTGACTTCAAATCTCATTTCATATTGTTTACCCTAAAATATTTTTTTTTATTTATTTAATCGATCTTCTTTACGTACTTAAACCGAACTGTTATTTTCACCTTGATTTATACCGTTGAATTTTGTTGCTTCAATTGTGTACCCCATTTTTCCCACTTATTTAAAAGTCAATCCAAAGAAAAATTTTCAACCACTGGTATTGGCTTGTCCACATTAGTAATTTCAATAAATTTATTTACACGTTTATATTTAAATATTTTAAAATAAATATGTCTCTTAAACCACACAATGGAACAAACCATGTAGACCATACGGCGATCTAAATAATTATGGGTGCACACTTAATTATCGAAATCCCCGTATGGAAGCCATAGTAAGTAAACTTGTGTGCGATAATTCAGACCCGAGAATGATAGCAGAAAAACGATAGAAATGCGAATTATGATAAGGGCACGGTGGATACGCCGCTGGTACTTCCTATATATAAGTGCCTTTATTATGTTCTCATTTAAAGATTTGACGTTATTCTTTTGTCAAAAAATTATTCTTGCAATTATTTTACAAAAGGCAATATTCGTTAGTAATTATTATTTTTTTATTTTTTTAGTTTATCTTATTTTCGGGATGAAATTCCTAAAGTAGTAGATACTGTGACATCCGTCAATTTCGGGTCTCGATTTGCATTCATTTTGTAATCATTTTTGTAACATGTCGATTTTTCGCGTTTTATTTTATTAAATTATACTTCGTATTTGTGGTTAAGCTTGTAAGCCCGAACCGGCAATATATCAAATCATTGATGATATAACTATAGCGTGTGTGAGGTTTGTCAAAATACCGTTAGTTTTAGTTTATAAGTTTGGTTAAATAAACTTTAGGGACTAAAGTATATTTCCTTAAAGCTATACAAGATTTAAATCATTTATAACTAAATATAAAACATGAGAGGCCAAAGTTAAACATTTATAAACATATATATAAACATAAACCCTAACCCTAACCATTTTACACCCAGCCGCCTCCCCCCTTGCCATTTTCCGGCAGCCTCGATTTTCCGGCAAGAAGCCGGCGACGCGACCTTCGACCCCAAACACCTCCGACGCGATCTCCGGAACTCTTCTCCCCCGTAACTCCGACACCACCACTCTCCTTCCCTCTCTCGGTTTCTCCTGCAGCCAAAGCGGTGGCCCGGTAACTCCATCACCTTCAGCTGCCCCCTTTTCCCCTCCTGGTCGTTTTTCCGGTGACAGGAAAACCGGTGCTCTCTCTCTCTCCCTCTCTCTCGCTCGATCCGTCTCTCTCACACTCTCTCTCTCTCTCTCACACTCTTGCGCGTGCGCGCTTGCTCCGTGTCTCTCTCTCTTTTTTCTCTATCTCTCTCTCCACCTTTCTCTCTCTCTCTGCCTCTCTCTCTACTCTCTCTCTGTTTCATTTTCCGGCGCGCCTCCGGTGGCCGGAATCGGCTCCGGCAACCCTCTGTTCTTCATCTCCGACGAACCTTGCTCGGCTCCGACAATTGTTCTCGGCCAAACAACATATAGTAAGCAATGAGATTTAGAGTTTTTATTTGTCTTTGTATTTAACTTATAATCGGTAATCGGATTTGATAATCATAACCGTTCTTAACGAAAATGGATCTGGGTATAAGGTTTGGGAGGTCACAAGTTCGATTCCCCCTTGAACCGACTTTGGAGAGTATTTTTGAGATTATTATTATTAATCTCATAACTTATTATAAAACTCATTATTATTATTATTATTGTTATTAGTATCATTAATAAAACAATTATTTTTATCAACATTCTCATAATAAATGGATTAATATTATTATGATTATTATCGTTATTATTATGATTATTAAGTAATACTATTAAGTTCTATTATTTTTAATATTATCCACCTGTTTTATTGAACCGAAACCCATGTCGGGCCTAGTTGCCATTTAACGTCATCGTTACTCGAGTTATATTTTTTTATCACTAATACTATTATTATTAAAAAGTTATAAGTATTAGTTTTATCATTAATATGACACATATAATTATTTATATAATTTATAAAATAATAATAATTATTATTATTAGTAAAATTCATAAATCTATTAATAATGTATTCAACAACAAAAGTAATTATTATTATACTGATTATTATTATTATTACTATTATTAGTTTTAACAACAATTCTCGATTGATAGTATATTTATATATTATTATCATCATTATCTTATATATATATTTATATATATAAATAACATATTTTTAAGGTTATTATTACCATTACTATCTTTATCATTAATAATATTATTATAAGCTTCATTATCAATCCATTTGTTAACATCGAACTTTTGATTTAAAACCCGTCATGTTTCTATTTAATATTGGTTTAGTTGTTTAAAAGCCCAATAAAATAATATTATTTTATTTTAATTATCAATTAAGTATGTGTCCCTAATCGTTAACAAGTTAATCGCTAACCTGATTAACAACCGAACATTCCCGTTCAATGTTTCAAATGTAGTTTCAACTAAAGTTCAAGTTCATTAATATATTATTTATTCGTTTTCAATAATTAGCTTTCAAGTCGGATTCGTTTGTTTCGTCACAAGCTTTCTATATTTCGATCATTTATTATTTCTCGATTCGTTAATCGACGTGAGTACTTTCATACCCCGTTTTCCATCTTTCGTTTTGGGGTGACATTTCATACTTATTCAACCAAATGCTTTATACAAGAATCTTAAACTCACAAACATGATTGTATACATTACTTAAATACCTTCTCGATTTGGTGTTCTATGATTATATGCTTACGTGTTTATCGCTTTTGGTTAGTGGAAGTCTATAAATCCTAGACTACTTGGCATCCCTTTGTAGCAAGGTGTCGTTAACGTAATGAAATTAACAATATTATATTAAATCCTAGACTATTTGGTATCCCCTTATAGTTAGGTGTCGCTAACGTAATTCAATTAGCGATTTTATCCAAATTATGGCTTATATTTATTGTTTCATATACAAGTTTTGTGGTTTTTTCTTATTATATACTTATATGCTCAAACTTATGAATTTCTCACCAACCTTTGTGTTGACAAACTTTATTTTAAGAAATGTTACAGGTTTGACTTTTGTTGACTCGAGGACTTGACGAAAAACGTTACCAAGACTATTAGGATATTAGTAACACGAACAATATAATTGTTACTTGTATTCAATTTGTTTGTGTGAACGAGATGTGTTGATTATTGATTAATGAATTAAAATGAGTTGAATAAATATTGTCACTCTAAATAGTGTCTTGTGTTTTGGGGCAATCGGTTCACCCCGGCATGTTCTGCCTATCACACCCCAAAATCATTAACTTGGCAACGGAAGACTTAATTTAGTTAATTTGGGCGGTGACAGGTGCTGTTCAGCCAATCATATTAAAAAATAATGAACCGTAAGTTGGACTTTTTTAAATATCAGAGTTTTACACGTGTCATACATGCATGGTTCTATTTTAAATTACAAGTCCAACTATCATTCATTCAAACATACAACACCATTTTCCCAAATCCTTCACGAAGCATCCATTTTCTTCATTTACCTGAAAAGTATGTTAAAATAATTTTGTCAACACGAATGTTGGTGTGTTTCTCAATTAATAAAAGAAAACCGGGATGTAACAGTTCTCGACTTTACTCCCATTTATTCATCATTCTTATCAATGATAAAAAATAATTTTCATCATTCACCATTCTTTTCATTGGTAATATTCATTATTCACCATTCTTTTCAATGGGAATTTAATTTCCATTTTTCCAATCATAGCTATATATTTCTTAAACAAAACGTGTTAGTTGTAAACGAGCAAAAAGTACAACACATGTATGACTATCAATATGATAAACCTGATACATACCAAAATCAAAATATTCCCACCTTTTCAACCAGATCGACTGGAAGAGTGGGGGGCGTCGCCCCGATAGATCTACCAATTTTTTGGGCCCTTCTCTAGGTTAACAGTTTTTCCTTTCATAATGACTCATCTCATTTAACACAATTTGTAAAATATATAGCCCTTTTCTTTACATACTTCTCCACCAAAAACATTTATAAATCATTAAAATATTTAAAGTGGGGATTTACGAGAAAACTCACCTTTGCCTCGGCTCAAATAACATTCAAGTGTGATAATATGTCAATCAACGTCAAGATCTTGTTAATAGTCATCCAAATGATAACCGGATTCCTATGTTTAGTACCAAGTATATTAACACATAAACATAGATACAAATGGAATCCTATCATAACTTAATTTATTTATCCTCACGTGTCTTATTTATTATAATTTTAAAAATTAAATTACAAACTTTTATTGTTTAGGAAAAATCGTAACTGAATCGAATGTTTTAAAATATCCTATAAATATACTGGAACACCATAGTTTCAAATAATTGTTGTAAAACTAATATATGATTTCGAAACTACACTTGGACGTTATTTAATAAGAGTATATATATTTATTTTAAAATATAATATTCTTTTACTAATAGACGCGTGTTTGAATTCTGACAAATATATTATATACCACTTTCTTAACAAAACATAATATAATAGTTATTATTATTTATACTGAAACGTGTTATATTAATATTCTTAATATAAAAACTTTGTTTCCATATTTTATATAAAAGTTTACATTTTCTAAAAGTATATATTTATTTTTAATATTAATTGTCGTCACTATCCGAATAAAGTATTCCAGTCCAAATATCGTGTGTATAAATATATACAAACGCACGAAATCGTCCAAGTCTCAATTGTATCATGTTGGGACTTATATTTTAGACCGACACATCGAATTAATATTTGGGTGAAAAATATATTATTTTGGTCTCAACCAAGGGTGGATGGCTTGAAGACCAAGTCATGCTAGACTAGTGTAAATAGATATTTTTATTCATTTGTCTAGTATGAGTGACTGTATTGTGTATGTGTGAGATTTAGGGTTTTATCCCTTTGAGAGAGTCTCTGCCTCTAGGATGAGCTCTCCTGGTGGCGGCTGAGATATTTCTTAATTTATTGTATGTATGAATGTAACATCCTAAAATTTATAATGTTGAATAAAGGAAGTTATGTTTAGTGATTTCGCGTAATTAATTAATATCGGGTAAGGAGCGGATCATGAACTTGGAATAATTGAGATGGGTTAAATGAGAATGGGCCTTAGGTCCATGGGATTTAAGGGATATAAATACCCCCTAAACCCAAAAATATCTTTCATTCTATCACTTCTCTAACACACTCCAAAACACACACACCACACAACTTCGCCGCCGGCCGAGGGAAGAACCGGGCAGATCCGGGAGAGAGAGAGAGAGAGCGTTGGTTGTGATTAAACAAGTAAACGAGATCCAAACGAGCTCAAAAAGGTATGATTCTTGATCTTTTAAGTTTAAAGATCCGAGCTTTATAGCGTATATACGATCGGAAACGGTTGGGGAACGCAGGGGGTGATGTCGAACCATAGCAAGGGTGTTAAAATCACTCGAAATGCTGGTCAGAAACTAAAACAGCGGCTGATCTGGGCAACTTCGCCTTCAAAGCGACAACTTCGCCTGAGGCCAAGTTCGCCTAATTGATAACTTCGCTTACGGCCAAGTTCGCCTAACTGGTAACTTCGCCTAAAGCCAAGTTCGCCTGATAACTTCGCCTAGAGCTAAGTTCGCCTGAGGTTTAACTTCGCCTAAAGCCAAGTTCGCCTGATAACTTCGCTTACGGCCAAGTTCTCCTAACTGGTAACTTCGCCTAAAGCCAAGTTCGCATGATAACTTCGCCTAAAGCTAAGTTCGCCTAAGGTTTAACTTCGCTTAAAGTCAAGTTCGTTTAGAAAATGAATTAAAAATCTAATGAAAAATGTGTTAAGACAGTTAATGGAAATAAAATATTTCCAAGCTAACCTGGCAGCTCGACCCCAGCCAGGGGCTCTGCCCCTTGGACCCTGCTAGGGGCTGCCGCCCCTAGACCCCGCTGCCAGGGGCGCTGCCCCCAGACCCCCGTTCGTTGTGGGTCATATAAAGATAGAAATACATTATGAGAAGTGATAGTTAATTGATATGTATACTTGTTATACAGTCAGCCGTGCACAACTGAAGAAAGGGATTACGATTAACGGTGAACGTAACCGTGTTCAGGTGAGTTTCTAGCCCCATTTATGTGTTATGTTTTCGAGGCTGTGTGCATACTCAATGTGTTTGTTAATACGCTTATTCTAAGAGATAAGTGTATGCCTTATGTGAATAATGTGAAATGTATGAATGATGGCTTGACGGTACGTGAACGATCTTCGGATATTGCACGTACTGTCAGGTTGTAACGCTAAGTATAAGGTAAGTATGATATGTATGCTTATGTGTATGAACGTGATAAAGTTAATAAAAGAAGGAAATGACGGTTGCATGGTTGTATGGTTACGAAAAGGGTACCGAGCCCTAATAATACTCGAGGTATGATGTATGGGTGTATGGTAACGAAGAGGGAATCGAACCCTACTAATATTCGAGAACTAGGGAACCGAACCCTACGAATATTCGAGGAAAGAGGGAAACCGAGCCCTAATAATACTCGTGGAAAGAGGGTACCGAGCCCTAATAATACTCGAGGAAGGAGGGTACCGAGCCCTAATAATACTCGAGGAAGGAGGGTACCGGGCCCTAATAATACTCGAGGAATGTACGGCGTAATGCTCTTTATAACGTAAGATATGAAGGTAAGTTAATACAAAAGAAAGAATGAAAGTATGAAAGAATGAAAGTATGAAAGTATGAATGAAAGAATATAAGTTTATGTGTATTGTATAGTGTATGATTAACTAGAACTCACTCAGCGTAGCTGACTTTTAGTATGCACGCAGGTGAGTAGGATGAGGCGGCTCGCTTGAGGAGACACGTGGCATTGAACAAGAGCCTGGCATCTGAAGACTTATGATGTTTTAATTTTAATGCTTTAATGTTGAAAGACAAAGGATGTTTTGAGACAAGTTATGAATTATGTAATGTTTTATGAAAGTTTTATATTCCGCGTAAATGTTTTAATTAACTCTGATATTTAGAACTGTGTTTATGAGTAAATCCAACACGAAAGTAGGGCTACCGGTAACGGGGCCTTACAATGAATGTATGTATGAGTGTTTCATCTTAATTAGAATCATTCGGCTAATATTTCATACTACCGTTTCTATCTTGTTTGTGTTTTGATTACAATTGTTCATCCTACTTTATTGTTGATTGTTAATCAAATCCGGCTCTCTCCTAATACACCTCATCCGTCCAAATAACATCATTCAAGAGTGAATACGAGTTAGATTCGATCCTAGCCCTAGATCCGAGCTCCACACCGTTGATTAGTAATGACTATTATTCATGCTTCCGCACCGGGGCTCGGACCTGTCAATTGGTATCAGAGCCTGGGTTACCGAATCGTTCAGACTAACCGCTGAACAGATTCATTTCGCTCTTGAATACACCATGGACGTTAAATGATGAAGTTCGTTGAAATTATTTTTTGGGGGTTTTGAAATTATTTGATGATTCGGAGAAAAGTATATGGATTGATGTTTGGGTTGATGACTCATTTGGAGATCCAACATCAATTTCATGTTTATTTGGTCAAAACGGTCCAGATCTGATGTAACAGTGTTATTTGGCTCGTTTTGGGGCAACACTGTTCATCTGATTATTTCTAGATCTGAAAAGGTTGATTATGATATGAAGATAGGTTTCTTTGATTTCGATATGACTTGGATAGGGCTATATTGATTAATTTCAGATTATGAAACTTGTTTCTGGATTTGAAAAATTAGGGTTTTGTGTGCTCGTGCTGAACAAACGGTAGATGTTTGTTGAAAAATATTGCTGATGGTACAAACTGATAAGGAGAATGTACAAGTCAAGAATGAACAAGTACTAAAGGCAATTTCATCATTGTTTATTGTAGCAAATGCAAAGTGAATATTCGAGCAGGTTCTGCAAGGGAAAATCAGTAACTGATTATGCAGAAATGAAGTTTTGATGTATCGAGCACACTATGAAAAAAATTAAGATTGGACTCGAGTATTGTAAATGACTAAGTGTTGCTTCGAGCACAGGAGGTGTTTTGCCCAAGCACATCTTTGTTTTGCTCGAGCACAGGTTATTTCGAGCACATCTTATATCGAGCACATCAAATTCGAGCACACTTTGTGAAACCCAGAGCATATCCTTTGTCTTCTCAAGAAAACTATCTTTAAGTCTCGAGCACACTTTGTTATTTATTCGAGCAGACTCTTTCTCGAGCATACTTTGTTTTGCCATGAACAATTATGTTTGTGAAGAGAAAACTCAAGTTTGTGTCGAGCACACCCTTGCTCCCGAGCACACTTTTACTCCCGAGCATGTTTGGTGGAAAATGAAAAAGCACTAAATAATCTGAGCACACTTTTGTTTCCGAGCACTAAGTAATCCGAGCACACTTGTACTTCCGAGCACACCTTGTGCTAGTTGAAAATTGAAAAATCACAAGTGTTTTGATTTCCGGGTACACTTTGTGTAGGAAAGTGCTTCGGGGTACACTTTGTGCTAGTGCTAAAATTGAAAAAAATCACAAGTACTCCTGAGCACACTTTTGCTCCCAAGCACACTCTGTGCTCGGTGAAAAATTTGAAAAATCACAAGTGTTTTGCTTTCCGAGTACACTTTGATTTCCGAGTACACTTTGATTTCCGAGTACACTTTGCTTTCCGAGTACACTTTGTGCTTGGAAATGAATCAAAGTATGCTTTGTGCTTGAAAATGAATCAGAGTATGCTTTGTGCTAGGAAAGTGCTCCCAAGCACATTGTGTGCTAGGAAACGGTTTGTGAAACATTTCAAAGTTTTGAATAAACTTTTGAGATTTTTAGTACCGTTGACCATTTGACCAAGCTGTTCTCTACGGAAGATATATACCAGGGGTATTTTGGTAATTTTTCTCCAATCATCAACAAGCTTATGGAATTCAAATCTCATCCAATTTCACGACTTCATCAAAAGCTTTACAAGAACAAGTGTTGACCAAGCTTAAGGATTTAATCACTTTTAGTGTCAACCAACTTTTGAATATGTTTATCTGAGATTTTTACAATCTTGATGAGGATGATCAAGATTGTTTCACCCACACTTGATTTGAAGACACATTTATTAAAGACAATTGCAACGAAATTGGGGGAGTAAAAATCTTTGAATTTCATTGCAAATGGATAGCTTCAAATCAAGTAAAAGACTCAAGATAAGAAAAAGTTGATCAAGATCAATAATCCAAGGTTTTTCAAAGACGTTTCATCATTGTAAGTTTTCAGATTTCCTAGTACGGATGAGAAGATGGAGTCATCACGAGCAACAATGTTGAAGGGATGATCAGTAGAATCTAACCTCCTATGAAATAGTCACTTAAACAGTCAACAACGGGTATGGTTGACTTGAATGCTATCTTAATTCAGGGAATGGTTTGAAGATGATTTACATGGGAAGAAACGGTTTTGAAGAATTGAAGATTATTTGATTATTACAATGAGTTTATTTATTTTTGTGATGACCTTGTTACTTGAGGTTGATATTTGAAGTTCAACACCTCGTTCATATACCCATACAACTATATCCAAAAGTGATATAAGAGTGATGATTCGAAATGAACAATGGGAGAAGCTTAACGTGAGGGGGAGAATTTCAATGAAAGACAACGAGTTATGAGGTGATCATGGAAGAAATTCGATGGCATCGGTCTAAAGGGGAGATTGTTGGGACTTATATTTTAGACCGACGCATTGAATTAATCTTTGGGTGAAATTGACAGGTCCGAGCCCCAGTGCGGAAGCGTGAATAATAGTCATTACTAATCAACGGTGTGGAGCTCGGATCTAGGGTTAGGATCGAATCTAACTCGTATTCACTCTTGAATGTGTTATTTAGACGGATGAGGTGTATTGGGAGAGAGCCTGATTTGATTAACAATCAACAATAAAGTAGGATGAACAATTATAATCAAAACACAAACAAGATAGAAACGGTAGTATGAAATATTAGCCAAATGATTCTCATTAAGATGAAACACTCATTCATACATTCATACATACAATCAATTAAGAAATATCTCAGCCGCCACCAGGAGAGCTCATCCTGGAGGCAGAGACTCTCTCAAAGGGATAAAACCCTAAATTTCACACATACACAATACAGTCACTCATACAAGACAAATGAATAAAAATATCTATTTATACTAGTCTAGCATGACTTGGTCTTCAAGCCATCCACCCTTGGTTGAGACCAAAATAATATATTTTTCACCCAAAGATTAATTCGATGCGTCGGTCTAAAATTTAAGTCCCAACATATCATTTTTATCACTAGATATATCTAGCGGTTTTTTAAATAATTATTAACAACATTTTGTCCAAGTTATGTTCGATAACAATATTTATATTAATCTCTTGTTATCTATCTTTTTCAACACTTAAAGATATACATTCTCGCGTATGGTTCGAGTTTATAAATCTGCTCAAAACCCGCATGAAATGTGATCCGGCTATACCAACGCATTCTTTTTTGCGGCACTAACGTTTCTCCGGTCTCGGATCGTCCATACGATACCTCAAAACCTACATGCAACTCATTTTAAGAAACTATTTCCGTTCTATAATCTGACCAGTAACTTACGAAGCTTATAACTCACCATCTAAATATCTGATCATCGATTCCTTCAGTGGAATCAGAGATCTATATGTTAGGAAGGTTCACCAAGAATTTCAGATTGATCCGATGGTCATATCTCCGGTAATCTACATTTCTTTAGAGCTGCGTTTTCAAAATCCGACCAGCGAGCTGAACCCTAAATGGGTTTAGAAACCTAGCTTAAGCAACTCCGATCCTCATCTCCACCGTTCAAAATGATTATCTATGGGTTATGAACCCTCTGTTAAAATACCAAAATGATCGGACCGTTAGATCTTTAGGTATAGACCGATCTTTGCGGACATGCAAAACTAATATAATCTGTCCAGGTTTTAAAATGGGTTTTTAACGAACTTAAGCTCAGAATTAAGACAAACAGAGCTTACCATCAGGTTCGGGATGTCGAAAAATGGTTCCAAGTAGAAGACGGGCTTCGGCCGCCACCGGACCACCGCCGGCCACCGCGGACTACCTCCGGCCGCGGCCACCTTGCCGGAATCCTCTAGCCTCTCTCTACTCTCTCTCTCTCTCTCTCTCTCTCTCTAATAATGCAGAATTTTGTAGAAGAATGAATAACATGTGGGGTTGCCCACTTATATAGGCGCGTTTTAAACGCGTTTTGTGATCGTGTTTCGGTCTCTCGCTTTAACGAACCCGCTACTACAAGTGACGTTGTATTTTCCAAATACATTTTATCAAAATACTTATTCTTATTCTGTTCTCGACTTAAATTTGTCTCATTAACTTATTATTCTGTTAATAAGTTATTGACAATTGTTACCCAATGTCGGTTCCGTGTTATTCCGAACTTAATAAAACTAGTATTGTTTTTCCCAAAAACAACTCATCCAAACTTATGGTGTATATTTGATTTATTTTATCTAAATGCTAAACCGCAAATACGGAGATAATATCAACTTTTACAAGTGTCAGATCCCCGATTTCAGCTGGATCTTACTCAAATCATGTCATAACTCACACAAATAGATGTGTCGACAAGGGAGTTAATGATGGGTTGCTATATTTAGAAAGATTACTGTTTATTAAAGGCGGAATCAATAATAAACAGGGTGGTTGCTATCAATATTCATATGCAAGTAACACACACAAGATTCACTCAAATGATTTCCATTTATACGAAGATCATCATACAAAAGGATAATCAATTTAGGGTTTCTTGTAGGAAGGTTTTATCCGTACTATAGTGAGACAGCCGTCACACACAATATTCTTTCTTAATTAATGTGTCTGTCTGCCTTGTGTGTTCTCTCTTCTCAGGTGTGCCCTAATTATTCCTTTTATAGGCCTGACACCTGTGGACAGCTGTCATTCCTTCTTGAAGACCCTAAACGTAAATACATATTCAGAAATATTCTAAGTGTAAAACAAGTCTTCCGAGTAGGCTTTGCATCAATCTTGTCTTTCCGAGTATGCTCTGCCATCCTTTAGGACTTGGTAATATAGAAGTGTGCTCGGAATCAGTTTCCGGGTAGACTTTACTTGAAGAGTATTTTACCAAGTAAAATACTCACCGGGTAGACTTCAATCTTCTTGACTTTGCCAGACTTTGCCCGACAAATCCTTACGAGCAACCTTGTTCTTCAATGGTCCCTTCAACCCTTTGCTAGAGAATAGCTTATTAGCAAAGTGTGCTTCGTAGCACTGTTCCTTGCTTAAGTTGAACCTTGCCCGATCACACTTGAGATATATCATTAAATCATCAAGCCTACTTGGACCATAATTATTAATGAATACCTTGCCCGGTCTTCCAATTACTTGGCTTCATGAGCTTGGTTAGCCTAAAGCTTACTCGAAAGTGAACTTTACTTGGTTGTGAAGAACAAACCTGCTTGATACAGTGCACCATGCCCAGACTTGCATTAACTAGTAAACCTTGCCCGGTAATACACTAATTTGCAAACCCTGCTCGGATATTCACTAAAGAAGACTTAAAGAAGATAACCCTGCCCGATAGACAAAATATCGTACCCGGCTAAGTAGAAACTTTCTCGGAAGTCTAAAGTGTGCCCGGATCCATACTTAGCGAATTCTGAGGAGGCTGAGAAGATTCCAATCTCCCATATGTCTCTTTAGAACAAATCTTTGTCTCACAATCTCCCCCTTAAGGTCAATTGTTTGACTCAACAATCTCCCCCTAGATTGGAACACCTCAGCTGACCCAAAACATTTCTAAGGTTACTTACACTTAGTCAAAATACACATCAAATTAAAAGTTAAATTACATAATCAATTAACATAAACAAATTACATATTAAAAAAAGCTGTCATAAGACATTAAAAAGTAAAGCCTAATCTAGGAATTTTGTCTCTTTCATGCATTGTATGCGGCTTGTCTTTTGTTTGTTATCACTGATGCAGCTCTCATTTTGAAAATATCAAGGGCTTGGTAATGAGTATGACCTTCTGGTATGACCAAGTCCCTAATATCCATTAGATCTTCATCATGTAAGCAATTCAAGTCTTCATCCTTCTTGATAATCCCCAGTACTTTTCCATCAGAGTTTCTCAGCAAATAATGGTCATCTTTTTCTTTGTATTCAATTTCAGTAATGTAGGTTCCCTGGACGGATCGCACGAGATATCGCGGTCTACTCAGGTGCGGAATCCCTGCGTAGATCGTTACGAGTATAGAACACAAACACACGAATACACAAAACACGTTATATGTTATAACCGAACTCACGTGATGTAAATATCACTGTTACAAGACACACGTTACCGAACAAACTAGATTCACTGAACAACTCACTAACTGATTGATTAGCCTAAACCAGCCGTAACCTATCAATATAAATACATGACAACTTCGCCTGATATGTTCAGGCGAAGTTGTCCATAACTTCGCTTGTTCAACAAGTTCGCCTAGGCGAACTTGTTGACAACTTCGCTTGTACAAAAACATAAATAACATTACAGACTCGATTACAGACACTAGACTATGAACTACTGACATTTATGCACCAACAGACTCCCCCTTGGCAGTAGCTTCATATCTTGATCTTTAAGCTCTTGTCTTGTAATCCTGTATCTTCACGCATGCACTCCTTCTCTAACACATACCGTGACTACTCGCTGATATTTCCTTGCTTCATCCTTCCAAGCAGGAATATAGAATATCTTCATTTCATTCAACACTTGCAGATCAGCTTTCGATAAGTTAACAAGATGCATCGGATCATACACCCTCAGCACTTCTTGTTTGTCTTCGTCTTCCATCACGGCTTCAGCAGTCTGGCAATCAACATACCACCATTTTAGATTCTTCAACACATCTTGAGGCATAGTCTTCATTGGAACCTCCTTGATGCATCGGATCGGTTTGTACTTCATCACCATCTATGGCTTGCCATCTGCTCTCATTCCCCTTTCTGTATCTGTCACGAGCTTTCCCTTCTGTGGCTTTAATAATTCAAACTTCTTCTCTTTTATGCTTTCTTTCCACACGATCTTCCCAATCACTCTTGCCATGTTGTCGTTACTTCTATTTATCAGGCCCAACCTGGCCAAATCCTTCACCTCACATTCCGGCAACGTATTGAGAGATCTCAGGGTTCTTTTGAAGTATTGAATACCATCATAACGCTTCACCACAAACAACTTTATCTGTTCATCATATATCCAACAGATAATTCCCTTCTTCGACTCAGCATAGCCTTTGATGTTATAACTCTTCTTGAACATGGCTGGAACAGCAGGCTTCTTGGTCTTAATAAACCAATGAGCACAGCCTTCCTTCCACCTAGGCTGCTCCTCCCACTCAGTCTCATCCATCTCAGTACCCATGTCGGCTTTCTCAACATCTGGGATCTCGTGTTCAACGTCTTCTTCTACTATCTCCCCCTCTTCTATCCCATCTTCAATCACAATCTGTGCGCCAATCTTCTCAATCTCCTCACACGGCAGCACATCATCATCAAACACATCATCATCTAGCATATCATCATCTAACTCTCTCAACGCATCAATCACATCATCTTCATCATCAACCATCACCACCTCATCACCACCAACTGCACCTGCAGACTCCCCCTGAGCTGTGGAAGTCCCAAGAGCTTGAGTAGTTCTTGGCAACTCACCACCTGCACCTTTCGGTGCATTGGGATCATCGTCTCTGTCGTTTCTCTTCTTAGTCCTTAACTCGTCGCCTCTACAGCCTGTCTCCCCCTGAGATGCCAAGAACGCCTTCATAGCATCTATAATCCTCCCATGCTCAACCAGGAGGGACGACTGTAGTTGATTTTCTGCAACAAGGCGTTGAATAGCCTGGGTCTGGATAAAGTTGATCCTTGATTGCTCTGCCACGACCCGCTCAAGTGCAGCTATTCTCTCCGAGTCTGAGATGGTTGCATCGAAATCAAATCTCATATTAGATGTATCTGGAGTATACTCAGCAGGGATTTCGAATGCAACCGGGACTTCAGAAGCAGTTGGGGACATAACCGCAGGTGGTATCGTGACCGACAACCCTACAGTTGCGACGACCGTCGACTCTACAAATTGTGCCACCACCTCTGAAGGAGTAAGCGTTGGAGGTGGTAACGACACAATCTCCGGAGTCGTCGTCTGTAGTGTAGTGGATGGGATGCCAACAGCTGATGTAGCCACCACAGGAACATCTGCAGCGCTTGTAACCTGTACAGAAGTAGGAACGATTGACATACCTGACAATGCGGATGGAGCAAAACGTATAACACGTGAAGTCTCTCCAGCTCCCATACCAGCACCTGTCCTTTCACGTCTCGAACGTCTGATCAACTTGTGTATGTCATCCTCTTCTTCCTCTGACTCACTATCATCCACCGTCCTCTTCCTCTTCCCCAACGTCCTCTCTCTAGTCACCAACATCCTCCTCGCTTCATCCATCACATCGTCAAGATCTGAGTCAGCCACAGTCGTAGCTGCTCTAGTTACACTCACTTCCCTAACCTGTGCAGCAGAGACCTGCACATCTTCTTGTGGATCCAAACGATCCATGTCAAAGAAACCTTGGCCGCCAAATGCAGCATCAAGGTCAACATCCTCCTCAGCCGATACAACAGGCACAGTAGGTACATCACGAGTTGCTCCTGCCTGTTGTGGTTGAGGGTCTCTGAACTCGTCCCCCCGAGCTGGCACATACCCCGGGTTTATCAAGTACCCGAAGAGTGGAGTATGCCTTGGACGACGTTCAGGCTTGCTCCTCGCACTCGAAGTACGGCATTGAGCAAAGATACGTTTGCTCACATTCTCCACGTATCTTATCGGGCGTCGTTGAGGCAAAGCTGGAGCCACATGGTTCAAGATCATCTGGATGAATCTTGGATACATTATGAACCGCTCACGAGCCATCGCCCTCCTCTGTCTATCAATCTCGTAGAAGACCATTTGACTGAAGCTATAACGTTTGTTATAGATCAGTGCAGTCATTGCGGACTGCATGGTCGCACCCATACCGTCAGTGCCCGCCTTCCTCCCAGACATACACACAATCATGACGTGCATGAGGAAGCGCCACTGATCGAGCAGGAACCCCTTCCGTCTCTAGGTATCGCCCAATGGACCAGAATAGCCCATTCTTAGAAATGCTCCATCACGAAACGGAGCCACAAACTCCGTAGGGTCGTTCCGAGTCTCCTCTCCAAATCGTAACGCCACCCGTATATGTTCAGATGAGAACTGAACTTCTTGATTATTGACTGTTGCTCTCATGACCGGGGGCTCAACACGACAATCATACTCCACCGTCTGCCAGAAATCCTCGATATTGGGTAAGGATATCGGCAGTGTCGTCGTGATTGCGTGGAATATCCTCGAGCGTAGGAGGAATGTGATTATCTCGCGATAATCCTCAGGCGAATTTAAGCTCCAGGCGAAGTTACGGATAACTTCGCCTAAACCTTAACTTCGCCTGAATCTGAAACGGCGACAGTAAGGTTAATCGAAATCCGGGAAGCCGGTGTTTCGATTAACTTTGACGATTGAGGAGGCTAAAACACATGATATTAAGGATAACTAAACGACCAGTTGGTACATGAACACGTAAAACAAGTTTTGAAATCGGGTTTAAGGATCGGTCGACCGAGGTTATTACCCGGTTGTCGAAACAACCTTAGATTAAACATCAAAGAACGGTAAATACGATGTAATAACCCAACCAACCTTTAAATCGGTTTGAGATCGAAAAAAGAAAACAAGAATTGATCTGTGTATAAGTTCGCTGTGAAAACGGAGATAAGTTCGCTGAGTTGAGAATAATGCACTGTTTGACTCTTGAAAATCCTTATATAGGGGCGAAGTTATACAGGCGAAGTTAAGGATAACTTCGCCTAGGCGAAGTTATCCACAACTTCGCCTGTTCAACAACATCGCCTATATATTTACAAAATTTAACCTTATAAGTTTAACATTTTTCCAATCAAGTTATAAAACTTTCCTTTAAGAACTAAATGACACGATCAAGTCCAAGTAACCTGTTATAAAAGCATACAACTACATAAAAAGAAAACTTTTAAACAATTTAAGTATAAGGGATAAAATTTCAGTCTCGATAGGGACTGCTACGTTTTAGAAAAAATCCGAACAGGAATCATACTAACAACGTGACTGTCACATAGATCCGTGTTTAGCTGTATTATGACATATAGAGACAGGTTGTAAGCAGGTAAATAACTTAAGATGGTTTTCATCGTTTCTGTGATACGACTTAGGTTCAATTATGCCTCAAAATTTAAGTGGGCAACAACTCAGAAATATTGATGCCTCCTATCTATCCTCAAAGCGTATTTGGCTTTCCCCAAGTCACCCCGAATTGACCTTGACCCATAGTGTCTGATTAAGTTTGTAATTACTCTTCATCTGCTTCCCGTTCTCCTTCTTACTCTATGATCGAGAAGTCTTGACATTTTTAGCTATAGAAAGTTCCAATAACTCATATTTTTTTTTTTTGATAAACATTTACATAGACTTCAGAGTAGTAACCAACTGCAAGTCCCGAATCTGGATCACTGCAGTTTCTTGAAACGCTATATTCACGGGAATCAGAACACACATGGGCTCATGTATGACTGGGTAATTGCTTTTCTGCCTATCACTTGGAAAGATAAAAATGAAGACAAGCAAAACTCTTAAGGAGTTTTCACGTAAAATCAAGTAGTTTTAGTTTGTATCACATTTACTTTTACGCACCATAAAAAGTTACCATGACATACAATGACTGTCCTAAAGCCTTTTAAGCCTAATAACCTCACCAGTTAAGCACACAAAGTTAGTATATCTATCATTTTCCAAGGTTGGATCAATTTTCCGTTAACATAGCAAACGTACTTCTTACGAAGTAGTAGACTTGAAAAATAATTTCATTTCCCTCAAAAAAAATTTGACTTCCATCGCCCTGATCAAAACAAAGTCTTCAGGTAAACGGCTATCCCGAAGATCCAATGGATCAGCTGGACCGACCACATACTAGTATGTGTCCTTCTAACTAAGAATGAACGACTAATTTTAAGCGAAAAAATGAAAACTCATCATAAACCGCCCCGGTCACTTTCAGTCATCTGGTTAATGGCTATCCTCAAAATCTACAAGTAGAAAATGAGGACCAAAACATATCCGAAGACATGTCCTTCAAACTGTTGTAACCGACATACTTTCAAGCAATAGTGATTTTTTTTTTTTTTTTTTTTTTAATAATAACTTGAAAAACATGGTTACTCGGGATTGATCATCCCATTCAACTCAATAAGGTTTTGAAATCTCGTTTTGTCAAACGCTTTAGTATAAAGATCAGCGAAATTATCAAGCGTATCCACTTTTTCAAGCACAATCAGTTTCTTCTCAGCACAATCCCGTATGAAATGATGACGTATGTCAATATGTTTAGTTTTACTATGTTTCACGGGATTGTTAGTTACTGAGATAGCAGCTGTGTTATCAATGCAAATAGGTGTAAGTAAGAAATTCAGACCATAGTCGCGCAACTGTTGTTGAATCCAAAGAACCTGGGAGCAGCAGTTGGATGCTGCCATGTATTCTGCCTCACAGGTTGAAATTGCGACCGAAGTCTGCTTCTTGCATTGCCACGACACCAATCTGCCACCAAGAAACTGACATCCTCCAGTTGTTGACTTCCGACTCTGATTGCACCCTCCATAATCAGAATCTGTGTAAGCGACTAGCTCCAAGTCTCCTCCTCTCGGGTACCACAACCCCAGCTTCGGTTTGCCCTTGAGATACCGCAAGATCCTCTTCACACCCTTCATGTGAGATTCCTTTGGGTTTGCCTGAAAACGAGCACAAAGACAAACAGCAAACATTATATCAGGCCTAGAAGCAGTTAAGTACATTAAAGAACCTATAATAGCCCGATAGTGAGTTGGGTCCACATCTGCATCACCGTCTGACTCAGCACCCAATTTGTGATTGACGCAGATAGGAGTGTAGAATGGAGTGCTGTCCTCCATCTTGAATCGTTTGAGCACATCATGGACATACTTGGTCTGATGAATGAACATCCCATCCTTCTTCTGATCAACCTGCAATCCTAAAAAGAAAGTTAGTTCACCCATAGCACTCATTTCAAACCTTTTCTTCATAACGTCCTCAAACTCCTGACACATGGAGACTTTAGATGCAGCAAAGATAATGTCATCCACGTAGACTTGCACCAGCAGGAAGTCGCTTCCTTCTCTCTTCACGAACAACGTGCTATCAATTTTCCCTCTTTCAAACCCATTTTCAAGCAAGTAGTCTGATAAAGTTGAATACCAGGCACGAGGTGCCAGATGTAGTCCATACAATGCCTTGCTCAACTTGTACACGTGATCAGGAAAGTCTGGGTCAGGAAAACCCGGAGGCTGCTCAACATACACAACCTCATCAACTTTCCCATTCAGAAACGCACTCTTCACATCCAACTGAAATACCTTCATCTTTTTATATGCAGCAAACGCCAAAAACAATCTAATGGCTTCCAACCTTGCGACAGGAGCGAACACTTCATTATAATCAATCCCCTCTTGTTGATTGAATCCTTTCACAACTAGCCTCGCCTTGTTTCTTATGATAATCCCTTTCTCATCTCTCTTGCACTTAAACACCCATTTTGTGCAAATCGCATGCACATGCTTTGGTTTTTCAACCAAATCCCAAACTTCCATTTTCTTGAACTGAGCCAACTCTTCTTGCATGGCTTCGACCCACGAGCTGTCCTTTAAAGCCATTTGATAATTTTTTGGTTCAATCTGGCTGATAAAGCAGGTGTACAAGCATTCGTTGATTATTCATGTCTCCTTAATGCTTGTGTAAACACAGGTGTGCTCATCCAAGCTACGTCTTGTTTGTACACCGGAGGACACATCACCAATCACATTCTCCAAAGGGTGATCTTTATGAATTCTCGTGGTCGGAACAGAACCGACATGCAAATTGTCTTCCAAGTTAGAAGAGAGCTCGTCAATGGTTGTTTCATGCTGAGAGTGAAAAGGATTGATAAATTCTTCTTCAGTTGAGGCAGCAGGGGTATCGATAGTATTTGATGATGAAGGTTGACATTTATCAATCAGCTGTCTTTGCAATAGATTTTCTTCCTCATCAAGGATCATCTTCGTAGCAACTCTTTCTTCTTCTTCAGAGATATCTAAATCCGGTATGTTAAAAGACTTAAAAAGTTTAACATAGTCGAAAAACTCCGCAGGTCCGTTGCTTGGTTTTGGCGGTTGGTAACTTGTGATATCTGTGTTACACACCACCTCAATCTTGCTGGTCGATGTATTGAAGACACGTCTGTTGGGAGTCCCAACAACATAACCGACTAAGATTCCTTCATCGGCTACTTCACCAAATTTAGAATTTGTCTTCAAAATCGAACACGGGGACCCGAATGGTTCAAGACCACTCAAGTTGGGCTTTCTCCCATGCACAAGCTCATAACACGTTTTACCAAGTCTTTTAACAGTTAAGACCCTATTCAGAACATAACAGGCTGTAGCAACAGCTTCAGCCCAAAACACCACAGGAAGCTTTGAATCAGCCAGCATAGTTCTGGCTCCTTCAATTAACGTTCGGTTCTTCCTTTCAGCCACTCCATTCTGTTGCGGTGTATAAGGGGCGCTGTATTGGTGTTCAATCCCTCTCTGAAGACAGAAGATCTCCATCTCAAAATTCTTGAACTCTGTTCCATTGTCACTTCTGATGAACTTAACCCTTTTATCCATAACGTTCTCAACTTTGGTAATCAAATTCTTCACCATCTGAGCCGTTTCATCTTTGATTTCAGGAAATATACCCACGAGTAACGTGAGTAGTCATCAGTGATCACCAAGCAGTATGAAGTACCTCCTAGACTTTTTGCATACACGGGACCGAAGAGATCCATGTGAAGCAATTCTAGAGTACTAGCAATTGAATTTACTTTCTTGGTGAGATGGGATTTCTTGTGCTGCTTTCCCTTCTTGCATGCTATACATTTATCTTCAAAATTGAAATTTCTCAAGGGAACGCCCAGCACAAGCCCATTCTTGACAATGTGGTTCATCTTCCGAAGATGAATGTGTCCCATTCTCCTATGCCACAATTCGAACTCTGTTTCACTCGCTTTTGTCAAAAGGCATGAATCTGCCGTGGCCATTTCAGTTGATCTCATATCCATAGTTGTAGGTTCCTGGACGGATCGTACACGGGATATCGCTAACAACGCAGGTGCGGAATCCCTGCGCAGGTAGTTACGAGTGTAGAGATAGAATCACACGAGCAATAAATCAACCACGTTATATTGATAACCGAACACGTGACTCACGGTCACTATTACAGAGAATAACACGTAACAATATGAAACACACTGAAACAAACCCTAAAACGACCAACACTCAAACTGTTTCAGCGAAACAGTTTTATACACGACAACTTCGCCATTGGCGAAGTTGTCCATAACTTCGCTGATTCAACAAGTTCGCCATAGCGAACTTGTTGACAACTTCGCGTATTACAAAACAATCATAAACAAAACATAATTACATTACAGACTCGATTACAAATGCTAGACTATGAACTACTGACACACATGTACCAACAGACTCCCCCTTGGCAGTAGCTTCATATCTTGATCTTCAAATCTTGAGTCTTGTAATCTTCACCTCTACGCGTGCGCCCCTTCTCTCACACATACTGACACTACCCCTTGATATTTCCTAGCTTGATCCTTCCAAGCAGGAATGTAGAAGATCTTCTTCTCGTTGAGCACTTTCAAATCAGCCTGCGACAGATTAACAAGATGCATCGGGTCGTACACCCGAAGTACTTCTTGTTCATCCTCATCTTCCATTACCGCCTCAGCTGTCTCGCAATCTACGTACCACCATTTTAAATCTTTTAGGACGTTCTTAGGCATAACTTTCATCGGTACTTCTTTCAAATGACGGACTGGTTTATACTTCATAACCATCCATGGTTTGCCGTCAGCCCTCATTCCACGATCTTTGTCTTCTATCAACTTTCCTTTTTGAGGCTTTAGCAGTTCAAACTTTTTGTCTTTAATGGCTTCTTTCCATACGATCTTCTCAATGATTCTTGCCATATCATCATTGCTTCTATTGATCAGCCCCAATCTCGCTAGATCTTTCACCTCACATTCTGGTAAGGAATTCAAAGATCTCAACAATCTCTTAAAGTACTGAATGCCGTCGTACCGTTTGATTACAAATAGTTTCAGCTCTTTGTCGTACAACCAGCATATGATTCCCTTCTTTGACTCTGCATAGCCCTTTATATTATAAGTCTTTCTGAACATCGTTGGCACTGCAGGCTTCTTGGTTTTAACAAACCACTGAGCACAGCCTTCTTTCCAGTTCGGCTGCTCCTCCCATACAGTCTCTTCTATCACGCTCTCATCCCCCAATTCTGATCTCTCAACAGCTGGAATCTCATGTTCCACTGAATCATCCACAATTTCACCTTCTTCTAATACATCTTCCACATTAATCTGTTCTCCAATCTTCTCAATCTCATCCATAGGCAACACGTCGTCATCATCCATCAACTCATCGTCCTCCTCCTCATCCAACTCCTTCAAAGCATCGATAACGTCTTCAACATCAGCGTCGTCATCCACAACTACAACATCATCACCAGCTGCATTTGTAGACTCCCCCTCAGTTGTGGAAGCCCCAAGAGCCTGAGAGGTTCTTGGCAGCTCATCACCTGCACCGGAAGGTGCATTAGGATCATCGTCATGATCTTCTCGTCTTTTCGTTCTCAACTCATCGCCCCTACACGTCGTCTCCCCCTGAGATGCCAAGTAATCCTTGAAGGCATCTATTATTCTTCCATGTTCAACCAGGAGGGCAGCTTGTAGTCGATTGGATTCCACTAGGCGGTCAATAGTCTTTGACTGTTCAGTAACAATCCGCTCTAGCGAAAGAATCCTCTCGGTATATGAAGTAGGCAATGGAGTTGGTGGAACATCAGTAGCTGAAGTGACCGCAGGTGGTACCCTTGGTAACCCTGCAGTAGAAGTGATGGTCGACTCCACAAACCGTGCAACTACCACCGGTGGATTAAGCGGTTGTGGTGGTAGAGACACAACTGTTGGTGCCGACGTCTCGATCGCTGTAACCTGTGCTGTAGTAGGAATAAGAGACATACCAGATAAGGCAGGTGGAGCAAAACGTACTAGCCTTGAAGATTCTCCAGCTCCCGAACCTATACCTCTCTGTTCTCTTCTTGAACGTCTTAGCACAATCTGCACTGCCTCCTCTTCATCCACTTCATCCTCATCCTCCTCCACAGTTCTCGGCCTCTTTCCCGTAGTCCGTTCCCGAGACACCATAAGTCTTCTTGCCTCAGCAAACGTCTCGTCTAGATCAGAGTCAGCTACCGAAGTAGCTGCTCTGGTAACATCCATAAACTGAGGACCCGAGACATCCATATCAAACAAACCATGTCCACTAAAAGCAGCATCTAGATCAACTTGTTCAGCAGTGGACACAGCCTGAGATATAGTAGCTGGCACAGCAGCAGAAGATACAACAGGCGCAGCTGATACAGCATGAGGTGCTGCCGCCTGATGTGGTTGCAGATCCCTGAACTCGTCCCCTCCTGCAGGAACATACTCCGGGTTGATGAGATACCCGAAAAGTGGAGTATGCCTGGGACGCCGCTCAGGGTTGCTACGAGTGCTCGACGTCCTGCACTGAGCAAAGATACGTTTTGTTACGCACTCAACGTATCTGATAGGGCGTCTTTGCGGTATAGACGGAGCGACATGATTAATAATCATTTGTAGAAATCGAGGATACATAGTAAAACGCTCGCGCGCCGTCGCCCGTCTCTGACGATCAATCTCGTAAAAGATTAGCTGACTAAAAGAATATCTGCGGTTGTAAGTCAGCGCAATCATGGCCGATTGCATCGTCGCACCCATCCCGTCGGTTCCTGCCTTTCTGCCGGACATGCATACTATTAACACATGCATCAGAAAGCGCCATTGATCCAGCAGAAAGCCTTTCCTCCTCTGCGAGTCCCCCAGCGGACCCGAATAACCCATCCTCAAGTAAGCTCCGTCACGGAAAGGAGCTACGAACTCCGTTGGGTCGTCTCTCGTTTCATCACCGAACTGCAGAGCCAACCGTATATCTTCCGAGGAAAACTGTATGTCTTGACCATTGACAGTTGCTCGCATCACTGGAGGCTCAGGTCTGCAATCATAATACACCGTCTGCCAGAAATCTTGAATGTTGGGCAGAGATATGGGTAGTGTATTAGTGATCGCGTGAAAAACTCGTGATCGTTGGAGAAATGTGATAATCTCCCTATAGTCTTCAACGCCTCGTGCGTCTGGATCCAAAGTGATGTATTGGTTATGGGCTGGAAAGAATTGTCGTTGCTCATCACCATCATCACCACCAGCACCTCCAACAGCAGCCATATCTGCATAAAACAAATCAAGTTAGAGACCATATAACCATCTCACAAGTTCGCTGTGTACCATGTGCGAAGTTGTATTGTACAGGCGAATTTAAAGGTGAGGCGAAGTTGGAAACAACTTCGCTTCATCTGTAAGTTCGTCTGAAATCTTATAAAAAATTTGAAATAGGCGAAGTTGTGTTCAAGGCGAAGTTATGGATAACTTCGCCATAGGCGAAATTAAGCTTTAAGCGAAGTTGTGGATAACTTCGCTGAAGGCGAACTTAAGCCACTGGCGAAGTTGAGAATAACTTCGCGTTAACCTTAACTTCGCCTGAATCTGAAACGGCGACTGTTCAGATTCAAACAAGTTTTATCCGACGTTTCGGACCGATTTAAGGATATAACAATGAAGTCCAACATATTTCAATGGTGTTAGGACGAAAAGGTCGTCCATGAACACGTAACGTGAGGTCGAAAAACTTGGTTTCTAAGGTTCGACGACCCGAGGTCTCAAACCGGGTAAAACTATAAAGAGAAAGATAGGATGATATTGACAACACATACCACTAGTATAGTAGAAACAAGGAACACAAGATCGAAATCGAAAGTGAATAACAAGATCCGGATATAATGGTTATTGTAACAAGTTCGCCGGAATTTCGAAAATAAGTGATACTGTTACTGTTTAAAATCCCTTATATAGGGCAGAGTTGGTTCAGGCGAAGTTAAGCATTAACTTCGCCAAGGCGAAGTTAAGCACAACTTCGCCGAATTCAACAACTTCGCCCGTAATTTTCAAAATCAGCCCTTTAAGTTTGAATAATCTTGAATTTAACCTTATAAGTTACCAAAAAGAGTTAAACAAATATGATCAAGACCCAGTAACCAACAATACAATAATATAACTACAAAAAACAAAAAAACTTAGAAAAATTTTAATGAAATAAGGGATCAAATTTCAGTCTAGTCAGGGACCACTGCGTTTTAGAAAAGATCCTAACAGGAATCATACTAACAATGTGACTGTCACTTAGATCCGTGTTTAGCTGTATTATGACATAGAGACACAGGTTGTAAGCATGTAAATAACGTAAATGGTTTTCATCGTTTCTGTGATACGGATTAAGGTTCAGTTAAGCTCAAAAATTTAAGTTGGCAACATCTCAGAGATAATGATGTCTTCTATCTATTCTCAAAGCGTATTTGGCTATACCCAAGTCACCCCGAGTTGACTTCGACCCATAATGTCTGATTATCTTGTAGATACACGATGTCTGCCTCCCGTTTTCTTCTAACTCCAGACGTGAGAAGTCTTGATTGTTACTATGTCTCATAAGTATTTAAAAATATACACGTATATATATATATATATATATATATATATATATATATATTTTTTTTTTTTTTTTTTTTGATAACCTGGCTCTGATACCAATTGTAGGTTCCTGGACGGATCGTACACGGGATATCGCTAACAACGCAGGTGCGGAATCCCTGCGCAGGTAGTTACGAGTGTAGAGATAGAATCACACGAGCAATAAATCAACCACGTTATATTGATAACCGAACACGTGACTCACGGTCACTATTACAGAGAATAACACGTAACAATATGAAACACACTGAAACAAACCCTAAAACGACCAACACTCAAACTGTTTCAGCGAAACAGTTTTATACACGACAACTTCGCCATTGGCGAAGTTGTCCATAACTTCGCTGATTCAACAAGTTCGCCATAGCGAACTTGTTGACAACTTCGCGTATTACAAAACAATCATAAACAAAACATAATTACATTACAGGCTCGATTACAAATGCTAGACTATGAACTACTGACACACATGTACCAACAATAGTGTACGTATTTCTTTCACGTGGAGCCTTCATCAAAATCCACTCCTCACGTATCTGAAAACCTGGTTTCAACACAATCGCCTCGTTCTTTGTAAAATGAACGGTGTACTCCTTATCACAAATCTGCGACACACTTAGCAGATTGTATTTCAATTCTTCTACAAAGTTGACATTCTCCAACGTCATCTTTCCGTTCGACACCGTTCCCTTTCTAGTAATATTGCCTCCATTTTCTCCGGCAAAACTTACTCTCCCTCCTTGAACAGGTTTCAAATCGTGTAACAAATATTTGTTACCCGTCATGTGCCGGGAACAGCCGTATCTACAACCCAAAGATTGTTGGCAGCCCTGTTCAACTGTTCCTGCACAATAAAGCAAAAGATTAGAATTTAGGGACCCAAGACCAATTGGTCTTGGATCTATACATCCCAAACTTTGGCTTTCCAAAGTTAGTATCTCGATAACTCCTGTAAGTCCCATTATGATATCTTATTGAAGATTGATTGTAAGGCCTTCCAAACCTTTGAGAATTGAAAGTATTATAGCTTGTAGTTTGGTTATTAGAAGTGTAAAACTGAGATTTGTTTCTATGAAAACCTGAATTATTCACATTTTTGAATTTTGAACAGTTTTCATATTTAGCAGTATGATAATTATCATTAGGTTTATTCTCAGCTTTAGTAGGCCTTACACCTCTGAATCGCTGCTTCAGAGGGCAATTTGCAACAAGATGTCCTAATTGATTACATCTAAAACAACACCTATGCTCAACTTTTTTATCAACCGGTGTTTTAGATGTAGAGGCTATATTACCGCCAGTTCGTCTCACATATGGTGGGACGTACGGGTTTAGTGGAGTACTCTTTTTATTCGTTTTATCTTTTTCTCCACTCTTGGGTAACACAACCTCCTCTTTTGCCTTACCAGACTCGGATGACTTATCCGAATCTGATGAGACTGGACTTTGAACAGAAATTTCAACACTTGAAACAGGCGAACTTGTTTCGCCTCTACTAACATTTGGTTCTTTAACAGTTACTTTAATTGGCACTGTCTGAGCAACCTCAAAGTCAACAGGTTTCTGAACACTAGGGTTAAAAGTGTAATTGTGATTGTACGGTGGTGGAACCTCATGATAACCGATTCCCCCTCTCTTAGCAGAGGAACCTTGATCACTAACAAGGTGATCAATAATAGCAGAAGAATTTCTGAACTGCTCCAGTTTTCGATTCAGTTCCACCACTTTCACCTGGTGATCAGCAATCTGTTTTTCTCTCTCAGCAATTAGTTTGGTCTTTTCTTCCAAAACCTCATAACTTAAATCAATCACTTCAATTTTTTCAGCAAGTTTAGTTTTTAAACTTTTAACATCTTTTTCACAAGCTTTTATTTTAATTTTATAGTTATTTTCTCTTGATTTAATAAAGTGATGATCTTCTTTTAAGGTTTTAAATTCAGCATCCAACCTAACATACTGATCAGTTATGGTTGCTAGTTGCTCAGACAAGTTCTCACATTTTGAACATATAGGTTTAGAGCATACCTCGGAGAGTTGGTCATTGTCATCTGCCATAAGAGCTTTTTCTTCTTTGGTAGCCCTCTCACTTTCTTCAGTTTCAACCTTTGCCAAATTTGCCTGCTCAAATGATTCTTTAGAAAGCAGGTTCCAGTTATATTCACCATCTGCTCTAGACATCATAGCACTGTAATCTTTTCTACCCTCACTTTGCTGTGGAGACCTACCCTGACTTCGTTCCACACGCTCATTCCTGCATTCTTTTGCAAAGTGACCGTTTTGTTGACAATTGTAGCATCTCACTTTTGACTTGTCGAATCCTGGTCTTCCTCCGACAAACTTTCTACCGGTCTTATTCATAAACCTCTTCACCCTCCTTACAATCATGGCCATCTGCCATTGTAGATCCATTTCTTCCATATCGTCAGCATCAATCTGATCGTAATCTTCATCCAACATAGCTGGATCAACAATCTTCCCTTGAATATAGTTTTCATAGGAAGCAATGAAAGAAGCATAGAGGCCAAACTGCTCTTCAGCAGACTTGACACTCATAGGCATCTTGGAGTAGTTGTTGCTGGGAGCACTTGAAGAGCAACTACTCTTGCTTGCCTGGGGTTGAGAACCACTAGATCCAGCTACTACATAGCAAACATCCCCATTTGTGTTAACTGACACATGCCCCTCATGTGATGAGTTGGGGCCCGACTCTCCCTTCGAGTAGTAAGCAGCCGATTCAGTCTTTGAGCCTGAGCTAGTGTTGACTTTAGCTCCATACATACTTGGATCTTGAACCTGATCCATAGATGTCTCCTTTCTTACCATGTTAAGCTCAAAGGTCCTGAGCTTGTTGACTGTCGTTTCGAGATCATAAGTGGGAAAGTCCTTGTCTTCCCTCATCAGCACAGTGTACATCTCCCATTTTGGTGGGAGAGCATCCAGAAGCTTCTCAACTATTTCTTCTTCTCGGTAGGAAATGGAATAGTTGCTCAATTCAGTCATCAGATGATAAAATCGAGTGATGATATCATCTAATGATTCATTCTTCAAATACTTGAAGACTGAGAACTGAGTCTTGAGCAGTTTTATTTTTGAAGCCCGGATTCCTACATTTCCTTCAAATCTGCTCTCAAGGGCTTCCCAAAGCTCCCTTGCTGAAGTGTACTTCCTAAAAGTATGAAGGATCTCCTGTGGAAGAGCCATGGTAATAGCAGCATGAGCCTTGCTCTCAGCCTCATACATCTTCTTCTCCTCTTCTTCCATTTTACTATACTTCTTGATTTGGTCACGACCTTCATACTCCATAATTGGTGGAATATAACCATCCTGGATACATACCCACATCTTCGCATCCTGGTATTTGACGTACTGTATGAACCGATCCTTCCATGCAACGAAATCGGTTCCCTTCAGCAATCTTAGGGCCTTGGTAGCCGACCCTGCTTCAACTTCCATCTTCACTAACTCAGAGATGTTGATCGACGACATCTTTTCCGAAAAGTAAGAAACCTGAAAAGTAATTTTTTTTTTTTTTTTAAATAAAGTACTGTAGGCGAAGTTACGGATAACTTCGCTTGAAGAAGGCGAAGTTGTAGTGAACTTCGCTGAAGAACTTCGCTGAAAACTCTGCTGATTAACTTCGCTGATTCTTAACTTCGCTTAAGGTAAGCGAACTTAGGAATGAGGCGAAGTTGTAGATAACTTCGCTGATACAGGCGAACTTGAGAAGGTAGGCGATGTTGTGGATAACTTCGCTTAACCTTATATCTTCGCCGAAACCCTACGTACAGTGACGGCAACTTCGCCTGATGAACACGGACGTTTTTGAAGATCTGGAATCTGGATTTAACAAGGTTTTTGATGATGCAAAGGCTTGAATACTGTGGTAGTAGGTAAGATTGACTTAGAAACACGAAAACACGTCCCGCGAATAGTCGAAACGGGACGAAATCTATACCCGCGTGAATATCCCGAACCTCACAATCGAGCAAATGCTCTGATACCAATTGTAAGTTCCCTGGACGGATCGCACGAGATATCGCGGTCTACTCAGGTGCGGAATCCCTGCGTAGATCGTTACGAGTATAGAACACAAACACACGAATACACGAAACACGTTATATGTTATAACCGAACTCACGTGATGTAAATATCACTGTTACAAAACACACGTTGCCGAACAAACTCGATTCACTGAACAACTCACTAACTGATTGATTAGCCTAAACCAGCCGTAACCTATCAATATAAATACACGACAACTTCGCCTGATATGTTCAGGCGAAGTTGTCCATAACTTCGCTTGTTCAACAAGTTCGCCTAGGCGAACTTGTTGACAACTTCGCTTGTACAAAATAAATAACATTACAGACTCGATTACAGACACTAGACTATGAACTACTGACATTTATGCACTAACAAGTAATGATGCCATTTCTTTGTACTGTGTAGTTGGGGCGTGTCATTCTTCTTCCAAGGTTTAAGCATGCATTCAGGTTTGACACTGGATTCCTGTCTCTGACATTCATTTGGTAGTACAGTTCAGCTTGGTCCATTTTTATCAACTTCTCTGACCTTTTCGATTTGTGAAGTTGAATCATTCTCCAACTTCTCTTTTCTTTTAAGAACCGGAATCCCTGGTCAGCTTCTTTCTTCAAAAACTTTGAGAGATCATTCATTTGCCTACCTGCCATCTTGTTTCTGTCTCTATAATCATACAGGTCAAGGGTGGCCATTCTTTCTAGTTGTTCTTGAGTATAATCATAAAAGTCACTTCTCACAACTATCTCTCTTAGCTTTCTGCTTTCCATAATCACTCTCAAGCATTCAGATACAGAATCATAGTAGAGTTCTCTAGGAAGATCCACATCTGATTGTGGTCTTGATGTTCTTTGTAGTGCAGACTTACTTGATTCACCTCTTCCACCTTGTGGATATCTTCTTGAAATTGGTGGCCTGAAAGGAATAGACTTCTTGGGTTTTCTAGGCCCCAAATTAAAGGTTTTGATGTAGATTGCTTCTACCATTTCAGTTGGAAGGTTGGCAAGTTCAACAATATTTGCTCCTGCATCTTTAAGAGCAAGCAACATTTTTTCCATACCAGGAGTTCTTGACAACCCAGCAGGTACAAATCTCCCATCTGCATAGTATCTAGGGTTCTCACCTTCCCATCTGTAGATTCAGCCTTTTGGGTATAGAAGAGGTATTTCAAATCCTCCTTTTCCAAGGTATTAAAAGAGGCTTCATCCATTCCCCTTTGAGTAATCATTATGTTCCTTATAATGTTGATCATCTCTTCATTTTCCCAAGGTACAGAAGGTTCATCTTCAGGTTCAGAATTTACTTCTTGTGGAGTAGGGGTTTCAACAACAGGAACTTCCTTGGACATTTCCTTTTCATCCTGCATCTTCTGTTTCTCCCTCAGAGTCATTATCTTTCTTCTCTTTATTGGAGGCTCAACAGATGTTTCAGTTTGTTTAGTAGAGCTCTCAGTTTGGATCCTCTTCAATTTTTCCTTTCTTTTCAGTTTATTGTACTGATCCAACACTGATCCTCTGAATAGGTTCTCAACCATTTCAGGCTTCAAGCCTTTTTCCAGCAAATAACCACACATGCCTCCATACTTTTTCTTCAAATCTTCAAGCTTTTCAAGTTTCTCATTTTCTCTTACACACTTTTCAATCACTTTTTCTCTTTCACTGTTATACAGATCTTGTAGCTTATCATGATTGAAATGGCTCAAATCTTTTTCAGAATATCCATGCCTTCTAAGATATTCTCTGTGTTTCTGAGCATCTCTATTCTTTTGTTGCAGGATTCTTTTGATCTTTTTATTCTCTTCTTCAAGTCTCTGATTCAACTCACTTTCATTCATATGAGCCACACTTTCAAAGTTCACACCAAGTGCCCTTAGCTTCTTAATCAAATGATTATTCATTTTTGCATTCAACAAGCTCTGTTCAATGTTTGCTCTCTGCTCATCAGTCATTACCACTTGTGGAGTCTCAACATTTGCAGTCTTGGCACTCTTTCCTTGATCATCATCAGGATTTTCATCATTATCCGAATCCTCAGATTCATCATCCTCTTCAGTTAAATCATTCATAGCATCAATCTTGGGTTCATCAGAGGGTGGATTCTCTATACTTGGTTCAGTTCTTATGGGCACATCAGGAACACCGGGAATCTGTTGACCTGGTTGTAGTGTCTGCAGTGGAATTGCCCTGATTGGACTAGTATCATTATCACCATCATCATCAGGAGTTTCAACAAAATACTTGTTCTTGTCATCCCATCTTCCTTTCTTTGCAGACTTAGTACCTTCAGCTGGCATAAATGCTTCTGGTCTATCATTTTTTCTTGAGTACTTATTTCCATACTTGGGGTCATCCACATACTCCCATTCATTAGGATTTTGTTTAATGTCATCTTTAATCTGTTGAGCCCATTTCTTTGCAGCCATTGAGGCAATGGACTCACCAATTTCTTCTTCAACCATCATATCAGTATTCAGATTTTATGGTTCAGCAGTCTCATTTGACTTTGTTTGTTGTTGACTTTCAGTTTGAAACATGCTAACCACCATAGCAAAGGAATTGTCAGCTTCCTCTTGCTCTTTTAACTTAATCAAGGCTTCAATCACCTCTTGATCAGCCGCTTCTTCAATAATTTCTTTTGCTAACTTGGCTTGGTTGATTAAGTCTTCCTACTCTGCCAACTCTATAAGATCCATGGTTTAGGCCAGTATCTCTCTGTCCCTTGTTTCTCTTAAAATATTTTCTTGTTCCCTTAAAGCAGCAGCAGCAGCTTCAGCATCTTCTGTAAACAAAACATCCTTTTCTGGATAGGCCTTAACAGGCTCTTCTTCTGTGACTTTTTCTTTGCCTTTATCCATCCTTTTAGGCACTACTTCCTCCTCATCATCAGATTCTCTATAGTCATCAATCTCCTTCTCAAGTGCTTCTAATTCAGGGTCATACTCTACCCTCTTGGAGCTTTCAGGTTGTTCATCTTCAGTAATGATTGGCTCCTCATTAGCAGTAATCCCTTGAATGATTTCATCAGTTTGAGTTTCTTTCTGCACATCAGTGACTATATCAGTGGTGGTCACTATCTCTTCATCATTTATCTTTTCAATATTTTCCACTGTCTCCTCTACATTCTCTTCATCCCTTTCCATATTTACTATTTCATCATTGTAATCATAGTCCTGTTCTCCAACCTCTGATCTATCACCTTCATAATTTTCATCTTCAATCCTCCTCTCCTCACTACTCTCCTCTCCATCATCATAATCAATCATAATCAACTTCAAACTGTCTGCAGTCTCTACAGCTGTTACATTTTCAGTTTCAACATCTACACCAGAGATAGTTGGTATACTATCATTCTCCCCCTGTTTTGGGGCAGCTGAGGTCTTCTCAACCTCCTGCTCCTGGGCTTGAATTTTCAATTTTGCTTGTACCAACTTCTCTATCAACATCACATTCTCTTCTGTTACCTCCTGATTCCTTCTCTTCAGTTCAGCATTCTCTTTTAACAGGGTCAACAGATCAGTGTCAGTGGGTGGTGTTGTAGGTGGTGATGTAGAAAAGTGTGCATAGTCAGGCTGTTCTGGATTTGTGGTGTGTGTTTGAAATGTAGATAATGGTGATGATTGTGTATGAGGTGGGCTTGGGATGAATGGATCTGAGTGAATTGGGCTAGATGTTGGTGGTGTTTGTGGTGTTGGTAATACATGTGTTGATGTTTCAGGTTGGCTTATGGTTAGGGTTTGTAGTGGGGATTGAGTGGTTTGATGTGATGGAGTTTGTGGTGGTGATGGTATAATGGGTTGGTCAATGTTTGGTGGTTATTGTGGTGGTGTTGGAATAGGTTGTTCTTGATCTTCAAGTTCTCCCCCTGATCAGGTGCATCAACATCCATAGCTACTCCAGCTCCTCCTTCATCTCCATCAATATTATCATCTTCATCATCAGAACCATCATCATCACTCTCAACATCATCTCCTCCTTCCTCCTCTGAGCTTAACTCAGGCACTGGCATCACATTCAAGTCATGGTTCAACAACCATGGCAAGATCTCAAATGAAACTTCAGAATTAAATCTATTGGCAACACCTGGATTCTTAATTCTCTTGTATGTGTCAGGGTTCTGCAGTAGGTGTGTAATTCCCATAGTGGGTAGATCTCTTAATTCTCTGTTAAAGATTATCTACAGGAATCTTGGATATTGTAAGAACCTGTCCTTCTATGCCTTCTTCAAGTTTGCTACCAGTCCATCAAATATCATTTTTGAAAAATTGAAGGGTAGATCATACATAATCCCAACAGTAGCATTTGCTAAATCATGACTCGTCAAAGTCCAAGATCCCTTTCTTAGAGCAAACCCCTGTATCACATGGTGATTGAGGAATCTATACATCATCGGAAACATCCTCTTTTGAAACTGCCCATCATGTACAGTTCCCTGATAACCCATCGTTTCTTCAAATATTCTCATCAGGTGTGCTGTATTGAAGTTTATATGATTATGGTCATCATCATTCAACCGCAGCATCTTCTTATCATTCTCTCAGTTATATGTATTTCTTGTCTTGCAACAGTTGCCTCGATTCTCTTTCCATTGATGTCCTCAATAAGTTCTGCAGATCTCCAGAAATCCAATGAATGATTTCTGTAGATAACAGGACATTTAGTGAAAGCAAAGCTGACATTTAATCGAGCCATCCATGTAATCATTGGCGCCACCAGCTCGTTGTCAGGTGTGACTTGCAATAGAGCACACGTGTTATGCTTCTTTTCAAAAGCATACTTGGGTTGGTCCTCTTCAGCCATATCTGAACATCACAATCAAACATATTCAAAGTGAAATTAGCATAAAAGTTTATTACTTTACCCAATTTCAAGTTATAAATTTGTAGAAAAAAGAGAGATTTTATGAAGAGCCTGATCTTCGACAAATTAATAACCTATACACAAAAACAGAATATTAGTAATCAAGTACATAATCAAAGTCCAATTTAGTCTAATCATGGTCGGAAAACACATTATTAATGCTTACCGGGTCGGAATTAGAGGGTTGATTCAAATTAGGGTTTGGATTAAGAGTGAATGCGATAGGTCGGTTTGGGTTTCTTTGCGAGTAAGCAGTTGCACTGGAAAGAGAGAGGGAAATATAATGTTGAAAATTTTGCCTAACTCCCTCTTATATACCTTTTGAAAGTGGGTTTTAAATGCTTTTTGTCATTTTTTGAATTATTAACTGTCAAATAGTAACATTATCCACTTGATATTTTAAATCAATTTTAAAACATATAATTCTTTATCATTTTAGGCTTAGCAAACCTTACTCGGAAAAGTAAACCTTTGCAAAGTCTACTCGGTATATTTCCACTTATACAAAGCTTACCCGAATAATATTAAACCTTTCTTGACAACATTTTCTTTTAATTTTATAAGGTTTACCCGATCCCTTTTTTTAATCACAAACCTTGTTTGATTAAGCTATGTAATTTAAAGTCAAGACACTATGAAGAAAGCTTACCCAAAATACCAGATTTCTTGAGAACTTAATCACAAGACAATTAATCAAGTATAAAATATCAAATAAACATTCTTGCTAGGAATCAATTAAGATGCCCATATAAATTTCTCAAATTTAAATTAAAATCTTAATCTAGCATAAACCCTATCAGAAATAAGAATCATATTCAATTAATAAAATCATATTCAATCAAGCATACTTGAAAACATAGTGTGCCCAAGCAATCTTCATAAGAGTACAAAGTATGCCCGAACAGGATTTCCATGCAAAGTATACCCGAATAACCTTCCTAGACTATAAAGTGTGTCCGAAATAATATCTAGCAGACAGTGTACTCGGAAAGTCAAATTTTGAAATTACCAAGTATATTGAGGGAACAATAGTGTACCCGGAATATAAAGTGTGTCCGGAAGACAAAGTCTGCACGAAAACACTTGTAAATTCAAAGCAATCATAATCACAAGTAATAAATAGCACGCCCGAAATGAAATTAAATATAAAACACCTAAGTGTACTATAGTCTAAAATTTCAAAGAGCTTGCCCGACAATCCTATGTTAGAACTAAGCTTCCTAGGATTAACATATTCACACAGTAGGTATGCTTAGGAACTAAACTAAACAGGATATTCTACCCGAGAAAATTCAAATTATCAAATCATACCCGAAAAAGACAAACTTAGATAAAAGTACCTAAGTGTGCCCGGAAAGGTTATAAAGCATCAAACCTTACCCGAAAATACGTATTCAATCATAAGCAATCAGGCTTGCCCGGAAAATGACTAAAATGGTAACTCTACTCGAAAAGTATCAAATACTTCAAAGCATGCCCGAAAATTATAAACTTAGATAATGACATCTAAGTATACTCAGAAAGGTTATAAAGCATTAAACCTTACCCGAAAATACATATTCAACCATATTCAACTGTTTTGTACTCGGAAAGGTTTGAGAACATCATACCTTACCCGAAAATACATATTCAAACAGTTTGTGCTTGGGAAGGTTTAATAACATCAAACCTTACCCGAACTTACATATTCAACCTTTTTTAGGCAAAATGCAACACTTTTTGACTTAAACCACTTGTCAGAACAATTTTATCTTTAAAGATCATAGTTTAAGAGCAAATTGTGCATTTAGAGATCAAATTTCAGTTATGTTTCATTTCAAAACAATTTCCTTTTGTAAGATGAAAAGCTCTTATGACTGGGATCATATTGACTAAGTAGCTTTCTCAATACTTCATTCTCAGCATTATTATGACTACAAAGACAGGTCAACAGCAGGTCTAGACTTAACATGATTTTCATTTCTTTAGTGATATGATTAAGTTTCAATTAAGTTGCAGAAAATTTAATGGATAACACTTGTTGTGGTTTGATGCTCCTTATCTATCCTCAAGGCTTATTTGGCTTTCTCCAGATCACCCCAATTTGACTTTGACCCCCTGGTTTTGATTAAAACTTTTAATGACAGAACATGTTATAAAAAATTTAAAAGATATTCCTTTTCAAATCTACAAACATATGTGAGGTTGAACGTTGGACTTACATGCCGCACAAGTCGGACTTACAGGCCTTTCATTCAGGATGTTTAAAGCACTTATATGATTGCCTCCACCCTTGTAGTTCTGTAATTAACCGTCATGTTTGTATTTCTCTAATAAAAATTTGTGAACATATATCAATTGTTGATTGACTAAATATTTGAAATTAAAGTGGTTCACATCAGTTCTTTGTCATTCCTTTTAAAAGATGTTTCATTTTGGGTAACCAAAGACCAACAGGCTTGTGTATGACTGGATAATCACTTTTCTGCTTATCATTTGAAAAGATTTATCTAGGAACATGCATAGACAGCAATGTAACTCCACATAAATCTTAGCATTTTCTTTATGTTTATATCACCTTAGATTTTACATATCATGAGAAAGCAGACATACATGTCAATGACTGTACTAAGAGTCCTTTTAGCCTAATAAATCCATATGATTGGCTAAGTAGTCAATGTACTATCATTTCCCAATTTATATTCAGTTTAATATTCAATCACCCCAATGTCTCTTAATTGTCAGGTAAATGACTATCCTGTTTGACCACAAGTGGTTAACGGGACCAAACATTCATATGAATATATGTCCTTTCAAAGTCAGAGCTATTGACATAATTTTAAGTGAAGGAATAGAAAACAAGTTATAATTGCCCCAAATGCTTTCAGTTTTCTGGTTAATGGCTATCCTTTTTCTCTTTGCAGATTGCAGGACCAAACATACACAAGTGTATATCCTTCCAACTGGGCAAATGACATAATTTTCAGCAAACATAACTATTTGAGACTTTTCATTGAAAAATCCTTCTTTTAAGCTTCCTTAAAGCTTGAACTGAATAATCTTATCATATCTCGACACCATTAACAACATGCTCATGTTTTGATTCAAAATAGAGTATTTATGTAAAATTCATTAGAAAATTCATTTTATCACTTACTTTTGACATAAAACTTATTTTGATATAAACAGTTGCAGCACATAATCAAATCTTAATCAAACTTAATATTATTAGAACAAGTAGACAGTACTAACATTAGAAGTCTATCTTATCTTAATAACATTACAAGATCAGATAAAATACATATTCAAGCAGTTAAGCAGTGATGTCAGATAAGCATTTTAGCAGATAATTCATAACAAGACTACTTATCTTAACATCACAAATATACATTAACTGATAAACATGTAAATCTATTAATCAAATCACTTATGTCATACGTTGCACACATAATCAGTCAAAGCACATAACAGTCAAAATATTCAGTATCATATTCAAGCATATTTATTCAACATATTCATTCAACATTCAAAGTATGTGATCTCAATCAAAAATAATCAATTAGCATATTGAGACACATACTAAGCACATATCCTCAATCAGACTTCATCTGAGTAGATCATACCCAGAGCTTTCAAAAGAAAGTTGAATCTGGTTCTGTCAAGTGGCTTGGTGAATAGGTCAGCCAAGTTGTCACTTTTGTCAACTCTCTTCATTTCAATTAAACCTTTTTCATTACAATCTCTAATGAAGTGATGTCTGATTTCAATATGCTTAGTCTTTGAGTGTTGAACTGGATTTTTAACAGTAAAATATGCAGCAGTTTTGTCAATAAGAATAGGGGTATTCAGAAAATTCAAACCATAATCCAGCATCAGGTTCTGAATCCATAGAACTTGTGCACAGCAGGCAGATGTAGCAACATGTTCAGCTTCTGCAGTTGAGATTGAGACAATTGTTTGCTTCTTGCATTGCCATGACACTAGCCTTTCTCCCAAGAATTGACATCCTCTAGAAGTTGACTTTCTGCTCATGTTGCAGCCATCATAATCACTGTCTGTGTAGGCAATTAGATCAAATGATTGATTCTTTGGATACCAAATTCCCAAATCTGGTCTTCCCTTCAAATATCTGAATATTCTTTTCACAACATTCATGTGGGAGACTTTCGGACTTGACTGGAATCTTGCACACACACACACAGCAAACATAATATCTGGTCTTGTAGCAGTCAGATACATCATAGATCCAATTTTGGCTCTATATTCATGTTCATCTACAGGCTCCCCCTTTTCATCTGCAATCATCTTTTCCTTGGTTTCCATTGGAGTTGAGGCAGTTTTGTACTCATGACAGTTGAACTTGTTCAAGATGTCCTGCACATACTTATTTTGGTGAATGAAGATCCCTTCAGCTTTCTGTTGAACTTGTAATCCAAGAAAGAAGTTTATTTCTCCCATAGAACTCATATTGTATTTGGACTTCATTACCCCTTCAAACTCCATACACATTTGTTCATTTGTTGAACCAAAGATGATATCATCAACATACACTTTTAACAAAAGTAAGTCTGATCCCTTTCTTTTGTAGAAGAGTGTCTTATCAATGGCTCCTCTTTTAAAGCCATTTTCAAGAAGATGATTTGACAGCTCATCATACCATGCTCTAGGAGCCTGATTCAATCCATAAAGGGCTTTGTTTAGCTTATACACCCTGTTTTGATAAAAAGGATCCTCAAAACCTGGAGGTTAAGCTACATACACCTCTTCATCAATCTTTCCATTTAGGAATGCAGACTTAACATCAAGTTGGAACACCTTAATGTTCTTTGAGGCAGCATATGCAAGAAAGATCCTGATAGCTTCAAGTCTTGCTACAGGAGCAAAGACTTCCTCAAAGTCTATTCCTTTCTCTTGAAGGCATCCCAGTGCCACAAGCCTAGCTTTATTCTTAATCACCAAACCCCTCTCATCCCTTTTGTTTCTAAAAACCCATTTGGTACCTATTGCATATCTGTCAATTGGTCTATCAACAAGATCCCACACATGTAGATCTCTGAACTGAGCCAGTTCTTCCTGCATTGCTTCTACCCAACTGTTATCTTTTAGTGCTTGAGCAATATTCTTAGGCTCTATTTGAGATAGAAAGCGGAGTAAAGACAGATGTTTGCAATTCCTGAGTGACTTCTTGTAACTCTTTCATGCAAATCTCCAACGATGTTTTCAGAAGGATGATTCTTTTCCACATAAGGAGTTTGAACAATCATATCTGTAGAGACAGTTGTGTCAGGATTTGACTCATTGAGTTCTGGTTCTTCAATGATCAAATCAGTCTCTGCATCATGAAATTCTAGAGCTTCATCATTATTTTGTCTTGAAGTAGATACACCATTATTTTCTAAGTTCAATCTTTGAAACATATCTTGAAATCTTGTAGTAGATGCAGCTTCTTCTTCACTTGCTTGGTTGCTTGAGTCTGCCTCATTCTGAACTTGATCATTCTGACTGTGATTGTTTTCTTGATAATCTTCTTGAATTTGTTCAACAATATCACTTGAGGAATTCTTCACAAAAGTATATTTCTTTTCTTTTCCAGCAACCTTTTTCCACAATTCTTCTAAGTCCAGTGGTTTCTTCTTTTTCTCTTCAATTACACTGGTCTTGTAGAATGAGTCATCAAAGTCTTCAGGATAAATCTTGAAAGACCTTATTAACTTTTCATGATCAAACAGCCATGCTGCACCATCAACTGTATTGAATTGATTCTCATTAAAGATGATGTCAGATGATTCTATAACACTCAAATGGTCTTTCACATATACTCTGTAAGCTTTTAAGTTTGTAGAATATCCAGCAAAGAAACAATCTAGAGATTTTGTTTGAAACTTGTTCAAATAATCCCTAGTGTTCAGAAGAAAACATTTGCATCCAAAGGGCTTGAAAAACTTGATATAAGGCTTTATGTTATGGAATATTTCATATGGAGTCTTGTTATGCCTTTTGTTTACTAGCACCCTGTTCCGAACATAGCAAGCAGTGTTTATTGCTTCAGCCCAAAAAGTAACAGGCAGGTTAGCATCTGCTAACATGGTTCTTGCAGCTTCAATCAAAGTTATATACTCAGTAGATTATACTGAAGACCTTCAACATGAAACACATTATCAAAAGAAACCTTTCCATTTGTTAAGATTCCTTTCCCCACTATCTTTCCACCATTTTCATCACTCCCAAAGGCTACAGGTCCTTCATATTTTTCTTCATAATTAACAAGTGATCTTTTGTCACAAGTCATGTGCCTAGAACAACCACTATCCATATACCATATTTCATTCAGAGGAGTGGACTGTTCCTGCACAAAAGAAAAGGTTTGATTAGTTGAGTGATGAAGTGCAGGCTTCTATAGCTTGCAACTCATCATTTTCAGTTTCTGTGACAGCTTGGGAAGTGAGTGTTGTTGGTTCAGGATCTTCATGAGTGACTTCTAAGTTGTCTGAATTATCGGTTTCATAACCACACTCTCTTGGGGTTTTAACAAGTGAGGTTGAGTTATGGTACTCAGTTGAGTCACCGGCATACTCCTTTATCACATAGTCATTCATTTCAAAGTAGTCTATCACATCAGTAACTGTCTCATCCTTAGTTTCTGTCTTAGGTTTCCAAAGAAAACCTTGTGGTTCATATCCATGTTTCAATAAGAACTTCTCATCACCTGTCAGTTCTGTTGATTTCTTTATTGAAAAGACACCTTTGTTTCTTATCTTTTCACTTCTAGGTGATCCTTGAGATTCATCAGATTTAACTGATTGAGTATCTTGTTTGATTCTCAAATGCTGAGAGTTCTTTTTGGTCACATTTTCATGCTTCTTAGGAGATATACTTATTCTTGCTGATTTAGTCCCTTGCTTCTTTGTTTTGACATCAGCTTTCTTTTCAATCCTTGTCTCCTTAGCAGATTTGTTTTCTTCTCTTTTCATGGTTTCATTTCCACACACCTTTCCTTTTCCCAGATATACATCATATTTCTGTTTGTACAGGACAAAGTCTTGGCCATACTCTGTTCCATCTGGGACATGAAATTGTTGAAATTTCAATCTTTCATTGCATGAGTCTGTGTGATGACCATATTCATCACATTTCTTGCACCATACCTTGCCTTTGAATTTTTCATGCTCTTTTGGTTTCTTGAACCTTTCACTTAGCTTAGGTGTCTTGACTCCTAGAGTCTTCTGATTCTTTAAACCATCAAAATCAATTGAAAAATGAACAAATTCCTCAATCTTGATGTCTTGTCTTTCAAGTTTGCTTTTGACAAAGAAAATTTTCTCCATAATCATAGGTTCCTCATCACTGCTTTCTTTAACCCCTGACTGTCTCCTTTTATATTCTTCCATAGTTTCCACTTCTCCAACATCCAATACTTCATGACTAGAAAAGACTGGATAAACTAGGATAAAGTTTTCTGAATCAACTTCTTCAATTATTTTCTTCTTTTTGTTTTACTTTATCCTTTCCAACACAGTCTTTCTTGGTAGCCTGACTGCATTGTAGCTTATCTTCTTCTTTTCACAAATGTCAAAAGATACCTGTTCTCTTTTCATCTTATCATTTTGTTTCTTCATTCGTGGAGGGACTGGTGGATACTTTGGAAGTTGATCAACAGATTCTGGTTTCTTGTATTTTCTTCCTCTTTCAGCAGCTTTGATTTCCTCATCGGTGATTTGATCACTTAAATCACTTAAATCATCTTGATCCAATTCAACAGAATCAAAGTCATCTTCAGAGACTTGAACTCCAACTGACTTATCTTCTTTTACTTCTTCCTTAATTACAAACTCACCTTCTTCATTTACTTCTACCTTTTTGTACAAATCAACAAATTCTTCTTTGTCTTGAAAGACATCTCTGAATTGCTGCAGGTATGCATCTCTCTTTTCTTTGTCAACTTTTGGCATGAAGTTGTTATTGAATGGAGGTGGAACTGCTTTGTATTTGTCTTGGTCCTTTACTTGGTTCAGAATACCACATATGTTTCCTGTTGAGACCAAGTTCTTCAAAAATTCAGTTTCCAATTGCAGTTTAGTGTTCTGAACCTTTTCTTCAACTAACATCTTCTTTAATCCATCAATCTCAGTGATGTATCTGGATTGAGCTCTGTAGATGATCATGCAGTCATCTTCTAGGATTTTAATCTTTTCTTCACTAATCAGTTCACTAGCCTCATACCCATTAATGATACTCTGTTTCCTAAAACACTCACTTTCCAGCTTACCTACTTTTGTTTTCAATTCATTGATAATTTCATTTAAATCAACAGTGGGAGCAGAGTGTACCTGAGATGATGATCCTTTTTCTTTCTCAATTATGGCCATGAATGCCACATTTGCTTTCTTGATATCATCTGCAATGTCCTCTTTATGATTGCTCCAATCAAAATTTCCTTCATGTTGTGTAGTCACTGCTACATTTCCTTGATTTCTGATCTGATTTTGGTTTGCTGGAACAGTGTTGTTTGGAACATTTTGAGCTGCTTGAAGGTTTTGATTGTTGTTCATTTGAAAACCTTGAGTCGGTTTCATACTTTGTTGTTGATTGTTCATTTGAGGCTGAAAGTTGTTGAAGTTGTTGTTGTTGAAGTTAGGGTTGTAATTGTTGTTGGGATTGAAGTTGTTGTTGTTGAATCTTGGCTGATTTTGTTGGTACTGATGCTGACCTCTTGGCTGTTGATTTTGAAATTGATTCATCTGAAAGTTTCTTGGTTGATTGCATTCTCTTGCAAAATGACCAGGTTGCTGACAATTGTAGCAAATTGCTTTTGACTTGTCAAATCCAATCCTGTCGTTAGGACCAGAAACCAGAGACCTACTAGTTCTATTATACAGCCTTTTACTTCTCAAAGCCAACATGGCAGCTTGCCATTTCAAATCCATGTCTTCCAAATCATCTGCATCAATTTGTTCTAAGTCATCTTGTACCACACTTGTGTAAATCAAGTTCTTTGCAACGAAGGCATTATATGACTCAGTGAACATAGAAAGTAAGGCCTGTGTTTCATTGCCTTGTCCATTTCCACCACTAGAATGAGGTAAATTCCCACTTGCCATAGAGGCAGAATCAGTGTCATCAATCAGTTGCACATTGAACATCTGCTGATTTCCTTGATTACTTGTGTTACCTCCAATGAAAGATTTTGGAGTATCAGCATTATGCTCAACTGGTTCTTCAATGATGGGAATTTGTTGTTGATTCTTGGTAGTCAAGTTACCCATTGGTGCAATCAATGCATTTGAAACATTGAAGCAGGGTCTTTCTTCCTTAATCATTTCATTCTCTATCATTTCAAGTTCTGCAGCCTGAAGGAAGCATACTACATCATCCAATTTCAATTCTTTGAAATTATGCTTCTGAAGGATGAATTTGCAAGCAGTATACCATTCCTTTGGCATTGAGTTGAGTAACTTTGTATTTAAATCAAAGTCAGTCATTACATAATCAGTTGTCTTCAACTCATTCACAATACCTAGAAAACGTTCTAGTATTGATTTTAACATTTCTCCCTCCTTATACTTGAACCTTTCCAACTGTTGCTTCAATCTTTGTTTCTTAATGTTCTTCAGCTTAGTATTCCCTTCATACATCTCAAGGATGGCATCATACATCTGTTTGGCAGTTGTATGATGTGCCAACTTGGTTAAAATCTCCCAAGACAGTCCTAGCTTAATCATAGCTAAGGCCCGGTCATCCACCTTTCTCATTATTTCTCTTACAGCAGCAGTTCTAGCTATATTTGCACCTTCTTCAACTGCAGCTTGTGACCATTCTTGATGGAGTTCCACATATCATCATCATTGTAGCACACAACTGCTTCAAAAATCACTTTCCACTTGGTAAAGTTTTCCTGTCCATACAATCTTGGTATCTAGTTAGTAGACACCTCTTGTTCCTCATATCTAGACATTTTCAAAGACTTAAAATCAGTTTCTTTGTAAAAAGCAAAGTTTTAAAATAATCAGATCTGAGAACAGGTTGTTCAGATCTGATGTGTCTGATATGATTAGAGCAAGATTTAGATATAAAGACTAAAGCTTTAATTGAAATAAGGAAGTGAAAACACCGGTAGATTGTAGATCTGGAAGAAAAATGAAGAACAGAGCTGCTGACGTCACAAATCAATGGAACAGTGGTCTGCTTACGTCATCTTTCTTCAAATCTTCAATCAGCAACAAGAATCTTTCCAAAATAGCAGCAACAAGCTCTAATACCACTTGTCAGGTCCCCGATTTCAGCTGGATCTTACTCAAATCATGTCATAACTTACACAAATAGATGCGTCGACAAGGGAGTTAATGACGGGTTGCTATATTTAGAAAGATTACTGTTTATTAAAGGTGGAATCAATAATAAGCAGGGTGGTTGCTATCAATATTCATATGCAAGTAACACACACAAGATTCACTCAAAATATTTCCATTTATACGAAGATCATCATACAAAAGGATAACCAATTTAGGGTTTCTTGTAGGAAGGTTTTATCTGTACTATACTGAGACAGCCGTCACACACAATATTCTTTCTTAATTAATGTGTCTGTCTGCCTTGTTTGTTCTCTCTCCTCAGGTGTGCCCTAATTATTCCTTTTATAGGCCTGACACCTGTGGACAGCTGTCATTCCTTCTAGAAGACCCTAAACGTAAATACATATTCAAATTACATATTCAGAAATATTCTAAGTGTAAAACAAGTCTTCCGGGTAGGCTTTGCATCAATCTTGTCTTTTCGAGTATGCTCTGTCATCCTTTAGGACTTGGTAATATAGAAGTGTGCTCGGAATCAGTTTCCGGGTAGACTTTACTTGAAGAGTATTTTACCAAGTAAAATACTCACCGGGTAGACTTCAATCTTCTTGACTTTGCCAGACTTTGCCTGAAAAATCCTTACGAGCAACCTTGTTCTTCAATGGTCCCTTCAACCCTTTGCTAGAGAATAGCTTATTAGCAAAGTGTGCTTGGTAGCATTGTTCCTTGCTTAAGTTGAACTTGCCCGATCACACTTGAGATATATCATTAAATCATCAAGCCTACTTGGACCATAATTATTAATGAATACCTTGCCCGGTCTTTCAATTACTTGGCTTCATGAGCTTGGTTAGCCTAAAGCTTACTCGAAAGTGAACTTTACTTGGCTGTGAAGAACAAACCTGCTTGATACAGTGCACCATGCCCGGACTTGCATAAACTAGTGAACCTTGCCCGGTAATACACTAATTTGCAAACCCTGCTCGGATATTCACTAAAGAAGACTTAGAGAAGATAACCTTGCCCGATAGACAAAATATCGTACCCGGCTAAGTAGAAGCTTGCTCGGAAGTCTAAGGTGTGCCCGGATCCATACTTAGTGAATTCTGAGGAGGTTGAGAAGATTCCAATCTCCCATATGTCTCTTTAGAACAAATCTTTGTCTCACAATCTCCCCCTTAGGTCAACTGTTTGACTCAATAACAATCTCATCGGTACATGTGCTTTAACGACCATGTTAAAAACTACTAATTTGTATTTTCCCGCTTCGTTATAACTCAGAATTGAGCCACGTTTTTGCCTGCATTCTCGGTTTTCGATTCTCTAAAATATTCAGTTGGATTCACCCCTGGACACTTTCTCGAATGTCGGATTGAATTCTCACACGTTTAACTGAAAACGTTCGTTTCTCTGTTATTTATCACCTGAATTTCTTTATTCCGTCTCACTTCTCACGTGTTTTACAATGTATATATTCTCTTCATTCTTAGCTTAAAATACTATATTTACCTTATAGGTCTTAATCTTCACTTAATCTAGCCTAAACATGTCTTAGTCTCATTTATGGAATATAATAATACTTTTTATTTTTCCGGGTATCACACCGCCGCCTTTGGTCGGGGTGTGACAATATATATATATATATGAAAGCTCACCTACATGTGTTGTTAACAAATAATCGTGCTACATGGTGGTACGATAAAGTGCAAGGACAAGAAAACTAGATCGACCTTAGGTTTTATTATTATGAATATAAATTGTTTCATTCCGATGTAATGATATTTGCCTTATTTTTGAACAATTTGTGTACTTGCGAAATTATAAAATAAAATAAATATATTGTCACTATTAATAGTGTTACGAGCTTATGAGTGATCTGTATGTTGCACTCTGGCCTATTTCGCTTAAATCCGGGGTGTTACACACGTAATGCATGACCCATCTCAATCAAACAATCACGTGTTTTACAATGTATATATTCTCTTCATTCTTAGCTTAAAATACTATATTTACCTTATAGGTCTTAATCTTCACTTAATCTAGCCTAAACATGTCTTAGTCTCATTTATGGAATATAATAATACTTTTTATTTTTCCGGGTATCACACCGCCGCCTTTGGTCGGGGTGTGACAATATATATATATATGAAAGCTCACCTACATGTGTTGTTAACAAATAATCGTGCTACATGGTGGTACGATAAAGTGCAAGGACAAGAAAACTAGATCGACCTTTGGTTTTATTATTATGAATATAAATTGTTTCATTCCGATGTAATGATATTTGCCTTATTTTTGAACAATTTGTGTACTTGCGAAATTATAAAATAAAATAAATATATTGTCACTATTAATAGTGTTACGAGCTTATGAGTGATCTGTATGTTGCACTCTGGCCTATTTCGCTTAAATCCGGGGTGTTACACACGTAATGCATGACCCATCTCAATCAAACAATAGTCCTGGCAGGGGTAAAGGTTGGTATGACTAGAGGTAGAGGACAAGGTAGAAGTTGATCGAAGTTGTGTCCCTCAGTTCACCATATGCAAGAAATTTGGGCATGTCAATAATGCATGTTGGTACAATGATAAACAGCATGCTAACGTTGCCACCGATAAAGAAGTTGAAAAAGAGGCAACTACTAGAAGATGCTCTTGTTTATGGCTTATGTGCAAGACACTCAATTCTCACTCATACTTAAATATCTTCAAAAGGTGTCAAGTCTTGTCTTTGGTTTTAGACTCTGGTTCCTCTTAACCACAAGATAGGGCTTGAAGAAATTTTTACACAACTTGACGAGTCATTCAAATTGGTTGTTCATATAAGAAAAATCAACATAACTGGAATTTACTGAATTGTGAATTTTATACAAACTCTGTCATTCCCCATGCGTTACGGTTTGAATGTGATGTATGCTTAAAACATAAAAATCTAAAAAGTTACAAAAAAAGTTGCGAGTTACAAAGTTATACGACCTTCGTTCCGATATTGAAAATGGACCTTAAAATACTGCAACTTATTCGTACAGAAACCAAAAACCATAAAATTGAATACATCGATGTTTTCCGGGGGGGTACTAGTTCGGTTTTAGTTATGTGTATTACAAAATTTAAAAGTTTTTACAATTGTTTGATTATATAAAAGATGTCTCATGTTACTCTATATAAAATCGTGAGATACCTAAAAAAAATACATGACTTTTATAGTTTATAAATTTATAAGTGAACTTGCAGTTTGCGTTCTTGTGGTTTGGGTTGGGGGTCGCTTGCGTCTCTCCCTCGAAAAATGAACTGCTTGCGTCCCTTTGGTTTTCTGGCGGGATCACTACTTTCAAACCTCTAGCAGAGTAAGTACATTTATTTAAATTACTAACGGAACATAGACATCTGCGTCATTTCACCCATCTGGTAAAAACCCTAACCACGTGCGACCCTTCATCTCCCTCCCACCTCCATCTCCATCTCCACTATCGTTGTCACCACAAAATCATCACTAAAATACTTATCCATATCAAACACAGAAACCACAAGTTTTCTTTCAAATCTTTAATTTGAAACAAAACTTCTCACGTCAAGAAGGGTTCAAACATTTTTTTCACTACTTTGGTCTTGATCGTTTGATGCCCTAATTCACATTTCACATACAGGTCACCTGACCCATATGGATCCATTGGAGGCATGTTTCTAACTTCAATTACATGCACTAACAGATTCATGTCTAATTGATTAATGCCCAAAACTTCAATATATTTGAATCAAGAAATTGGGATGCATTAAACGACATCGTTTATGGAACTGGGATTTTGGAGATTTGGATAATGATGTTTATTATTTATAAATTAATGAGTGAATTTTCATTTTGCGTCCCTGTGGTTTTGGGTCGGGGACCACTTGCGCATGTTCCTCGAAAAAAGAATTGTTTGCCTTTGCGGTATGTGACCATTACTAACATTATTGATGATAATTGATATATCTATTTATAGAGTAGGATGTCTATTTTAGAGTTTGCTTAAGGGCAACCAAATTATGAGGGTGGGGATGTGATGGATGTGTATAAATCAAGTATATTTTTGTATTATTCTACTAGTTTTAGTTACTTTATTGTGCGAACAATGGTATGTCATACGTGCTAATGTGTTATATGTCATTAATTAATAAAGATGTTAAGTTGGGACTTATACGAGCACAGGATGAAGTATCGAGAAGATCGGAGTGCGATTCGGAGTTGAAAACCGAATATATATATATACAAGTCTGCCATTCGCTCACAACATGCGAGCCAGGAGAAAGATTTCCCTCGCAACACGAGAGGGAGCCAGAAATGAAACCACGACTATTTTGTCCTTCACGACACGCAAAGGACCCGACAGAAGACCCTCACGGCATGCGAGGGACCAAAAAATGGGGGGGGGTTACGTTTCACCTGTATGTTCTATTTTCTAGCTATAAACCATTATCTCTTATCTCTGTTTCCCGCCGCCTGGGGGGCGAGAAAAGGCGATTTTCGGATGTCCAGAGCATCTCCAATCGCTACCGGATGTCAAGTATGTGAGGCTAATCAACCTTGAATCATGCCCAGGTGTAGGACTATAAGAACTAGGGCTTAGTTTCTTTCATATTTTGGTTTGAATCATAAAGTTTTGTAACCCTCTGATTGAAATTGTGTGGATTGATTGCTAGTATTGTTCTGAACTCGAAATTGTTGACATTTTCGTGCAACGTTAACATTGTGAGATGATTACCGCTATTAGGATTGATTCATGGTTGGGTTTGTTTATTGTTCTTAGTTTATGAAGCATACAATTGTCCTTAAATGAGTTATGTTGTAAAGGAACCTTTGATTACCAACATCTCTGTGTTATTGTTGATGCCTCCGATTAGGAATTCATATTAGCAAACTCATGATATCAGTTGTGGTTCATTAAAATAAAACGTTTCGTGTGAAGCTAATCTTAGTTTCTTATAAGTTTGAAGTCGGGGTGTGATTTGCTTCCTATTAATTGAGAAACTTGTTAAAGTAATTGACTCCATACATAACCTGCTAGTGTGATTAGTCCTCGACAAAACTTTAAAATTGTTTCTTTACAATTTTTTTTGTAAATAGTTTAAATAAACGAACGAACGTATGGCATTGACTACCTGCTCATTTGGATTCGATACCTGATTTATCATGTCAATAGGTTAGGTAGATTTTTGCACCTCCATCTTCGGCTCACCATTATTTCCACAGCAAAAGCATCACTAAAAGACTCATCCTCATCAAACACATAAACCAGAATTCTTCTTTCAAATATTTAAATTTGAAACTAAACTCCTCACACCAATAAGAGTTTAAACGCTTCACCACTTGCTCTGGAACCTTTGGTATCGTAATTTAAATTTCACTTACGGATCACTTAACCCATTAGGATCCATTGGCGACATGTTTCTAACTTCGATTACACGCACTAACAGCTTTAAACGTAAAATGATCCCGCCTCAAACCATAGTTTAGGCCATGGGGTTACATTTACACCCCCCTTAATTTCACGTAGGCACCACATCACCAACATTACCTCATTTCACTCCACCCGACTCCTTAAAGAAATTGTTTAACACGACTTTACCTCTTTTTATTTAATGTAAAATTGACTCTTAAATTATTTAATGCAAAATTGTTTAACACCACTTCAACCTATCCCTCATCATCATCTTTATAATTACACTAAAAAACGCTACATTTCTTTTTTCTGCTCAATTAAATAATATTTTTTTATACATTTATCATTACAGTTTTATCTCTCATCTGCTCACAACCAATTCAACAAATATTAAAAAATAAACATGGATACACTTTGTCTCCACAAATTTATAAAAAAAAAAAAACATTACATTTTCATTCTCCACCCTATAATTTACACTCATAATCACTCAAACCACGCCTTATAATTTGCAAAGTTCCCTCACATAAATTTGAGGAATAAGATGAGAATGCTCTATCATACTCACGTTTCATCCAACGCCTCTTAACCCATAAAGAGAGGTATGCCAGTGATTAACCCTTGTCAACTAAGCTTTAACGCCTTAGATGTTAAGGTATACCCCAAAGTCATCCCCGCCCCAAAACCAAAATCATAGGGACTGAAAGTGCGATGTATATATATCTACCAAAAATGGGGCCAAAACCAATATACAAACCTTGTGCTGGAATACATCATCGTGAAAAATCAATCAGAAATGCTTCCGTAACGCCATGATTAACCTGGAAGCATTAGAATAGAAATATTATGTTGTAATCTCAAACCCGTGATTAATAAAATACCAAACCATGTCTTCCAATCCACGTTTCCTTCACCATAAAGCATTCGCTCTTTAACCTCTGTTTTATAAACCCTTCCTCCGATTCTAGGGTTCATTTAGTATCATATCAGAATGACGATTGAAAGCAGCAGTTCTCGATTGAAGAGCACAGGCCTGATTACGTCATTATAACATCACCGGAAGGCATTGCTCCGACGTCATCGGCGGACTGTACGAGTATTTGGTGGTGGGGAAAGTTTGTGTTTCTGGTTTTCTTTCTGGCTGTGTTAGGCTTTTGCTTCTTCGTCTGGATCGGACCCTATCTTATGGACAAGGTATTTAATGTTATCAAACAGTTAAATTAATGGAGTTTCTTGTTCATGTTCGTTCGTTATGAAAGAAAACGAACATAAATGAACATAAACAACTGTAAGTAAACAAACATAAACGAACTAATGCGAAATCATGACAACAATTACTTGATTTTGATCTAATTACAATCCTATATTTCAGGAGGTTATACCAATTTTAAACTGGGAAACCGCAACATTCAGCAAACCAATGTTAGCAATAGTAATATTCACTTCTGTTGCAATATTCCCGACGGTGTTCATACCATCTACACCTTCCATGTGGGTTGCCGGCATGACTTTCGGTTATGGTTTAGGATTTTTACTGATAATTTGTGGCGTCACCATCGGTGTATCACTTCCTTACTTCATTGGTTCCCTGTTTTACCACAAAATTCAAGTGAGTGTTATACGTTCTTCTAAGGTTACAATAATATTATTTGTACATGGATGATAATTGTTGAAGGTGTTGTTTGTGTATGTTGTGAAGGCTTGGTTAGAAAGATATCCAAAACAAGCATCAGTTATACGGTTAGCAGGTGAAGGAGACTTGTATGATCAGTTTAGAGCTGTGACATTGCTAAGGATATCCCCGTTTCCGTACATTGTTTACAATTACTGTGCTGTTGCTACTGATGTTAAGTTTGTTCCCTACTTGTTTGGAACGCTTGTCGGCATGGTGCCCGAGATTTTTGTGGCAATTTATACGTAAGATTTTTGTGCTTTCTTTTTTAATTATTTGTGTTGGTTTATTAAAGCACAAGGCGCTGCGAGAAGCTTTTTTTACATTGTACAAGCAAATAAGTTTTATTTACAACCAGAAGTTGTCTCTCTCTCATTTGTTGTACACATTAACCTTTTTACCTTTTAAAGACCCTAATTTTGACCAAGCTGACCAATAATTACTTGAGCCCGAGCTCAACTAGGCTTGAGCTGGCTCGTTTGACTTACAAGAGTTCAAGCTTTTAGCTCGTTTCGAACTCTTTCTAAAGCTTGAGTTTGACTTGTGGGTAGTTTTTTGAGCTCGAGCTCAACTCGTTTAACTTACAAGAGCTCGAGCTTGGCTCTTGAGTAGTTTTTTTTAAGCTTGATTTTGGGTCGTTTATTACATATTAAAAGTTAAATCAAGTTTTCTACTACGGTCTTGAGATCAAAATAAATCTTATTATTTGCTTATTTTTGACGGGTATAATGATACGAACATTGGCGGATGCATCTAAAGATCAAAGATCACTAGAACCCCTTCAGATCGTGTTCACAGTTTGTGGGTTTGTTGTAACGATAGCTACTACGATCATAGTCACAGTTTATGCGAAGAAACGGCTCAGTGAGTTGCAGGCAAATGATGAACAGCTGCAGTTGTTACAATAACATTACCAGTCAGTCACGATTTAGTTTGATTCCCATGTGACTTTTGAGACATCAATGACAGGCTCAGGCAGTAACTAACCGAAACAAAGAATATGCTAATGAAATTGGTTATATCTGAAATTCTGAATTGCTTTACTCTGCTTGTAATTGTTTTTTTCTCCCTTATAGTAATTGTATATAACTGATTTATCATTCTTCAAATGACTTGGCACATTTCTCTTCTATCGGTTTGCATTGGACAAGTGGCCTTCGAGGGGTTAATAGCAGAAAAAAGAGACGTCTGCAGAGAGACTGAAGCGCTTTCTCCTATGACACCTACTTGAAGGTTCTATTTGCTCATCCCTGTGTAATGTATGATTAGAAATTTTGATCTAGACGGAAGCTTGGATCGAGAAAATGTTGGTTGCAACTATTTAGAAGCTGATAGTTGCCTATTTATACATTTTTGTGGCTTCTAAATGTTATTTTGGTTGTTGAGAGTATGATATAAAAGCTGCATGATAGTTGCCTATTTATACATTTTTGGATTGAATACGGAAATGATTTAATGAAAGTTGCTAGGAACCGGCTATGGACGGCAATGACATCGTGGATTTGGTCCTAAAAAGTGTGTTCACTACTTGATAAAAGTTATTTCCAACATTGAATAGAAATGATCGTAAATCGGGTCGTTAAAGTTCAATTGTAACCATAAGAAATTTGTCGCAAATCCTTTAAAGGTATATGTATTACCATCAACCATCTGGTTTGGTGGTCAAGGGGTTTTTCCTTAGGAGTTTCCTTCTAGAGAGGTCTCAAGTTTGATACCCTATAACGTAAAGGATTCTTCAAACTTAGGTAATGATGATTGGTGAGCCAAAGACTTACCGTGGATCCAAACTCCATTAAAATAAAAACATGTATTCGTAACAAGGTGAAAGATGATCGTTACAAGACGGCCGACTTTGATCGGCCGAGGAATCTTTGTACAAGACATAGATTTCTTCTCGTGATCACTTTTATTCATACATTTCTTTTAGTATGTTTTAGTTATTAATAAGGAAATTAATAAATCACATAATAACTATCTCATTTTAACCATGCATGCCGTCTGTAGCCGCTTCAAAAGTTTGTCAAGATCAAAGTACATGTTGTTTGTTCACTTGTGAAACAAGATACTATAAATAGAGACTTCACTTGCAAGAAAGTTAATTATCCAGAAACATATTCATTAGTTACATACAGAACTACAAAGGGCTCGTTCTAAAATGGTGAATAACATCGTTATATTCGTAGGTCTGCTAGCAACTCTTGCGACTTCTGTTTCAGCTACGACGTTCATTGTTGGAGACGAATATGGCTGGACTCTCAACTTTGATTACCAGGCTTGGGCCAAAGGGAAGGAGTTTGTTGTCGGAGACAAACTTGGTATGTTAAATTATTCATCATAGCAAACGTTACATAAAAACACGTTTTAGGAGAAAGTTTGATGTGTTTCGAGTTAGGGTTTGGTTCAGTTTGAAGAAAAAAATATTGGTCAAAAAGGAAAACCAAAACCGGATTCATGAAGTTCAAAACCAAATCTCCTGAAACAGAACTTCGAATTCTGTTAGGTTGTCGACCGAGCAAATGTTTTTCTATTTTACTTAATACCATTATTTTTTTAATATATATACCATTATTTGTTATTGGGTTGACTTGGGCTAAATAACAAAAGTTGGACATATATTTTAAATTATATTAATTCAGTTCGAACATAATTCTGATTTTTAAGCCAAAGCCCATTTCGGTTTTGAACAAATTTGATCCAAAACGAATATGTAATTTGGTTCGGTTTATCAATTAGAAACCGAATAAGTAAGACTTGTCTTCTTGGATCGCGTGCTTTCATATATGAATAATACTTGTTCCTAAGTGATAAGAACTAATGGCTTTTTTGTTTGTAGTATTCAAGTACCCGGTCGGAAAACACAATGTGTTCAAAGTAGACGGAAATGGTTTTAAGGATGTGTCGTGCCAAGTGCCAATGAGTCGATGGCAAGTGGATATGACATGGTAACACTTACTACCCCTGGAAATAAATGGTACATCTGTGGTGTCGGGAAACATTGTGCGACAGGTGGAATGAAGTTAGTTATTGATGTTTTATCTTGGTCGCCGGTACCTACACCAACACCCTTACCCGCACCTGGCCCTGTGCCTTCTAGGAAGGTTTTCATCGTCGAAGATGATAGTGGCAGACATTGAATTTTGATTACCAAGAATGGACAATGGGAAAGGAGTTCTTTGTTGGAGACACACTTGGTATACTAAACCATCACTAACACCTTGTTCTTGAGTTTTTTAACCAAGGAAGGAAAATGAGAGGAGAGGGAACGATAAGAAAAGGAAGGGAAGAAAATTTTTTTAATTAGGTGTGTTCTTGAGTTGGAAGGAAATTAGAGGAAAAGAAATAATAACTATGCTAAAAAAATAGTTATCCTTAGTAATCATCCCATTTTTTGGAGAATAACTTATTGGGAAAATACATTAATTTAATCCCTTGTAACTCCTCATACTCATTTTCTTTTCATCCAAAAAAAACTCAAGAACACCCATTTTTTAACTATCATTAGTTTTCCTTTCCTTTATTTAAAAAAACTCAAGAACAGGACGTAATATTGATAAATCAAATAAGTTTTTCATATTCAAAACCCCTTACCCACGTTGTAGAAAAAGAAAATTCTTTATATATAGTACAAAAAATCATTTTCCTAAAAATAATATGCTCGAGTTTTCCTCATGTAGCGTAAAATTTGATGTTTTATCTAAAAAAATAATATTTTTACAAGAATTTCTGCGTTTTCTTCCCATCCAATGACAATCTAAAGAGCCAAATTCACATCATCCTTAGATTGTAACTTAACAAATAACAAACTCCAAAAAATTTGGACAGTCGTAAGGGTTAGTGAACCAACCCTCTTGATAATTTGATTCCACTATTATACACAGTCATATATTTTAGTTTGTAAATTTTATTTACAAGCTGACATTTAGAACCTTTTTTCTTCTCAAATATGTTGTTTAACTTATTAACTAATTAATCTTGATGTAGTTTTTAAATACCCGAAGCATAACGTATACAAAGTCAATGGAACGGATTTCCGACAATGTACAACTCCGCTTTCTAGCGTACCTCTATCTAGTGGTTACGATAAGGTGACCTTGACGACCCCGGGAAGAAAATGGTGCATTTGTGGTGTCGGAAAGCATTGTAAAACATGGGGTATGAAGTTTGTTATCGACGTGCTTACTCAATCTGCATATTCGCCTCCCCCGAGCCCATGGAGTTCATACAAAGGGGCTAGACGTTTAGGAAACACCGAGTTCTAGGAGTTACGGATTGAAAAGCTTTTGGGACTGTTTTGTTCTTGGTTGCATTTCTATATTCATGCTGTGTTAAAGACACTTTTGATGTCTTCCTTGGCTTATCATTTATAAACATTCGTTTATTGCTTATGTTATTGTATTACAAAATGGAGAAACTTGAGTTCTAATATAAATGGAAAATAATATGTTTTTTTAGTGTTGGGAAGTGTCGATTCGGTTACTTTTGGCAAGTTGATGAAGATATTTAAAATATCGAATCTTACTAATCTATTAAATCAATACAATTTTGCCACATGTCCTTCTACTAGGGTGTTCACCTAGGCCTCCATGTCATCTCATTTCCATTCTAAGACTCTCTAATATGCTGTCATGTGTTATCTCACACACTATTTAAACCTTAGAATTTTCCACCATCATTTTAATCATTTTAATCTCTCTCTCTCTCTCTCTCTCTCTCTCTCTCGGCTTAATTATTAACTCCACCATCTTCTATATTCCGGTAATGTAGATCGACATTAATCATTTTCCGGTAATGGCCAACAATGTTATTTGATTTTCCGGCAAGGTAATATCTTTTTCCGGTAAGGTTTTCCGATATGGTTTTATATTTATTTAACTGTTATATGATTTTGTAATAATCTCTTTAGGTTGTACTTCAAAATCCATGATTGAATTGATATTTTGAAGTTATTACGGTTTTCCGGTAAGATTCTTGTTTTCCGTTTTTTTTGTATTTAATCTCTCTCTCTCTCTCTCTCTCTCTCTCTCTCTCTCTCTTTATCTCTCTCTCTCTCTAACTCCACCATCCATCATCTTCTATATTCCGATAATGTAGATCGAGATTAATCGTTTTCCGGTAAGGTTATATATTATACTTTAATGCCCAACAATGTTATATGATTTTCCGGCAAGGTTATATCTTTTTTCGGCAACATCATATTTACTTCCGGTTATTGTAGATCTAACCTTTTTATCTTTATTTTCATTGTTAACTGATTTTTTTTAAATCAGTTTAGGTTCTAAATCAAAAACGGCGATTAACCTAATATTTCTACGTTTTTACGTTTTTTCGGTAAGTTTTTCGGTTCATGTGTTATACCTATAACAATGGTTGTTTTATATTTATTTGAAGTTTTATATTTTTCCTGTATTTTTCTTTTACATGTTGTTCTTCTATGTTATAAATAAAAAGTTTCATCCATGGACATTATCATTATTCTTTTTCCGGTAAGGCCAATAATAAATTGTAAATCAGTGGTTTAACATTCCATAACATGTAGTATTACCGCAATTAATTTTTTTTATTTCTAAAACGATTACAATTTCGAATTTTAAATTCCAAATTTAAGTTAAATTTGAAAATTGTAAATGGTAAGTCAATATTCCAAAACGTCTAAACTTACCATCATTACAATTTATTATTTTCTAAAACGATTTGATTTAAAAGGTTTAAATTTCCAAATTTAAATTAAAGTTGATTTTTTTATTTAACTGCTGGTCAAACGTTTAAGTTGATACGTTAGACGATTTGATTTAAAAATTTTAAATTTCCAAATTTAAATTAAAGTTGATTTTTTTATTTAACTGCTGGTCAAACGTTTAAGTTGATACGATAGACGATTTGATTTAAAAATTTTAAATTTCCAAACGATTTGATTTAAAAAGTTTAAATTTCCAAATGTAAATTAAAGTTGATTTTTTTATTTAATTGTTGGTCAAACGTTTAAGTTGGTAAGTTAAACGATTTGATTTAAAAAGATTAAATTTCCAAACGATTTGATTTAAAAAGTTTAAATTTCCAAATTTAAATTAAAGTTGATTTTTTTATTTAATTGCTAGTCAAACGTTTAAGTTGGTAAGTTAAACGATTTGATTAAAAAGTTTAAATTTCCAAATTTAAATTAAAGTTGATTTTTTTATTTAATTGCTGGTCAAACGTTTAAGTTGGTCAAACATTTTTAAATTGTCTGGTCAAACATTAAAATTCAATTTAACTTTAAGTTGAACTTTTTAAATGGCTGATTAAACACACATTCATAATGTTTAAAATTACCATCACTAAAATTTATTATTTCTAAAACGATGTATTTAAAATTTATAAATTTCCAAATTAAAATTAAAATTGAATTTTATGAATTACTGGGTAGATATTTCATAACATGTAACATTACCACAATTAAAATTTATTATTTTTAAAATGAATATTAATATTTAATTTTCTCATTTCAGGTTATGTTCCCAACTTGATATAGCTAATTTCATGGGTTGAAGATTTGTTGATAAGATATCTTATTTTTTGTTTAATATTGATGTATATTTTTGTTATTATTCATGTATTTATGTATTTTTTCACAATTCATGCAATTTATTTGATTTTTATATAATCAATCATATATAGTTGTAGGTTTTGTCCATTTAATATTAATAACAACCGATGTATTAAAAATATATATATATATATATTTGTATCTTATATTTATCTATTTATTAATGATAATCTCTATAATTTATAATACTTATTATAATTTTAGTAATTTTTTATTATTATTTTATTACCTTTTCTAATTAGTTGTTACATCTTATTTTGACAGAAATAACAACATTTACTCCTTACCATTTTTATATTTCAATATATTTGACTTAAAACATTATTATTTTATTATATTGTAAGATACATTATATTTTCTAACATTTACACATTTCCATCTTTTTTGTTTGACCAATGTATATGAGGAATAAATGTCACAATTAATGCTAATGGTGTCATCATTTGGTTATGAAAACTGTAACAATTAATGCACTATAAAAATTCGAAATATTATTTGAATTTGAATTCTAAAAATAATATATTACAGTTGGTTATGAAAATTTTTGTTTTCATTGTCAATATTTATTGTTTATTAGTTTCCAATCTCCACAATTTTCCTATCTTATATGTTTGACCAATTTATAATTAGACATAAATATCACAACTAATGATAATGGGTTTTTAACAAAATTGAATGCATATTTCTTTGACTGTAATAAAATAATATTAATTGTGGATCGACAAAAAAGTAATAATTTCAAGATTACATTATGCCATGATTTTTGTAATATTTTTTTGTATTTAGGATCTTTGACTATAACAAATTTCGTTTAACAATTTTGGTAAACAGATTTTTAACTTAAATAACAATTTATTATATTCTAATTTAATCAAATCATATAATTAAGTTTAAAGTCATTATTTATAATTATTACTTTTTATGTGTATTCAAATTAATAATTCGAATTTCAAATAAATAAGTTGAGTATAATTTATTTATTTATTTTTGGAATTGACTATAATGTGAGTCGGTGTTTTCTAAAATTTTTAAAGTTAATAACTTTCTTTAATATTGTTGACCGATCATTTAATATATTCTAATTTAATTCATTTTCCTAATATATACTCAACATAAAATGTCAATATCTTAAATACGTGTTTATTACATTTTCTGTTTGTACGGTTGATTCATATACGTTCGTTAGTAATGTCTTAAATAATATTCTCATTTAAATATAACAATTAATTTCCACGTTTTTAATATATTTTTTTTATTAAAATACATGTATATATGGTATATATATATTTTTGTATCATATTTTTTCACCTTTAAATATTTTCAAAGTCAACATAAATTTTTTTAATCTTTCCAAAGTTATTTGAAAATTTATTTATTGTAAATGGTTTTTATGTTTTGCAAGTTTAACAAAATATTAATGCCTTGTAAATGGTTTTTATGTTTTGCAAGTTTAACAAAATATTAATGTCATTGATTTAAAAGTTTGTTGCAAGATTGGTCAAAACTCAAAAAAAAAAATTCATAATTTTTTGAAGTTGACTAATTCAAATTTTTTTATATTTTGTAACTATTTTGAAAATATTTCAAAACGGGTTGTTTTAAATGAGTATCAAATTTGTTACGTATAAAATTACGGCCAAAAAAGATTTTTATTGATATATCTTTTTGGTTTAATGGTTTAAGTTAGAAAAATGTTTTATGTTGTCGTTTTACTTTGTTTGTTGTTGTATGTTATTTTGTTTAAATAAAAACAACTTTATTAATGTTCAAATGTTACTCATTAAATATATTTAATATTGATGCTAATGTTTTATTATATTTTCAGGTGGTGAAACAAAGTGAGTTTTTTTTTGTAGAATGTTTAAAGAAGTTGATGGTGGTTTAATATGGAAGTACATGTTTATGTCTTTTGTTGATGTTTTTTGGTTGTTCGATGTACATTAACTTATTGTAACTTTTAACTTTTAAGATCTAGAGAATGTAAATGGTTAACGCTTTGGTCCGAAAGTTTGAAGAAGTATTGTGTTGCTTGAATTTGTTGTTTAAATTTATTATGTTTGTTATGTTCAAATTAACTTCCTGTAATCTGAAAATTTTAATATTAAGACAATGTAAATCTATTACTTTTTGGTTGGTATGGTGATGTGTTTAGTGACAATGTAAATCTATTAAGTTTTAATAGTTAAATAAACATTATGTTTGTTTAAATTGATGTTTAAGTTGATTATGTTTAGTGACAATTTATTCGACACGCGAGTATATACCCTAGTTTCCTTATTAAAACATAATCAAGAAAATGAAAATGTCTAGAATTCAGAAGTTGAAAATTGAAATAAGATCATTAAAATTGGATATTTTTAATCCATATTTTAAACACATCAAATCAGTAGACAAGTAAGACGTCTAGTGTGATAACATGTCTGGTTAAACATTTGTTGCTTGGGAATACATCGTAGTGATGTCACCCCTCTATAATGCAAGGAAGAAAATCTCAAAATGGTGCAGTTGCGGTGTCAAGAAGCACTATGAGTCGAGAAACAATTCTACCACAAACTATGGCTCGGGCATCAAGCTTGAGCCTTAATGGCTACATCTGCCCAGTGCATATTGACAGTGGTTGATCTACGAGTTGATCATAGCTGTATTTTTCGACTATCTTTTTATTATACTTTGTTTGAACTTTGAAACATGTAATTGTTCTTAATTTCCTGAAATTGATTATTTAGTTAATCTTCTTGACATGCATCATCATGAATGTATTTGTTTGCATTCTTTCTTTCTGGTTAGACTATTTTGTTTGTGTCCTATGAAACCAGAGGAGGAACTTAATAGGGTTATGAGGGGTTCTAGTAGCGCTTGGCAAAACTCCACGGTGACATATCCAGGGTTTTTCTTCCAATGGGGTACCAACTCTTTAGTGCTTAGAATTTTCACAACCAGACTAGAAGAATTTTCGTGCCAGACAGGAAATATAAATAAAAAACATCATAATAATACAAATATGATCATTACAATTAAAAAAATACACAATAAAAACACGATGTCATTCGAAACAAGAAAATTGGTTTCCATTGGAGGAAAGGGGGGTCCAGTAGAAGGTATTCAAAATCAGTTTTCTTAAAGTATTACTTGAAGAAGATGTCGACTCAAACTTTCTTTTCAATAGTGTTTGCATAATTAACCATAAAAATTCAAAGTTTTTGTGGAAACTAAGTCAAAATTAGATTATGGCAAACCACAAGTCTACAAAAAAAAAAAAAAAAAAAAAAAAACTAGGTTAGTAATGCTTGAACCCAAAACCTACTAGATATAACACAACGGATTTACAACCACACCAAAGTTAATATTTATACTATGGGTTCCATTTATTAATTTTTATGGGGTTCATAAAGAATTTAACATGCCACCTCTAAGTAATTTTAAAAAAAGACTGGAGTCTTACGACCCTGATCCACACGCTATGGGTTCACCCCTGGCACTGGGTCCTCTAGGCCTACTTTTACAATATTGAAAGTAAAGTGTCATTTTCGTCCTTGTGGTTTGACATATAATGCGAATTTTGTCCAAAAAGTTTATTTTTTGCATATGGATCCTCCACGTTTCTCAATTCTTGTCAATTACATCCAAATATCGTTAAGTCGGGGGTAGACATGTCTTTTCACTCTTTATTTATTATAGTACTTATTTCAGTGAACTGCGATTTTCGTCCATGTGTTTTGTCTAAATATGCAATTTTAGTCCAATAGTTTCAAGTTTGCAATTTTTATCCATATCAAATTGCGATTTTCATCCTTATAGTTTCATTTCACTTGCAATTAAACCCGAATTTATTAAAGCCGTTAAGTCTGGTCGTTAACCCACCTACGTGCCCCTCATGTGACGACCAATTTTGTCATTTTTCTCCCAAAACAAACCTCAGTCCTAATTCTCAAGCCCCTCATGTGAGGTGCTGGGATGTATTTGGGAAAAAAAAATAAAGACAAAATCGCCCCTCACGTGAAGGGCACACAAATGAGTTTAACGACCAGACTTAACGAGATTAATGAATTCGGGTTTAATTGCAAGTGAAATGAAACCATAGAGACGAAAATTGAAAATTAGAAACTACTGAACTAAAACCGCAGATTTAGACAAACTATAGGGACGAAACCCACACTTCACTGAAATAAATACTATAATAAAGAAAGAGTGAAAAGACATGTCTACCCTTGACTTAACGACGAAATTTAACGGGGTTAGTGATTTGGATGTAATTGGCAAGAATTGGGAAACATGGAGGGTCCATATGCAAAAAATAAACTTTTGGACCAAATTCGTATTATTTGTCAAACCACAAGGACAGAAATGACACTTTACTCCAATATTGATAAAAGCGTCTTCAATACTCAATAAAAGTTATTTCCAACCCGTGAATAGAAATTATCGTAAATCGGTCATTAAAGTTCAATTGTAACCGTAAGAAAACCAGGGGCGTCTCGTGTGTAAGCCAAATTAGACCACGGCTTCAGGCCTCCAGTTTTATAGGGTCTTCAATTAAAATAGCAGTTATGTCTTTTGGGTTTTTGAAAGTAGATTTTTTAGAATTAGTAACTGAGTGATGGCCTATAAGCTAAGGGGGGATGACCCATATCCATTATCAACACATATAATCCATATTCCATAATTATTGGATACTCTCTAATGCTATAAACATAAAAAAACGGGCCTCAACATTTTAGATAGCTTTAGACATCTGAATAAATTGAGCCGACCCTACATCAAACTAATTACGACAATTAAAGTCTCGTTACAGGATTCGAACTAGGGTGATCGCGATTGGTGAGGTAAGACTTCTTACTATGGATCCAAACTCCATTAAATTATAAATATGTATTCGTAACAAGGTGAAAGATGATTGTTACAAGACTGCCGACTTGAAATCGGTCGAGGAATCTTTGTACAAGACATAGATTTTCTTCTTGCGATCACTTTTCTTTCTTTATTTATTTTAGTATTTTTATAGTTAATATTAATAAGAAAATAAATAATAAAGGCCTCCACAAAATTAAAGTTGTGTACTTCGATTTCCACACATAAATCTATTTCAAAATAACCATGCATGCCGTCTATAGCCGCTTCAAAAGTTTGTCAAGATCAAAGTACGTGTTAGTTTGTTCACATGTGAAACAAGATGCTATAAATAGAGACTTCACTTGCAAGAATAAAAGGACATCCACAAACAAATTCACTAGTTACGTACAGAACTACAAAGAGCTCGATCTACAATGGTGATTAACATCGTTATATTTGTAGGTCTGCTAGCAACTCTTGTGACTTCTGTTTCAGCTACGACGTTCATTGTTGGAGACGAATATGGATGGACTCTCAACTTCGATTACCAAGCTTGGGCCAAAGGAAAGGAGTTTTTTGTTGGAGACAAACTTGGTACGTTAAATCATTCATCGTAGCAAGCGTTACATAAAAAATTGTTTTAGAAGAAAGTTTGATGTGTTTTGAGTTATGGTTCCCCTATTATAGCGTTTTTATATGGTCGAAAAGGAAAACCAAACCGGATTCAGGAAGTTCAAAATTGAACCACCGGAAACAGAATTTCAAATTCGGTTAGGTTGTCGACCGAACAAATATTTTTCTATTTTACTTCGGTGTTTTTTTTTTAAATATATATTTACAATTATTTGTTATTGGGTTGAACTAGGCTAAATAACATTGGACAAAGATGTATTTGGATCGGGTTAAATGACAAAATTTAAATAACAATTATTTTGTATTAGATTAATTCGGTTCGAACATAATTATGATTTTTAAGTCAAAAGTCCATTTCGGTTTTGAACAAAATTAAATCTAAAACGAATATGTAATCTGGTTCGGATTAATCAGTTAGAAACCGAATAAAGTAACACTTGTCTTCTCAGACCGCGTGCTTTCATATACGAATAATACTTGTTTTCCTAGCTGATAAGAACTAATGGTTTTTTTTGTTTGTAGTATTCAAATAGCCGGTTGGAAAACACAACGTGTTCAAAGTAGACGGAAATGGTTTCAAAGGATGTATCGTGCCAAGTGCCAACGAGTCGATGGCAAGTGGATATGACGTGGTAACCCTTACTACCCCCGGAAAGAAATGGTACATCTGTGGTGTCGGGAAACATTGTGCGACAGGTGGAATGAAGTTAGTTATTGATGTTTTATCTTGGTCGCCGGTACCTACACCCACACCCTTACCCGCACCCGGACGTGTGCCTTCTGGGAAGGTTTTCATCGTCGGAGATGATAGTGGTTGGATGTTGAACTTCGATTACCAAGCATGGGCAATGGGAAAGGAGTTCTTTGTTGGAGACACACTTGGTATACTAAATTAACCATCGTTAATATTTATAAATCAAATAAGTACTTCATATTCAAAACCCCTTACCCACATGGTAGAAAAAGATAATTCCTTATATATAGTAAAAAAAAAATCCTTAAAATATACGCTCGAGTTTTCCTCATATATCGTAAAAGTTGATGCTTTTTCTAAAAAAAATAACAATTATTTCAAGAATTTCTGCGTTTTCTTCCCATCCAACGACAATCTAAAGAGCCAAATTCACATTATCCTTAGATTTTAAATTTTTAAATAGCAACCTCCAAAAAATTTGGATACTGGAAGGGTTAGCGAAGCCTCTTTATAATTTGATTCCACTATTGTATATAATCATATATTTACATTTAGAACATTTTTTTCCTCAAATATGTTGTTTAACTAATTAATCTTGATGTAGTTTTTAAATACACGGAGGGGAAGCATAACGTATACAAAGTCAACGGAACGGATTTCCAACAATGTACTACTCCGATTTCTAGCGTACCTTTATCTAGTGGTTATGATAAGATGACCTTGACAACCCCAGGAAGAAAATGGTATATTTGTGGTGTCGGAAAACATTGTAAAACAGGAGGTATGAAGCTTGTTATCGACGTTCTTTCTCAATCAGTGTATTCACCTCCCCGAGCCCATGGAATTCTTACTAAGGAGCTAGGCGTTTAGGAAACACCGAGTTCTAGGAGTTGCGGCTAGAAAAACTTATGGGACCGTTTATTTCTTGGTTGCATTTAATTTTCTGTATTCATGTTGTGTTGCTGAACACTTTTGATATCTTCCTACGATTATCATTTATAAACATTCGTGCTTGTGTTATTGTATTACACAATTGAGAAACTTTAAATTAACAATAATATATTTTCTAATGTTTCAGTTACTTTCGACAAGTTGATCAATGAAGATATTTAAAATACTGAATAATCTATTTGAATTGACTGAATATCCCTATCTAAAAAAAATGAAAATGAAAATGCCTAGAATTTAGAAGTTGAAAATTGAAATCAGATAATTAACAGTGGATTTTTATAATCCATATATTAAACATGTCAATTCAGTAAGACGGGTAAGAGTCCATTGTGATAACATGACTGGTTAAACATTTGTTGCTTGGGATTTTATACTCTAGATAATTTAATATACCGCCTCTAATGAATTTTTAAAAAAAGGGAGGCCCTAGGACCCCGATCCACACGCTATGGGTTCGCCCTGACACTCGGTCCTCTAGATCTACTTTTACAACATTGATGAAAAGTGTTTTCAGTACTCAGTAAAAGTTATTTCCAACCGTGAATAGAAATTATTGTAAATCGGTCATTAAAGTTAAGTTGTAACCATAAGAAATATATCGTTAATCGGTTAAATATATGTATTACCATCAAGCCTCTAGTCTGTTGGTTGGGGGACTTTCCCTTAGGGGTTCCCCCCTAGGGAGGTCACGAGTTTGATACCCTATAGCATCAAAAATTGGGAAAGTTAAAATCTCGTTACAGGATTCGAACTAGGGTGATTGTAATTGGTGAGGTAAGACTTCTTACCGTGGATACAAACAAGGGGTGTTCGCGGTCCGGTTTTCGCAAATTTTAGGTTAAATCGTAAACCAAACCGTTACTTACGGTTTTATTTTTGTAACCAAAACCAAATTGTATAAATCTTAAACCAAACTGGACCAAACCGTTAGTAACAGTTTAGTTCCGGTTTGGTTTCACGGTTTGAACACTTTGGGAATTCAAAAAGAACATACATGATATAAACATCAGTCACATGAAACATAATGTACGGGCATAAAAACTTAAGGATTTCATAACTTCGGCATATGAGATTTATTATGTTGGAAACCTGCAAATTAGAAAGCACAATGAAGATATCTATTTACTATTGAGAATTGAAATAAGAAAACAGGTTTTCCTTTTTTTAGTTTACTTTAACTTAATTATTTAACTTAAATAGAGTAAAAACAATAAAGCCTTGATTATCTAATCTAACTATCTATATAATTGTCTACCAAAAAATCCTACGTGTCGCTCTCACGTCGCTCCCCACCTGATTTCTTGATTTATAAATGGTGACTTCTTTAACCCGGTTTTGACCCGATTAAGGTTTAAATTTCGCGGTACCAAACCCGGATACCCATAAATGGGTCAAACCCTTTCTCTTTCTGGTACCGAACCCTCACTCTCAGCCACCCTCTTCTCCACCCCATTCGAATCCTACACCCTAGACCTCAAGTCCCCAATTTTTTAATTCGGGATCAGTGAAATTCAACTCATCAACGAATGAAGATGACGTCATTGTAGTTGGATTTGTTCTGTTTTTCCCCAAGTAAATAACTTTCGATTTAAAAAATTAGGGTTTCATTTGAGCGTACTTTTAGTATTTCACTAATACATTTGGATTTCAAACTTTAGGGTTTTTGATTAGGCATAAGATCCAATTGGTTCTATTAGAGGGAAACTACACACTGAATTTTTGCTTTCTGGTGTGGATGAACATGATATGATTGTGCATAGTAGTTACACAAGGCTGAGCGAACATCAACTTGGGTTTTTACCTATAACCAATAAGTGGTTTTCGGTTTCTGAAAAGTACATAATCGAAATCGGTTCGGTTATATCCATTAGTAAACTAAAGGCAGATGACAATCAATATTTAATAATGGAACCATATACTTTCTATTTTACTAATCATACTTTGGTTTTAGTTGTTTCATTGATGGATAGTTAAGTGAAGAATTTATTTTTATAAATTAGAACTTATTTTGATGCCAAGCATGTTAAAATGGTTTGACTGGTGCACATGAGATGCTTTTTCACTGATGTTACTTCTAAAGGAGTAAATCCTCGGTTGTGCGTTGCTGCGGGTTTTTGGTTTCGTAGCACGCACATTGTAGCGGGTTGAAAGTTAACCTGACCTGATGCTTCCTACACTCCTACTTTGAAACCTTTAGAAATGGCATGTTTCAGCCCAAACACGTATTGACTCGTTACACATAGCGTAGGGAATTTGGACGATGCCAATTTGGTTCGTTATGATCCCGGAACAGTGTTTGCATTAGCTATACGGACCGACAAAATTAAATCTATTTCAGATGAAAACAGCCCAAGGACTCCAAGGGGTGTTTTTCTCACCTTATCGGAAGTCTTTGACCATATCCGCACGTCAGTTATGTATCTGTACTTCCTGTAGTTCATATGTTTCTACAAATTTATTACCAACCACAACATAATCGAAAATAAATAAATACATCCAATAAACGCTTGATTAGTTTTTATAATTGTTAGATAATGAACATATATTAGTTTGTGGATGTCTTTTTTTTTTGGTGTGGTTTTTAATTTTTCCTTTTATGAGTTTCTTAATTTAAAAATTAGTGCTTGACAATTTTTACTACCTTTTTTGGTATAAACACTGATTTTGTTTGATGCTAATATGAATTCATTGGCTATAATTTGCTTGATCAGGGAGGGAAATACAGATGGTCATTTAACCAAAAGGTAATCAAACAACATTTAAGTGTTCTGTATCCAAGGGTATATTGGGGATTTTTCATAATTTCTCAAAGGCGTCTATTGAATCTGCAGATTGTATTCAAGAGTGGTTTTGGGACTGAAGATGTACTTATTATTCAAGAGTGAGCAAGAGTTTGGTACTTATTAATTTAATATTGAATATTTAAGGGTTTATTTAGCTCATTTATTTCAATTGCAGTTGAACAATTACAACTCTTTTGAAGGAGTGTTGTATAGCCAACCTCACTTTGATTTAGTAATGAGCAAATGGTACTGAGTATTTATTTTCGGTATTTCGATACCTACCTTTTGAGGTTTCGGGATTAGTATGTACAAGTAACTTACCGATTTCTGCCTTCGTATATCGTACCGTATCGTAATGTACTGGAGTGTTATGAATCGAAATTGTTTGTAACTTTTTATATTATTATATCTAATGTTTTTGTCATTTTGTTTATTACCAACCCGTACAACTGCCTACACTTTAAATTCAGGTATTGCCGCATCGTCTTCGTCATTTTTCTGATGCCGGTTATACCTTTTCTTTACATTTTTCATTGTAGGTGTTCATATTTTGCTTTTATGAGTTTGAAACTTTTTGATTTCTAAATTAGGATTAATGTTTTGTAATATCAGTTTGATTTTTTTGCGTTTCTAAGTTTTAAACTTTTGATTTTAAAGCTCATTAGTAACAGTTGTTAGTTTATTTTTTAAATTTGATATTGTTATAATGTAAATTCTAAAACTTATTTGTATCCTCTTTAATTCATAAAATCTGGCATATCCCCTATCAAAGTCATATCCAATAATGTTACTGGTTACAAAAAAGTAAAAAAAAAAAAATGCCATAATAGTTTATTGGTGATTTAGTTTAATTGATTCCTTTTTTTATTTGTTTAAAGGATGATAACAAGTATGAGTTCATCGAGCCAAGAAGTGTTCAGGGTTTGGTAAAAACTATTCACATTATGTTTTGTTTCTCATATACGCATGACAAGAGAAATCAAGAACAGTTGAGGTTAGTTACTTTGATTATAACTGTTAATTACCATTGTCATAAGTGCACTTTAACGGGTCGTTTGTGCATTGTGTTTTTTACCTTTGGAATTAAAGATAGGTGTACATGTTTTAACAACATGATATGTTTAGTTATATTAAATTAAATTATGATAACCTAGAACTTGCATGATCTTCAAGACATTTTTAAATGGTTCTATTTGAGTTAACATGGTGGTAGGTGATAAATGTGGCAAAATTTATTAGGCAACGTATCTTGAAAGTAGTATGCAAATGGAAAGAAAGAGAGTTGTGGTTTCTTATTTAGGTTGGGTACCAAGTCACCCCAAATTCTTTTTATCCATATTTTTTTTAATTTTATTTATTTATTCTGAGTATATGAATGATATATTGTTCGGACCTTTTGTGTACTGTAGGTATCCCATTATACACAAACCCTACGTTTTGAAGATATTATAGATATATTGACATTGAGGACGAGGAACTGAGGAGAACTATCACTTGCTTGTGGAAACGCCTATTAAGAATTTAATGGATTGTTCTATGTTTAAGTGAAAACCAGACTCGAAACATAATTGGTGTTGGACGGCGGATTTCTCATTCCACACACTAATTCCTACTAAGAAATTAATTATGTATTGTATTTTTTTAAAAATATTTTTGACTTTCTATATAACTTTCCATTGCTTAATTATTATGGTATCTTTTATTGTCATGAAACGGTTATTTCATTGTTCCGTACGACAAATAGATGTTATCAACAATTGATTGTTATAAAGTATATATTATCGTTAAACAAAATAGCATTTCATCAACTACCCTTATGTTTTTTGGCATGTAAAAAGCTCAAATAGTATAGATGATGGTTTGAGACTTGAGCACGGTTTTAGTAGTAGATAGGAACACATAGGTTCTAACTTCTAAAACTCAAATTCATACAGTAAAATGAATACAAAAATATAGATTTAAATATGAGCCTGTATGTTAGCTTAATCATTTGAGTTTTTGTGTGCATATTTTTTTTATGTATGTATGAGTGTATAGAATGCATTATTAAAACTACTATATTATGTATTCTTATTATGAGAAAGGTTCAAATAAGAAGTTTGCTTTTCTTAAGAAGGCTAGGAATGATGGTATTTTAGTCTACTACCTTAATATTGAAAACTCACTTAATTTAATTTCAAAAACTCACTTAATTAATCTTTAAAAACCACTTAAATTTTCACTCATCTCCTACAACCACCACCACCCACCGCTACCACATTGCCAGAAAAGTCTTTGGAAATTTCACCGGAAAATTTCGCCGGAAAATCACCGGTAAAACACAATGGAAACACTATGAAACAAACACAATGGAAAAAACACTACGAAATAAAAACACAATGACAAAAACACAATGAAAAACACAATTAAATAACATAATGTAAAAAACACAATCCAAAAACTCTATGAAAAAAATAAAACACAATTGTATAACACAATTTTGATAAAACACAATTTTTAAAAAACCCATGAATTTTTTTTTATTTTTATATAGCAATATGATACTTATATAAAAGATAAAAAAACACTCGTTATTATGGTGAAATTTTTTTGAAAAAAAATGTTGTATAAAAAAGTTATGGATGTTTTAAAATGATGGGGGTATTTGACATGTGCCTTGCATGTGGAGAGAGAAAGTTAACAAATTTGTTATCCATATTATGCCCTTACCGTTGTTTTACACTTGATTTACTCTCTAATCTAATCTCAACCATTCAATTCTAAAATAAATGGACAAGATTATTTCATATCCTTCCTACAAAAACTAATCTTCTTATTATAACTCTACTCTTAAAATTATATCTAAAAGTGAAAACGTTAAAGCGGATTAAGTTATCCAAAATGGGTAAATTTTGGTTAATCATTTATGGATTAACTGAACGTAGTTTAATTGTGTGGTTCGGTCATGCGCCCAAAAAATCGGCCATGCGCCCAAAAATGTTTGTGTACTTATTAATTGATCATGTTTGCTAAAGCATCGCTTCAAAGTTCGACCTATCTCCAATTAAGTTATTTCTGAATTTGTTGCTACCAAGAAAGTACCACTTCGAAGAATTCAGAATGGACTGTTTAGTACATTTAAAGGTGAACATTTTCATATTCACTATCACATTCATTAAATTTTAGTTGGATGATATTGAAGTTATTTCAATATAAAATGTTAATCAGTGGCGCTGTGAGAAAATGATAATCAGTAGCGACGGAGACAAGTTGACAGATAAAATGCATGTAGCAGACGTTATTCACGTCTTACATTATATTCAAACTATTAATAAAAAAATAACATAAACAACCCATTTAATACAATAAAACTAAAAAAAAAATAAAATTCAGGCCGAAATGTAATGAAACCTTATACAAAAAAACAAACAACAAACATACGTTGGCCTTTTTATTTTGGGGTTTGCTTTTACTCTTGACTCTTCTTCTGGTTATGTTTGTTGGTTTAAACCTGCTAGAAGTATTACGTACTACGTAATTCTTAAATGATAGCAATACCATACAAAACTACCATAAGCCAAAACATTATACTTAAACTTCAACACAACTATAATAGTCCAAACAAGCTCGCAACAATAAGCCCAAGAATATATAAAAAACCCACAAACTAAACTTAAATTCTAATATCTCAATCCAAAGAGCCCAACTATAAACTTAAACTCTAAACCAACTATAAACCTATTCAATTCAATTGAAAGACCCCAAAGATTAAAAATATAATGAATATAATTTCTTGATTCATGCAACATTTGATTTTAACACAAATCTACACCTCAAAGTTTGTGTTAAAATTTAAACCTAAGCACATCATAACCGAAAATTATATATTCAGAATAATATTAAAAAGATCTAAATAAACCCGCATAACACGCGGGCTAAAAGCTAGTATCTAATATATACTTACATATGAAATATTTCATAACTTTAATATAATAATTTCTTATGTTTCGGTCCGGTTATATATGGTTGGTTTTTGGTATAAACCGTAAATCAAACCGTCCACTACGATTTGAAATTACTGAAACCGATCGACCAAAAGTTAGTATGAAAACCGAGCATGAAGCCAAACCGATGACCGGTTTGGGCGGTTTTACGGTATGAAACCGAACCGTAAACACCCCTAATCCAAACCCCATTAAAATAAAAATATGTATTTATAAAAAGGTGAAAGATGATTGTTACAAGACCGCCGACTTTGAAATCGGCCGATGAATCTTTGTACAAGACATAGATTTTCTTCTTCTAACCACATTTATTTAGTTATTTATTTTTGTATTATTATTGAAGAAACATGGATCTAATCCTTAAGGAGTTAGATCAATGATTCCATAGGATTCGGGTCAAACAATTACCAAACTAACGATACAAGCTTAATATCCCAAGTCCAATGACGAAAACATGCAAAACAACCACCGTGAGCTCGTTACGGGAAGGACAAGATGGGGGGGGGGTCTTCCCATAACCACCCTACGGCGTGAGAATAAGTACTGATATTAAGGAGAGAAAAGTACTAAGTATTGAGAGTAGGAGTGAAATGTGAATGAATAACTCATGGAGATGACGGAGATATTTATAGGCGAAGGGTTTAGGGAATATTATTGGTGCAACTGTCCCTTTTCAGAAGATGCCTTTGTAACAACCTGGATACGTGTTCGCATATAATAGGATGAGCCCAGTTTCCATGTGCACGGTTATAACAAACTCTCCACATGTCCTTTCCTCACTGGTTGTTACATCACGTGCTTCCCAAGGGAAGATCTTGGTAAATCTTCTAGAAGGAAGTTAGTTAATTACAGATGTCTCTCTAACATCACCCTTTGGTCACCTTCGCGGGTGAGAATAACACCCTGCGGACGACTTCTGAGGATGTCTGGATTACCCCGCAGATAGTCTCTGGATCTTACTCGTATTCTTCCTCTGACTTAAGTTATGCGGGTGATTAAAATGTTCCGCGGGTGACTTTTGAGGCAGTCCTCTTCTACCCGCGGGTAATCTTCATGGGTATTTGGGTTTTATTGCTACCCTACCTCTATAAGTGCCCCCAGTCTATTGTTTCTTCTGCATGAAGTTTTATGCTGGTGAAATTTTAGACTTAAGATATTTTTTTGGTGATTTTTTGATTTTTTTGCGTTTAGTGGAGATATTTTGTGTTTGTGAGGATAACTATGAAAAAGGACGATGTGACAGCTTGCAGGAGACGCACAGTTGACATGATGTCTATGCCGGCTGTCAACTATACTCTACGGTATACCTTTTTCGCTTTTTCAGCTTTCCCGCGTGACGTGGCGTGACCTTAATGGACCTTGTATTTATCTTTCCACTGTCAAAACTCCCATCACATTAATTGTGATGGGTATAAATAAGGCGGTTCCACTCCTTTGAGTCCTTTACCTTCTTCAATTGTTCATCTTCTTCTTTGTTTTCTTTCAATTATCTTTTCCCATTTCCACGATTGCTCGCTGTTTTCCTTTTCTTTCTGACGTAATGGCCGACGATAAGAAGGTTTCGTCTTCATCGTTGGTAAAGACGGTTGAGATTAATTGGAAGCAATATGATTTTGGAAAACTTATAGCGACCTACGGCATAGCGCCTGAATGGGAACCGGAGTTCCCCACAGCCGGTTCCACTGCTGATAAGCCTCCGGTTGGCAAGATGGTCGTTTATGCTGAATGTTTTTCGTTCGGGAACATTTGGTTTCCAATAACCAAGTTCCTTAGCAACATTCTGACCAGCCACAGGATACACCTGTCACAGGTTCATACTTTCGGCTTAATGCAAATTCTCCATTTTGAATTCGTTTGTAGGGCAAACAACATTGTGCCCAAAGTTGATAAATTCTCAGTGTTTTACAAGATGAACAGCTGATGTGCTAAAAGTAGTTTAATAATTAGTAACTAAATTACGCTAATCTAGACACTAAGTAATACTCTAGACTCTCTAAAACTCGACTAAACTACTAACCGACAAGTGAACCGATCGACTCTAGTAAAGCTAAGTAAGTCCGAATATCGAACCCACGAGACTCTTTAAATTATGTAAATTACCTAATTAGACTCGACTAACTGACACGGCTATTTAATTATTATTATTAAGGGGGGTTTTACTTAAATAACTAATTTTAAACTAATTACGAATAACAAGTAAAATAAACAAAAGACAATTTTGTAGGCTCCTGGACGGATCGTACACGGGATGTCGCTATCTGCGCAGGTGCGGAATCCCTGCGTAGTTAGATACGAGTGCAGAATATGTAAATCAAACACACGAGCAATGAACAAACACGTTATATTGATAACCGAACACGTGACTCGAGGTCACTATTACAGACACTGACTGGCAAACTCGTAACACTCGAACTCAACAACTGAAACGAAACCTAACCAACCACTTAAACTGTTACGGTGAACAGTATATAAACACGACAACTTCGCCTCAGGCGAAGTTGTCAATAACTTCGCTTGTTCAACAAGTTCGCCTAAGCGAACTTGTTGACAACTTCGCTTGTTACAAAAACATAAACATAATCATAAACATAATTACATTACAGACTCGATTACAAATGGTAGACTATGAACTACTGACACACATGTACCAACAGACTCCCCCTTGGCAGTAGCTTCATATCTTGATCTTCAAATCTTGAGTCTTGTAATCTTGCATCTCTACGCGTGCGCTCCCTCTCTAACACACACCGACACCACCCGTTGATATTTCCTAGCTTGATCCTTCCAAGCAGGAATGTAGAAGATCTTCTTCTCGTTGAGCACCTTCAGATCAGCCTGCGATAGATTAACAAGATGCATCGGGTCGTAAACCCTAAGCACTTCTTGTTCATCCTCATCTTCCATTACCGCCTCCGCTGTCTCACAATCCACGAACCACCATTTTAGATCTTTGAGCACGTCCTTGGGCATGAGCTTCATCGGTACTTCTTTAAGGTACCGGATCGGTTTATATTTCATAACCATCCAAGGTTTTCCATCAACTCTCAGACCCCTATCCTTGTCTTCGACAAGTTTCCCCTTTTGTGGTCTCATCAGCTCAAACTTCTTCTCCTTAATACACTCCTTCCACACGATCTTCCCGATGATTCTAGCCATGTTGTCTTCACTTCGGTTTATCAATCCCAATCTGGCTAAATCTTTTACCTCACATTCAGGCAGTGTGTTTAAAGATCTCAACGTTCTCCTGAAGTACTGAATTCCATCGTATCTTTTGATCACGAAGAGCCGCAGCTGCTCATCATATATCCAGCAGATAATACCTTTCTTTGCTTCTGCGTATCCCTTAATATTGTAACTCTTTTTGAACATTTTAGGGATCGCCGGCTTCTTCGTCTTTATGAACCAGTGAGCACAACCCTCATTCCAATTCGGTTGTTCCTCCCATTCAGTATCTTCCACCACGCTCTCATCACCCAACTCTGGTCTCTCAACCTCCGGAATCTCGTGTTCCACGGAGTCATCTACAATCTCCCCTTCCTCTATCACGTTTTCAACAGTAATTTGCTCACCGATCTTCTCAATCTCATCAACCGGCAACACATCTTCTTCAATCATAAACTCATCATCATCCTCATCCAGCTCTTTCAACGCGTCTATAACATCTTCAACATCAGCATCATCATTAACATCTACCACGTCGTCACCGGCTGCGCTTGCAGACTCCCCCTCAGCTGTGGAAGCCCCAAGAGCCTGAGAGGTTCTTGGCAGCTCACCACCTGCACCTTCCGGTGCATTGGGATCATCGTCTTGATCTTCTATCCGTTTTGTCCTCAACTCATCTCCCCTACAAGTCTTCTCCCCCTGAGATGCCAAGAATGCCTTGAAGGCATCTATTACTTTTCCGTGTTCAACCAGGAGGGCTGCTTGTAGTCGATTGGATTCCACTAGGCGTTCAATGGTCTTTGACTGTACATCAACAATCCGCTCTAGAGATGTAATCCTCTCGGAATCTGAAGTAGGCGTTGGAGTTGGCGGGACATCAGCAGCAGAAGTGACCGCAGGTGGTACACTTGGTAACCCTGCAGTAGTAGTGACGGTCGACTCAACAAATCGTGCAACTACCACCGGTGGAGTAAGCGATTGGGGTGGTAGAGACACAACTGCTGGGGCCGACGTCTCGACAGCAGTAACCTTTGCTGTAGAAGGAATAAGAGACATACCAGATAAGGCAGGTGGAGCAAAACGTACCAGCCTCGAAGATTCTCCAGCTCCCGAACCCATACCTGTCTGTTCTCTTCGTGAACGTCTGAGCACAATCTGAACTGCTTCCTCTTCATCAACTTCCTCATCATCCTCGTCAACAGTTCTCGGCCTCTTTCCAGTAGTTCTCTCCCGAGACACCATCAGTCGTCTCGCTTCAGCAAATGTTTCGTCAAGATCGGAGTCAGCTACCGAAGTAACTGCTCTAGTAACCTCCATGACCTGAGAACCTGAGACCTCCATATCAAACAATCCATGGCCGCTAAAAGCAGCATCAAGATTGACATCTTCATCAGTAGGCACAACAGGAGATGCAGCAGCTGGCACAGCAGCAGAGGCAACAGTAGATACAACAGGCGCAGCTGGTACAGCATGGGGTGCTGCCGCCTGATGTGGCTGTGGGTCTCTGAACTCTTCCCCTCCTGCAGGAACATACCCCGGGTTGATAAGATACCCGAACAGTGGAGTATGCCTGGGACGCAGCTCAGGCTTGCTACGTTTGCTCGAAGTCCGACACTGAGCGAAGATACGTTTCGTCACACATTCGACGTATCTTATAGGGCGTCTCTGCGGTAGCGACGGAGCGACATGATTAAGAATCATTTGTAAGAACCGAGGATACATAATAAATCGATCGCGCGCCACCGCCCTCCTCTGACGATCAATCTCGTAAAATATCAGCTGACTAAAAGAATATCGTCTGTTGTAAGTCAGCGCAATCATGGCTGACTGCATTGTCGCGCCCATCCCATCCGTTCCTGCCTTCCTCCCAGACATGCATACGATCAATACATGCATTAGAAAGCGCCACTGATCCAGTAAAAAACCTTTCCTCCTCTGTGTGTCCCCCAACGGACCTGAATAACCCATCCTCAGATACGCCCCATCACGAAAAGGAGCTACGAACTCCGTTGGGTCATCCCTTGTTTCTTCACCAAACTGCAGAGCCAACCGTATATCTTCCGAGGAAAAATGCACATCATGACCATTGACGGTTGCTCGCATCACCGGGGGCTCAGGCCTGCAATCATAATAAACCGTCTGCCAAAAGTCTTCTATGTTAGGCAGTGAAATGGGCAGGGTATTTGTGATCGCATGAAAGATCCTTGAGCGCTGGAGAAACGTGATTATATCCCTGTAGTCTTCCACACCTCTTGCGTCTGGATCTAACGTGATGTACTGGTTATGGGCCGGAAAGAACTGTCTTTGATCATCACCGTCGTCACCACCAGCACCGCCAACAGCAGCCATATCTGCACAAAACGAAACAAGTTAGACAACGTTTAAGCAACTCACAAGTTCGCTTTGTACCACGAGCGAAGTTGTGATTAAACCTGTACAGGCGAACTTAAAGGTGAGGCGAAGTTGGGAACAACTTCGCTTCATCTGTAAGTTCGTCTAAAAACTGTTAAGTGAATTGGTATAGGCGAAGTTGATGATAACTTCGCCTTATCACAACATCGCCTCAGGCGAATTTGAGTTCAAGGCGAAGTTAAAAATAACTTCGCCTCAGGCGAAATTAAGCTTCAGGCGAAGTTGTGGATAACTTCGCCTTAGGCGAAATTAAGCCACAGGCGAAGTTGCGGATAACTTCGCCTAAACCCTAACTTCGCCTGAATCTGAAACGGCGACTGTTCAGATTCATAAGGCCTAGATCCGATGTTTTCGCAACGATTTGACGATCCAGGAGTGAAGAACAACATATATTAATGGTTTTGAGACGTAAAGTTCGTCCATGAACACGTATCACAAGGTTGAAAAACTAGGTTTTGAAGGTCCGACGACCCGAGGTCTCGAACCGGGTAAAAACTATAAAGAACGAGTATGTTTGTGAAAGATATCGACACCACATACCGTCAATGAATAATAGAAACTGGAATCAAAGATCGAAAACGGAAACAACTCTAGTTCGCCGGAATTTTTGTAAGTTCGCCGGAAATAAGTTGAGAATAATGATACTGTTACTGTTTAAAAGTCCTTATATAGGGCAGAGTTTGTTCAGGCGAAGTTACGCTTAACTTCGCCTAGGCGAAGTTAAGCACAACTTCGCCGAATTCAACAACTTCGCCCGTAATTTCAAAATCAACCCTTTAAGTTTGAAGAATCTTGCACTTAACATTAGAAGCTTCCAAAAAGAGTTAAACAAATATGATCATGTCCAAGTAACCAGTTATACAATAATACAACTACAAAAATAGAAAAACTTATAAAAATTTAACGAAATAAGGGATCAAATTTCAGTCTAGTTAGGGACCACTACGTTTTTAGAAAAGATCCTAACAGGAATCATACTAACTACGTGACTGTCACTTGGATCCGTGTTTAGCTGTATTATGACATAGAGAAACAGGTTGTAGGCATGTAAATAACTTAAATGGTTTTCATCGTTTCTGTGATACGGATTAAGGTTCAGTTAAACTCAAAATTTAAGTGGGCAACAACTCAGAGATAATGATGCCTTCTATCTATTCTCAAAGCGTATTTGGCTATACCCAAGTCATCCCGAATTGACTTCGACCCATAGTGTCTGATTAACTTGTAGATACTCGTTGTCTGCCTCCCGTTCTCTTCTTACTCCAGAATTGAGAAGTCTTGATTGTTACACTGACTCATAAGTACTGAAAAATATACATGTATATATATATATATATATATATATTTTTAACTATACATACTTATAGACTTCGGAGTACTAAACCACTGCAAGTCCCGAATCTGGATCACTGCAGTGTCTTGAAATGCTTTCTTCACGGGAATCAGAACACTCACGGGCTCGTGTATGACTGGGTAGTCGCTTTTCTGCCTATCATTCGGAAAGATATGTATGAAGACATTCAAAACTCTTAAGGAGTTTCCACGTAAATTCGAGTAGTTTAAGTTAGTATCACATACACTTTTACGCACCATCAAAATTACCATGACATACAATGACTGTTCTAAAGCCTTTTAAGCTTAATAACTTCACTAGTTAAGCACACACAATCAGTATATATATCATTTTCCAAGGTTGGATCAATTTTCTGTTAAACAAGCAAAGAACTTCTTACGAAGTATTAGACTTGAAAAGTAATTTCATTTCCAATTGTAGGCTCCTGGACGGATCATACACGGGATGTCGCTATCTGCGCAGGTGCGGAATCCCTGCGTAGTTAGATACGAGTGCAGAATATGTAAATCAAACACACAAGCAATGAACAAACACGTTATATTGATAACCGAACACGTGACTCGAGGTCACTATTACAGACACTGACTAGCAAACTCGTAACACTCGAACTCAACAACTGAAACGAAACCTAACCAACCACTTAAACTGTTACGGTGAACAGTATATAAACACGACAACTTCGCCTCAGGCGAAGTTGTCAATAACTTCGCTTGTTCAACAAGTTCGCCTAAGCGAACTTGTTGACAACTTCGCTTGTTACAAAAACATAAACATAATCATAAACATAATTACATTACAGACTCGATTACAAATGGTAGACTATGAACTACTGACACACATGTACCAACAAATTTTAATTGATTTAAATACGATGACGATGAAAAACCACCTAGGGTAGAATCCCCAAAGTTTTAGTTATTAATTATTAGAAAAAATGCTTGTTATGAAACTACGATCCTAAAATAATCACTTAAAAGAACACCCAAACAAGACCCCTGACCCTTCTCAAGAAGACACATATTGATTTCTATTAAGCTCTTAAAAACACCAATTTTAATATTAGACTTCCTTACGGTTATCTAATTAATTATGATAGAGTACCTTTATAGTGAAATCCTACCTTACAGTGCGGAAATCAAAGGTAATTTGACGAACTTAATTGAATCGCTAGACAATGTTAATTAATCAAACCTAGACGGACTCCTTATGAAGAACTAAATCTAGCAATCTCAATAAACAAAGATCTAGCAATAACCTATCACCTTAAAGCTTTCTAGGTTAGCAGCACACTTTTATTTGTTTGACTAATAATATTATTCCTAAGATCTTATTTGAATTCAATCATAAACTAGTTAAAAACACATAGTAGATGACCTAACAAAATCCTATTATATGAAACAATCACCAAGAATGTTGTGGAATAATAAAACTAGAACAACCAAAACCAAGTACATATACGCATCAATCAAATAAACCAAACAATTTACCAAATCATAAAACCATAACGAAAAGCAAATTTCAAATAAAATAAAACTTCAAACAATGGTTAATCACAAGCCTAAGCAGTCTAAGGGTTTATCCAACAACCATACTCAAGAACAAACCAAAGTAAATAAGTTCAACAACCAAGTTCATGATTAAAATAATAAATTCAAACCGGAAAACATTTGTGTTTTGTGTTCTGCTCCAAAAAAGTGTTCCTCCAAACCCTTCTTTATTCCAAGACTGTGCTCTCTATAACTCTTTTCCGCAACAGGGGCGATCCTTTTTTTTATGTGTAGAGCAAGTATATTAATTATCGTCCTCTGCATTGATTAATTCGATGATATCTTTATTGCCTAAAAGTCACACCGACCTCATTCTAGTTAATTTCCTTTATGTTTATAAGCCCAACAGGCTAGCACACCTTTTCTTCTAAATCACGAAATCTTGACCACTAATAATTTATTCATAATACTCCTTTTAGCTGCCATTTACTTTGCCACATAAAAAAATGTTTCTTTAAAATATAGATTTGAATAAAAACATATTAACTATATTCATTTTAACCAGACTACTTTAATTAATATTAGAGTGTGCACTTTAGTAATGTAATATACGAATATAAGTAAAATATACTCGATTTTAGCTCGTTGTCTCGTGAAACCATTAAAATCTAAAGATGAGGCAATTAGAAGTCTCTTCAATAAAAGTCTGGCTCAAAGTACTTAAAATTGTATGGAATATTTATTTAATGATATGTATCTATTAGACCACATCAAATACCTCCACACTTAAACATTTTTTGTCCCTGAAAAAGCGTTTTCCAATGGAATCATAATCGAAAAATATGGTCTTAAAAACATACAGGTTATCTTAATGCTCAGATAAACGTAAAAACCGTGATTGCCGATATTGTTGTCCACTTAAACCCATGCCTTATCTTTACCGGGAAAAATAAGATCCAACAATTATATTACTCAGTGGTTTACACTATTAAGACCCACTTATTTTCAGCTTTTACCGGACCAGACCACCCCAACTTGACTTAAACCTCAAAATTAGCAGATTTAAAACTTTTATTGCTCTATTTTTTCATTAATAGTTAAGACGATCATGGGTATTGTTTATCCACCAAAGCTTATGCATCAAAGTCTACCAAGCAGCCATTAGATACAATTAAGGTATAATTAACAAATAGCTAATGTTCCCCACAGCATGACATACCCCAGTTATCTAGCAATACCCCGATCCATCACCATAGGTGAGCATGCAAAATTTCATCTGTAGGGTTTACATGTAGCATGTCCCTTGTGGCCCGTTTCTTAATGGTAATGAGATGCGAGCAAGGGGACCCAACATGGCTAACAACGTGTATGATCAAGTCAGTAGTGTATTTGTACTTTTAGTACGTAGTGTTCATGGTTTAATGATTTATGTGGCAGAAAACTGCGGGTTTGCTCTTTTTTTGCTTTATTTAAATATTCACAACCCCACTTAGGAATTGAGAATACCCAGATGAATAAAATGCATACAGACCCATGGTCTCTGGATCCGAGGCATCCCATCAATACAAGAATTAAGGTTATAAAACCATACACCAATGAAGTGTAAAACACTAAAACTAGACAGTTTAAGATTTATATCACCGGCTACTTGGCATACTCTAACGTTAAACCTACCCAGGCATCATATGATAACGTATTCCAATTTTAAAAAAAATTATAATATTTTCACATTTCATACAAAAAATTGAGGCTTGAGTATGGCCTGAACTTTCATTACTTATCTTCCACGGGCAAAACGCTTTACCCACAAAAGATTTCCGTTTACCCATTTTTATCAAATTGTCCTTTCATTCTCAAGGCTGAGCTTACCGATACACCCCAAGTTATTTGCGTTTTCTTTTATATTATCTCATATTGTTAGTAGTTTGAAAAACCAATTTCCGATAAGCATCATCATCTCCCACTTTCACGCAAAAAACTACATTAAGATGACATTTTTCAAAATTTTCTAAATTTTTTTATCTTATTTTTAATCTATTAAAATATAAATTTAAACTAAGACTTGAATATACTATCCCCACACTTAAGTTTTGCATTGTCGTCCATGCGAGGATAAGGACGACTTAAAATAAAAATAAAATTAAAATAAAGCTGGACTACAAAAAATTAAAAACCTAAAAACTAAAATAAAAATAATATAAAAAGTGAATAAGATAGATAATGGAAAAGACTTAGCTGGTAAATGCGCATGAAATATAATGCCAAAGTCTTCTTCTATGAAAGCCCTTCAACTCCGAACGTGTTTCAGCAAACAGTACTTCCTTCTCTCACACAAGCATGGAAGCGGCAAAAATAAAACAATCATATCTAGTTATATATCTTATCAAGCTGATAGATATTATGCATTCAAAGTACTTCACCAACCCACAAATATATAAAACATGAATAATGAGCAGCAATTAAATAAATATAAAGTATATGGCTTAGCTGCTCCACCCCCACACTTATCTTTTTCAATAAACTCTTCCTTGGGGATCATCTCTCTAGCTCACTCAATCTTTCTTCAAATCTGAAAAAACTTAAAAACACAAAAACAAAGAAGAACTACAAAAAACTACGTTAGTGACTTGATTAATTATACAAACTCCGCGAAATCTCCCCACACTTGAACTTAATCAGGATGTTTCTCCTTGATCTGGACCCTATCTAACCCGTTTAGCTCCAATTATCAAACAATATTATATCAATGATGGAACCGCAAAATATTAAATTAGAATTAAAAATCAGTAACAGGTCAAACCACCTATATTTAAACTTACCTGGCAAGAGCCGAATGCGTTTTAAGTATCGAGAAGATTAATCGTGTTTGACATGCAAAGGCTTTTCATTCATGTAGACCATCTCCTAAAATGTACGCAAGTTCGGTTTTTAGGTAATTTCTCATCCTCAACCTTCTCCCGTGGTGATGATTCCGGTTTAACATTCCAAACACATCCTATGGGCTGGAAGTGGTGTGCGTCCTCTAACACCACATCATCATCTACAACATCCTCTACAAGTAGGGCCTCGAAAAACACAATATCCCCATCAACATCCAATGTACCCCCTCGTCATACTTCGACAATCCATCCAACTCCAGATCAAGGAATTCATCTTCCTCACTTAATTCATTCACAACCACATCCTTAGAACCAAACATTAGCTTGAGTGACTATACCAATTCTATCTCTTCCTCAATAACGGGTTTCACTACATATGATTTAAAATACGCAGATTTCTCTTCTTCGTGTATTTCATCATCGGAGTCACTGTAACAACCTGCAAAATCAACAACGCATACCTGTGTGGCCTGAGGTGGGACTTTATCAGCCACCCGTGTCTCGTATATGGAATGTTCTCCTCTGAATCATCTATATACTCCATGATTGGCTCTTTCTCTTCTTCTGGAAACATCGGGAACAACTCGCCCAACTGATTCATGTATCCCAAATAGTTGCCTTACGCATCATACTTATAACCAGGTGTCGGTTGATGTTCTATTTGCATGCTCGCCTCTTGGGTTTCTCGAATAAATTCCCTATCTGACTCGTACACTCATTGGGAGATCTGCTTTGACCGCCTTCCACCTTTGTTAGTATTCCGGAGATTTCTTTAACTGCATCCTGAAGACCTGCAAAAACAGATAGCTGATTTCTTAGTATAGCATCATGTTCAGCTAATGTTTGTTGGTATTAGGCATCATTCTCTAATGGTCGGGTCAACAACTCCTCGATCTTAGTCAAATAAGCCTCAACACCCCTGTTGCGATTGCTCTCTGAATGTTGACCATAATCTTGCCCTTGTTTGTATTGATATCCCCGATCCGCTTCGTCATAAAAATATGACAGGGACCCTGTGAAAGATAAGACTGTTGCTGCACATAGGGGTTAGTACGATTATATGGACATGCACGAGTCATATGAAAACCACCGCATCTATAACAAATAAATCTAGAACCCTTGTATGGATACATCGTAGGGTAAATGAGGATCACCACACGTTCACAATTAAGGTTACTATAGTATGGACATTTAATGGTAAAGTGAGGTCCGTTACAAATTTCACACATAATTACAAGAATCTAAACAAGCAAAAGAAACGGAAAATTAGACACCTACGACTCAAAGCAAAGAGTAAAAACGTAAAAATCAAATTAACTAAAACCCTAAAAACTCAAAAGGAAAGAAAAAAACACAAAAGCACATATATAGCAAGTAAGTCCAATCAGAGTAAATAAAACAATCACCAAGAGTCCCCAACAACGGCGCCAAAAACATGATGTGCTAAAAGTAGTTTAATAATTAGTAACTAAATTACGCTAATCTAGACACTAAATAATACTCTACACTCTCTAAAACTCGACTAAACTACTAACCGGCAAGTGAACCGATAGACTCTAGTAAAGCTAAGTAAGTCCGGATATCGAACCCACGAGACTCTTTAAATTATGTAAATTACCTAATTAGACTCAACTAACTGACACGGCTATTTAATTATTATTATTAAAGGGGGTTTTACTTAAATAACTAATTTTAAACTAATTACAAAAAAAGTAAAATAAACAAAAGGCAATATTAATTGATTTAATACGATGATGATAAAAAACAACCTATGCTAGAATCCCCAAAGTTTTAGTTATTAATTATTAGAAAAAATTCTTGTTATGAAACTATGATCATAAAATAATCACTTAAAAGAACACCCAAACAGGACCCCTGACCCTTCTCAAGAAGACACATACGGATTTCTATTAAGCTCTTAAAAACACCAAATTTAATATTAGACTTCCTTACGGTTATCTAATAAATTATAATAGAGTACCTTTATAGTGAAATCCTACCTTACAGCGCGGAAATCAAAGGTAATTTGACGAACTTAATTGAATCGCTAGACAATGTTAATTAATCAAACCTAGACGGACTCCTTATGAAGAACTAAATCTAGCAATCTCAATCAACAAAGATCTAGCAATAACCTATCACCTTACAGCTTTCTAGGTTAGCAACACACTTTTATTTGTTTGACTAATAATATTATTCCTATGATCTTTTTCGAATTCAATCATAAACTAGTTAAAAACACACAGTAGATGACACAACAAAATCCTATTATATTAAACAATCACCAAGAATTTTGTGGAATAATAAAACAAGAACAACCAAAACCAAGTACACATACACATCAATCAAATAAACAAACAATTTACCGAATCATAAGACCATAACAAAAAGCAAATTTCAAATAAAATAAAACTTCAAACAATGGTTCATCACAAGCCTAGGCAGTCTAAGGGTTTAGCCAACAACCATACTCAAGAACAAACCAAAGTAAATAAGTTCAACAGCCAAGTTCATGATTAAAATAATAAATTCAAAACGAAAAACATTGGTGTTTTGTGTTCTGCTCAAAAAAAGTGTTCGTCCAAACCCTTCTTTATTCCAAGACCGTGCTCTCTATAACTCTTTTCCGCAACAGGGGCGATCTTTTTTTTTGTAGAGCATGTATATTAATTATCGTCATCTACATTGATTAATTTGATGATATATTTATTGCCTAAAAGTCACACCGACCTCATTCTTGTTAATTTCCTTTATGTTTTAAAGCCCAACAGGCTAGCACATCTTTTCTTCTAAATCACGAAATCTTGACCACTAATAATTTATTCATAATACTCCTTTTAGCTGCCATTTACTGTGCCACATACAAAAATGTTTCTTTAAAATATAGATTTGAATAAAAACATATTAACTCTATTCATTTTAACCAGACTACTTTAATTAATATTAGAGTGTGCACTTTAGTAATGTAATATACGAATATAAGTATAATATACTCGATTTTAACTCGTTGTCTCGTGAAACCATTAAAATCCAAAGATGAGGAAGCCCTTGTCTGGGTGGGTATGAGCCGCCTATGTCCGTACCATGATCTGGAACCCTTCTTCAAGAACGCGGACGAAAGTAAGTGCTATCTTCCTTCCTCATGTTTTTCTTTGGAACTTTTACTTACGATTTTTTGCATTCTTTTAGGTGAGGAGTCAATGCTTGACGCCCTGTTGGAGAAGACAACGGGCTGCCCAAAGAAGCGCATCCGTGACACGACGGCTCTGCATGTTTTGGACAGAACACGAGATCACTTTCTTTTTCCCAAGGCGGTGCGTGCTGAGCCAGTGGTTTCAGAGGCGATCTTCCAATTAGGTACGTTTTCCTTGAACCCGCGACCATTAAATGTCTTAACATCAGACAGGGTGGTTGTGCTTTTGTCTTAAAGTGACGAATCATCACCCCGCGAGGAATATTATTCTGATGATACGCTTGAAACCTCGGCTGTTATGCGTGCTCTGGCAGATTTGGAAAAGAAGAGGAAGCACCGGGTTTCCAAGGCAAGTGACGCGGAAACCAGCCACATGGATGCCGAGAAACAGAAGAAGAAGAAGAAGAAGAGGGAGACCGGCCCAAAGAAACAGAAGGTCCGCCTTGCGGGTCGCGTGAAAGAATTGATGCGGGCTTCTGCATGCAAGTTATTGAAATGTAACACTTCTCTTATTTTTTGTGTTTTCGATCCTAACACTTGTGTTTGTTGTTTGCCTAAACGACTGACATACTCGACCAGGGTGTGCCAATGTAAAAACCACCATCTCCTTCTCCTGCTATCATCATATCCGATGATGCGTCTGGTTCTAATGGAAAAGAACCTTTTAAGAACTCTGAGGCGGCGAAAACACAGGAGTTGCCTCACCAGTCTCCACCTTCTCCACCACAATCTCCTCCCCATTTTTCATTTTCTTTGCCATCGCATCAATCAGGCAGTGATAAGGCTTCCCACTCCCAATTCTTCAGCATTGATTATTACGGAGTGGCGAACCCTGGGGAGAATGATCATCTACACATACCGCGTTGGAGTTTAGCCGGGGTCTCGTTTTACGGACCAAGACGTTTGTGCTGAGTTCATAAGTCGTGGTGTACCGCCTGCCGAGCTGCTTTCCAGCGTGGTCATCCCCGCTATGATCTCTCCTGCAGTTTTAACCTTGTTTTGGATAACACCGTTGCCAATAGACAAGAGATTATGCGAGAGTGGCAATCCATGGGCGAGAAATGGGGCAAAATGTCCCGGGCGACCAAGGAAGCCAAGAAGGCGACTAAGGAGAAACGTCTTAAGGCCAACACTGCTGAGTGGAAGCTTAAAGATGCGGGAATTTTCCTCCAAGTAGAGAAGGATAGACATGCAGTCGCTGCTCGCCAATGAGAGGAGGTGTGCATAAAGCAGAATTCCCTTCTTATGGTCGCCCGGGAGGAGACGGGGCGAAAGGAGGCAAACTTGGCCAAGGCCCTCGAAGTTAACACTGCACTAGAAATACAAGCTACCAAACAAGGTAAGTTGATTCCGGTTTATGAGGAGGCCAGGCTGCATAAAGAGCAGACCGAGGAGATGGATAAGAGGGCAGTGGACCTCAAGGCTGCCAATGCTGCTCTTCTGAAGGCTCACGAGGAGCTTGAGCAACGCGCCGCTAAACTGAACGAAGATAACTTAAAATTGGCATATGGGTATCGGGAGTTGAGGACCCGAGCCACAAAGGTTGAAGAGGAGAGGCGATGGTTGATGACCGAGGGTCTTGCACCCTGGTATGTTCTTCCTTCTTCATTCATCTTTTTCTTCTTATTTTGCCATTTTGTTGACAATTGTATATTTCTATACTTGATAGGTTATTAAGCATATTAAGGAGGGGTCGGAGTTGACATATAGTATTGCTATCTTGCTCAATACCTCGTCTCCAGCCGGTCACAAGGTTGGCTTTGAAGAGGGGGTGGAGTACATGAAGGCTCAAGGTTCAGTTGAGGAGCATCCGCTGCACGGGCTTAATGCTGGGTGGGAATATAACAAGCGCATGAAGGAGTACGATGACCTGTCATTTCCTCTTCAAGCTATGCTCCCCAAATTTGCTGCAACAGAGGATGGCGTTCAACGCTTAAAAGAATACTTGAAAGAATCATCAGAAGATGCGCCTTCCACTCCTCCAACTTCTCCAAAGCCGGATACTCCTGCCGCTTAGATTCAAGCTCCAGAAGACGCAACTGCTCAAGACCCTTAGATTAGACATGACTATGCCTTGTAATCTATCTTCTTTGTAATCCATTTTGACTAAATATAAGAAGTTTTATCCTTTGCACTTTGTCTTATGAATAATATAAGTGTTAGGTTTAGGATCTTCTTGTATGTGCCAATAAAGGATTTCTTAGGTTGAATGTCATGCAGGTCACTTCCGGCACGCGGGCCAGGAATGAAGTGTATTGACACGCGGGTCATCTCTGGCACACAGACCATGAATAAAGTATAATGACACGCGGGTCATCTCTAGCACGTAGGCCATAAATAAAGTGTAATGATACGCAGGTCATATCTGGCACGCAGGCCAGGACTAAGTTATAATGACACACGGGTCATCTCTGGCACGCAGACCAGGAATAAAGTGTAATGATACGCGGGTTATCTCTAGCACGCAAGCCAGGACTAAAGTATAATCAAACGCGGGTCATCTCTGGCACGCAGGCCAGGAATAAAACTTAATTTGAACACATCGAATGTTGAAGCTTAACCGATTACTTTGATAAACGTGGCACGCAGGCCTAATTACATCACAATTGATGATATGCAACATCATTCTCACTAACTATTAGGGCACGCATGACAAAAATAAAAGTAACACTAGTACGGTTCACATATAGCAATTTTTTAACAGTGCCACATTCCATGTTCTTGGGATTTCTATCCCATCCAATTTCTCTAACTTGTAAGCGCCCTTTGATAGTACTTATTTCACCCAGTAAGGCCCATCCCAAGTTGGGGCTAACTTGCCTAATGGTTCTTGCCCCGATGCTTCATTATTACGGAAGACAAAATCTCCCGCATCGAAGTTTCATTTTTGAACTCGTGAATCGTAATACTTCTGCAATTGGCGTTTTTAATTGTGCTCACAGATAAGTGCCAATTCTCATCTTTCCTCGAGGAGATCAAGGTTCAGCCACAGTTCTTCCTCATTATTATAGTTAATGGACAACATTCTTGCGGACAGTATTCGAATCTCGGCAGGAATCATGGCCTCGATACCAAACGTTAAACTAAACGGTGTCTCTGAATTGCTTGTCTTTCTCTGGGTACGGAAAGCCCAGAGCACATGGGGCAATTCGTCTACCCATCTCGTCCGTTTGATACCCTACCTCGCCTTGATTCCATCCTTGATGGTCCTATTGGCTCTTACTCAGGGTTACTAATGTGAGCACCTGAGTAATTTGAAGTTCTTTCAACCACGCTTGAAGCCCACCTTCCGCAAACTGGGTTGTAGGTCCCCCGGGGCGTCGCTGATCGATACGAGATCCGCACGAGGTCTAGGAGTGCGGAATCCTCCTAGACTCGTTTATTGGTGTAAAGATGAAGAACACAAACACGTACACGAACAAATACACGAACAAATACAAAAACGGGATAATCAAATCTGCAGATTCTTATATAACAATCAAAACACTTACATACCAAACATGAAAACAAATGACACGGCCGACCCGAGGTGAGCTCTACCTCGGGCCGTCCCACACGGCTCACTCTCTCGGTTTCTCTCTAGCTAATTAAACATATCACACAATACTCTGATTTCTAGATCCTTAACCCTAAACACGACACACATATATATATATATAAACTTCACGGGCTTGGGCTTGTAGGCGAAGTTGTTACAACTTCGCCTATGGCGAAGTTGATATAACTTCGCCTATGGCAGAAGTTGTGCTAACTTCTCCTATGGCGAAGTTGTTATAACTTCGCCTATGGCGAAGTTGTTCTAACTTCGCCTGTGGCGTTCCGCTGGTCAGAATTGCATAGCGACGGTCACAAAATGCACCAACAGACTCCCCTTTGACCGTTGCTCTCAATTTTAACAAACACGAAAGATCATCTGTTACAAAAACATGCACCAACAGACTCCCACTTAACTGATGATCTTCTGTTTGCCCTTCAACCAGCCGTGTCTGAAACTGTCATGTAGCTTCACAAATCTACCAATCACCCAGCGTCTTCCATATCAGATCTCCCCTTCAGTGTAAGCTTCTCCGACTATAACGATTGAGGTCTTTGAAATGCATGCATCCTCGTGCCAATAGATCATCTCAACCAATCACGTGAGTCCATCTGACTTCACCAACACGTGAAGTTGGGCTTCCTCCACAACTTCACCAACTCGTCGGCATACGATAAGGTTTAATCTTCAACTACTCAACATCAAGTGATCAATTTCATCACAAAACCACCTTGACAGAATCTAACACATGACCATTAATTAATCCGAAGCATCTTCAATCACCAGGGATAACGATCAAGAACATAAACACTTTAGTTCCCGATTAAATCCAACTTGTTCCAGAATTTTCACTCTAATAAATAAGCATCACGTTTCAGGATCCAATTCTCGAACGCCTTGAAAATAACATAAATAATATGCTCTGACCGCAATCCAGTAATGACAAAAACCTTCAGTTCAATTTGACTTTCTTCAGTTGGTCAACCTCGAACAACAACAATTTCATTGCCCACAAACACCCAAATATGTGTCAATATCCAGTTTCAATCAATTTCCCATTCACAAACTCAACTCCATATCCAGAGTTGACACGTATTTGTTCACACGTAAGACCCAGAGATAACAAGTTTCACTCGTTGACGGAACAACATCTCCGGTCTCACAATAATCGTGTACACCTGGCCATACAGACGAAAACACCAAAATACTCTTTTTTTTTTTTAAACTCGTTAACTTCGCCTAAAGTTAACATCGCTCCTCCTTAACTTCGCCTGTCCATAACTTCGCCTGGCTGATAAGCGAACTTGTGAGGTAGGCGAAGTTGTGGATAACTTCGCTTAACCTTATATCTTCGCCTAAACCCTACGAACAGTGACGGCAACTTCGCCTGATGAACAATAACTTCGCCTGCGGCGCTGTTCGGCCAGAAACGCACAGAAACGTGCCAGAAACACCAAAACGCAGATCTCGAACCATAGCATAAGAGCCTAAGGCTCTGATACCACATGTAGGTCCCCCCGGGGCGTCGCTGATCGATACGAGATCCGCACGAGGTCTAGGAGTGCGGAATCCTCCTAGACTCGTTTATTGGTGTAAAGATGAAGAACACAAACACGTACACAAACAAATACACGAACAAATACAAGAACGGGATAATCAAATCTGCAGATTCTTATATAATAATCAAAACACTTACATACCAAACATGAAAACAAATGACACGGCCGACCCGAGGTGAGCTCTACCTCGGGCCGTCCCACACGGCTCACTCTCTCGGTTTCTCTCTAGCTAATTAAACTTATCACACAATACTCTGATTTCTGGATCCTTAACCCTAAACACGACACACACATATATATATAAACTTCACGGGCTTGGGCCTGTAGGCGAAGTTGTTACAACTTCGCCTATGGCGAAGTTGATATAACTTCGCCTATGGCAGAAGTTGTGCTAACTTCTCCTATGGCGAAGTTGTTATAACTTCGCCTATGGCGAAGTTGTTCTAACTTCGCCTGTGGCGTTCCGCTGGTCAGAATTGCATAGCGACGGTCACAAAATGCACCAACATGGGTTCCATTATCGCTAATCAATTTTTGCAGGAGACCAAAGTGGCAAATGATGAACTCCCACAAGAATTTTTTGCTGCTGGTTGCAGTAATGGAGGCAACTGGCTTTGCCTCCACCCATTTAGTTAAGTAATCAACTGCCACAATCAAGAACTTGATGTGCCCCGGGGCCTCTCGGAATGGACCCATGATATCAATGGCCCATTTCTGGAATGACCATACAGATATTACCGTCAGTAATTCATTTTTAGGTCTTAGGGTATTGGGAGCATGGCACTGACATGAATCACATTTTCTGATTTCTTTTACTGCGTTCATTTGCATTCCCGCCCAATAGTATCTCACATTCATGAGTTTGGCCACTACCATCCTTGGACCCGCATGAAGACCACAAATGCCTTCATGGATTTCTCTTATCAAATAGTTTACATCCTCAACGTCCACAAATCTTAGGAGCGGACCGAGGAATGATCTCGGGCACATAACTCCATCTTGTACTTTTCAAGGCTTTTCCGGGCCGCTTCCTTTTCTTCCGGAATTATTCCGATGTTAAGTAGGCCAAAATCGGTGTCATACAGGATTCTACTCCTGTTTGTATGACCAACACTTGGTGTTGCGGTACAGAGGGACGATCAAGGACTTCTATGCGGATGTATTTTGCAAAATGTTCAAAATTTGTTAGTGTTCTGCTTACATAATAGGTCGGCGTCTGGATATTCTCTCTGTCTGACAACAGCACAGTCCCAATGGCGATGTCAGATGCCGATAGGTACAAAGTTAACGGTTCTCCCGCCTGTGGCGCGGTCAGAGTAAGCAAGTCCATCAAACACTTCTTGACTTCCACAAATGCTTGTTCCGCTTCCACGGTCCATTTAAAATTGGCTTTCTTTATGCAATTTCATAATGTTGACACGAAGGGAAAAGATTTAGCCGCATGATTGGCTAAAAATCTATTCAAGGCCACCAGCCTACCGTTCAGTGTTTGCACTTCTTTGAGGGAAGAAGGGGAAGGCACGCAAGCGAATGCTTGAACTTTGTCTGGGTTGAAACCCACGTTCGTAACAGTCACGCCCAAGAATTTTCTTTTCTCCATCCCGAAAGAGCATTTTCTTGGATTGAGTTTCATATTGATCTTCCTCAAAGTACTAAACGTTTCCTCTATGTACCGTAAAATCTGATCCTCCTCTATGCTTTTTATTACCAAATCGTCCATGTATACTTCCAAATTACGCCCAATCTGTTCTTTGAAAGCTTAGTCCATCAAACGCTGATAAGTAGTACCCGCGTTTTTTAATCCAAAAGGCATCATCTTGTAGAAGAATATGCCCTGATCTGTGCGGAATGTGGTTTGTCTTCGTCACTTGCCGCCATGCGGATCTGGTGATATCCTTTATAGGCATCGAGGAAGCACTTTAATTTGAACTGTGCTACTGCATCGACTTTCAAGTAAATCTCCGGCAACAGATAACAATCTTTCGGGCATGCTTTGTTTAGGTCCTTGAAATCGATACACATCCGCCAGGTTCCGTTGCTCTTAGGAACAACGACCGGATTCGCAATCCACGTCTGATACTGAATTTCCTGAATGATTCTAGCGTTCAACAAATCTTGAACTTGTTCATTCATGGATTTAGTTTGCTCAGGACTCATCTTACGTTTTTTCTGGACGACTAGTGTCAACGCCGGATTTACCCGCAGCTTGTGTTCCGCAATTTTCCTTGGAACACCTATCATGTCTGCGGGTTTCCAAGCAAAGATGTCCATATTTCTTGCATCTGGTTGCTTCGAAATTCCGCGGATGGTTGAAGTCTCGACCAAATTGAACCTCTGGCAGGTTTGTTTCCCCGCACTACCTTTGTTGCTTGCTTGGGGCTTTCATACCCTAGCGTCTTTTCTGTCCTCGCGAAAAGTTTCCCTGCAGACATGAATTTGTCCCATGTTTTAGGCATTCCGTCCTTGCCATTTAAGCAACGCATCAACGTTACTCCGCACACTTGGTAGACTAAACCATCATTAACACTGACAAAAGAACAAGTACTTCATAATTAAAACTTTTGACCCAGAGGGTAGAAATTGAAAATTCTTTATACGTAAATAATGCTTAAGTTTTCCTCGTATAATGTATAAGGGTCAAATTATTCTACAAAGGGGAACAAAAAAGAGAAGGATGAGAATTATTTATAGCTACACAAAAAAAAACTCTCAAAAAATTTAAAAAATAATAACTAAATAAATCATAACTCAAAATTTAATAAAAAAACGAAAAAAGTAAAAAGACAAAAATTTTTCCACCGTCTTTCTCGTTCTCATAAAAAACACAATGGTAAGTGAAAAAAGTCGTTGTGTCTTTTTGTTTATCATTGTGTTTTGTTTCTATTTTCGTCATTGATTGTGTCTTTTTTTGTGTTTTTACATTGTGTTTTTTTTATATTGTGTTATATTACTCAACATTGTGCTATATTTTTTATGTGCGAAAATGTATCTATGAAAACTACGCCTCACAACTAAGCTTTAAATTAAAACGGAATATCCTAACTTAAGTTCACACAACCGGAAAGTGTACCGATCGTATGTAGTAAAGACTAAGGAAGTCCGAGTATCGAACACAAAGACACGTGAGGTGACTCAGATTATTAACCCTACTCAAGTCCTGCCTAAATAATATATTTGTTTAACTTATATATCTAAACTAACTTAACTTAACTAACGGTGTAACGAAACTAACTGGAAACATAATGGGATTTAATGATAATAAGAAAAAGAATCACCTAGGTAAGATGAATTAATGGGTGTAGGATGGCTAAGGTGCTAATAAGTGTTTGAAATCGGCTTCTAAAGATGAACTAAGATAGATGGAATCAAGGCAACTGGGTCCCTACGGTCAAAATTTACTAGAAGACCCTAACAAAGTCTATTTAGCTTTTAATTTACGGTTGTTTATTTACGTACTCAAATGATTTATTACTTTGTCCGTATCAAAATCACAATCCTCACTAAGGCTCGAGCTAATTACAAACCTAGGAAGAAAGGGGTAATTCAATAATAAGGATAAAATAACTCAACTTACAAACTAACCTAGTAATTGCTAAAAAACCGCACGTGGTCTCCCAACGGGTAATTAAATCAACTAAAGCATAGAGATAAGCTAACCCCTAAGGGTTTGGTCCAACTCAAGAAGGATGATCCTACTGACCTAAATGATTCAGGAAACACAAACCCTAATGGCACGCGTCTACCACAATCAATCAACACACTCAGTATTAACCGAACTAGCAACTAACAACTACACGAAACAAATTCATGCAATAATCAAATACTCGGGACTCATGCAACCTAAAATACATCTAATGGAAGCAAGTTTCATGGAATAATATCACAAATTATGAACTTTACAATAACTAAACAATCAAACACAATATTAGCACCCGAAAAGTGATAAATCATCCGTTAAACATCTAACCTAGGTGATTCAAACAAGTTTAGCCAAGAATAATGAATGAACAGCAGATAAATAGATAAATATGTTCATTAGAATCTAATTATAACTTGTTTGAATGTCTAAAACTCAAAAACGACCTCACAATCGTTAAAATACTCGAAACCGACAACCGGGTGATGAAATAACGAACCGGCTGCTCCTCTTCCATGGTATTTCATTTGAAACAAATCTTTGGTGGCTAGAATCGTGATTTATTCATTTTTAGGGTTTAGGGTTCTTAAATATATCATTGAACTTGAAAAACAAGCCAAACTAGGTCCGAACAAGCTCATATAAGCCCAAATAAGATAAAATAGTCGTGTTGATGCATTTGGGCAGCCATGGAACAACCCTAGGGTGCCGCGCTACGTGACCATTAAGGGTCAGGTGGCCGCGTGGCGTGGCCATGTCCTTTGGATATTCGTTTATTGACTGCTGACTCGTTTAAACTTAGTTTGTGCGTACCAGCTTCATCTGAGCTCTGTTTTAGCTTATTCTTTCTCCATTTGAGTCGTTTTCTCGTTCTCTTCAACATGGGACCTGTCACATACACAAACATGTAAATTCAAGCAAAAACAAATGATATTCATTAACGTTTAAGCGCAAAACGACATAGAAACTAGCAAGGAAAAATGTGTGTTTTACAACACAACAATTTTGTTCGGCATTGTGTTATATTTTATGATATATTGTGTATTTTTTAGTTATAATTGTGTCCTTTGTTCATTTTCGTCATTGTGTCTTTGATTTCGGCATTGTGTCTTTTCGTCAACTTTTGCTTATTTTTTTATTTTTATTTTTGAACGGGAATGATGGCTGAAACATTTTAATTTTTTTCGTTTTTTATTTATATTTTGAGTTATTATTTTTTTTTTGAATTTATTTTTAAGAGGTTTTTTTTGTCATAAATCCTTCTCACACTTCTCATTTTGTCTCCCTTTGTATTTTAACTTTACCCTAGTGTATAATATGATGTTTTATCTAAAAAAAAGGTAACGTGTTCATCTTAGAAATTTTACATTTTCTTCTCGTTAAATGACAATCTAAAGAGCGAAACTCATATTTTCCTTAAAATGTTACTTTAAAATCACAAACTCCAAAAAAGGTTCGGCAGTCAAAGGGCCTCATGATCATTTGATTCCACTGTATATTGTATATACTCATATAATCTAGTTTGTAAAAATTATTTACAAACTGACATGTAGAATATTTTTTCTTGAATTTTTAATTTAACTAATTCATCTTGATGTATTTTTTTATACCCGAAGGGGAAGCATAACGTATACAAAGGTGTTGTTTGTTTTTTCAAAGGTAAAATGTCTGTAGTCTGCAGATCACATTTGCAAACATCTGTTGCAGAAGAGGTGGACCAAACCTTTGCAGTCTGTAACAAGAAGACTGTTTGTTTTTTAACGTTTGCAAACTGCTAACATAATATCACATTGCAAACATCTCGTTATTGAGTCATATATTCTCAATCTGTTGCAGTGCCAAGTGCTTTAACATTGTCTTCATCAGCATCAATGTGCCCACGACTATTTCCAAACGACACATCGGGTTGATCGTATTGTGTAAACAACTCATCGTCCATACCCTGTTTCCTAATAAAATTATGTAGCGTGAAACATGCAACGATAACATTCCTTTGTGTTTCCAATGGAAATGGTGACATCCTCTTCAATATAGGGAATCTTGCTTTCAAAACACCAAAAGCACGCTCAATGACATTTCGGAGTTTTGCATGTGCATGGTTAAATTTTTCTTTATTCGTTAACGCACGTCTCCGACGAAAATCTCCAAGCCAATACCTCACATTTCAATATGGAGCCATAAATCCTCGTATGAGTGCATACGCGGCATCACAAAGATATTATTTCTCTGTAAATATTTACAATTAATTACAATATTTAACTAACATAGAAATAATTAACAAACAATAAACATACCTGATGGTGGAAATGAGAATGGCACATGTGGATCTGATAATGCCTCTGATAATATTCTAGAGTCATGTGCTACCCCTCCCTATCCGGCCACAAGAAACGTAAAAATCATGTTAACATCACAAATTGCTAATACGTTTTGGTAACAATCCCCCGTTCCCCTTCCTCTATATAAATCTTGTTGCCTAGTAGGAACAACATCATATATCAAGGTCCCATCTAGTGCACCAACCGCTCCTTTAAAAATCTTTCGTAGCCTCTTGTTATGCCTCGGAATGTTTGGATTCGGATTGAAAGAAGTTGATACTATCATATCTTTGGTGAAAAGCATCATTTTATCCAACACTACATAAAAAAAATTATGAATTGTTTGCTTTGATTGTTGAAATCTACGCTTGATAACCACGTAATGTTGATTATGGCCGATTATCATAAAAAACATAGCCATCTTCTCCTCAACCGAAATATGTTTACTATCCTTTAACTAATAATTTGTTCTGAAATGTGCATATAGTCGGACAAATGATTCATGTGATATACATAGCAATTCAATGCATTGTTTGTGATTTCCTTGAAATAACTCTAAAGTGTATTTATGTACCGTCATTTCTGAATCATTGTCTCGCTTTCGTTTCAAACTCCTCTTCAAAAAAAAAAAAAACGGACATACAAGTACATAACAACTACTAGAAGTATTTTCTCATCATTATTTATTATGAACCTATTAATGAAACATAAACAACCATTAAACGTAGCCATTAAAAAATACCATTATCATAGCAAAGAAAGCATACAATGTGTTCAACATATCCAAAAAGCATACAATGTTCCCAACATAACCAAAAAAGCATACAATGTTTTCAACATAACCATAAAAGCATACAATGTTTTCAACATAACCAAAAAAGCATACAATGTTTTCAATATAACCATAAAAGCATACAGAGCTTTCAACATAACTAAAAACAAATAATGTTTTCAACAAAACCCATGTTCTTCACTACTTTATAAGTCCAAAATTTTTAGTCGTCATCTTAATCCACCCTTTAAACAAGTCGGGATTACTTGGCCATGCCATCCATGCCTCTCTCATGTTTGAGGACAGTCCAAAAATATGAAAAAAAGCTAAAAATAGAGGGTCTCTCGGCTCTAACCCAACCAAATTTAACTTATTAGAACATTCAATAACAGCTGTAACTATTGGACGTTTTTAGAGGTTTTTCTCTAGTCAAATGTCGCAAAGCATTTTGCATTTCAAGTGCTAAATCCTCAAGAGTGAATGGTGATGATGATTTTGAGGTTTTAGCCCTTTTGGGGGTAGGCTTAGGAGTAGGCTCGGTAGTAGGATTAGTGCTGGCATCATCTTCTGTGTCGCGGAAAATGTTGTTCATAATCATAAGTGGTTGGACCGTTTGGAGCCGATGACAAGAGGATGATCCAACCACTGCTGTGTTGGGTTGAGGTCCACTTGCAATTCCCAGTGGCAGTATTACCATCAAACAGTTGTGCACATATTTCTGGAAATGCTAATGGAACTGTTTTTAATGATGCAGCTTTCGGATGCCCCTAAAGAAATAATGGTAGATGTTAAAAAATAAACTAGGGGTGGACCTTAAGGTAGAGGTAGATGTTAAAAAATAAAAATACATGAACATAACTTCTTAAATTCTTCTCATTCCTCGTTCGTTAAGGTAAAGGTATTTGTTTGAGGATTGTATATGTTGCCGGTTTTGTTTTTCAAATAAACCCATCCTACGTATTTGACTTTAAGATTATCATAAGCTTTTTTCATTTGTTTTTGAGTCAAATCTAACCCAAACTTTTCCTTAAGAACACTTTCTAACTTAACCCATGAGTCTTTGTGCAAACTCAGCCATTTTCTACCCATGATGTTTATCACTTCAGTGCAAGTTTCTAATAAGCATTTTAGATGCCCAGTCGACCATTGTTGTTTCTCTCCCATTTTTATAATCAACTAACAAGAAACTACAATTCTATTAAAACAACAATTCATCAAACCTAAACTTTCTACAAACTTTATTCAACAACAAACTAATAACAATATTCACCAAACCTAAAATTTCTACAAACTAATAACAATCTAACAAAATTAACAAAAAACTTTAACAATTAACAAAAAACTACAAACTTTATTCAACAACAAACTAATAACAATATTCAACAAACCTAAACTTTCTAAAAACTTTAATCAACAACAAACTAATAACAATATTCATCAAACCTAAACTTTCTACAAACTAATAACAATCTAACAAAAAACTTTAACAATCAACAAAAAACTACAAACTTTATTCAACAACAAACTAATAACAATATTCATCAAACCTAAACTTACTACAAACTAATAACAATCTGACAAAATTAACAAAAACACTTTAACAATTAATTAAAAACTACAAACTTTATTTAACAACAAACTAATAACAATATTCATCAAACCTAAACTTTCTACAAGCATTTTTCAACTACAAACTAATAACAATAATTTAGCAAAACAAAACTTTCTACAAACTAATAACAATATAACAAAATTAAAAAAAATCTTTAACAATTAACAAAAACTACAAACTTTATTTAATAACAAACTAGTAACAACATAACAATTACAATAATAGTGAAGAAATAAACATACCAAGATAGATGGTAGATGGTATGGTGGTGGCGGCAAGTATGGCGCCGGCGGCAGGTCTGGTGGTTGCGGCACAAGGTATGGTGGTGGTGGAGGTGCAGCTATGGTGGTGGTGGTGCAAGGTATTGTGTTGGAGGCGGCTGGTATGGTGGTGGAGGTGGAGGTGAATGGGTTTAAGAGATGAGAGTAGAAGAGATTAGGGTTTGAGAGAGAAGTCTGATGAGTCTGATGAATATGTGTTAGAAGAGGCTAGAAGTGGTTGGACCATGTCTGCACCAGGAGGTGGGCGCACAGACATTTTTTAATGAAACGTCTTCGAAAAAACAAACACTTTGCAGAGGACAATGTCTCTGCGGCGCAGCCAGAAGAGGCTAGGAAGCTCTTTTGGGTAAAAACAAACATCACCAAAGTCAATGGTACGGATTTTCAACAATGTACTACTCCGTTTTCTAACCTACCTCTATCTAGTGGTTATGATGAGGTGATCTTAACGACCCTAAGAAGAAAATGGTAGATTTGTGGTGTTGGAAAGCATCGTAAAACAGGAGCTATGAAGCTTGTTATCGATGTGCTTCCTCAATAAGCAAATTCACCTCCCCAAGCCCATGGAGTACAAGCAACGGGGCAAGACGTTTGGGAAACACCCGAGTTCTTGGAGTTGCAGTTTTAAAAGCTTTTTGGATATATTTCCACATTTATGTCGTGTGGGACACTTTTGATGCCTTCCTTAGTTTATCATTTATAAACATTCATGTATTGCTTATGTTACTTATTGTATTACACAATGGAGAAACTTAAGTTCTAAACTTCTAATATATATGACAAATAATATATTTTTTCTTTTTAATATTGGGAACTGTAGATTCGGTTACTTTTGGCAAGTTTATAAATATATTTTAAACACTGAAATATATTTGAATTGACTGAATTTTCCTATTAAAACAAAATAAAGAAAACGAAAAAGTCTGAATTTGGAGAATTTGAAATCAGATCATAACTTGTGGATTTTATTTAAGCCTTTTTTTAAACACGTCCGGTCATTGGACGAGTAAGACGTCTAGTGTGATAACTTATCTGGTTAAAAATTGTTGCTAAGGTATACACCGTAGTGATATCACCCCTCTATAAAACCAATGAAGGATATGGTATATTTGTAGTGCCGAGAATCATTATGTGTCGAGGAGAAACATTTCTACCACAAGCAGTGGCTCGGGCATCAAGCCTGATGGCTACATTCATCTTGAGCATAATATTGACAGCGGAAACAATCTACGGATTGATCATAGATGCATTTTACGACTATCTTTTTTTTGTACTTGGTTTAAACTTTGAAACATAAATTGTTTTTAATTTTCCATAATTAGTTATTTAGTTAATCTTCTTGACATGCATCATCATGAATGTATATATATTTTTTTGTAGTTTTTTTTCTGGGTTTTTTTTGAACGACCAACAAATAGAATTGCCTATGTACTCCGTACGGGGTGACCCAATTGGTTTTTTTTCTGGTTTAATTATTTTGTTTGTATCCTACAGAAATTAACCATGGGCGGAACTTCTAAACATAGCCATTTATTTTCGGGAAATAGCTCATATATTTTCAGTAATATATTTGCCCTCATAATTCGTAATATATGATTTTTGATAGCTCAAAACAAACCAACTGAAAGAACTTGTCAATGTCTTTTGGGATTTATAGTCTTTATTTGGTGAAAAAATGATTTTTTATGTGTAAACTTTAATATTAATTTACAATATTTTCGGCCCCTCATATTTAAATATTTAAGTTTCGTGACTGACAGATTCTATTGAAACTACAACCAACGACCACTCCAACTCCTTCTCCCGCTCCCGTTCTGTGTATCCTAAGGAGGTGAAAGATGATTGTTACAAAATTTCAGTCCTTGAAATCGGCTGACGAATCTTGGCACAAGACAAAGATTTCCTTCTTATGATTACTTTTATGTAATTCTTTTGGTATTTTATAATTGACAATGACAATAAAATTGAATAAATAAAAAAGGTCTACACATAATTAAAAAAAATAACCATTGTGTCCAATGCACATTTTGTCACTCTTAATTCCATTGCACCCATCGAAACACTCAATCAATGGAATTGTTGTTTTCAGCTAGTTTACAATAATATTTGAAAACAAGTTTTTAAAATTAAAATCTTAAACTAATAACATCCTGTTTCACAATCAAACGGGTTATAAAGAAAAAGTGGAATGTTTTCAAGAAATCGAACGTATCCTATTGCAGTTGTAACTGGAGCAAAATTGTCTTAATCTTATAGGAGTGAGATATGGTACATAGGTTACTCGAATATTTGCATGACTACACTAATCCTTCTTACGTTTATCGAACTTTAAAAGTTGTTTGCATCTTATCTTAACCTTAATTTTATAAACTTGGTTTTGTTTTACCATATCTACTCTAAACGTTATTTCTCTTCTTACGAAAGACCATCGATGTTTAACTAATATGTAACATTGTGAGGTGGTTTAATACGAGCAAAGCAACACCACAATTTGTTACCATTATTTGATTTATGGGATTTTTGAGTGAATCTTGAAAAAAGGTTAATTAAAAAATGATCAACAGATTTCAATATCCGATGTCATTTTCTAGAAAATATTGGATCGATATGTTAGAAACTAGTTTATGTATATATATATATATATTAATTTATATAAACTGCATTTAATTTATATAAACTGCATTGAGGTATGTTCCTATCTTAAAATGGTTAAAGGGGTGGTTATATGCCAAATTATGTACAAAATTAACCAATTCACATTTGTGTGCTTCTATGTCTACCTTAATAATATTTTCAGATTTATATTAATCATGCCAAGATCAAAGTGTACGCTATTGTGTTCTTTTGTGAAACAATGTACTACAAACACATAATTAAAACTACGTCTTTGCTTGCAAGAACAAAAGGAGACACACAAACCATCTACAATGGTGACTAACAACAAGTTAGCTGTCCCGCCGTGTAGCTCAGTTGGTTAAGGAGGCGTAAAACTTGAAACAATAACAACAAGTTAGCCATCGCTATATTCATTGGTCTGCTAGCAACTCAAGCTAGCTACTTCTATTTCACCTATCGACTTCATTGTGGGAGACAAATATATATGGCTGGACTCTCAACTTCGACTACCAGTCTTGGGCCCAAGGGAAGGAGTTCGTCGTTGGAGACAAATTTAGTACGTAAAATCATTATCGTTGATCGATACATTATATCAAACATCACATAAAACATGTTTTAGGAGAAAGTGTGGCATGTTTTGAATAGGGTGTTTTGTTGGTTCAATTTTCAGTTTACTAGGTTTAAAATATTTTACACCTGAAACTAGGAAACCAAATGGATTTAGAAAGTTCAAAACCGACCGAAAGCCGAAGTCCAATTCCTTTAGGTTTTCAGCCATATAATGTTTTATATTGTTTTTAAATATTTTCTTAAATTTTTTTTTCTTAAAATCAATATTTTCTATTGGATTGAGTTGGGCTAAATAAGATTGGACAAACATGTAATTTCTTTGAGCTAAATGTTATTACTTAAAAACCCATGAATTGATATTAGACGTATCTGGTACGAACATAATTCGGGTTCCTAATACCAAAATCCAAAGTCAGTTTCAGCCAAAATTCGATTCATATACAGAATGTGTAATTCAACAAGGTTTTAACCAGATTTGGTTAATTTTTATCGGTTTGAAACCTGTGACAACCGAGAATATTTTTAATTTTTTTTTTAAACATTGGGAACTATGCCTAAACGTTATCGACACTAATCTTTAAACGGGATGTCTACTTGCTTTATTTTGATCATACATGTCACACCACAGACAACGGCCTGAGAGTGCGACACGAATGTTGGTACCACATTTGTAAATAACTCAGAGTTAGCGTATTAAAGCGGAAGTCTTATATTTATGTGGATTTAAAATGTAATATTTACATTACAAAAGACGGGATTATGAAATACCCGTTTAGTGTATTACTTGTTTATACAAAAGATTAGTTGTTTATATTAAACCACCATTTCATAATATTTAACAAGCTTCTATTCTTGATTACCTGCAAAATGTTTAAAAATACGTCAGCAACACATGCTGATGAATACGTTGACGTTAAAATATTTTCTTTTACTTGATTACCCATCGAGACATAACTTAGGTCCGGCATATCGTGGCTTAGGAATAATCAAGCTTTAAAACAAACACAGTTATAAACTAAGTCTCACACAAGACACCCCAGCAAACACCGCAGCGTTCGACATTACTTAGGTGCCATATATATACACATGGTCAGTCTCACTCGGACGTAACTTAGGTCCGGCCCATCGTGGTGGTGGTCATGACCAAGTGTGGTGCGGTGTGCCCACTAACTTTTTACCACATTTGTATGGATCCAAACAAACGTACACGACAGCCTGAGGGCTAGCGATTACTTTGGTTTTTAACGTTTTGTTAGTCGGATATACCATCCGGCTTAAGACCACTAGTCTCTTTTTATAATTTTTACCACGATTATATTTTCTTTATGAACCTTTAGTTCAAATCATTTTTTTCTTTACTTTAAACCTTTAGTTTAAAAGTATCGTTTCTATTATAAGTTAACACTCTTTCTTTTAGCTTATTTACTTTTGTTTTCTTTTATAAGATGAACCTCTAGTTTAACTTATTTTACTTTTCTTTAAAACCCTACGTTTCTTCTTCTTTAAGAAACGTATACTTTTCTTTTTACGTATTATCTAAGAATAATTACATTAAACATAAATAATATTTATAACAAGGAATTATATTATAATCACTTTTCTTTCTTTTCTTTTCTATGTTATAATTTCTTTTTGTTATTTATCGAGGTATCGAGTATATCATCGAGTTAGGGTTTTAAGCCTGTTAATAATTTATTATTATTTTATTCGGGTATTACCTACCTTGGTTGGCTTATAGAAACCCTACACAATCTAGCAACACTTCGACGCCGCTTCGTTTTCTTGAACTTCGTGATCAACCCTCCCTTGGCACGCTTTTCGAGGCAGATCGTCGGGACGTCTCGGATTTTTTTGTACTTTAATATAACGTCAACGGTACTTGTGGCACGAAATACGGAAAATCGGGCACGGTAAACAAGGAAACTTTGAACGTGCTTCGAGGTAGTGAGAGAGAGTATATTTTAGAGATAGAAAGTGGCTGTGGATTTGGGTTGAGGAGTGAGAGAGCCCATGGTCTCTATTTATAGGCTGATCAGGGGTCCCTTCGCGATACACGATGGCCCCTTGATCTGCCTGTCGCGTATCGAGGCATAGCCATGCACCATCACCCCTAGGTTTGCCACGTGGCGTACACGGTGCTACGTGGTGACACAAAGTGTCACCACTTGACACGTGGCGGTATGTGACTTGGCCTGTCAGATTATGTCATCACGATACGCGATGACGATGGTATTTTGGCAGTCACGTATCGCCATCTACCCATTTCTTGGGTTTTGTAAACAACCCTTCGCGATACGCGATGGGATTGTCTTCTGGCCCATCGCGTATCGCTGTGGGTCAAGGAGACAAATTTTCATTTTGAACTTGAAGTTTAGATTTTGGCATTTTTGGTCCTTTAACACTTGAAACTTGGCATTTTTGATCCGAAACTTTCACGATGTTACATCCTCCCCACCTTGGAATAAATCTCATCCTCGAAATTCATTTCCTTAGAACAAGTGGGGATACTTCTTTTTCATTTCGGATTCAAGTTCCCAAGTATATTCGGGGCCTCTTCGTGAGTCTCACTTTACTTTCACAATGTTCAATGTTCGTCTCTTTAATTTCCTTGTTTTCGAATCTTTGATTTATATTGACCGTTCTACGAATTTTAAGATTTCATTTATTTCGACATCTGTTACAGGCACAGACAAAGATTCGTCAGCTAAATATTTTCGCATATTAGAGACATGGAATACGTTGTGTATCCCGTTCATTTCCTCAGGTAGTCGCAACCTGAATGCAACAGTACCATTTCGTTAAGTACCTCGAAAGGTCCAACGAATCGAGGACTTAACTTTCCTTTCTTACCGAAGCTAACGACGCCTTTCCACGGCAATACTTTCAATAGAACCTTATCACCGACATTGAATTCTAATGGCTTACGACGGACATCGGCGTAACTCTTTTGGCGATCACGTGCCGTCTTAAGTCGTTCTCGGATTTTTAAGACTTTGTTGGTGATTTCTTGGACTATCTCAGGTCCAGACAATTGATTATCTCCGGTTTCAGACCAGCACACTGACGTTCTACATTTTCGACCATACGACGCTTCAAACGGTGCGGCTTAAATATTCGTGTGATATGTATTGTTATACGAGAATTCCATTAGGGGTAGATGGTCATCCCAACTTCCACCTAAGTTTATCACACAAGCGCAGAGCATATCTTCCAACGTCTAAATTGTCCTTTCACTTTACCCATCAGTTTGTGGATGATAGGCGGTGCTAAGGTTTAATTTTGTGCCTATCGCTAGTTGGAAGCTTTTATAGAAATGAGACATAAAATGACTGTCTCGATCAGAAATAATAGACAACGGTACTCCATGCAAAGCAACAATGTTGTTCACATAGATACGCGCTAATCTATCCATTAAGTATGATTCGTGGATTGGTATGATGTGTGAGGATTTCATTAGTCTGTCCACAATGACCCAAATAGCATTATGTTGACGAGTTGTTTTCGGGTGTATTGTGATAAAGTCCATTGTTATTAACTCCCACTTCCAAACGGGAAGTTCAGGTTGCTGAAGCAATCCCGATGTCTTTTGGTGTTCAGCCTTGACTTTCCAACAAGTTAGATATTTTGCAACATGCGAAGCGATGTCCTTTTTCATTCCGTTCCACCAGTAGTTCAGCTTAAGATTTTGGTACATCTTATCACTACCGGGGTGCATCATGTATTTGGACTTATGAGCTTCACCATGATCTTTTCTCGCAAGTCCCCAATGATTGGTACCCAAATTCGGTTTCCCATTCTAAGTATACCATCGTCACCCTTGATTAGCGAGTAAATGGTGCCATTACGTTTTTCGTCAGAGATCTTGTTTTCATTGATAGCTTGGAGTTGAGCGGATTTGATTTGTTCGATGAGGTCTACTTGGAGTTCTAGTCTTAGTGCTCAGACTCTTCTTGGTTTCTCATGTTCCTTACGACTCAATGTTTCAGACAATGGTTCATCACAAGCCTAGGCAGTCTAAGGGTTTAGCCAACAACCATACTCAAGAACAAACCAAAATAAATAAGTTCAACAACCAAGTTCATGATTAAAATAATAAATTCAAACCGGAAAACATTGGTGTTTTGTGTTCAGCTCCAAAAAAGTGTTCGTCCAAACCCTTCTTTATTCCAAGACCGTGCTCTCTATAACTCTCTTCCGCAACATGGGCGATCCTTTTTTTTGTAGAGCAAGTATATTAATTATCGTCCATCGCATTGATTAATTCGATGATAAATTTATTGCCTAAAAGTCACACCGACCTCATTCTTGTTAATTTCCTTTCTGTTTTAAAGCCCAACAGGCTAGCACACCTTTTCTTCTAAATCACGAAATCTTGACCACTAATAATTTATTCATAATACTCCCTTTAGCTACCATTTACTGTGCCACATAAAAAAAATGTTTCTTTAAAATATAGATTTGAATAAAAACATATTAACTCTATTCATTTTAACCAGACTACTTTAATTAATATTAGAGTGTGCAATTTAGTAATGTAATATACGAATATAAGTATAATATACTCGATTTTAGCTCGTTGTCTCGTGAAACCATTAAAATCCAAAGATGAGGCAAAGTCTGTTCAATAAAAGTCTGGCTCAAAGTACTTAAAATTGTATGGAATATTTATATAATGATATGTATATTTTAGACCACATCAACGGCCGCGGAAGCTGGTTCAATCATGCCTCTGTAGCCAAGAGGGTTTTAGGCACCGAGCCACCTCGCAGTGCTTATGACTGGAGGACGAAATTCTTCTTGATGCGGGGGGACGTCATCCCGATCACGATGGTCCGCCGTCCTGCCAATGAAAAGCTTCCAGATCTAAACATTTCCCTCTTTAGGGGTCAAGAGTGGTTTAGAAAGTTGATTCAAAAGCCGACGCCGATGCGGGCCATCCTTGAGGAAGCCTTTGTCTGGGCGGGTATCAGCCGCCTATGTCCGTACCATGATCTAGAACCCTTCTTCAAGAACGCGGACGAAAGTAAGTGCTCTCTTCCTTCCTCATGTTTTTCTTTGGAACTTTTACTTACGATTTTTTGCATTCTTTTAGGTGAGGAGTCAATGCTTGACGCCCTGTTGGAGAAGACGACGGGCTGCCCGAAGAAGCGCATCCGTGACACGACAGCTCTGCATGTTTTGGACAGAACACGAGATCACTTTCTTTTTCCCAAGGCGGTGCGTGCTGAGCCATTGGTTTCGAAGGCGATCTTCCAATTAGGTACGTTTTCCTTGAACCCGCGACCATTAAATGTCTTAACATTAGACGGGGTGATTGTGCTTTTGTCTTAAAGTGACGAATCATCACCCCGCGAGGAATATTATTCTGATGATACGCTTGAAACCTTGGCTGTTATGCGTGATCTGGCAGATTTGGAAAAGAAGAGAAAGCACCGGGTTTCCAAGGCAAGTGACGCCGAAACCAGCCACATGGATGCCGAGAAACAGAAGAAGAAGAAGAAGAGGGCGACTGGCCCAAAGAAACAGAAGGTCCGCCTTGTGGGTCGCGTGAAGGAATTGATGCGGGCTTCTGCATGCAAGTTATTGAAATGTAACACTTCTCTTATTTTTTGTGTTTTTGATCCTAACACTTGTGTTTGTTGTTTGCCGAAACGACTGACATACTCGACCAGGGTGTGCCAACGTAAAAGCCACCATCTCCTTCTCCTTCTATCATCATATCCGATGATGCGTCTGGTTCTATTGGAAAAGAACCTTTTAAGAACTCTGAGGCGGCGCAAACACAGGAGTTGCCTCACCAGTCTCCACCTTCTCCACCACAATCTCCTCCCCATTTTTCATTTTCTTTGCCGTCGCATCAATCAGGCAGTGATAAGGCTTCCCACTCCCAATTCTCCAGCATTGATTATTACGGAGTGGCGAACCCTGGGGAGAATGATCATCTATACATACCGCATTGGAGTTTAGCAGGGGTCTCGTTTTACGGACCAAGACGTTTGTGCTGAGTTCATAAGTCGTGGTGTACCGCCTGACGAGCTGCTTTCCAGCGTGGTCGTCCCCGCCATGATCTCTCCCACAGTTTTAACCTTGTTTTGGATAACACCGTTGCCAACAGACAAGAGATTATGCGAGAGTGACAATCCATGGGCGAGAAATGGGGCAAAATGTCCCGGGCGACCAAGGAAGCCAAGAAGGCGACTGAGGAGAAACGTCTTAAGGCCAACACTGCTGAGTGGAAGCTTAAAGATGCGGGAATTTTCCTCCAAGTAGAGAAGGATAGACAGGCAGTCGCTGCTCGCCAATGAGAGGAGGTGTGCAAAAAGCAGAATTCCCTTCTTATGGTCCCCCGGGAGGAGACGGGGCGGAAGGAGGCAAACTTGGCCAAGGCCCTCGAAGTTAACACTGCACTAGAAATTCAAGCTACCAAACAAGGTAAGTTGATTCCGGTTTATGAAGAGGCCAGGCTGCATAAAGAGCAGACCGAGGAGATGGATAAGAGGGCAGTGGACCTCAAGGCTGCCAATGCTGCTCTTCGGAAGGCTCACGAGGAGCTTGAGCAACGCGCCGCTAAACTGAACGAAGATAACTTAAAATTGGCATATGGGTATCGGGAGTTGAGGACCCGAGCCACAAAGGTTGAAGAGGAGAGGCGATGGTTGATGACCGAGGGTCTTGAACCCTGGTATGTTCTTCCTTCTTCATTCATCTTTTACTTATTATTTTGCCATTTTGTTGACAATTGTATATTTCTTATACTTGATAGGTTATTAAGCATATTAAGGAGGGGTCGGAGTTGACATATAGTATTGCTATCTTGCTCAATACCTCGTCTCAAGCCGGTCACAAGGTTGGCTTTGAAGAGGGGGTGGAGTACATGAAGGCTCAAGGTTCAGTTGAGGAGCATCCGCTGCACGGGCTTAATGCTGGGTGGGAATATAACAAGCGCATGAAGGAGTACGATGACCTGTCATTTCCTCTTCAAGCTATGCTCCCCAAATTTGCTGCAACAGAGGATGGCGTTCAACGCTTAAAAGAATACTTGAAAGAATCATCAGAAGATGCGCCTTCCACTCCTCCAACTTCTCCAAAGCCAGATACTCCTGCCGCTTAGATTCAAGCTCCAGAAGACGCAACTGCTCAAGACCCTTAGATTAGACATGACTAAGCCTTGTAATCTATCTTCTTTGTAATCCATTTTGACTAAATATAAGAAGTTTTTATCTTTTGCACTTTGTCTTATGAATAATATAAGTGTTAGGTTTAGGATCTTTTTGTATGTGCCAATAAAGGATTTCTTAGGTTGAATGTCATGCAGGTCACTTCCGGCACGCGGGCCAGGAATGAAGTGTATTGACACGCGGGTCATCTCTGGCACACAGACCATGAATAAAGTATAATGACACGCGGGTCATCTCTAGCACGTAGGCCATAAATAAAGTGTAATGATACGCAGGTCATATCTGGCACGCAGGCCAGGACTAAATTATAATGACACACGGGTCATCTCTGGCACGCAGACCAGGAATAAAGTCTAATGATACGCGGGTTATCTCTAGCACGCAAGCCAGGACTAAAGTATAATCACACGCGGGTCATCTCTGGCACGCAGGCCAGGAATAAAACTTAATTTGAACACATCGAATGTTGAAGCTTAACCGATTACTTTGATAAACGTGGCACGCAGGCCTAATTACATCACAATTGATGATATGCAACATCATTCTCACTAACTATTAGGGCACGCATGACAAAAGTAAAAGTAACACTAGTACGGTTCACATATAGCAACTTTTTAACAGTGCCACATTCCATGTTCTTGGGATTTCTATCCCATCCAATTTCTCTAACTTGTAAGCGCCCTTTGATAGTACTTATTTCACCCGGTAAGGCCCATCCCAAGTTGGCGCTAACTTGCCAAATGGTTCTTGCCCCGATGCTTCATTATTACGGAAGACAAAATCTCCCGCATCGAAGTTTCATTTTTGAACTCGTGAATCGTAATACTTCTGCAATTGGCGTTTTTAATTGTGCTCACAGATAAGTGCCAATTCTCATCTTTCCTCGAGGAGATCAAGGTTCAACCACAGTTCTTCCTCATTATTATAGTTAATGGACAACATTCTTGCGGACAGTATTCGAATCTCGGCAGGAATCATGGCCCCGATACCATACGTTAAATTGAACGGTGTCTCTGAATTGCTTGTCTTTCTCTGGGTACGGAAAGCCCAGAGCACATGGGGCAATTCGTCTACCCATCTCGTCCGTTTGATACCCTACCTCGCCTTGATTCCATCCTTGATGGTCCTATTGGCTCTTACTTAGGGTTACTGATGTGAGCACCTGAGTAATTTGAAGTTCTTTCAACCACGCTTGAAGCCCACCTTCCGCAAACTGGGTTCCATTATCGCTAATCAATTTTTGCAGGAGACCGAAGCGGCAAATGATGAACTCCCACAAGAATTTTTTGCTGCTGGTTGTAGTAATGGAGGCAACTGGTCTGCCTCCACCCATTTAGTTAAGTAATCAACTGCCATAATCAAGAACTTGATGCGCCCCGGGGCCTCTCGGAATGGACCCATGATATCAATGGCCCATTTCTGGAACGGCCATGCGGATATTACCGTCAGTAATTCATTTTAAGGTCTTAGGGTATTGGGAGCATGGCGCTGACATGAATCACATTTTCTGATTTCTTTTACTGCGTTCATTTGCATTCCCGCCCAATAGTACCTCACATTCATGAGTTTGGCCACTACCATCCTTGGACCCGCATGAAGACCACAAATGCCTTCATAGATTTCTCTTATCAAATAGTTTACATCCTCAACGTCCACAAATCTCAGGAGCGGACTGAGGAATGATTTGCGGCACATAACTCCATCTTGTACTTTTCAAGGCTTTTCCGGGCCGCGTCCTTTTCTTCCGCAAGTATTCCCGATGTTAAGTAGACCAAAATCGGTGTCATCCAGGATTCTACTCCTGTTTGTATGACCAACACTTGGTGTTGCGGGACAGAGGGACGATCAAGGACTTCTATGCGGATGTCTTTTGCAAAATGTTCAAAATTTGTTAGTGTTCTGCTTACATAATAGGTCGGCGTCTGGATATTCTCTTTGTCTGACAACAGCACAGTCCCAATGGCGATGTCAGATGCCGATAGGTACAAAGTCAACGGTTCTCCCGCCTGTGGCGCGGTCAGAGTAAGCAAGTCCATCAAACACTTCTTGACTTCCACAAATGCTTGTTCCGCTTTCGCGGTCCATTTAAAATTGGCTTTCTTTATGTAATCTCATTTTTCAAGGTAACACAATCATTTGTGTTATGACCGATATCATCATGAAACGTACAATGCTTCTTGGGATTGAGAAATTCTCTCTTCATGAATGGTTGAGGCTTCCTGAAGTTCACGTTCTCAGTGGTCAAAATTTCTGAGGGAGTTTTTATCAGCGGTGTTCAGTTGTTGGTATTCTGCGTTGAAGCACTTGCTTTGTTTTTATTGCCGATTAATGTTCTTGCATCTGGTTGCTTCGAAATTCCACGGATGGTTGAAGTCTCGACCAAATTGAACCTCTGGCAGGTTTGTTTCCCCGCACTACCTTTGTTGCTTGCTTGGGGCTTTCATACCCTAGCGTCTTTTCTGTCCTCGCGAAAAGTTTCGCTGCAGACATGAATTTGTCCCATGTTTTAGGCATTCCGTCCTTGCCATTTAAGCAACACATCAAGGCGTTACTCCGCACACTTGGTATACTAAACCATCATTAACACTGACAAAAGAACAAGTACTTCATAATTAAAACTTTTGACCCAGAGGGTAGAAATTGAAAATTCTTTATACGTAAATAATGCTTAAGTTTTCCTCGTATAATGTATAAGGTTCAAATTATTCTACAAAGGGGAACAAAAAAGAGAAGGATGAGAATTATTTATAGCCACACAAAAAGAAACCCTCAAAAAAATTTAAAACAAATAACTAAATAAATCATAACTCAAAATTTAATAAAAAAACGAAAAAAGTAAACAAGACAAAAATTTTCCACCATCTTTCTCGTTCTCATAAAAAAACACAATGGTAAGTGAAAAAAGTCGTGTTGTCTTTTTGTTTATCATTGTGTTTTGTTTCTATTTTCGTCATTGATTGTGTCTTTTTTTGTTTTTTTACATTGTGTCTTTTTTTTTATATTGTGTTATATTACTCAACATTGTGCTATATTTTTGATGTGCGAAAATGTATCTATGAAAACTACGCCTCACAACTAAGCTTTAAATTAAAACGGAATATCCTAACTTATGTTCACACAACCGGTAAGTGTACCGATCGTATGTAGTAAAGACTAAGGAAGTCCGAGTATCGAACACAAAGACACGTGAGGTGACTCAGATTATTAACCCTACTCAAGTCCTGCCTAAATAATATATTTGTTTAACTTATATATCTAAACTAACTTAACTTAACTAACGGTGTAACGAAACTAACTGGAAACATAATGGGATTTAATGATAAAAAGAAAAAGAATCACCTAGGTAAGATGAATTAACGGGTATAGGATGGCACAGGTGCAAATAAGTGTTTGAAACCGGCTTCTAAAGATGAACTAAGATAGATGGAATCAAGGCAACTGGGTCCCTACGGTCAAAATTTACTAGAAGACCCTAACAAAGTCTATTTAGCTTTTAATTAACGGTTGTTTACTTACGTACTCTAATGATTTATTACTTGGTCCGTATCCTACTGACCTAAATGATTCAGGAAACACAAACCCTAATGGCACGCGTCTACCACAATCAATCAACACACTTAGTATTAACCGAACTAGCAACTAATAACTACACGAAACAAATTCATGCAATAATCAAATACTCGGGACTCATGCAACCTAAAATACATCTAATGGAAGCAAGTTTCATGGAATAATATCACAAATTATGAACTTTACAATAACTAAACAATCAAACACAATATTAGCACCCGAAAAGTGATAAATCACCCGTTAAACATCAAACCTAGGTGATTCAAACAAGTTTAGCCAAGAATAATGAATGAACAACAGATAAAATAGATAAATATGTTCATTAGAATCTGATTATAACTTGTTTGAATGTCTAAAACTCAAAAACGACCTCACAATCGTTAAAATACTCGAAACTGACAACCGGGTGATGAAATAACGAACCGGCTCCTCCTCCTCCTTGGTATTTCATTTGAAATATATCTTTGGTGGCTAGAATCGTGATTTATTCGTTTTTAGGGTTTAGGGTTCTTAAATATATCATTGAACTTGATAAACAAGCCAAACTAGGTCCGAACAAGCCCATATAAGACAAAATAGTCGTGTTGATGCATTTGGGCAGCCATGGAACAACCCTAGGGTGCCGCGCTACGTGACCAACAAGGGTCAGGTGGCCGCGCGGTGTGGCCATGTCCTTTGGATCTTCGTTTATTGACTGCCAACTCGTTTAAACTTCGTTTGTGCGTACCGGCTTCACCCGAGCTCTGTTTTAGCTTATACTTTCTTCTTTGACTCGTTTTCTTGCTCTCTTCAACATGGGACCTGTCACATACACAAACATGTAAATTCAAGCAAAAAAAAATGATATTCATTAACGTTTAAGCGCAAAACGACATAGAAACTAGCAAGGAAAAATGTGTGTTTTACAAAACATCAATTTTGTTCAGCATTGTGTTATATTTTATGATATATTGTGTCTTTTTTAGTTATAATTGTTTCCGTTGTTCATTTTCGTCATTGTGTCTTTGATTTCGGCATTGTGTCTTTTCGTCAATTTTTTGCTTATTTTTTTATTTTTATTTTTGAACGGGAATGATGGCTGAAACTTTTTAATTTTTTTCGTTTTTTATTTATATTTTGAGTTATTATTTTTTTTCGGATTTATTTTTAAGAGGTTTTTTTTGTCATAAATCCTTCTCACACTTCTCAGTTTGTCTCCATTTGTATTTTAACTTTACCCTAGTGTATAATATGATGTTTTATTTAAAAAAAAAGGTAACGAGTTCATCTTAGAAATTTTACATTTTCTTCTCGTTAAATGACAATCTAAAGAGCGAAACTCATATTTTCCTTAGAATGTTACTTTAAAATCACAAACTCCAAAAAAGGTTCGGCAGTCAAAGGGCCTCATGATCATTTGATTCCACTATATATTGTATATACTCATATAATCTAGTTTGTAAAATTTATTTACAAACTGACATGTAGAATATTTTTATCTTGAATTTTTAATTTAACTAATTCATCTTGATGTATTTTTTTATACCAGAAGGGGAAGCATAACGTATACAAAGGTGTTGTTTGTTTTTTTAGAGGTAAAATGTCTGTAGTCTACGGATCACATTTGCAAACATCTGTAGCAGAAGAGGTGGACCAAACCTCTGCAGTCTGTAACAAGAAGACTGTTTTTTAACGTTTGCAAACTGCTAACATAAACTAAAATTTAAATAAACTGAAACTTAAATAAAAAAAGTCTTCAACATCGAAATTTAAATAATAGTCAACAACACTGAAATAATATTCATAATACCACAAACATTTTTTTAAATCATTTGTTCCGTACTTTGCATTAACTGCTCAGCAATTTCATCTCGTTATTGAGTCATATATTCTCAATCTGATGCAGTGCCAAGTGCTTTAACCTTGTCTTTATCAGTATCAATGTGCCCACGACTATTTCCAAGCGACACATCGGTTTGATCGTATTGTGTAAACAACTCATCGTCCAAACCCTGTTTCCTAATAAAATTATGTAGCGTGAAACATGCAACGATAACATTCCTTTGTGTTTCCAATGGAAATGGTGCCATCCTCTTCAATATAGGGAATATTGCTTTCAAAACACCAAAAGCACGCTCAATGACATTTCGGAGTTTTGCATGTGCATGGTTAAATTTTTCTTTATTGGTTAACGCACGTCTCCGACGAAAATCTCCAAGCTAATACCTCACATTTCAATATGGAGCCATAAATCCTCGTATGTGTGCATACGCGGCATCACAAAGATAGTATTTCTCTGTAAATATTTACAATTAATTACAATATTTAACTAACATAGAAATAATTAACAAACAATAAACATACATGATGGTGGAAATGAGAATGGCACATGTGGATCTGATAATGCCTCTGATAATATTCTAGAGTCATGTGCTACCCCTCCCCATCCGGCCACAAGAAACGTAAAAATCATGTTAACATCACAAATTGCTAATACGTTTTGGTAACAATCCCCCGTTCCCCTTCCTCTATATAAATTTTGTTTCCTAGTAGGAACAACATCATATATCAAGGTCCCATCTAGTGCACCAACCGCTCCTTTAAAAATCTTTCATAGCCTCTTGTTATGTCCCGGAATGTTTGGATTCAGATTGAAAGAAGTTGGTAGTATCATATCTTTGGCGAAAAGCATCATTTTATCCAACACTACATAAAAAAATTTATGAATTGTTTGCTTTGAGTGTTGAAATCTACGCTTGATAACCACGTAATGTTGATTATGGCCGATTATCATAAAAAGAATAGCCATCTTCTCCTCAACCGAAACATGTTTACTATCCTTTAACTAATAATTTGTTCTGAAATGTGCATATAGTCGAACAAATGATTCATGGGACATACGTAGCAATTCAATGCATTGTTTGTGATTTCCTTGAAATAACTCTAACGTGTATTTATGTACCGTCATTTCTGAATCATTGTCTCGCTTTCGTTTCAAACTCCTCTCCAAAAAAAACGGACATACAAGTACATAACAACTACTAGAAGTATTTTCTCATCATTATTCATTATGAACCTGTTAATGAAACATAAACAACCATTAAACGTAGCCATTAAAAAAGACCATAATCATAGCAAAGAAAGCATACAATGTGTTCAACATAACCAAAAAGCATACAATGTTCTCAACATAACCAAAAAAGCATAAAATGTTTTCAACATAACCATAAAAGCATACAATGTTTTCAACATAACCAAAAAAACATACAATGTTTTCAACATAACCATAAAAGCATACAAAGCTTTCAATATAACTAAAAACAAATAATGTTTTCAACAAAACCCGTGTTCTTCACTACTTTATAAGTCCAAAATTATTAGTCGTCATCTCGATCCACCCTTTAAACAAGTCAGGAATACTTGGCCATGCCATCCATGCCTCTCTCATGTTTGAGGACAGTCCAAAAATATGAAAAATAACTAAAAATAGAGGGTCTCTCAGCTCTAACCCAACCAAATTTAACTTATTAGAACATTCAATAACAGCTGTAACTATTGGACGTTTTTAGAGGTTTTTCTCTAGTCAAATGTCGCAAAGCATTTTGCATTTCAAGTGCTAAATCCTCAAGAGTGACTGGTGATGATGATTTTGAGGTTTTAGCCCTTTTAGGGGTAGGCTCAGGAGTAGGCTCGGTAGTAGGATTAGTGCTGGCATCATCTTCTGTGTCGCGGAAAATGTGGTTCATAATCATAAGTGGTTGGACCGTTTGGAGCCGATGACAAGAGGATAATCCAACCACTGATGTGTTGGGTTGAGGTCCACTTGCAATTCCCAGTGGCAGTATTACCATCAAACAGTTGTGCACATATTTCTGGAAATGCTAATGGAACTGTTTTTAATGATGTAGCTTTCGGCTAATGGAACTGTTTTTAATGATGCAGCTTTCGGATGCCCCTAAAAAAATAATGGTAGATGTTAAAAAATAAACTAGGGGTGGACCTTAAGGTAGAAGTAGATGTTAAAAAATAAAAATATATGAACATAACTTCTTAAATTCTTCTCATTCCTCGTTCGTTAAGGTAAATGTATTTGTTTGAGGATTGTATATGTTGCCGGTTTTGTTTTTCAAATAAATCCATCCTACGTATTTGGCTTTAAGATTATCATAAGCTTTTTTCATTTGTTTTTGAGTCAAATCTAACCCAAACTTTTCCTTAAGAACACTTTCTAACTTAACCCATGAGTATTTGTGCAAACTCAACCATTTTCTACCCATGATGTTTATCACTTCAATGCAAGTTTCTAATAAGCATTTTAGATGCCCAGTCGACCATTGTTGTTTCTCTCCCATTTTTATAATCAACTAACAAGAAACTACAATTCTATTAAAACAACAATTCATCAAACCTAAACTTTCTACAAACTTTATTCAACAATAAACTAATAACAATATTCATCAAACCTAAACTTTCTACAAACTAATAACAATCTAACAAAATTAACAAAAAACTTTAACAATTAACAAAAAACTACAAACTTTATTCAACAACAAACTAATAACAATATTCATCAAACCTAAACTTTCTAAAAACTTTAATCAACAACAAACTAATAACAATATTCATCAAACCTAAACTTTCTACAAACTAATAACAATCTAACAAAAAACTACAAACTTTATTCAACAACAAACTAATAACAATATTCATCAAACCAAAACTTACTACAAACTAATAACAATCTGACAAAATTAACAAAAACACTTTAACAATTAATAAAAAACTACAAACTTTATTCAACAACAAACTAATAACAATATTCATTAAACCTCAACTTTCTACAAACATTTTTCAACTACAAACTAATAACAATAATTTAGCAAAACGAAACTTTCTACAAACTAATAATAATCTAACAAAATTAACAAAAATCTTTAACAATTAACAAAAACAACAAACTTTATTTAACAACAAACTAGTAACAACATAACAATTACAATAATAGTGAAGAAATAAACATACCAGGATAGATGGTAGATGGTATGGTGGTGGCGGCAAGTATGGCGCCGGCAGCAGGTCTGGTGGTTGCGGCACAAGGTATGGTGGTGGTGGAGGTGCAGCTATGGTGGTGGTGGCGCAAGGTATTGTGGTGGAGGTGGAGGTGGATGGGTTTAAGAGATGAGAGTAGAAGAGATTAGGGTTTGAGAGAGAAGTTTGATGAGTCTGATGAATATGTGTTAGAAGAGGCTAGAAGTGGTTGGACCATGTCTGCACTAGGAGGTGGGCGCACAGACGTTTTTTAATGAAACGTCTTCGAAAAAACAAACACTTTGCAGAGGGCAATGTCTGCGTGGCGCAGCCAGAAGAGGCTAGGAAGCTCTTTTGGGTAAAAAACAAACATCACCAAAGTCAATGGTACGGATTTCCAACAATGTACTACTCCGTTTTCTAACCTACCTCTATCTAGTGGTTATGATGAGGTGATCTTAACGACCCTGAGAAGAAAATGTTAGATTTGTGGTGTTGGAAAGCATTGTAAAACAGGAGCTATGAAGCTTGTTATCGATGTGCTTCCTCAATAAGCAAATTCACCTCCCCAAGCCCATGGAGTTCAAGCAACGGGGCAAGACGTTTGGGATCAACCGAGTTCTTGGAGTTGCAGTTTGAAAAGCTTTTAGGATATATTTCCACATTTATGTCGTGTGGGACACTTTTGATGCCTTCCTTAGTTTATCATTTATAAACATTCATGTATTGCTTATGTTACTTATTGTATTACACAATGGAGAAACTTAAGTTCTAAACTTCTAATATATATGACAAATAATATATTTTTTCTTTTTAGTATTGGGAACTGTAGATTCGGTTACTTTTGGCAAGTTTATAAATATATTTTAAACACTGAAATATATTTGAATTGACTGAATTTTCCTATTAAAACAAAATAAAGAAAACGAAAAAGTCTGAATTTGGAGAATTTGAAATCAGATCATAAAATGTGGATTTTATTTAAGCCTTTTTTTAAACACGTCCGGTCAGTGGACGAGTAAGACGTCTAGTGTGATAACTTATCTGGTTAAAAATTGTTGCTAAGGAATACACCGTAGTGATATCACCCCTCTATAAAACCAAAGAAGGATATGGTATATTTGTAGTGTCGAGAATCATTATGTGTCGAGGAGAAACATTTCTACCACAAGCAGTGGCTCGGGCATCAAGCCTGATGGCTACATTCATCTTGAGCATATTATTGACCGCGGCAACAATCTATGGATTGATTCATAGATGCATTTTACGACTATCTTTTTCTTGTACTTGGTTTAAACTTTGAAACATAAATTGTTTTTAATTTTCCATAATTAGTTATTTAGTTAATCTTCTTGACATGCATCATCATGAATGTATATATATTTTTTTATAGTTTTTTTTCTGGGTTTTTTTTGAACGACCAACAAACAGAATTGCCTAGGTACTCTATACGGGGTGATCCAATTGGTTTTTTTTTCTGGTTTAATTATTTTGTTTGTATCCTACAGAAATTAACCATGGGCGGAGCTTCTAAACATAGCCATTTATTTTCGGGAAATAGCTCATATATTTTCAGTAATATATTTGGCCTCATAATTCGTAATATATGATTTTTGATAGCTCAAAACAAACCAACTGAAAGAACTTGTCAATGTATTTTGGGATTTATAGTCTTTATTTGGTGAAAAAATGATTTTTTATGTGTAAAACTTTAATACTAATTTATAATATTTTCGGCCCCTCATATTTAAATATTTAAGTTCCGTGACTGACAGATTCTATTGAAACTACAACCAACGACCACTCCAACTCCTTCTCCCGCTCCATTCTGTGTATCCTAAGGAGGTGAAAGATGATTGTTACAAAATTTCAGTCCTTGAAATTGGCTGACGAATCTTGGCACAAGACAAAGATTTCCTTCTTGTGATTACTTTTATGTAATTCTTTTAGTATTTTATAATTAACAATGATAATAAATTTGAATAAATAGAAAAGGTCTACACATAATTAAAAAAAATAACCATTGTGTCCAATGCACATTTTGTCACTCTTAATTCCACTGCACCTATCGAAACACTCAAATCAATGGAATTGTTGTTTTCAGCTAGTTTACAATAATATTTGAAAACAAGTTTTTAAAATTAAAATCTTAAACTAATAACATCCTGTTTCACAATCAAACGGGTTATAAAGAAAAAGTGGAATGTTTTCAAGAAATCGAACGTATCCTATTGCAGTTGTAACTGGAGCAATATTGTCTTAATCTTATAGGAGTGAGATATGGTACATAGGTTACTCGAATATTTGCATGACTACACTAATCCTTCTTACGTTTATCGAACTTTAAAAGTTGTTTGCATCTTATCTTAACCTTAATTTTATAAACTTGGTTTTGTTTTACCATATCTACTCTAAACGTTATTTCTCTTCTTACGAAAGACCATCGATGTTTAACTAATATGATATGAACGAATGTAATATTGTGAGGTGGTTTAATACGAGCAAAGCAACACCACAATTTGTTACCATTATTTGATTTATGGGATTTTTGAGTGAATCTTGAAAAAAGGTTAATTAAAAAATGATCAACAGATTTCAATATCCGATGTCATTTTCTAGAAAATATTGGATCGATATGTTAGAAACTAGTTTATATATATATATATATATATATATATTAATTTATATAAACTGCATTTAATTTATATAAACTGCATTGAGGTATGTTCCTAACTTAAAATGGTTAAAGGGGTGGTCATATGCCAAAGTATGTACAAAATTAACCAATTCACATTTGTGTGCTTCTATGTCTACCTTAATAATATTTTCAGATTTATATTAATCATGCCAAGATCAAAGTGTACGCTATTGTGTTCTTTTGTGAAACAATGTACTACAAACACAGAATTAAAACTACGTCTTTGCTTGCAAGAACAAAAGGAGACACACAAACCATCTACAATGGTGACTAACAACAAGTTAGTTGTCCCGCCGTGTAGCTCAGTTTGTTAAGGAGGCGTAAAAATTGAAACAATAACAACAAGTTAGCCATCGCTATATTCATCGGTCTGCTAGCAACTCAAGCTAGCTTCTTCTATTTCACCTACCGACTTCATTGTTGGAGACAAATATATATGGCTGGACTCTCAACTTCGACTACCTGTCTTGGGCCCAAGGGAAGGAGTTCGTCGTTGGAGACAAATTTAGTACGTAAAATCATTATCGTTGATCGATACATTATATCAAACATCACATAAAACATGTTTTAGGAGAAAGTGTGGCATGTTTTGAATAGGGTGTTTTAATGGTTCAATTTTTAGTTTACTCGGTTTAAAATATTTTACACCTGAAACTAGGAAACCAAATGGATTTAGAAAAGTTCAAAACCGACCAAAAACCGAAGTCCAATTCCGTTAGGTTTTCAGCCATATAATGTTTTATACTGTTTTTAAATATTTTCTTAAAAAAAATTATTAAAATCAATATTTTCTATTGGATTGAGTTGGGCTAAATAAGATTGGACAAACATGTAATTTCTTTGAGCTAAATGTTATTACTTAAAAACCCATGAATTGATATTAGACGTATCTGGTACGAACATAAATCGGGTTCCTAAAACCAAAATCCAAAGTCAGTTTCAGCCAAAATTCGATTCATATACAGAATGTGTAATTCAACAAGGTTTTAACCAGATTTGGTTAATTTTTATCGGTTTGAAACCTGTGACAACCGAGAATATTTTTAATTTTTTTTGTTTTTTTAAACATTGGAGACTATGCCTAAACGTTATCGACACTAATCTATAAACGGGATGTCTACTTGCTTTATTTTGATCATACATGTCACACCCCAGACAACGGCCTGAGAGTGCGACACGAATGTTGGTACCACATTTGTAAATAACTCAGAGTTAGCGTATTAAAGCGGAAGTCTTATATTTATGTGGATTTAAAATGTAATATTTACATTACAAAAGACGGGATTATGAAATACCCGTTTAATGTATTACTTGTTTATACAAAAGATTAGTTGCTTATATTAAACCACCATTTCATAATATTTAACAAGCTTCTATTATTGATTACCTGCAAAATGTTTAAAAATACGTCAGCAACACATGCTGATGAATATGTTGACGTTAAAATATTTTCTTTTACTTGATTACCCATCGAGACATAACTTAGGTCCGGCCCATCGTGGCTTAGGAATAATCAAGCTTTAAAACAAACACAGTTATAAACTAAGTCTCACACAAGACACCCCAGCAAACACCGCAGCGTGCGACATTACTTAGGTGCCATACATATACACATGGTCAGTCTCACTCGGACGTAACTTAGGTCCGGCCCATCATGGCGGAGGTCATGACCAAGTGTGGTGCGGTGTGCCCACTGACTTTTTACTGCATATGTATGGATCCAAACAAACGTACACGACAGCCTGAGGGCTAGCGATTACTTTTGTTTTTAACGTTTTAGAGACACATAGTCCCATGTAATTCTTTTCATTTAATTTTTGACTAGATTAAACAAGTTTATAAAGTTGGGTCGTATTCACCTTTTCTTTTGGATCAGCTTCAATACACTGTCGGATGGCCTTTCCCTTTTCTTTGTTATCTCGCACCTATAGTACAAGTATAACTTTTTGTTAGTCGGATATACCATCCGGCTTAAGACCTCTAGTCTCTTTTTATAATATTTACCACGATTATATTTTCTTTATGAACCTTTAGTTCAAATTATTTTTTTCTTTACTTTAAACCTTTAGTTTAAAAGTATCGTTTCTATTATAAGTTAACACTCTTTCTTTTAGCTTATTTACTTTTGTTTTCTTTTATAAGATATACCTCTAGTTTAACTTATTTTACTTTTATTTAAAACCCTACGTTTCTTCTTCTTTAAGAAACGTATACTTTTCTTTTTACGTATTATCTAAGAATAATTATATTAAACTTAAATAATATTTATAACAAGGAATTATATTATAATCACTTTTCTTTCTTTTCTTTTCTATGTTATAATTTTTTTTTGTTATTTATCGAGGTATCGAGTATATCATCGAGTTAGGGTTTTAAGCCGTTTAATAATTTATTATTATTTTATTCGGGCATTACCTACCCTTGTTGGCTTATAGAAACCCTACACAATCGAGCAGCACTTCGACGCCGCTTCATTTTCTTGAACTTCGTGATCAACCCTCCATTGGCACGCAAAACGATGCACTCTAATCTTTACGACACTCCTTGGCACGCTTTTCGAGGCGGATCGTCGGAACGTCTCGGATGATTTTGTACTTTAATATAACGTCATCATTACTTTGGCACGAAATACGGAAAATCGGGCACGGTAAACAAGGAAACTTTGAACGTGCTTCGAGGTAGTGAGAGAGAGTATATTTTAGAGATAGAAAGTGGTTGTGGATTTGGGTTGAGGAGTGAGAGAGCCCATGGCCTCTATTAATAGGCTGATCAGGGGTCCCATCACGATACGCGATGGCCCCTTGATCTGCCTGTCGCGTATCGCGACGTAGCCATGCACCATCACCCCTAGGTTTGCCACGTGGCGGCATGTGACTTGGCCTGTCAGATTATGTCATCACGATACGCGATGACGATGGTGTTTTGGCAATCGCGTATCGCCATCTACCCATTTCTTGGGTTTTGTAAACAATCCCTTCGCGATACGCGATGGGATTGTCTTCTGGCCCATCGCGTATCGCTATGGGTCAAGGAGACAAATTTTCATTTTAAACTTGAAGTTTAGATTTTGGCATTTTTGGTCCTTTAACACTTGAAACTTGGCATTTTTGATCCGAGACTTTCACGATGTTACATCCTCCCCACCTTGGAATAAATCTCATCCTCGAGATTCGTTTCCTTAGAACAAGTGTGGATACTTCTTTTTCATTTTGGATTCAAGTTCCCAAGTATATTCGGGGCCTTTTCGTGAGTCTCACTTTACTTTCACAATGTTTAATGTTCGTCTCTTTAATTTCCTTGTTTTCGAATCTTTGATTTTAATTGATCGTTCTACGAATTTTAAGATTTCATTTATTTCGACATCTGTTACAGGCACAGACAATGATTCGTCAGCTAAATATTTTCGCATATTAGAGACATGGAATACGTTGTGTATCCCGTTCATTTCCTCAGGTAGTCGCAACCTGAATGCAACAGTACCAATTCGTTCAAGTACCTCGAAAGTTCCAACGAATCGAGGACTTATCTTTCCTTTCTTACCGAAGCGAACGACGCCTTTCCAAGGCAAGACTTTCAATAGAAACTTATCACCGTCATTGAATTCTAACGGCTTACGACGGACATCGGCGTAACTCTTTTGGCGATCACGTGCCGTCTTAAGTCGTTCTCGGATTTGTAAGACTTTGTTGGTGGTTTCTTGGACTATCTCAGGTCCAGACAATTGATTATCTCCGGTTTCAGACCAGCACACCGACGTTCTACATTTTCGACCATACAACGCTTCAAATGGTGCGGCTTGAATACTCGTGTGATAGGTTTTGTTATACGAGAATTCCATTAGGGGTAGATGGTCATCCCAACTTCCACCTAAGTCTATCACACAAGCGCGGAGCATATCTTCCAACGTCTAAATTGTCATTTCATTTTACCCATCAGTTTGTGGATGATAGGCGGTGCTAAGGTTTAATTTTGTGCCTATCGCTGGTTGGAAACTTTTCTAGAAATGAGACATAAAACGACTGTCTCGATCAGAAATAATAGACAACTGTACTCCATGCAAAGCAACAATGATGTTCACATAGATACGTGCTAATCTATCCATTGAGTATGATTCGTTGATTGGTATGAAGTGTGCGGATTTCGTTAGTCTGTCCACAATGACCCAAATAGCATTATGTTGACGAGTTGTTTTCGAGAGTATTGTGTAAAGTCCATTGTTATTAACTCCCACTTCCAATCGGGAAGTTCGGGTTGCTGAAGCAATCCCGATGGCTTTTGGTGTTCAGCCTTGAGTTTCCAACAAGTTAGATATTTCGCAACATGCGAAGCGATGTCGTTTTTCATTCCGTTCCACCAGTAGTTCAGCTTAAGATTTTTGGTACATCTTATCACTACCGGGGTGCATCATGTATTTGGACTTATGAGCTTCACCATGATCTTTTCTCGCAAGTCCCCAACGATTGGTACCCAAATTCGGTTTCCCATTCTAAGTATACCATCGTCACCATTTATTAGCGAGTCAATGGTGCCATTACGTTTTTCGTCAGAGATCTTGTTTTCATTGATAGCTTGGAGTTGAGCGGATTTGATTTGTTCGATGAGGTCTACTTGGAGTTCTAGTCTTAGTGCTCCGACTCTTCTTGGTTTCTCATGTTCCTTACGACTCAATGTTTCAAACAATGGTTCATCACAAGCCTAGGCAGTCTAAGGGTTTAGCCAACAACCATACTCAAGAACAAATCAAAGTAAATAAGTTCAACAACCAAGTTCATGATTAAAATAATAAATTCAAACCGGAAAACATTGGTGTTTTGTGTTCAGCTCCAAAAAAGTGTTCGTCCAAGCCCTTCTTTATTCCAAGACCGTGCTCTCTATACCTCTCTTCCGCAACATGGGCGATCCTTTTTTTTGTAGAGCAAGTATATTAATTATCTTCCTCTGCATTGATTAATTCGATGATATATTTATTGCCTAGAAGTCACACCGACCTCATTCTTGTTAATTTCCTTTATGTTTTAAAGCCCAACAGGCTAGCACACCTTTTCTTCTAAATCACGAAATCTTGACCACTAATAATTTATTCATAATACTCCTTTTAGCTGCCATTTACTGTGCCACATAAAAAATGTTTCTTTAAAATATAGATTTGAATAAAAACATATTAACTCTATTCATTTTAACCAGACTACTTTAATTAATATTAGAGTGTGCACTTTAGTAATGTAATATACGAATATAAGTATAATATACTCGATTTTAGCTCGTTGTCTCGTGAAACCATTAAAATCCAAAGATTCCAAAGACGAGGCAAAGTCTATTCAATAAAAGTCTGGCTCAAAGTACTTAAAATTGTATGGAATATTTATATAATGATATGTATATTTTAGACCACATCAACAGCCGCGGAAGCTGGTTCAATTATGCCTCTGTAGCCAAGAGGGTTATAGGCACCGAGCCACCTCGCAATGCTTATGACTGGAGGACGAAATTCTTCTTGATGCGGGGGGACGTCATCCCGATCACGATGGTCCGCCGTCCTGCCAATGAAAAGCTTCCAAATCTAAACATTTCCCTCTTTGAGGGTCAAGAGTGGTTTAGGACATTGATTCAAAAGCCGACGCCGATGCGGGCCATCCTTGAGGAAGCCCTTGTCTGGGCGGGTATGAGCCGCCTATGTCCGTACCATGATCTGGAACCCTTCTTCAAGAACGCGGACAAAAGTAAGTGCTCTCTTCCTTCCTCATATTTTGCTTTGGAACTTTTACTTACGATTTTTTGCATTCTTTTAGGTGAGGAGTAAATGCTTGACGCCCTGTTAGAGAAGACGATGGGCTGCCCGAAGAAGCGCATCCGTGACACGACGGCTCTGCATGTTTTGGACAGAACATGAGATCACCTTCTCTTTCCCAAGGTGGTGCGTGCTGAACCATCCTATGTCCGTACCCTGATCTGGAACCCTTCTTCAAGAACGCGGACGAAGGTAAGTGCTGTCTTCCTTCCTCATGTTTTGCTTTGGAACTTTTACTTACGATTTTTTGCATTCTTTTAGGTGAGGATTCAATGCTTGATGCCATGTTGGAGAAGACGACGGGCTGCCTGAAGAAGCGCATCCGTGACACGATGGCTCTGCATATTTTGGATAGAACACGAGATCACTTTCTTTTTCCCAAGGCGGTGCGTGCTGAGCCAGTGGTTTCGGAGGCGATCTTCAAATTAGGTACGTTTTCCATGAACCCGCGACCATTAAATGTCTTAACATCAGACGGGGATTGATTGTGCTTTTGTCTTAAATTGACGAATCATCACCCCGCGAGGAATATTATTATGATGATACGCTTGAAACCTCGGCTGTTATGCGTGCTCTGGCAGATTTGGAAAAGAAGAGGAAGCACCGGGTTTCCAAGGCAAGTGACGCGGACACCAGCCACATGGATGCCAAGAAACAGAAGAAGAAGAAGAAGAAGAAGAGGGCGACTGGCCCAAAGAAACAGAAGGTCCGCCTTGCGGGTCGCGTGAAAGAATTGATGCGGGCTTCTGCATGCAAGTTATTGAAATGTAATACTTCTCTTATTTTTTGTGTTTTCGATCCTAACACTTGTGTTTGTTGTTTGCCGAAACGACTGACATACTCGACCAGGGTGTGCCATCTCCTTCTCTTGCTATCATCATATCCGATGATGCGTCTGGTTCTAATGGAAAAGAACCTTTTAAGAACTCTGAGAAGCCGCAAACACAGGAGTTGCCTCACCAGTCTCCACCTTCTCCATCACAATCTCCTCCCCATTTTTCATTTTCTTCACCTTCGCATCAATCAGGCAGTAATAAAGCTTCCCACTCCCAATTATCCAGCATTGATTATTACGGAGTGGCGAACCCTGGGGAGAATGACCATCTATACATACCGCATTGGAGTTTAGCAGGGGTCTCGTTTTATGGACCAAGACGTCTGTGCTGAGTTCATAAGTCGTGGTGTACCGCCTGCCGAGCGCGCTTTCCAGCGTGGTCGTCCCCGCCATGATCTCGCCCGCAGTTTTAACCTTGTTTTGGATACACCGTTGCCAACAGACAAGAGATTATGCAAGAGTGGCAATCCATGGGCGAGAAATGGGGCAAAATGTCCCGGGCGACCAAGGAAGCCAAGAAGGCGACTGAGGAGAAACGTCTTAAGGCCAACACTGCTGAGTGGAAGCTTAAAGATGCGGGAATTTTCCTCCAAGCAGAGAAGGATAGACAGGAAGTCGCTGCTCGCCAATGAGAAGAGGTGTGCAAAAAGCAGAATGCCCTTCTTATGGTCGCCCGGGAGGAGACGAGGCGGAAGGAGGCAAACTTGGCCAAGGCCCTCGAAGTTAACACTGCACTAGAAATACAAGCAACCAAACAAGGTAAGTTGATTCCGGTTTATGAGGAGACCAGGCTGCATAAAGAGCAGACCGAGGAGATGGATAAGAGGGCAGTGGACCTCAAGGCTGCCAATGCTGCTCTTCTGAAGGCTCACGAGGAGCTTGAGCAACGCGCCGCTAAACTGAATGAAGATAACTTAAAATTGGCAGATGGGTATCGGGAGTTGAGGACCCGAGCCACGAAGGTTGAAGAGGAGAGGAGATGGTTGATGACCGAGAGTCTTCCACCCTGGTATGTTCTTCCTTCTTCATTCATTTTTTCTTCTTATTTTGCCATTTTGTTGACAACTGTATATTTCTTATACTTGATAGGTTATTAACCATATTAAGGAGGGGTCGGAGTTGACATATAGTCTTGCTATCTTGCTCAATACCTCGTCTCAAGCCGGTTACAAGGTTGGATTTGAAGACGGGGTGGAGTACATGAAGGCTCAAGGTTCAGTTGAGGAGCATCCGCTGCACGGGCTTAATGCTGGGTGGGAATATAACAAGCGCATGAAGGAGTACAATGACCTGTCATTTCCTCTTCAAGCTATGCTCCCCGAATTTGCTGCAGCAGAGGATGGCGTTCAACGCTTAAAAGAATACTTGCAAGAATCATCAGAAGATGCGCCTTCCACTCCTCCAACTTCTCCAAAGCCGGATACTCCTGCTGCTTAGATTCAAACTCCAGAAGACGCAACTGCTCAAGACCCTTAGATTAGACATGACTATGCCTTGTAATCTATCTTCTTTGTAATCCATTTTGACTAAATATAAGAAGTTTTTATCCTTTGCACTTTGTCTTATGAATAATATAAGTGTTAGGTTTAGGATCTTCTTGTATGTACCAATAAAGGATTTCTTAGGTTGAATGTCATGCAGGTCACTTCTGGCACGCGGGCCAAGAATGAAGTGTATTGACACGCGGGTCATCTCTGGCACACAGACCATGAATAAAGTATAATGACACGCGGGTCATCTCTAGCACGTAGGCCATGAATAAAGTGTAATGATACGCAGGTCATATCTGGCACGCAGGCCAGGACGAAATTATAATAACACACGGGTCATCTCTGGCACGCAGGCCAGGAATAAAGTGTAATGATACGTGGGTCATCTCTAGCACGCAAGCCAGGACTAAAGTATAATCACACGCGGGTCATCTCTGGCACGCAGGCCAGGAATAAAACTTAATTTGAACACATCGAATGTTGAAGCTTAACCGATTACTTTGATAAACATTGCACGCAGTAATGGAGGCAACTGGCTTTGCCTCCACCCATTTAGTTAAGTAATCAACTGCCACAATCAAGAACTTGATGCGCCCCGGGGCCTCTCGGAATGGACCCATGATATCAATGGCCCATTTCTGGAACGGCCATGCGGATATTACCGTCAGTAATTCATTTTTAGGTCTTAGGGTATTGGGAGCATGGCGCTGACATGAATCACATTTTCTGATTTCTTTTACTGCGTTCATTTGCATTCCCGCCCAATAGTACCTCACATTCATGAGTTTGGCCACTACCATCCTTGGACCCGCATGAAGACCACAAATGCCTTCATTCTTTTATCAAATAGTTTACATCCTCAACGTCCACAAATCTCAGGAGCGGACCAATGAATGATCTGCGGCACATAACTCCATCTTGTACTTTTCAAGGCTTTTCCGGGCCGCGTCCTTTTCTTCCGGAAGTATTCCCGATGTTATGTAGGCCAAAATCGGTGTCATCCAGGATTCTACTCCTGTTTGTATGACCAACACTTGGTGTTGCGGTACAGAGGGACGATCAAGGACTTCTATGTGGATGTCTTTTGCAAAATGTTCAAAATTTGTTAGTGTTCTGCTTACATAATAGGTTGGCGTCTGGATATTCTATCTGTCTGACAACAGCACAGTCCCAATGGCGATGTCAGATGCCGATAGGTACAAAGTCAACGGTTCTCCCGCCTGTGGCGCGGTCAGAGTAAGCAAAATCAAACACTTCTTGACTTCCACAAATGCTTGTTCCGCTTCCGGGGTCCATTTAAAATTGGCTTTCTTTATGCAATTTCATAATGTTGACAAGAAGAGAAAAGATTTAGCCGCATGATTGGCTAAAAATCTATTCAAGGCCACCAGCCTACCGTTCAGTGTTTGCACTTATTTGAGGGAAGAAGGGGAAGGCACACGAGCGACTGCTTGAACTTTTTCTGGGTTTGCCTTGAAACCCACGTTCGTAACAGTCACGCCCAAGAATTTTCCTTCCTCCATCCCGAAAGAGCATTTGCTTGGATTGAGTTTCATATTGATCTTCCTCAAAGTACTAAACGTTTCCTCTATGTCCCGTAAAATATGATCCTCCTCTATGCTTTTTATTACCAAATCGTCCATGTATACTTCCAAATTATGCCCAATCTGATCTTTGAAAGCTTCGTCCATCAAACGCTGATAAGTAGTACCCGCGTTTTTTAATCCAAAAGGCATCATCTTGTAGAAGAATATGCCCTGATCTGTGCGGAATGTGGTTTTGTCTTCGTCACCTGCCGCCATGCGAATCTGGTGATATCCTTTATAGGCATCGAGGAAGCACTTTAATTTGAAATGTGCAACTACATCGACTTTCAAGTCAATCTCCGGCAACAGATAACAATCTTTCAGGCATGCTTTGTTTAGGTCCATGAAATCGATACACATCCGCCAGGTTCCGTTGCTCTTAGGAACAATGACTGGATTCGCAATCCACGTTTTATACTGAATTTCCTGAATGATTCTAGCGTTCAACAAATCTTGAACTTGTTCATTCATGGATTTAGTTTGCTCAGGACTCATCTTACGTTTTTTCTGGACGACTGGTGTGAACGCCGGATTTACCCGCAGCTTGTGTTCCGCAATTTTCCTTGGAACACCAATCATGTCTGCGGGTTTCCAAGCAAAGATGTCCATATTTCTTGTTAACAATTGTTTCAAAAACGTCCTCACTATCTCAGAGATAGGTCCAATCGTGACTGTTTGATCTGAAAATTTCTTGTTCAACACCCACTTCTTTGGTTTAGTTCTTTCCGCCTGCTTCGGTACTTTACTTGGTTTTGAACTTTCTATCGTGAAACAACGTCTTTTTATGTGGATGATCGCTACACCAGTGCGGGTCGAAACTCCTACCGCACCATGAGTTGTGGATGGATGAGCATTAAAATTTTTGATTGCTTCGCGCCCCAAGATAACATCATGTTTTGACTTGGCTGGTTTGAGTACGTGAGTGAATTCCATCAATGAGTGTTACGAGGAATGAAATCACCCCCACACGAGTGAATCACTTCATCCGAAGCCAGACACTGGCGCATGAATTGGCTTCAGCCTCGCCTTGTCTTCCTCGTCTAGTTGCTCAAAACACTGCTCATACGTTATATCTGACGTGCTTCCAGTATCGAAGAGAACATACTATGAACGATAGTGACCAATTAGGGCGGTGATTATCAACGGATTCTTGTTGCAGGAGCCTCCTTTAACCAGCGAGAATATTACGGGTTCACTTTTCTACTCTTCCACATCAATCTCCTATCGTTTGTTTCCATTAACTCGTCCTCTTTCAATCATATGAGCAATCAAATTCTTGACTTGCTTTTTGGGAGGACCACGATTGACTTGTGCGGAAGCATTGCTAGTCCCCTGCCTTACATTCTTTACCAAGAGTTCCAACTTTTAAGACATGACTGCGGCTTCAATCTCATTTTTCAAGGTAACACAATCATTTGTGTTATGACCGATGTCATCATGAAACGTACAATGCTTCTTGGGATTGAAAAATTCTCTCTTCATGAGTGGTTGAGGCTTCATAAAGTTCACGTTCTCAGTGGTCAAAATTTTTGAGGGAGTTTTTATCAGCGGTGTCTAGTTGTTGGTATTCTGCGTTGAAGCACTTGCTTTGTTTTTATTGCCGATTAATGTTCTTGCATCTGGTTGCTTCGAAATTCCGCGGATGGTTGAAGTCTCGACCAAATTGAACCTCTGGCAGGTTTGTTTCCCCGCACTACCTTTGTTGCTTGCTTGGGGCTTTCATACCCTAGCGTCTTTTCTGTCCTCGCGAAAAGTTTCGCTGCTGACATGAATTTGTCCCATGTTTTAGGCATTCCGCCCTTGCCATTTAAGCAAAGCATCAAGGCGTTAATCCACACACTTGGTATACTAAACCATCATTAACAATGACAAAAGAACAAGTACTTCATAATTAAAACTTTTGACCCATAGGGTAGAAATTGAAAATTCTTTATACGTAAATAATGCTTAAGTTTTCCTCGTATAATGTATAAGGGTTAAATTATTCAACAAAGGGGAAAACAAGAGAAGGATGAGAATTATTTGTAGCCACACAAAAAGAAACCCTCAAAAAAATTTAAATAAAATAACTAAATAAATCATAACTCAAAAGTTAATAAAAAAACGAAAAAAGTTAAAAGACAAAAATTTTCCACCGTCTTTCTCGTTCTCATAAAAAACACAATGGTAAGTGAAAAAAGTCGTGTTGTCTTTTTGTTTATCATTGTGTTTTGTTTCTATTTTCGTCATTGATTGTGTCTTTTTTTGTTTTTTTACATTGTGTCTTTTTTTTATATTGTGTTATATTACTCAACATTGTGCTATATTTTTGACGTGCAAAAATGTATCTATGAAAACTATGCCTCGCAACAAAGCTTTAAATTAAAACGGAATATCCTAACTTAAGTTCACACAACCGACAAGTGTACCGATCGTATGTAGTAAAGACTAAGGAAGTCCGAGTATTGAACACAAAGACACGTGAGGTGACTCAGATTATTAACCCTACTCAAGTCTTCCCTAAATAATATATTTGTTTAACTTATATATCTAAACTAACTTAACTTAACTAACGGTGTAACGAAACTAACTGGAAACATAATCGGATTTAATGATAATAAGAAAAAGAATCACCTAGGTAAGATGAATTAACGGGTATAGGATGGCTCAGGTGCTAATAAGTGTTTGAAACCGGCTTCTAAAGATGAACTAAGATAGATGGAATCAAGGCAACTGGGTCCCTACGGTCAAAATTTACTAAAAGACCCTAACAAAGTCTATTTAGCTTTTAATTTACGGTTGTTTATTTACGTACTCTAATGATTTATTACTTTGTCCGTATCAAAATCACAATCCTCACTAAGGCTCGAGCTAATTACAAACCTACGAAGAAAGGGATAATTCAATAATAAGGATAAAATAACTCAACTTACAAACTAACCTAGTAATTGCTAAAAAACCGCACGTGGTCTCCTAACGGGTAATTAAATCAACTAAAGCATAGAGATAAGCTAACCCCTAAGGGTTTGGTCCAACTCAAGAAGGATGATCCCACTGACCTAAATGATTCAGGAAACACAAACCCTAATGGCACGCGTCTACCACAATCAATCAACACACTCAGTATTAACCGAACTAGCAACTAACAACTACACGAAACAAATTCATGCAATAATCAAATACTCGGGACTCATGCAACCTAAAATACATCTAATGGAAGCAAGTTTCATGGAATAATATCACAAATTATGAACTTTACAATAACTAAACAATCAAACAAAATATTAGCACCCGAAATTTGATAAATCACCTGTTAAACATCAAACCTAGGTGATTCAAACAAGTTTAGCCAAGAATAATGAATGAACAGTAGATAAAATAGATAAATATGATAAATATGTTCATTAGAATCTGATTACAACTTGTTTGAATGTCTAAAACTCAAAAACGACCTCACAATCGTTAAAATACTCGAAACCGACAACCGGGTGATGAAATAACGAACCTGCTGCTCCTCCTCCTTGGTATTTCATTTGAAACAGATCTTTGGTGGCTAGAATCGTGATCTATTCTTTTTTAGGGTTTAGGGTTCTTAAATATATCATTGAACTTGATAAACAAGCCAAACTAGGTCCGAACAAGCCCATATAAGCCCATATAAGACAAAATAGTCGTGTTGATGCATTTGGGAAGCCATGGAACAACCCTAGGGTGTCGCGCTACGTGACCATGAAGGGTCAGGTGGCCGCGCGGCGTGGCCATGTCCTTTGGATCTTCGTTTATTGACTACTGACTCGTTTAAACTTCGTTTGTGCGTACCGGCTTCATCCGAGCTCTGTTTTAGCTTATTCTTTCTTCATTTGACTCGTTTTCTTGCTCTCTTCAACATGGGACCTGTCACATACACAAACATGTAAATTCAAGCAAAAACAAATGATATTCATTAACGTTTAAGCGTAAAACGACATAGAAACTAACAAGGAAAAATGTATGTTTTACAACACATCAATTTTGTTCGGCATTGTGTTATATTTTATGATATATTGTGTCTTTTTTTATTTATAATTGTGTCCTTTGTTCATTTTCGTCATTGTGTCTTTGATTTTGGCATTGTGTGTTTTCGTCAATTTTTTGCTTATTTTTTATTTTTATTTTTGAACGGGAATGATGGCTGAAACATTTTAATTTTTTTCATTTTTTATTTATATTTTGAGTTATTATTTTTTTTAATTTATTTTTAAGAGGTTTTTTTTGTCATAAATCCTTCTCACACTTCTCATTTTGTCTCCCTTTGTAGTTTAACTTTACCCTAGTATATAATATGATTATTTATCTAAAAAACAGGTTACGTGTTCATCTTAGAAATTTTACATTTTCTTCTCGTTAAATGACAATCTAAAGAGCGAAACTCATATTATCCTTAGAATGTAACTTTAAAATCACAAACTCCAAAAAAGGTTCGGCAGTCAAAGGGCCTCATGATCATTTGATTCCACTATATATTGTATATACTCATATAATCTAGTTTGTAAAATTTATTTACAAACTGACATGTAGAATATTTTTATCTTGATTTTAATTTAACTAATTCATCTTGATGTATTTTTTTATACTCGAAGGGGAAGCATAACGTATACAAAGGTGTTGTTTGTTTTTTCAAAGGTAAAATGTCTGTAGTCTGCGGATCACATTTGTAAACATCTGTAGCAGAAGAGGTGGACCAAACCTCGAAGGGGAAGCATAACGTATACAAAGGTGTTGTTTGTTTTTTCAAAGGTAAAATGTCTGTAGTCTGCGGATCACATTTGTAAACATCTGTAGCAGAAGAGGTGGACCAAACCTCTGCAGTCTGTAACAAGAAGACTGTTTGTTTTTTAACGTTTGCAAACTGCTAACATAAACTAAAATTTAAATAAACTGAAACTTAAATAAAAAAGGTCTTCAACATCGAAATTTAAATAATAGTCAACAACACTGAAATAATATTCATAATACCACAAACATTTTTTAAATCATTTGTTCCGTACTTTGCATTAACTGCTCAGCAATTTCATCTCGTTATTGAGTCATATATTCTCAACCTGATGCAGTGCCAAGTGCTTTAACCTTGTCTTCATCAGCATCAATGTGCCCACGACTATTTTCAAGCGACACATCGGGTTGATCGTATTGTGTAAACAACTCATCGTCCAAACCCTGTTTCCTAATAAAATTATGTAGCGTGAAACATGCAACGATAACATTCCTTTGTGTTTCCAATGGAAATGGTACCATCCTCTTCAATATAGGGAATCTGGCTTTCAAAACACCAAAAGCACGCTCAATGACATTTCGGAGTTTTGCATGTGCATGGTTAAATTTTTATTTATTGGTTAACGCACGTCTCCGACGAAAATCTCCAAGCCAATACCTCACATTTCAATATGGAGCCATAAATCCTCGTATGTGTGCATACGCGGCATCACAAAGATAGTATTTCTCTGTAAATATTTACAATTAATTACAAGATTTAACTAACATAGAAATAATTAACAAATAATAAACGTACTTGATGGTGGAAATAAGAATGGCACATGTGGATCTGATAATGCCTCTGATAATATTCTAGAGTCATGTGCTACCCCTCCCTATCCGGACACAAGAAACGTAAAAATCATGTTAACATCACAAATTTCTAATACGTTTTGGTAACAATCCCCCGTTCCCCTTCCTCTATATAAATCTTGTTACCTAGTAGGAACAACATCATATATCAAGGTCTCATCTAGTGCACCAACCGCTCCTTTAAAAATCTTTCGTAGCCTCTTGTTATGCCCCGGAATGCTTGGATTCGGATTGAAAGAAGTCGGTACTATCATATCTTTGGCGAAAAGCATCATTTTATCCAACACTTCATAAAAAATTTATGAATTGTTTGCTTTGAGTGTTGAAATCTACGCTTGATAACCACGTAATGTTGATTATGGCCGATTATCATAAAAAACATAGCCATCTTCTCCTCAACCGAAACATGTTTACTATCCTTTAACTAATAATTTGTTCTGAAATGTGCATATAGTCGTACAAATGATTCATGGGACATACGTAGCAATTCAATGCATTGTTTGTGATTTCCTTGAAATAACTCTAACGTGTATCTATGTACCGTCATTTCTGAATCATTATCTCGCTTTCGTTTCAAACTCCTGTTCCAAAAAAAACGGACATACAAGTACATAACAACTACTAGAAGTATTTTCTCATCATTATTCATTATGAACCTGTTAATGAAACATAAACAACCATTAAACGTAGCCATTATAAAAGACCATTATCATAGCAAAGAAAGCATACAATGTGTTCAACATAACCAAAAAGCATACAGTGTTCTCAACATAACCAAAAAAGCATACAATGTTTTCAACATAACCAAAAAAGCATACAATGTTTTCAACATAACCATAAAAGCTTACAAAGCTTTCAACATAACTAAAAACAAATAATGTTTTCAACAAAACCCATGTTCTTCACTACTTTATAAGTCCAAAATTTTTAGTCATCATCTCGATCCACCCTTTAAACAAGTCGGGAATACTTGGCCATGCCATCCATGCCTCCCTCATGTTTGAGGACAGTCCAAAAATATGAAAAACAACTAAAAATAGAGGGTCTCTCGGCTCTAACCCAACCAAATTTAACTTATTAGAACATTCAATAACAGCTGTTACTATTGGACGTTTTTAGAGGTTTTTCTCTAGTCAAATGTCGCAAAGAATTTTGCATTTCAAGTGCTAAATCCTCAAGAGTGACTGGTGATGATGATTTTGAGGTTTTTGCCCTTTTGGGGGTAGGCTCAGAAGTAGGCTCGGTAGTAGGATTAGTGCTGGTGTCATCTTCTGTGTCGCGGAAAACGTTGTTCATAATCATAAGTGGTTGGACCGTTTGGAGCCGATGACAAGAGGATGATCCAACCACTGATGTGTTGGGTTGAGGTCCACTTGCAATTCCCAGTGGCAGTATTACCATCAAACAGTTGTGCACATATTTCTGGAAATGCTAAATTGTTTTTTACTTGGTTTAAACTTTGAAACATAAATTGTTTTTAATTTTCCATCATTTGTTATTTAGTTAATCTTCTTGACATGCATCATCATGAATGTATATATATTTTTTTATAGTTTTTTTTTTCTGGGTTTTTTTTTGAACGACCAACAAACAGAATTGTCTAGGTACTCCGTACGGGGTGACCCAATTGGTTTTTTTTCTAGTTTCATTATTTTGTTTGTATCCTACAGAAATTAACCATGGGTGGAACTTCTAAACATAGCCATTTATTTTCGGGAAATAGCTCATATATTTTCAGTAATATATTTGGCCTCATAATTCGTAATATATGATTTTTGATAGCTCAGAACAAACCAACTGAAAGAACTTGTCAATGTCTTTTGGGATTTATAGTCTTTATTTGGTGAAAAAATGATTTTTTATGTGTAAAACTTTAATATTAATTTACAATATTTTCGGCCCCTCATATTTAAATATTTAAGTTCCGTGACTGACAGATTCTATTGAAACTACAACCAACGACCACTCCAACTCCTTCTCTCGCTCCCGTTCTGTGTATCCTAAGGAGGTGAAAGATGATTGTTACAAAATTTCAGTCCTTGAAATCGGCTGACGAATCTTGGCACAAGACAAAGATTTCCTTCTTGTGATTACTTTTATGTAATTCTTTTAGTATTTTATAATTAACAATGATAATAAAATTGAATAAATAGAAAAGGTCTACAAATAATTAAAAAAAATAACCATTGTGTCCAATGCACATTTTGTCACTCTTAATTCCATTGCACCCATCGAAACACTCAATCAATGGAATTGTTGTTTTCAGCTAGTTTACAATAATATTTGAAAACAAGTTTTTAAAATTAAAATCTTAAACTAACAACATCCTGTTTCACAATCAAACGGGTTATAAAGAAAAAGTGGAATGTTTTCAACAAATCGAACGTATCCTATTGCAGTTGTAACTGGTGCAAAATTGTCTTAATCTTATAGGAGTGAGATATGGTACATAGGTTACTCGAATATTTGCATGACTACACTAATCCTTCTTACGTTTATCGAACTTTAAAAGTTGTTTGCATCTTATCTTAACCTTAATTTTTTAAACTTGGTTTTGTTTTACCATATCTACTCTAAACGTTATTTCTCTTCTTACGAAAGACCATCGATCTTTAACTAATATGATATGAACGAATGTAACATTGTGAGGTGGTTTAATACGAGCAAAGCAACACCACAATTTGTTACCATTATTTGATTTATGGGATTTTTGAGTGAATCATGAAAAAAGGTGAATTAAAAAATGATCAACAGATTTCAATATCCTATGTCATTTTCTAGAAAATATTGGATCGATATGTTAGAAACTAGTTTATATATATATATATATATATTAATTTATATAAACTGCATTTAATTTATATAAACTACATTGAGGTATGTTCCTAACTTAAAATGGTTAAAGGGGTGGTCATATGCCAAGATCACATTTGTGTGCTTCTATGTCTACCTTAATAATATTTTCAGATTTATATTAATCATGCCAAGATCAAAGTGTACGCTATTGTGTTCTTTTGTGAAACAATGTACTACAAACACAGAATTAAAACTACGTCTTTGCTTGCAAGAACAAAAGGAGACACACAAACCATCTACAATGGTGACTAACAACAAGTTAGCTGTCCCGCCGTGTATCTCAGTTGGTTAAGGAGGCGTAAAACTTGAAACAATAACAACAAGTTAGCCATCGCTATATTCATCGGTCTGCTAGCAACTCAAGCTAGCTACTTCTATTTCACCTACCAACTTCATTGTTGGAGACAAATATATATGGCTGGACTCTCAACTTCGACTACCAGTCTTGGGCCCAAGGGAAAGAGTTCGTCGTTGGAGACAAATTTAGTACGTAAAATCATTATCGTTGAACGATACATTATATCAAACATCACATAAAACATGTTTTAGGAGAAAGTGTGGCATGTTTTGAATAGGGTGTTTTGTTGGTTCAATTTTTAATTTACTCGGTTTAAAATATTTTACACCTGAAACTAGGAAACCAAATGGATTTAGAAAGTTCAAAACCGACCAAAAACCGAAGTCCAATTCCGTTAGGTTTTCAGCCATATAATGTTTTATATTGTTTTTAAATATTTTCTTAAAAAATTTTTATTAAAACCAATATTTTCTATTAGATTGAGTTGGGCTAAATAAGATTGGACAAACTTGTAATTTCTTTGAGCTAAATGTTATTACTTAAAAACCCATGAATTGATATTAGACTTATCTGGTACGAACATAATTCGGGTTCCTAAAACCAAAATCCAAAGTTAGTTTCAGCCAAAATTCAATTCATATACAGAATGTGTAATTCAACAAGGTTTTAACCAGATTTGGTTAATTTTTATTGGTTTGAAACCTGTGACAACCGAGAATATTTTTAATTTTTTTTTGTTTTTTTAAACATTGGAAACTATTCCTAAACGTTATCGACACTAATCTATAAACGGGATGTCTAGTTGCTTTATTTTGATCATACATGTCACACCCCAGACAACGGCCTGAGAGTGTGACACGAATGTTGGTACCACATTTGTAAATAAATCAGAGTTTACGTATTAAAGCGGAAGTCTTATATTTATGTGGATTTAAAATGTAATATTTATATTACAAATGACGGGATTATAAAATACACGTTTAATGTATTAGTTGTTTATATTAAACCACCATTTCATAATATTTAACAAGCTTCTATTCTTGATTACCTGCAAAATGTTTAAAAATAAATCAGCAACACATGCTGATGAATACGTTGACGTTAAAATATTTTCTTTTACTTGATTACCCATCGAGACATAACTTAGGTCCGGCCCATCGTGGCTTAGGAATAATCAAGCTTTAAAACAAACACAGTTATAAACTAAGTCTCACACAAGACACCCCATCAAACATCACAGCGTTCGACATTACTTAGGTGCCATACATAAACCCATGGTCAGTCTCACTTGGACGTAACTTAGGTCCGGCTAATCGTGGCGGAAGTCATGACCAAGTGTGGTGCGGTGTGCCCACTGACTTTTTACCACATATGTATGGATCCAAAAAACGTACACGACAGCCTGATGGCTAGCGATTACTTTTGTTTTTAACGTTTTAGAGACACGTAGTCCCATGTAATTCTTTTCATTTAATTTTTTACTAGATTAAACAAGTTTATAAAGTTGGGTCGTATTCACCTTTTCTTTTGGATCAGCTTCAATACACTATCGGATGGTCTTTCCCTTTTCTTTGCTATCTCGCACCTATAGTACAAGTATAACTTTTTGTTAGTCGGATATACCATCCGGCTTAAGACCTCTAGTCTCTTTTTATAATCTTTACCACGATTATATTTTCTTTATGAACCTTTAGTTCAAATCATTTTTTTCTTTACTTTAAACCTTTAGTATAAAGTATCGTTTCTATTATAAGTTAACACTCTTTCTTTTAGCTTATTTAATTTTGATTTCTTTTATAAGATAAACCTCTAGTTTAACTTATTTTACTTTTCTTTAAAACCCTACGTTTCTTCTTCTTTAAGAAACGTATACTTTTCTTTTTACGTATTATCTAAGAATAATTATATTAAACTTAAATAATATTTATAACAAGGAATTATATTATAATCACTTTTCTTTCTTTTCTTTTCTATGTTATAATTTCTTTTTGTTATTTATCGAGGTATCGAGTATATCCTCGAATTAGGGCTTTAAGCCTTTTAATAATTTATTACTATTTTATTCGGGCATTACCTACCTTGGTTGGCTTATAGAAACCCTACACAATCGAGCAGCACTTCGTCGCCGCTTCGTTTTCTTGAACTTCGTGATCAACCCTCCCTTGGCGCGCAAAACGATGCACTCTAATCTTTACGACACTCCTTGGCACGCTTTTCGAGGCGGATCGTCGGGACGTCTCAGATGATTTTGTACTTTAATATAACGTCATCGGTACTTTGGTATTGATGGTTTAGTGGCACAAAATACGGAAAATCGGGCACGGTAAACAAGGAAACTTTGAACGTGCTTCGAGGTAGTGAGAGAGAGTATATTTTAGAGATAGAAAGTGGCTTTGGATTTGGGTTGAGGAGTGAGAGAGACCATGGCCTCTATTTATAGGCTGATCAGGGGTCCCATCGCGATACGAGATGGCCCCTTGATTTGCCTGTCGCGTATCGCGACGTAGCCATGCACCATCACCCCTAGGTTTACCGCGTGGCGGACGCGGTGCTACGTGGTGACACAAAGTGTCACCACTTGACACGTGGCGGCATGTGACTTGGCCTGTCAGATTATGTCATCACGATACGCGATGACGATGGTGTTTTGGCAATCGTGTATCGCCATCTACCCATTTCTTGGGTTTTGTAAACAATCCCTTCACGATACGCGATGGGATTGTCTTGGCATTTCTTGGCATTTTTGGTCCTTTAACACATGAAACTTGGCATTTTTGATCCGAAACTTTCACGATGTTACATCCTCCCCACCTTGGAATAAATCTCATCCTCGAGATTCATTTCCTTAGAACAAGTGGGGATACTTCTTTTTCATTTCGGATTCAAGTTCCCAAGTATATTCGGGGCCTCTTCGTGAGTCTCACTTTACTTTCACAATGTTCTATGTTCGTCTCTTTAATTTCTTTGTTTTTGAATCTTTGATTTAAATTGATCGTTCTACGAATTTTAAGATTTCATTTATTTAGACATCTGTTACAGGCATAGACAAAGATTCGTCAGCTAAATATTTTCGCATATTAGAGACATGGAATACGTTGTGTATCCCGTTCATTTCCTTAGGTAGTCGCAACCTGGATGCAACAGTACCAATTCGTTCAAGTACCTCGAAAGGTCCAACGAATCGAGGACTTAACTTTCCTTTCTTACCGAAGCGAACGACGCCTTTCCACGGCAAGACTTTCAATAGAACCTTATCACCGTCATTGAATTCTAACAGCTTACGACGGACATCGACGTAACTCTTTTGGCGATCACGTGTCGTCTTAAGTCGTTATCGGATTTGTAAGACTTTGTTGGTGGTTTCTTGGACTATCTCAGGTCCAGACAATTGATTATCTCCGGTTTCAGACCAGCACACCGACGTTCTACATTTTCGACCATACAACGCTTCAAATAGTGCGTCTTGAATACTCGTGTGATAGGTATTGTTATACGAGAATTCCATTAGGGGTATATGGTCATCCCAACTTCCACCTAAGTCTATCACACAAGCGCGGAGCATATCTTCCAATGTCTAAATTGTCATTTCACTTTACCCATCAGTTTGTGGATGATAGGCGGTGCTAAGGTTTAATTTTGTGCCTATCGCTTGTTGGAAGCTTTTCTAGAAATGAGACATAAAACGACTGTCTCGATCACAAATAATAGACAACGGTACTCCATGTAAAGCAACAATGTTGTTCACATAGATAAGCGTTAATCTATCCATTGAGTATGATTCGTTGATTGGTATGAAGTTTGCGGATTTCGTTAGTCTGTCCACAATGACCCAAATAGCATTATGTTGACGAGTTGTTTTCGGGAGTATTGTGATAAAGTCCATTGTTATTAACTCCCACTTCCAAACGGTAAGTTCGGGTTGCTGAAGCAATCCCGATGGCTTTTGGTGTTCAGCCTTGACTTTCCAACAAGTTAGATATTTCGCAACATGCGAAGCGATGTTCTTTTTCATTCCGTTCCACCAGTAGTTCAGCTTAAGATTTTGGTACATCTTATCACTACCGGGGTGCATCATCTATTTGGACTTATGAGCTTCACCATGATCTTTTCTCGCAAGTCCCCAACGATTGGTACCCAAATTCGGTTTCCCATTCTAAGTATACCATCGTCACCCTTGATTAGCGAGTCAGTGGTTCCATTACGTTTTTCGTCAGAGATCTTGTTTTCATTGATAGCTTGGAGTTGAGCGGATTTGATTTGTTCTATGAGGTCTACTTGGAGTTCTAGTATTAGTGCTCAGACTCTTCTTGGTTTCTCATGTTCCTTACGACTCAATGTGTCAACCACAACGTTGGCTTTACCGTCATGATAGACGATCTCACAGTCGTAGTCGTTCAATGTTTCCATCCAGCGCCTTTGACGCTTGTTGAGCTCTTTTTGTTCGAATAGGTGTTTTAAACTCTTGTGATTTGTATATATGATAAATCTTACTCTATAGAGATAGTGCCTCCATATCTTTAAGGCAAAGATTTTGGCGCCTAACTCTAGATCGTGATTTGTGTAGTTATTTTCGTGTACCTTCAGTTGACGAGAGGCGTAAGCGATCACTTTCTTTTGCTGCATCAGTACGCATCCTAAACCGGAATGAGACGCGTCACAAAAGACAACAAACTCCTCGGTACCTTCTGGAAAGGCCAGTATAGGTGCTTGGGTGAGTTTTTGTTTAAGTATATCGAATGCCTCTTCCTGTTTGGTTCCCTATTAATACTAGTTGTTTTTACGAGTCAACAAGGTTAGGGGAACGGCTATACGAGAGAATTTTTTGATAAACCTACGATAATAGCCAGCCAAACCTAAGAAACTTCGGATCTCGGTTGGCGACTTTGGAATCTCCCACTTTGAGATAACTTCAATCTTAGCGGGGTCCACTTGAATACCATTTACGTTTATGATGTGTCCAAGAAATTGCACTTCATGTAGCCAGAACTCGCATTTTGAGAACTTGGGGTACAAAATCTCGGTCCTAAGTAATTCAAGTATGGTTCGGAGGTGAGTTTCATGATCGTCCTTAGACTTAGAGTAAATAAGTATGTCGTCGATGAATACGATAACAAATTTATCTAAGTAATGCTTGCATATTCGATTCATCATGTACATAAACGCGGCTAGCGAATTAGTGAGACCAAACGGCATGACCCTGAGCTCATAATGTCCATACCTCGTTCGGAACGCAGTTTTTGGGACATCTTCGGATTAACCTTTGAGTTGATGATAACCAGAACGCGGATCGATTTTAGAGAAATAGTTTGCACCTTAGATTTGGTCTAAAAGATCGTCGATTCGAGGGAGTGGATATCGATTCTTGATGGTTACTTTATTTAGAGCTCGATAGTCGATACACATGCGTATAGACCCATCTTTCCTTTTGACGAATAGAATTGGAGCTCCCCACGGCGATGAACTTGGTCGAATGAAACCCTTCTCAAGCAATTCGTCAAGTTGTTTCTTTAACTCTTTCATTTCAGTCGGTGCTAAACGATATGGATCTTTGGCAATTGGTGCCGTACTGGGCATAAGATCTATCCTAAACTCTACTTCACGATCGAGAGGGATTCCAGGTAATTCCTCGGGAAATACATTGGAAAAGTAGGAGACAATACGCACGTCCTTTATCTCCTTGGGTTTGGATTCTTCGGTGATGTAGGCCATGAATGCTAAGCATCCTTTATTTAAACATTTGTTTGCCCTAATCATGGAAATTACGCTAACTTGGCCAGAGGCTTTGTCCCCTTCAATTCGAACGGTTCGTTTATCAGGGGCTCGAAGTTCGATGGTTATGCTATTGCAAATGATACGAGCATGGTTTTTAGATAAACAATCCATACCAAGTACAATGTCAAAAATAGCAAGAGTCATGGGTAGCAATTGGATAGGCAGAACATAACCATCTAATAAGATTTTTCCGTTTTCTAGAGCTTCGAAGATTTTAACGATTTCACCACTAGCGGTCTCGACGCTTAAAGTTTTATTTAGTTTTTTTAAAGGTTCGTTTAATAGACTACAAAAGCTCTAATCTATAAAACTTAAGTTGGCACCTGAATCAAACAAAACTCTAGCATATGTGTTGTTGACTAGGAACGTACCGGTAACGGTTTCTGGCATGTCGGCCACCTTTTTGGTATCGAGTATAAAGACTCTTGCATTATTCTTCTTTGCTTGGCCACTTCCACCCGGCACCACCAGCAGCGGGTTTGTTCTTAGGGCATTCGAAGCTTAAGCGTCCCATTTCCTTGCAACTGTAGCAAGTCATCGTCTTTTTCCAGCAATCGGCCGTTGCGTGGCCGGGTCTATGAGACGAGTCGCAGACGGTTAAGGTAGAGGACGGAGCGAAGTGGCAATGACCTCTGTGATATTTCTTACATGTTTTGCGTTGCGGGTTGTTGGTATTGAATCCAGCCTTGCGTTGGTCTACACCTTTGCCCTTGAAACAGGCATTTCCTCATTTCTTGGGGTCGTGAGATGGTAAGACCTTTTTATCTTCTTCCTTGTTGCGGACAAGGCCACTTATCAGGTAACCAGCTAATTCCATTGTGGAGTCAGCGGTTTGTGGAAGGTGTGACCTTACCATATCGCGGATTTCCCGCGGGAGTCCCAAATGTAACGAGTGACTTTGCTGGACTCGGGGGTTACCAGCTGGGGAACGAGTAGGCAGTACTCGTGGAATTTTGTGATGTATTGTCGGAGATTTGTTTCTACGACCCTATGGTTAAGGAATTTCGTTTGGATTTGGTTAGTTTCATGCATCGGGAAAAATTTTGCGATCATCATCTCCTTGAACTCCTCCCACATCATGTTGTACAGAACTTGCCTTCCTTTGCTCATTATCAGCGTGTTCCACCATTCTAAAGCCTCTCCATTGAACATTTGAACAGAGTATTGGGTTTTTTCTTGCTCAGAACATTTGCTTATTATCACAATTCATTCCATCTCCTCAAGCCATCTTACGGTCGCAATGGCGCCTTTGTCGCCATAAAACTCCTTGGGTTCAAGATACTTACAATCCTTGAATGAACAACTATCAATTTTCATTTTTTTAAGCTTTCGTCTAACATCACCATCAGTATTGGACTCGTGAACGCTCTCTTCAATATGAGACGGTTTAGGACGAGATTTGATAGATTTACGAGAATGTTCAACATATTGGGATTGCCTAGATTGAGTTCTAGCTTGAGATTCAGCCCTAATGGATCCTTTTATCATTTTCTGGATTTAATTCATGTATTTATCAGGGATTTTTTCTTCTTGCTCGTTTTCTTGTTCTTTTTCTTTTTCTTTTCTATTTTCAGCTTCTATTCGAGAAGCTTCAGCATCGTTTTGATTTGACATTGCTGAAATTTAAATAACATTCTATTCTTAAATATATGTTTTATTCATTACACACACACACACACACACACACACACACACACATATATATATATATATATATATATATATATATATATATATATCCCTATCCTTATTTTTAGAATGTTTCAGCGTTCTTTATTACACACATTATTACAATACAAAACACATATTACTACAACATCAACTTATTCGATTCATTTCGAGTTCTCAGTCCTTCAGGTATTTCTTCACATATTGGTCATCTTGTTACATTTTCGATGAAGCTTATCTCCTATCTTCTTCTTTTTGGTTCCATCAACAGCTACTTTCTTTCTTAGATCATCAGTCTCATGCAAGGCCCTATCAACATGATCCTCTTGGGACTGTGGGATCTCGTTCGGGTATCCATATCGAGGTGGCGGATCGCGGTACCCCATCATAATGATGCCATAGTGGTTCTTGGGGTGTGGCGATGAAGTAACGTCAGACGTATGGTTGAAGAAAGCTTCTGCCGCTTCATTTTGCTCACGGATATCATTTGCTTGTTCCTCGATTGATGAGATCTTTCCTTGATATGGTGGGAAACTTGATGATGATTATTCTTTAATTCTTCAAGGTATTGCACATAAGGGTCTAAGGAGCCATAACTTGGATTCTTGTGGAAGAACGGTTGCACACATCCTTTTCCAGGCGGGCAGTCACAATCGGACGGTTCCTCCATTAGCGTTGTTACTACATTGGGATTTTTCCTCCTCGGGGTCCTCTTCCTATTTCGGGTCTTCCTCCTCTTCAAGATCTTCCTCCTCCATTAACTGGGCAGTCTCTTTTACTATAGGGTGCATACGAAAACTCTCATATGGCATCATAACTCTCATCTTCAGCTTTTGAGAAGGTCCATCATAGTTGTTGGGGTGAGAGTCAACGGAGTCAAAAGCAGATGTTCCAGTGTGCCATCTTCTTTGGTCGGAGTGGCATTGCTTCCAGATGTATGATACATCGGGATTTCAGACGGATAAGGATTTGTTGTTGGAGAGGAATGCATACGACGGATGCGGATTTAGTGGTTGGTATGTCGAAACATCAGACGGATGATACGTCGGGATATTAGATGGATGATACTTCGGGATTTCAGACGGGATACGTCGGGATTTTAGACGGATGGTACATCAGTAAGCTTGATGGATGATAACTTGAGTGCCTTGGGGGATCGTCCCTTTGCATTGGTTGATCATTGGGTAAGTTTATTGGACATTGTTCGGTTCAAGGGAAGTACACCGGTTTGGTTCGGTCGATCGGGTGGTCTTGATTGAAAAAGGCTTCGTAGTAATCCTCGCTCATATTGTCCTTTGGTAGGGGTTCGGGGATTCCATCTCTTCTCGTGTCAATCATGAATCCATCCATTATCTTCTTGAATGACATCTATGGGTGGTTTAGATTGAGGAGGGATAAACAAGGTTTACCAGCCTATCTTATCCCTATTTAATTTAAACAAGTAATAAAATATTTTCCTCTTAACTTGGATCGAAACTTAGGTATTATTTTTTAATACCTAATTCACTAAGATCGATGGCTCTGAAACCAACACTTGTCACACCCCAGACCATGGCCTGGGCATGCGACACGAATGTTGGTACCACAGTTGTAAATAAATCAGAGTTAGCGTATTAAAAGCGGAAGTCTTATATTTATGTGGATTTAAAATGTAATATTTACATTACAAAAGACGCGATTATAAAATACTTGTTTAACGTATTACTTGTTTATGCAAAAAATAAGTAGTTAATATTAAATCACCATTTCATAATATTTAACAAAATAATCCAAGCCATCAGATATCTTAAGCACTTCGGCATCCCAAGCTTCTATTCTTGATTACCTGCAAAATGTTTAAAAATACATCAGCTACACATGCTGATGAATATGTTGACACTAAAATATTTTCTTTTACTTGATTACCCATCGAGACATAACTTAGGTCCGGCCCATCGTGGCTTAGTAATAATCAAGCTTTAAAACAAACACAATTATAAACTAAGTCTCACACAAGACACCCCAGCAAACACCGCAGCGTTCAACATTACTTAGGTACCATACATATACACATGGTCAGTCTCACTCGGACGTAACTTAGGTCCAGCCCATCGTGGCGGACGTCATGAACAAGTGTGGTGTGGTGTGCCCACCGACGTTTTACCACATATGTAATAATCCAAACAAACGTACACGACAGCCTGAGGGCTAGCGATTAATTTTGTTTATAACGTTTTAGAGACACGTAGTCCCATGTAATTCTTTTCATCAAATTTTTTTACTAGATTAAACAAGTTTATAAAGTTGGGGGGTATTCACCTTTTCTTTTGGATCAGCTTCAATATACTGTCCGAGGATCTTTCCCTTTTCTTTGCTATCTCGCACATATAGTACGAGTATAATTTTTTGTTTGCATGACTACGCTAATCCTTCTTGCATTTATCGAACTTTAAAAGTTGTTGGTATCTTATCTTAACCTTAATTTTATAAACTTGGTTTTGTTTTACCATATCTACTCTAAAAGTTATTTCTCTTCTTACGAAAGTCCGTCGACTGTAACATCCTAAAATTTTCATAATTAATTAAAGAAAGTCGTGTTTTGTTATTGGGCCTAAATAATTAATTAGTATTAATACGATCATGGACTTGGATTGATTGGTGGATTAAAGGGTAATGGGCCTTAGGTACATGGGCTTTAAGGGATATAAATACCCCTTAAACCACCCTAAAACCCTAAATCCTCATTTCTTTCCATCCTAATCTCTACACACTCCAAAAACACACACATCCTACACCACCATATTCGACCGAGAGAGTGAAGGTGAGATCCAAGCCAAGCAAGCGTCGATTCTTGTTAGATTCTTATGATACAAGATAGATTCAAGACCTAGAGCTCATAACCAAGCTAAACCGTAACCTCAAAACGCGTAAAGGTATGTCTTTTACCTTTAAAGTTTACGTTTTTATGAACGGATAGCCTTGAAACTTGAGTCTAGAATAGATAGAGTATAAACGAAACATAAAGTTGTAAACTTGATATTAAATGCGAGTGTAATGACCCCGAGAATGGAAACGGCTCGATTAATGAACCCTTAAACCTAGTATTGAACGTTTTTGAACTTAAAGGTCCAAACTTTACGTGTTTTTGGGTCAAATCAGAACCAAAAACAACCATAGGAATAGTCGCGGGTTAGTTAAATACCATATCCATCGATTTCGCGCTAAACGGAGATGATTTGGGAGGGATTAGAGTGAACAGTGGCTGCGGCTGGGCAACTTCGCCTGCAGCTAAGCTCGCAGCACAAGTTTGCCAAGCCAAGTTCGCTAAGAAAAGTTCGCTGAGTAAGTTCGCCAAGATATAACTTCGCCTGGTGATAAGTTCGTTCAATGCTAACTTCTCCTGAGCTAAGTTCGCTGAATGCTTAACTTCGCTGGAGATTAAATTCTCTTAAATGATAAGTTCGCTAAGATAATAAGTTCTCTTAATGTTAAATTCGCTTAATATTAAGTTCGCCAAAAGTTAAGCTCGCTGAGAAATGAATTAAAATCCTAGTGAAAAACGTGTTAAGACAGTTCATGAAAATAAAATTTTTCCAAGTTGACCCCAACCAGGGGCTCTGCCCCTTGGACCCCGCTAGGGGCTGCCGCCCCTAGAACCTTGCTACCAGGGGCACTGCCCCCGGACCCCCGTTCGTTGGGGGTTATATAAAGATAGAAATACGGTACGAGTAGTAATAGTTAATTGATACGTGTAGTTTTTATACAGTTAGTCGTGCACAACTCAAGAAAAAGATTACCATAAATGGTGAACGTAACCGCATTCAGGTGAGTTTCTAGCCCCATTTCTATGTTATGTTTTCGGGGTTGTGTGCATACTCGATGTGATTGTTAATACATTTATCCTAAGTGCCAAGTGTATATCTTATGTGATTATGTGAAAGGTAAGAATGATTGCTTGCCGGTACGTGAACGATCTTCGGATATTGCACGTACTGTCAAGTTATAATGCTATGTACGAAATATGAATGATATGTATGTACGTTATGAAAGCTAAGAATGATTGCTTGTCGGTACGTGAACGATCTTCGGATATTGCACGCGCTGTCAATTATAATGTCATATATGGACTATGAATGATATGTATGTATGTTATGAATAAATGTAAGAGTTAGAAGGGTAGAAAAGGGACTGGACCCTAATAATATCCAAGGCAGAAAAGGGACCGAGCCCTTTAATAATCTCGAGGCAGAAAAGGGACTGGACCCTAATAATATCCAAGGCAGAAAAGGGACCGAGCCCTTTAATAATCTCGAAGCAGAAAAGGGACTGGACCCTAATAATATACGTGGCAGAAAAAGGGACCGGACCCTAATAATATCCGAGGAAGAATAGAATAGAGCAAAGTAGAATTTGAGTTATGAAAGTATGAATGAAAGAATGTATGTAAAGTACGTGATGTTATTAACTAGAACTCACTCAGCGTATCTGACTTTTAGTATGCACGCAGGTGAGTAGAATGAGACAGCTGGCTTGAGCGGGGACATATGGCAGAAGAATAAGAGTCTGGCATTTGAAGACCTGTTATATTTTATAAGTTATGTTTTGATTTTGAAAGACAAGAAGGATGTTTTAAAACATGTTACTGAAATTTTTATGTTCCGCGTAAAGTTTTAATTAACTCTGATATAAAGAACTGCGTTTATGAGTAAATCCAACATCCAATGTGAGGCACCGGTAACGGGGCCTTACAAGTTGGTATCAGAGCAAAGTTCGAGAGATTTAAGCATCCTACATGCATAGACTCGAACAAAGAATAGGATTTAAGTAAGAAATGAAAGAAGATGCCAGTTCAAGATAGCCATGTGTCACTCAAGCAAGCTCAGTAAAGGTAAGATGCATGATTAAATGATGTATGTTAAATGATAAAGAAAGGACATGTCAACGTAGGGATAGGATTTTCTGAATGTCTGATTGATTAACTGTTTAAAGTAGAATCGGCGAAAATAGACTCATAAAGGGAAAGGTATAGGACACGGAAAGTAACGTGATCAGCTAATCACAGCTGGCCACTGTTATTACCTGTTAGCCTTACTATCCTTGTACTAAATAGTTCCTTGAGTGATGACGTTTGTGTTTTTCTTTCCAGAATACGATGGCTGGATCTAGGGCAGTTGTTGGAGCAGGAGGCCGCACTGGACGTCGTGGCAGGCCTCGTCGTGCCCAGCGACCTTCGGTTGAGACAGCTTCCAACACCAGAGATGAAGGGAGTGCAGCTGGAGGAGGTCCGGTCAGCAATGAAGGGGTTCAACTTGATCCCTTAATCCAAGTTTCTATTGTACAAGCTGTAGCCACTGCAGTGAAGAACTTGAACCCAGAGGGGTCTGCTGGAGGCCGTGAAAGAACTGCTGAAGGAGCAGGAGGAAATGGCAGGAAAGATGATGAAGGAGAAAGGGAGGCTTCGAGTGAGGTAAAGTCTGTGAAGGTTGATGATAGAAAGAGGGCTGAGGTGGGTGCAACTATAAGTCCTTCAAGGGTTGTGACCCGCCGAAGCTGACTGGTTTGGGAGACGCAATCGCTACCCTTCAATGGATAACCGCCATGGATAAAATTATCCGCATTAGCGGGTGTCATCCCGATCAAGCTGTCGGTTATGCCACCCAATCATTTGAAGATGAGGCGATGTATTGGTGGGAAAAGATTGAGAAAAGAAGGAGTCGAGAGGAAATCAAGGCTCTGAGGTGGGAGGATCTGAAAGAACTGGTTACGAAAAAATTATGTGCTGACGCCAAGGTTGAGAGGGCGGAGATGAAGTTCCTGAACATGAAAGCTGGGACGATGACACATCGTGAGTACACCACCGAGTTCAACCGAATGTCTAGGTTGGTGTCCGATATGGTCAACACTGAGGCTAAGAGAATCAAGTGTTATGTGAGGGGATTGCCACAGAAAGTCCGCATGCTAGTCAGGACAAGTAAACCTGCTACCTTTGACTCTGTTGTCGAGCTTGCAGAGATGGTTTATGCAGACCTGTCTGCGGATGATATTGTGGTGGAAGAAGAGAAGAAAGATAAGAAGTGGGTCAATGTCAAATGACCTGGTACTTAGTTATGGAACCCTAAAGACAAGAAGCAGAAGGTATGGGAGAAATCGTGCAAAACTTGTAGTAAGGCACATGGTGGTGAGTGCAGATGGAGTAAGGGTTCAGATGTTTTTTATAAGTGTGGAAAGAGTCATGCTGGTGTATGAAAGTTCGGTACGAATGCTTTCTACAAGTGCGGGAAGGTGGGGCATTATGCTCCCGATTGTACTGCAAAATCCGCATGTTACAAGTGCGGTAAGCCAAGACATTTTGCTAAGGAGTGCACCGATGGTGGTGCCGGAGGGAGTGGGAAGAATGATGCTGATCAGACTAGGCCAAGGACTAGGGCCTACATGTTAACCCAGGAACAAGCCAAGCAGATTCCAGATGTCCTCACAGGTACGTTTCTAGTAAACGGTATATCCGCTTTCGTATTATTTGATTCTGGTGCGAACAAAAGTTTCGTAGCTACACCATTTAGTAAATTAGCTAAATGAAATGTTGCTCAGTGTTTGAAACTTTTATAGTAGAAACCGCTAGCGACACTTCGGTTAAAATAATGAGAATGGTTAAGGTCTGTAAGATAGAGTTAGAGGGATATGAGTTCCCTGTTACTTTGTATGTTATGACCTTAGGAGGGTTCGATGTGGTTTTGGGAATGAATTGGTTATCTGTGTATGAAGCTCAGATAGTATGTAAGAGTAGGATAATAAGGTTAAAGTCCTTGGATGGTAGTGCGGTGACGGTTTATGGTGATAAGGAAAGTTTTGGGCTTAACGTCATTTTGATGATATAAGCCGAGGGATTGTTAAGGAGAGGGTGCGGTGCCTACCTGGCGTATGTTGTCAACGCTATGGCTGAGACAAAAGAAATGAAAGATGTTCCTATAGTGCGCGATTACCCAGAAGTATTCCCTGAGGATCTTCAGGGGTTGCCGCCGGAGCGAGAGATAGAATTCCAGATAGACTTAGTACCAGGAGCCCAACCCATCGCGAAAGCACCTTACCGTTTAGCGTCGTCCGAGATGAAAGAATTAATGACCCAACTGCAAGAACTCCTCGAAAAGGGTTTCATAAGGCCGAGTGTTTCCCCGTAGGGCGCACCAGTGTTATTCGTGAAAAAGAAGGATGGAAGTATGAGATTGTGCATTGATTATCGGGAATTGAACAAACTTACAGTAAAGAATAGGTATCCTTTACCAAAGATTGATGATCTGTTTGATCAACTGCAAGGTTAGAGTTGGTTCTCACGAATAGATCTCAGATCAAGCTATCATCAGTTGAAGGTGAAAGAGGCAGACATCCCTAAACCAGCGTTCCGGACGCGGTATGGACACTACGAGTTCCTCGTAATGTCATTCGGTCTAACGAATGCTCCTGCAGCATTTATGGACATGATGAATAGGGTGTGTCGGCCGAAGTTGGATAAGTCGGTAATCGTCTTTATTGATGATATATTGATTTATTCAAAGAACGAGATTGATCATGCTGAACATTTAAGAGAGGTATTAGAGACTCTAAAGAAAGAGAAGTTGTACGCTAAGTTTTCGAAATGCGCGTTCTGGTTGTGGGAAGTGCAATTCCTAGGTCATGTGATTAATCCAGAAGGGATTATGGTGGACCCAGTTAAGATTGAAGCGATAACGAATTGGAAGACTCCGCAGAATCCGACTGATATACGAAGCTTCCTAGGGTTAGCTGGCTACTATAGGAGATTCATCGAAGGTTTCTCCAAGATAGCCGCACCGTTGACCGGTATGACCCGAAAGTCGATAAAATTCAGTTGGGGTAAGTTTCAAGAAGAAGCTTTTCAGGAGTTAAAGAAGAGACTCACGCAAGCTCCAATCCTTGCTTTACCCGATGGTGACGAGGAGTTGGTTGTTTGTAAGGATGCTTCGCATCGTGGGTTAGGTTGCGTGTTGATGCAACGAGGGAAGGTGATAGCTTACGCGTCTAGACAGTTGAAAGTCCATGAGAGTACTTATCTGACGCATGATTTAGAGCTACCAGCAGTAGTGCATGCTTTAAATATATGGAGGCATTATATGTATGGTACTAAGTGTACCATCTATACAGATCATAAGAGTTTAAAGTACTTCTTCGAGCCGAAAGAATTGAACATGAGGCAGAGAAGGTGGTTAGAATTGATAAAAGATTACGACTGTGACATTAAGTACTACCCCGGTAAAGCTAATGTGGTCGCCGACGCGCTAAGTCGTAAGAACGAGGAAGTCCTTGCAACAGTGAAGTCATACCAGCAGATTATGAACTCAAGTCTTTTTGAAGAAATTGTCAAGGTACAATCAAAGGTGCTAGTAGATGATGGGTTAATTAAGAAAGAAAGGATTTATGGCCAGCAGGATGAGTTGATGGAAAACACTCATGGTGTTAACACTAGATTTGACCGTATGTGGATTCCACGCCATGGAGATCTCAGAGGTCGAATCTTAGATGAAGCTCACAAATCAAGATACTCGATTCATCCTAGAGCTACAAAGATGTATCAAGATTTGAAAAGAGATTACTGGTGGCCTGGAATGAAGAATGACGTAGTAGATTATGTCAGTAAGTGCTTAACTTGCTTACAAGTCAAAGCCGAACATCAGAGGGAAGATGCAACCGCTAGAGATACCTGAGTGGAAATGGGAACACATCACCATGGATTTCATAACTAAGCTACCTCGTACAGCTAAGCATCATGATACCATTTGGGTGATAGTGGACCGTTTGACCAAAAGTGCTCACTTTCTGCCTATACGAGAGGCCATCTCGTCAGAAACGTTAGCAAACTTGTTCATTAAAGAGGATGTAGCTAAGCATGGAGTGTCGTTATCGATCGTGTCTGATAGAGATACTCGGTTTACTTCGAGGTTTTGGAAAAAGTTCCATGAAGCTATGGGAACAAGATTGAAAGGACGATACAAACCCTTGAGGATATGCTACGTGCTTGTGTTTTGGACTTTGGAGGAAGTTGGAATGACCATTTGCATCTGGCAGAGTCCTCCTATAACAACAGCAACCATTCAAGTATTGGCATGCCACCGTTCGAGATGTTGTATGAAAACGTTGTAGAACTCCAGTATGTTGGGGAGAGATTGGTCAGAAGAATATGGGAATCCTAGAGGTTGTGCAAGAAACCTCTTCAAAGTTCGATCAGATCAAAGCGAGAAAGAAAGCTGCTCAAGACAGACAGAAGTCGTATGCTGATAAGCGGCGACGACCGATAGAGTTTAACGTTGGTGACAATGTGATGCTCAAGGTCTCGCCTTGGAAGGGGATCATTCGCTTTAGAAAGAGGGGAAAGTTGAGTCCAAGGTATATTGGACCGTTTAAGATTATAGACCGCGTTGGTGAGGTGGCTTACAAGCTGGATTTACCTAATGAGTTAGAAGGAATTCATTCAACCTTCCATGTTTCTCACTTGAGAAAATGTCTAACTGATGACATGTCTCATGTGGCATTGATGGACATCGAGGTTGATGAACAGCTTAACTACATCGAGCAACCGATAGAGATTGTTGATTGCAAGGAGAAGCAGCTTCATCATAAGGTTATACCTTTGGTGAAAGTGATATGGAAGCACCGCAAGGGGTCAGATGCTACTTGGGAAGTTGAGGATGAGATGCGCAAGTTCTACCCTAGTTTATTCAAGTAATAGTTAGGTTTCGGGGACGAAACCTCTATAAGGAGGGAAGACTTGTAACATCCTAAAATTTTCTTAATTAATAAAAGAAAGTCGCGTTTTGTTATTGGGCCTAAATAATTAATTAGTATTAATAAGATCATGGACTTGGATTGATTGGTGGATTAAAGGGTAATGGGCCTTAGGTCCATGGGCTTTAAGGGATATAAATACCCCTTAAACCACTCTAAAACCCTAAATCCTCATTTCTTCCAATCCTAATCTCTACACACTCCAAAAACACACACATCCTACACCACCATATTCGGCCGAGAGAGTGAAGGTGAGATCCAAGCCAAGCAAGCCTCGATTCTTGTTAGATTCTCATGATACAAGATAGATTCAAGACCTAGAGCTCATAACCAAGCTAAACCGTAACCTCAAAACGCGTAAAGGTATGTCTTTTACCTTTAAAGTTTACGTTTTTATGAACGGTTAGCCTTGAAACTTGAGTCTAGAATAGATAGAGTATAAACGAAACATAAAGTTGTAAACTTGATATTAAATGCGAGTGTAATGACCCCGAGAATGGAAACGGCTCGATTAATGAACCCTTAAACCTAGTATTGAACGTTTTTGAACTTAAAGGTCCAAACTTTACGTGTTTTTGGGTCAAATCAGAACCAAAAACAACCATAGGAATAGTCGCGGGTTAGTTAAATACCATATCCATGGATTTCGCGTTAAACGGAGATGATTATGGGGGGGGGGGATTAGAGTGAACAGTGGCTGCGGCTGGGCAACTTCGCCTGCAGCTAAGCTCGCTGCACAAGTTTTCCAAGCCAAGTTCGCTAAGCCAAGTTCGCTGAGTAAGTTCGCCAAGCTATAACTTCGCCTGGTGATAAGTTCGTTCAATGCTAACTTCGCCTGAGCTAAGTTCGCTAAATGCTTAACTTCGCTGGAGATTAAGTTCACTTAAATGATAAGTTCGCTACGATAATAAGTTCGCTTAATGTTAAATTCGCTTAATATTAAGTTCGCCAAAAAGCTCACTGAGAAATGAATTAAAACCCTAGTGAAAAACGTGTTAAGACAGTTCATGAAAATAAATTTTTTCCAAGCTGACCCCAGCCAGGGGCGCTGCCCCTTGGATCCTGCTAGGGGCTGCCGCCCCTAGAACCCCGCTGCCAGGGGCGCTGCCCCCGGACCCACATTCGTTGTGGGTTATATAAAGATAGAAATACGATACGAGTAGTAATAGTTAATTGATACATGTAATTGTTATACAGTTAGTCGTGCACAGCTCAAGAAAGGGATTACCATAAACGGTGAACGTAACCGTATTCAGGTGAGTTTCTAGCCCCATTTCTGTGTTATGTTTTCGGGGCTGTGTGCATACTCGATGTGATTGTTAATAAATTTATCCTAAGTGCCAAGTGTATGTCTTATGTGATTATGTGAAAGGTAAGAATGATTGCTTGCCGGTACGTGAACGATCTTCGGATATTGCACGTACTGTCAGGTTATAATGCTATGTACGAAATATGAATGATATGTATGTACATTATGAAAGGTAAGAATGACTGCTTGTCGGTACGTGAACGATCTTCGGATATTGCATGCGCTGTCAATTATAAAGTCATGTATGGACTATGAATGATATTGTAACACCCCGGCTAAAGCGGAAACGCATGAGTGTGACATACAGATTGCTCAAAACACATGTGACACTATTAAGTGACAATATTATCATTAATTAATTTAAACATCAAGTACACAAGTTTGTAACATGAAATACATGAAAAAAATATAAGAACAATTTAACAACTTGTTCATTTATTGAAATACCCTAAGTTCTAATGTCTTCTTCTTGTTTCAACTTCGAATAAATGTACCTGTAGCATATATATAAAATAATGTCAACTAAATGAATAGTTGGTGAGTTCACACAAGTTTTGATATAAGTACATAAAAATCTACAATTCCATAAACAAGTGTAAATGAGCAAGTAAGGTCCTTTCCAACTGGGATTGTGCACCAACGTACTCAGATAAGCGCAAGTAAGGTCCTTTCCAGTTGGGATTGTGCACCAACGTACTCGGATAATGAGGCCCTTTTTCCACTCATAACAACAAATGTATTGAGCGCAAAGGGGGGGGGGGGCGTATGATCATACTATATTGAAGTAATTCCATGTGCAAGTAATTTTGAGCAAATAACAAGTAAACACACAAGTCCATGTAGCGAATTGTAGTTTGTAAATAATGAATAAACGAAATTGTAATTTGAATAGGATATATATGCTACCCCCAAAATATGTAAAAGCGTTAAAAAGGGGGTGTGAGAAACTCACCTTGAAGTTGAAGACAAACTTGAAATTAAACCGAAAGTGCGTAAATGAAACCGAAGGAATTGTACGTCATGAACTAGAATTAAAAGCACGAAATTAATATTAACTAACGACTTATAAATAGTAGATAACTCGGGTTGTCGGGATTTTGAATTGTTGTATGTACACTTTATTATGGGGTTGGGTATTATAATATGATTTTATACATTAACTAATTTTAACGAATTTATTAATGTATTATTAATCTAATATTAGTTTACATTACGAGTTTAAATAAGACTTGACGAGTTTGAATTATATAACGATCATAAATTATGGATCTTTAACGGAGTTTTAGCTTGAAAATAATTATGTTAGTGTATTATAAAGTTTAAAGAAAATAATAGTTTTTAATATAATATTGATTGGGTTTCTAACGAAAAACTTAACAGAAACGAAAGTTGGATTTGTAAAAAGCTTGGTTTTTGGGATGCAAATGCTAAAATATGATTTGAGACAATCACATAAAAGGTTTTATTTAGTTTTTAACAATTTTATTTGATTTATATATTTTTTATATATTTTAGTTTGGTTAGTATATAAAGGGAAAAAAATGATTTAACATAAAAATGAAAAGGAAAAACGGGTTGAACAAGGTTTGAACCCAGGTATTTCTTCCCACGCTAACAGGAGTTAGCCACTAGATTAGATTGTTAATTTTGTTATAATACAGAAACAAATACTCATATACTATAATACAAGTTCATCTTCTACATCATGAAACCCTAGATTTCAATTCGTTCATTTGGTTCCATGTTTGCTTAATCTTTGTTAGGGGTTTCGTTAATTGGCTAAAAACGAATCAAAAACGTATAACCATTACCTGTAATGATTCCAGAAAGACGATCAACGGCGAGTTGGCCAGACCGATATAATAATAACAAATAAGAAGTTATAGACTGTATTATAGATGAATACAAAGGTTGGTGTGAGTTTATACGAATGTGAGGGTCCTATTTATAGCCTTGAAGAAACACTAACCAGACCCCGGGCAGATTACTGGTAACCTGGGGGTTGGAGAGCTGTTTCCCACGAGGGGTTAGACCCTTGGAAGATGGTTCTTCTGATAACCTGCAAAACAGACACCGTGAGCTCGTCACTGAGAAGGGGGGGGTTCCTCCTTGTGACCACCCTCCGGCGTGAGAATCAGACTAGATTGCTCTTTAAATATAAAAGTATATTAAGAGATTGCTAGAGCAGATATCAGGTATATTATGATAAGATAAGATGTTGTAAGATGATCATACCATTGGGGTATTTATAGCCGAAGGTAGGTTTCCAAGGGGTTTAGCCGGCCCAACACGCTACCAACTGTAACCTATGCACGTGCCCTGCCTGTGAGTGGTGGATAGGTAGCGGCTGACACAGAACAGGCGTGTCGTGCACTCTTCCTCTTCTGCCAACTACAGGCTAGGCACGTGGTATGGCAGGAGTTGGTGGGTAGGCGGCGGCTATTGGTCACAGTGCTGTGGCGTGCTGTCTGCCATGCTGCTGTCAGTGAGCTGTCGCATTCTTGGTCAGATCTTTTGTCTGTACCTCGTCAGGTATCACACAAAAGATCCTCCATCATACGGACTGGCTCATTTAGGCGGGAGTTTTCCCCCTCCCGCCTTTGCTCATTCCTTCAGGTGACACTGGGGAGAGCTAAGTACCTAGTGCGTGTAGCCATGCTGCGCGGGTGGCCTTCCCTCATGGCTTGTATCCGAGGCTGCGGGAACAGGCGGAGTCCTTCACCATGGGAGGCGTTTCCTGCGGGACCAGCTTGCATACTGCGCGTAAGGACGTCACGTCTCTGAGCATGGTTGGTCCTGCGGATCCAGTTGGTCTCTGCGCAGACGTCCCTGTTTAAGGTGAGTCTTGCGGGTCCAACTGGGCTCTGCTGGGACCTACCTCTTCAAGTCCCCCCAGTCCAATGTTCTTCTCATGAGTGTTTAATAAAATGAGGTGAACTTTTGGACTTGAGCAAAGGGTTTTGAAAAGGGTTTTGTAAGGTTTTCCATGGGGATTCTTTCCGCGGAAGTCCTTGTCACTTGCAGAAATGCCCGAGTTTCCTGCTTGGTCTTTGGGTATGATGCGGGTAGGTCTGTAACCTCCTCGCAAGTCAGGAGCATTGAGTCCCAGTTGTATGTATTTTCCATGAGGTTTTGGTAGTTTTGAACATAGTGATCAATTATGTTAAGACCACCAATTCCATCGTGGAGCTTCAAACAACGTAGTTCTCGACGTTCCCGCTATGCGGGGATGTTATTTCCGTTTCCGCAAGCATTGCCCAGAAGATCCTTCTTGGTTTCAATTCCCAGCGGAGCGCTAGGTATGTGAAGGGTTTTGCCTTAACACTGTACCTGTGCTCGTCTTACGGTTACTTTACTTCCAAGGTATTCCTGGCGTCAATTCCCTGCGGGTGCTAGGTATGTGAAGGGTTTTGCCTTTACACTGTACCCGCACCCGTCTTATAGTTACTTGGTTGCCGAGGTACTTGGCTTCAATTCCCTGCGGGTGCTAGGTATGTGAAGGGTTTTGCCTTAACACTGTACCCGCATCCGTCTTACGGTTACTTGTTCACCAAGGTTTTCTTGGCTTCAATTCCCTGCGGGTGTTAGGTATGTGAAGGGTTTTGCCTTAACACTGTACCCACAGCCGTCTTACGGTTATTTGTTTGCCAAGGTTTATTTGGCTTCAATTCCCTGCGGGTGCTAGGTATGTGAAGGGTTTTGCCTTTACACTGTACCCGCATCCGTCTTACGGTTACTTGCTTGCCAAGGGGTAAGGGGTATTTTCCCGCTTACTTTTTAATATTTTCAAATTTTGAATTTTGAAATTCGAAGAGTTGGTGAAAAGATAAGTCCAAACCTCTGAAACGTCGTGCGACGGTTTCTTCTGACTGTGTCAGGACGTGCAGGGAGTTATGGTGACGTGACAGAACATGGTCATTCCAGTTGCTTTTTCAGGCGCGTGGGCACGGGATTTCGGGCGCGTAGCCGCGAAATCTCTGGCATACGTCCTTGTGACAGATGTTGCCAGCTTGCTTTTGCCACGCGTCATAGTTTCATTGCACCTTTGATTTCTCTCTCTTCCGTATTAAATTCATCGCATTAATTGCGATTACTATATAAAGGGGGAGAGGGTTATTTGCAATTCACACTTTTCACTTTCATCTCTTCTTCTCAAGTAATTTCCGGCGAATTTTTCTGTTCAGTAAAGCATTACCCTGAAATCTCTTTTCATCTTTCTTCCACCATGTCTTCTCATGATGCTGATGACCAGAAGACTGCTGGCGAATGCCAGTGCTCTCTTCCTGTCGATCTGTACCAGTATATCGTCAGGAAGTTCATGCTCGAGTCTCTCGAGCCTGAGTTTCCTGAACCCCACCATACTGTGTACGATGCCCCTAGTGGCAAGATCGGGGTTTATGCTGCATTCTTTGTCTACGGAAACCTTAGGTTTCCGTTGACAAAGTTTGTGTACCATGTCCTGGAGAGGCACGGTGTGCACCTGACAGAGGTGCACCCCATGGCCATTGCCAAGGTCCGGCACTTTGAGTGGGTGTGCCGGATACTGGGCCTTGAGCCCCTCGTTGACCGTCTGATGACCTTCTACACTTGGAGGTGCATCCAGGGGTGGTACACTCTTACAACCCGTATCAAGGGTTTAAAGATTTGTACCACCGAGCGGAGTCTTCGCTCATGGAGAAGAGAGTTCTTCTTCATATCCGCTCGCGCCATCCCCATCGCCATGAAGTTCAAGAATGGCCAGGCGCTTCCGAACCTTCCCGCCCTCAACTACGAGGAGGCGGAATGGTTCTCGAAGATATCCCGGGTCCAGTCCCCGGTTTTCCGTTTTCCGGAGTCGGCGATGGTGATGCTGGGGATGAGCCGGGTGTGGAAGGCGGCGAATGCGGATAAGGTTCCGATCGTCCTTGAATATGGTTCGAACTCTGTCCCTTATGGTACGTCTTGTTTCATTTTGCTGACTTCGATTTTTTCTAACTTTCTTGTTGATTTCAGAGGGGAACGATCTTCAGTCGCTCCTGAACCCGCGGGAGGAAGATGGTCCCGCGCGGATGGGTACTCGTGCTCTGGACGAGAACGAGTTGCCCATCTTAGAGCAGACCGCGGGTCGGTTCGTGGAGGTTTACCCGCCAGGCCAAGAGATCCTGAGCCACCGACGGCCAGGTAAGCCTATCTTCTACCCTGAACCTCTCAATGCTGTGCCTGCTGCTGGAGTTGACATTTCTTCTTCTGAGGAATCCGCAGAAGGTCCTCCACTGGTGCGGAAGAAAAAGGCTGCCGTCGGGAAAGGCAAGGAGAAGGTGGCCTCTACGGCCGACCCGGTAGTCCTATCTGACTCGGAGTCAGATAGTGCAGAGGTGGCGGGGAAGCCCGGTGGTGAGGAGACCACCGCTCCGGAGGCTGTAGCTGTTACCTCCGGGGAGGCAGCGACGACGACGGTTACCGGTGTCAAGAGGCCGGCTCCATCGGGTTCGCCCCCGCTCGTCCGTACGTTCAAGCTCAAGAAACCCCGTAAGTACCCCCATAATTCTTGTCTAGATTTGTTGTTTCAAATAAATTTTTCTAACACTTTTGCTTGTGCAGGTGTGGATGTTGACGCATTCCAGGGTGGAGTTGGAGCAAGTATTCCCCCGCCAATGAGGGAAGGCTCGGTCAGCCTTCCCGAGGCGTCGACCCAGGCGTCTGCGCCTGCTTCCGTTGGTTCCAGCCTTCCTGAGGCTGTTCCAGCTGAGAAGGTGTCTCCGCCGGCCGTGAGTGCAATTTTTACAGCATCTTTCACGGAGCCGGCGGTTACTGTTGCTGAGGAGGCGACGCCAACAATGGCTACCACAGCGGCTGCCACTATACCTGCGCCACCGGCACCGACGGCCGGACCATCAGGTACGCGCCGGGCTTCCCGCCGATCTATGCCACCTTCCCATCTGCCTGACCTGTTGGATGGATTTCCTTTAGGTTCAGGTGATGGGTTTGGCGGCTATCGGCCTGTTATTGACCCTACAGGTACGTAGGGTTCTTTTTCCTTTGTATATTTTTGTCATCTTTTCCTAACTGCCTTTGTTTCTTTTGCAGTGTCGGATTCCAATGAAGTGTATGTTCCAAGATGGAACATACGCCGAGGAACAACCCTTCGCACCCCTGTGGAGTGCGTGGATTGGGCTCGCCACGCTGCTCCTCATGGTGCGTTGGGGGAAGCCATGGCTAGCTACCAGGAGGGTAGGCCAACCAATGAGCTTCGGGTTCTCCAAGCCCGGATGCAGCCCCGCGTCGAGCTGCTTTGTCGTGAAAACGACAAGTTAAAAGCAGCTCGCGCCAAAGAAATATCTGAGACGCGGGCTCTGCGGGAGGAGAACCGGCAGTTGGCCGCTGCCGCCGCCGAGAAGGAGAGAGCATTCAAGGCCCTCGAGGTTGAAGTCCAGGCGCGACTCGAGGCCCGCTCCAAGGCTGCCCAAGCTGTGAATGAACAGCTTCGGCTGGCTAAGGAGACTGCGCGAAACTCAACTGAGAGGGCTGCCAAGGCTGAAGCTGTTGCTGAGCCGCTTCGCGAAGAAAATGAGCAGCTTAAATGCAAATTAAAGGCTCTTCAGCATGCTCATGACGCCTTGGCAATGGAAGATGCCAAGAAGCTGCAGGAGATCCTTGACCAGAGGGGGGTGCTTGACCGCACTGAAAGGAAACTCAAAAGCGTCGAAGAGGCTGCCGCCAAGGAAGTTCAACTTGCCAACCTTGATAAAAGCGGAGCCGAACGTGCTTACAAAGAAAGTCACGCTACCCTCCAATGGCTGCTTCGAGAAGCGTTGCCTCAGGTATGTTTATCTTTTTCTTTACGCTTTCCGCTCGTAATTAGAAAATGTTCTAACTTGTATTCTTTTGTAGGTTGTGCGTCGGGTCCTTTCAGAGACCTCTTATGACGATGCGATGAGCGCAGCCCTCAACGCTTCTCATGAGGATGGGGAGAAGACTGGCTTCCTGCTTGGTCTAGGGTTTGCTGAGAGAGGCTTTCCGCCCTCCAACTTCCCTTTATTCAATGTTAATACTGAAGCTGCTTATGACCAAGCTGTGAACCAGTACGCTGCCTTCCCGCATCCAGTGGTGGAGAAGGTGAATGAAGCTGCTGCTGCTGATGATGGGCTAAACATCCTTAAGGCTTTCCTTGGGCAGCCGCTCTCTGACGGTGCTGGTCCAAGCGGAGGTGGCCCTGAAGCCTGATCCTGAAGATCCCTTCCCACTGCTAGGATAGACTTAGCTTTGTATAGATTTCTTTTAGGCGGGTAGTTACCCGGCCACTGTTGTAATATATCATTGAAATATACGATTGTTATTCCTTTCATTGGATTCTTTGCTTTATAAACTTATGACTTGCATACTTAGTTTAAAATAGCAATTTTCCAAGTGTTTAGAATAAGAACCTTTGAACGTGGTTGATGGTAGGTGTGAAGTTTTGCTTCCTCTTTCGTGATTGCGCGGGTAGAACCGTCACTTGCACTTAGGATGGCAAAACTTTACCCATACCTGACCTGTGTGTAGGTTTTTCTTACCTTTTTAAGAATTTTGTTTTGAACCGTTCGACGCGCGGTTGTCGATAGGTTAGTGTTCATTTTCCTTTCATGATTCATGCGGATAGACCGGCACTTTCATTTAATGGAATAATTGAACTCTTCTCCTTCAACTGACCTGCGTGAAGGTTTGCCACGTTATTGGGTTCGTGCGGGTAAGACCGCCTTCCCACGCAACGACTTCACGTAATGTGAATGCCGTCACCAGTGTTGGATAGTTTTAACCGTTCGACGCGCGGTTGTTAGGTTAGTGTTCATTTTCCTTTCATGATTCATGCGGATAGACCGGCACTTTCATTTAATGGAATAATTGAACTCTTCTCCTTCAACTGACCTGCGTGAAGGTTTGCCTGTTGAGGATGAGTTAACCTTTGAACGTGGCTGATAATAGGTGTGAAGTTTTGCTTCCTCTTTCGTGATTGTGCGGGTAGACCCGTCACTTGCACTTAGTAGGATGGCATAACTTTACCCATATCTGACCTGCGTATAGGTTTACCTTTTCCTCTTAAGAATTTTGAACCGTCCCACGCGCGGTTGTTGATAGGTTGGTGCAGTTCCCTCGAATGATTCATGCGGATAGACCAGCACTTTCATATGGTAACTTTTTTCCCCTTCAACTGACCTGCGTGAAGGTTTATCATGCTTTTTGGGTTCGTGCGGGTAGGACCGCCTTCCCATGCAATGACGTTTTTTGTAATTATGCGGTGAAAACCGGCATATTAGTGTGTACAAAAGTATAAATGTAAATCATCAGCTTCGACGTTTGAAAGAGAATCATTTCCATTAGAAGTGGCTCTTGGCCTTTTCTGTACAAATTGGAATTGATTACATGCAAACTGTGTAATTGAACTCCCTTCCATGTTGGGACAGGAGTGCCATCGAGCCGACACGCACCTGTTTCGGGATCTCGTTCTTTACGCAGCATGTAGTCTCCATATTGAAGCTGATTTTTTATTCGTGTTTACCCCAGCCATGGTTCCACACGCACCTGCCTGCCTGCTTAGCTTTTATTTCGCCACGAGGTGTGCGAGCGTCCCATCTCTGACGAATGTTTCGACCATGTCTTTTACGTCTATGCATTCTTCAGTGTTGTGGCCTTTTGTTCTGTGATAGTCACAGTACTTGCTCCGATCAGCATCGTGACGATGTCGGATTACTGGAGGCTTTGGCCATGGGAGCTCTTCAGTAGCAAATATGTCAGTGACGCTTTTGGTAAGTGGCGTCCATCTGGAGTTCCGGTGCAGCTTTACATTATCCCTTTCACCCAATCGGTGCTGTAAGCCGGATGAGGTGTCAAAGTTTACCCTTGACTGCCAAATGCCTTGCTTCCGTTTTTTGTTCAATCGGGCGGTGAGGACGTTGTCCTCTCTCGTCCTCTGGGTGTAAAGGTTTGTGCTCTGCGGAAGGTCTCTACCCAGTTGCTTCTCCGTTTCCGCATAGCGTTTGGCTGCTGTCATGATGCCATCCCATGTGGATGGCATTCCATCTTTACCCGTTAGGGTGCGGATAAGCTCTGGGTCCTGCGCGCCCTGGATGAAGGCTGCGCGAACAAGATCCTCGCTGATATTGCCCAAACTTAACTTCTTTGAGTTGAAGCGAGTGATGAAGTTTGGCAGAGATTCATCTTCTTCCCGTATGCATTTGAGGATTGTCCATTGCTCCTCGGTATACTTTCGCTGCTGGCTGAAGTGTTGGCTAAACTTCTGCTGGAAGTCTGCCCAGTCGTAAATGTGGTTAACCGGTAAACGATCAAACCAAACCCTAGCAGCCCCCACCAGCGTCATTTGAAACATGTAACACCACGTGGGTTCCGTCCAGTTGCTGACGGTTGCCCCTGCTATGAACCTGTTCAAATGGTCGTCTGGGTCGGACATACCATCATAAGTGCCTATGTTGGGCATTTGTTTGGCACTTTTTGGGGCAATTGCTTCCGCAATGTCCCTTGCAAATTTGGACGTTCCCGCATTTGCAACGTTCGGTCTGAACGTTTTGGAGAAGTCTCGTGAACTTCCACCTGTGCTTTTTGGTTTGAAGGCTTGTCCAAAATGCCTTCTCGGTTGGGAGTCCGTTTCCTTACGCTTCCCTTTTGCCCTATGGCGAGGGTTCGCGTCGGAGTCGGATTCCTCCGAGTCATTGTCCAAGTATTCTTCGAATTCGTCGGCCTGTTGGACGGAACGCAAGCGTTCGTCCAACTCAGCTTGGAATTCCTTTTGTCGTGCCTCCGCCCATGCCTTAACTTCATCGAGAGTTTGGCGGGGGAGTCTTGTTCGTTTTTCAAACTGGGTATCGGTGAATCCCAGTGGGCGATTATTTACTGCACTTGCCCCAGCTTGGGTAACTGGGGTAGTGTTCGTAAAATTTACTTCACTTGCCCCGGCTTGGGTAACCGGGGTAGTGTTTGTAAAAACTGTGTTGCCGGTATTCCCTCCAGTAGCTGGGGTTGTGGTTACCGGAGTTTCTTTAACCATCTTTCTAGAAGTTTGAAAAAACTGGAGAAAAATGAAGTTCTAGCTTTATGCACGGATGGCGCCAATGAAGAAACACTAACCAGACCCCGGGCAGATTACTGGTAACCTGGGGGTTGGAGAGCTGTTTCCCACGAGGGGTTAGACCCTTGGAAGATGGTTCTTCTGATAACCTGCAAAACAGACACCGTGAGCTCGTCACTGAGAAGGGGGGGGTTCCTCCTTGTGACCACCCTCCGGCGTGAGAATCAGACTAGATTGCTCTTTAAATATAAAAGTATATTAAGAGATTGCTAGAGCAGATATCAGGTATATTATGATAAGATAAGATGTTGTAAGATGATCATACCATTGGGGTATTTATAGCCGAAGGTAGGTTTCCAAGGGGTTTAGCCGGCCCAACACGCTACCAACTGTAACCTATGCACGTGCCCTGCCTGTGAGTGGTGGATAGGTAGCGGCTGACACAGAACAGGCGTGTCGTGCACTCTTCCTCTTCTGCCAACTACAGGCTAGGCACGTGGTACGGCAGGAGTTGGTGGGTAGGCGGCGGCTATTGGTCACAGTGCTGTGGCGTGCTGTCTGCCATGCTGCTGTCAGTGAGCTGTCGCATTCTTGGTCAGATCTTTTGTCTGTACCTCGTCAGGTATCACACAAAAGATCCTCCATCATACGGACTGGCTCATTTAGGCGGGAGTTTTCCCCCTCCCGCCTTTGCTCATTCCTTCAGGTGACACTGGGGAGAGTTAAGTGCCTTGTGCGTGTAGCCATGCTGCGCGGGTGGCCTTCCCTAATGGCTTGTATCCGAGGCTGCGGGGACAGGCGGAGTCCTTCACCATTGGGAGGCATTTCCTGCGGGACCAGCTTGCGTACTGCGCGTAAGGACGTTACGTCTCTGAGCATGGTTGGTCCTGCGGATCCAGTTGGTCTCTGCGCAGACGTCCCTGTTTAAGGTGAGTCTTGCGGGTCCAACTGGGCTCTGCTGGGACCTACCTCTTCAAGCCTCAATTGAACCATTTGGTGTTTAATATGAGTTATTGCGATTTGATTATAATCCGATGGTCGCGGAGATTAATACGAGTTTATTACGTCGTTAATGGTGACTTTAATCATGTATTATTGTTTAGGATTAATGACGATGTCGTTTAGAATGATTTAACGAGTCGAGCAACGTTTAACTGTGATGTTTGGTGTTCTCCGGCGCCAATTTCCGGCCGCCGGAGCTTGTCGCCGGAAATACGTAAGTAAGGGGCTGCTGCTGTTGCTTTTCCATTATTGTTATTATTATTATTATTATTATTATTATTATATTATATTTTTAAATTATTTTACACTTTCAGCCCTTCATGTTTCATGTTTCTTTTAAATAGAAGTTAAAATATAATATACAAAACGAACCTTGGACTTTAGAATGCTATATATACTTTATAAAAGTTATATACTTTGGTTTATTTTCATATTATTCCCATATAGTTCGGGGCTCGTTTAAGTATTCATGTTTGAACTTGGAGTTTCGTTAATGAACAATACGAATTAGATAAACAACGAATAACGAATATCACGCGTCGTAAATATTATTAAGTAAATAAACAATAATTATATATAAAATAAAAGAATTATACGAATACATCGAAACGTCAAAATGAATCGGTTGGCGAACGTATAAATATATACAACGAACTTGATTTACATTAATATTAATACATATAAAAATTGAAAATTTAAAATGGGTCGAGTTTTCGGATTTGAAAAGTAACGAATGTTACAGGACTTACAACTTTTAGAAATTTCGTCCTGAAATTAAAATAAAAATAAAATTAACAGAGAACAACTAATATACGCAGTTTTTAGAAATTTTAACAATTTTATATATTAAATTAAATAAAAATAACATCGATCTTTGAATGTCCCGAAAGAACGCTACAAATAGGAAATATGACAATGACACTTATATATAGGATGTACTAGCGGCGTATCCACCATGCCCTTATCATACTGTATTTACCCCGTTTCCCAAAATCATTCCAAGTTCCGAGTTATTTTCACACAAACGGGCTTATTATATTTTCCATGCGAGGACTTTGATAATTACGTGTCGACCCATAATTACCTCTATTGTCGGATGGTCAATATAACTTGCTCTATTGTGTGGTTTTAGGACATAGACCTTACATAATAAAATTCTCATACATAACGTTGAAAATCAAAAATAATGAATTTAAAGGGTAACAACATTACAAACATATTGATAGACCATTCAGGCCATGGACAACGCGAAAAACAATAAGTCAAGTAAATAAAATCATCGTGTCTACAGCAAGTAAACGATGTTGAAAACGAAATAAACGAGATAATGAAATTAAAGAATGAAATATTTAGAATTATAAACATCATAACATGTAATTGAAATAATGGAGTCGAAATAACTTGACATGTAAATATAGCATTTAACCAACAAAATATGGATATGTAACTTGATAACACATTGGGTTCGAGAATAGCTGAAATGAACGAAACTTGTAAGTATCAAAATATCATGATATTTAAAAAAAAATGACAATCTCCAATAGAACATCGATGTGACCAATGGCAACATTGGGATGAATAAACAATTATACCTTACAAACATGTAAATTGACAATAACTTAAAATGAAATTGATAAACAAAAATTTTAATATTAAAATATTGAAATCGATTAAGTTCGTGAAATTTTTTTTCCAATAGTAACTTTGTGCTTATCAAGTATATAATTAGAACTTCGAAATTAAAATAAAGTATTTGTCTTAGATTGATGAAATCAAGAACAATAAATGGTTCAAATAAAACATTGAATCGAAGAGAAGTATGAGAATAAACAAAACAATTTGTGAAAAATATAACATCAGATAAACTCAGCATGTACATGGGACACCGTCCCGGTTCTAAGTAAACGAATCCGTTTGGAGAGAACCGGTCACCGATAGTAAAGTGTAGAAATAAAATGAAAATACGGTTTCTATTAGGTAATATGTACACATACATGTTCATAGTTCCAATTTCCACGTAACGGTTACGTTGATGGTAAATTGGTCATAGATCACATAATTCGAAATAACAAACGTAAACCGATTTAATAAGAATAAGGTACGAATTTACGTGTCGTAAAATACAAACGAATATGGATCAAAGATCAATGAACAATCAAAATAAACTTCGTAAACAATATTCTAAAGACGTGGATGTAAAATCACTTTGGGTATGTCCGAAAAAACACGTGAAGGGGAAGTTAAAAAAACGAAAATTTTGCTTGTGACGCTTGTCTTCTCGAATGTCGGTTTATTTGGGGTAGGAGAGGTTGACGTGGGAGGTGGTGTCATGATTTCTTAGCCGAAACTCATTGTTGTTAATGAAAGGGAATGAAAATAGAACTTTAATCGGTTGTAAATCATGATGCTTTTAAATCTAATGGTGAAATAAAATTTATTTAGACAAAAAGTTTTTTTTTTTTAGCTATCGCAAAGACTTGGAAATTTCATTAAACTTTCACATAAAAACAAATGTTTTCTTTTGGCCCGTAGCCTAGGTAGAAAGGAAAGAAATGATTGTCAAGATATCCGACTTGTTGAATGAAAAATAGCCTTAAAGGGCTTAAGATTTGTTTGGAACAAGAAGTTTACTTTAAATATGGTTTGAATAAATAATTACATTATTATTAGTTGTGACGATAATACTAATAATAATAATATTACTAATAATAATAAATAGTATTAATAATAATATTGATACTGATGGTAATAAAAATAATGATGAAAGTAATGGTACTAATAATAATGGTGGTAGTAATATAATTAATGATGTTAATAACTTTAGTAGTAGTAGTAGTAGTAGTAGCAGTAGCAGCAGCAGCAGCAGCAGCAGCAGCAGCAGCAGCAGCAGCAGCAGTAGCAGCAGTAGTAGTAGTAGTAATAAATCATTTTAAAGAAAACTCATTTGACTGAAAGTCAAAAACAACCAAGGATTTGGGTTTAAACGCGAGGTGTTAGTAAAAGAGACAAAATGTAGGAATGTATGCAAAAGAAAATACAGACGAGTTTGATGAGTTTTGTAAAGATCTAAGTATTGAAACCGGGAAATCGTGTAAGGTCGACAAAGGATGCGAGGTTAGGATATTGCATGGCGGAACCAAGTCAGGCCTTACACAGTATAGCGGGTGTGCTAGGGTCACCACAATGATGGTAAGCTTGAAGCATGAGGTCAAACATGTGATTGAGACAAATGGTTAGGTACAGGTCTTGCAGATGGGCGAGTGGCGTTGAGTTTGGGTGGGTTTTAGCAATAAATGGTAATTGAATCTACCATAAATTGAAGTATATCAACGTTTCAGGGAAGTAAAGTGGTGGGATTTACACATACCATACAAAGGGTGTGCTTCATCGTGAGGCCTTTCGGTTGGGTTTAGTTTGTTTTTCCAAGAATGGTGCTAGGTTTTGAATTTAAATTTTTTGTAGCGATGGAGGTGGATGTGGTTAAACGTGGAGTGATCGGGATCACGGAGGCCATTTGCTTGATAACTTGGATTGTCATTTCGCGGGTTGAGTGCGAAAACTAGGTAAACGAGAAGGCGTGATACGAAACGTGAGGAATTTGCGTGACTTGGGACGTAAGTATAAAAACGACTAATAGATACATCAATGAAACAAGTAAAGAAAAGAAATCATATGAAACAAAATTTTAAATCGAAATTGTAATTCCCATGAGACGTCATGAGTTTTTACATTCAACAAACGAAAATCTAAGAAATTATTGAATAATCATATGGAATAAATATTAAACTTAACAATGAATTGTAGAAACGAATTGCAAATCGAGTGTTCATGTACCACCATAATTTTCTAAATTCTCAATTCTAAAACATAAGTGTAAATGAATATAACAATAAGGTAATCGAATTGAAATTCGACCATTCATATACCACCATGACCTTTCAAATTTTCAATTATAAAACTTAGTAGTAAATGAATAAAATAATATAGTAATCAAATCGAAATTCAACCATTTTTGAACTTTTAATTCTAAAACATAATAGTAAAATAATAAAGTAATCGTTTGAAATTCGGTTATTACTTTGCAAACTTTTAAAAGTTTAAGCCGTAAATGATCGTATAAATAAACAAAACGTGTCACAAAATTTTTAAAACTTAACTATTCTCGTATAAAAATGTGTAATTAAATCGAACCGAAAGCTGGGTATTCGAGTAAAGACTTCCAGCTAAAACACATTGTAAAACATAGAGGAGTGTAACCATATTCTTTTCACAAAGAGAACATGGTCGCGTTAGAAAACTTAAAGTTGTGATTCATATGGCGTTGAAAGTGGTATGCTTTGGCTTAATAGAGTTCATGCTCTTTCCTAACTCTCCAGGTAAGTAACCGGGTCCCACGTCTGATTGGGATTTATACGCATTGCTTATCCTTAGGTTTCAATAACCTTGGAGTCAAGAGTTTCGGGAAACAGGCACGTCCCCTTTACAGTTACTACATACCCACCATAACGAACCATCTTTAAGAGGAAGAAATATCGGGCAACCAAAAATCGAAAATCTGATTATTGAAAGTGAAAATCTTTGCGTTAGGCACAGGCCTTGGATTTGTGTGTGCTTGTGTAATTGAAGTAATTGAATCATCAGTATAATAGTATTTGTGTACATGAGGCATAAACAAATCAATAATAATCAAATAATATGCATTGAACAATCAAATTAAGCTCACATAATTTCTAATCATGCAACCTAAACAATTAAGCAAATAAACTATAACCAACTAGAACACTACGTCTAATGTTCTATCTTATAGTCACGGCTCTGATACCAATCTGTAACACCCCGGCTAAATCGGAAACGCCTGAGTGTGACATACAGATTGCTCAAAACACATGTGACACTATTAAGTGACAATATTATCATTAATTAATTTAAACATCAAGTACACAAGTTTGTAACATGAAATACATGAAAAAATATAAGAACAATTTAACAACTTGTTCATTTATTGAAATACCCTAAGTTCTAATGTCTTCTTCTTGTTTCAACTTCGAATAAATGTACCTGTAGCATATATATAAAATAATGTCAACTAAATGAATAGTTTGTGAGTTCACACAAGTTTTGATATAAGTACATAAAAATCTACAATTCCATGAACAAGTGTAAATGAGCAAGTAAGGTCCTTTCCAACTGGGATTGTGCACCAACGTGCTCAGATAAGCGCAAGTAAGGTCCTTTCCAGTTGGGATTGTGCACCAACGTACTCGGATAATGAGGCCCTTTTTCCACTCATAACAACAAATGTATTGAGCGCAAAGGGGGGGGGGCGTATGATCATACTATATTGAAGTAATTCCATGTGCAAGTAATTTTGAGCAAATAACAAGTAAACACACAAGTCCATGTAGCGAATTGTAGTTTGTAAATAATGAATAAACGAAATTGTAATTTGAATAGGATATATATGCTACCCCCAAAATATGTAAAAGCGTTAAAAAGGGGGTGTGAGAAACTCACCTTGAAGTTGAAGACAAACTTGAAATTAAACCGAAAGTGCGTAAATGAAACCGAAGGAATTGTACGTCATGAACTAGAATTAAAAGCACGAAATTAATATTAACTAACGACTTATAAATAGTAGATAACTCGGGTTGTCGGGATTTTGAATTGTTGTATGTACACTTTATTATGGGGTTGGGTATTATAATATGATTTTATACATTAACTAATTTTAACGAATTTATTAATGTATTATTAATCTAATATTAGTTTACATTACGAGTTTAAATAAGACTTGACGAGTTTGAATTATATAACGATCATAAATTATGGATCTTTAACGGAGTTTTAGCTTGAAAATAATTATGTTAGTGTATTATAAAGTTTAAAGAAAATAATAGTTTTTAATATAATATTGATTGGGTTTCTAACGAAAAACTTAACAGAAACGAAAGTTGGATTTGTAAAAAGCTTGGTTTTTGGGATGCAAATGCTAAAATATGATTTGAGACAATCACATAAAAGGTTTTATTTAGTTTTTAACAATTTTATTTGATTTATATATTTTTTATATATTTTAGTTTGGTTAGTATATAAAGGGAAAAAAATGATTTAACATAAAAATGAAAAGGAAAAACGGGTTGAACAAGGTTTGAACCCAGGTATTTCTTCCCACGCTAACAGGAGTTAGCCACTAGATTAGATTGTTAATTTTGTTATAATACAGAAACAAATACTCATATACTATAATACAAGTTCATCTTCTACATCATGAAACCCTAGATTTCAATTCGTTCATTTGGTTCCATGTTTGCTTAATCTTTGTTAGGGGTTTCGTTAATTGGCTAAAAACGAATCAAAAACGTATAACCATTACCTGTAATGATTCCAGAAAGACGATCAACGGCGAGTTGGCCGGACCGATATAATAATAACAAATAAGAAGTTATAGACTGTATTATAGATGAATACAAAGGTTGGTGTGAGTTTATACGAATGTGAGGGTCCTATTTGAAGAATAAGAACTTTTAGTATGCACGCAGGTGAGTAGAATGAGACAGCTGGCTTGAGCGGGGACACATGGCAGAAGAATAAGAGTCTGACATTTGAAGACCTGTTATATTTTATAAGTTATGTTTTGATTTGAAAGACAAGAAGGATGTTTTAAAACATGTTTATGATTTTATATGAGATGTTTATGAAATTTTTATGTTCCGCGTAAAGTTTTAATTAACTCTGGTATAAAGAACTGCGTTTATGAGTAAATCCAACGTCCAATGTGAGGCACCGGTAACGGGGCCTTACATCGATGTTTAACTAATATGGTATGAACGAATGTAACATTGTGAGGTGGTTTAATACGAGCAAAGAAACACCACAATTTGTTACCATTATTTGATTTATGGGATTTTTGAGTGAATCTTGAAAAAAGGTTAATAAAAAATGATCAACAGATTTCAATATCCGATGTCATTTTCTAGAAAATATTGGATCGATAAGTTAGAAACTAGTATATATATATATATATATATATATATATATATATATATATATATATTAATTTATATAAACTGCATTTAATTTATATAAACTGCATTGAGGTATGTTCCTAACTTAAAATGGTTAAAAGGGTGGTCATATGCCAAAGCATGTACAAAATTAACCAATTCACAGTTGTATGCTTCTATGTCTACCTTAATAATATTTTCAGATTTATATTAATCATGGCAAGATCAAAGTGTACGTTATTGTGTTCGTTTGTGAAACAATGTACTACAAACACAGAATTAAGACTACGTCTTTGCTTGCTAGAACAAATGGAGACACACAAACCATCTACAATAGTGACTAACAACAAGTTAGCCGTCCCGCCGTGTAGCTCAGTTGGTTAAGGAGGAGTAAAACTTGAAACAATAACAAAAAGTTAGCCATCGCTATATTCATCGGTCTGCTAGAAACTCAAGCTAGCTACTTCTATTTCACCTACCGACTTCATTGTTGGAGACAAATATATATGGCTGGACTCTCAACTTCGACTACCAGTCTTGGGCCCAAGGGAATGAGTTCGTCGTTGGAGACAAATTTAGTACGTAAAATCATTATCGTTGATCGATACATTATATCAAACATCACATAAAACATGTTTTAGGAGAAAGTGTGGCATGTTTTAAATTGGGTATTTTGTTGGTTCAATTTTTAGTTTACTCGGTTTAAAATATTTTACACCTGAAACTAGAAAACCAAATGGATTCAGAAAGTTCAAAACCGACCGAAAACCGAAGTCCAATTCCGTTAGGTTTTCAGCCATATAATGTTTTATATTTTTTTAAATATTTTCTTCAAAAAAAATTATTAAAACCAATATTTGTTATTGGATTGAGTTGGGCTAAATAAGATTGGCCAAACATGTAATTTCTTTGGGCTAAATGTTATTACTTAAATAGCCATGAATTGATATTAGACGTATCTGGTACGAACATAATTCGGGTTCCTAAAACCAAAATCCAAAGTCAGTTTCAGCCAAAATTCGATTCATATACAGAACGTGTAATTCAACAAAGTTTTAACCAGATTCGTTTCATTTTTAACTATTTGAAACCTGTGATAACCGAGAATAATTTTATTTTTTATTGTTTTTTTTAAATTGGAAACTATGCCTAAACGTTAGCGACACTAATCTATAAACGTGATGTCTACTTAATGTATATTGATCATACATGTCACACCCCAGACCACAGCCTGAGAGTGCGACACGAATGTTGATACTACATTTGTAAATAAATCAGAGTTAGGGTATTAAAAGCGGAAGTCTTATATTTATGTGGATTTAAAATGTAATATTTACATTACAAAAGACGGGATTATAAAATACTCGTTTAATGTATTACCTGTTTATACAAAAAATCAGTAGTTTATATTAAACCACCATTTCATAATATTTAACAAAATAATCCAAGCCATCAGATATCTTAAGCACTTCGGCATCCCAAGCAACTATTCTTGATTACCTGCAAAATGTTTAAAAATACGTCAGCTACACATGCTGGTGAATATGCTGACGCTAAAATATTTTCTTTTACTTGATTACACCTCGAGACACAACTTAGGTCCGGCCAATCGTGGCTTAGGAATAATCAAGCTTTAAAACAAACACAATTATAAACTAAGTATCACACAAGACACCCTGGCAAACATCGCAGCGTTCGACATTACTTAGGTACCATACGTATACACATGGTCAGTCTCACTCGGATGTAACTTAGGTCCGACCCATCATGGCGGAGTTCATGACCAAGTGTGGTGCGGTGTGCCCACCGACTTTTTATCACATATGTAATGATCCAAACAAACGTACACGGCAGCCTGAATGCTAGCGATTACTTTTGTTTATAACGTTTTAGAGACACGTAGTCCCATGTAATTATTTTCATTTAATTTTTGACTCGATTAAACAAGTTTATAAAGTTGGGGCGCATTCACCTTTTTCTTTTGGATCAGCTTCAATATACTGTCTGGGGGTCTTTCCCTTTTCTTTGCTATATCGCACCTATAGTACGAGTATAACTTTTTGTTAGTCGGATATACCATCCGGCTTAAGACCTCTAGTCTCTTTGTATAATCTTTACCTCGATTATATTTTCTTTATAAACCTTTAGTTCAAATCATTATTTCCTTTACTTTAAACCTTTAGTTTAAAAGTATCTTTTCTTTTATAAGTTAAACGTTTTTCTTTTAACTTATTTACTTTTCTTTTCTATATATATGATAAACCTCTAGTTTAACTTATTTTACTTTTTCTTTAAAACCTTATGTTTCTTCTTCTTTAAGAAACATATACTTTTCTTTTTACTTATTACCTAAGAACAATTATATTAAACTTAAATAATATTTATAACAAGGAATTATATTATAATCACTTTTCTTTCTTTTCTTTTCTTTGTTATGATTTCTTTTTGTTATTTATCGAGATATCGAGTATATCCTCGACTTAGGGTTTTAAGCCTTTCAATAATTTATTATTATTTTATTCGGGCATTATCCCTACCTTGGTTGGCTTATAGAAACCCTACACATTCGAGTAGCAATTCCACGCCATTTCGTTTTCTTGAACTTCTTGATCAACCCTCCCTTTGCACGTAAAACAATGCACTCCAATCTCTACGACACTTGTTGGCACGCTTTTCGAGGCGGATCGTCGGTACGTCTCGGGATGATTTTGTACTTTTATATAACATCGTCGGTACTTCTGTATTTATGGTTTAGTGGCACGAAACTTCGAGGTCGTGAGGGAGAGAGTATATTTTAGAGAGAGAAAGTGACTGTGGATTTGGGTTGAGAAGTGAGATAGCCCATAGCCTCTTTTTATAGGCTGATCAGGGGTCCCATCGCGATACGCGATGGCCCCTTGATCTGCTCGTTGTGTATCGCAACGTAGCCATGGACCGTAACTCCTAGGTTTGCCACGTGGCAGACGCTATGCCACGTGGTGACACATGGCGACACGTGTCTTGGCCTGTCAGACCACGTCATCGCGATACGCGATAACGTTGGTGTTTTGGTGATCGCGTATCGCCATCTACCCATTTCTTGGGTTTTCTAAACAGTCCCTTCGAGATACGCGATGGGATTGTATTCTAACCCGTCATGATCGCTATGGGTCAAGGAGACAGATTTTCATTTTTAACCTTAAAGTTTAGATTTTGGTATTTTTGTCCTTTAACTTTTGAAACTTGGCATTTTTGATATGAAACTTTCACGATGTTACAATACATATAGACTAGTTGTTTACTCTATTCATTTTGATCATACATATAGAAGGAAAGTCTAATTAATTTCATTTTGATCATACACATAGACAGGGAGTCTACTTATTTATTTAGTGGCACCTATCAATTTTCTGGAAAATTCTTTCAACAATGGGATAATGTGACACCCTGCATTTTCAGGTTAACTCCATTAACCCTAGCTCTTCTATTTTACACGTCATGCATAACATTTACATGAGTTAAAAACGAGTCACAAACATGAGTCTGTCAGTACGCGTTGGTGATTAATGTCGAATCTGATATGTTTAAATAACTCGGATATAATTATTATGTGCAAGATGATTTTATGTGTTACGTGATTTAGTACATTATGCTCGCTTAACCTGCTTTAAGTTATTATTTACAATAATACATCAAGTATATGTTTATAATATAATCTATGTGAAATAACACGTTAAATGTGTAACAACTCGGGTTTTCTTATATTATATTAACTCCCAATAACCGACCCGTTTTCGTTTTCGGGTAAAATTTAATCAACAAAGCATCGCATTTATCGAGGCATATATATTTTATTATTGTTTATTATACTTAGTTATTTTATCAAAATAACTTTTATTTATATACAAATTACACCCTAAAATTTAGTTTTAATCTAATATGGATCCATTCGGTACATATTAACGCAAGCTTTGCATTAGGTACAAAACGATATGAGGATTGAATTGAATGGTGATAATGGCAAGTGAAGCATAACGAGTGAATTTTGATGTAAGGTTTTTTTTCAAGACGTTGAGATTTTGTTGAGATTGATTGTTAATTTGATTAACAACATATAGTTGATATTTAAACTTCCGTTTGTTATTGTTGTTGTTATGAGAATGAGTAAGAGTAAATTTTTTGAATTTATTAGTGAAAAATTTATTAACAAGATTAAATTGATTGTATTTATGTTTTGGAAATTGATTGTATATTTTAGAGATCACGGGAGCTATCTCCTTAACTAAACATATTTTATTTTTCTCAATCGTACAAATCCTTATTTGATTTTTGGATTTAAACAACGTCAATTCTAATAATTTATTCATTTTAAGTAATTATTCCAATACAATAAAATATATCTTACCGTACTCCTAGTGTTGTCTATTGTCCTCATTTATCCCAACTCGTTTCACTCCCAACCCTGAGGAATCCTTTCCTTTTCAAACTTCCAAGATTTATAACCTTTGTCAAAAGAAGTTTTAGAAAGTTTAATATTTTATTAAATCAACTCAAGGATTCAATTCATTTGTAGCAATATTTTACACAATGAGTACCTTCTATTTATAACCAAAATATATTAAAACTCTTGTTTTCTCAAAATCGTGTTTTTCTAAAGTTTTGTAACTCACACGATGAGACGAGTTATGTGGAACATCCGACGACGTAAGTAATTATGGAGGCCTACATAATTATTGAAGTCCTCGCATAGAATTCATAATTTGTGTAATTGTGTGTCATACTCTTGAATCGAAAGTAGATGGGATAATGGTACAAATGTAAAAAAGATAAGGACATGGTGGATACGCCGCTGGTACATCCTATATATAAGTTCCCTTATCGAATTTTCATTTGAAGCGTTATTTTGATTATTCAAAGTTCTGTGTTATGATTAATTTTTAAATTATATTAAAAAAAATTCTCTCCTTTCCTCAAAATTTAATGGTGTTGTTATAGTATTCTCTAATTTCATGACGAAATTCCTTAAAGTAGGGGAGACTGTAACAACTCAGGTTTTCTTATATTATATTAAATACCAATAACCGATCTGTTTTCGTTTTCGGGTAAAATTTAATCAACAAAGCATCGCATTTATCGATGCATAAAAATTTTTGTATTGTTTATTATACTTAGTTATTTTATCAAAATAACTTTCATTTATATACAAATTACACCCTAAAATTTGGATTTAATCTAATATGAATCCTTACCTAAAGTTCAGGGGCCTTTGTGCAAATTTGTAAGATAATTATATTATAACCAGATCCACAACCCGCCGTTCACCATCGATCTGTAACTCAAACTGGTAATTGTTATATGATTAGAGTACGTTTTTAATCTAGTATAAATAACCCTAACATTAATTATACTATAGTAACGGATTAATCAATTTTGATTTTAGGGTTTATTATCAGTTTGGGGGTTTTAACAGTTATTATATTTAATAATTCTTTTTCGGTCTTATACCAACTGGCTTGGTAGCACAGTTGGCTGGTGCTTGTGTGTTAAGACTTGAATGGCAGGGGTGCGGGTTCGAATCCCCCTAGCCCGTTTTGTTCCTTTTTTTGGTTTAAACCTTTTAAAATTTACATATACATACATACATATATATATATACACACAGACATATTAATTACCTAATAATATTATAAATTTAATAAAAGTTAATAATTAATTTGTATTTACAAAAAAACGACTTACAAACTATTCGTTTTCCGAATCATTTCAAAAACCATGTGTGTGTATTAGATTATTACAATTAAGAAAAGTTTTAATATTAGAAAAGAGTTTTTAGCTAAAATGTATATTCTATATCATCTTGTTGATTAACGTATTAAAAATATAGTATTTTATAAAAAGATCATACTATTATTTATTAGTTATCATTTATTATTTACAATATTAATACGATAGAAATCTGTATTCATAATATATATATATATAGTAGCCATTCCGTTTTATTTTTTTTATTTTAAAAAAAAAAAGGTTAGATGATTATTATATTAATATTAACAATAAATAAAGCGTCATTTTATTTAATCAACACTCCTAAACTAACGTATTCTTGTCATTACGTCTCCTTGCAAACTATTTATGAACATGTTTTATGTATATATATTTATATTATAACCAAAAGGCATTCAGCCTTATACTCACAGAATTTACTGTAGCAACACCATACAAGTATTTAAACAGTTAGTACAACTTTGAAGCATAATGTTGCCACGTTGTTTGTATTTTGTGTGTGGTCACGTGTCAACAATACCCACCACAATTTGTTTCATCAGACCATGGATACAGAAGGTGCTAGAGAGAGAGAGTCGCTTCCATTCCAGAATACAACTACACTGCTTTGTTTACTAGACTCCATGAACCCTAATTTCTCATCCCGATATCGAATTCATCTTTCCGTCAGATCGTGTGTATGATTGTTGCAGGTAATCGCCAGGCTTCATCTCTTGACGATTGGGTTATGCATTTGATTGATTCTTTTTGTTGTAGTTTTCATATTTTGTAGATGCTATACGGCTAGGGTTTTGATCAAGGGTTCGTCTGTCTGGCAACCGACCTGATCAACAGTGATGAGGGATATAGATACATTCAACATGCCGTTACAAACACATAATTTTGGTGGAAACGAAGATTTCAACAAAGGCTAGGGTTCTAACGACTTATCCAGTTACTGTTTACATTTTGGTTGCTTTGTGTAGTTGATTCTGATTTGGATTTTTTTTTGTTCAGGATTGTCGACGCAACGAAGTTCAAGTATTTAGGATCTTTTGTACAGAGCGATGGGGAATTAGACAGTGATGTGACCCACCGAGTTCAGGTAGGATGGTGTAGATGGAAAGCAGCCACAGGTATATTGTGCGACAAGAGTTTCCCGACTAAACTAAAGGGAAAATTCTATAGGGTGGCAGTTAGACCTGCAATGCTATATGGAACAGATTGTTGGGCCATCAAAAAGGCACAAGTGCGGAAGATGGAGGTAGCAGAAATGAGAATGCTACGTTGGATGTGTGGGCACACAAGGCTAGACCGAATAAGAAACGTTGTGTTTCGCGAGAGATTAGGGGTGGCGAACATAGCAGACAAGATAAGAGAGTGGAGATTGAGATGGTTTGGACATGTAAAGAGAAGACAGACGACGAATCCTGTTAGATCCGTAGAAAACATTACTATAGAGGGGAGGAGGGGTAGAGGACGACCGAAATTGACTTGGGATGAGAGGATTAGGCATGATTTGATAGACCTAAACCTCTCCGAGGACATGGTTGAGGATTGGAATTCGTGGAGAAGTAGAATTAAAGTTAAGGATTTTTAGAGAGAATTGAATACCTTAGGGCTTAGACTTAACTTATTTAGTCCACATACCATAATGGTATTTCCCTTGCATATATTATTATTATTATTATTATTATTATTAGCTTTTATATAGCTGTTAAACTGTGATCTTATTATTAATATTATATAATAATATTAATATTAATATTAATATTATTATAATTAGTAGTAGTTTTTATATAACTGTTAAAATTTGATTTCCTTTATTTTGCTTTATTTTCCTTTATTTTGCTTCATACGCATGTTCTTAGAGCCGAGGGTCTCTCTGGAAGCCACCTCTTTATTCTTTTGGATAGAGGTACGGTGTGCCTACATCCCACCCTCCCCAGACCCTACTTATAGCTTTGCTGTCGGTGGGATTTTACTGGGCATGATTGATTGATTGATTGATTTTATCTTCGTCTATTCGAACCAAATGTACGTATTCCATCAAAATGAATTGCATCAGCTTTAAAAGGTACATCTGCTTTCTGATAAACGATATCTATTAAAAACTGATCTCTGATCCAACAGTATTGCAGATTCAATGTTGATCCTTCATCCAAAATCAAAATTGAATTTTAATCCAATTAGGCTTCTACATCGACAATGGTGCACAACTCCTCAAGGTTAGTTCTTGCCTTATTTTTATATGGTGATCTACTGATTTTACATGATTCGATTGGATTTCTTGACACATTTTCTCCTAAGGTAGTTGTTGGGGTGGTTGCTTATGTTATAACGCCACGTAAATTTCGATACTAGAACAACGTTTGGGTTCAACATTTTAGTGAATATGTGAAAAAGAGGTTCTACACTCCACAGGGATTCATATATCTATATGCAGGTCAGGTGTATTTTATTTTAATAAAACTTCATTGGTCTTCAACTTCATAATGTAGTAATTAACAATAATATATTAAATGCTTTTTTGTGTAGATTAAAGATAATCTTGCTGGAGATTTTAGAAGCATGCACAGACGGATCATGGACCTTTTCATATTAAGATCGGTTTGTATACAATTATTTATACAATTTATTGGAAAATAACAATTTTCTTAATAATTTTTTCATGGTCCTGATTAGTTAAGGCAAAGATCTTAGGAACGTGTTCTCATTTTCTTTTTCACATGGTTTTCAAAAGGGAATGATCTTAGGGATCTCCAATTAGTGAAATAATTTTTTTAATTACTAAGATTGGGAATTTGTTAAGGTTCCAGGTTGATGTCTTACAGCCATTAATTTCATTATTTTTTACTTTATTTTACAATGGTTTCAAACAATTTGAAGCAATTGGTTTACACTTATCATGTAACAACCTGAACTGTCTGCATTTTTTATGTTCTCAAGAATTGACATTTTCCTTTGTAGTTACATGTTTTTTCTACATATTTTGTTGCACACTTACAGTTTTAACCAAACAGATAACGGGTCGGTCAACTAAACGAGTAAGATTAAAACCCGTTAGCTTGGGTCAATCTGGTCTAATTTTCGCTGAACATATATAGATTTATTATAAATTTATTTGTTGACTAGATTGATTTAGAAGGTTTGACCCATTTCATGTATAACTTTGATCCGTTGACAGTTACCGAGACTTTTGGTGGCTTCACTTGAATAGTTTTATTTAGATTGAATTAGGTTGATTTTGTTGCATAAATTTGTATACCCTTCTGATTTGGATGGTTATTTATTTCAAAATTTTTTGCAGGACACGTACATCACTATCGCCATCTGCTACTCCATGGCATGACATTGGTACGTCTACAGTCTACCTCAACGACTTCTTTAACTTATTGTTTAAATTTGGGGGGGGGGGGTTTATTTATTATTTACCTTTTAATTTATTTGATTTGCAAGTGTTACCGTGCCAGTGAAAATTGTCCATTATTTATCTTTTAATTTCTTTTGATTAATTTACCGGCCTTCTGTTCTTTCTAGCAACATTTGGTTTAAGTTGAGACCTCTTTGTTTCCTCTTAGTAATTCAAGCTCAACATTTTTAGGTTTGCTTTTGACTTGAGACCTCTTTTATGCTTCTTAGTAATTCAGTCTCACACTTTTTCAAATTCTAGACTAGAATGTCATTTTCTTTTATTTGAAGACTTGATCATGGCATGGTTTGCGTTGATGACGGTTTAACAGTGTGGGCGTGGACTTATAAGTATTGTTCAAATGAATCCCATCATCGTATTCTACACAATGTCTTTTGCCTTTTAAACAAATGCAGGAATCATGTAAAATGAAATCGAACCGTTTAAAATTTTTACTAATACCGAATTACGTTGTCAAACGGGTTGACCAGCCATCTAACTTCCACACTATTTATATTATTATGTGCAGTGTTGAAAAGAGTGAAAATGGAGGCGCTGATCTATCCCTAAAGTTTCCATGATTTGAATGGCTCATGCTTAGAATTCCCAAAAGATTACAACAAGATCTGAAGAAATATGAGAGATGAGATATTGTAACTATGGTATGGCCCTGTATGATTTACTTGCACGATTAGTAAGAAAGGAATTGTGTCATCGGAGGGTGCTTACAAAGTAATTATAGAAACGTGTTGCATTCTTTTTTGGGTTTCGATTAACTTGAATTTGTGATAAGTTGTTTTTTCATTACATTTAAATCGAACTCTTTTTTCACATCTTCATGCCCTCACCGCAACGTGGAGATCTAAAACTCGGCCCGCCACAACGCGCGGGTACGGTTACTTGTTATTTATATAATATATAAAGGGTTATGTATTTATTTTAGATAAAGCCGATAACGAATCCGATTTTTATTAAACTTGTAAAATATATTCGTAACAATTGAAAGTAAGTATTTATATACATATTATATGTATAATTAATTATTTAAATATTTTTGTTGTATTTATTCGAATAACTATAAGTTATAATTTTTTTAAAATGATAATAATAATGATGATTTGTAATAATAACAATAGAAATCCATTCGATCAATCAATAATATTATAATCCCAAACTTAACTCAAATAACCTCGAAATCCTAAATTTATTAGTCGTGTTAATCTAATTAACTCATAATATTATATTATTTAATTAGGAATTAATGACGGTAAATCCCGAAGGATTTCATCTTTCTCGCATCATCCTCATTTATATTTTGTTCATTCGATCACGTGAGTATCACATTCATTTTTACTGTTTAGGGGACACATGCGTCACTATATATTTTTTATTATTTAATACGCAAATTGCAACTGTTTGTCACGTGTGTTTAACGATTTATACCTTATGTGTTATATGCTTATATGTTCTATTTGAATCGCATTTGGAGAGGTCCAACATAATCTCAAAACAGTATGATCATACGACCGTCGTAATAGCTATCATCCAGTTTATCTGGCATCGTGCTTATTGACAGCTCATTACTTGCTTGTTTGTTAAATTTCCTATCTCATTTCACATTGTTGCATTTTTATTTATTATTATATATACACCAAATCTGGTGTGCTACTCACTCAACCTCGTGTTGACAAAATCTATTGTATTTTTAACGCATATTCAGGTTATCGTATGATTTGATGAATTCTAGTTGGTTCGGAAGAAAAACTTAGGATTGCATGCTAGAGAGAGTAAAAAAGATTATGAATTTTGATATATTTGTTTCGTTTTAATTATTTGAATTATAGATTTTGTACTTGAGAATCTTTGGATTTTATTGGAATTTAATTTAATAGATATTATAATTTTAAATATTGCATGATAGTACCTTGAGAGCTGTGAATAACCAGCTCACGCCCTGACATTTCCGCCTTAGGTTAGGGTGTGACAAAATAATTATGTGCTTGTTGTGTGAAATTTCGATCAATTGTGCATAACTTATAGGATTTCGGCTTTTACAATAATAATATTTTACGAAATAACAAGGCTTTGTTTTATAGACTTATGTTATTATGTTAGTCATAATGATTCATTATAATCCGGTTCGATGTTATTAAGGTTCGTTTGTACCAAAACTTTCTCACAAAGGGACTATTCTTGTAATTATTGATTAATATAATATTATTAAAAAACCCAGCCCTAGTCCCCCAACAAGCCATCGACATCATCTATCCCTCCCTCTCTCATGATTTAAAGCAACAAAACCTAATTCATCTTTAGTTCAACCTTAATTCTTGCAATTGGTGCTGTCTTTGATTGATTCTTATCATTCCTTATGCTAGTTGGTAATTTTATGCACTGATTTAATGTTTTTGATGAGTTGTTATGAAACCCAAGATGTTCAATCTCTGTAATATTGATTATTATTAAGGTAATTGATGTATTAAAACCCTAGGGGTGACATAAACATGTTAGGGTTTGAGTTTTGATGATAACAGTTTGCTGACAGATTCATTCTCGTTTATTGATTGGTCTATCACATAATGTTAAACGATTATTATTGATCGATTTTTTATTGTAGTATATAGTATTCTGAGTCCAGTTTCCAGAAATGAAAATTTTGTAACTTTTAGACGAGATTTGAATAGTTATTGTGATTTTACAAAAACATGTGTCAAAGCTGATGCAGTGAGTCGAATTCTGGTTTGTCTTACCGACATCATAAATCTTTTATGACAAGTACAGATTGGTTGGTTCCACTTCTGTAACATCAAATTTTGAGTTAGTATTCTAACCCAATTGACCTTGCTTGATTTGGATTAGTAGTTTGGCTTAGCCAAGTCAATAAATTTTGTTGTGTAATCTGCTGAACTGTTTGTGCCTATCTGCAATAATTGAATTATTGTAAGCTTTGTAAACATGATAAAAAAAATTGTTTAAGAAACCTAATTCATATATTCTACAGTTAAAATTTTGTAGAATTTATCTCTAGGTTATGTATAGTGAATAAAATCAGTTTGTACATGCTAGAATCTGTCTCTTGAACTGAATGATCATAAGTTAAGTTGAATGATGAATATTTGGTTGCTTTGCCATGATATGATGTGTGGATATATGTTAGGACTTTTTGGTAAATTTGAAATTACTTATTATCACCAACGATTCATCGGTTCAAGTTTGTGGTTGTGTGTGAGTCCATATGTGGATCTTAGAGTCATGTGTTGTTGAACACATTCTCATAACTTAAACATTTGTACTAGGTAACGGTTAGTGAGTCAAGTGAATCCTTTTGGTTTTGAGAAAAGTCTATTACAAGGACACTAGGTGAGTTCATGCATTTTCCTTACTTGTTTACTGGATTGAAAACACAAAACTATTTTCGTATACTTGTTTTCTGGATTTAAAACACAAAACACTTATCATTGTTTTCTGGATTGAAAACACAACAATATTCGTATACTTCTTTTCTAGATTGAAAACACAAAACTTTTCCTTACATGTTTTCTGGATTGAAAACACAACATTTGCTTATACTTGTTTTCGGGGAGAAAACATGGATATACTTACATACTGGTTTTCTGGAGGAAAACGCAGCGACTTGTTTTGGATTTATGTAGTTTCTTATATACCACAAGTTTATACTAGATGCCCTTATATCAATTAAAGTCCTTACATTACCTTGAACCGATAGGATGGGATCGCGGGGTTATATGGAGTAGTACTACTGTATTTGACAAACCCCACCCGGGCTAGTCGCGCTAGCACAGCTGTGATGTCGTAAAACGGGTGTTATATTTACCTAACTTTTATATGCTAGTGTTGGTGATATACCTGGTAAGAAGGCATATATACAGTCAGCTTCGGTTCAAACGTCTAGTTGCTTGTAAATGGGTTAGCTACCCTGGTATTTTTGAAAAGTGCTATATATAATTACACATACATTATTATGCTATGTATATAGAATAAACTATACATACTACTTTTTACTATAACTTATGAACTCACCAACCTCGCGTTGACCCTTGAGTATTTATGCTTGCCCAGGTTGTTAGATGTGCTTAGGAGCGGGTTGCATTGCATATGTCAGGAGTCACAGTTGTCGCATGAACTTTTATTTCACATTATTTACATTTGATGGGTTGTGTATGTTTGAGCATGTGGATTATTTTAAACCATTCACTTTACGCTTCCGCAAAACTTTATATTTAGCATGGTGTGGTTTTTTTCTCTCGTGTTTGAATGAGACCTAAATAATATTTTGAATATTTTGAATTGGATGTTTGGTATAACAAATGAGCTAGACCCTGGTATGTCACACGGCTCGCGGTTAAACTATGTTAGTAGAAAAATGTGGGTGTGGCAAAACCGAATAATTAACACTAACACCCTTATTGGATCTAGTTCTATTATATATATGATACATTATTGCCCCGCATTAATATGAACTAACGATTTTTTTGTTTCCAGTATTCAAGTACCCGGTCGTAAAACACAATGTGTTCAAAGTTGATGCAAACGGTCTTCAACAATGTGTCGCTTCAATTGGCAATCAAACATTGGCAAGTGGATATGATGTTATAACGTTTACTACCCCTGGAAAGAAATGGTACATTTGTTGTTTCGGAACACATTGTAAGAATGGTGGAATGAAGTTAGTCATTGATGTATTACCTTGGTCACCACAACCAGTATCCGCACCCTGCCCTGTACCTTCTAGAAAGGTGTTAATCGTCGGAGATGATAGTGGTTGAACTTCGAATTTTAATTTCCAAGCATGGGCTATAGGAAAAGATTTTTTTGTTGGAGACACATTAGGTACATCAAACCATCATTAATCTTGATCGAAAATCGTACACACTACTAGCAAAATTACTTTCATCAATGGATTTTCAGTGTTCGTCGTTGATCCATGGGTGATTACCAGCAGATCTACGAAGGACCCTTCAAGCAAGTTTAAAAAAATTGTTAATATAATAGATTTCACAGTGATCGTCGATAATGCTAAATAAAGCTCTTAGTTTTAACTAATTCGTCAATTTTGTTTGTCAATTGCTTAGTTTCTGACTAAATAACATTGATGTATAATGGTCGGTATTGTTTGACACCTACAGTCTCAAATTCGTTTTTCCTTGTTGTTTTGTGCATTGTTTGACCTTTTTAACATACCCAATTGTATGTAAACTATTAAAAGAATCATTATACCCAAACCCTTACTCTTTCCCTATATAAACAAGACCATTCCATCTTCTTTTGGTTGCTTCTTCTTCTCTAAAAACTCTCTCAATCTAAGATCCAAGTATCCTTTCTTCAAGTTCTTAATTCATCTTCCACATTAATGCTAACCTTGTTTATAACTAATTCTTGTTACTTAAAGATTGTTATCACAATATATATATATAATATTTACCCCTTGTTTCCTTCGGCTTTCACTTCTCCGGTCATGGTCGGTTGAGGTGAAATGCTTATAAGGCAAGGCTACATGGAGGATTATTGCAATCCTTGACTAACTTTATAACTTGTTTAATGTTTACTAATATTGTTTAGTTTTTGTTTATTTTAGTTTGTAAACTCATTTTTGTAAGTTCCATGGTGTTGGCTATGTAGCCACCATTTACGGTTTCATTCCGAGTCACGCCGAACCAAAACCGAACTCTCGTTTAAATGCTTTATATTTAAAATGATTTACTAATATGTTACAAGTAAGATTTGTGTATTATAATTACTAAGTTCATTTTAATAAGTTCTATGGTATTGGGTATGTGGTTACCATTTTCGGTTTCATTCCGAGTCAAGCGCCGAACCAAAACCGAATTCTTGTTTAAATGCTTTATATTTAAAATGATTTACTAATATGTTACAAGTATGATTTGTGTATTATAATTTCTAAGTTCATTTTAATAAGTTCTATGGTTTTGGGTATGTGGCATCCATCCTCGGTCTTATACCAAGTCAAGGACCGAACTAAGACCGAACTAAACCGGGTTCATCCACTTAAGACACACTAGATGTGTTTTGGGCCACCGAATCTCATTTTTCTTTAAAACTATATTATAAAACTAATGATACTTGTTTTCTCAAAATACTTGGCATGTCGGCTCCAACTTGATTATATAAAAAGTTTGGATCGATAAAACCAAACACTCGCTTAATGCATGTTAAGGTTCTTCTCAATAGAACTACAAACTTGGTTAAGTTTACTTTTGATTTTATTGAGTTAACTCATACACATTTATCACTTTGGAGTGTCGGCTCGGACTTGACTTATTATTCAAGACCCGAACCGACTAATCCGAACGCTTGTAAATCCCGTTTTGGTATCTATATAACAAAGGGTCTTGCAATATTGCATTTATACCCACATAGTAACTTAAAATAGGATAAGTAAATCTAATGAATAGAATACTGAGACTCGATTTTGAGTAAACTTACTTTTCAAAAACCGTTACTTTAATTTCTCAAGTATTTACATTTTAAACCTCAAACTTTGATTAATTACTTAACTTATCATTTTATTTTACTTTAAACTATTTCAAGACCATCTTCTAAACTGAAACCCTTTTAATCTAGACCTCACTCGTTGAACTAATTATCCCAGTGTATCACAAACAACCCTTCGAGTTATTTGTTTCACGTGAGTAATCACACTCCCCCTTTTTATGCTTTTATACTTTTGGGGGTGGCATGCATACCATATTCAAACTTACTTGTTTTATGACCTCATTATCAAACCCACAATTCAACATTATGTGTTTGTACGAATACTTGCTCGATCTTTGTTTATGCCTTAATTTGATTATGTGCACGAGTGTTGTCACACCTTGGTTTAGGGCATAGGCATGTGACCACAAGTTGGTACCTGTTTTATAAATACATCAGAGTTGCGATTTATTTTAGCGGAAGACTTTTGGTTGAATAAAATATTAAATTATTTAAAAAACTTCTCGGATAATAAATACCCGGTGTTTGATTTATAAATCTTGTTTAAATATTTTTTCAATATTTTAATAATTTAAAACTGAGCCATCATTACCTTGCGAGCATCTAACTCCATGAATGTCTATAACTCCCTGAAATGTGGGGAAAAATACTTCAGCTATATGTTGGTGAACACATATGACTCTATAAAATATTTGAATGACATTACAATACAAACATAGTTTTCTCGACAATCTCAGCAGAAGCATTTCTACTTCCGGTATATGTACCACTGCTCTATACACATAACGGTATTCTCCGAGCCACGAGGCCCTGTACAGAGAACTAGTCATGACCGTTTAGCCTGCGGCTACCTAGCCTTTGACTGATTAGGCTTAACAGTTATGTTTGGATCCAGACACATGCATATTCGGTCTGAGTTGATTTTATTCTCTACTTTGTATTATAACGTTTTAGAGATCATGTAATGTCATGAAATCATTGACTGACTCGTTAAGACAAACACCTGTTCATCTTGTCGAGTATAAATATATTTTGATTGACTGAAAAGGTTAACGTATTCACGTTATAAAAGGTTTGAACGTATTCACCTGTGATTGTCTGTTTTGAATGATATGGTGATCTTGTTTGAAACCTTGACTGTGAATGAATGAATGATTGATTGATTGACATATAATAAAATAGGTATATAAATATCTGGATCGTCTTTTGATCCAGCTATAGACCTTTAGTCTAGTTTTGATAGCTTTAAACCTTGATTGATCATTTGTTTGAATAAAATATTTAGACCTGTAGTCTTTCTGTTTATTTACTAATCATATGCTGAGTTTCTTCTTCATGAAGAAACATCTATAATCTGTTTCTTCTTCAAGAAGAAACATTCATTGATTGCTATCTTTGTATGTAAAATATTATGTTTCTTAATCATGAAGAAACAAAATATTAACTATATTCCTTGTATATAAAATGTTACTTTTCTTAATCGCGAAGAAACTATATATCCTTATGAATATAAAATTTGTGTTTCTTAATTGTGAAGAAGCATTACTATAATCCTTTGTATGTTTATAGCTTTTAATTATGATCATGGTTTGGGCTATACCCTTGACTATGGTCTAAGCCATATAATGATAATAGAATAATGACTTAGGCAGAACTCCTACCTTACAAGGGTATTTGAAGTTATATACCTAAGCTTCTACGAGCAACACTTCTACTCCTTATTTCATACTAGAGCTTAAACTGTTGGAACCTCAGAGCTTAGCACGAATTTCGAGGGTGGCACGCAAAACGAGGTGACATAGTGGTTGTCGTGTTGTGCACGTACTTCGAGGTAGAATGTCGGGTTATTTTCGGGTGGCACTCATTTCGAGGTATCGTCAATGTAAGGCACGGATTACGAAGTGATGATTGTCAGGTCGGCACTAAAACCGGGGTAGAGAGAGAGTAATTCTAGAGAGAGAAAGTGAATTGGTGTGAGAAAATGAGGTGCCATGAACCCCTATTTATAGGCTGATCTCGCAACCCATTGCGATACGCGATGGGTCTTGGAAATCCCGTCGCGTATTGTGGTGCCGCATTTTCACCGCCGCCATACCACAAGCTGATACGTGTATGATGAGTAATCAAGGTCCATCGCGATACGCGATGACCTTTGTCCTGGGCTCATCGCGTATCGCGATCTCCTACTGGATTTAAATTTTCCTTTTCAATCCTTTATCTTTGGTAACTTGTCACATCTTGGTTTTTTTACCATTTTTCAAAAATACTAAGGCGGCTCTCAAGCAGCTCGCGACGATGCGAGCGTGCGAAATGCGCCATCAAAGAGCCACATTGTGCCCATCGCCCGTGCCCGTGCGCTTCGGGTGCTTCGCACCCTCCACTAGGACCACTGGGTGCATGCTAGGCATAAAAGAACATTACTATGAAATTTTATCTCTTTATAAAGAGCTTCCAAATCTTTACCACTTTCCATGTGGGATGGATTTTAACTTCCTTATTTAAACTCATGTGGAATGCTTCCACTTTCTTACATCTTTCAATGTGGGATGAAATTTCCTTATTCCATAAGATAACTTCATTTATGGAATATTTTTATTTCCTTATCAATTTAATTTTATTTTCTTTATTTAAATTTTCTCATTACTTATTTTAGAGAATAATTTTGATCCTTCAACTTTACTAAGTTGCCAAATTTGGACCAAAATTTTGGGGATGTTACAAGTGTTTATTTTTATGTTGTTGTTGGAACGCAATAAGTATGCTCATACGCTCGCCTAACTACTTAGCCTTGTGCAAGTAGCATAGGGCATCATTATCCAAGTATGTTGGTTGTTACCAAGTAGAAAGGATCCTCATTCTCCGAGTATTTTGGTTGTTACCAAATAGAAAGGAGCCACAGTTATTTGCTTTACATTTATAATGGTTGTTGCATTATTCTATTTACACATATGAATTGTGATTTTTGCCTCATTATATACATACGTCAAAACTAGTGTATTGCTCACCAACATTCATGTTGATCAAATTTATTTTATGCATGTTGCAGGTTTACTATTTGATTGCTTGTGAAGATTGAAGACTCGTCACTTAGATCATACCTTTAGGATACTTTAACGAATGTTTTGTGGACATAATTATTTGTATTTTATTGTGAAAGGATCCTCATTCTATTTGTATTTTACCAAGTAGAAAGGATCCTCATTCTCCGAGTATTTTGGTTGTTACCAAATAGAAAGGAGCCACAATTATTTGCTTTACATTTATAATGGTTGTTGCATTATTCTATTTACACATATGAATTGTGATTTTTGCCTCATTATATACATACGTCAAAACTAGTGTATTGCTCACCAACATTCATGTTGATCAAATTTATTTTATGTATGTTGCAGGTTTACTATTTGATTGCTTGTGAAGATTGAAGACTCGTCACTTAGATCATACCTTTAGGATACTTTAATGAATGTTGTGTGGACATAATTATTTGTATTTTATTGTGAACAGGTTGTATTTGTGATTATTGAATGAAATAAACAAGTTAAGTAAATATTGCTTTAATAGTGTCATCGAGTTCTTGAGCAATCCGTTGCACCTCGGCATGTTCTGCCACCTTTGGTTGGGGTGTGACAATTATGTAGTTTTATTGAGTATATTGTTAGAGCTTTGTTACTTCATACATGCTTTTATATTTCAGGTCATTGATCGTTGAATATGCTAAATTGGAGACTTTATACGTGCTTTTGTATTTCAGGTCATACGAGCATAGAATGATATCCTGGGAAGACTAGAGCATGATTTGAAGTCTTGGGAAATGTTACAAGGATTCGAAAAGAGTATGGATGAGATATCATAAGCCGATGCTAAAACTGAACAAGATGGGTTGACAAAACACGACCAAGAAGTAAAACGAGCATATCCTGGGCTAGAAAATGAGTTACGGGACCCATAATATATGAATTTTGAGTTTCTCGATGAGTGTAATATGAATATAAGGTTATCTTTGGTCGCGGTAAGCGATGGCATGTGTATATGGCCATCGCGATATGCGATCGGCTTTAAAAAACGTGAAAAAATGGGTTTTGACCTATATCTTCTATTTTACGAACCCTAAACCATTATGATGACTTCCATAAGCTGTTAGGTGATTTTGGGTGAATTCCATGGCTACCAATCATATCTTGATCAATCATAATGGCCTTCCTCATCATAATTGAAGATCTCTCGATGACAATGCTCAGTTAGTCTTTTCGAATCATACCCGGGGATGTAAAGTTTGTAACTTTCAGTATTTCTCATGTATTTAGAACGAATTATTTGTAACTGTCTTTGATTAATCTATGAGTACTGATGTTTAGTATTGATGTGCATTCAGTCGGTTTAGGTTTATGTCGATCAGAACGATTAGTTTGTTGGTTGCTATAATAATTGCTTATAGGATTGTTTGACCAGTTAGATACAATGAAGCATACAATTGCCTTAGTTGAGTCACACTGAAAGGTACTGTTTGATAACCAGTGTCGTGTGTTAGCGATTGTTGATGCCTAAGGTTTAGCCCGTTAGTCTGTCTATATTGATCTATGACAGTTAATCTGTTAAGTTGCATGAGATTGTTGTTCAGTTGCTTACTTGAAATCCCGGGTGTGGTTTGTCTTTTTTAATTGTTGAAAGTTGTTATTTGTTTAATCAGTATTAAAACTAAATTTGTTTGCTTGTGTGATCAACACAACAATATGTTACTTCATAAGTTTAGAAATCTATTGCACGTTACATTGATCACATACTCTACGTGGTTCGACACCCTACTTACCCTAGCTTGCGTAGGTGATTAGGAACTGAATTTAATTGTTTTTTACTAGATAGCGACATTGTAGAATCAATGAAGTATTTATATACCCCATCGGGAATCATAACGTATACAAAGTCAATGGAAAGGATTTTCAACAATGTACTATCTCTATTTCCATTGTAGCTCTGTCTAGCATTTATGATGTGGTGACCTTGACTACCCCGGGAAAAAATGGTATATTTGTGATGTCGGAAAGCATTGTGAAACGGGCGGCATGAAGCTTGTTATCAATGTGCTTCCTCAATCCGTATATTCTCCTCTACCGAGCCCATGGAATTCAATAGTTCATACAATAGCGCTAGATATTAGAAAACACTCGAGTTCAAGGACATGTGGCTTGAAAGGCCTTTGAGATCGTTTGTTTCTTGGTTATATTTCCATATTTATGTCTTGTTGGACACTTTAAATTCATAAACATTAATGTATTGGTTGTTAGTTATTTTATTACACAATGGAGAAACATATATTTATAGATGAAAAAGAATATATCTTTTAATATTTTTGAAGTGCACATTCAAAATTATATAAACATAAAATACATATAATTCTCTATCTAAATTGGCTGACTTTTTTAATAATAATAAAACATAAAAGAATTACAAGGGATAAACACCAATAAACCATAATGACGGCCATAAATCACTAGCGAAACTAAAAGCGATTGCAAACAACCATTGTCAACGATATGATATGTCTTTTAAAGTGTAACCCCATTTCAAAAGTTAACATGTTTATGTGACAAATAACAACTATTGTTACAGTTGTTTTCAAGAATAAAACCACTATAAATTCATCGATACTACATTCCCTACTTGTTAGAAATAGAGATTTAGACAAGAAATCGGAAATAGTGATAAAGCGATCGAAAACCTTTATTAAAGTATTAAAACCAAACCAAAAATACCACCAACCCTAGAAAAACTTACACAAACTATGAGTTCTTCAACAACACAAATAATCAACCGGTCTTTATAATCAATAGATTTGAACAAACAAACAATGGTACGAACAGATCAAAGTAATTGGATTTGGTAGTTCTCTAATGACTTCTCTCTTTAGCCCTTTGTATATATGTTCATAAATGGGTGTGCACTTCCAGATGGGGAATGACCTCCCACTCTCTTATCTTTTGCAGCATTGATTAGCTTAGTTGGTGCAAGACCCCGTTCCCGGTGCCCTACTTTAGCATTGGATTTACTCATAAACACAGTTCTAAATATCAGAGTTAATTAAAACTTTCGCGGAATAATATAAAAAGTCTACCATTCATTACAAACATCCATAACTTGTCTTTTAAAAACATAACATAAAACATAGTATCCAAAACATCATGACAAATCTTCAGATGTCAGCCTCTTCAATCTTGCCATGTGTCCCTCTCAAACCAGCTGTCTCAATCTATTAACCTGCGTGCATACAAAAAGTCAGCTACGCTGAGTGAGTTCTAGTTAATTAGGAAACATACATTACATTCACATACTTACGTAAATAAGTATCTGAAGATACATACAGTCATCTTTCCTTTTTCATACTTCATATATCCATTCTTACTTCCATTCTTACATACACGTTTTAAAGAGCATGCCGCCCTATAACCTTCGCAGATATTATTAGGGTATGTTCCCTATATTCGCGGATATTATTAGGGTTCGTTCCCTACATTCGCAGATATTATTAGGGTATGTTCCTTACATTCGCAGATATTATTAGGGTCTGTTCCCTACAGTCACATATATTGTTAGGGTATGTTCCCTACTTAAACCATACCTTTCATCCATGTTATAACCATATATACCTTTCTTTATATAATCATACTTCCGTACATACTCGTTTCATTACGTACTTTCATACATACATATTTCATACTAGGCATACTACATATTACTTTCCCTGTCGATACGTGCAATATCCGAAGATCGTTCACGCACCGACAAGCATTCATTCATAACATTGATACATACTATCACATCTATCATTATAGCATACACTTACCACTTAAGGTAAGTGTATTAACGTTCACATTGAGTATGCACACAGCCCCGAAAACATGACAATGAAGTGGGCCTAGAAACTCACCTGAATGCGGTTACGTTCACCGTTAATGGTTATTCCTTTCTTTAGCTATGCGCGACTAACTATATAACAATTATACGTATAAATTTACAATCACTACCCATATCACGTTTCAAGTTTAATTATAACCCTCAACGAACGGGGGTCCGGGGGCAGTGCCCCTGGCAGCGGGGTTCTAGGGGCGGCAACTCCTAGCAGGGTCTAAGGCCAGAGCCCCTGGCTAGGGTCTAAGTCTAATTCTTTATTCTGCACCCTTAACGAATAAGGTTCATTCGTTACTTCTTAACGAATTTGTCTTTATAACGAACTGGCCTCTATAACGAACTGGCCTTTATAAAAAACTGGCCTTAACGAATGATCATACCAAATTGTTGTTAATTCGTTATTCTTCCGTATACGAATTAGGGTTAGGTCAGATAATGTCAGAATATTCTCTGACAATCTCTTTAACCTCGTACGCCTTTTTTCGGTGCCGCCTTTCCGGCACCGTCATCGCCGGAAAACCGGGATCTCGCCGAAAAAACAAGATCTCACTCGTTTTCCCCGTTTTTCACCGTTTTTCGTCCCGTTCGATCCAGATATGAGCTAGGGTGATCCTAAGCTCATCTTTTGATCGGTTTACACCTGATTCTATTCTGACCACGTGAATTTACCGGCTTAGGGTGTCGGCTCGTCGTTTCGCGACTAGATCTAGCGGGTTTGGATCCATATGATATCATAATGTTATTACCTCGGATCGATGCTCGGTTTTCCCTCTTGGTTTCATTTAGAGAAAGAAAAGGATGAGGGAGAGCTTAAGTGTGTGTTTTGGGTGGTGTATTGAATGGGTTAATGAACGAATTAAGGAAAGGAAATGGTTTATATATTATGGGTTTTGGACTTGAGCCCATGATCTTTCTCCCTTCTGTCCATTACCCATATTACTTAACCCAACATAACCTGACTCATAATAACTCATATTTTATTTTATTAACCGAAATGAGGAACCGGGATGTCACAGTTGGGTTACACGGATAGTGCCATAAGCCTCTGTCGATATCTCAGATGAAATAAATCAAAATAGATAATACCGAATAAGAGAACATCCGAAAACTCCAAAACAATTATGCTATTGTTAAATACGATGAGCATCATATGACGACGATACGCATCACACCATGATGAAATTGAAGAAGATAAAGATTAACCACATTTGCTATTGAGCGATTAAACCTTTAATACATTGAAGAAGACCGAGCATAGGAGAAGCTAAGACCAAGTCTGCGTCACCTCAGCTTTTTATCCATCATTCAGCCTCGTTACTCAACCCCTGTGACTGATCATTCTTCATCATTCTCCACCCTTTTATTTTATTTAATATAAAAAAGAAATTTAAAAAAAAAGAAAAAAAAACTTATTGGATGTGGGCTCACCCACCCTTCAAAGGGTGGGCATGACCACCTTTATTCTAGTCCTGTCATGCATGAAATGAAGGGGGTGGCACAGTGTTATTCAAATGTGTAACATCCCAAAATATCCTATAATAATGTTAATACATTAATTTTATTGGAGGAATTAATTTGAGTTAGTAGAGATAGTAAGAAAATAATAAGATAAAAGGGATGGTGGATTTTAATTAATTATAGACTAAAAATGAAAGATTGTCCTAAGGTCCATGGGCTTAATAAAAGAGTATAAATACCCCTTAAACCCTAATCTTTTCCATTTCCATCCATTCTACACCATAGCCTACACCATCAAAAACACACACTTAAGTCAAACACTCTCTACTCTACTATATTCAACTATATGAGACCAACAAAAGGTAAGAAATCATTCATCTCAGCTGACCCAACATATTAGAACCCGACACCGCAGCCTCGTGATTTCGTATGAACCGTTTGGATCTAGATCTAGCTTTATTCGGGTGTTTAATCAACCAAAAACGAGCTTAAGGACCACCTTAGCTCAGATCTGGGCACCCTGAAGCTACCCAGACCATAAACGATCAAACCCCGTCCAACAGTGATGTTTAACAGCGACTGACGGTACCGGAATCGAAGAAATACCACAAAAACGCGTAATAAGGAGCTGAGCAGAACTTATACACCGTATAAGTTAATACAACGTATAAGTTGCATGGCCTTATAAGTAGGAAGCAGTGTGTATGTATGCAGCAATGCATAAGTATTAAACAACGTGTATGTATGAAGCAGCGTATGTGTATGCATGTACCATGTATGTATTATACGCTAAGAACTTACACGCTAGATAACTTATACGCCGGATTGACTTATGCGCCAAGACAACTTACACGTTGGAAGATGGACTTATACGCTAGACAGCTTATACGCCTATAATGACTCATGCGCCTATAAAAACTTATACACTAGAAGGAGGCATACACGCTTAAATTATTTTATAAAATAAACGAAAGATAGACAACATATACGTACGTAAACGATAGACGGGGACTTATACGATCTATGAGCTAAAAATAAGTAAATAATTAATAATGAAATGTAACGTTTAAAATGAAGATTTGATTTGATTAAATAATTGAACTTCAGTTTTCTGATAAGGTTTTTATTAAAGACTTATTAATGAAAATAAAATTTTTCCAAGCTGACATGACAGCTTAACCCCAGCCAGGGGCTCTGCCCCTTAGACCCTGCTAGGGGAGTGTTAGGGCTGATAATTTTGATACTGAGGATATGTTATCCTTGAAGATGTGTCTAGATCAATTATCCTCCTGAAGAGTTCCAGATTCACGTCAAGATCAAGGATCCTCAGAAGTTGATATTATTAACAATTTTTTCACGTGTGTAGGTTATTATTCAACAAGAGCAACGGATCCTAGACCTAGTCTACCACCAATTTCGCTACTGAACTTCTATAAGCACGTGGTCAAAGAGCACGATGGAGAAGAGTGGAATACTAACGGATTAGTAGGACCTAGTTGTTAGTTTGTTATTTCCTGTATATACATCGAGATAATGATCGATTAGGACTCACTTATATACACACACACTTAGAGCAGAACTTACAATTCTCTCTATACACTAGCATTCCATTGTAACATCGATCACAATCTCCAAACACTTTTAACCTTCTTTGATTAATAAATTGGTGATCGACAAATTGTCATCACCCGGGGTTTTTTTCTTTTGATCTGAACAAGATCAAAGGGTTTTTCCTCCCAACAAATCGTTGTGTTCATCTCAATATCGTTCTTATATTCATTGTTATCAATTTAGCACTAAACCTCACATAACAGATTTGGATACATTATCCTTAGCTGATTTTTATCCAAAACAGGGAGCTACCCCCGGATTCCCGTAGCTAAAGGTTACAATAACTTACAAGTATGGTATAACTAGAAGTAGTTAATTGATACTATGATTAATACACAGTTAGCCATGCATAGCTCAAGAAGGGCGTAACCGTAAATTCAGAAAGAAGTCGCTTACAGATGAGTTTCTAGCCCCATTTCCTTGTTATGTTTTCGGGGTTGTGTGAATACTCGATGTGATTAGTTAATACACTTACCTTAAGTGGTAAGTGTCACACCCCGACCAAAGACGGCGGAACATGCCGGGGTGCAACGGATTGCTCAAGAACACTATGAGACTATCAAAGTGACAATATTTACTCAACTCGTTTATTTCATTCAATAATCACAAATACAACTTGTTCAAAATAAAATACAAACAATTACATCAACAATAATTCATTAAAGTATCCTAAAGGTATAATCTAAGTGGTGAGTCTTCAATCTTCACAAGCAACCTAAAAGTAAACCTGTAGCATGCATAAAAATAGATTTTAATAAAACGAATATTGGTGAGCAATACACTATTTTTTGATATATGTATATAATGAGGCAAAAATCACAATTCACATGTGTAAATAAAATAATGCAACAGCCATTGTAAATGTAAAGTAAATAATTGTGGCTCCTTTCTATTTGGTAACAACCAAAATACTCGGAGAATGAGGCCCTATTCTACTAGCACAAGGCTAAAGTAGTTAGGGTGCGTATGATCATACCTATTGAGGCTCAACAACAGCATAAAAATAAACACCCGTGCGTGTAATCAATTTGAGGCATAAACAAAGATCGAGCAAATATTCATATGAACATAAAATGTTGAATTGTGGGTTTAGTAGTGAGGTCATAAAACATGTAAGTTTGAATAGGGTACGCATGCCACCCCCAAAAGTATAAAAGCATAAAAAGGGGGAGTGTGATTACTCACTTAGAATAGGTGACTTTGGTGAAGAATTTGTTCAAGAGAAAGCTTCGGGAAAAACGAGCTCAAAGAGTTAGCGTATGAGTCCTAGGTTAAAAATATCCTTAAGTTAGTAGGAAGTATTGAGAAAACTTAAAGTAAAGTAAAAGGCAAGTAAAAATATATAAACAAAGTTTTGGGGTTTAAAGTGTAAAACTTAAGTAATTAAATTGACGGTTTTGAAAAGAAATTATCCCAAAATCGAGTCTTGGTGTTATTATCTATAAGTTTTACTTGACCTTTGGTTAAGTAAATATGTGGGGAATGGTTTAATGCAATAGTGCACGACCCTTTGTTAGATGAATACCAAAACGGGATTTTAACGAGTGTTCAGCTTAGTCGGTTCTGGTTTGATAAATTGTCAAGTCCGAACCCGACATTCCAAAGTGATAAATATCATGAGATAAATTATTTAAAACAGAAACTTAAGTAATGTTAGAAGTTCTATTAAGGAGAAACTCCAAACACCAATGTTAAGCGAATGTTCGGTTTTATCGGTCCAAGCTTGTTATAAGATCAAGTTAGATCCGACATACCAAGTACGTTAAGAAAACATTTATAGGTAGTTTGTAAAAGATCTTAAAAAGAAAATGTTATAAGATCAAGTTAGATCCGACATACCCGAAACACAACTAGTGTGTTTTAAGCGAGTGAACTCGGTTTGCTTTGTTTGGTTGGTACAATACTTGGTATGTGATCAAGTTTGGGTCCAACAAATCAATATTATAATAACAAATACAAAAATATAAATAAAAGAACTTAAACACTTAAATCTTACATACAACTTTTTTAAAACAATTAAATAAAGAGTTAAACGAGAGTTCGGTTTCGGTTCGGTTCTTGAATCGGTATGAGACTGAGGATGGTTATCACATACCCAATACCATTGAACTATTAAAATAAACTTAGAAATGATAGTAATCAAGTCGTACATACAACATGTTAATAATAAAGTATTTAAACAAAAGTTCAGTTTTGGTTCGGTCCTTGACTCGGAATGAAACCGAGGATGGTTACCACATACCCAAATACCATTGAACTATTAAAATGATTTGGAAACTAAAATAATTAGAAACTAAACAATATTAATAAGTTTAAATGAATTAAAGTGTTAACAAGGACTATAATAGCCCTCCATATAGCCTTGCCTTATAATAGCAATAATACCTAATCCGACCATGGTCGGAGAAGGGAAAGCCAAGGAAACAAGGGGAATATATTTTAAACAAACTATAATAACAAGCTTTAATTACCAAGAGTTAGTTAGGACGTCCGCTATGGGGCGGCGATGAAGGCGACGATGGGGCGCGGAGGGCGCGAAACACCGTAGAGGGGCGCCAAAGGATCAAGGGCGCAGTGGTGCCCATCGTTTGAACGGCCGGCGCATTTGGGTGTGGAGGTGGGGCCCTCTCTCACGCACACATACATACATATGTGTATATATATATATATATATAATAATAATGGGCGCTTTGGGGTATTAAACCATAGCGGGGCACTATTGGTTGGGGCTTCGAAGCCCCCGGTGCTTACGTGGCGCTGACGTGGCAGCGGGGAGGGGCTTCGAAGCCCCTCATCATAGAGGATGGTCTTAGAATCAAATATTAGCTTTAGTTTGACCTTGAGAAGTTAAACTATCAAGAGTTCGAAAGATGAATCTTAGAACTTAGATGGGGAGTGTTTGATGTGAAAGAGCAAATAAAAATGGGTGTATTGGCCTTATTTTTATAGGGGAAAAAGTAAGGGTAATCCATAATGTTACTATATAAGGATTTGCATGCATTTTGATTGGTTTAAAGGGTCAAACAAGGTATAATACAACAAAAAACGAGCTGGTGCACCTGCAGGTGGGTGGCCGCCACCCGCGACCACCATGCCCTTCATGGCCACGCGGCGTGGCGCCCCGGAGGGTGGGTTGGTCTTCAACTTTGGTTATTTGGTGAGTTAGGTCCCTGAAGTTCGTTTTAAGTCGTTTTAAGCCGTAAAAGAGCGTTTTAAAATACCGTAAAGGGTGTTTTCTTGATCCGATGATTGTATAACATAAATGAAACATAAAACCCCATATTTTATTAATAATGAAGGATCTGAAAGACAAAACGAGTCGGGTTTACAATACAAATACAAATACGAAAATAAATCAAAAATGATGAATGTCACGGTAAGTGTATGATATATAAAAATATTATGAATACCCTAAAAAGTGCAACCTTATAAATGACTCCATAATACAAAATGAAGAAAAGACAATGAACACTCATTGACAATGTATTCTACCACCATCTAGATTGTTCCAATTGCTCCCCGAAATGGACTTCCTATAATGAGTTAATGACTCCATAATATCACAGGTCATGGCAACCGGCGTAGGGTTTGATTTTGCATGTTTTTTTATTTGGTTTTAAACTTTTGTTAAGACATGAATGTGCAAATTTTACTAGTAGAGGCTTGTTTATGTTCATGATGTGTGCCAGCTGAAGGACAAACTATCTATATGATTTTGTTAGAGCACTTGACAAGTGATAGTGATTAAACTCATGGCGCTATCAAACTCCAACAAACCTATGTGTGATTACATTTCAATCAAAATCAATCAACTTTTGACAAGTTAATTTTGTCCACCAACTTATTTGGGCCTCTATACCGACCAACGGGTACATAAAATTGGAGGGTATTTGGGAGTCTTGATATTGATTCTTGGTCTGAAATTGGGGTCACATACTTGCATTAAATTAATGATTATAAGTTGGTCAGCTTGTAAATTCAATTAAGGCTGAGGGGTGTGGGGGGCGCGAGAGGGGGCGTGAGTGGGGGCGCCATCCAATAATATTGTGACGTGTGGCAGAGAGAGAAACTTGATTAGATGGGTATTGGTAGTGGTGATAGCGCCCCGGGGCATGGTGTGGAGGGGCGCGAGAGGGGGCGCGAGAGGGGGCGCGAGCGGTTTATTTTTTAATTTTTTTATAAATGTATTAAAAAAACGTATTATTAAAAAAACTAGTAATTATTTAAACAAACACACATTAATTAAAAAAACACATTAATATATAAAAAAAAATTGTATGTTGGATGGTTGAAAGCCGGATGATTGTTGCGACCCCGAATAAAATATCGGTTGGTCCGGTGCCGACCATAAATCGTCGTAACTGTAATCTGAATCTAGGTTTCGAATATAGGGTGATTTTGGGTTTTGGGTGTGGTGTGTGAGAATGGTTTTGGGTGTGCTATGTATTAGTGAGTATATATTTTTGATATATGTAAGTGATATATATAGAGATTGATAATTGGTGAAAATTTTTTCTTCATCATCTTTCTTATTATTATTCTCCATAATAACTGGACCACCAGCATTACCAGTTCCATGATCTTCACCTCTTTCTTGTAAAATGGGTTCACTCTCATTACTATTATTATTATTATTATTTGACTCCGGTCCAATTTCAGACTCATTTGCAACCCTCGGCTGCACTGAACCACCACCACCGTGAACGGAGCTTGAAGAGCCAACTTCACCGGAAAAGATGGAAACAAAGCCGGTTCGTTTAGCCCAGAAAACTTCACCGGAAAATATGATTACAATAACAAACAACAATATGTTATATGCCCAGAAGAAAATTTTTTTTTTTTTTATTTATCCAAGAGCCCAACGGCTCAATTCACTCTTCCCAAAGCCGGTCACGAGCGCTACCTCCCTTGCGCCTGCCTCGTTTTCCGCTCTCGCGCCCCTCTCGCGCCCCTCTCGCGCCCCGGTGGTGTGGCTCTCGCGCCCCGGGGCGCTATCGAACGCCTTCTCGCGCCCCTCCTAGCGCTCCGCACCCCTCGGCCTTAAGCATTAGCTTTGGGACATTTACACAATAATATTATATAGAATAAGTCACACTAGCCAGAGGGTCAGAACGAAATAGTCCGTTATGTTTGTCAAATTACTGTTATTATGTGTCACATCGGCCCATGATCAATCGTTTAATTTGTTTTTTAATCTATGATTTGGACAATTAGTTCTATGATTTTATGTGAATACGAAACTAGACAATTTAAAAAATGAAAGGGCCAAACACACCCAAAATTAGTTGCATAACTACATAATATTTAACCTCTGTTCCCATTTTTTTTATCTTTCTTGTACATCATTTTTTTACCACAGTAAAAAACAAGGTAATCATAAAAAGTGAAAATAAAAATGAAAAAAAAATTGGTTCTCTGAACCCCACATACTTCTATAGGTTGGAAAAATTCCCTTTATACCCCTTGTTTCAGAATGAAATCAGTACTTAAGCAGCAGCAACTGCCCCAGTATAGAAAGGGTATTTTGGGGAAGATTTTTGTGGTGAGGTTTCACTCTGTTCTTTCTTTCTCAAAGCTCTCATTGAAGAAGAAAGATGTTTAGTTTTCTCTTTAGCTTCATCAATGTCAATCTGCTCTGCTCTACACTCTTCACTACAGAATGGTGTGTCACCTCTGCAAGATCAACAAAAATATACATCAGAAATTGGAATCAGAGCATAAAGATCTAAAATTTAACCCAGATTTGGTAATTTTCGAGTAAAAATATCAATGATTTGTGAGTAAAACTGTTAAAAATTCATAAATTTTTTAATTATATACTCTGTTTTTCCATTTTCATCAAACCCCTCGAAATGAAGAAACAGAGACTCAAAGCCTGCAACTTTTTGTGATAATCGATTAAATCGAACAAGTTTGGACCAAACCGGCATCAGATTATCAAAAAAAAATCACAAATTGGTAGCAGATTTAACAAATTCATCAACAAATCAAAAGGAATGACAAAAACATATAATAAATCTTCACTTGATGACAAAAAACATGAAAATTTGATAAATTTTGTACCCATATCAAAAACATCTTCAATTGATGAAAAAAACATAAAAATTTTAATCAAATTTTGTATTCACCAAGAACCCTAGCCCAAATTGGGGAAAAACAGAGGAGACCCGATTTCAAAATATAAATCATTTACATCTTCAATTGATGTACAATTACACAAATTAAGTATCAATTTTGCATCAATTTACCTGTACATGAAGATATCTCTGTTATGCCCAAGTTGTTTCTTGCAAAGAAAACAAGCATCCAAAAAATGAGGCTGCTGTTCTTCAAATCTTCTCCCAGATCTGGCTCTTCTGGGCGAATACAAAGCTCTGGACGATAAAAACCCAGTTTCAATATCGGAAATTGAAGCAAACCCATTATTTTCTTCAAGAAAATAAGGCCTTCTGGTGGTGGGGGTTGCAGAAGACTCCATTAATAATAATAATAATATTCACGGTGGGTGTTGGGATTGTGAACAGAAGAGGTGGGTTTAAACCATGGGAACAAGAATCTATTGGCTGAAGAAGACCACCTTGTATTGAAATTCATGTTTAAACACGTGTCATTACTAGTATCTTGTGAAATCTTATAAAATATTAAGGTTAACTCATTTACGCTATTATAAAATCATAAAAGAAAGAGCACGCAACAATTATTTAACTTTACAACTTCTGTATTTTATAATCGTTGATTTATTATTTTATTTTAACCGTTAATGAATAGAATATTGTCTCCAAATTCTGTACGGGGCGTTTCAATGGTAAAAGATCAACGTCAACTGGCCCAACCTAGTGGTACGAAAACCTTAAGTGCCTCCAAGTTGTCTCCAAATTCTGTACGGGGCGTTTCAATGGTAAAAGATCAACGTCAACTGGCCCAACCTAGTGGTACGAAAACCTTAAGTGCCTCCAAGTTATCTCCAGATTCAAGGAAAATTCATCCACCCAAAAGTCCACTGGTGATAAAAACCAAGACGCCCTCAATATCATTTTTAAATTAAAACCATCCTACATAAGACACAAATGTGTTATAATTCATAATGAAATAGGAAACTATAGTGAAATCAACATGTAAGATCTCGTTACCGGTGCCCTACTTTGGACGTTGGATTTACTCACAAACACAGTTCCAATTATAAGAGTTAATTAAAACATTCGCGGAATATTAAAACTTTCATAAAACATTACATTTCAATTCATAACTTGCCTTAAATAGACACCTTGTCTTTCAAAATCAAAAACATTAAACATAAAAGCATCTTGAGTCTTCGGATGCCAGACTCTTATTCTTCTGTCATGTGCATCCGCTCAAGCCAGCTGTCTCATTCTACTCGTCTGCGTGCATACTAAAAGTCAGCTACGCTGAGTGAGTTCTAGTTAATCAAGTAACATACAATACTTTCACATACTTATACATACACATCCGTAGATTCTTAGTATATACTTAACCTGCTTAACTTTCTTTAGTACATACTGGAGCACATACTTTCATTCTTTATTTCATTGTTTCTTTAGTTTCTTTACATATATTCATACTTTACATACTCATACATTTTAAAGAGCATTACGTCCTGCTACTTCGAGTATTGTTAGAGCTCGGTCCCTTATCTATCTCAAATATTATTAGGGTCCGGTCTCTTTCTTCCTCGAGTATTATTAGGGTCCGGTCCATTTCTGCCTTGAGTATTATTAGGGCTCGGTCTCTTTTCTGCCTCGAATATTATTAGGGTCCGGTCCCTTTCTACCTTGAGTATTATTAGGCATCAGTCCCTTTCTTCTGTACCGCCATCCCTTATATTCATTCATAACATACTTATAATATTCATACATTATATATATAACATTCACATCTGTAATTATAACCTGACGGTACATGCAATATCCGAAGATCGTTCACGTACCGACAAACAATCATCCATACCTTTCGCATAAATCATATATGGCATACACTTATCACTTAGGATAAGTGCATTAACTAATCACATCAAGTATGCACACAGCCCCGAAAACAATAAGGAATGAGGCTAGAAACTCACCTGATCTTTGTTTCTTTCTCCGTTAATTGTTATTCCCTTTTTTAATTGAGTTCGGCTAACTGTATATGAGTTACACGTATCAATACTCATATGACCTAATCTAATGACCTTGTATTAGATCACTTTTACTTAGCATATATATGGTTTTCATTTATTTTAACATTCATGTATTTTATCTCTTTAGGTCCTTACAATGCATACCATCAAGTGTAAACACGTGTATACATATACGGGTCACCATGTATTTGGGTCTCAATGTTTACAGACTCGATTCATGAGGTCCATGAACACTGCCTGCGCATTTGTTAACCCGAACGGCATGAATAAGAATTCATAATGGCCGTAACGAGTCCGGAACGCCGTTGTTGCAACGTCCTCCTCTTGGATTTTTCATTTGGTGATAACTATATCTAAGATCAATTTTCTAAAAATAAATCGCCCCTTGCAATTGGTTAAACAGATCATTTACTTCGAAGAAGTGAATACCTATTCTTGGTCGTCCCTTTATTCAATTCTCCCTAATCAATACATATCCTAACACTTCCGTCCTTCATTTCCCAAATAACACTGGTGCACCCCATGGTGACTAACTAGGTCGTATAAAACCTTATCCAATAATTCTTGCATTTCAATTGGTGCAAGTCGGTAAGATGCTTTAGCAACAGGGCCAGCATGAGGCATTAAATCGATTCTGAATTCGACCCGTCGGGTTGGCGGTAATCCAGGAAGTTCTTCTGGGAAATCTTGTGGAAATTCGCGTACCACCATGATATCTTCTATATGTTTTCTTTTAAATCGTACACTTTTCTCTGTATCTAATCGCTTCATTGTCCGAAAGAGAGCTTCTAATCATCTTCTTTTCATATTTGATTTCAGCTTCATGTTGAGTTAGCCAATCCATGTTAACTATTACGTCAAAACTTCTTAACTTTACTGGTCGAAGATCAATAAGGAAAGGTTAATCGTTCAGAATAATAGGACAATTCCGAACAATTTAGTTAACCATTAGGGATTTACCGTTAGCGATTCTACAGTATAGGGTTCTATAGTTTCACTAATCGGTATCCTTCCAATTGGTAGGAGGTTAACAGGAACTAACTTCTATCGGCGACCGTAAAAATATCACCGAAGTCTATTGATTTAAAACTACGACATACTTAATACCACCTTTGGATCACGATGTGCTTTATTCGAATTACTCACAAAAGCACGGCTCCTTGCTTGATCAGAAGTTGATGCTTGTCATGAGGTTTGTCTTCCAACGACACCTTGGTTCAACTTTGGGCAATTTCTCTTGAAACGTTCTGTACTGCCACATTCATAGCAAGTACAACTGTTTGGCATAATTTGATTTCTTTGGATGGATTGTTATTGAAGCTGTTGGGTTTGGAGTGGTTGTACACGAATGGGTTGGGGTTACCGGTTCACATGGCTTCAATTGGTTCTACAATTGGGGCATTACGTCCATCTTTACCATACATGTGGCCTACTATCACTCGACATTCTTCTTTCTGCCGATAACTATATTTTCCACATTTAGGGAAGGACCCTTCATGTGGCTCATGTTTTCATACCAGAACTAGTCTTAGTACAATTCTCGGTTGTAGGACATACCTACTTATTCAAAAGCCTATCTTGCACTATACCTTTATCATTTCTCTTTTTTTTTAACACTCGACGTCTCACCTGACGTCCTTCCAGTCCGCTTCCCATAGAGTCAAATATATCAATGCTGGCTTGTGACACAACCCTTCCAAAGGTTGTATATTTTACAGGATTGACTATACTCTTTATCGATGGAGTTAGTCCCCAATATAGCGCTCACTTCGCTTAGTTTCAGGAGTAATTAGCCATGTTACCAGACATGACAATTCCTTCAAACGATTAGCGTGATCTAAGTGATCAGCACACAACATTTCTATCTTCCATAGCTCAGTTTCCAATCTCTGAACTTAATTACTCGAATAAAAGTGCTCTAGCACAAGAATTTTAAATTCTAACCATATCGTCTGAGTAAAATTTTCTAACTATAATTTTGTACCATCGTGTTCCATCACGATACAACATAATCTACCAACATATCTGTAGCATATTTCACTACACAATGTTCTAGACTCTTACCAATATCCTTAACCATTTCGATCTTTTCTATCCCCTCGCTAATCTATTCCTCCTTTTACCATCAGTAAACTATTAATAATTTCCTTAACACAACCAACAAACATACCATTTATACCGGATCTAATTCATTACGACTACTATTCATGTTTAGTTTATAAGTAATACTTGTAGTCATAATAGTATTCGGTGGGACATTATCACTCTTAGTAATACCACTAAGAATTGAAATATTCATATTCATGTGATTGCTCAATCTATAATTCTGCAATCACATTTGCAACAACACTAGCAGTGATCTGTGATACGACATTTGGTATCATCATCTGCTATCTTTGAGCAACCAACTGAATCATATCAATCTCCATCATTGGAGTTACTCTTTTTATGTCATTCTGCCGTACTCATCCCGTACGCAGTAATCAATACTAATCTCACCTTATAACTCGTTACCAGCTCAATCATAACAGCAGGTACACATACACACCAAATATTATCATACATATTACACATAACAGTATCTAGTATATATGTCCCACAAATATAATAACATGTAGACTTAACCTGACGTCGGTTAACGTTTAAATATGTTTCATAACCCTTGTCACCAATTGACATATAGATTTTTCTCAACAAAGATTAATGTTTAATATACTTGATTTCAATATCCTTCTGCATGTCAGCATAACCGATACATGCTCACCGTGAGCACCAAACGATTACGTACCACGGAGTTATAATATCCGTGTCTATTCGTATATCCGGCATACACGGTATACCACCTACGAACGAATAACCAACTATGCTATAATGATTCCAACACCTCTTTGTGTATGGGTAATCATTCTATTCGGGTATACATGGATATAGGCATCTGACGGATGTAAGGATATCATAGGGAGTTGCAAGGTTCAAGGTAATCGCGCAACATGGGTTGCCTTCAAATATTATCAATTACTATTATGGGAAACTCTATCGCTTGCTCAGTCAATGTCCTCCGGCGTTCTAGGTTCGCTAAAATCGGTAATTCTCGATCTGGAGGTGGTATGACTCATATGTTTGAGAGTGAGAAATACATATATATGTTTCTATATATTATTTTTATCTGCTCATTTATTATCAAATTTATTATTATTATTATTATTTTATTTCATTTATTTATTTATTTACCTTAATGGAATAAGAATGGGTTCAGGTACAAGTCCATCCGTACGTGAGGGTCGGCGGTTCTGGTGATCATAGGGGGTTATTAAGATATACGGTACCGGTGTTGGTAGGGTAAGGGATTTATTAATTCCGGTTGGGAGTGACGGTTACTAGATATTTCTTATTAATATCAAACGGGAGATCTAACTTGGTACTATCATAACTATGGCCCGATAAGTCAGACTTATCATCAACCGATGCTCTAGAAATTTTCAGCATCCTCAGTACTTTTATTATTTCATCCCCCGGTTCCCTATCCGGGTCCTATTTCTCAATACATGTACCCACAAGATACATACATATATATATACACATTAGCACACATAAATAATATTATATACTTTACACATATGTTGCCATTTTTACCTATTAACGTTCCCAGTGACTTCCCCTGAATTTCCTCGTGCAGACAAGTCTGTTATTATGTTCCGGACCATAATAACTCACTTGTCCGACCGAGTTCATCCCGATGCTCGTCACCATATATTATTAGTTGATATTCAGATCCTATAATACTTGAGCTACTGGTTATATTTTAGGTATCTTTTAAAGACATCCTAAATCTTTATAACCAATGGCTCTAATACCAACTTCTGTAACACCCCGTAACCGCAGCGGAAACGTAAACGGGATGCAACAGACACCTCTGATATCAACCACATTGTTTATAAAGAAAACTGAATACATTAATATACTTCAAATTACATAATCTCATATTTCATTACCGTCTAGGTGATACACACATCATACAATACGATACATAATTCTATTTATTATAATGTATCCTAACATCCCGCACGCAAATCTTACACACATCAAGCACTTAGCACGTAAGCAATCACTTCATCTTAATTGTACCTGAAAAGCATGTGAGAAAACGGGTCAACTACGAATAGTTGGTGAGTTTCACAATTTGAGTAAACCATAAATCATTGTCAAAATATATATTATCGATGTAATTATGCTGAGCCCACAAGTGAAACCTCTGTTAAACCAGTACTATACCTGTTCCGGGGCAATGTTAACCCAGAAACACTTCTAGGGACACCTGGGGACACTGTTAACCCAGTACTGTACCCATTCCGGGGGCAATGTTAACCCAGAAACACTTCTAGGGACATCTGGGGACACTGTTAACCCAGTACTGTACCCATTCCGGGGGCAATGTTAACCCAGAAACACTTCTAGGGACATCTGGGGACACTGTTAACCCAGTACTGTACCCATTCTGTACGATTCCCGTACAATCAAATATTTATAAATACACGCAATCCATGCGTTCAGTATGTACTTAAACATTTTAATAGTAACATGTTTTCCGCCCCGAGAAAATATTTAAAGACAATTCAGGAAAAGGGGCTCGTGAAACTCACCTTAGCACATTCAAGCAGGTACAACAATCATTATTAGTTAACACGTCCAATCTGTGATATGATCCCTACGATCGTTATTATACAATTATAGTTTATATAATCTTTAACCGTATCAACCGGTACATCTGGGGACACTGTTAACCCAGTACTGTACCCATTCCGGGGGCAATGTTAACCCAGAAACACTTCACCGGACTCAGATTGTGATTTCGTTTAGAGTTCAATGGTCAAAATCATTATTAGTCGTTTTCCCGTTTTGCGTGCCTAGCACGGGTATCCGTTTTTACGTTTCAAAAATGAGTTTGGTCACACACGACCAGAAAATAGTTGTTGACTGATAATTTAGTTAAAGTTGTGAAATTAGAGCTCGGTTTAGACGCCCCGATTGGCCGCGGGGCCCGTTTCCGTCTTTAGCGCACCGGAAACTGTTAAATCGGGTAAAATTACTTAAATCATCCGAATTATTTTCTAATGATTTATTTTTACTTGTTTAACTCAATTACATGAAAATAGTTCATTTTTAGTGTTTTTATACACCGGTCAGCTCGTTTAGGCGAACTTTACCGGTTTACGCGTTTTAAACTTTAAAAGTTTGTTTTTGCACAAATAATTATCCGTTTAATCTCGGATCTTGAAATTTTGCACAAATCACTTTTTGACAGTGGGGAATTTTATAAAAATATTTCCAGAATTAATTTTTATATTTAAAATTTATTTATCTATTTTTAAACACCATTTAAACACTAAATATGTCGTAAATACCAAACGACCTTAGAAAAATCCCAAATTTTTCCTGGATGTCCCCTGCCATCCACATAGTCCCCTGTAATTTTTCCAGAACCAAAATCTCTCTTTACATGCCATTTTCACCAAAACCGAGCTAGAAAAGCCTAGAACTCGTTTAACCGAAAAGCCTACTTAGACTTCTCCAACTGACCTAAAATTTTGTGTGTGACATATACATGTTATAAAAAGCTTATCTACAATTTTCCAGAATTTTTCATGATATTTAACTATTTTTCACCATTTTTAGCCAAAACCGAGCATTAAATTCACCAAATATTCATCCTTTGTCCAAAAATTACCAAAACTTCACAAAACTCATATTTTCATGTATTTAACACCTCTGTAAAATTTCATGACCTAACTCTAAACCATCAACAATCTGTTCAAAAACTCCAAAACCGAACATAAACCGAATATACCTTTCGTTTTCCGCCACTACAAGCTACAAATTCGTCTTTCTGCCTTATCTACCACTAAACACAGAACCTACAACCAACATACCACAATACCAAGCAAGTTACACTCACGATCAAGCCTCTTACACTATAGTTTCGGTTATTGTTCCAAAACTAAAGTTTAAACCGTAAAAATTCGTTTTTGGTCCGTTTAACTCCTTTCTTGGACCAAGATCCCTTGTATAACCTGTATACATCACTTGATCATGCAAGAATCGGTTTTCATCTTGGAAACCTCATTTTCTTGCAAATAAACTCAAGAAACGAAGATGAACACGTAAATAACTCGACTTTTACCTCGGTTTTCTTGCTAAAAACTCGGGTTTTTAGATGATCTTGTGGAGAGAGTTGGAGATGGAGATGGAATGTTTTTAGAAAAAAGAATAAAGGGCTTGGGGGATATCCCCTTGGTCCGATCGGTTTGGATAGGGGGGTGGGGTGGGACCCACTTCTCTATTCTTAGCCACATGTTTGGATTTCGGAAATCCGGATAATGTTTTGGATAATCTGGTTCAGTTTGTTTTTCGGTTAAATGTCTAATTCGGCTTAAAACGAGGTTAAAACGGTCATTTTTCGGCTTAAAAAATGAAATTTATATAAAACCGATTTAAAAACTTTAAAAACTTAAACCATGGCATTTATTAGCTTGAAACATCATATTATTAATAATTGCGCATCTTTTTCGGCTTGATCGATCGTTTCTTGCTCGGTTTGGTATTAAATGTTTCGTTTAATGTACCGACGTACCATTAAATCGAAAATTCTTTTTCTGTGCTTTAATTCACTTATACCGAAGCTTTAATACTTCGTAAACATCACTAAATATCATAGATATCGTCTATAATTGAACCCTCGATTCGTTCGGGTTTCAATAACTATCGATCGATTAATCGCGTATTCAATACGATGAATTATATATTCACGTACAATCAATACAGTGAACCATGTATTCTCGTATAATTACTATGGTAATTCATGTACCCAACATTAAATATAACGTAACTATTGTCTACCGGTTGGGGTATACCAGGTTTCGTCGGAATCGTTACATTCTCCCCCCGTTAAGAAATTTCGTCCTCGAAATTTTACACGTCCACTATCCCCTTCCGAGAGAAAGGTGGGGGTTTTTCCTTCAGAATTCACCCTCGCGTTACCAGGTATAATCTGGTCATCGCTGTGAATTCCACTTAATCTTAATCAATAAAGCTTGGTTTGTCCAAACTGTTTAGTTTTCCTGTCTACTATCTCTACGGAATTATTTATGACATCAAGCATGTCTTCTATGAGTACCTCCATTACTGGTACTTTCGTTGCCTCATCGCTTAGGTACTTTTCAATCCGTATACATGGCAAAACATCATGTATAGTACTTAGCCCCTACAGTACTTTAATCGATAAACTAAATGACCAATCATGGAGATAATCTCATGAGGTCCAATATATTAAGGAGCTATTTTCGGTTTTGCCAAACCTCATATCACCTCTCTAAGGTGATGCCTTAAAAATACCTTGTCACCTCCTTCCAGTGACAATGGTTTCCTTTGAAAGTTGGCATAAATCCTTTGCCAATCTCGCGTTGCCTTCAGCTTATCTTAAGTATTATAGATCCGATTGGTTGTTTCTCGAATCAATTCAAATCTTATGGCTTGATTGACGCCCATTTTCAATTTAACAATTTGGTGATAATTACTTCACCCATAGAAAGCTTCGAGCTCTCGATGCATCCTTCCCCGCCTTCCAATAATGGAAGTAGGATGACTATTTCGATCTGAGATAATTGAAAATGGTACTCCATGACGAGATACCATTTCACCATCATGAATTTGGGCGAGAATTCATTGTGGTAATCGTCATAGATTGGGATGAAATGCGAGGATTGGTTAATCGATCCGCGATTACCCAATTTACATCATGCCTTTAATATAACTTGGGAATTTGCGTCCCGAAATCCATTGTAATTTATTCCCACTATCATTGGCGAATTTTCTGTCGTTGTGGCGTTCCCTAGGGTTTTCGGTATGCAGCCTTGTCTCTTGCATAACTTAAATGTTCACCAACATACGTAACCATATCTTTCTCCAAACTCGGCCAATAATAAAATTCTTTCAGATATTCGTATCATCAATAGTCTAATCCGATCCCGGATGTATGGAATATTTCAATCTATGCGCTTCGTCCATGATTAATTCACGAAGGTCATGGAGGGTCGGGATCCAAATCCGATTTTTGAAATAGAGAATTTCGTCCACGCGCTGTTCGAAATTCTTCTCATTGCCGTAAAGTTCCTCCTTTTCCAATTGTTCCTCTCTCAACGCCTCCCGTTGAGCGACTCGAATCAGGTCCGAAAGATTCGACTGGACTATCACCCCTAGCGCTCGCACACGCAATGGCTTAACCCGATCTTTCCTACTCAAAGCATCGGCTATGACGTTAGCCTTGCCGGGGTGATAACGGATGTCACAGTCATATTCGCTGTTGGTGCATAATGTCAGTAGTTCATAGTCTAGTGTCTGTAATCGAGTCTGTAATGTTTAATTATGTTTTGTATGTTTAAGCGAAGTTACTGACAAGTTCGCTTAACAGGCGAACTTGTTAGTCAAGCGAAGTTATGGACAACTTCGCCTGAACATGCCAGGCGAAGTTGTCGTGTATTTATATACCTAGCTTACGGCTTGGTTTGTAATCGTCGTTTAAGTTCGTATCAGTAGTTTGAGTTCATTGTAACGTGAGAACGAAAGTCTGTAACAGTGATATTACATCACGTGTTTGAGTTATAATATATAACGTGTGTTCGTGTGATTCGTGTTCTATACTCGTAACAATCTACGCAGGGATTCCGCACCTGAGTAGACCGAGATATCTCGTGCGATCCGTCCAGGGAACCTACAATTGGTATCAGAGCTTTTGCTCGATTGTGTGGTTCGGGATATTCACGCGGGTATAGAAATCGTCCCGTTTCGACTATTCGCGGGACTTGTTTTCTGTGTTTTTGTGTCAATCTTACCTCCTACCATCGTGTTCAAGCCTTTACACCGTCAAAAACCTCGTAAAATCCAGATTCCAGATCTGCAAAAACGTCCGTGTTCATCAGGCGAAGTTGCCGTCAGGATACGTAGGGTTTCGGCGAAGATATAAGGTTAAGCGAAGTTATCCACAACTTCGCTACCTTCTCAAGTTCGCCTAACTCAGCGAAGTTCTCTACAAGTCCGCCTATCTCCTAAGTTCGCTTACCTTAAGCGAAGTTAAGGCTTAAGCGAAGTTATCCGTAACTTCGCCTACAGTACTTTTCAGAAAATTTTTGATTTTTTCGGGTTTCTTACTTTTCGGGAAAGATGTCGTCGATTAACATCTCTGAGTTAGTGAAGATGGAAGTTGAAGCAGGGTCAGCTACTAAGGCCCCAAGATTGCTGAAGGGAACCGATTTCGTTGCATGGAAGGATCGGTTCATACAATAAGTCAAATACCAGGATGCGAAGATGTGGGTATGCATCCAGGATGGTTATATTCCACCAGTTATGGAGTATGAAGGTCGTGATCAAATCAAAAAGTATAGCAAAATGGAAGAAGAAGAGAAAAAGATGTATGAGGCCGAGAGCAAGGCTCATGCTGCTATTACTATGGCTCTTCCACAAGAGATCCTTCATACGTTTAGAAAGTACACGTCAGCAAGAGAGCTTTGGGAAGCTCTTGAGAACAGATTTGAAGGGAATGTAGGAATCCGTGCTTCAAAGATAAAATTGCTCAAAACCCAGTTCTCAGTCTTCAAGTATTTGAAGAATGAATCTTTAGATGATATTATCACTCGATATTACCATCTGATGACTGAATTGAGCAACTATTCAATTTCCTACCGAGAAGAAGAAATAGTTGAGAAGCTTCTAGATGCTCTCCCACCAAAATGGGAGATGTACACTATGCTGATGAGGGAAGACAAAGACTTTCCCACATATGATCTAGAAACGGCAGTCAACAAGCTCAGAACCTTTGAGCTTAACATGGTCAGAAAAGAGACACCTATGGATCAGGTTCAAGATCCAGGTATGTATGGAGCTAAAGTTAACACTAGCTCAGGATCGAAGACTGAATCTGCTGCCTACTACTCGAAGAGAGAGTCGGGCGCAAACTCATCACATGAGGGTCATGTGTCACTCAACACAAATGGTGATGTTTGCTATGTAGCAGGTGGATCGGGTGGTTCTCAACCCCAGGTAAGCAAGAGTAGTTGCTCTCCAAGTATTCCCAGCAACAACTACTCCAAGATGCCGATGAGTGTCAAGTCTGCTGAAGAGCAGTTTGGTCTCTATGCTTCGTTTATTGCTTCCTATGAGAACTACATTCAAGGGAAGGTTGTTGATCCAGCTATGTTGGATGAAGATTATGACCAGATTGATGCTGATGATCTGGAGGAAATGGATCTGCAATGGCAGATGGCCATGATTGTAAGAAGAGTGAAGCGGTTTATGAGGAAGACCGGGAGAAAGTTTGTCGGTGGAAAGCCAGGGTTTGACAAGACGAAGGTGAGATGCTACAATTGTCAGCAAAACGGTCACTTTGCTAAGGAATGCAGGAATGAGCGTGTGGAACGAAGTCAGGGCAGGTCTACACAGCAAAGTGGGGGTTCTAAAGATTATAGCGCAATGATGTCCAGAGAAGATGGTGAATACAACTGGAACCTGCATTTTAAAGAAACTTTTGAGCAGGCAAATTTGGCGAAGGTTGAAACTGAAGAAAATGAGAAGGTTACAGGAGAAGAAAAAGCTCTTATGGCAGACGTTAATGACCAGCTCTCCGAGGTATGTTCTAAACCTACATGCTCTAAATGTGAAAACTTGTCTGAGCAATTAGCAACTATAACCGATCAGTATGTTAGGTTGGATGCTGAATTTAAAACCCTAAAAGAAGATCATCATTTCACAAAAGCAAGAGAAAATAGCTATAAAGTCAAAATAAAAGCTTGTGAAAAAGATGTTAAAAGTCTAAAAACAAAACTTGCTGAAAAAATTGAAGTGATTGATTTAAGCTATGAAGTTTTGGAGGAAAAAACCAAACTAATTGCTGATAGAGAAAAACAGATTGCTGATCACCAGGTAAAAGTGGTGGAACTGAATAGAAAACTAGAGCAGTTCAGAAATTCCTCTGCTATTCTTGATCACCTTGTTAGTGATCAAGGTTCCTCTGCTAAGAGAGGAGGAATCGGTTATCATGAGGTTCCACCACCTTATAATCACAATTACACTTTTAACCCTAGTGTTCAGAAATCTGTTGACTTTGAGGTTGCTCAGACAGTACCAGTTAAAGTAACTTGTAAAGAACCAAATGTTAGTGGAGGCGAAACAAGTTCGTCTGTTTCAAGTGTTAAAATTTCTGATCCAAGTCCAGTCTCATCGGATTCGGATAAGTCATCCGAGTCTGGTAAGGCAAAAGATGAGGTGGTATTACCCAATGGTGGAGAGAAAGATAAGACGAATAAAAAGAGTACTCCACTAAACCCGTACGTCCCACCATATGTGAGATGAACGGGCGGTAATAAAGCCTCGACATCTAAAACACCGGTTGATAAAAAGTTTGTGCATAGGTGTTGTTTTAGGTGTAATCAATTAGGGCACCTAGTTGCAGATTGCCCTCTGAAGCAGCGATTCAGAAGTGTAAGGCCTACTAAAACTGAGAATAAGCCTAATAGTTTTTATCATGCTGCTAAAAATGAAAACCACTTAAAATTCAAAAATGTGACTAATTCAGGTTTTCATAGAAACAAATCTCAGTTTTACACTGCTAATAACCAAACCACAAGCTATAATTCTTTCAATTCACAAAGGTTTGGAAGGCCTCACAATCAATCTTCAAAAAGGTTTCCTAATAGGACTTACAGGAATTATCAAGATACTAACTTTGAAAAGCCAAAGTTTGGGATGTGTAGATCCAAGACCAATTGGTCTTGGGTCCCTAAATTCTAATCTTTTGCTTTATTGTGTAGGAACAGTTGAACAGGGCTGCCAACAATCTTTGGGTTGTAGATAGCGGCTGTTCCCGGCACATGACGGGTAACAAATACTTGTTACACGATTTGAAACCTGTTCAAGGAGGGAGAGTGAGCTTTGCCGGTGAAAGTGGTGGCAAGATTACAGGAATGGGAACGGTGTCGAACGGAAAGATGACATTGGAGAAAGTTAATTTTGTGGAAGAATTGAAGCACAATCTGCTGAGTGTGTCGCAGATCTGTGATAAGGAGTACACCGTTCACTTTACAAAGAATGAGGCGATTGTGTTGCAACCTGGTTTTCAGATACCAGAGGAGTGGATTGTGATGAAGGCTCCACGTGAAAGAAATACATATATTATGGATATGAGATCGACTGAAATGGCCACGGAAGAATCATGCCTTATGACAAAAGCGAGCGAATCGGAGTCCGAATTGTGGCATAGGAGAATGGGGCACATTCATCTTCGGAAGATGAACCACATTGTCAGGAATGGACTTGTGCTGGGCGTTCCCTTGAAGAATTTCAATTTTGAAGATAAATGTATAGCGTGCAAGAAGGGAAAGCAGCACAAGAAATCCCATCTCACCAAGAAAGTCAATTCAATTGCCAGTACTCTAGAATTGCTTCACATGGATCTCTTCGGTCCCGTGAATGCAAAAAGTATAGGAGGTACTTCTTATTGCTTGGTGATCACTGATGACTACTCACGATATTCGTGGGTATATTTCCTGAAATCAAAAGACGAAACGGCTCAGATGGTGAAGAATTTGATTACCAAAGTTAAGAACGTTATGGATAAAAGGGTTAAGTTCATCAGGAGTGATAATGGAACGGAGTTCAAGAATTTTGAGATGGAGATCTCCTGCCTTCAGAGAGGGATTGAACACCAATACAGCGCTCCGTATACACCGCAACAGAATGGAGTGGCTGAAAGGAAGAACAGAACATTAATTGAAGGAGCCAGAACAATGCTGGCTGATTCAAAGCTTCCTGTGGTGTTTTGGGCTGAAGCTGTTGCTACAGCCTGTGATGTTCTTAATAGAGTCTTAACTGTTAAAAGACTTGGTAAAACGTGTTATGAGCTTATGCATGGGAGAAAGCCCAACTTGAGTGGTCTTGAACCATTCGGGTCCCCTTGTTCGATTTTGAAGACAAATTCTAAATTTGGTGAAGTAGCCGATGAAGGAATCTTAGTCGGTTATGTTGTTGGGACTCCCAACAGACGTGTATTTAATACATCGACCAGCAAGGTTGAGGTGGTGTGTAACACCGATATCACAAGTTACCAACCGCCAAAACCAAGCAACGGACCTGCTGAGTTTTTCGACTATGTTAAACTTTTTAAGTCTTTTAACATACCGTATTTGAATATTGCTGAAGAAGAAGAGAGAGTTGCTATGAAGATGATCCTTGATGAGGAAGAAAACCTACTGCAAAGACAGCTGATCGATAAATGTCAACCTTCCTCATCAAATGCTGTCGATACCCCTGCTGCCTCGACTGGAGAAGAATTTTTCAATCCATTCACTCTCAGCATGAAACAACCATTGACGAGCTCTCTTCTAACTTGGAAGACAATTTGCATGTCGGTTCTGTTCCGACCACGAGAATTCATAAATATCACCCTTTGGAGAATGTGATTGGTGATGTGTCCTCAGGTGTACAAACAAGATGTAGCTTGAATGAGCACACCTGTGTTTACACAAGCATCAAGGAGACAGGGATAATCAACGAATTCTTGTACACCTGCTTTATCAGCCAGATTGAACCGAAGAATTATCAAATGGCTCTCAAGGATAGCTCGTGGGTCCAAGCAATGCAAGAAGAGTTGGCTCAATTCAAGAAAATGGAAGTTTGGACTTTGGTTGAAAAACCGAAGCATGTGCATGCGATAGGCACAAAATGGGTGTTTAAGTGCAAGAGAGATGAGAAAGGGATTATCATAAGAAACAAGGCGAGGCTAGTCGTTAAAGGTTTTAATCAACAAGAGGGGATTGATTATAATGAAGTGTTCGCACCTGTCGCAAGGTTGGAAGCCATTAGATTGTTTTTGGCATTCGATGCTTATAAGAAGATGAAGGTATTTCAGTTGGATGTGAAAAGTGCGTTTCTGAATGGGAAAGTTGATGAGGTAGTGTATGTTGAGCAACCTCCGGGTTTTCCTGACCCAGACTTTCCTGATCACGTGTACAAGTTAAGCAAGGCATTGTATGGACTACATCAGGCACCTCGTGCCTGGTATTCAACTTTATCAGATTACTTGCTTGAAAACGGGCTTGAAAGAGGGAAGATAGATAGCACGTTGTTCTTCAAGAGAGATGGAAGCGACTTCCTGCTGGTGCAAGTCTACGTGGATGACATTATCTTTGCTGCATCAAGAGTCTCCATGTGTCAAGATTTTGAGGCCGTCATGAAAAAGAGGTTTGAAATGAGTGCTATGGGTGAACTAACTTTCTTTTTAGGATTGCAGGTTGATCAGAAGAAGGATGGGATGTTCATTCATCAGACCAAGTATGTCCATGATGTGCTCAAACGCTTCAAGATGGAGGACAACACTCCATTCGACAGTCCAATCTGAGTCAATCACAAATTGGGTGCTGAGTCAGACGGTGATGCAGATGTGGACCCAACTCAATATCGGGCTATTATAGGTTCTTTAATGTACTTAACTGCTTCTAGGCCTGATATAATGTTTGCTGTTTGTCTTTGTGCACGCTTTCAGGCAAACCCAAAAAAATCTCATCTGAAGGGTGTGAAGAGGATACTGATGTATCTCAAGGGCAAACCGAAGCTGGGACTGTGGTACCCGAGAGGAGGAGACTTGGAGCTAGTCGCTTACACAGATTCTGATTATGGAGGGTGCAATCAGAGTCGGAAGTCAACAACTGGAGGATGTCAGTTTCTTGGTGGCAGATTGGTGTCGTGGCAATGCAAGAAACAGACTTCGGTCGCAATTTCAACCTGTGAAGCAGAATACATGGCAGCATCCAACTGCTGCTCCCAGGTTCTTTGGATTCAACAACAGTTGCGCGACTATGGTCTGAATTTCTTACTTACTCCTATTTGCATTGATAACACAGCTGCTATCTCAGTAACTAACAATCCCGTGAAGCACAGTAAAACTAAACATATTGACATACGTCATCATTTTATACGGGATTGTGCTGAGAAGAAACTGATTGTGCTTGAAAAGGTGGATACGCTTGATAATTTCGCTGATCTTTATACTAAAGCGTTTGACAAAACAAGATTTAAAAACCTTATCGAGCTGAATGGGATGATCAATCCCGAGTAACCATGCTTTTCATGTTATATTTAAAAAAAAAAAAAAAAAAACGTCACTATCGCTTAAAAATATGTCGGTTGCCTCAGTTTGAAGGACTTGTCTTCGGATATGTTTGGTCCTCATTTTCTACTTGTAGATTTTGAGGATAGCCATTAACCAGATGACTGAAAGTGACCGGGGCGGTTTATGATGAGTCTTCATTCTTTCGCTTAAAATTAGTCGACCATACTTAGTTAGAAGGACACATACTAGTATGTGGTCGGTCCAGCTGATCCATTGGATCTTCGAGATAGCCGTTCACCTGAAGACTTTGTTTTGGTCGGGGCGATTAATGTTAAAATTTTTTTTAAGGGAAATGAAATTATTTTTCAAGTCTACTACTTCGTAAGAAGTTCGTTTGCTATGTTTAACAGAAAATTGATCCAACCTTGGAAAATGATAGATATACTGATTCTGTGTGCTTAACTAGTGAAGTTATTAGGCTTAAAAGACTTTAGGATAGTTATTGTATGTCATGGTAGCTTTTTATGGTGCGTAAAAGTAGATGTGATACAAACTAAAACTACTTGATTTTACGTGGAAACTCCTTACGAGTTTTGCATGTCTTCATATATATCTTTCCGAATGATAGGCAGAAAAGCGATTACCCAGTCATACACGAGCCCGTAAGTGTTCTGATTCCCGTGAAGATAGCGTTTCAAGAAACTGCAGTGATCCAGATTCGGGACTTGCAGTTGTTTACTACTCTGAAGTCTATGTAAATGTTTATCATATAAAAAAAAATTATGAGTTATGAGAACATTCTAGAGCTGAAAATGTCAAGACTTCTCAATCATGGAGTAAGAAAGAGAACGGGAAGCAGATGAAGAGTACTTACAAACTTAATCAGACACTATGGGTCGAGGTCAATTCGGGGTGACTTGGGGAAAGCCAAATATGCTTTGAGAATAGATAGGAGGCATCATAATCTCTGAGTTGTTGCCCACTTAAATTTTGAGCTTAATTGAACCTAACTCGTATCACAGAAACGATGAAAACCATCTTAAGTTATTTACCTGCTTACAACCTGTTTCTTTATGTCATAATACAGCTAAACACGGATCTATGTGACAGTCACGTAATTAGTATGATTCCTGTTCGGATCTTTTCTAAAACGTAGTAGTCCCTATCGAGACTGAAATTTGATCCCTTGTACTTTAATTTTTTAAAAGTTTTTTCGTACTTAGGTAGTTTATGATTTTATAACTGGTTACTTGGACTTGATCGTGTCATTTAATTCTTAAAGGGAAGTTTTAGAACTTAATTGCAAAATTTTCGAATTATAAGGGTTGATCTTGTAAATATAGGCGATGTTGTTAAACAGGCGAACTTGTGAATAACTTCGCCTAGGCGAAGTTAACCGTAACTTCGCCGGTGTAACTCCGCCCCTATATAAAGAATACTTAAGGTCAACAGTTTCATTATTTTCAAACTCAGCGAACTTATCCTCCGTATTTATAGGCGAACTTATCCAGTTTTCCGGCGAACTTGTTGTTTATTCCGATTCTGTGTTCTTTTTTTCCAGATTCCGTTTCGATTTCAAGGTTCGTGGTGTCGGTACATCGTGTTGTCAATGCTTATCAAAGGTCGTTTTGACCTGTTTCGATACCTCGGACCGACGGATTTTTGAACCGGATTTTAAACCTTGTTTTTACGTGTTCATGAACAACCTAATCGTCTATATATCCTTAATATCTTGTGTTTGGGAGTTCTTAATCGTCAAAATTGACCGAAACACCAAATTTTCGATGTTGAATCGACCTTACTGTCGCCGTTTCAGATTCAGGCGAACTTAAGGTTTAGGCGAAGTTCTCCGTAACTTCGCCTGAGGCGATGTTGTGGTGAGGCGAAGTTAACATTAACTTCGCCTGGACCTTTTCATTTTTTAATTATTAGACGAACTTAAAGATGAAGCGAAGTTGTCCCCAACTTCGCCCCAACTTTAACTTCGCCTATACAGATTTTATCACAACTTCGCACATGGTAACAAGCGAACTTGTGGTACGCCTTAACGTTTATCTAACTTGGTTCGTTTGTTGCAGATATGGCTGCAGTAGCAGGTGCTGGAGGTGCTGGAGGTGACGATGGAGATAATCAGAGGCAATTCTTCCCAGGTCACAACATGTTCATCACCTTAGACCCGGAAGCGAGTGGGGTGGAGGATTACTGCGAGATAATCACATTCCTCCTTCGCTTGAGGATATTCCACGCAATCACTACGACTCTGCCGATATCCTTACCCAATATCGAGGATTTCTGGCAGACTGTGGAATACGATTGCCGCGTTGAGCCCCCGGTTATGCGAGCAACCGTCAACAATCAGGAGGTTCAGTTCTCATCTGAACAAATACGGGTGGCTTTACGGTTCGGTGAGGAGACTAGGGATGACCCTACAGAGTTTGTGGCTCCGTTCCGTGATGGACCGTTTTTCCGAATGGGCTATTCTGGTCCATTAGGTGATACTCAGAGGAGGAAGGGTTTCCTACTCGATCAGTGGCGCTTCCTCATGCACGTAATGATTGTCTGCATGTCAGGGAGGAAGGCGGGCACTGACGGTATGGGTGCGACCATGCAGTCCGCAATGACTGCTCTGACTTATAACAAACGTTATAGCTTCAGTCAGATGGTCTTTTATGAGATCGATAGACAGAGGAGAGCGATGGCTCGTGAGAGGTTCATCATGTATCCAAGATTCATTCAGATGATCTTGAATCATGTTGCTCCCACGTTGCCTCAACGACGTCCAATACGATACGTGGAGAATGGGAGCAAACGTATCTTCGCTCAATGCCGCACATCCAGTGCGAGGAGCAAGCCTGAACTGCGTCCAAGGCATACTCCACTGTTTGGGTATTTAATCAACCCGGAGTATGTTCCTGCTACTGGGGATGAGTTCAGAGACCCTCAACCACGACAGGTAGGAGCACCTCGAGATGTACCTGCTGTGCCTGTTGTGTCGGCTGAGGAGGATGTAGACCTTGATGCTGCATTTGGCGTCCAAGGATTCTTCGACATGGACCGGTTTGATCCGCAAGAAGAGGTGCAGGTCTCTGCTGCACAGGTTCGGGAAGTGAATGTTACTAGAGCAGCTACGACGGTGGATGACTCAGATCTTGATGATGTTATGGATGAGGCGAGAAGGATGCTGGTGACACGAGAAAGGACGTTAGGGAAGAGAAAGAGGACAGTTGATGATACTGAGTCAGAAGAAGAAGAAGAGGATATTCACAAGTTGATTAGACGTTCAAGACGGGAAAGGACAGGTGCAGGTATGGGAGCTGGAGAGACTTCAAGAGTTGTGCGTTTCGCTCCATCCGCACTGTCAGGTATGTCGATTGTTCCTACATCTGTACAGGTCAACGGTTTAAGCGCCGCGGATGTTCCCGTGGTGGCTACATCATCAGCTTTTGGCATCCCAATCACTACTATCCAGCTGCCGACTCCGGAGATTGTGTCTTTACCACCTCCAATGCTTACTCCTTCAGAGGTGGTGGCACAATTTGTAGAGTCGACAGTCGTTGCAACTGCAGGGTTGTCGGTCACGATACCACCTGCGGTTACGTCCACAACTGCTTCTGATGTCCCGGTTACATTCGAGATCCCTGCTGAGTATACTCAAGACACATCTAACATGAGGTTTGATTTCGATGCAACTCTCTCAGACTCGGAGAGAATAGCTGCACTTGAGCGGGTCGTGGCTGAACAATCAAGGGTGAATCTTGTCCAGACCCAGGCTATTCAGCGCCTTGTAGCAGAGAATCAACTACAGTCGTCCCTCCTGACTGAACATGGGAAAATTATAGATGCTATGAAGGAGTTCTTGGCATCTCAGGGGGAGACAGGCTGTAAAGGCGACGAGTTAAGGACAAAGAAGAGGAATGACAGAGACGATGATCCCAATGCATCGAAAGGTGCAGATGGTGAGTTGCCAAGAACTACTCAAGCTCTTGGGACTTCCACAACTCAGGGGGAGTCTGCAAGTGCAGTTGGTGGTGATGAGGTGGTGATGGTTGATGATGAAGATGATGTGATTGATGCTTTGAAAGAATTAGATGATGATATGCTAGATGATGATGTGATGTTTGATGATGATGTGCTGCCTACTGAGGAGATTGAGAAGATTGGAGCTCAGATTGTGATTGAAGAAGATGTTGAAGAAGGTGAAATAGTAGAAGAAAATGTTGAACACGAGATCCCAGATATTGAGAAAGCCGATATGGGTAATGAGATGGAAAATGATGAGACTGAATGGGAAGAGCAGCCTAGGTGGAAGGAAGGCTATGCTCAGTGGTTCGTCAAAACGAAGAAACCAGCGGACACTACAATGTTTAAGAAGAGTTACAATATTAAAGGCTATGCTGAAGCGAAGAAAGGGATTATTTGCTGGATCTATGATGAGCAGTTGAAGCTCTTTGTGATTAAACGGTATGACGGCGTTCAGTATTTTAAAAGAATGTTAAGGTCGTTGAATACACTGCCGGAATGTGAAGTGAAAGACTTAGCCAGATTGGGGTTAATCAATAGAAATGACGATAATATGGCTAGAGTCATTGAGAAAATTGTATGGAGAGAGAGTATAAAAGAAAAGAAGTTTGAGCTGTTGAAACCGCAGAAGGGAAAACTTGTTGAAGACAAGGATAGAGGTTTGAGAGCTGATGGAAAACCTTGGATGGTCATGAAGTATAAACCGATCCGGTGCCTTAAAGAAGTACCGATGAAGCTAATGCCCAAGGATGTGCTTAAAGACCTAAAGTGGTGGTATGTGGATTGTGAGACAGCAGAGGCGGTGATGGAAGAAGAGGATGAACAAGAGCTCCTAAGAGTTTACGATCCGATGCATTTGGTAAACTTATCGCAAGCTGATCTGAAGGTGCTTAATGAGAAGAAAATCTTTTATATTCCTGCTTGGAAGGATGAAGCGAGGAAGTATCAAAGAGTTGTGTCAGTTTGTGTTAGAGAAGGAGTACATGCGTGAAGATACAAGATTGAAGATTACAAGACAAGTGCTTAAAGATCAAGATATATGAAGCTACTGCCAAGGGGGAGTCTGTTGGTGCATAATGTCAGTAGTTCATAGTCTAGTGTCTGTAATCGAGTCTGTAATGTTTAATTATGTTTTGTATGTTTAAGCGAAGTTACTGACAAGTTCGCTTAACAGGCGAACTTGTTAGTCAAGCGAAGTTATGGACAACTTCGCCTGAACATGCCAGGCGAAGTTGTCGTGTATTTATATACCTAGCTTACGGCTTGGTTTGTAATCGTCGTTTAAGTTCGTATCAGTAGTTTGAGTTCATTGTAACGTGATAACGAGAGTCTGTAACAGTGATATTACATCACGTGTTTGAGTTATAATATATATCGTGTGTTCGTGTGATTCGTGTTCTATACTCGTAACGATCTATGCAGGGATTCCGCACCTGAGTAGACCGAGATATCTCGTGCGATCCGTCCAGGGAACCTACATTCGCTTAACAACTCGACCCATCTTTGTTGAGTATGAGGCTGCGGTCTCTTATCATCTATAAAATTTGTACATCTGTGTCGTACAAAGGATTATGAGTTGGGTAATGCTAAAAATTCTTCAATAAACCGCTGATAGTCTCCGGCTAGTCCTAAAAATTGGCGCATTTCCTTTGGCGCCTTGGGTGACTGCCAATTTTAATGGTTTCTATCTTATTTGAATCTACGTGAAATCCTTGTTGCTTTACAACATGACCAAGGGATTATGCTTTCTGTATTCAAAATCACATCTCGAAAACTTCGCGTACAACTCCTCTTGCTTTAACACTTCCACAATTTTCCTTAAACGTCGTTCGTGCTCTTCTTTACGTTGCAAATATATCAAAACATCATCAATGAATGCTATGACAAATTTGTCAAAATAAAGTTTACAGACTCGATTCATGAGGTCCATGAACACTGCCTGCGCATTTGTTAACCCGAACGGCATGAATAAGAATTCATAATGGCCGTAACGAGTCCGGAACGCCGTTGTTGCAACGTCCTCCTCTTGAATTTTTCATTTGGTGATAACTATATCTAAGATCAATTTTCTAAAAATAAATCGCCCCTTGCAGTTGGTTAAACAGATCATTTACTTCGAAGAAGTGAATACCTATTCTTGGTCGTCCCTTTATTCAATTCTCCCTAATCAATACATATCCTAACACTTCCGTCCTTCATTTCCCAAATAACACTGGTGCACCCTATGGTGACTAACTAGGTCGTATAAAACCTTATCCAATAATTCTTGCATTTCAATTGGTGCAAGTCGGTAAGATGCTTTAGCAACAGGGCCAGCTTGAGGCATTAAATCGATTCTGAATTCGACCCGTCGGGTTGGTGGTAATCCAGGAAGTTCTTCTGGGAAATCTTGTGGAAATTCGCGTACCACCAGGATATCTTCTATATGTTTTCTTTTAAATCGTACACTTTTCTCTGTATCTAATCGCTTCATCGTCCGAAAGAGAGCTTCTAATCATCTTCTTTTCATATTTGATTTCAGCTTCATGTTGAGTTAGCCAATCCATGTTAACTATTACGTCAAAACTTCTTAACTTTACTGGTCGAAGATCAATAAGGAAAGGTTAATCGTTCAGAATAATAGGACAATTCCGAACAATTTAGTTAACCATTAGGGATTTACCGTTAGCGATTCTACAGTATAGGGTTCTATAGTTTCACTAATCGGTATCCTTCCAATTGGTAGGAGGTTAACAGGAACTAACTTCTATCGGCGACCGTAAAAATATCACCGAAGTCTATTGATTTAAAACTACGACATACTTAATACCACCTTTGGATCACGATGTGCTTTATTCGAATTACTCACAAAAGCACGGCTCCTTGCTTGATCAGAAGTTGATGCTTGTCATGAGGTTTGTCTTCCAACGACACCTTGGTTCAACTTTGGCCAATTTCTCTTGAAACGTTCTGTACTGCCACATTCATAGCAAGTACAACTGTTTGGCATAATTTGATTTCTTTGGATGGATTGTTATTGAAGCTGTTGGGTTTGGAGTGGTTGTACACGAATGGGTTGGGGTTACCGGTTCACATGGCTTCAATTGGTTCTACAATTGGGGCATTACGTCCATCTTTACCATACCTGTGGCCTACTATCACTCGACATTCTGCTTTCTGCCGATAACTATATTTTCCACATTTAGGGAAGGACCCTTCATGTGGCTCATGTTTTCATACCAGAACTAGTCTTAGTACAATTCTGGGTTGTAGGACATACCTACTTATTCAAAAGCCTATCTTGCACTATACCTTTATCATTTCTCTTTTTTTTTAACACTCGACGTCTCACCTGACGTCCTTCCAGTCTGCTTCTCATAGAGTCAAATATATCAATGCTGGCTTGTGACACAACCCTTCCAAAGGTTGTATATTTTACAGGATTGACTATACTCCTTATCGATGGAGTTAGTCCCCAATATAGCGCTCACTTCGCTTAGTTTCAGGAGTAATTAGCCATGTTACCAGACATGACAATTCCTTCAAACGATTAGCGTGATCTAAGTGATCAGCACACAACATTTCTATCTTCCATAGCTCAGTTTCCAATCTCTGAACTTAATTACTCGAATAAAAGTGCTCTAGCACAAGAATTTTAAATTCTAACCATATCGTCTGAGTAAAATTTTCTAACTATAATTTTGTACCATCGTGTTCCATCACGATACAACATAATCTACCAACATATCTGTAGCATATTTCACTACACAATGTTCTAGACTCTTACCAATATCCTTAACCATTTCGATCTTTTCTATCCCCTCGCTAATCTATTCCTCCTTTTACCATCAGTAAACTATTAATAATTTCCTTAACACAACCAACAAACATACCCTTTATACCGGATCTAATTCATTACGACTACTATTCATGTTTAGTTTATAAGTAATACTTGTAGTCATAATAGTATTCGGTGGGACATTATCACTCTTAGTAATACCACTAAGAATTGAAATATTCATATTCATGTGATTGCTCAATCTATAATTCTGCAATCACATTTGCAACAACACTAGCAGTGATCTGTGATACGACATTCGGTATCATCATCTGCTATCTTTGAGCAACCAACTGAATCATATCAATCTCCATCATTGGAGTTACTCTTTTTATGTCATTCTGCCATACTCATCCCGTACGCAGTAATCAATACTAATCTCACCTTATAACTCGTTACCAGCTCAATCATAACAGCAGGTACACATACACACCAAATATTATCATACATATTACACATAACAGTATCTAGTATATATGTCCCACAAATATAATAACATGTAGACTTAACCTGACGTCTGTTAACGTTTAAATATGTTTCATAACCCTTGTCACCAATTGACATATAGATCTTTCTCAACAAAGATTAATGTTTAATATACTTGATTTCAATATCCTTCTGCATGTCAGCATAACCGATACATGCTCACCGTGAGCACCAAACGATTACGTACCACGGAGTTATAATATCCGTGTCTATTCGTATATCCGGCATACACGGTATACCACCTACGAACGAATAACCAACTATGCTATAATGATTCCAACACCTCTTTGTGTATGGGTAATCATTCTATTCGGGTATACATGGATATAGGCATCTGACGGATGTAAGGATATCATAGGGAGTTGCAAGGTTCAAGGTAATCGCGCAACATGGGTTGCCTTCAAATATTATCAATTACTATTATGGGAAACTCTATCGCTTGCTCAGTCAATGTCCTCCGGCGTTCTAGGTTCGCTAAAATCGGTAATTCTCGATCTGGAGGTGGTATGACTCATATGTTTGAGAGTGAGAAATACATATATATGTTTCTATATATTATTTTTATCTGCTCATTTATTATCAAATTTATTATTATTATTATTATTTTATTTTATTTATTTATTTATTTACCTTAATGAAATAAGAATGGGTTCAGGTACAAGTCCATCCGTACGTGAGGGTCGGCGGTTCTGGTGATCATAGGGGGTTATTAAGATATACGGTACCGGTGTTGGTAGGGTAAGGGATTTATTAATTCCGGTTGGGAGTGACGGTTACTAGATATTTCTTATTAATATCAAACGGGAGATCTAACTTGGTACTATCATAACTATGGCCCGATAAGTCAGACTTATCATCAACCGATGCTCTAGAAATTTTCAGCATCCTCAGTACTTTTATTATTTCATCCCCCGGTTCCCTATCCGGGTCCTATTTCTCAATACATGTACCCACAAGATACATACATATATATATACACATTAGCACACATAAATAATATTATATACTTTACACATATGTTGCCATTTTTACCTATTAACGTTCCCAGTGACTTCCCCTGAATTTCCTCGTGCAGACAAGTCTGTTATTATGTTCCGGACCATAATAACTCACTTGTCCGACCGAGTTCATCCCGATGCTCGTCACCATATATTATTAGTTGATATTCAGATCCTATAATACTTGAGCTACTGGTTATATTTTAGGTATCTTTTAAAGACATCCTAAATCTTTATAACCAATGGCTCTGATACCAACTTCTGTAACACCCCGTAACCGCAGCGGAAACGTAAACGGGATGCAACAGACACCTCTGATATCAACCACATTGTTTATACAGAAAACTGAATACATTAATATACTTCAAATTACATTATCTCATATTTCATTACCGTCTAGGTGATACACACATCATACAATACGATACATAATTCTATTTATTATAATGTATCCTAACATCCCGCACACAAATCTTACACACATCAAGCACTTAGCACGTAAGCAATCACTTCATCTTAATTGTACCTGAAAAGCATGTGAGAAAACGGGTCAACTACGAATAGTTGGTGAGTTTCACAATTTGAGTAAACCATGATAAATCATTGTTAAAATATATATTATCGATGTAATTATGCTGAGCCCACAAGTGAAACCTCTGTTAAACCAGTACTATACCTGTTCCGTGGCAATGTTAACCCAGAAACACTTCTAAGGACACCTGGGGACACTGTTAACCCAGTACTGTACCCATTCCGGGGGCAATGTTAACCCAGAAACACTTCTAGGGACATCTGGGGACACTGTTAACCCAGTACTGTACCCATTCAGAGGGCAATGTTAACCCAGAAACACTTCTAGGGACATCTGGGGACACTGTTAACCCAGTACTGTACCCATTCTGTACGATTCCCGTACAATCAAATATTTATAAATACACGCAATCCATGCGTTCAGTATGTACTTAAACATTTTAATAGTAACATGCTTTCCGCCCCGAGAAAATATTTAAAAACAATTCAGGAAAAGGGGCTCGTGAAACTCACCTTAGCACATGCAAGCAGGTACAACAATCATTATTAGTTAACACGTCCAATCTATAATATGATCCCTACGATCGTTATTATACAATTATAGTTTATATAATCTTTAACCGTATCAACCGGTACATCTGGGGACACTGTTAACCCAGTACTGTACCCATTTCGGAGGCAATGTTAACCCAGAAACACTTCTCCGGACTCAAAAATGTGATTTCGTTTAGAGTTCAATGGTCAAAATCATTATTAGTCGTTTTCCCGTTTTGCGTGCCTAGCACGGGTATCCGTTTTTACGTTTCAAAAATGAGTTTGGTCACACACGACCCGAAAATAGTTGTTGACTGATAATTTAGTTAAAGTTGTGAAATTAGAGCTCGGTTTAGACGCCCCGATTGGCCGCGAGACCCGTTTCCGTCTTTAGCGCACCGGAAACTGTTAAATCGGGTAAAATTACTTAAATCATCCGAATTATTTTCGGATGATTTATTTTTACTTGTTTAACTCAATTACATGAAAATAGTTCATTTTTAGTGTTTTTATACACCGGTCAGCTCGTTTAGGCGAACTTTACCGGTTTACGCGTTTTAAACTTTAAAAGTTTGTTTTTGCACAAATAATTATCCGTTTAATCTCGGATCTTGAAATTTTGCACAAATCACTTTTTGACAGTGGGGAATTTTATAAAAATATTTCCATAATTAATTTTTATATTTAAAATTTATTTATCTATTTTTAAACACCATTTAAACACTAAATATGTCGTAACTACCAAACGACCTTAGAAAAATCCCAAATTTTTCCTGGATGTCCCCTGCCATCCACATAGTCCCCTGTAATTTTTCCAGAACCAAAATCTCTCTTTACATGCCATTTTCACCAAAACCGAGCTAGAAAACCCTAGAACTCGTTTAACCGAAAAGCCTACTTAGACTTCTCCAACTGACCTAAAATTTTGTGTGTGACATATACATGTTATAAAAAGCTTATCTGCAATTTTCCAGAATTTTTCATGATATTTAACTATTTTTCACCATTTTTAGCCAAAACCGAGCACTAAATTCACCAAATATTCATCCTTTGTCCAAAAATTACCAAAAATTCGCAGAAATCATATTTTCATGTATTTAACACCTCTGTAAAATTTCATGACCTAACTCTAAACCATCAACAATCTGTCCAAAAACTCCAAAACCGAACATAAACCGAATATACCTTTCGTTTTCCGCCACTACAAGCTACAAACTCGTCTTTCCGCCTTATCTACCACTAAACACAGAACCTACAACCAAAATACCACAATACCAAGCAAGTTACACTCACGATCAAGCCTCTTACACTATAGTTTCGGTTATTGTTCCAAAACTAAAGTTTAAACCGTAAAAATTCGTTTTTGGTCCGTTTAACTCCTTTCTTGGACCAAGATCCCTTGTATAACCCGTATACATCACTTGATCATGCAAGAATCGGTTTTCATCTTGGAAACCTCATTTTCTTGCAAATAAACTCAAGAAACGAAGATGAACACGTAAATAACTCGACTTTTACCTCGGTTTTCTTGCTAAAAACTCGGGTTTTTAGATGATCTTGTGGAGAGAGTTGGAGATGGAGATGGAATGTTTTTAGAAAAAAGAATAAAGGGCTTGGGGGATATCCCCTTGGTCCGATCGGTTTGGATAGGGGGATGGGGTGGGACCCACTTCTCTATTCTTAGCCACATGTTTGGATTTCGGAAATCCGGATAATGTTTTGGATAATCTGGTTCAGTTCGTTTTTCGGTTAAATGTCTAATTCGGCTTAAAAAGAGGTTAAAACGGTCATTTTTCGGCTTAAAAAATGAAATTTATATAAAACCGATTTAAAAACTTTAAAAACTTAAACCATGACATTTATTAGCTTGAAACATCATATTATTAATAATTGCGCATCTTTTTCGGCTTGATCGATCGTTTCTTGCTCGGTTTGGTATTAAATGTTTCGTTTAATGTACCGACGTACCATTAAATCGAAAATTCTTTTTCTGTGCTTTAATTCACTTATACCGAAGCTTTAATACTTCGTAAACATCACTAAATATCATAGATATCGTCTATAATCGAACCCTCGATTCGTTCGGGTTTCAATAACTATCGATCGATTAATCGCGTATTCAATACGATGAATTATATATTCACGTACAATCAATACAGTGAACCATGTATTCTCGTATAATTACTATGGTAATTCATGTACCCAACATTAAATATAACGTAACTATTGTCTACCGGTTGGGGTATACCAGGTTTCGTCGGAATCGTTACAGTAACCGAACTTGAATGTAAGTGAACTTAGATGTATGCGAACTTAGATGTAAGCGAACTTAGAAGTAGGCGAACTTAGATGTAAGCGAACTTGGATGTAGGCGAACTTGAAAGTGGCGAACTTCAAAGTGCAACAACTACGGGTTTGGTCTTAACCCACTAACCATTTATGTTTCAACATGTAAACCTTTGATATGATATTAACCAATGCCGTAAACGTTCCCACGGCAATTTTCGGATAAGACTTGACCCGGGGAATCATAAAGTTTGGACCTTTAGGCTTAAAAGGTTCAAAACTAGATCTAGGGTTTTCTTTAACGAGCCGATCATAACCGTAGGTTTGATAAGTTCATTTTAACGTCAAGTTTGCTACTTTATGGCTCGTTTATACCCGATCTACTCTACGTTTAAGTTTCAAGGCTAACCGTTTATAAAAACGTAAACTTTAATATGAAGAACATACCTTTATGTGTTCGTTAGGTCTCAGTTATCTTGGTTATGAACTTTAGATCTTGTCTTTAGCTTGTATTTCAAATATCTATCTAGAATCAATGTTTGTTTGATCTCGGATCTTTCTCACTCTCTCGGCCGCGTATGGTGTCGGGGTATGTGTGTTTTTGAGTGTGTAGAGATTATGGAAAGATGGAAATGAGGAATTAGGGTTTTAGAGGGGTTTAAGGGAGTATTTATACTATCCAAGGCCCATGGACCCTAAGTCCATCCCACCCTTTTATTCCATCTTTAACTATCCAATTCCATATTCTTTATAATATTAAATCTTAATTAAATATTAATGCGAGTTTCGCAACATAACTTTCTTTATTATTACGAAATTTAGGATGTAAACAACAATCTATATTTGTATCAAAACAACACTTTCTAATATTAATGGAGTGTTAAAATATATTGTACAATGGAATTATGAAATTTTATACATATTTTAAGTCATTAGACTTATAAAAAAGGTGAGTAACAAGTCTATATTCATGTTACATAAAAGTTAATTTTACAAAACATAAAAAATTTATTTCTTTTACATCTGCACTTTGACGGGTTATGCGTATTACTCATCCTTACAATTTGCTTACAATTTGGTGAATGACGCCACAAAAGTTAACCATTCTTGTATTCTTCATCATGATATTGATCAATTTTCAATACTAATTGTATATTTTATAACCATGATACTTGACATTATTGTTTTATGTGGTTTCTAAGGTTGGTGTAAACATCTTCTAGCAGGTGCTGGTTTCGATCAATCATTTTAAAATTAAAACCATCCTATACGTGACACAAATGCGTTATAATTCTTAATGAAATAGGAAACTATGTAAAATCAACAATCTATATTTGTATCAAAACAACACTTGCTTAATATTAAGGGAGCGCTAAAAGGGTCATATAGATGCTGATATTCAATACATATTACATATTCTATCGTACTCAACACACATTACATGTTATCTTACTAATAATAGTAATAATTACAGTTAAATTTTCTTTATAAATAAATTACTTTATAAGTATATTTCTATAAGCTTTCATATTTGACGTTTGATTCGTTTGAATTCAACTAAACTTAATGGGTTGTAAACTAAAGTTTGTTCCTTACCTTTTTTTAGATTATAAAATTCTTTTGGAACAACTTCAATATTTATTTTCAGTCCTTTTCAAAAATAGTATAAAGAAGATCAAAACATGTTCCATGATCTGTTACAATCATATCATGGATCCGAAAAATACTATGGAACCAAACCAAAGCAGTAAACCTATGGTCGATGCCACTTCGTTGGTCGTGTAAGTAATGAACAAATTTTCTCAACAACAAACTTTTAGACATATAGTCAAGATTAAAGTCAACAAGGCAAGGCCATCAAGCAACAAATTGCAAGATCAATAAATGCCAAGGGTATGCGACTAAAGATCACATTTTAAAGTATTTTATCTCAAACAAAGTCTTTATAAAAATAAAATGTTCATAAAGCGTATTTTACAATTTGAAGGGTTGTTTCGATCAATAAAGTACGTGAACACTACGAACAGTTTCATAAAACAATTTTAATACTTTGCATATTTTATAAAACAATCAATCAATCATACCCAGTTAAGTCCCACCTACAGCAAAGCTATAAGTAGGGTCTGGGGAGGGTGGGATGTAGGCACACCGTACCTCTATCCAACGGGATAAAGATGTGGCTTCCAGAGAGACCCTCAGCTCTGTAAACATATGTATGATGCATAATAATAATAATAATAAAATAATAATAATAATAAAATAATAATAATAATAATACACATACTAAAATAAGGTAAATAGAAGCCTTAAGATGCTCATTTCTCCCTAAAAATCTTTAACTTTAATCCTACTTCTCCAAGAATTCATATCTCCAACCATGTCCTCTGAGAGGTTTAGGTCTATCAAATCACGCCTAATCCTCTTATCCTAAGTCAATTTCGGTCGTCCTCTACCCCTCCTCCTCTCTATAGTCATGTTTTCTACGGATTTAACAGGATTCGTCGAATGTCTTCTCTTCACATTTCCAAACCATCTCAATCTCCACTCTCTTATCTTGTCTGATATGTTTGCTACCCCTAATCTCTCCCGAAACACAACATTTCTTATTCGGTATAACCTTGTGTGCCCACACATCCATCGTGGCATTCTCATTTCTGCTACCTCCATCTTCCGCACTTGTGCCTTCTTGATGGCCCAGCAATCTGTTCCATATAGCATTGCAGGTCTAGTTGCGACCCTATAAAATTTTCCCTTTAGTTTAGTTGGAAAATTCTTGTCGCATAATATACCTGTGGCTGCTTTCCATCTACCCCATCCTACCTGGACTCGATGGGTCACATCACTGTCTAATTCCTCATCGCTTTGAACAAATGATCCTATATACTTGAACTTCGTTACCTGCGGTACCACCTGCCCTTCAATTATGATCTGTGTGTCATCATTGTCATTTACCCCCCCCCCCCAAAATCACAGTGGAGGTACTCCGTCTTAGAGCGACTAATCCTTAAACATTTTGTCTCTAAGGTTGATCACCACTCCTCTAACCTCATGTTTAGATCTTGTTCTGTCTCCGCAAGTAACACAATATCGTCTGCGAACTTCATGAACCATGGTAGCGTCCCCTGAATCGACTTTGACAACTCATCCAAGACTACTTCTGTCACACCCTCAAAATCCACTAACGGAGTTTTACCGTCAGAGGGTGTGAACTAACAGGATCGGAATCATTAGTTATAATCAAACATCATAAGTAAAGTTTTTAAACCACGAAACATTTAAGTGTAAATAAGTGCGGAAGCGTAAATTCATAAACCAAGTGTTGCGTCACGCAGGACGACTTAAAACCCAATAAATGACAGTTAAAAAAAACAAGTTTGCAAAAACGATAGAGTTCAATGTAATGCATGTTCCTATACCGCGCACCCGCCTCGGCTACCTGAGAATAACATACTAAAAGTGTCAACACAGGGTTGGTGAGTTCACATATATAAATAAAGAAAATGTTTGCGTTTAAGTGTTTGCGTTATGCGTTTGCGTTTTGCGTTTGCGTTTTGCGTTACCAGATAATGTTAAGTCAATTATATATCGATAGGTAGCTAGCCTATACAACAAGTATTACTAAGTGTTCGACACCGAAGCTGACTGTTTATCAATTGCCTTGCCACCATGTCTATCCCGACCATGGAAAATGTGTTAGCCAAGATTACACCCACTCGACCTCCAGTCGAGTTTAGCGTTGGGTGGGGTTTGTCAAACCCAGTAGTACCACTCAACAATGACTCGCTATTATACAAATACTAAACGGTTCGATGTTATGAAGGACTTTAGTTGTTTCGTTTGCCACTTAGCCTTTACAAGTGATATATAACTAATAACAAAATCTAAAGCGTTTTGGAGTATGTTATCTCCCCCAAGTAAAAAGCGTTTAAAAGAGTAAAAGGGGAACGTGAAACTCACTGTTTGCGAAGAATTCAAAAACAAGTCAACCAAGAGATGCGCGTCACAGAAAATCCTCACTAGAGTTCTAAAACAAGAATGAGATTTTCTAAGTGTTGGAACTATTATTGAGTCTCTAGAGTCGGCACATAATACCTATGCATGAGATACGTTTCGTGTTTCGTTTGTGAATTGTGTGTGACTCAACAAACACATTGGTGATACGTTACATGTGTGAGCAACTACTTACGTGTCAAGTATTAATATTGTACATTACTAGCAATCATTCCCCACAAGGGCAATTTAGTCAAAAACATAGCAATTGTCTAGCAACAAACACGTTTCATGTATTTTCATATGGTTCAGCAGCTAGTTCTATCAAGACAGATTTCTACTTGAAAGATTACTTTATTCAACAGATCATAACATATCAATTAATTCAACAAAAATCGTCACAAAAGAACACATGAGTTAGGTTTCCAGAACTATTTTTATTGTATTTTTATTCCACATAGATTTCTCACAATGGTCAAAACATTACAGTAACTCACAGCAGTCAAAATCATGCGCAACAGAATGATATTTGTTATTCCCGTTAAACGGTAATTCCAATTAATACAAGACCAATTGGGTTAGGTTCTTAACTCAACATGTTAACTTCCAGAAGTGGAACCAACCCATTTGGTTTTATAGTTCATGAGATATGATAATTACAAAACAGCCTAACAGCAGGTCTCACAATTCAAACTTGCACTTCAGTTTTGTAAAATAATAAAAGTTAACTTTTACCCGTCCAAAAATTACAAACTTGGACTTTATAGAAACTAGACTCAACCTAGTACACTGTAGTGTTAACAATCTCGACCAATTACCACATTAACATTCAGTTACAGTTGTCTAAACATAAACTTAACAATCTGTCCAGTACCAGTTTTCATCAAAACTCAACATAACAACAATCTATGAACCATAATCCATGCATATAACACTCTAGTCACAATATTTACCAACCATGCATATCAATATCACTTTACACCCATAGTTAGGGTTTTTCTTGAAAGTTTAAATCAAAGAACAAGTGATTATCAAACAACAATAACACAACTAGTTATCAATTTCATTAGCAATCATCATCAAGCATATAATCAAACCCTAACTCATCTTAATCATCAATTTCGTGACTTAGGGTTTTGGATTAACCCATTCAATATCAAAATTAAACATATATAACGCATAGAGGAGTTGTTAATACCTTCCTAGCACCTTAATTCTTCAACCAAACTTGAAAATCCTTGTATGTATGTGTGTGTAGTGTGACGGCAGCCAAGGGAGAAGGAGGGGGGCCGATCGGGTTTGGGAGGGGAGGGAAGAGGTTAGGGTTTTGTTATTATTTAATAATAACATGTTACACAATGGCCCCTCTACTTTTAGTTATTACTTTTCTAGCATAAAATAGCTTTTTGCATCTTGAGTTAATGTTCTACACATAATTATCAAATAACACATAAGCCTAACACATAATTATCAAATACTTATTGTTTTGATGTTTATCGTTTGTTTACCAATGGTTTGAGTCAACTCGTTTGTGTTTCGGTGCAATCCCGAAAGACTACATGTGTAGTGATTGTCAAGCGTCATTTAAAACCCTAGTTTAAATGTAATGAGATGTGCGTTATAGATCAAGTGATCTTAAGTTTGAATTGACGGAGTTTGGATTAACGGAGTTAACCTGAAATTGTCGAGTGTCACAACTTCAAAAAGAAACGGACTCAACGCTGACCCCTGGTGAAGTCCTACCTCTACGGGGAAGAACTCAGTATCCCCCATGGGCGCACGCACACTTGTTGCGCTCCTGGTATATATATCCATAATTATCTCTATATATTTCGTCGGTACTCCTCTACCCTCCAAGCACTCCCAAAGAACCTGTCTTGGCACACTATAGTATGCTTTTTCAAGGTCAATAAACACCATATGTAGATGACGTTTCTTCTCCCTATACTTTTCCATCAATCTTCTTATAAGGTGTATTGCCTCTGTGGTGGAACGCCCCGGCATGAAGCCAAATTGGTTCACTGTAACCTGGGTTTCCCGTCTAAGTCTGACCTCAATCACTCTTTCCCATAGCTTCATAGTATGGCTTAGTAATTTGATTCCTCGGTAGTTACCACAATATTGGGCGTCTCCTTTGTTATTATATATAGGAACTACGACGCTGCTCCTCCACTAGTCTGGCATCTTACCAGATTTGAGGATAATGTTGAGGAGATTAGTTAACCACATGACTCCTTCCTCTCCCAGACACTTCCACACCTCGATGGGTATGTTATCTGGGCCAACCGCCTTAGCTCTTCCCATCCTCCTAAGTGCAATCTGTACCTCTTCTCGTGTTATCCGTCGGCAGTAACAGTTATTCGGTTGTTGTCGTTGGAAGGTTGTGTTGTCATGTTCTTCTTGGTAATCTCTCCCATTGTTAAAAAGATTGTGGAAGTAGGTTTGCCATCTTAGTTTTATGTCCTGCTCCTTGACCAGTACATGTCCATCTGTATCCTTTATGAACTTCACCGGTCCTAGATCTTGCCTTCTACGCTCCCTAGCTTTGGCAATCTTAAACATAGCATATTTTATAAAAAAAATCAAATTTTTATAAAGAAGACAGTCAGACAGGTAAAAAAATCTAGAAAAAAAATTAAACAAATTGAAATGAAAATTCTCATTCAATCACCAATGTCACCGTTGTCACCGCTACCACCCAATCTCATCATTGCCACGACTCTCACAAGTCACATCCACAACCACTCTCACAACTACCACAAAACCATAGCTCATATCGTCACCTACCAACCCTACCTAGAGGTGTATAACCCCCCCCCCTCCATCCCTACGTTTTCGTTTAAACTTTGTCGATAACTATACCAATGTCCCTCTGATCATTGTTACCAATAAAGTTATTTCTCAACAAGCGGTTTAAAGTTTAAATGATTTCTTTAGTACAAGTAGAACACGGTATTGTGAGTTAGTTTAGCCAAAGGTATGTTTATCACCAATTTCAAGTACGTCATGTCTATATAAACAAGGCCGCTTTCAGAATTGGTGTGTTCAATGCAAACGTGGTCTTACATTGAGAATTGAATTAACACTTTTACTTAATGTTGGTTATGTGTCATGGATAAAGAAAAAGTGAATTAAATAATCGTCTTATTTCTCATACAATAAGCACTTATGTATACATTTATGGTAGTAGATTCCTAATAAAGTTGATTATGTATCGAATAACTAATAAAACAAAAACCCAAAAAATAAAAATTTGTATGATATTTTTTTGTTATTTTAGAACTTAAAATATGAGAAGATTTGGCCTAAGTTCTGAGTTAATAATAATGTTCTTGAGTAATGCATGTTACGTTTTTTTAACAGTCAATTAAAGATCACTTTTGAAATTGTTGCCTCTTTGATCAACTTTTTTGCCATTGGAATTTAGTGTTGAAAGCATGACACCTTGAAATTTACTTTTCTTTTGATTAAATATGTATGAACATGTTTATGCCATAGATTTAGGCTAGGTGAAATGTAGCAAACTTGGACGGTCGTACATTTTTGGCATCTCTTGTGTTGTTCGTGATTCTTTACGGTGTTTCATTTCGAAGTGTATTCAAAACATACACATGTTTTGTATTTAAAGTTCCTCACCATTTTTTTTGTTTTTTATTTATTTATTATATATATATATATATACATGATATTCATTATTTTTTATTGTATTCGAGTTTCCGAGTATTTGTAATTTTCTGTTTCTCTCCAACGATATCCCACTTCACCACTTTTGCTACCATATATTGGTTAGTTGCTGGTCCTCTTCCCATATGCTCGTATGATCCTTCTTATGTGACACTGTGACAGTTTTATTATTTTCTTCTTTCTCTCATTCTATATCAGCGACACATTTTATCACTCAAATTGTGTTTTCCAACGAAGTATCACTGGCGGATATCATATTCATCGAGGGATGTCCGTCAAATTCACATGTGATTGATAGTTCCCTGTTTTCTTGACAAACTAAATTTGTTATTTTATACCTAACATAAGACATATACAATAATTCTGAGTTGATGACCCAGCAGTAGAGATATTATCTCTTAAACACAAAGGTCCTAAGTCGATAACCAAATTTGCCTTTAAAAAGGAAAAATAGTAATAAAAAGACAAAACACAATAATGTCCTTAAAAAGGACTTTGTGTGGATCACCTAAACAGGTCATTTTTATAAGGAGAAAAGTATATGTATATTCTAATATCTACTATTATAATAAATAAAAATGATTGTTGAACCACATTAACCCTAATTGGCCTAATATTTTACCAAGTGGCACTCTATCTTTGAATCTTTAGGTCATAAATATTTATAACTAAATTAAAATAAAAAAATTAAAACCTTCCATATACATAACTAAATGTATTCTTTGATTTTTGAATTCTTTCTTCTATTAAAACAAAATTGCATTATCAATTAATAATAAGTGATTTCCTTTAAGTTGTGTATCCCTAATTACGTAGACAACTAATAATCTAATATATAGTAGATATTAGTTACCGTTAAATTTGTTTATTTCCATTAGTGATTAGTGATTTCCGTCAGCAACAACAACGAAAACTAAATTTTTTTGGTCTCCTTCATTCCTTAGCACTAAACACCTTTATTTGATAGTGTCCGTACTCACAAACACACCTAATGAGACTTTCATAGCTCTGCCCCTTTTCAATCAATTTACCTTATATACAAAAAGTCCTACATCCAATTATGTACTTTATATTGCGCATCATATATTAATATTGTATAATTCGCACTTTTAAGCATATGTGAATTACATGTATAACAACTAGGTGTCTTCTAAGTTGATTTTAAAACCATTAAACCGGCCAAACTTACCATCCTGAAATGAAATTTGTCTTTAAATCAGTTGCTTATGTTTATACAGTGTTACATATATATTATATACTTGGGTTACAAACATCATATTACATGTGGTTTTCATATAAAATTTACTTGTACATAACTTTTTATAGATCCCCTAAAAAATATGCAGGAACTATTTCATTATTTAAATAAATATATAAAATAAAATTTAATTAGGCGTTAAACTAGAATATTAAAATGAAATTGTTTTATAAAAAACGGCAGTTCGTCACTGATACAATAAACATAAAGATGGTACCCCACTAAAAGTTGTGTAAAATCATGACCAACGCTCTGGTTTATGATTTTTATAATTATGGGTGTATAAACCAAACTGGACTGTAGGAGGTGATTGGTCAATTTTAATTTTGTTCATGTTGTTTACGCTTTAAATTCATCGTTAATGCTGTTTTATACTTCTTCTACCATTCATATGATTCCTTTTTATAAATGTATTTGTTTTGTCAAATGATAAGGCGATGTCTAAAAGATCAAAAGCTCATCTTATAAATTCGGAGAACGATGTTTCTAACAGGAGTTATACAACAAAGTATCATTCGTTTACCTGCTTATAATAATTAAATTTTAGGGGATACATATGTATTTTATATTACGACTAACATATAAGATTGTACCTATTTATTTTAATGTTTCAGTTGATGCATCTACATGTCCGTTGTCATATATTTCAAATAGAATTCCATTATTATTTAATTTAACTTGAATTCAATTTGAAAAATAAAAATTTAAATTTACTAAACACATTTGCTTTAGTTCCATCTAAATGGTTGTCTTTCTTACAATTTTTAATACCAACAACGCCTATTCCGGTGCCGCTGAAAAAATAAAACAATGAAAACTCATCATTAATATAATAAACAAAAATATAGTTATGTCACTTGACACCTAATATGACCATCTTTGTGTCACTTGGCACTTCAAGGTTCAAAATAAAACTATACCCATCTCATATTGCTCTAATGAGAAATCATGAAGAAAACAAACATTTATATAAGACAAGGTAGTGCATCCGACTTATCATTATCACTAGGCGGTGCATGAACTATTGTGTACATCTACTCAGTTTTAAAAATATTTAATGTTATCCCGGTTGTTGTTTTCAGTTTGAAAGCTAGTTTGCGAACAACCAACCATTTTTTTATTTGGTTGGACAGCCAATATGGTCCAGTTTCTGAACACTGCTTTTATCTCAAATGGGCTAAAGTATTAAATAAGTTGAATTTTATTTGTAACAAAAATAAAAAAAAACATATGGATATTTATGAATTTCCGAAATGTATATATAATTTTTCATATTGTTTAATATGTAATTTAATATACCGTATAATACATATATATATATATAAACAATTTAACACATTTTTTGTATTTCTTATAATGTCGTTGTTTAAATTTCAACCCGTGTTGCACACGGGTAGATAATCTAGTACATTAATAAATCTAAACTACATATTTATCTATGTTTTAACCTGTGACATTCTCTCTACAAGACACGTGCTTCTACCATGTATGTTAGCCCGGTATGAATACAACCTACATGTCCAATTGAATTATGAGCTAGAAGTCTCGTCCACGATGAGATAATTTGCTATTTTGTAAGCGAATTCAAGTTTTGAATATATTTTATTAACTTTAGAATATAATTTAGTGTTCACTAATAATACATAGTATTTTATATTTAAAAAAATCAATATACAAGGTTTTACTTAAAGAATTCATCTGCATTGCAATATGTCTCAATAAAAATACCTTTTATTTAAAATAAAGTGTTTTTAATCTTATAAAGAAACGAAAACAAACCTAACATGATACACATAAAGAGCCCGATAAAAAATACGAACAGGTTATACACATATTATATTATTAGATATTAAACGTATAGTTACTCCACAACAATGCATGTTAATCATAAGGCTAGTTGTTATAGAGGAGTTTCAAACCTCAAGTTAAAACATCACGTACGCAGTAACACTTTAACTTACACACTTCTTTAACATCACACTATGATTTAAAACTCTATTACACGTAAAAGACTCACCATTTCCTTATCAAAGTATTTTGACCCCAACATTTTGTTATTAAAGTTGCTTTACCATGTTACCATGACCCTTTACCATGCGAACATTAAAGCCCCTATGCAATATTAAAGCCTTATTATCATGTCACGTCAGTTTTGCAACATCTGTTAGGTTATGTGTAGTGAATGGACGATAAAATTGGGTGTTTTATGTCATGTGGCGCTCAGTCAGTAAAGAAAGGGTTTTTGTTTTAGGGATATAATATATATATATATGTTTAAGTTCAAGAAAGAAATCAAATTATTGCAAGAAATGAGAGAAGTAAATATTAGTCACTAGTTTTATTTTAGATTTTAAATATTTAAAAAAAATTATAAATTTAACAATAAATGCTCTCTCTCTCTCTCTCTCTCTTCAATTAATACAAATAATATAACCATAATAAATCTCTTTCTAATTAATATATCTAACTGTTTAACTATAATAATTATAAAGATAAAAACATTACTTTAATTTTATTTTTTATTTACACATTCTTCATTTTATTTAAAATAAATACAATTTATTCATATAATACTATTTCTTTATATTAAAAAAATAATTTTCACTCAATTTATTAGCATATATCAACATGTTTTTTAACACTAAATATCAAAACACAATATATATATATATATATATATATATATATATATATATATATATATATATATATATATTTCCATTGGTATGCCTATAAAAATTATTGTCATAAATAATAATAAAAAATATCATACAAATGTGTTCATTAAATGTAAACAATAAATATACAACCTACACAAAGTTATATAACATACACTTGTTTTGAGCAAGAAAAACGTACAACATACAAAAAACATACAACTTACATATGTAATTCGACATCAACAATTATACAAACTACACAAAGATACACATATCCTACACATGCGTAGGTTATATGTTTTTCGTATGTAAGTTATATGTTTTCTTATTCTTAGAACAAGTGTAAGTTATATGTTTTTGTGTAGGTTGTATATTTTTATTGAAATTTAATGCAAACATGTGTAAAATAGTTTTTCGTATTATTCATCACAATATAACTATGTGTTGATGGATATTGATATGTTGAGTTTGAAGAAATTGGTTTTGAATAAAAAGAAATTAATTTATGAATAAATTGTATTTGTGTAAGATAAAATTTTCGTTTGTAGGTTATATGTTTTTTGTGTGTAGGTTATATGTTTTTGTGTGTGTGTGTGTGTATTTTATTGATGATGGATGTTGTGTGTAGGTTATACGTTTTTCTTGTGTAGGTTAATGTTGTCTTATTCTTAGAACAAGTGTAGATTATACGTTTTTGTGTAGGTTGTATGTTTTTTGTTGATATCTAATGCAAACACATGTAAAATAGTTTTTTGGTATTATTCATTATAATGTATGTATGTGTTGATGGATATTAATATATTGAGTTGGAAGAAATTAGTTTTGGATAGAAAGAAATTTTAATGTATGAATAAATTATACTTGTGTAGGACAAAAATTCAAGACACAAAAAATAAGTTATAAAAATAAATAAGTTCTTAAATATTTAAAATTATAATAATTTAATTAGTTATATTAATTAAGTAGATAAGTATTATGGTTTATTAGTTATATTAATTGAAGAAGGAGAATGATTAATACTTTCGTTATTTAGCTTTAAGTATTTAAAACTTAAAACAAAACTAGTGGCCCATATTCATTTCTCGTATTTCTTGCAGTAATATCATTTCTCTCTTGAACCATCCATATATATATATAGATATATATATATATATATCACACATAATAATATAATAATATTATTTCCAAACAAACAAGCCGACGACAAAAACTAGTCGCTCAGCCCCTTATCGCCCCTGTGAACGATGTGTGGACGATGTTCTCACGCCTAGTCGCCCAAATTTGTAGGCCATCATAAATGTACTTAAAGCCTATCTAATAATACTGTTAACGAAAGATTAAAAGGCATTCACACAATCACGCATCTAAAAGAGTATTATTTGAGGATGTGTGATTTTAAAAGAAAATAATAGTAACAAAATAAATTATATTTACTTTTCAATATTGTATTTATTTCTTTATAACACTGAATCAACGCGCCCTCCGCTAACGTCATCGACCCACACTTTTATGCCTGATTCGTTTGTCGTTTTCCTTCACGCCACAACATTTACACCTCACGTATCGTGGGCCCACTTCTGACAAAATCAAAACAGGTAATGTCATGTGGATCCCACCAGTTGATGCTCTCTCCTCTTTTTCAACAAACTTGATTCTACATGCCCCTCATCTTTCTCATGAGGTTCACTTCTGACCCAAAGTAAGATTAAGCAATCAATTAATTCAAGCACTGTTTCTCATACCAATATTGTATTGTCAATCATTAAAGTCAATATGTATTTATTGAAAGATAACATCTGGCTAGTTTTTATAAGAGATCTAGTTTATATATCATTATTCTTACTTGGACTTACTAAAATTGATAGTTTTCAAATTATATATGTTTATTTAGATATTTTCTTATTCAATAATGTGGTTTCAGGAGCTACTTATATATGATATCAACTACTCTAATTAAACTGTTCATCTAAAATAATTTATTGATGGCTTCAGCCTTTAGAGTCTATTTACCTCATATTATCTAGGGAAATTAAATGTTAATTATTTATCCTATATAATAAAATATTTCTATATCGTTTTTTAGTCATGATAACATGTTATCGAAAACTCACGTGAGATTATCAGATTTTTGTTTATAAATAAGATTTGGTAAAGTGCAGTTTATGTTAGATAAGTGGCATTATGGGAATTAAAAGTAATAAAATTATGTTAAGAGCCATTTTAGTTATTTCCACTTGTTGCACACTAGTGTGTTGATTAGTGACAAAATTAGAGGTCAAGGAGGTTTGTTGACCCTAACAACTAAAATTTGTTGGATTTTTATATATATGAAATATACGGTTATCTTTTAGAAAAGAAAAACATAAGTTTGCTTGCTTTACCAGCAGAGAATGAAACCATATGATAACTCTTTGGTTTGGTTTCATCCATAGTGATAAATATTTAAATTAAAGTTATAAACTGAAATAAAAGTATTGTGATGAATAAAAATATAAGGCATCATAAAACATCATTATGGTATAGAATAATGAAGAAAAAAACAAAGTAAACATAAGGGGTGGCAAATGGCAAAGTGAGAAACTTAAAGTTGGTGATTAACTTTATGCCTAAGCCGTGACAAAACTATGAGTGGTGGTTGTGGTTGTGGTTGATATTTATTTTAACTTTTAAGGGTGTACTATGATTGAGAATTGTTCCCCAAATGTGAGGATGCGACCGTTGCCCGCGGGCAGTTAATATTGAATAATTATTAAAGTATACGTAGTGGGCTATAATTTTGGGTGACGAGGGCGACTTTTGGCTTGAAAAGTTTTAATAGACCGTTTATTTTAATAGAAAAGTTTTTAAAGTGTCTCATTAGTGAAGAACGATTCACTTTTATTCCCATAAATAAAAGTTTTCGTAAATGTCTCTTCTAAATACATATTTGACGACATGTTTGGTCTCAATGCATCTTTACATGTTTGGCCTCAACGCGTCTTTCACAACTTGTTTGACTACCAAACGCGTTTTTCACGACAAGTTAGTCTCTAACGTGTCTTTCTCGATTTGTTGGGCCTCGTTTGTTTTTGTTTTTTTAATATTACATTGTTATAACTAATTTTACCCATATTTGATATTCTCTTATAACTTTTAATATATCAAGTTATGGTTGAGTTAAAATAAGAAGTTAGTTTTTTCTAACAAGGCTAGGAAATAATTTTAGTCACTAAATTATGCAATTGATGGCCAAGATTAAACGGTAGGAATTCATTAAAACAAAAGGGTGTTAGAGGTATTATCGTCCATAATATCTTTCTTCATTGTGTTTTTACAAATCTTGTTTTATGGAAATTGTTTTTTTTATCAATTGTGTTTATATAATTGTGTTTATGCCAAATTGTATTTTATCACCACTGCCACCATCGTTCACCACCACAACCTACCATATCCGCCGCTACACCACCGCTCACCACCACAACCAGAACCACTCTCTTTGAGAAACAGTAGCATTCATGGTCATAAACCCCGAATTAGCAGCAGCCACTATTGAAGCACACACCACCAAAAAATCAGAATTCGCCGTTGTCGATTCTGGTAGCCATCACCACCATCGACGACCACTACCATCATCCGCCACCACCGACAAGGAGAGGGGGATAAAGAGAATGGTGTTTTGAGCTTACCGAAGTACTCACCGTCGTCGTCGGATATACGATTTGCGATGGAAACCCTAGCGCAAGTCGCCAAAAAAGCGTTCCACGGCTGCTGGAACGTCGCTTCGCCTCTAACATCTTCCAAAAAGCACTACGTGTTTCCGATTTATGCATGGTTATGTGAATCGGTCCTTGAGACCACCATTGAACCATCACCAGTGTGGCGATATAATGGTGGTGTGACACTAAAGGTTAGGGTTGTAGAAGAACAATTTTAAGAGATTGAGGGATTTAATTTGTGTGGGCAAAAATACCCCCTTCTTATCCTTCCAACAAAATCTAAACTTCTTATTTGAACCTAGCCCATCAAGTTATATACAATTTTAGATATGATGCTGAAACGTGTTTTATATCTATATGTTGTCATAAATTTTACTCAAGACTTAGCCATGTCAGATTGATATCGAAATATTCAATAGATGTTTAATAAAATCTGACCAAGCTCGCTTTTAAGTTAAGTTTACGCCGTAGATAAAGATAAGCACGTCTTAACGGTATATTTGGAACTTAATAAAACTTCATATGTTAAAAAGTATCGAAGAAACAAATACGAGTTAATTATAATAATGTAATTTTAAAAAAAACAAAAAAAACAATTAAGAGGGTAAACACGTCGTGAAAGACGCATTTGGTAGCCAAGCAGGTCGTGAAAGATGTGTCGAGACCAAAAAAATCATCAAAGACGTGTTTATAAGGGACATCTCTGGAAACTTGTATTTACAGGGACAAAAATGAAATATCTCTCAATTAGTAAGAGATTTTGGGAATTTTCCCTATTTTAAAATATACGTTTGTAAACTTGAGAATTAGGGGTGTTTGGGATTGCTTAGTTTGTCTTTTCTTTTTTCTTTTTTTTTTTAACAAAGCATGTCATTGGGATTGCTTATTTTAGTCTTTAAAAGTTAAAAAAGTGTTTGAAATTGTTTTATATGTGAGATGATAAGTTGATATGTTATAATATTGTAATTTATAACTTATACCCAAAATAAGTTATAAGAATGTAAAAAATAAGGATTCCTAAACACCCTTTTAATTAAAGCATTCCCATTCAACTCTCTATCTGTAAATCCAAAATTACACTAAAACACACTACATTTTCTCTCTCTTTTTCAATTAAATAGTATTTTTTTATACATTTATCATTATCATATCTCTTTCCTTCACTCACAACCACTATCAAAATATATAAAAAAATTATAGGGGGTGAAAAATAACTTTTAAAAAATACAGAAAAATCACTATGTTTTTTAAAATATAAAAACTTTTCACTGACAACACCCTAAATCACCCTCTAAATTATAAGAAAACCCCCTCACATAATATGAGGTGTTGGATGAGAATGCTCTTATATTTTAAACTTTAGGGACAATAACAGTAGAGTTCAACTCGACTAGTTTTATTTTCTATATACCTAGTGGAGTTCGACTTTTGTGAAAAAGAAAAAAAATTATTATAAGTCTGAACAATACATTTAAAGTATGGGATGGAGATGATTAGTTGGTCATTTGATACTAAAGGAAACACCGTCAAGACTCTTGGTACTAAAACTGTCATACCCCAAACCACGGCCTAGGCGTATGACACATATGTTGGTACCACAATTGTAAATAAATCAGAGTTACGGTTTAATAGTGGAAGTCTTGAAAACATGTGGATTTAAATATACTATTTACATTCACAAAAGACATGATTTAAAAGTTTCCCGTTTAATGTTAAGGTATTACTTGTTTTAGTTTACAAACCGCCATTCATTTTATAATAAGTTAAACAAAAAGATCCGAGCCATCGGATATCTTGAGCACTTCGATACTCCAAGCCCTAACTTTGATCACCTGCAAAATGTAAGAAAATACGTCAGCAACGAATGTTGGTGAATATGCTGACGCTAAAAATATTTTCCTTTACTTAATCACCCCTCGAGACTACGAAAGTCTTGGCCCATCGTGGCTTGGGAATAATCAAGTTAAAACAACATAATTTATAAACTCAAGTCTCTACACTCGGATCCCCCAGCAAACACCGCAACGTTCGACTAGTTGAGTGCCTATACGTATACATAATGTCATACTCCCCGCAGGCAACGTAATTGTGACCAAGTGTGATATGCCCATCACATATGTAAGGATCCAGACAAACGTACACGATAGCCTGAGGCCAGTGTTTATACCCTTGTTTATAAATGTTTTAGACACACTTAGTCTCATGTAAACCTTTTTCATTTAACATGTTGACTCGTTTGAAAACAAGTTTGTAAAGTTGGGGCGTATTCACCCTTTTCAATTTGGATTGGCTTCAAACACCATCCGAGGGTCTTTCCCATTGCTATCTCGCACCTATAGTACGAGTATAACCATTTGTTAGTCGGATATACAATCCGACTTAAGACCTTTAGGCTTATTTTATAATATTTACCTCGATGAACATTTAGTTCAAAATCTCTTTTACTTTAAAACATTTAGTTAAAAAGTAATATTATAAACCTTTAGTTTATTTTCATAAAAACCTTACGTTTCTTCTTCTCTAATAACGTATTCTTTTTCTTTTCTTTATTATTTAAGAATAGTTATTATTACTTAAATACTATTTTCATAACAAAGAATCACATATAATATAATCACATTGGTATATATTTATATATTTATAATTCTATATTTTCTTTTCTTTGTTATATTTTCTTTTATTTTATCGAGGTATCGAATATAACCTCGAATTAGGGTTTTAAGCCTTTTATAATATTTTATTATTATTTTTATTCGGGCATTATGCCTACCTTCACTTGGCTTTCACAAAACCCTATATACTCGAGCAGCACCTCAACACCGTTTCACCTTCTTTATCTTCTTGATCAACTCTTCTTCTCGTCACTCTTCCCTTGGCATGCAAATCGATGAACATCAATACTTCACCACTCATCGGCATGCTTTATGAGACTAATCGCCATGATGTCGGGAATGGAAATCTCCTTCTTGGTTGGTACGTTGGTGGAATGTGGCACAAACTACGAGGAAATGACACGATAATCGAGGAATCGAGGCACGTATTTCGAGGTGAATTGATAATAGGTAACTTAGGACTTAGAGAGATGTTAGTGAGAGAAAGGTGTGTGAGATTTGGTGTGAGGAGAGATTGAACCCGTAGTTGCTATTTATAGGTAAAGTCAGGAAGGGCATCGCGATACGCGATGGCCCTTGCTTGGCCCGTCGCGTATCGTGACGTAGGTCACGCCAGTCACCATATAGGTCTGCCACGTGGCAGACGATGTGCCACGTGTCGAGAAGTGGCAGATGACGTGCCACGTGTAGCCACGCGTCGAGACACGCGTCAAATGGTGTGCCACGTGTCATGCCACGTGCCTTGTTGTCAGACAACCCATCGCGATACGCGATGGGTCTCTTCATCTGATCCATCGCGTATCGCGATGGGTCAGGAAAACAGATTTTTCAATTTGAACCATAAGGTTTGTGTCAAACCCCGACTTAGAGCCTAGGCGTGTGACCACAAGTTGGTACCTGTTTTGTAAATATATCAGAGTATTGGGTTGATTTTAGCGGAAGACTTTAGGTTTGAATATAATATTAAATTTACACTGAAAATTTACTCGGGAATTAAATTCCCGAGTATTAGTTTACAAAAGATAAGTTTCATATTACAAGGATTTAGTTTATCAAAACGGAGCCATCTTGTACGCGATACTATCTTCATAAGACTCCAATCCTTGCTATTGCTACTTATGCTTCATTACCTGCAATGGGTTGGAAAAATACGTCAGCTATATGCTGGTGAACACGTATGACTCAATAAAACATTTTGAATGATAATATAATACAAATGTAGTTTTCTTGACAATCTTAGCGGAAGCATTTCTACTTCCGGTTTTTTCCTATGCCCTACACACACAAGGGTATTCCCCGAGCCAAACGGCCCTAAACTGAGAACTGGTCATGACCGTTTAAGCTCGCGGCTTCATTGCCTTTGATTGATTGATTGATTGATTGATTGAGCTTTAACAGTTATGTTTGGATCCAGACACATGCGTATTCGGTCTGAGTTGATATTATTCTCTACTTTGTATTTTAATGTTTTAGAGATTTCATTATCTCATGTAGACATTGATTGACTCGTTAAGACAAACACCCGTTCGTCTCATTGAGTATAAATATGTTTTGACTGATTAAAAAGGTTGACGTATTCACCTGTATCGTCGGTGTTGTAAACCTTGACTGATTGATTGATCGACTGTGAATGATATTAACCTATACATAAATGGATTCGTATGAATGTTTTGAATGATGTTAAGCTATGATTGTAAGCTTAACCTTGAAATCGTTTATCTTTGATTGTGAATGAAAACACTTAGTTTTATGTGACGTTTGATATAGCATGCTTTGGCCTAGTAGGTTCTATCACGTTGGTAAGTTTCTCCACGTAAGTAAACGGGTCACTCGGTTGATTGGGATTTATGCGAATTACTTTTCCTTAGGCAAGAAACTTACTACTAACGATATCCCTTTTCCAGTTACTACATGCCCATCAAAATATCTCTTTTGTTTAACATTACTTCATCATGAAGTAACGTTTATGAAAACATGATTGTGAATGAATGTTTGTAAAATACGATCAAGGTTAAAGGCCATAGCCTCGATTGATAGTCTAGGCTATAATTCAAATAACTTAAACACAACTCCTACCTTAATTCGGATGCTTAGATATATAACACGATAAGGCTAGATTTGATCTACTCGTTTATGTGATTGCTAGCTTAATTCCAACTTCATTTCTTGCACGTATTACGAGAAAATGGCACGTCAGCTTGTTACGGCAACGGGGCACGTTTTCCAAGGCTATGTGTGTGTAAAGAAAGGTGTGTTTGGGATGAAATGAGCTCAAACCTGTCAACCCCTTTTATAGATGAAATTTGACCCCCATCGCGATACGCGATGGGTCCCTTGTGGCCCCTCACGTATCGCGACGCCGCCTTATGCGGTGGTGACACGTGGCCTGTCATATTGCGCCACGTTTCGACACGGTGTTAACACATGTCTGGTGACTCACCAACCCCATCGCGCTACGCGATGGTTTTAATTGTTATCCCGTCGCGTACCGCGACGGAAGAAGATTTTCAGAATTTACAATTATGGTCCCTGTACTTTCTAAGTTAGTATATTTAAGCCTAAATTAAGAGGGTTAGGGACGTGGTGTTACATCCTCCCCACCTTTTGAATAATCTCGTCCTCGAGATTTATTGGAATAGATTTGGATACTTTTTCTTCATTTCTGACTCGAGTTCCCACGTATACTCGGGTCCTCGTCTTGAATCCCATTTGACTTTCACGAGCTTGAGTCGTTTGTGTTTGAGAAACTTGATCATACTATCTTCTATTTGTATAGGTTGTTCCACAAACTTAAGCTTCTCATTGATCTTAACATCTTTCAATGGCATAGCATGGGTTTCGTCGGCTAAACACTTGCGCAGATTAGATATGTGAAATATGTCATGAATTCCTTTCATCTCATCGGGTAACTCCAGCCGATAAGCAACTTGTCCAATTCTTTCAAGTATCTTGAATGGTCCAACGAATCTTGGACTCAGTTTTCCTTTCTTCCCGAATCTTACTACACCTTTCCAAGGCGACACTTTCAATAAAACTCTATCGCCTTCTTTAAACTCTAAAGGCTTGCGACGAACGTCCGCATAGCTCTTTTGTCTATCTCTTGCTACCTTTAATCATTCTCGGATTTGTATAACTTGATCAGTGGTTCTTTGAACAATTTCAGGTCCTCACAACTGACTATCACCTGTTTCTGACCAACATACAGGTGTTCTACACTTACGCCCATATAATGCTTCAAATGGTGCTGCTTGGATACTCGTATGATAGCTGTTGTTGTACGAGAATTCCATTAGCGCGAGTGAGTGTCCCAACTTCCTCCTAAGTCGATAACACAGGCACGAAGCATATCTTCCAACGTTTGAATTGTACGTTCACTTCCGATCATCGGTACCCAAATCCTTGTACCGAGTCTAAGTATTTCATCACTTCCTTTAATCAACTGATCAATTGTTCCATTCTCTTTTTCAGCTTTAATATTTCCTTCTTCTAGTGCCAACTTCTAAACTTCTTTGATTTGGCTAGTTAGATCGATTTTAAGTTCCAATCTAAGAGCTCGAACTCTCTTTGGTTTCTCATGTTCTTTTCTACTTAAGGCGTCAGCTACCACATTAGCTTTTCCTTCATGATATACGATCTCACAGTCGTAATCATTAAGTGTTTCCATCCAAATCCTTTGTCTCATATTCAATTCCTTTTGATCGAATATGTGCTTCAGACTTTTGTATTCAGTGTATATTGTGAATCTTACACCATACAAGTAATGTCGCCATAACTTCAACGCAAAGATTATAGCGCCTAATTCAAGATCATGCGTGGTGTAGTTCTTTTCATGAGTTTTCATTTGTCTCGAAGCATAAGCAATCACTTTCTTTCCTTGCATCAAAACACTTCCCATTCCCGTGTGCGATGCATCACAGTAAATGATAAAGTTTTCTAGCCCTTCTGGCAAAGCCAAAATCGGTGCATTAGTTAACTTTTTTTTTAGTGTTTCAAATGTTTTCTCTTGCTTCGGTCCCCATTTAAACTTAATTGCTTTTCTTGTAAGTAAAGTTAATGGGACAGCTATTCGAAAGAAATCTTGAATGAATCTTCTATAGTATCCGGCTAAGCCTAGAAAACTTCGGACTTGAGTCGGTGTCTTGGGTTTCTCCCATTTAGTTATAGCCTCAATCTTTGCTGGGTCTACTTGAATACCCTTCTCTTTTATAACATGACCAAGAAATTGTACTTCGGACAACCAAAATTCACATTTCGAGAATTTGGCGTATAATTTCTCGTTCCTTAGGGTTTCAAGTATGATCTTAAGATGAACTTGATGATCGTCTTTGGATTTTGAATAAACAAGGATGTCATCGATGAAAACAATAACAAACTTGTCCAAATATGGCTTGCAAATCCGATTCATCATGTCCATAAAAGCTGCCGGTGCATTAGTGAGTCCAAAAGGCATCACGGTGAACTCATAATGTCCGTATCGGGTTCTAAAGGCCGTTTTTGGTATATCTTCTTCTTGTACCTTCAATTGATGATAACTCGATCTTAGGTCAATCTTGGAAAAACAACTTGCTCCTTGAAGCTGATCGAACAAGTCGTCGATTCTTGGTAATGGATACTTGTTCTTAATCGTGACCTTGTTCAGTTCTCGATAATCTATACACATCCTCATCGATACGTCTTTCTTCTTTACGAACAAAATTGGGGCTCCCCACGGTGAAGAACTCGGTCGTATAAATCCTTTCTCCAAAAGTTCATCTAACTGTTTCTTTAGTTCTTTCATTTCCGTTGGTGCTAGACGATAAGGTGATTTGGCAATTGGTGATGTTCCTGGCATGAGGTCGATCTTAAATTCTACTTCTCGATCAAGCGGGGCTCATGGTAACTCATTAGGAAATACATCTTGAAATTCGGACACGATTGGCACTTCCTCCATCTTCTTTGGTTCGGGTTCTTTGGTTACATAGGCTATGAATGCGAGGCATCCTTTACCTATGCAATAACTGGCTTTGATCTTGGAAACGATTCCTACCTTTCCTCCTTCTTTATCTCCGGTTATACGAATGGTTTTGTTATTGGGTGTTCGAATATCGATGGCTCTATCGTTACATAGGATACGGGCTTGATTAAACGACAACCAGTCCATACCTAAAACTACATCAAAACCTGCTAATGTCATGGGTAACAATCGGACAGGTATGACGTGATTGGCTAAAGAAATTGTGGCACTATCTAAAGCCTCGGTTATTCTACTTACATTACCATCAGCAGTCTCGACTTCATAATGTTTATCTAATTTAACTAAGGGTTCATTTAATAGACTACAAAATTTAAAATCTATAAAGATTTGGTTTGCACCCGAGTCAAATAGAACTCTAGCATAAACATTATTTATAGGAAACGTACCGGTGATCACTTCCGGTATATCAGCTGCATTTTGAGTGTCTAACATAAAGACACGAGCGTTTCCTTTCTTGGCATCGGTCTTCACACCGCTACCACTTGCACCAACTGTCACTACCATTTGCTTCTTCTTTGGGCACTCAGTACTATAATGCCCCTTCTCACCACACTCAAAACATACTCCTGTCTTCTTCCTACAATCTGCTTCTGTATGTCCCGGTTTCTTGCAAAATCCACATACCACGGTGTTAGTTGGTCGAAGACATCTTCCGAAATGTCTCCTACCGCATGACTTGCAAACGGGACGGCTATACACGAATGCCCCTTCTCTCTTCTTCTCGGGTTTCCTTACCTTTCCACCTACTGAAGATTTGCCATCATCCTTCTTCTTCTCATCACGATTCGTCAACATCACGTCCATCAGATATCCGGCCAACTCCATAGCCGATTCCGTCGAAGACGGCATATGTGAACGAACTAAATCTCGGATTTCGATTGGCAATCCATAGATATAGCGCGTCACTTTATTAATTTCAGGAGTGACCAAATGTGGTACAATTCTACAGTACTCAAGGAACTTGGTGTTATATTCCTTGAGATTGGTTCCCACAACCTTGTGGTTCCACAGCTTGGTTTGAATCTGATCCATCTCGTTGATTGGACAGAATTTCTTCAACACCATAGCTTTAAATGTTGCCCAGTCTAGATTGTATAAATTTTCTCTACCCTTGATTCCAATCAGGGTATTCCACCACTCTAATGCCCCCCCTGAACATCTGAGAGGTATATTGCACCTTCTCGCTTTTCGTACATTTGCTTATTAGTACAATCGATTCCATTTCCTCCAACCATCGGAGGGTATGTATCACTCCTTTATCCCCGTGGAATTCCTTGGGGTTATAGACTTTAAACACCTTGAAATCACAACCTTCATGTATCTTTAATTTCTTTGTCTTTTCATGGAGGTTGTTTTCAGCAGTCGAGCTTTCATCACTCGCTTCTTTCTTTTTCGGTTCTTTCTCTTTCTTATTTTCCTTCTTTTCTGATTCCTTTTTAGATTCTTTCTTTGATTCTCTTTTCGAAGTAGCAGATTCGCTCTTACTTTGACTTGTTCTTTTGTTGGAATGTGAGGCAGTATGACTTTGATCATTTTTCAATATTTCATAGATTGGATTCACAGCCTCTTTTATTAGATCACGGATACCAAGCACATATTTTGTGGTATGGCTTGTATATTTTCCGCAGTTACTTTTTCTTGCATGATTTCTTCTATTGTCTTTCCTTTATTGTTTGCTTGTGTTTCTTAATTACTGTTTGCTTTAGACATGCTGTTACATGAATAAAACAAAATTTCAGAAAAGACACACTTTATATTACATTTATTTATCTTACAAGAAAAAGATCATAACAACTACTACATAGCTATGAGTTCTAATCCTTAATCCATTTTGTAACAAGATTTTTCATCTTGTCACACTTCTTGACAATCTTTCTCCCTATTCTCTTTTTGTCCACTTTCTCATTTCTCAGCACATCCATCACCGAATTTGGCGGGTTCAGATATTCCGTTGGTGCGGATGCGGCTGGAAAGAGATAAGCATTCTCTTGTGGATAGAGATGCGGGTTAGCAACGTATGCATGCATTTCTTCATCAGGGATGTTGTTGGTGTAAAACTCCTCGATGATATTTGCCTCCTCCCGAATCTCTTTTGCTTGCTGGGAGATCGATGGTATTGATCCTTTATAGCATGCAAATAAAGGATATTGATTCACCTCATCTTCTTTCTTGGAGTCCTCCTCTTCCTCGAGATCTTCCTTAGATTCATAAGGATTCTTGATTGGCGATTGAACTGATCTCTTTTTGTATGGTAAGATGACCCTCATCTTTGGCTTTCGACTTGGTTCAGCTATAGTCGGTGGGATCTGGTATTGATAACCCAATGGTGGTTATCCGAATTGCCATCTCCTTTGATCAGAGTGACAATTCATCCAGCTTGATGATTCCGATTCAGTTTCTTGTTTGATTTTGCTCTGTACCTCCTGTTCCTCGGAAGGATGGTATGTTGGAATGTCGGAGGGGTAATACTGGGGAACGTTGTCCTCGGTATTGTCGGAGATTTCGATTAGACATTGTTGACTGCCTAGGAGATACACAGGTTGGCTCCCATATGGTATCATCGGATTGATTGGTTGATCACGATTGAAAAATCTAGTGTAGTAACTATTGCTACTTTCCATATCGGATGGTTCGTGAATGATTGTTGGTACTGATCGTATGGCTACTCGGTGTCTATGACCAAAGTAGTTAATATAAGACAACACTTTAGCTAGGTTAGGGATAGGAGGTTTACCAATCCTATCTTATCCCTACGAATAGTAATAACGATGATAATAATGGTTAAAGCCTAGGTACAAATGTTTAATACCTAATTCGTTGAAACCGATGGCTCTGATACCAACCTGTCACACCCCGACTTAGGGCCTAGGCGTGTGACCACAAGTTGGTACATGTTTTGTAAATATATCAGAATATTGGGTTAATTTTAGCGGAAGACTTTAGGTTTGAATATAATATTAAATTTACATTGAAAATTTACTCGGGAATTAAATACCCGAGTATTAGTTTACAAAAGATAAGTTTCATATTACAAGGATTTAGTTTATCAAAACGGAGCCATCTTGTACGCGATACTATCTTCATAAGACTCCAATCCTTGCTATTGCTACTTATGCTTCATTACCTGCAATGGGTTGGAAAAATACGTCAGCTATATGCTGGTGAACACGTATGACTCAATAAAACATTTTGAATGATAATATAATACAAATGTAGTTTTCTTGACAATCTCAGCGGAAGCATTTCTACTTCCGGTTTTTTCCTATGCCCTACACACACAAGGGTATTCCCCGAGCCAAACGGCCCTAAACTGAGAACTGGTCATGACCGTTTAAGCTCGCGGCTTCATTGCCTTTGATTGATTGATTGATTGATTGATTGATTGAGCTTTAACAGTTATGTTTAGATCCAGACACATGCGTATTCGGTCTGAGTTGATATTATTCTCTACTTTGTATTTTAATGTTTTAGAGATTTCATTATCTCATGTAGACATTGATTGACTCGTTAAGACAAACACCCGTTCGTCTCATTGAGTATAAATATGTTTTGACTGATTAAAAAGGTTGACGTATTCACCTGTATCGTCGGTGTTGTAAACCTTGACTGATTGATTGATCGACTGTGAATGATATTAACCTATACATAAATAGGTTCGTATGAATGTTTTGAATGATGTTAAGCTATGATTGTAAGCTTAACCTTGAAATCGTTTATCTTTGATTGTGAATGAAAACACTTAGTTTTATGTGACGTTTGATATAGCATGCTTTGGCCTAGTAGGTTCTATCACGTTGGTAAGTTTCTCCACGTAAGTAAACGGGTCCCTCGGTTGATTGGGATTTATGCGAATTACTTTTCCTTAGGCAAGAAACTTACTACTAACGATATCCCCTTTCCAGTTACTACATGCCCGTCAAAATATCTCTTTTGTTTAACGTTACTTCATCATGAAGTAACGTTTATGAAAACATGATTGTGAATGAATGTTTGTAAAATACGATCAAGGTTAAAGGCCATAGCCTCGATTGATAGTCTAGGCTATAATTCAAATAACTTAAACATAACTCCTACCTTAATTCGGATGCTTAGATTGATAACACGATAAGGCAGGATTTGATATACTCGTTTATGTGATTGCTAGCTTAATTCCAACTTCGTTTCTTGCACGTATTACGAGAAAATGGCACGTCAGCTTGTTACGGCAACGGGGCACGTTTTCCAAGGCTATGTGTGTGTAAAGAAAGGTGTGTTTGGGATGAAATGAGCTCAAACCCGTCAACCCCTTTTATAGCAGAAATTTGACCCCCATCGCGGTACGCGATGGGTCCCTTATGGCCCCTCGCGTATCGCGACGACGCCTTTTTACACCGCCTTATACGGTGGTGACACGTGGCCTGTCATATTGCGCCACGTTTCGACACGGTGTTAACACGTGTCCGGTGACTCACCAACCCCATCGCGCTACGCGATGGTTTTAATTGTTATCCCGTCGCGTACCGCGAAGGAAGAAGATTTTCAGAATTTACAGTTATGGTCCCTGTACTTTCTAAGTTAGTATATTTAAGCCTAAATTAAGAGGGTTAGGGACGTGGTGTTACAGTTTGGAATTTGACAGTTTTGGTCCCTTGACTTAGGAAACTTAAAGTTTTGAACCTGAAACTTTCATGATGTTACATCCTCCCCACCTTGAAATAAATCCCGTCCTCGAGATTGCTTCTTTTAGAATAGATGGGGATATTTCTTTCTCATTTCGGATTCGAGTTCCCACGTATACTCAGGGCCTCTTCGTGAGTCCCATTTGACCTTTACGATTTTCAACGTTCGTATTTTTAATTTCTTTGTTTTCGAATCTTCTATTTGAATTGGTTTTTCAACAAGTTTTAAGTTTTCATTAATTTCAACATCTTTTAATGGCATAGATAGAGATTCGTCAGCTAAACACTTTCGCATATTTGAGACATGGAACACGTCATGTATCCCTTGCATTTCCTTGGGTAGTCGCAAGCGGTATGCAACAGTAACAATTCGTTCTAGTATCTCGAAGGGTCCAACGAATCTAGGACTTAACTTTCATTTCTTTCCGAAGCGAACGACGCCTCTCCATGGCGAGACTTTTAAAAGAACTTTGTCACCAACATTAAATTCCAACAGCTTACGACGGACATCGACGTAACTGTTTTGGGTATGTGGCAACCATCCTCGATACCATTCCGAGTCAAAGACCGAACCAAAACCGAACTAAACCGAGTTTACTCGCTTAAGACACACAAGTGTGTGTTTGGCCATCGAAACTCATCTTTTCTTCAAGAATGTATTTTTAAACTACTTTTAAGTTATTTTATCAACAAACTTGGTGTGTCGGAATCCAACTTGATTTTATAACAAGTTTGGACCGGTGAAACCAAATACCCGCTTAACGGACGTTAATGTTCTTCACAATAGAACCATATGCCTGGTTGAGTCTTTTGATTTTAATTGAGTTATCTCATAACATTTATCACTTTGGAAGGTTGATTTTGAGTTTAGTTAATTATCTAGACTCAAATTGACAAATCCGAACACTTGATTAAAACCTTGTTTTGGTATTGATATAACTAAGGGTCTTGCAATAGTGCATTATAACCCACATAAGTTACTTAACATAGGCTGAGTAATATTTATGAATGGAATACCAAGACCGGGTTTCGAGTAAACTTATTTTTTGAACATGTCTTTAATTTCTCAAATATTTACATTTTAAACAATAAGCTTCATTTGTTAATTTACTTGTCATATTTTACTTTAAACCCTTTCAAGACTACCTACTAACTTAAGACCTGTTTAATCTAGGTCTTGCTCGTTAAACCGATATCCGATTATTCACGAATCAATCTTTCAAGTTACTAGTTAACGTAAGTACATTTCATCCCCCGTTTTCACTTTTATATTTTGGGGGTAACATGCATACTTATTCAAAACAAGAATGGTTTAATATACTCAATTCTCAAACCACAAACTTTAGGGTGTATGATACTTAGAATACTTGCTTTATTGTGTGTTATATGTCTCATATGCTTTACGTGCACGAGTGTTTATTTTTATGTTGTTGTTGAGCCTCAATAAGTATGATCATACGCTCCCCTAACTACTTAGCCTTGTGTTAGTAGAATAGGGCCTCATTATCCAAGTATGTCGGTTATTACCGATTAGAAATGATCCTCATTTACATATGTTTTATATACCACGATTGATGCTTTTATTTATAGTCTCATATACGTTTGTAGATTTCGCTCATATTATATATACACTCAAAACTATGAAATTGCTCACCATCATATGTGTTGACATATACTATTTTTTACATTGTTACAGGTTTGATTATATCTTGACTTGGAGTTTGAAGAGGTCATTCTATTTAATACCGCTAGGTTATTAGAAAAATGAACAATATTTATTTCTTGAATTTGGTGTTTATTTGTATGAACAAGATGTGTTACTTTGGTGATTGAATGAAATTAATGAGTTGTTTAAATATTGTCACTTTAATAGTGTCTTGTGTTCTTGAGCAATCGGTTGCACCCCGACATGTTCCGCCGCCTTTGGTCGGGATGTGACAGTAAGTTTTGACTCCGAGATGCACTTGCACCATACAACTTGATGTCGTTTGAAACAATGTATAAGAGCATTCTCATACTATTCCCCTAAAGTTATGTGAGGGAAGTTTGCAAATATAATATTAGGTTTTGAGTGGTCGTGAGTGTAAATTATAGGGTGGAGAGAGAAAATATAGTGGATTTTTGTAAATTTGGGGAAACAAATTTTGCCCCTATTATTTGTTGAATTAGTTGTGAGTAGAATAGAGAGAAAACTGTATAAATGTATAAAAAAGTATTATTTAATTGAGAATGAAAGAGAAATGTAGTGTTTTTTAGTGTAATTATAGACAGGGGTGTTCAAAAAAATCTGAATCCGAATCCGTATCCAAATTATCCGAAAATTCGAATCTGAACTATCCGAAATTTCGGATATCCGAATCCCGGATATCCAAAAACTCGGATTCGAATAACAATTCTGAGATTTTCCTAAAAGTTCGGATTCTAAACTATCCAAAATATTAAATTATTATTATACTTTATATACCCAAACTTATAAACACAGCCCTAATTAATAAATAAACTCTTCTTTTGACTATAAGCTATCCCTGTACAACCAACCGTCACCAACTCCATACCTATTCTCACTTTCAGTGGTGGCGTCCACTAACTCCTCTCGACCGTCGGCGATCTCCGGTGGCGGTGGACGAACTCTCGACGGTCGGCGACCTTCGGTGGCGGTGTCTATTCGTCCAGCATTAATTGCCGACTCCACGTTTCAGATCTCAAGCCCTCCACCATGTCTCTTTAATTAGAATCTGTTTCAAATATATGTTAGCTGTATTACTGAGTTTGCTTGTGTTAGCTTATTATAGACTTTGCTTGAAAAACAGATTGTTAGATGTATTTTTTTTCAATTTCGGATATCTGTTTCACTATCCGAACGGATATCCAAAATTGTCACACCCCGACTTAGGGCCTAGGCGTGTGACTAATAGTTGGTACCTGTTTTGTAAATATATTAGAGTTGCGGGTTATTTTTGCGGAAGACTTTGTTTATAATAAAATATTAATTTATTTTGAAACCTTTTATTTATAAAATATTTAATTTATTTGGAAAACTTCTCGGATATTAATTACCCGAGTGTTTGATTTATAAACCTCATTACATCTTGTTTGCAATATTTTAATAATTTAAAAACTAAGTCATCTCTACCCTGCGAGCATCTAACTCCATGAATGACTATAACCTTGCTACCTGCTAATCTGTTTCACTGAATGTGGTGGATGGGTGGGTTGGGTGGGGTGGGGGGATACGTTAGCGATATGCTGGTGAATCGTTTACTACAAATATTTAATAAATCTTTATTTGACTGACAAGATAATTTTATGTACAAGCTCAGCAGAAACGTATCTTAATTCTGGGATTTATACCATTGCCATACACACACAATTGCGGTTATCCGGGAATTGACGTCCATTGGAGAACTTTATTATGACTACTAGTTTGCGGTCATGTAGCCTTGATTGATAGACTAGATAAATTATGTTTGGATCTAGACACATGTGTACTCGGTCTGAGTTGATTTTATTTTCTATCTTGTATTTTAATAAGGATCACGTAATCCCTTAAATCTTTATTTGACTGACTTTGTTAAGATAAACAACTTGTTTATTTTAATAACTGATTGTAAAAGGTTTAACGTATTCACTTATGATTGTCTGTCCTGAATGATGTGGTGATCTCGTATGAAAACCTTTGTGAATGAATGATGATTAACCTATAATAAAATGGGTTTATTATAATTTTTGGATCGTCTCTTGATCCGGTTACAGACCTTTAGTCTGGTTTTTGATAACTTTAAACCTTAATTGATCATTTATTTGAATCAAATAATTTAGACCTAAAGTCTTTTCATTTATTTCCCAATCATGTTTTAAGTTTCTTTTTCATATAGAAATGTCATTTGTCTATACCTTTGATTTACAAATTCTTATGTTTCCTACACATGAAGAAACACTATTTTGTCTATACCCTTTGTATGTAAACTTTTTACGTTTCTAAATTGTAAAGAAACATTATTTTAACTATAGCCTTTGTATATATAATTTTGTATTTCTTAATCATAAAGAAATAATATTTTAACTATTACCTTTTAATTTGATCAAGGTCTAGGCTATACCACTGACTAGGGTCTAAGCCTTGTTATAATAATAAAATAATAACTTAGGCAGAACTCCTACATTACGCGGGTATACGTAGTTTATGTGCTTAAACTTGCACGAGCAGCACTTCTATTCTATGTCGCGACTAGAGTCTATATCGTCAAAACTTCGGGGCTTAGCACGTACTACGATGTTCGACACGCAAAACGATGATTGGCACGCAAAACAGGTCGATTGACGCGGGTCGATTTTTGGACTTGGTTTACGAGTATATAATTATTGGGTCGAGGGCACATAAACCAAGGTAGAGAGAGAAAATATTTTAGAGGGAGAGATTTGGTGTGAGGTTGGATTATGCCATGAACCCCTTTGTATAGGCTAATTTCTCAGCCCATCGCGGTACACGATGGCCCCCCTTTAAGGCGGTCATCGCGTATCGCGATGACTCAACATATTCAGATGATGCCACGTGTTGACACGTGGCTTGCCACGTGGTGGACACACGTCAACGGTAATTTAACGTGGTCATCGCGTATCACGATGGCCTGAGGTTTAGGGCCGTCGCGTATCCCGATGGGTTAAAATATCAGATATACATTTTTTATCCCTTTACTGTGATAAACTTGCCACGTCTTGGTTTTGCTTCCACTTTCCAAAAACATTAAGGCGGCTCGCGGCGATGCGAGCGTGCGAAGTGTAAAGTGCGCCATCAAAGCGCCACATTGTGCCCATCTCCTTTCGCCTGTGCCCGTGCCCGTGCCAGTGCGCGTCAGGTGCTTCGAACCCTCCGCTTGGACCACTGGGTGCATGCTAGGCATAAAGAACATTACTATGGAAACTTTTCTTTTTATAAGAGTTTCCAAATCTTTCTTACTTTCCACGTGTGATGAGTTTTATTTTTCTTATTTATACCCATGTGGAATGCTTACATTTTCTTTCATCTTTCCATGTGGAATGAATTATTTTTCCCATTTCCTTAATATGGAATGAACTTCTTTATGGAATATTTTTATTTTCTTATTTTTTTTAACATGAAATGTTTTTATTTCTTTATTAAATTTTCTATTACTTATTTTGAGAATATTTTTTATCCTCAACTTTACTAAGTCGCCAAACTTGGGTCGAAGTTTTGAGGATGTTACAAAACTTTCAGATACAGATTCGGATAGTGAAATTCACTATCTGAAATGTTCGGATATCCGAAACTCCGGATATCCGACTTTGAACACCCCTAATTATAGATATGAGGACGAGGGACAAGTTGAGAATGCTCTCATCTTAACCTATCCTATCCTCATCTCTATAATTACATTAAAAAACACTACATTTATCTATCATGTTCAATTAAATAATATTTTTTTATACATTTATCATTATAGTTTTCTCTCTACTCTATTCACAACCAATTCAACAAATTTAAAAAAAATAAATATGGGTAAACTTTGTTTCCCAAAATTTACCAAAAAACACTACATTTTTCTCTCCACCCTATAATTTACACTCATAAACACTCAAAACCAACCTTATAATTTGTAAACTTTTCTCAGATTTCTTAGGGGAGAGGATGAGAATGCTCAAATAACTTTTAATTCTGAATTTTGAATGTTTTCTTTAAAGCTATTTGTTTATAAATGATTGCTTGTTATTAAACTAATTATATACTCGGGAGCTTTTTATAAATAAATTTGGAAAACAGGTTCATTGTGCTAGAAAAATCTTTTCATTCAAAACGAGGTGGTATACGTGTGATGCGTCGTGCTGAAGTTTTTGGCTGTCGTAAAGCATATCAAGTCGTGCGGAGAGGCTGTGAGTCGAGGTGAATTCAATCGGTGATTAGTTACGACACAAAAAATAAATCATAAAAAGTTTGTTAACCTTCAAATACAACAAATTATCATAACAAAAACTGTGTTGTGGTGGGGAAACGACGTGAATTTGGTCGGCATCAGGTTACGGCACCGAAAGTAAAACAAGAAATATTTTTTTCACATCAAAATAAAAAAAATTAACACGTTTAAAACAAAAATGAAAAAAACTATGGCAAGCAAAAAAAAAAAAATCTAGCGTTGCAGTTGTGAACTAATGCAAATGCACTAGACTCGACGAACAAAAAAGACCCAAAAAATGGGCACATAATTTTTCTTTTCGCGTTGCGGCAAATCGATACAAATTCGGTTGGTATCGACGGTAAAAAAACCCAAAATATGGGCAAAAAAAAGAAATTCGCGTTGCGACGAACCTATATGTATTCGTTCCGTATCGATGGTAAAAAAACTACATGTTGCAGTGGTGAACAAGAAAAATAACTCTACACGTGCGTTACGATGATGAACCAATGCAAATTCAATCAAATAAAAAAGATGTCAAAAACCAGCGTGCATGAGTCGAACATGCGAGGTTTAAATGAAAAACAAAGCCATCTTATCATTACAACTAGTCATCAAAGAAACTAATAACATTTGGAAGTTTCATATAAAGACTTGGCATGGTAAAAAAAAAAAAACCGTGACACCGACCAACAAGTATTTATTGTATGTATATAATAATTAAGGCCATAATTTCAAAAAACAAAAACACCTTCACAAACTCTTCTCGTATGAGATACTTCTTTCTCTCTTCTCTTACATCTTCTTCTAGCCCACTGTTATAGACAAAATTTTGGACGTGTCTCTCTCTCCCACATATTTCTTTATAGTTTCTCTTATTTTCATATTAGACCAAGAATATTCATGGACTAACTATGTCCAAGAAAATTATAAATAAACGTGGGAAACAAATGCATTGTAGTTGACATGCTTTTCATGTTAGAATAATTAAGTCCTATTATTTGGTAAAACCAAAATAATTAAATTTGCTAAATTGATTATATTAACATGCATCGTTAAATCATTATAAAAGACATGTTACGAAAGGGTATTTCTTATAACAGATTGTGTTTAGTATGTTGATAGGAGCATGCCTCAACAGTAACAAAGTTACTCTTGATAGTAATGGATTACTAGAATTGATCGTCAATTGTTTTAACTGCTAAACTCTTTCATTAAAATGTTGTGTAGTTCTGTAACACTAGGATACCTATAAAATCCTTTCATAACAGATAATACATACTCATTATTGATTCTTTCAAGCTATTCGATTAAGTTTTTATAAGTATCATCGAAATAGTTTAATTTAATAGTGGTCACATGATTAAGAGGTTATATAAACACCAAGCTACTACAAAACCTACATGCCATGTTATTATGTGAACCACTCAACCCATCGCCACAAACTAATATGAACAAAAATACAAATCAATCAAATTTAAATGTTTCTTTAACCTTGGTTAAATCGAAACAAAAACCATAAATGCCAACAATAATATAGGAACCTCAGACCAAACCTTTCGAGAAGGTGCCCAAACAATGTTCCAAAAGTTTCAATTTTACAAATCGTAATCAATCATCATTAACATCATATGTACTACATCAATTAAGCATTAAATTTTCCATGACATGTACATTTTCAATAACCTGAATGGTAGGGTTGGGTCGGGCCCTAGAGGTAACGTCCAATTTTCAAATGTGACAGTGATAGAAACCCGTAAGACAATGACCCAACCCCACCCCACTCCATACCTAAGTCAACATCTCAATAAATGAAATGAGAATTTTGTTTTATAATATTAATAAAAGTGGTCCTAGAATATGGGCAATAATATTCCTAACTTATCATTGTGTTTTTACAATCGATATTTATATAACTGAAGTAAATACTGTGTGTTCACACATTTTAGATTAAGGTTCTTTTTTTACTAAATGTTGTGGAACACAATATCTAATTATGAAAAAAACCTTTTTAACTATTTTGCAAATACTAAAACCATCATCACAAGTTTCAAAATTAAGGCAACTTGTAGTTTTAAAAAAGCAGAGTCGATTTTCTTGTAGCTATATACAAATCAACAATTCCACCTTTTGTTTTCCTAAGATTCAGAATTATAGTATGTTGGGAGGCGTTCCTTACCTACTTTATCTTATAAAAAGAATCCAAGAACTATACAAACATTTGAAAACATATAACTATATATGTAATTTTTGCAGTTCTGTATTAAAAATTGATTTCGTACACATAGTATTTTAGAAACATATAACAAATTTTAAAAATAGATAACAAGAACTGCGTAAACACTTGTTCATAGTACGTGCCCTAAAATATAGTTAATGATAGACGGATATGCGTTTATATAAAAATTATGTATCACAATATATAAAACCAATAAGTGTAACTTTGTATACAATTTTATACTTAAAATTTAACTTATAATTATTACTTAATTTTGTTTGACTATCATGTTCTTACGTTGAATATTAATAGTTTACCATATACATAAATTTTGGTAAAGTTTCTTTATTAGACGATAGGGCCGCCCCAAATATCATATAGGGTTCGGCCGCCGTTTAGAACATTGTTTTGGTGAGGAGTTAAAATTTAATTATATATAACACTATTAAGTGATCTGGGTGAAAAAAGCCGGTAATAAAACCAATAACAGTAAAAAATATGAACTATTCCATTATATATCAAACAATTTAATAATATGTTATTCGGTTTGGACTTGGTAATAATGAAGTAATGGACTAGTAAATAATTTAGCAACGTGTTTTATTGGGACATTTTGGAGAAACTGTTGTTATATAAGTATATTTTTAATACTCGTTTTGAGCATTTGAAATCTTATTAACAACTCTTTTTATATAATATAATCTAATTTAAAAGTTTGGAGTTTGAAACCTTTCGAATGTTGGAGTTAAAGCAAAAGAATAAGAACACCATTTTTAATTCAAAGTTAGAACTAAATGGACTGTAATAAAAATGCAATACATACGTCCACTTTCACTATATAAGACCATGATCAATATACATTGCATTTGTGATGCATACGGCCAATGTGGCACACTGGCACCTGCATTTAAGGGTGATGTTTGTGGGTATGTGTATATATTTGTGTGGAACGAGTTAATGGTAGACTATTTCAAAACCCTTGAGGCTTTTAAGGTCGTATTCGTGTTACATGATCGAATGTGTGAGTAAATATCATTTTCATGTCATGTCATAGATGCTCTATACTTTTGCCTTCACAAATTAGTGGGTATGTGTATTTTGTGTGTAGTGAGTTAACTATGGACTATTTGAGGCTTTCATGTTCGTGTTATATAATTGAGTGTGTGAGCAAATATTATTTTCTATGTCATGTCATGTTACCATATATGTTCTATGCTTTGCCTTCACATACAAATTCTACACTCGCGTAGATTATATTATTTTAGACCGTACACATCATATGAACTAGTTATACACAATGTTTTTTTTAATGCTAAGCGAGCTATAAGATATATAAACACATGAGTATATGACAAACCAAAAAAACAATTAGCCACTACTCTAAAGACATTATATCATAGTTATAATAAAAAAATGCTCGTGACTACACGTGGACCCCATCATGTTAACCCACGCATGTCTTGTCATCCTCGAACATGTCCTGCCTCTCAAAGCCTCTTTTGGCTACATGTGAAAACTTTTTCTTTTTTTTCCCTATTGAGTTTAATCTACGTTATAGTACATTCCACAAGTGTGAACTTTGAAGTCAAGATGCTTTATGTAGCTGTTGCTAAAACGAGTATAACGAATAATGATAGTATGACGGTGAGTGTGATCCTTAGAAGCTTCCTATCCTGCAAAGAATTAAAGGAAAATATGACCGGTTAGTCTCATCACAGAAGGGGGTTTCCTGCGATCAACCTCCAGCGTGAGAATAAGTGATCTGATCTTTAGGTTGATAAGTGTAAAGAGAGAGTATAAAAAGAGTAGAGTGAATGGAATGAATGATACCTTTGATGGAGTGTCCTATATATAGGCATTTGGAAGCTTCTTCAGGGAAGCTGAAACTTCTTAAGTAGAAAAGATCAGCTCTTCTTTTAGCTCATGCAGACTAAACATATGTCATTTCCGAGTAGCCTGAGCCCAACTTTTATTTTGTCTTGTAGTTGCTTTATGGCATGCATCAGCTTCTTGGTCAACTTAGAATCTTGCTGGGCAACTGTCAAGCTATCCATCTGGTAGCTTATGCTTGCTCTTTTATTCCTAAGCTTTCTAGCTTGTGAGCTGTTTTTCTATTATTAAGCTTATGGGTGGGTAAGTAGAGGCGGATCCAGAAACTTTTACTAGGATGGTCACAAAATGAATAGGGTAAATTAGGGTTGTGTCAAAGAAAACATGACCGGCCAACCATCTTGGAGGCCTACAGTGAAATGAACTTTCGGCACATAAGAGGATAAATTGGTCTTTATACACACCACCCTTATAAAGTTTATATTATATATATAATTAAGACATCTTTAATTCAAACAAAGTCATATTTTAGTTAACATCTTCTCTTTAAAGTTCAAAGGCACCTCATCTGCTCACTAGCAAAAACAATATTATATGTTTGTTCTTCATTTTGTTTAGTAACCGTGATAACCAACGGCATTGACGAAACTAGAATATTAGAACGAGAGGGTTAACATATATTTTGTTTACATCTGTTTATACACCAATTAACTTCTTTAGCCATCAATGTATTAACGGGTTATTATAATCATTGGGTCCTTGTATCTTGACATCCTTATATATTATTTAATTTTCTTTTATTGCAAAAACATCTTCGTTTTGAATTGTTTTGTAATATATATTTTTAACGAAAACTTTTACTTAGAGCACAAAATGACATGTTTTTAGGTATATATTATTTTTAAAACGATTAAAAAAATTCTAACTTAAGTAATATATATATATATATATATGATAAAATTAAATAATAATACACTTTGAACTATATAGACAATAAATTATATTATTACACAATATTTAAATTTAAAACTAGTAATAAAATAATTAAAACTAAACCGAGGAGAATTATCTAACTATCTATATAATTGCCTAGTATAAAATTTTATGTGTCGCTCTCATGTTGCTCCTCACCCCTTATAGAATCACTAAATTGCTTGATTTGTGAATATAACACTCTTATTGATTTAACCTAGATATAACCTTCGCGGGTCTAAAAGCTATACCAAACCCGGTTACTCTCACAAAAACCCTAAATCGAACACCACCATTCAATCAGCAAGCGATCTCTGTTTATTCTTATATTCACCATCAATATTCAATCCAATCTTTAATCTACGCTTTATCATCAATCCTTCATCTTCGATTTGAGCAACTGAAGTCTGTTCTCCTAAACGAATCGGGTCGTCTAAGAAGGATTTGCGAGGCTATCGATGCCCTAATCTATCGTGATTGTTAAAGCCAGCCACCTATTTGCTTGGAAGAATTTTAGTTTGTCAATTTCAAGTATCGATTCATTGTAAATCACTGCATCAGATTGTGTATCAATTGAGATTTGAGAAACTTATCGATTGTGTTATTTTGTTCCGGTTTATGAATATACAGATTCCAAATTCTTTCAAGCTGAAAACTATCTTTAATTTTACCAAGACTAAAAAGAAGCCTTAGAGAATTCAGTTGTTTTTCCATTTACTTTTCCAGTTATCATAAAACGTATGAACTTGCATAGTTATAAGGTAAGAAAATCTTTTTTTCTTTCGTTTTTTGTTTATATATTAATCCCATTCATCAATGGTTTTGTTCTTCCATCGATTGTTTATCTTGAGATTTTTTAAGAATTTCAACTTGTTGGTTTTATTTATCAATCATTAATGAGTCAATTTAGTGTGATTGTAATGTTTTGAATTTGGTATTTCATTTGTAGGTTTTTAGTTTCTTTGTTAATAATTTGTGGGTATAATTGCTGTTTATGGACTATTTGATTTTGGTAACTGGGATTATCATTTTCATTAGTTTTTACTAAACTTAATTGATGTGACCGTGTCCTTTAATTGTTATTATGTACGTTGGATTATGTCCTTTAATTGTTATTATGTACGTTGGATTATCATCGACTGGATGGAGAAACTGATTCTGAAATTACACATGATTTATATGTGGATTCAAGTCTAAATTAATAACACTTCAAGTTGATACATATCATCAGCTTTCCCAAACTAATTTAGATTAACAACCAATGTGACAAACTAGCTTTTGTAAGTGCAAGAGAAAGTGTTGCATATGACACTAGAATTTTAGTTTAAGCACTCTCTCCTGTCTAACATAGGTTTACTAAACCCTTATGAAACCCTTTACTTTATTAATATGTTCACTTCCAAATTTTCATTCTAATTACCATTTACTATAGCATAGATTGTATTATGTGATATAAATTTCATGTACACATAATATTTTTAGGTTGTTGCTATTATATAAAGTTAGCATGTGGTTATGTTTTGTTTTTAATATTCTACTTTAAAAAAAAATTTCTTTATTTTTTTTTATCTTAATGCATAATCGTAGGCGTAAGTTGTTAGATTTTTCAACATTTAAGTTTTTCACCTAGAGGTGCCATGCTAGCATCCGGGATATTAGTTTTCGATAAAGGCGTTATTGAATCTATATAATTTCATGTTTTAGTCTGGTACGTGTTAGTATATTTAATTTTTTAGATATTGTATATTATATGTATTTAATAAGAAAAACAGACCCCTTCACCCTCATGTGACGGTCCGCAACTGATGAACAGGGGCATATTTGTACTTTAACTATCTTTGATTTCGAAGACCTAGGGTTTCTTTATCTCTCACTTCGAAAAATTGTTAGGTCAATGTATAAATTCAACGGCATAATACTTTATGTAGTTGCATCCAATTTGCATAAAAATGTGAATTTATGTTGCATGTTCCTGTTGATGAATCTTAAAATTATTACTGTTAGGGTGTTTGACCTTCAAGCTTAGGTTCATTTGATATATTTCTAAAATCACAATCACTGTATGGAATCTCAAATCAACTGAAATAATATCTGTATAAGTTTTGTGTATCATATTCACTAGAAAGTTGACCCCTAAAGTTTGATTTTTTATGTGTGGGTCAACACGGGTTATAGCTGACTAACTTGGTAAGGAAATGATAACCTAAAACTCAATAACCTATTTGTTTAGACAAGTGTTGGCTAAATGAGGGCTTATTTAGATGAAATTACGTTATACAGGCAAACATCACATCGATAAAGGCAAAAGCAAATCGTGACCGACATGTTGCATGTGAGTACTTAGTTCTATTGATGCATGTTTGCTTATCACTATAAATATTCTGTGATACTTCATATGATGTGTACTATAAGGTTACTTTTTTATCTTATTTTGAAGGTGGTAATAAGTACAGAGTTATCATGAACCATTTCCACTATGTTTCAACTTTCTTATTGAACTTAAAAAAAGTAATTTAACTTGAAAGTAGTTGGGTTTTAGAAATAGTATGTGTGTGAGTGTGCCATCAAAGTATTTATAATACTACGTGTCTTTTTTTATTTTGTTTAGGGGTAGATTTATATGGTTACAAGGATCACATGCTTTCTAATTAGGAAATTAATGTAACATCGTGAAAATTTCGAGTTCATATTGTTAACTTTCCAAAGTCTAGGGACCAAATCTATCAAAATCCAAACCTTAGGGTTTAAAAGGAAAAATATGTTTTCTTGTCCTATCACAATACGCGACGGGACAAAGGACAAGCCCATCGCATATCACGAAGGGCTTGGTCAAAAGGTTCTAGAAGGAGTCAACAGCAATACGCGATCGCTGTTGAACCAACGTCATCGCGTATCGCGATGACGTGGCCTGCACCTCTGGCACACGCTCTGCCATGTGTCCACACGTGGCACGTCGTTCACCACGTGTCAACACGTGGCACACCGTCTGCCATGTGGTGCCACGTGGCAGACCTATATGGTGACTGGCTTGGGCTACTTCGCGATACGCGAAGGGTGCCCAGGAGGCCATCGCGTATCGCGAAGGGCTTCCAAGTTTTGCCTATAAATAGCAAGTTCGGGATCTCACAAACCACATCTCAAATTCAGCATACAATTCTCTCTCTAACCTCTCACTAGAAACTCACAATCATATATTCGACCCACCTCGATAAGCGTGTCCCGATTTCCGTTTTCCATGCCATTGTTTCCTCGAAGTTCGTGCCACTCTCCACCAACATATCGACCAAGAAGGTGTTTGTTATATCTCGACAACAAGATGGTGAGTCTCGAAAGTCGTACCGACAAGTGGTGAAGGATTGGTGTTTATTGAATAGCGTGCCAAGGAAGGGACAACGAAAGGAAGGGTTAATCGAGAATGAAAGAAGGCGAAGCGGCGTCGGAGTGCTGCTCGAATAGTTAGGGTTTCTATAAGCCAACAAAGGTAGGCATAATGCTCGAATAAAATAATAATAAAATGTTATAAAGGCTTAAACCTTAAGTCGAGGTTATACTCGATACCTCGATAAAAGAAAAGTAAACATTACAAAGAAAAGAACAAAAGATAAGATTATGAATATCGATAAATATATATATATATCTGTGTGTGTGTGTGTGTGTGTGTAAATGTATATATATTCTTTGCCATGAAAATATTATTTAAGTAATAAATAACTATTCTTAAATAATAAAGAAAAGAAAAGAATACGTTTCTTAGAGAAAAAGAAACGTAGGGTTTTATAAATAAACTAAAGGTTTATAAACTACTTTTAAACTAAAGGTTTTAAAGTAAAAGAGACTTTGAACTAAAGGTTCATCGAGTTAAAGTTTATAAAATAAGACTAAAGGTCTTAAGCCGGATTGAATATCCGACTAACAATTGGTTATACTCGTACTATACGTGCGAGATAGCAACGGGAAAGACCCTCGGACGGTGTTTGAAGTCGATCCAAATCAAAAGGTGAATACACCCCAACTTTTACAAACTTGTTTTCAAAACGAGTCAATGTGTTATATGAAAAACTTTACATGAGACTAAGTGTCTCTAAAACATTTATAAACGAAGGTATAAATACTGGCCTCAGGCTATCGTGTACGTTTGTCTGGATCCTTTCATATGTGGTGAGCACATCACACCTGGTCACAATTACGCTCGCCTGCGGGGAGTATGACCTTGTGTATACGTATAGGCACTCAACTAGTCGAATGCTGCAGTGTTTCGCTGGGGGAACCGAGTATAGAGACTTGAGTTTATAAATTGTATGATTTTAACTTAATTATTCCTAAGCCACGTTGGGCCAAGACCTACGTAGTCTCGCGGGCTGATTAAGTAAAGAAAATATTTTAGCGTCAGTGATGTGCTAGAAACAGTCAGTTAAATATTAACTAAACTAAACAAGTAATAAAAACTAGACTTATGACTCAACTACACAAAACACCGGCAAGTGAACCGGTCAATTGTACTAAAGCTAAGTAAGTCCGGAATATCGAACCCACAGGACTCTATAAATTACGTTAATTAACTAATTAGACTCGACTTACGACACGACTATTTATTATTAATGTTTAAAGGGGGGGTTTTTAAACTAAGATTAAACTAAGAAAGCAAATAAACAAGTAAACTAGAAAACAAGCAATTAATCACGAGATCGAAATCAAATAGAGAAGGAATCTACCTAGGTAAGAATCCCATGCATCAACAATAATCAAGCAATGGACAAATAATATGATATGGAAAATGATTTCTAAATATATTCATATAACAAACCCTAAAGAACCCTTGATCGCATCAAGTAAAATCCAAAAGAATAATTATTAGATTATTAAGCAATCAGTAATATTGATTTCCTCACGGTTATCAAATAGGGTTAATTAATAGTATCTATAGCAAGTAATCTCACGAAACACTAAACCCTAGATAACTTGATAAGCTAAACACAACATCATGAACAAGGATCAACACACTAAGCAAGAATATTGTCACTGTATATCCTAGCATGCAATTGACCAAGACACATGAACAACTCCTCACCTTACAGCTATTGGAATTTAGCAGAACATTCAAAACCCTAACCAACTGTCAACTAGCTTCTATGATATAATGGGCCAATTCAATCACAATAATCAAAACACCAAGTAATGATTAAACATAAACCCTAAATCTAAATAACACAATCAAGAGATATAAGATCTATGTGAAGCAATAGTTAATAATCAATCAAGATAACAAATACTCATATGCATCATGAAAGCAAAATCAAGTCTTTTACTATTAATAAAACGAAACCATAATCAAAGCATAAGTCCAAAGCAAGAATCAAGTCTCGAACATGTTCATCAAACCTAGGTGGACATGAAGTCTAGCCTAGCATAGTTATAATCAAAGACAAATAACTAAAACAAAAGAGAATCATGATAGATAGTGAACAAAGATGATGAAAAAGAACGAAAGAACCCTTCTTAATCGACCCTTGAACACTTGTATGAAAGCTTAATGATCCTCCTTGATTCCTAGCTCCAAATAACCTTCAAACCCTTGGAAACCCTCTCAATTTCGGCTGCAATCAAGCTTAGCTTGGCTAGGTTTGCAAGAGATGTTTATATAAACGAGTTTTCGGGCTTGGGCTTGAAAAATCGGCTGACCAGAAGGCCTTGGCGCCGCGCGGCCGCCTTTGTCCCTAGCCGTCGCGCGGCGCGGCGCACTCAAAATAGAAATTCCGGATTTTTTTTATTATTCCTTTATTATTCTTGTTAAATCTTGATAATATTCTTTCTCGAACTCCAAGTAACGAAAAGAATCTTCTAGAACTTGTTTCCCTTGCTTCTCCAAACCATCATCTACATGACAACAAATAAAAACTCTAAGTGAAGCAATCACGTAACCAATGATGAACAAAACGAGCATAAACTTCGCATGAAAAGATAGAAAGAATTAAGTTTAACATGCAAGACACTAAACGATTAAAAACATGTAAACATATAATAAACTTGACTCAAAACCTAAAATAATAAAAGATAAACCAAAACGAACTCAAAACATTAAAGAAACATAACTTTACACGGGATACGAGATGTATAAATAGATGTATATCAAATATCTCCACACTTACTCTTTTTTCGTCACTGAAAAAGTCTTATGCAGTTGGATCGATATCGAAAAATATAATCTTACAAACATATAGGTTAATTTTAAAAGGCTCAGAAAACACAAAAATCGCGATCACCGATATTGTTGTCCACTTAAACCCATGCCTTAATCTTTACCGGGACAAATAAGATCCAACAATTTTTTACTCAGTGGTTTACACAATTAAGACCCGCTTATTTTCACTTTTACCAGACCAGACCACCCTAACTTGACTTAAACCTCAAAATTAGCAGAATTAAAACTTTTGTTGCTCTATTTTTTTTTTCATGAATAGTTAAGACGATCAAGGGTATTGTTTATCCACCTAAGCTTAAGCATCAAAGTCTACCAAGCAGCCATTAGATATGATTAAGGTTCAATTAATTTATAGCTAGTGTTCCCCACAACATGACATACCTCCGTTATCAAGCAACGCCCCGAACCCATCACCATAGGTGAGTATGCAAATTTCATCTGTAGGGCTTACATGTAGTGTGTCCCTTGTGGTCCGTTTCTTAATGGTAATGAGACGCGAACAAGGGGACCCCACATGGCTAACAGCGTGGATGATCAAGTCTGTAGTGAATTTGTACTTTTGTACTTTTGTGATCATGTTTAAAGACTTAAAAAGGGTTTGCTCTTTCTGGCTTAATTTTAAATATCCACAACCCCACTTAGGAATTGTGAATACCCAGATGAATAGATTGCATACAGACCCATGGTCTCCGGACCCGAAGCATCCCATCAATACAAGATTTAAGGTTATAAAACCATACGCCGATGAGGTGTAAAACACTAAACTAACAGTTTTAAGATTTATATCATGGGCTACACGGCATACTCTAACGTTAAACCTACCCAAGCATCATATGATAACGTATTCAGATTTTTAAAATTCATAACATTTCCACTTTTTCATACCAATAATTGAGGCTTGAGTATGGCCCGACCTTTCATTACTTATTTTCCATGGACAAAACGCTTTACCCATAAAAGATTTCCATTTAAACCATTTTATCAAATTTGCCCTTTCATTCTCAAGGCTGAGCCTACCGACACATCCCAAGTTAAGTGTGTTTTCTTTTATTTATCTCATATTATTAGTAGTTTGAAAAACCTATTTCCTGATAAATATCATCATCTCCCACTTTAACGCAAAAAACTATATTCAAGGGACATTTTTAAAACATTTTTAAATTTTTTTTCAAATTTTTTAAAATTTTTTAATTTTTTTCTTTTTTTTTAATTTAAACTCGATTTAAACTACGACTCAAATATCCTATCCCCACACTTAAATTTTGCATTGTCCTCAATGCAAGGATAAGGACGACTTAAAACAAAAATAAAATAAAGTCGGACTACAAAAACTAAAAATCTAAAAATTAAAAAAAAACAAAATAAAAAGTTAAAATGCTAGATAATGGAAAAGACTTAGCTGGTAATATGCGCATGAAACATGATGCCAAAGTCTTCTTCCATGAATGCCCTCAACTACGAACGTGCTCAGCAAATGGTAACTCCTTTTCTCACGACGTAAGCGGCCAAAACAAAACAAACATATCTAAAGATGTATCTTATCATAACGATAGATATTAAGCAATTAAAGTATTTCAACAATAAATATAGAAAATATAATAATCAGGAGTAAATATATAAGCATGAAGTATACGGCTCCACTGCTACTCCATCCCCACACTTGTCTTTTTCATTAAAGTCTTCCTTGGGGATCATCTCTAGCTCATACAGTCTTTCTTTTACCTAGCAAAACTCAAAAACGCAAAAACAACGACGAACTAAAAATACTACGTTAGCGACTCGATGACTCAACGAAACTAAGAAAATAAAAACTAAAATAAAGGAAAATCTACAAACTCTACACTTGAGTTTTCACTCAAGAACCTATGTTTATGCGAATCACGTGGCGGACCGCGTGGAGCTTCCTCCACCTCGGTAGAACTCCAAAGCCCTTAAAGATACCGAATCACAATCCGACCAGTCGTCAATCTTGGTCTTCTTCTTTTTAACACAACGAACCTTCTCAATCTTTTGCTTACCACCACCTTTTTCTCCAATATGCTTCACCATTTCCCGAGAACTAGAAACCGCTCGCTCCTTCCCCACACTTAAACTTACAGAACGGGAATCGTCAAGACTAGGGCCCATGCCCGAAATAACTGATTCTATCGAGTAAACTGGGTGACATGGATCAATAAGACCGTCTTGACCACTCGGATGTCTCATGGACTTAGCCAAATAGGTTGCACTAACATCACCGGCTCTAAGAGTGATCTTGCCTTCAAGTACGTCAATGACCGCCCTAGCAGTACGTAAGAATGGACGACCTAAAATGATAGGAACTCTCTCGTCGGCCTCCGTATCTAAAACAACAAAATCTACGGGGAAAACCAAATTATCTACCTTGACGAGCAAATTCTCTACGACACCCCTCGGATACTAAACGGAACGATCAGCTAAAAACAACTTCATACGAGTAGGGGTGAGCTCTCCTAGGTCCAACTTTTCATATAAAGAAAATGGCATAAGGTTTATACTAGCTCCTAAATTGGCTAATGCTTGACACGTCGTATCAATTCCGAAAAGGCATGGAATGGTAAAAACATCGGGGTCGGGTAATTTCTCTGGAACTTTATTGAGAACTACTGCAGAACACTCTCCATTTAGCGGCACAGTCGACAACTCCTCCAACTTATACTTTCTTTTAAGAAGGTCTTTCAAAAATTTGGCGTACTTAGGCATATGCTGAAGGACTTCTACGAACGGGAGATTAACATTCAATTGGCTAAATATATTAAGAAAATTCCCGTAATCTTTTGTATACTTTTGATTCTTTAGACGAGCAGGATACGGGACATAGGCTAGGTCAATGGTGTGTGGTGGTGGTCGGGCTCCAACCGGCTTCTTAGCGGTGTTTTTCTTAACTTGCGGCTCTATGATTGGTGTTGTATTTTGTGACTTACTTGGAGCCTCTACCTCTATCTCCTCATCTATCAACTCATCGTCCCCATCTTCCTTAATTTCTCTACTAACTACCTCCGGACCTAAAACCCTACCACTATGAGTGGAGATGGCGTTCAATTGAGCAGCCGGATTAGTTTGAGGGATACCCGAAAACTGACCTGTGGGCCTTTCTTCTAAACGACGAGCAATATCACCAACAGTCCTTTGAATATAGAGAATAGAAGATTGTTGATTCTTGAAGAGCAAATCGTGTTCGGCCAACTTTTTCTGTGTAACTTGATCTCTCTCCAAGATTAGCTTCATCATCTCTTCAAACGCCCAAGTCCACCGTTCGAATCCTACACATTATTTTGAATATTAGTACCATCGGTGTTATTATTATTATAATACTGACCTTGTCCTTGATTATAAGAGTTTTGAAATCCGGGTGGTGCACCCGACGAACGCCAGTTAGAATTATTCAGATTCAGGTTCTTGTATGTGTTCCAACTCTGACTGTTGTCGTTGTAATTGTTGGTAAACCTAGTCTGACCAGCAACGAAATCGACATGTTGATTCATCACCGGACACTCCAACGTACCATGTCCACCTCTACAAAACTCACACCTGTCCACCTTGGTTCCTTAACCTCTCTAGTAAGTGATTCCAAAGCAGCAGCCACACTAGTATCCAGATTAACCTGGTGTACACCTCGAGCGGATGAGGATGTACTGCTGACGGGAGTGGAATTTCCGCGATGTGGCTCTTTGGCAAGGTCCTACTGAGCGAAGCTCTCAAACATCTCGTTACATTCGGCGACATTCTTCCTAGACAGTAGACTTCCTCCCGCGGCCGTGTCGAACCGAACTTGGGTTTCGTAGTTCAACCCACTGTAAAATTTTTCCATGAGAGCCCATGGTATGAGACCATTCTGTGAGCATCGAGACAGCAAGCTCTGAAAACGCTCCCAAGCATGTCAATATTGCTCCCCCGATTCCATGTGAAACGAGTGAATCTGATCGCAAAGAATAGCCGCTTTAGCCGGTGGGAAATATCTCTTGATAAACGCAGAACGTAGTGCTTCCCAAGTGGTGAACGTGCCAGGTGGCTGCGTGTCAAGCCAAGTAGCTGCTTTACCTGCCAGTGAAAACGGAAACAGATGTAAGAAAATAGCATCTTCGGTAGCACCTTGTAAATTAAAAGTTTTAAGAACGCGGTAAAGTCGGTTAATGTGAGCCGGTGCATCCTCGTCATCACGCCTCGTGAACTGATTAGTTTGAACGCTGTTGTTCATGACGTATGACGGAATCTGCCATGAATTGGGATTGTTGATTGCGGGAACGACGATGCATGACTGGTTTCCGGTTAATTATTCTGTCGTCGGCCATTTGAACGTCTGGTTGACTTCTCGGACTTTCCGGTGGCGAACTGTGCGGAGATGAATTTTGTGACGATGAGTTTTGTGACGATGGAGAATTTCGGTGTTTGGATTACGATCTTAAATCATGATATTAAGTGTTTTTTTGTATAGAAAGTTACATTTTCATATTAGAAATGTTAACAGATATACTTTGGATGATTATTCTATTTGTTATATGAGTAAATACTAATATTTGTTTGCTTATTATTTTTGTGCAGATGGACAAGGACAAGCCTCAATTATATTAGATTTTGCTTACACGAAATAAGTTTATTTACTCATTGTTATATTTGTTCAAAACGGTTTGGGACTAGGAACCGGAACCGGTTCCTATATTCAAAACCCCCTTTTAAAGCGGTTCCAGGCTCGAACCGGTTAGGGAACCGAACCGGTTCTCCCACCCTCGGACCCCTAACCTATCTAACCTGTTCTTACCGGTTCCTAACCCGGTTCCTATACCGTAACCGGTTCCAACCGGTTACAGTGTAAAAAAAATTTTTTTTTTCGTTTTTCGTTTGCGATTTGGATTCTAAACTACGATTCGTATTTGTATAACATGAAAAATAAAAAAAACAATTAACATAAAAATAAACAATTAACTGATGAAGAAAAGACAACTACTGAAGATGTTTGCCACTGAAGACAACTACTGAAGGTTGCCACTGATGACAAGTTGACAACTACTGAAGGTTGCCACTGATGATAACTACTGAAGGTTGCCACTGATGACAACTACTGAAGGTTGACACTGATCACAACTACTGAAGACTGCCACTGATGAGGAATACTCATCAGTGGGAAAGCTGCCACTGATGAGGAATACTCATCAGTGGGAACAGTCATCAGTTGAATCAGTGGGAAAGCTGCCACTGATGACAACTACTGAAGGTTGCCACTGATGAGAAATACTCATCAGTGGGAACATCATCAGTTGCGACTTCTTCCTCGGAATTACTTGTAGAAATGCCTTCTTGTTCGTCATGCACTCGAACATCAAGTGGTGTTTCATCTTCGAGAGTGGTTACGTGTTGAATACGATCGATTGAGTCCAAGTGATCCTTTAAGCAAATGCACATCTCCACCGACTCCGAATTTAGTCTTGTTCTTCTCACCGATATTACCCTGCCACTAAGAGAAAAAGCGGATTCCGAAGCTACCGTAGAAGCTTGGACGGTTAGTAAATCACGGGCCATGGTGGCAAGAATCAGAAACTCGGTTTCCTTTACCTTCCACCAAGCCAAAACATCAAAAGTGTCATATTCCTCTTCGGATAAACCGGTAGAGTAATCATTTGCACTATACCTTCCTAGTTCTCTTGAAGGGGTGTTACCCCTTTGTTTTTTAGCCGTTACGTTGCGAACAGTGTTCATAAGGCTAATCATGGGATCTCGTACTCTAGTAGCACTTGAACTTGATGAAGACTCCCCCGGCATAGGCATGTGTATGTTTGACCCATATTTATTTAAATAAAAGTCATACATAAATTTAAAATTCAAGTTAAAATCATTTTTTGCCTCTGTTAAAAAGTTTGGGTCAACTTCATGCATATCTAAGGCTGAAAAAATTTCGTCTATCACACATTTAACCCCCGTAACATTTAACATTGGGTTTAAAGCGGCGGCGCAAGTAAAAACCGGTGGCAATTCAAGAAAGTATTTTTCTAATTTAAACTTCATTGGTAATATGATGTTTGAAAACATTGGACTTTTATTTTCAAATTCTTTAAGATTGTTAACGATTAAAAATAACTCCGAAAGAACCAAGGGACTTGTCGGATAATACGTTCCCGATAGTTTCGTAGTTGATGTTTTAAAAACTTCAAGAAAAGTCGATAAGTCATTGATAATTTCCCATTTCTCATTTGAAAAGGGGATTGCCAAATCATTCTCGGCAAGATTAGAATGAAACATTTGTAAAGTTTCTCTTTGTTTCAAAGCACTTTGAAACATTATACAAGTGGAATTCCATCGATGAGGTACATCCCAATTAGCTCCCAAAGCTTTTCTTCCCGTATCTTTACAAAATTTTCTATATTCCATTTGTCTTTTTTTACTTTTCTTAAAAACTTCATGTATCATTAGTCTAAAATCGTTTATAACCGATGTAACCTCATCCGAAGCAAGTCCGTCTTGCATGATTAAATTAATGATATGTGCAACACACCTTGAGTGAAAAAATACACCATTGCAAATCGGCGTATATTTTAATTTTAATTTATCAACCGCCGATGTATTATTCGGCGCGTTATCAAATGCCATTGAAAATATTTTATTTTCTAGTTTATAAGTTTTTATAACATAATCTAAAATTTCAAACAAATTATCTCCCGTATGTGGATACTCAAAGAGTTCGAAAGCAATGGTGCGTTTCATCATTTCCCACGATGACGGGTCTACCCAATGAGCGGTGACACAAAGATAAGATTCGGGTAGACCATGTGGAGCCGACCAAACATCACTAGTTAAGTTTATTCCCGTATTTATATTTTCAAAATATGCAATTAGTACCTCTTTGGCCTTCTTCCACAATTTTAAACAATAACGTTTAAGAGTATGACGACTTACGTGAGTGTATTGTGGTTGAAGCGTATCTCGAATCATGGCGGTTAAGCGAGGGTTGTCGAAGTGGCTAAACGGCAAAGCTTCTTGAATCACAAACTTCGCCATACGATCTTGAACTCGATCAATTTGGTATGTAAATATTCCGCCTTCACTATCCATTTGCGTTTGTTGTGAATCGACGTTCTTTTTCAACGCCTTGCAATACGGTTTTTCGATGTGTTTCTTCAAATTTGAATTCGAAAGTGGGTTTAAATAAATCCCACAAAACTTGCACCGAGCCTTCAATGAATGGTCACTCAATTCAACCAAATTCCAATTGCACCAAATCTCTTGATTACGATTATGAGGTACAATACGAATGAAACTTGGTTCGGCGTTGGAACCTTGACCAACCGATGATTGTGATGCAGCCATAACAACAAATATGAATATAGAAGAAGAGAAAACAAGAGATTAGAGAACTCAAAACGTTGTAATAGCGTTTTTTTGTATTTTTTTGCGTTCGGGTTTGCGTTTTGAGTGTTGTGATGAACCCATGACACCAAATACCTATTTATACTAGTAGTGGGGTGCTTGGGGGAGCCAAAAAACGGCTATTTTTGACCCCAACGGTCAAAAAACGGCCAAAAAACGATTTCCAACGGCTATATTCGATCCAACGGCTAGAACCGGTTAGGAACCGGTTCCGGATGGTTCGGTTCCTGAACCGGTTCCGGTTCGGTTCCGGTTCCTACCCGCCCCCACTCAGAAATGCAAGAACCGGTCACGGATCATCGGGTTGAATCAGATAGGGTCCGGTTCCTACAAAAAACGGGTAGGAACCGGTTCAGGTCCGGTTCGGGTCCACCGGTTCGGTTTCAGGAACCGGTTTCGTTGAACATCTCTAGGTCTGATGTAGTTATACATTTTTGATGGATTGTAGGTTGTTGGTGAAAGTGTTCAAAAACCATTGGTTTACTATGAAATAATGTTGGCACTTTAATTGTATTAGTTATCAAGTTATGGATGCTCATGGATGCAAAAAGGTTAGAAATAGTTTACGAGTTATAATGGCTAGATGAATAAAAGTTAGTCGTCTTCCTCGCAACCATCAACAATCTAGCAAGCCAGTCTCGGGGACACTTCATTTAATACATGTACCAATTCTAAGTTTCCACTCTAAGTTTCCACCTCTATTCTGTAACATCCTAAATATTAATTTACATCATCTTAAATAAAAAAATTAGTATATATGACAAACAAAAAACTATAAAACCTGGATTCAAATTATATATTCACAATAACATAAAAATTAAAATCTAAATAAACCCGCGTAACACGCGGGCTAAAAGCTAGTTATAGATACCAACCTACTAAAATAATTTGAATAAAATTTAAAACTAAAGAATTAAAGTGCCTCATAAGAAGCAATCAAATATATATGTCTCGTAAATAGCAATCAAATACATAGAATTAAATATAATAAGAAGTAAAGTCTTCCATCGGCCATCCTCATCTTCTGTCATATTTCAGATTTGTTGGCGGAACTTCGCGTTCGCAATTCTATATTTCGGCAAACGGAGGGTCCACGAACCCCTAGATCATCCTCTATTTCCGACAGTGGGCACCGGACTCAATGTTGACTCATAATATATAACACGTACTGTAAACACGGTATTCCGGTACCACCCTACCCATGCCTTGAATCCGTCCTGTGGGTAAGGATACCCACGTCATCAATAGTAATGTTTATAAACTAGAAGATATTTTCATGTGCGATGGCATGGTAAGTTAACGTTTGATTAGTTTTCAAGTGTTACTAGTCTTATATATATGCAATGAAGATAATTAAAAATGTAATGTAATAAGTTAAGAAACAAAAAAATATTCAAATAAAAGCTAAAGTTATGTTATCTTTGACTGCATTTTTGTTGTCACCCGTTTACTCTTTCGTTAAGATTGTCAAATGGTATATCTTAAGTCAGGTTACTTGTATGTCAAAAGCCAGGTTATTTGATATGCCAATATCTTTTAGTTTATAACATTTAATTAAGTTACGAAAAGAAAATTGAAAATCATGATTGTGACGTTTAAAAACCTATAAGAAAACACAAAAATCAAATCAAATCAGCGTGGTTAAATTTTTAAACCTATAAAGTAAAAATCTCAGACCCCTTCTAATATAAAAAATATATTCATAACTCCTAGCAACAAGTAACCTGAGAACTACCGGTTACAGCTTCACCGCAATTCAGCTAAACCACTTGTTCGGTTTAGTTGATAATCAGTAGCAACATATTGTTGGTCATCAACGTTGCAAATTGTAGTTAAACTAGTAGATAGACCCCCGCGTTGCGGGGGTGCATGACAAAAGTCGATTGGCCATACGTTTTACATGACAAAAGTCGATTGTTCATTGTCGCCATAAACAATCTTAGATGCTAGTAGCGCGTTTTGATAGTGAAGAGGTAGGTCCCAGCAGAGCCCAGTTGGACCCGCAAGACTCACCTTGAAGAGGGACGTCTGCGCAAGGACCAACTGGTCCCGCAGGACCTACCATGCTCAGAGATGAAGACCTTACGCGCAGTACGCCAGCTGTTCCCGCAGGAAAAGCCTCCCAATGGTGAAGTACCCCGCCTGTTCCCGCATCTGCGGATACAAGCCATCAGGGAAGGCTACACGCACAAGGCACTAAATAATTCAGTGTCACCTGAAGGAATGAGCAATGCGGGAATACTCCCGCCCAAATGAGCCAGTCCGTACGCTTCTGGAAGGTCTTTTGTATTATACCTGCCAAGGTATGGACAAAATAGACAAGATATGACCAGAGCAGCCCATGAACCAATCACAGGGTGACAGCTCATCGACAACAGTACGAGGAGGAGCACACTCTAGTACAAAATGTCACTATCAGCCGCTGCCTACTCACCAACCCTTGTCGTGGCACGTACATAGCCTGCAGTTGGTGGAAAAGGAACAGTACACAGCCGGCGGAAAAGGAATAGTACATAGCCGGCGGAAAAGGAACAGTACACAGCCGGCCTTGTCACTATCAGCCGCTGCCTACCCACCAACCAGCATGGCACGTGCGTAGCCCACAGTTGGTAGAAAAGGAATATTATACAGCTGGCTGTACCTGCTTGGAAACCTACATTCGGCTATAAATACTCCAACACCTTGGAACGGTATCATCATCTTACCTTCACTAGCTATTTCTCTCAATATACACTTATATTCAGAGCAATCTAGTCTGATTCTCACGCCGGAGGGTGGTCACAAGGAGGAACCCCCCCTTCTCAGTGACGAGCTCACGGTGTCTGTTTTGCAGGTCACCTGAAGAACATCCATCTTTGCCGGACCTAACCCTCGTGGGAAACATTACTTAGCCCCTAAATTATCCGTAATCTGCCCGGGTTCACTTAGTGTTTCTTCATTGGCGCCATCCGTGCATAAAAACTAGAACTAATTTTCTCAGTTTTTTCAAAACCTCTGAAAAGATGGTTAACGTTACTCCGGTCCCAAGGCCAGTGAGTGACCAAGAAACCCCGGTAACCACAACCCCGGCTACTGGGGGGAACACCGGCGGTTACACAAATTTTACGAACGCTACCCCGGTTACCCAAGCCGGGGCAAGTGCAGTAAACAATCTTTCACTGGGATTCACCGATGCCCAGTTGGAGAAACAGACAAGGCTCCCCCGCCAAACACTCGATCAAGTTAAGGTGTGGGCCGAAACACGTCAGAAGGAATTCCAAGCTGACTTGGATGAACGCTTGCGTTCACTCCAACAGGCTGACGAATTCGGAAGCACTCGACAACAACTCAACATGAGCAGTGAGTGCGAGTACTCGGACGATGATCGGGAGGAATCCGACACCGACGCAAACCCTCGCCATAGGGCGAAAGGGAAGCGTAAGGAAACGGACTTCCAACCAAGAAGGAATTTCGGAGAAACCTTCAAACCAAGGAAGGCTGGGGGAAACCCACGTGACTTCTCCAAAACCTTTAGACCAACTGCTGCAAATGCGGGAACATCCAAGTTTGCAAGGGACATTGCGGAAGCAATCGCCCCGAGAAGTGCCAAACAGATGTCCAACATCGGCACTTATGATGGTATATCCGACCCAGATGATCACTTGAACAGATTCATAGCGGGGGCAACCGTCAGCAACTGGACGGAACCCACGTGGTGTTATATGTTCCAGATGACGTTGGTTGGAGCGGCCAGAGCGTGGTTTGATCGTTTACCGGTCCACCACATCTATGATTGGGCGGACTTTCAACACAAGTTTAGCCAACACTTCAATCAACAGAGGAAATACACTGAAGAGCAGTGGACGATCCTCAACTGCGTTAGAGAGGAGGATGAATCTTTACTAGACTTCATCACTCGCTTCAACTCCAAAAAGTTGAGTCTGGGCACAATAAGCGAAGATCTTGTTCGCGCCGCTTTCATCCAGGGCGCCGAATACCCAGAGCTTATCTGCACGTTGACGGGTAAGGACGGCATGCCATCCACATGGGATGTCATCATGACGGCGGCCAAGCGCTTTGCCGAAACGGAGAAGCAACTGGGAAGGGATCTTCCCCAGAACACACACCTCTACACGCAGAGGACTAGAGAAAACAACGTTCGGACCGCCCGGCAAAACAAAAAGAGGAAGCTAGGTATTTGGCAGTCAAGGGTAAACTTTGACACCTCATCCAGCTCTCGCCCTCTAGTAGGCGGAAGGGATAACACGCACCCTTCAAGCCGAAAACACAGGTGAACGCCACTCACCAAAAGCGTCACGGAGATATTTGCCACCGAAAAACTCCCATGGCCAAAAGCTCCAATAATCCGGCAGCGACCTAATGCGGATCAGAGCAAATCCTGTGACTTCCACGGGACAAAGGGTCACAACACTGAAGAGTGTACATCCTTGAAGGATATTGTTGAAACATTCGTCAAGGATGGAAGACTTGCACACCTTGTGGCATCAATCAAGAATGGAGGGAGGAATGATAACCGGTACAAAGGCAACGGACGAAAGCCCGTTGATATCAGCATCCACATGGTTCATAGTAACATCAGAGGAAGAAAAAGACGAACGACAGAACCATGCGCGTGGAAGGAAGCTGAGGTGCGCTTCCCGCGAGTGCCAGGAGGACCCAGCAAAGAAGGCCCTATCATCATCAAAAGCCAGCTGGGGCACTACATCACTTCCCGCACTCTTGCTGACAACGGCGCCTCGTCAAAGGTTATGTACAGGCAGTTCTTCGACAAGCTAGACGACGAAGACAATGAACGCCTGGAAACGGTCTACGCCTCAATGGAAGGGTTCGACGGCAGCACAAACACCCCCCTGGGTATCCTATCTTTCCCCGTCATTCTTACGGACGGGAAACACTCCCGCACAGAAGACGTGGACTTCGTCGTAATGAGGAAGCCACACCACACATACGACATTCTCTTCTGGAGAGACGGGATGGCAAGATTCAAAGCCGTGGTATCTTCAGTCCACGGCATGATGGGATGGCCAACTGCTGAGGGTGTAACGATGATCACCGGTATCCCCCAGGTATGCATCGCATCTGTCTCATCTAAACCCAAACCAAAGATGGCTAAACCAACCATCACCGAACCAGAAAAATGGGCCCTCAATGGCAAATACCCTGACCAGGCTGTTACCATTGGCCCAACAATCACTGATCCTACGCGCACCTTACTCAAACGCTTACTACAGAAAAACGCTGACATCTTCGCGTGGACACCAGCTGACATGACTGTTGTACCTCGAAGTAAAGCAGAGCATAGGCTCAAGTGTGACCCGGCTTTTACGCCAATCATACAAAAGCGCAGAGTAATGGGGGCGGAACAAGCTAACGCGTGTAGAACCCAAGTCAAGGAACTCCTCGACGCGGGCATTGTACGCGTTAGTAGATATCAAACATGGTTTGCAAATCCCGTTATGGTACCGAAGGCTAACAAACAATGGCGCATGTGCATAGATTTCAAAGATTTAAACAAAGCATGCCCCAAAGATTGTTACCCGTTACCCGAAATTGACCTCAAAGTAGATTCATTAGCACCGTTTCGCCTTAAGTGCTTCCTTGACGCATATAAGGGGTACCATCAAATCCACATGGCCGTAGATGATCAGGACAAAACCGCATTTCGGACGCCCGATGGCACATTTTGTTATCAAATGATGCCATTCGGACTTAAGAATGCAGGGTCCACATACCAACGCCTGATGGACAAAGAGTTTCATGCCTAAATTGGGAGAAACTTGGAAGTCTACATGGATGACTTGGTCATCAAAAGCCCTGAGCCAGAAGCGATGATGAAAGACATCGAAGAAACTTTCAACACGCTCAGAAAGATAAACATGAAGCTCAACCCGAGAAAGTGTTCCTTTGGGATGGAAGAATGGAAGTTCTTAGGAGTCATTGTTACTAAAGATGGCTTCAGAGCGAACCCTGAAAAGGTCGAAGCCATTATCAAAATGAAATCACCAACTACCATCAAGCAAGCTCAGACACTGAATGGACGCCTAGTCGCACTTAACCGCTTTTTGTCAAACCATGCGGATAGGTCGTTCCCATTCGTGTCAACATTGAGAAACTGTTTAAAGAAAACGCACTTCCGCTGGACACCAGAAGCGGAAGCAGCTTTTCAAGAAATTCGGTCACGCTTGATCGAACTCCCAACGCTCACAGCACCAGAAGCGGGGGAGGAATTAATCATATACCTTTCCGCCACATATAGAGCAACCGGGGCAGTCCTGCTAGTAGAGCGAAAAGGTATCCAGATGCCTATTTACTATGTTAGCCGTGTCCTAACAGACGTAGAAACCCGGTACTCTACCCTGGAAAAATTAGTCTTCGCGCTTGTACAGGCTTCACACAGGCTAAGACGATATTTCCAAGGTCACCCAATCACCATTCTCACCAACTTCAAACTTGCAAACGTTCTAGGCAAACCCGAGTTATCGGGACGCCTAGCCAAATGGGCAATTGAGCTGGGAGAATACGCGATAAAATACAAGCCGAGACCAGCCATATATGGTCAGGTCTTGGCCGACTTTATTGCAGAAGTCCCCGCTTCGCTGGAGAAAGAGTGCCAGGAGGAGGCTCAACCCTCCCCAGCACAGGACATCAATGATGTCTGGCGACTCTACACTGATGGAGCAGCCAGCAACGAGGGTTCAGGCGCAGGGTTGAAACTAACCAACCCAGCAAGCCAAGAATACACTTACGCTATTCGACTGGATTTTCCAAGTACGAATAACGAAGCAGAGTATGAAGCATTCTTGGCCGGGCTGAGAATTGAGCGTAAGATGGGAGTGAAAAACTTGGAAGCCCACGTGGATTCCATGTTAGTAGCCAACCAAATAAACGGGACGTACACGGCCGTGAACGACACAATGGCCCTGTACCTCGCACAAGCAAAAACCCTTATGCGCGATTTTAATAATTGTAAAGTCATATACGTCAAGCGTAGCGAAAACAAATCTGCGGATGCGTTAAGCAAGCTTGCATCATTAGCCTTCACCCACTTGGGAAAGGACATCCGTATTGAACTCCTTGGAGCACCATCAGTCCCGCACAAGGAAATCTGTGTCATCCAAACTGGTACAGAAACGTGGATTACACCAATAATAAATTACCTTGCTGCGGGTATACTACCAGAGTCAAAAATACAGGCAAGAAAAATACGTTGTAAAGCACTGAACTATCAACTCATCGATGACATCCTTTACAGACGTAACTTTCTTGGCTCACTCCTAAGATGCGTGGACAACCAAGATGCTAGCTACCTCCTAAGGGAAGTACACGAGGGCATCTGTGAAGTACACGCAGGTCCACGCGCTGTTGTAGCTAAGCTAAACAACGCGGGATACTTTTGGCCGGGGATGCATACGGATGCGCTGGCATACGTCAGAAAGTGTAGGTCTTGCCAGCTCTACGCACCCAACACGCATCGCCCGAAGAATGAACTTGTTCCAGTCACCTCCTCATGGCCATTCCAGAAGTGGGCCATCGATGTGACAGGCCCATTTCCCACTGCAGCAGGAAACGTTAAATTTCTAGTGGTAGCCATCGATTACTTCACCAAGTGGATAGAAGCAAAACCCTTAGCCCAAACAACCGCAAAACATATTAAAAAATTTATTTGGGAATTTATTATTTGTCATTTTGGACTTCCACAGACTTTGGTGAGCGATAACGGCACCAACTTTGCTGACAAGAAGCTACAAAAGTGGCTGGAAGAACTTCAAATCACCCACACCTTTACCTCAGTGGCACACCCGCAAGGTAACGGTGAGGTGGAAATAGCAAATAAAAGCATCGTCGAAGGCATAAAGAAAAGACTCTTGGAACACAGATCCGGCTGGGTGGACGAAGTACCACACGTCCTTTGGGCGAACAGAACGCTGAAAAAGGCCAGTACGGGAGAAACCCCGTTCAGCCTCACTTATGGCACTGAAGCCATGGTCCCTGTCGAAATTGGTTTACCCTCACCAAGGGTCTTGATTCAGCCAGAAGACAATGATGCGGAAAGACGGTTAGACCTTATGCTAACCGAAGAACGCAGAGACTTAGCCGCAGCGCGTGAAGAGAACTACAAGCGACAAATGCAAAAGTACTACAACACGCGGGTAAAACTCTGCAACTTCAATGTAGGAGACTACATATTGCGTAACAACGAGGCTTCAAACCAAGAGCGCCCAGGAAAGCTGGCACCGGTCTGGGAAGGACCGTACATTATCAAAGAAGTTCTGGGAAAGGGCGCATACCGGCTCGAAAGGCTCGATGGCATTCCCATCCCAAGAACATGGAACGGAGCTCAATTACGCAAATGTTACATGTAGATCAATTCCAAACTTGTAAAGAAAAGGCCTAGAGCCACTTCTAATGGAAATGATTCTCCTTTATTACATTGTATTGATAGCCTTACCTTTATACTTATGAACTTCCCACACTGATATGCCGGTATTCACCGCATAAATATGGGAAGAAGTAAGTCGTTGCGTGTAGAAGGCGGCAAAACCCGCATAAACACATAAAACGGTAAAAATTTCTAAGGAAAAGATAAGGAAAACCTTCACGCAGGTCAGTTATAGGTGAAGTTTGGTCATCCCACTAAATGAAAGTGACGGTCCTACCCGTACAATCATGATAGAGGAAACTAAAGATTAACCTATTGACAACCGCACGTCGAAAGGTTAACTTATTCAAAATACTTAGAAAATTTCTAAGGAAAAGATAAGGAAAACCTTCTCGCAGGTCAGTTATAGGTGAAGTTTGGTCATCCCACTAAATGAAAGTGACGGTCCTACCCGTACAATCATGATAGAGGAAACTAAACATTAACCTATTGACAACCGCGCGTCGAAAGGTTAACTTATTCAAAATACTTAGAAAATTTCTAAGGAAAAGATGAGGAAAACCTCCACGCAGGCCAGATATAGGTAAAGTTTAGCCATCCTACTAAGTGAAAGTGACGGTCTTATCCGCACAATCACGAAAGAGGAAGCAAAACTTTAACTTATTTGCCACATTGGAAAGTTAACTTATCAAAGTACTCAAGAAATTGCTAAATTAAACCAAAATATGCATGAAATAAACAAGGCAAGGCATTAACAAATAATCTTTATTCCATCAAAATTCAAATATTACAAGAATTGCCGGGCATATACCCGCATACAAGAGTAAATCTGTGCAAAAATAAAAATCTACTCTAATGGTGGAAAGGGATCTAAAGGATCAAGCTTCAGGACCACTCCCACTTGGACCCGCACCATCAGTAGAGTGTGGTGGTTCAAGGAAAGCCTTGAGGATAACTAGCCCATCATCAGCAGCAGTAATCTCGTTCACCTTCTCCACCACCGGATGAGGGAATGCAGCATACTGATTCACTGCTTGGTCATAAGCAACTTCAGTATCCAGATCATAAAGAGGGAAGTTGGAAGGCGGGATGCCTTGTTCAACAAACCCTAGACCAAGCAGGAAGCCAGCCTTTTCCCCATCCTCATGAGAAGCGTTGAGGGCTGCGGTCATCGCATCGTCATATGATGTGTTCGTAAAGACCCGATACACAACCTACAAAATAGAAGTATATCAAAAACTCGTGTAAGGAAAAGCGTAAAGAAATTGTGAAACTGCGCATACCTGCGACAACGCTTCTCGAAGAAGCCATTCCTTGGTAACCAGAGCCTCCTGGAGGGCAGCTTGAGCTTCATTACGGGCGCGTTCGGCTTCGTTCTTTGTAAGGTTGGCAAGCAACACATCTTTGGCTGCAGCCTCTTCGACGCCCTTTAGCTTACGCTCAGTGTGGTCAAGCACCCCCCTCTGGTCCAAAATCTCTTGGAGCTTCTTGGCATCTTCCATGGCCAAGGCATCATGAGCCTGCTGGAGCCTCTCTAATTTGGCTTTAAGTTCCTCATTCTCGATGCGTAGAGGCTCAGCAACAACTTCAGCCTTGATGGCCCTCTCGGTTGCGTTCCGTGCAGTTTCCTTGGCCAACCGAAGTTGTTCGTTAACAGCTTGGGCAGCTTTCGAACGGGCCTCGAGCCGGGCCTGAACTTCAACCTCGAGAGCCTTGAAGGCCTTCTCCTTTTCCGCAACAACGGCGGCAAGCTTCGCATTCTCCTCCGGGATAGCCCGCGCCTGAGCCACTTCAAGGCTACGCGCCGTCTTTAACTTGTCGTTTTCACGACAAAGTAGCTCGACGCGCGGCTGCATCCGGGCGAGGAGGATTCAGAGCTCGTTGGACAGCCTACCCTCCTGGTAGCTGGCCATGGCTTCCCCCAGCGCACCGCTTGGGGCGGCGTGGCGCGCCTATTCGACGCACTCCTCAGCAGTCCGGAGGGTCGTTCCCCGGCGGATATTCCACCGAGGAGCGTATACCTCGTTGGAATCACGGACTGCAATAAAACAAAAAACAGTTAAGAGAGAGAAATGATAAAAGGGATATAGGCCAAAATAACCCTACGCACCTGTAGGGTCGACAATAGGCCGATAGCCACCAAACCCATCACCTGAACCTAAGGGATATCCATCCAAAAGGTCAGGGAGACGGGAAGGAGGCGAGGATTGGCTAGACGCCCCAACACCAAACGTACCTGAAGGACCGGCCGTAGTCGCCGGCGCCGGAGGAGGCATGGTGGAGGCCGCCACGGTGGAAATCAACGGAGGTGAACTCACAACCGTGGCCGTGGCGGCGGAAGAACCCGCAAGAGAAACCACCGCCGGCTCAGTGAAGGATTCTGTGAAAATGGCACTGATAGCCGGCGGGGGTGATGTTGCAGTTGGAACAGTTGGCTCAACGGGATGAGCAACTGAACCAATACTGCTAACAGGCGTAGCCGCCTGGGTCATCGCCTCGGGTAGGTTGACCAAACCTACCTTCATGGGTCCAGAGCTGCTCCCTCCCGCTCCACTCTGGAATGCGGTAGCATCCACGCCTGCACGAAGACAAGATATATAAGTATAATGGCGGAAAGATATGCAGTTAAAGGAAGTTTATACTTACGAGTCCTCTTGAGCTTGAAGGTGCGAACAGGCGGGGATGAACCCGATGGAGCCGGCCTCTTCACGCCGGTCACCGTCGCTGTACTAGGCTGCCCGAAGGTGACAGCTGTCTCAACCTCCGGAACAGTGGTCTCACCACCACCAGGGTTCCCCGCCGCCTCTTCACTCACGGACTCCGACTCAGACCGGTTCCCCTGATCGGCAGTTGAGGCGACCTTCGCCTTGCCCTTCCCGCCAGCAGCCTTCTTCTTCCGCGCGAGGAAAGGACCATCTGCGGATTCCTCATCAGAAGATGACAAGATTAGAAGAATTCCAGCAGAGGTTTGAGCATTGAGAGGGCGAGGGTTGAATAATCTTTTACCTGGTCGCGTGGCGCTCAGTATCTCATGGCCTGGCGGGTAGGCCTCCACAAACCAATCCGCCGTCTGTTCAAGGATGGGCAACTCGTTCTCGTCAAGAGCACGAGTACCCAGCCGAGCGGGACCACCAGCCTCCCGCGGATGCAGGAGCGATCGCAAGTCATTCCTCTTTGAAATAAAAAGAGAAACAGTTAGAAGAAACCTTAAATCAGCAAAGAAGACGGAGCATACCGTAAGGGATAAAGTTCAAACCGTATTCGAGGACGATGGGAATCTGTGGCGCCTCTGCCCCAGCATCCTTCCACACCCGGCTCATCCCGAGCATCACCATACCGGACTCCGCAAAGCGGTAAACCGGAGTCTGGATCCGGGAGATCTTGGAGAACCATTCCGCCTCCTGGTAGTTGGAAGCGTGAAGGCTAGGGAGTGCTCTCCCGTTCTTGAATGTCATCGCTATGGGGACGACACGGGCAGAGATGTAAAAGAACTCCCGCTTCCAAGACCGAAGACTGCGCTCGGTAGTGCAGATCTTCAAACCCTTGATCCGGGTAACCAGGGTGTACCAGCCTTGGATGCACCTCCAGGAGTAGAAGGTCATCAGGCGGTCGACATGGGGCTCCACGCCAAGAATGAGGCACACCCATTCAAAATGGCGGATCTTGGCGATCGCCATTGGGTGTACCTCCGTCAGGTGTACACCGTGTCTCTCCAAAACACGGTATACAAACTTCGTCAATGGAAACCTGAGATTCCCATAGACGAAGAAGGCAGCATATACCCCTATTTTGCCCTTGGGGGCATCATACACTGTCTGGTGAGGCTCAGGAAACTCAGGCTCGAACGGCTCGAGGATGAACTTCCTGACGATGTACTGATAAAGCTCGGTGGTAAGAGCGCACTGGCATTCGCCAGCAGTGCTCTTATCATCCTTATCAGACGTAGACGTCGGATTCTCGACGTACACATCAGACTCCTCGGCGGTAGCTTCTGGATCGTGAGTAGAAGACATGTTTTGGAGGTAAAGAATAACGATTTCAGGAGAATGCTCGACAGAAAGTTAGAGTATTCGCCGGAAATCGTTTAGAAGAAGAAGAGAGAAGTGAAAGTGTGGATTAAGATGAACCATCTCTCCCTTTATATACTCATCGCAATGAATGCGATGAATTTAATTCGGGGGAGAGAGAAAAACGAAGGTGCAATGAAACTATGACACGTGGAAAAAGCAAGCTGGTAACAGCTGTTGACAGGACGCGCGCCGTAAAATCCGCACCCACGCGCCCGAAAAATCGCGCCCACGCGCCTGAAAAAGCATATGGAATGACCATATACTGTCACGTCGTCATAACTTCCTGCACGTCCTGGAACTGTCAGAAGAAACCGTCGGACACTAACGTCCCTTCAACAGTTTGGACTGTTCTTATCCTTTCACCAACTCTTCGAATTTCAAAGAAATTCAAAAAGATTCAAAGATTCAAAAATAAGAGGGAATATACCCCCTTACCTTGGTATCCAAGAAACCGTAAGACAAGTGCGGGTACAGTGTCAAGGCGAAACCCTTCACATACCTAGCACCTGCAGGGAATTGAAGCCAAGAATACCTTGGAAGTAAAGAAACTATAAGACGAGTGCGGGTACAGTGTCAAGGCGAAACCCTTCACATACTTAGCACTTGCAGGGAATTGAAACCAATAAGGATCTTCTGGACCGTGCTTGCGGAAAGAGAAATAGCACCTCCGCATAGCGGGAACGTTGAGAACTACCTTGTTTGAAACTTCAAGGCGGAATTGGTGGTTTAACATAACTGATCACTATGTCCGAAACTACCAAAATCTCGTGAAGAATCTATGCAAGTGAAACTCAACGCTCCCGATGTGCGAAGGGGTTAAACACCTACCCGCATCACAACCAACGATCAGGCAGAAAAGTCGGGAATTTCTGCGAGTGACATTAGGAAAACCGCGGGAAGAATCCCCACGGAAAACCTTAAAACTAAAAACTCTTTTCAAAACCCCTTGCTTAAGTCCAAAAGTTCACCTCACTTATTAACAATTCATGAGAAGAACATTGGACTGGGGGGGACTTGAAGAGGTAGGTCCCAGCAGAGCCCAGTTGGACCCAAATGAGTATTTCAAGCACCGCCATAACAATGAAGGTGGGCATTTTGGTCCAATAGAGAGAAAGAAACGACTTCAAAGATCCTGTACAACTCAGACTCCACAAAGTACAAACGCATGTTGCCAAGTTCTCCTGAAATTGTTATATTATAAATATATAATAGATTGTTTGACATGTAGATGCTTAGACATGTTCTTTTAACAAATAAAACTATATTAAGAACCACTGAGATTCATATAATTTTCAAGTATGTAGTGCACCGATGATTTAATAGATTAGAGGAAAATAATGAAGTAAATAATTATATGAAACAAGATCAAATACATTTTATTCTTAACATGAAAACAGTAAGAACCAATTTGTTGTTATTATTAGGTTTATTTTTATAGGTGTTTGTTGTTATTTTTTGTTCGTATTTGCTAGTTTTTTATTATGAGACGTTATAAATATTTGCTGATTTATATTTTGTTGTTATTATTAGATTTTTTTCTTTTGTTGTTATAAGTATTTATTGGTATTTGCTGTTATTATTTTGTTCTTGATTTTTATTATTTTGTTGTATTTTTTATGTTTTTTCTTTGTTATTATAAATCATTGTTTATGTAGATTGGTATTGTTTCTTACGTTCTCATTTTTTTATAAATGATTATTATTTCCTACGTTCTCATGTTAAGATTAAAATACACATGAACCTTCCCCATAGTTATATAACTGTTATATACATGTAACACACTTAAGCAAAATACCCCTCTATATAGTAATTTTAATTCAAATTATTTTGAGTAATTTATATTTATATAAACCAAATTCTTCGTTTAATTTAAATTAAAATTAATGGGTTTTTATTCATCGAAATAATATACAGATCGTTTTTATCTTTACCATTTTGTTTTTACATATACTTCTCTTTTTCCAGATAAAACACAAAACTACTTTAACCCTTATTAAAAGTTTTATTTACTTTAATGACTTTGTAATAATTAAGTAATTATCCAAAAAAAGGTAAATTGTTGGATTATGAACTAGAACCCCTCTGGGTCTCCAACATGTGCTCTGCTCACATGTTCATCTCATTCTTAATGAACAGTTGGACACCAAAATGGCCTCCCTCGATTACCATCAACGTCACCCTAAACTACGTGGGATTCATCCTTAACAAATAACATTTAATTGCAACTTATTATCATAATGACACCTCTCTCATAATTTCTCAAGAGATTATGCGGTTCTCTAATTCGTCGCTGGTTATTTTAGTGTCAAGTCATTTTAGGTAATCATTGACAGAGCTTTTTGCTGATCAATTTTACACTGATGTAAGCATCTAATTGTGTACGGTTTTAAACCACAACTCTACCAATGTAGATTTGTCCCCTATATAAAGAAGGTTTTGGTCTATTTACGAACATCGTTCTTGTTTTTTAAAGTGGATTATCCGATTAAACTTTCCACAAATACCATAAAATAACTTAATTATGAAAATGATCGGCACAAGACTCACAATAGATATCAAAACCTATTTGAGTTCTTTGAAACCTACTTGCATAATTTAATTTAGTAACTAACCGCCTAATTTATATTATCTTTTATTTTTTAAATGTTCTTTTAAATAAATTACAAGACCTCTAAAAGGTACGTTTTGGACAAATCCATGCATAAAAATACTACAAGTAACAAGACATAAAACACAAGAACATATATATTCCCTCGAACGTTACACGTGTGGACTAGAAAGACGTGATTTGTTGATTGTTTCAACGTATCGTGGGAAAATGTATACATACTATTTTTTATTTTAAAGTTATAAAAATATTAACTTGAACATGTCTATAAAGACGGCATGGCATGTGAAAAGATTCTTCAAAAGAGAAGATCTTGATGAGGTGTATTACGTATTACTAAATGTCAACTTTTTTTTTAATCAGAAGTTCAAACTCAATTAATATATAACTAGTGAAAATGTATTTTTCACGTTTTATTAGCTTTAATGTACTTTATAAAAAAACTAAAACCAGATCATATAAGTTAAAAGTCATGTGTTAGATGATCATACTCATAGCTTTCTAAATTAATTTATTAAAAGAATTGTTGTTATGGTACCATGTAAATCTTACATACGTGTACACTATTTTATAAAACAAATAATACAAATATACTATTGGATTAATCAAACATAACCCAGAAGACCGACCCATTTTTTATGTGGATACTGGATCTTACATGGGCTTAATAATATGGATAGGGTTGAAATGGTTAATGCGAGCAATATGTAGACTGCCAATGGGTTACATACATGTATTCTTATTTCTTACGGCCCAACTCACATTTTATGGGATTAGCTGAATCTCCTATTAGAGCCTATTTCCATATAATTTAACAAAAAATCACCATTTCATAAATTTATTTCTCATTTTCAAAAAACCTCCTACATCTAATTCCACATTTCTATCTAGTTTTTTTTACTAATATGGGTGAAGTACAAAAAATATTTAAATATATGTGATTTAAAAAGTAGAAACATAATCAAATACATTTTATTCTTAACATGAAAATAGTGAGAACCAATTTGTTGTTATCATTGAGTTTATTTTTATCGGTATTTGCTATTATTTTTTGTTCATATTTGCAAATTTTTTTATTATGAGGCGTTTTAAGTATGTGCTGATTTATATTTTGTTGTTATTATTAGATTTTTTTGCTATTATAAGTATTTGCTGATATTTGTTGGTATTATTTTGTTCTTGATTTGATTCTTTTGTTGTAATTTTTAGGTTTTTTTCTACGTTATTATAAATAATTGTTTATGTATATTGGTATTGTAGTTGGTATTGCTTCATATGTTCTCATTTTTTTTTAAATTAGTATCATTTCCTAAATTCTCATGCTAGATTAAAATGTACATAAATCTTCTTCTTAAAAAGCAATCACCAAAATAGGTGAAGTTACTTTTTTTCTCACTCCTAATCCCACTTAATAAAAACAATTTTTATTATAAAAAAAATAAACATGGTTTTCGAAAAAATATTCTCCAACTGTTTTTTCAACAAAAAAAAAATCTATATCTTAACTTTTTTTGTTTAAATAATTTATTTTAATTCTTAATTAAAAATGTTTTTTAATGTTACGATATATATGACTAAAAAACAATTCTTATGCGGAAGTTATAAAAATATTAGAACCGTCTTTTGGAAAAGTTTAGAAACTAAATCAATTGTTTTTCTCTTCTTCGTCTTTTTAGTCATATATTATTTTTCTTATATATGAGTATTAATAATTGTTATTTATGATTAAAAATAATTGTTTTAGATCACTTTTAAATAACCTTTTTGTTTTAAATGTTTTCTTTACTCTAGTCATATATATGGTAACACTAAAAACATCTTTAACTGAGAATTAAAAACATATTTAAAAAAATCTAAAATTTGGTTTGTATTTTAGAAAAAACAGATGGAGGATATTTTTTTAAAGTTTATTTTTCTAAATACTAAAATAAATAATTCAGGAAAACTCATAATAATAAAATTGTGATATGTCTAAAAAGATGTCGATACATAGACGAGTACCGATACCAGTTTCGATAATACCAATACAGGTACCAATATTGTTTGGATAGAATCAGTTAGATTCGTGAAGGTACCGATGCGGTACTGCAACTCGTTTAGCTTGCGTTCCAAAAACAAATAAAAAAAATACTATACTTATAAAATATTTGTTTACCATGTTAACGACAAGAAAAACAAAAATCCTCTATATACACACCTTTTCATTTTATACATATAATAACAAAAATTTCATATCTATATATCGAAAAAGATATGACATCTACATATAAAAAATAAACATGTTAAATCTATGTTATATATATAAAAAAAATTACATAGTTATCTGAAAAATCTTTTTAAATAAGTTATTTGAAAATTCCAAGTTTGAAAAAGTATTTTAAACCCTACTATTTTTCGTTATTGTTATAATATGAAAAAAAATATATATTTTTCATATACAAGCCACTTAATTTTATAAATGTAATATATTTTATATTTAATAATAAGAATTGTTTTTTAAATAGGATTATAAGTGAGAAAAAAAAGTAACTTTACCTATTTTGGTAATTACTTTTCAAATAACATATTGATAAATACTTTTTTTTCTCCACTCATTTGTAAGGCCCAGTAACCGGTGCCCTACTTTGAACGTTGGATTTACTCATAGACACAGTTCTAAATATCAGAGTTAATTAAAACTTTACGCGGAATATAAAACTTTCATAACATTACAATAAAAATTCATAACTTGTCTTAAAACATTCATCTTATCTTTCAAAATCAAAACATTAATTATAAAAATATAGCAAGTCTTCAGATGTCAGGCTTTTATTCTTCTGTCATGTGCCCTCGCTCAAGCCAGTTGTCTCATCCTACTCACCTGCGTGCATATTAAAAGTCAACTACGCTGAGTGAGTTCTAGTTAATCACCTATCACACAATGCATATACTTTCCTTCAATTATGCATCCGAAGATACATAATGGATACTTTACTAGATTACTTTCATTACATAATTCCATACATACATTCATACTTTATTTCTTTCATACTATATATTTACTGTCTGTTTTATCTCAGATATTATTAGGGTCTGATCCCTCTTTCCTTGTCTATCTCAGATATTATTAGGGTCTGATCCATTTTTGTCTATCTCATATATTATTAGGGTCTGATCCCTCTTTCCTTGTTTATCTCAGATATTATTAGGGTATGATCCCTTTCTTGTCTATCTCAGATATTATTAGGGTGTGATCCCTCTTTTCTTCTCTATCTCAGATATTATTAGCGTCTGATCCCTTTCTTCTCTATCTCAGATATTATTAGGGTCTGATCCCTTACTTCTTCATCTTCGTACATTTTGTCTTTACATACCCGTAGCATACACATACCACATACTTTCTTTAATCATTATACATACTCATATGGTGTGTGTGTGTGTGTGTGTATCATACGCATTCATATTTCATATACATACCTCCCTTGTCAATACATGCAATATCCGAAGATCGTTCACGTACCGACAAGCTTTCATCCACATTCATAACATAATATCTATCACATAAATCATACATGGCATACACTTACCTTTTAAGGTAGGTGTATTAACTATCACATCGAGTATGCACACAGCCCCAAAAACATAACAAGGAATGAGGCTAGAAACTCACCTGAATGTGGTTACGTTCAATTAATGGTAATCCATTTCTTTAGTTATGCACAACTAACTGTATAACAATTACGCGTATTAATTACTACCACTTTCCATAACGTATTTCTAGTTTAATCGTAACCCTCAACTAACGGGGGTCCGCGGGCAGCGCCCCTGGCAGCAGGGTTCTAGGGGCGGCAGCCCCTAGCAGAGTTCAAGGGGCAGAGCCCCTGGCTTGGGTTAAGCTGCCAGGTCAGCTTGAAAAAAATTTATTTTCATTAACCGTCTTAACACATTTTCTATTAGGATTTTTAAATTATTATTTAATTCGTCCACTAGTTTGCTATAACGAATTAAGCCTAATTTGTTATCTAAACATAGCCCGATTCGTGGCCTGATTCGTTATCAGAACATGGCCTGATTCGTTACCTTCACTTAGCGAATTGGTGAGTAACGAATCACCTGATTCGTTATCTAATTCGCTATCTTACATGATCTGATTCGTTATCCTAGTTCGTTAGCCTAAATCGTTATCTTTCCTTAACGAATTGGCATAACGAATTAAGGCTTATTCGTTATCTTTCCTTAACGAATTGGCATAATGAATTAAAGCTTATTTGTTATCCTTCAGTTAACGAATTACTGTTAATTCGTTAGTTTTCCATAACGAATTAGGGTTAGGGTTCTGACATTCTTTTCAACCTCGTACACGCTTTTCCGGCATCGTCATCCCCGGAAAAGCTTGTTTCACCACCGTTTTCGCCGTTTTTCGTCCCGTTCGATCCAGATATGAGATAGGGTGATCCCTAAGCTCATTTTTTGATCGGTTTATACCCGATTCTATCCGGATCTCGTGACTTTAACGGTTTAGGGTGTCGGCTCGTTGTTTCGCGACTAGATCTAGCGGGTTTGGATCCATACAATATCAACCTCGGGTCGAGAATCGATTCTTCTTCTTGGTTTTAGCTAGAGAGAGAAAGTAGGATGATAGAGAGCTAAGTGTGTTTTTTTGATGGTGTATGGAGTTAATGAAAATGAATGGATTAATGCATAAGTTTGGTTTATATATCATGGGTCATGGGCTCAAGCCCATGGTCTTTTCTTCCTTTCTTTTTAATCCAAGTCCATAACCCATATCTATTTAACCCAACACTAGCCCGACTCATAATAACTCATATTTTTATTTTATTAACCGAAACGAGAAAACGGGATGTTACGCCATTTTGGTAAAAAAAAACTCCATTTCTATCCCTACATTATTTTTTTATTATTTATTTCTCTTTCTTTCATTTAAATTCTTAACTACCAACTATTTTGTTTTATTATCTTTTATTTAGTGTTTATTTCTATTGAAATTTTATAAATTGTGACTATTATATATATATATATATATATATATTTTGGTGTTATCATTTTTTTCTCTTATATTAGAATGAGAGAACTTTTTTTAATCTTTTATCCAACGATAACAAAATATAATATAGATTAATAGTCATCGAGTCTAAATGATATAACATTATGCTATAACATGTTTCAAACTCTAACTCATAACGTGAATGAAACAACAAAATGTAATGTGGTATCGCTTATTGTTTAGAATAAAGTATCCATTGATGTTCAATTAGATCTTCTTGAAGTTGATGATGCGCCGAACTATCTCTTATATGAAGATGACCTTGGATTAAGTCCATAATATCAGTTGTGTGATTGCGCGACAATTCGGGGAGATCTTCAAGTTGATCATACTCAATGTCAAGATTGTCAACATTATCACACTCATCTTCAATGATCATATTATGTAGAATAACACATGCTTTTATTATATTTGTCATGCCTTTCACTTTGGATAGCCGAGAAAGTGCTCGAAAGATGGCGAATCTTTGTTAAAGTACACCAAATGCTCGTTCGACATATTTTCTTGTAGATTATTTTGCTTTTGCAAAATGTTTATTCTTATTCCTACTAGGTGATGGAATCGTCTTCACAAAAGTACACCATTTAGGGTCACTACCATCTGCAAGGTAATACCCCATCGTATAGTCGTGATCGTTGACCGTATAATTGACTGGAGGCGCACGCCCTTTTGCAAGTTCAGTGATAATAAAAGACCTCTCTAGCACATTAATGTCGTTATGTGAACTAGGCATGCCTAAAATAATAGTAGGTTCATGAATGTGGCCAGAGTACATACCTTTCCAGGCCGCGGGACAAATTTTCCATTTCCAATGCACGCAATCGATGCTGCCGAGCATTCCGGGGAATCCTCGTTGTTCAGCAACAACAAGCAATCGAGTAATATTGTTGGTGTTTGGTGACCGAAGGTATTCAGTTGAAAAAACACTTACTATCATCTCACATAATTTTTTGAGGCTCTCCATTGCGGTGCTTTCACTAATGCATATATATTCATCCATAAAATCTCCGGTAACTCCATACACCATCATTCTAAGTGCTGCATTTATCTTTTTCATAGAAGATAAACTGAGTCTTCCGAATTATCTCTTCTTTGGATGAAGTATGGCTCATTAGACTCTACCTGATTTAGAATACAAAGAAATAGAGGCCGACGCATCCTAAATCTCTTTCGAAATAGCTTTGAGGAATATGTCGGATCTTCTGCAAAATAATCTTGAAACCATCACTTTTGTCCTCAAATACGATCACGTCGAATAAAATTTACGACGCCAGTGATTATGCTGATGACTTGCTGACTGTCGATCAACATCCTCATTAAGTTCAATATCACTATCATCTTCAGAAGAGGATATGCATGTCATCAATTTTTGAAAGAATGTACGAGTCATGTGATAAAAGCATATGATGCAAATAAAGTAGAATATGTTAACATAATGGCATTAATGTGAAAATAAAGCAACAAATGTGATGCATTCAAAATCATATAGAAAAGCAAAAGTAGTTGGTTTGCAAAAAGAAAACTTAGTCAACACTTACATAAACTAAACTGGTGGTTTGAAAATATAGTTTAAACCATACAATCAACATCCAATAGAAAGAAAACTTAGTCAATACTTACATAAACTAACTGGTGGTTTCCAGAGAGGGAATATCTCATAGAATAGTAACCAACTTTCAAAAGTGTTCCAATTAGGTCATTAATACATATTTTTCCCAAATTGGGTTATTAAATCTTCAAATAGAGTTTCATCGATTTTTTTGTGCGTCAAGAAAGAAATGGATGATAAGATGTGGGGGTCAGAATTTGCAATATATGTAGTTAAATTTAGAAAATTTTAAAAAACGTTAATTATATCAAAATTTCAAAAATAAAAAACAAAATTCACGTCGCCACTCGACATCAACATAAAAAAAAGATAAAAATATTTCCTATATGAAACAAAAAGTAAAAAGGCTTAAAACATGTTAAAACCTTTAATTTAATAAAATATGAAAGTTGAGTGACTTAATTGGAAAACTTTTTAAAGTTGAGTGACCTAATTGGAACACTTTTGAAACTCGATTACTATTCTATGAAATTGCCCCTTGCAGAAATTACAAGTTAGAGTAATAGAATAATAGAAGGTTGAATCTTAATGTTTGTTGTTCCTAGCTTTTTATAGTACATAAGAGGATGCTGAATAATAAATGTTGATTTTATAGTACGTCAGCGTGAGCAGTTCCATGTCTGCATGTTCACTTCCATACTCGACCCGTTAAGCAACTTATGACCCGCTGACAAGTGAACCCGCTTGACCCGTGAACAACTCGATTAACCCAACAAAATATTTTATACATGTAATTGTGATACAACTAAAAATAATTTAGGTGTGTGGAAGACCTCCTGAATGAAAAAGGATGATCTAAAATGATCTAAATGAAAAGGTTGTCATATAATATAAGTCAGGTGTGTTGCAAAATCTTTTTCATGTGACTCTGGCCATAATAGGAATATTTGAATAAAAAATAATTAGATTGTTACATGTTCATGTGATGAACTTTCTATTTGAATACGGTAACTAAAAAGGGTATAGCAGGGAATAATAATATAAATAATAATAATAGTATGCTTAGTAAGTAAGAAGATATCTAATTGCCTTTAGTGTGCTAATTGTTATGAGCCAAATGTTTTCAACATGCATATTTGACAAGGGGTATAAATGTCTTTTATGCTGATTTCGGATATGGTTAATTATCTAAATTAACATTTTCAGCAAATTTTGCTTTATTTCTTTGTTGGTGCTAAGGCTGTAAACGAGCCGAGCTGAATATGTTCTGTTATATATCATGCGTCTTAGTTATACAAGTACTATTAAACATCATAAGCAAACAAAATAAATCCTTACATGCGTAAGATGTATGCAACCTAATGTTTGGTTTTTCTTGAACACACATTGCAGCCTGCAATATTGCTGGAGAATATCCCTAAACACCTTGGTGTTTATGTCTACAACCTGATGCAAATCGCATACAACATTTCAAGTACAAGCAGGTTGATTTCAATCAACAGTAACAATTGCAAAAATTACTAATAACATAAAAAAATATTGCACGCTTCATGTCACACCCCAACCTACGGTGGAAATGCCGGGGCGTGAGATGATTGCTCACAGCTCTCAAGGTACTATCATGCAATATTTAAAAGTGGAAATATCTATTCAATTCGATTAAATGATTCAAATAATTCAAGTACAAAGTACAAAATCCATAATCATACAACAATATAACTTATATCACAAATGTTCTTGATTAAAAATTTTTTAATTTAAATTCTTCACTAAGTCTTTACCAAATATAGCAACTAGTTCAAACAATAACTTGCATATGCGTATAAAATAGAAATGTTTGTCAACAACACATGTTGAGTGGGTAAAACACCAGTTTAAAACACAATGATAATATATAAAGAAAGATGCAAACTGTTCCTGTAAGAACAAACAGTTAAACCAACCATAGCATATAAACAAATCACACAAATATAAAGCAAGGGCTAGGGGTGTGCATTTGAGAATACCCGACCCGAACCGAGCATTACCCGACCCGACCCGACCCGAGTACCTGGAAATCCTGTAACTGAAGACCGAAGACAAACCCTAATTTGAGAGATCGGTTAACCAATGAAGTCGGTCTCGGTTGCCGGGTATGCAAGGAAGACTGATTAACCGATTCACACACAAAAACATCTGCAATTCAGTGTGAGCAAACTGCAATTCAAGCCAATCTTCATCTTCTCCACCCCTTGTATTGTTCTTCAGCATTTTTAAAGGTAATTTTCTGTGTAATTACATGAAAATGTTTGTCTTTTTACGGGTTAAACTGATGAACGCGATGTGTGAATTTGTGATTTACATGTGATTCTTGTTTGAATTTGTTTAAGGGGTTCAACTCAATACAAATTTATATGTGGCGAATTAGCATTTTTTTGATATCTGTTGATAATGGTCGTAGGGAGAATTGAGGAAAAAAAGGTTATACAGTATTTAAATGGTCTCTATACATGGTTTTTTTTTTAATCTTCTAGTAGTTGATTTATAAACTATTCATCATTTCTGAAAAGTTCAGTCCAATTTACATGAAAAAACCTGCATATATGAATACTTACGTGGTTATACCACACGAAATTGGCAAGTGGCAACTGTTGTAACAAGTGTGTTAATCACATGGACAATAGTGATGCTCTATGAAACAATCAGGTGATATTACCTGGGTCGTTCGATAATAAGTCTAGCTTGCTAACCACATCAATGTGAGAAGTTTAGATTCTTTGATGTTCGATCAAGGTATTCACATGTTGACCATCATACTTTGATTATGAATGAAACAACTAATATTAACATAAAAGTTATCCTAAATTCCTTTGTGGCCATCCTTCCAGATAATTGTGTTGTGATCTTTAGTTTTATCATATAAGGAATTGGAAAATGGGAAATAGAATGGGAGTCATTCTTGACACAAACAGTTAAAAAGCCCGTTATCTATAGAATGAGAGTCATTCTTGACTTCTGTTAATGCTTGACTTTCATTTCATATCAGTAATAAACTTCCAAATAAACATTAACTGTTTATAAAGTTAACATCTTTATAATTAACAACTAAACATCACTGACAGTGCTAGAAACAAGAAAGCATTCATGTGACTTTGATTTGTGTAACTTTAGAACAAGTTTTATCGGTTTTGATTAGGGGTGTCACCGGTTTAAAACCGTGATACCTCCAAACTGTTCATTTGTTAGGTTTCGCAATCGGTTTTTATAAATGTAGTGTTTTAAATTTGTGTATGTTAGTTTTCATATTCCTTTCTATGTGACATCAGATCATGCTTTTGAGAATGATACATAAGATTTGGTTTTTTTAGTTTCATTAAGCTTTTGATGGTGTTGTGCACATTTAAGTTAGGCGCATGAAAACTTCATATTAAAAGCATTTCCGGATTAATTAAATTTCATGAAATATATAAGCTTAATATGTAGAATCTTAAGATTGGTGTGCTTTTGTTGCAGGTTATCATATCATAGTGTAATTTTTAACAGTTTGGTTCCGATTGTCAGTAATGAAAAACCGTTACTAATTGTTTGGCTTACAGTTTGACATACATTGTAAATAGGTTTCTTTTATTTTTGGAGCATGTTGCTATATGGTTAATAAATATATTTTTTTTGTTCAAGTTTTATCTTTTAACTTTCGAGATGAACCTGGCAGGCAAGTTCAAGGTGCTATTAAGCTCAAGAACACCAACAACTCTCATGAAGGTAAGATCATTAAACTTATTATAGCTTGATTCAATATTAGTTGATAATAGGCTTGCATGAAACTTGATGGGGTTGGGCTCGACAATTATTTTAAACTACAACGTCAATATATATATTGGCAGAAAAAAGAAAAATTTAAGTGGAGGGTCTATATAAAATTCTTTTTTACTCTTAATCGTGTTTCGGTTATTATTTTAAGTAATTGACGTACTACATACGCAAGAATGAATGGCGACCTCTTTTAACGTTAATTTAGAAAATTTGCTAAATTATATTTTAGAAAGTCATAATAATTTTTAGAAAAATGATATATTTATTAAATAAAGAAAATGTTATTCAGATATAAAAAGAAAAATCCAACGGCTTACTAAAAAAACTAATAAAAATGAACAAAATTAAATAAACAAATAAATTAGAAACTAAAATAATACAAAATATCTTAAAAAGGTTAAACAATTAATAAAGAATTAAATTGTTAAAGTCTTTAAAATTTGGCCATTAAAAGATTAAATTTTAGATCATGTATGTCTCTTGTAAAATGTAGACATTTGTTTTTGTTTTATTTTGACTGAGAGAAAATTTTGGGCCATGGCTTAGTTTTGAAAAGGCCCAACAAATCTTGATATTAGCCATTAGGTTATGCCATCTTCCTTATAATATATTTTAAACCATGGGAACGCAGGTGGCTGGCAATCGGAAAATATGGCTCTTATTCTAATCTTCTTTCTCATCTCCAATGCTCCGAATCTACCAAACAAGACGAAGTAATAAACCCGTATTTGAAGAATTTTGTCTCATATATATCGGGTGTCGGTTTTTAAAGGTTTTTCAAGCGACCCGACCCGATACCGACCCGATAACCGATCGTGATAAATTCCAGGACCGACATTCTCTACAATACATTAGGGTCGGGTCGGTTTAGTCCTTTTTCGGTCCGGTTTTACGGGTAATTTCGGGTCGAACCCGAATCTGCACACCCCTAGCAAGGGCTAAACTGTTGCCATGCGGATGGGCGTTGGTTACCAAAAATGAGTTGTCGATAAGCTCGATGCCAGATGAACTGGATGATAGCTACTACGACGGTCGTATGATCATACTATAATGAGAATATGTTGGACATCTCCGAAATGTATTCAAATAAAGCAAGTAAACAAATAACAAGTTAGGCATAAACTGATATACACACAAGGATTAAACAGTTGCGGTTTTGGATACTAGATAATATATAAATAGTGTAAATACGCATATGTCCCCAAAATGATTTAAAATAAGCAAAAAAGGGAGTGACTACTCACCTTAGCAATTAAGCAAAACGGTAAAGAATACGACAAGAAGCGATAAATCACGATCTTTGGGAACTACCGACGAGAATCCTAATTATAATAGTTATGGAAAATAAATATGGATTCAATAACGAAGTTAAAACTTGATAGAAGTTCGGGATTTGATGATCGGGTGTTTTCTTGCGAAAGTTATCTATTAAGTTAATTAGATAATACATTTTTAGTTATGTAAAATAGGTGTTTAATAAATAAATAAATATTTAAAGTTATTGGATAGATTATATAAAGAGGTTGTTTTAAAATATTTACTTTAAACCAATCTACCTTTAATATATTATATACTAGTTTGAGCCCCGTGTATTACACAGCTAATTATTGAAAATTTTAAATTTGATCATTAAGTAAAATACAGTCAACAAACTGATCATATATTATTAATACAGTTACAATTAAGTAAAAATTACAGAAATTACATAACTAAGATTACACAAATATGTTACAAATAGGTAAAAACTTTCTTTTACACTACATTTGTGATTGTATTAGCAGTATACATTGTTTATCAAAAATCAAAATTTTTAGTCCATGTCTGCTTGTAACTCTTAATAAAGTAACATATAGATCTGCTTATAACTCTTAATATAGCTATATATAGTTGTTCATGTGAAAAAAAAAGTTATCCAAGTACATACCAACTTAGATAATTGATAATATATATCCATGATACTAATAAAAAAATATTCATACACATAAAATATCATAGCTTTTAATCAATTAATATGATGTCATTTGAGAACATCTCCTCATGTTTATCCAAAAACAAAAACATGATTATCCCAAAAACCATATACCTGAACCTTGATGATATAATTATCCTTAGAATCTTTACAATTTGCAATTGATTGATCATGATAAATTTATTATCATTAATATTCTGCGTATGACAAATTTTTAATTGACTTTATATTTTACAATTAAAAATTGCATAATCAAGCAACATAAAAACCAAAAATTTAAATATAACAAAATGATTTATTCATTTCATATGAATGTAACTGATACGAAAATGAAAAATGCATACTAACGTTAAAACCATGTTCAAATAATAGTGATTATTCTGAGTTAAAAGAATATTACAAGATTTAAAGTTGCATATAATGAATGTAGTGATTCTTATTTATAATCGTTGAAAGTAATTCAGGTTGGTTCTTGGGTCCGAATTCAAGGTTTCGGGTCAACCTGAAAACTCTTAGTTTTAAAATCATATGTATTTTTAGGTATTAAAGGCAAAGCCTTAGCCGCTGACGTTATCGGAATTTAGTCCAAGTCGATTGTTCTCATTCCACATATTATGAATCAAATGTTTATTGTTTATTATTTTGAATATAAACCATAAAAACACTTTAATTAACACTTTGAAATTCACTAATCGTCTCTTGTCAATCCATATGGAGAATACTTATTATATGTAGTAATAGATTTAGTTGAAATAAATACATGTTGAGTGGGTAAAACACCAGTTTAAAACACAACAATAATAATATATAAAGAAAGATGCAACTGTTCCTGTGAGAACAAACAGTTAAACCATAGCATATAAACAAATCACACAAATATAAAGCAAGGGCTAAACTGTTGCCATGCGTATGGGCATTGGTTACCAAAAATGAGTTGTCGATAAGCTCGATGCCAGATGAACTGGACGATGGCTACTACGACGGTCGTATGATCATACTATAATGAGAATATGTTGGACCTCTCCGAAATGTATTCAAATAAAGCAAGTAAACAAATAACAAGTTAGGCATAAACTGATATACACACAAGGATTAAACAGTTGCGGTTTTGGATACTAGATAATATATAAATACTGTAAATACGCATATTTCCCCAAAATGATTTAAAATAAGCAAAAAAGGGAGTGATTACTCACCTTAGGAATTAAGCAAAATGGTAAAGAATACGACAAGAAGCGATAAATCACGATCTTTGGGAATTACTGACCAGAATCCTAATTATAATAGTTATGAAAAATAAATATAGATTCAATAACGAAGTTAAAACTTGATAGAAGTTCGGGATTTGATGATCGGGTGTTTTCTTGCGAAAGTTATATATTACGTTAATTAGATAATACATTTTTAGTTATGTAAAATAGGTGTTTAATAAATATTTAAAGTTATTGGATAGATTATATAAAGAGGTAGAAGAGATGAGAATGCTACGCTGGATGTGTGGGCACACAAGGTTAGACCGAATAAGAAACGTTGTGTTTCGAGAGAGATTAGGGGTATCTAACATTCAGACAAAATAAGAGAGTGGGAATTGAGATGGTTTAGACATGTGAAGAGAAGACAGACAACGAACCCGGTTAGATCCGTAGAAAACATTACTATAGAGGGGAGGAGGGGTAGAGGACGACCTAAATTGACGTGGGATGAGAGAATTAGACATGATTTGATAGACCTAAATCTCTCAAAGGACATGGTTAGGGATAAAAACTTTTGGAGAAGTAGAATTAAAGATAAGAATTTTTAGGGAGAAATGAATACCTTAGGGGCATCTATTTACCTTATTTTTTATCACACATCATTATGGTATTTTCTTTTCATATATATATATATATATAGTATTATCATTTTTACTACGTGCTACTATCAATTATACTATAGTTGAACTTTGATTTCCTTTTATATTGCCGTATCTCACCCTTCCCAGACCCTATTTATAGCTTTGCTATTGGTGGGACTCCACTAGGTATGATTGATTGATATTATATATATATATATATATATATATATACATATATTTATAAGGATTTGTTTAAATAAATATTGTAAATAATAGTTGATAGATGATAAATAATTAATCAAGCTTCGAGAAAAGTGAACGGTTAATATGTTGGTTTTAACAAAATATTAATTATTACAAGTTTTATAATATTAATATTAATTAAATGATTTAATATATTATAATACACTTCCTAAAAATAAAAGAAAATTAAAAAAACCAGGACTGAGGATTCGAACCTGCGACCCCCAGCGGCTCTAGCCGTAACTATATCATCAGAATACAAACTTTTAAACTGAAAGACATAAAACCCATATGAACTAGGAACCCTAACAACATCAATCGGTTAATCCGATTGGTATTGTTTTAATTATTGTTAGGGCTAATGATCAGTGGCGAATTGCGATTCTTATGCATATTTTAAACTACCTTAACTGGTGACAAATTGATGGTGAACCAGAGCAAGAACTCGACGACGGGACTCAAGCCTAGACCAAGATCAAAAGTTGATGATAATTCAATTGCACTTAGGGTTGTGGTCGTGGGTTTAAAGGAATGGTGCAACAAAGATTAATTAGATTATTGACAAGTTTATATAAGCAAACCCGATTACAACTATGACGATTTAGAAAAAATAGGAATTATAAACATATTGAGATTCGTTTTCCGCAATTAGTTGAGGTATATTGACGTTGAAATACGTATAAACGGTATGCACGAATGTAATTTGATTTTTAAACGAAGATTAGGGTGCAAGATAACATAAACGAGCAAACGGGTTACAGATGGATCCTAATTATGGGTTTGGGTTTGGTTAAATGGGTTATATTATAATGTAATAAGAGTTTGCAAAAATGATCCATAAACTTTAAATGTGGATACAACAATGGGTTAAAGTTATTGTTTTAGGGTTATAAATGCATATATATTAAAGTTTATTTTAGTAGTTATAATAAACAATATAATAATAAGAAAAAGATAAAATAATATTTTAATATTGATTTAAATTTCCTGAAAACGAAAACAGGTCGGGTAATTAGGCATTTGTTTATTATCGAAAAATCCAAGTTGGTACACTTCAGACAACTACTTCAAATAAATTCAACATCTAAATCAAAAATAACAATAATTAGTTTATTCAAGAAGCATCATTACGACCCATAACACCAAAAAATGATACATTTATGGATGCTTAAACTAAGACAAAACATCGCTCTTAGAACCCATAACACCAAAAGTAGTCAATAATAGTTCTTCAAAAGCCTTCGGTCTTCAATGATGTTTCTTCAGGTATGACTGTCTCTCATCATGATTTCCCTCTGACATTTTTCGATATAATCATTGCAATTCTGACATGACACTCACATCCATCAACATAATTCGCTCATCTGATTCCTTCCTTGCTAAATCAATTTTCTCAGCATCAATCCTCAATTTCTCAGCCTTAAGTTGATTTTTTTTCCTTCTTTTTCCTTTTCATACTCCATCTTCTTTGTATTGAGATCAAATTCTTTTTCTTCTTTCGCCTTGTTATACTCCATCATCTTAACCTAATGATGAAATTCTTTATCCTCTTTTGCCTTGTCATGCTTCATCTTCTCAGCCTAAAGACGATAAAACTCTTTCTCCTGAGCACATGACTCTTCTAAAAGAGTATACTTCATCTTTCTAATTTGGTAATTTCCTCAGTTTGCTTGCCCAGGGACTTTCGTTTTTCCTTTTCAACTTTCCCACCAATTGGACGGCCCAATTCAATAACTTCATTCTCGATAACATCTTGCTTTGGATATGTGGTTGTGGTCGGTCTCAAGGTTGAGATTGGGTTCGGGGATGGGAACATAGTTTTCCTTTGCTTTGTGACATCCTTTGTGGAATGCGAAACCCACTTAAGTTCGTCCTTTAATATGTTCCAACAATGCTCGAATTGGAAGTTACCTTTTTCATTTTTTTGGTACATAAACTTCGCTTTCTCATACTACAAATAAAATACATGCTAGAAAAGAAAAGGAAAAAACAACAATCTCAAAATAAGTAAGAATGTGAAATTTCTACCTTATCATGATCAATCAAGCCACTTTGATTTACGCTTTCAACTTGAGTCAGGTACGAACAAATTTATTTGTAAGCTTTTGAATTAATGACTGTCGATGTATTAAAGACCTTGTTGATCGCTCAATAGTAGTTTTCTTAAATTCTTTGAAGTAATTAGAGACTTTTTCCAAGAGTTGGGAGTGTTTCTGATTAGCTCCTTGAATGGCATCAATGTTAGTATTTAGCCATGCAGAAACAAGTAAGTTATCTTCGTCAATGCTAAAGTTTGCACCCCTAGCGGGGTTTTTCACACTAACTGGGTTGCTTAAGGGTATGGGCGGCAAGTCTTCAAGACTCAAAGGAGAACTTACACTTTGCCCACCAAAATTTTGACCAAGTTGAGGATCTTGGCTAAGAAGGTTGGTGAAGAACATATCTTGTGAATTCATATCTAGAATACTAAAAATAAAACATAGAAGAAAACTTAACTCAAACACATATAAATCAATCTTAAAGCAAAACTAAACGCACCTAAGTTATGTTTTTAAACTTAATTCATAGTTAAAACAAATAAGCAGTGTTTAACCATCAAAAATTCAAAATAAATACAAGTAAATCAGGTTTCTATCTATTGCAAAGATATATGTGAGCATCGACATGTAATAACTGATGCATATGCATATGCTAGATTCTTGCTCAACCCCAATTATGAGTGAGACTCATTCAATCAATAAAGCCTAATTAAGCCTACATTGCAATGAAACTCGATGATGAACAATCATATAGGTTTCATTTGGATTCAATCAGTTTCAAACCAAATCATTTTAAACTAATTTAAACAACATGTGAAATTACATGTTCTGCATATTGTTGTTGTCGGCTAGATTGAAAGGATGATTGAAAGAAGAATCTACCATTAACTTGCACCAATCAAAGCACATATAGAGATTTTATGATGAGAAGTACTATAATAGGTCTTGATTTATTGGTATTCTTTTGAGATAGAAAAATGAAGAGGTGAAGATAAAAGCAGGAGAATTGTAGGGGGAAGAGAAGAACGGGAGAAAGTTGACATAGAATACAATGTAGATTAAAAGTGAGTTTGTATATTTAGGTTGTTACTGTAGCTACCATATAACACATCCATATAATAGAGAATGAATTGGAGATTTGATTTTGATGGTTTTTTCAAATTTTGCCCTAAAATATATGGATTTTACAATTTTAAAGAATGAACTGGGAATCTCTTAAGCTATTAATTTGGATTAGGGTGAACATTAAACAAATATTATGATTTATGGACTTTGGTTACATACTGTAAGTTAATCATAAGTTCCTAAAACTTCCTAAAAGAATTTATTTATCCATGATAAAGCGGGTAAAAGAGTCGCCTTTGTAGCGTTGACATTCAACATTTGTACAAAGTGTTAAGTGTGTGATGGTGTCGTTTCCGCCTTAGTTTTTATGTTGTATTTACTAGTTTAGACTATTAAAATCTCCTCCACCCCTTGTGGCGTGGTGGTGTTTCACAACATAATCTAGGGATGGGCACGATTCAGTTCGGGTTATAGGCGAAACAGAAACAGAAACCGAAGTCATTGGTTATTTGAATATACAAACTGATTGGTTTTCAGCTTTTTGAATATTTTCAATTTTGGTTCGGTTATATTCAGGGTTTTTTTCAGGTTTGTCTAGACCGTGCAAAAAAATATATTTTAAAAGCAAAATGCAGATTTTAAGTTTGTAAGAACGTATTAAAGTTTCACATAATGTATATTGAATTCAAAAGACAAAATTAGGCACGTGTTACGTGGAATCATACGAATACAAAGTTACTAGAGTAGTAGAGGACAATTTCAAAACTTAGTTAATATTCTATAGACCTTTAAAATTTCAACAAAGTTTTTTAATCAAAAAACACTAAAAGTTTAGTTCCAATTTTCATTCATCATCTTATTCATTTTCAAGGTTTGGTCTTGATCTTTCATCATTTTCATAAACTTCATCACCATCAATCGGTTCGGTTAGGTTTTTCAGTTTTTTAAAAACGGATAACCGATCAGAAAGCGAAAATTTGGTTTATAAAACAAACAAAAAACTAACCGTCGATTAATTTTTCAGTTTAATTTTTCAATTGAATCGATTAATTCGGTTTTCTGCCCTTACCAGAAGGGGAAAAAAGAAAAGAAAAGAAAAGTTGGATAGTAAAATTAGTTGTTAAACAAAAAAAGACTATTAAAAATTAATTTACTCATAGCAAAATTTATCGAATCAGAGGAACCGTTTTAAAAGAATCGGATCCGACCCCACCCGACCCAGGCTTTACAGCTAGGGTTTCTTCTACTCGAAAGAATTAGTTGTTTGGAATCAAACAAGCTTGGTTCACCTCCGAGGTAATCTGCTCGTTCTCTCGTAGGTAAACCTTTTTCAATTTCTTGTTCAATATCATGTTGCCGTAAGGTGTTTAGATTCCAGTTATCAAATTTTAAGGTTTATGTACCCTTGTTCTAATTGAAATTAGTGTTTTATGCTTAAGTATTTTACAAACATAACATCTTTTCTTATCAAAAACAGAAACAAACCACTTTGAATGGCGTTGGTTATAATTTGTGGTCAACCCTGTAGCGGAAAGTCAACGGCCGCGTTTTGCTTATCGGAAGCTCTAAACGATCTTGAACCCAAACCTAATGTCAGAATCATTAACGAAACGTCATTTCACCTCCACCGCAACCAAGCGTACGCGGAAATGACATCAGAAAAGAACTTAAGAGGAGTGCTTAGATCAGAAGTTGACCGGTCATTGTCAAAAGACAACATCATTATAGTCGACTCGTTGAACAGCATTAAGGGTTACCGGTACGAGCTATGGTGTCTTGCACGCGCTGCAGGAATCAGGCATTGTGTTCTGTTCTGTGATGTTGAAGAAACCGATTGTCGGAAGTGGAATGCTGAACGCAGGGGTAAAGATGGAATTTCATTCTCAGATAATGATGCGGTTTTTGAAGATTTGGTTAGACGGTTCGAAAGACCTGACAGCAGGAACCGATGGGATTCACCTTTATTTGAATTATGGCCGGTTAAAGACGGGATAGAGAAAATGTCTCCGAGTATTGTTGACTTGGTATCTTACATAACCAAAAAGGTTGACTCGAAGACCCGAGACGTTAAAATCTTGCAACCGACAATAGCGACACAAAGTGCTCGGTTTTCAGAGGCAAACTCGCTTTATGAAATGGACCGAGCCACACAGGAGGTGACCAGTGCGATTGTTGAGGCGCAGGCATTAGCCATGGGTGGGCCCGTGACTGGGCTGGTTATTAGCCGTGATTTTCCGGTTATTAATATTTCGAGGTCGGTTGGGTTACCGGATCTCAGGAGGTTAAGGAAGACGTTCATAAAGTTGACCGGTCAATCGAGCTTGAGTGGCCCCCCACCGCCCGCGGATGCTGACAGTGCAAAGAGAATGTTTATTGATTATTTGAACAGAGAATTTGGAAGTGAGTGAAGAATGAAGTTGTCTTTTATCAAAGTTGGTTTTTGAAGGTGATTTCTTAAGCTTTTATTGTTATATTTAGCTTAAGTTTTTGCCCCTTGTGATGAAATCTTGAATATTTATGAGATTAAGTTAACAGAATCTATATTTATGATTTAGGCAAATGAGAAATGTTTGAATACATTTATTTTGGGTGGTGGTTGGTGTTTGCGGTTTTATTATTGAATTGCGTGCTTTATGATTTGTGTAACAATTTTGTAAACTTGTGGTCTGTAAACGAGCCGATCAGGTTGGTTTCGCTCTTGCCTCGTTTATCTTGACGAGATGAAATGTTGTGCTCGAGTTAGGCTCCTGAAAAGCTCGATCCAGTTTGTTTACTTTTAATATTTTTGAAGTTGTTTGTATGTTTAGTTTTACACATTAGTATATAAAATAAAGCAAAAAATAATATTTTTTAGTATATTAAGATGCAGAATTTTTAAACTATGTAATTTATAACTCAAGTTAAATGTGTAACCAAGTTATAAGGAATAATGATTGATGGTTCAGTATTAGAGCTGTTAATACTTAATACCCTAAAAAAACTTGTCTTTCAAAATTGGCTCTGGCTAAATGAGCAAGCCAACAAACGAGCCAAGCTGACCATGGGTTGGCATGAGCTCAGCTTGTTTACAGATCGAGCCGTCTCGGCGCGACTCGTTAAATTTAGAGCAAGCGCCATCCAAATGAGTCGTGAGTTCGAGACTCGTTTGATTTTGAGCGAGCGTTTTCCAAATGAGTCGTGAGTTTGTGAACTGAATCGTCACTTACATTTTGCTGTGTTTTTTATGTATAGTATCGTTTATGTATCATCTGCATCATGAACTAGTGTTCGTCATTGTCTTTTGTATTTTGTTTAATAGACATGCGCATGTTAATACATTAAATGTTTTACGAACGTATGCATCTAAATTAGTTTCTGTTCTGTACTCGAGTAAGTATGTATACTTTCTTGAATGCACATATGGTATACATATGTTCCTAAGGTTACTGAAATTTGGAAAGAAGAGACAACAGAGAAATAAAACAAGATTATACTTTTATCATTTTTTATATATAAAAGTATATTGTTACACATCTAAGACAAATGCTTATTTCACCAGTAAAGAATTCAATTTTGGATTCGACAAACCATACATGATCAATCGAAGAAGCAATAGTGACGATTCCTAAATAACCACTTGTGGTTAATCTCATGTGCCGTCACAAAATCACTTATTTTTGGCTTCTTGCCATCAGTAACCGGTTGTTTCTCGAGCTCTAGATCTAACGCTGGTTTCTTGGCTGCACGACTTTGATCCAAGACATATTAAAAGTAATAAACCAGACCAAGAAGCACACTCACGAGACCTATAATACCGGCTGCAGAGAAGACCCTGGGCTTTATAGTGTAACAATAATAGACACCATCAGTATCTCTTTTCACATCTTTCTGACTGCTTAATTTTGCACCCGCGATAAAAAGAACAACAGCTATAGAAGACGTAATCCTGTACAAAAGCAGATAAACTGTAACAAAAATTGATGGAAATCTTGATCAAGGATTAAGTAGTTGAATATGTAGTTACATACCATGATATAACAATACAGACACGGCCGAATATGGGAGCGTTGGGGGTAGGTATGCAACACGAACAACAGACGGTGGCTGATGTGATGATCACACGCGCTAGCACAAGAGCCATGGTTGCTGCGATGGCTAGGCCCATGGCTGGACTACTTGGGTACTCGCATTCAGGTTCCAGACCATCAAAAACCAGTTTGAGCTGAGATCTCTGACATATGTGGTAAAAACATGGATATTTGTTAGTATTTGTAAAGACTGATTATATTGTTGAATTTGAAAAATTGGATATTTATATCTAAACTATGACAAATTGGGTGATAATAATTCAACAATTTAACTAGTGACATTCTTAACATTCAGTTGCACTTGATTCGCTCATAATCTTCCATGTAGGTGAAATCGAGTGGAAATCACATGTAAGTCTATGATGATTATGCCAACAGGATTGCTATTGGCAACAAAAGTAAAAATTATGATCAGGTAATAATGATCAAACACCGCTGGATAGTTTTGGTTATTAAAATCCAATGTCTTATTTTACTCACATATATATGTGTCATTTACCTTAACCCTGGTGGCTTCAGCAGCAAAACCTGCAACGGCAACTGCTATCCCAAGTGAAGCCACGAGAGTGCCGACCAAAATCGTTTTGCACCTCATTTATTCCTTAATGATGTTACTGCTGAAACAAAACGGTAATCTAGTTTTATAGTTGGGGGGACTTGAAATGGAGTCATCCTCTCTCGGGGGTAACGATCATGAAATGGGATCAACATTGGGAGTGTACAACTAGCTATGTATTAAATGTTTTGGTAGATTGTATTGTACAAACATTGTTACTTTCAAATGTTTTAAAAATATACTCAACACAACTTTGGGATAATGTTATTTGGTTGTGAAGGGGTTCAATACAAATAAACTCTAAGTAACGATGTAGTGATGTCCATTAGGATGCCGGTTTTCTCTCAGCTCTCATGGTGAGCTGTTGATAATCACTGACGACCATGACTATCACCGCATTTTTAGTTTTTCTTGGATTTTATTTACCTTTCGATGATCACTAACGAATACAAATAGTCTTGAAGTGGTTGGTTATCTGACGACTTTCAGCCCTTGAGTCACCACATTCAATTTCAACTATAGATCCCACTTTTGTGCCATCTTAGATATAGTAACGGAAATCGAGTTGTTAATTATAACCAACCCTTCATGAGACTAAAAGCACTTTTACCATCTATTAACCTTGTATGTTTGCTGACCTGGCATGTTTACGGGTTGGGAGTTGTAATGGGTAAATGACCGTGTGTGTAGAGGATTCATTGCGCCTTGTATGAAAATTCAATTTGACAACCACCTTATTTAGATATAAAGAAAAGATAAGAAAGGGTGTTTGAATGTGCTTTTTGAATTTGTCTGTGTCTGTGTCTGAAGGGAAGCGGTGGTGGCTGCGCTAAAGTGGCGTTGTGAAGAATCTAGAGAAGATCCTTAAATACAACTTGTGTAAACAAACCTTGTGAGTTATGATAACCCATGTAGTCCTGTAACTATAATTAATACTATAGCATAATGTAGTAAGTTGTAATCCACATGATGTTTTGAATCTTAAAAGATAAACAAACCTGATAAAGAAATGTCAAATAACTTACAGCTTTTATTTAGCACATAGCCCTACTATAATACTGTCAAAGTATTAACAATAAAATTGTAAAAAAAAATCAAAACCAAAAAAATATGTGATTTAAGTTATACCTTTAAGTCAGTGGCACTTATCTTCTCTGCAAAGTTGGTCTACAACCACATTGCTTGGAAATCACCGTTATATAATTTCCTGGAAATTAATCACAAACCGTTCAATTATTTAGTTAAAAATATAAAAACCATTCTAAGCGCCCAAAGCTCAACTCTACACCTAATGCAGGCTGTTTTCGGTGTGCTCTAAGTGTTTGATAGAATTTGCTAGCAACAAGCCAACAAAGCCACGAATTATTACATGGTCAACATATCTCCGTTACAAAAAGAAACACTGCATAACATAACATAACATAACATAATACAACATAACACGACATAACACAAATCCAAAATACAACAAATCCAACATACAATTCTACCTTCATTCCAAAAGAACATAAACTTTTGTCCCCTGACCAGGTACCCTGGCATGTGTTAGGAAGTTGGCGTAGGCATCATCATTATTAATCAATAGAGGAGTCGTTCCCAATCCCGGCAAATACTCGAGTCTAAAGGCTTGGTTGGCAGGAAGTCCTCGGACAAGTCGAATGAATTGTTGCCTCGGGGTGTTTACAGGGAAACAGAGAAGAGAAAAACGCACGTCAGATATGAGTGATCTCCATTTGGCCATATTGTCCGACTACCATTATAACCAATGTTCACAAGTATATTTGGCATCTGCATAGATTTGGATTTAGTATATATCTATTACTATAATATATAATAGAGATAAGAGAGAGAAAATGAAGATTTGAATGCAGGGCGGGGCGCCTATATCCATCACTTTCTTCTCAAAGCCGTATTGTTGATTCATTTGAAGATGGAAATGGAACTGCCATTTCCAACCCACCTGGAGGAAGATGAAGATGAAGATGAAGATGAGGTTTGGTTTTCTGATAATTCTTATATAACCCGTCACTGGTTTGCCTTTCTTTTGTCATTTTTCGATTATCAAGAGCCCGTCTATTTATAATCCGCGTTCTCTGGTTGATTTTTGAAGGGATGAAACAATTGTGAGAGGATCCTTATGGTAGTTCTCAGAGGAGCATTGTATGTTTTTCGTGTTTAATCGATTTAGTTGTGCGGTTGGTTGGTATGTGTTAATTAGTTTCTGTTGTTTGTTACGAGAAAGTGTTTTTATGTTTTTTTTTTTTTATTGTTTTTGAGTTTGAATTTGCAAATATTTAGGGTTTGATTGATTTAGTTGATGTTACATGGTTTTTGTGCAAATCAAATTGTTTTTATTTATTATTAGGATTGTAATTCAAAATCACATTTATTGTTATTGTATATATATCTGGTAGCGTTTAAACTGATAACCAAAGTGCAAGAAATAAACATCTTATTGTTCTTTTTACACTCATTATATCCTTCAACAATAGTATGATTCTTGAATAGGGGGTTGGATCTGATCTTAAAAGTTGGATTTTGTTTTTGAAATGTTAAATTATCTGTATTAACTTTAATTTTTGGGAAGGTAGTATACAGAGAACCTTTTTTCCTGTTGCGATCAGAAGATGTATACTATTTTAGTGATATTCTAAATGGTAGTTGTAAACAAATAAGTTATAACAGATGCTCCAGTATGGTACTTGTTTTTACTAAACAAAGTATATGGTAGCCTTTTTTTCATTTTTGACCATAGGTTTATTTGACTCTATAGCTGACTATGCTTTTCATTGAATAGCTTTTTTATGTGACTATAATTTTATATAGTTTTTACAACAGACCAATATGGTTATATAGTACATATTCAAGAAAAATATGCCCGAGTTTAAATAGTTTTAATTGGTGACGTAAGATTTAAGCTAACATTATTTAAGATTTGTGTTTCTTCCTGATATTAATCACTAAATGGTTTATTATATTTTTACACTGTTGTTTAGCTGGACAATGCTCTAAGTATCTGTATTAGTTTGTCAAACTATATTTGCAGGATAATTTAATATGGACATGGATTTGGTTAAGCACATGCGCCTAAGAACTATCTAGAAGACACGGGCTTTAATAAGAAAAGACGCTAAACAGATCTAATTTGTTTCTTTTGCAGCCACAACTTAACAGTTTGAAAAGGAGCCCGATAATGATGGCAGGTCCATGGTTCAAGTATACGCTAATCCAGCAAAGTCACAGGTTTGTGGGTTATTTTTATAACAACAGGTTTATTATTGATAACTATTCACTGACTAATTTTTTTGTTTGAATAGAGGCTGCAGTAGGATCAGAGAAGGTTTTAATACTCCAGGTGAATTTTAAGATCAAATATAAACATTAAATATTGTTTTTTGAATTGGCTATTATTTGAATGGTTAATGTAGCATACCATTCTCTATGGACGATATTTCCAAATCAGTGTTGCACGAGGAAACATGTGATATTGAACCTTCATTGTTGATATGTGAAAAAAGTGGTTTTGTGTTCTTAGTTCTTACATCAACACACAAAATGATAAATGAAAATAAGTTTCTTTTGATGTCATTATGGCTGCTAGCATAAATGCTAACGCATCATATTTTTTAGTCTTATTTGCTTGTGTGCAATGTTTTCTTCTTCTTCTTCTTTTTTTGTTCTGGTGGCTAATTTAGTTTTGCCTGCTTTGAGCCTTTGAGTTGGTAATTAGGGCGGTCATTTGATGTGATTAGGCAATTGATGATATTCCAAGAAGTGTGATGTTATTTTAAATAATTATGTTAATGTTAGGGAGGGTCTTGGTGGATTTAGGGTTTATATTCACAGTTGCAAATTAATTGGTTACAATCGGTGATAATGACAACAAAATTAAATGAATAAGTTTTTATGATGTTCTAACTGGACTAATTATGCATGCTTAAATGATGAGATGCTTCTAAAAGATGTCATGACCGAATTAGTGTCAACATATTCTCATCAAATTTGGTTGTACTTGAGGAGATTAACGCCCTTTTTTACTTTGTTTTTTTTTCTTCCTACATTTTGAAGGTTTAGTTTGGGGAATCTACATTCAAGAGGCTGCCTCCTACTTGTGTTCACTGTATTTGGAATATGTAATGGATTAAATGGATATATTCCGGTGTATTATGTTATACTGATGACGTGAGTATCATCATGATTTTAATTGTTAAGTGGAAGGAAGGTCTTGTTTTGAATCCAAACTGCTTTAGGGTTTGACATGGCTCTTCGACGGTGGTTCACCACATACTGAAACAGTTTGCATGATGTTGTGGCATATAAAGGTCAACTTGGGCTGTCATACAAACTAAAGTCATTTCTATAGGTGATCTTATTCGTGTCTTCGATTATTGGCTTTGTAAATTGTCGTCACCCCCGCCGCATCGCGCGGGTTTCCGACTAGTATATATATATATATATATATATATATATATATATATATATATATATAGGGTAAGGATCTTAAGAGAACCCTTTGCAAATTGAGAACCATTTTGGACCACTAAAAACACTTTTGAAAAAAATATTTAAAAAAACATAAAACAAAAAATAACAAAAATTTTAAAAAAGTAAAAAAACCAAAATTCTTATATTTCATTCCGGTTTCATTAAAAAAAAAGACACGTCGTATTATACACATATGTATAATTTTATTTAATCTTTATTTACGTAATATACACATATGTAAGTGTCATATATCTTAAATTATACACGTGTATATAAAAAATCATGTAAATGTACATATATGTATATATTATACATATGTGTATATAATTTGGCTAAACCGAGTTTTTTTTTATGAAACCGGGACGTTAAAATAAGAATTTTGGTTTTTTTTACTTTTTTCATTTTTGTGTTTTTTTTTTATTTTATGATTTTTTTATTTTGGGTTTTTTTTGGTCTAAAATGGTTCTCATGGTTCTCAATTTCAAAAAAGTTATCTCATGATCCTGATCATATATATATATATATAAATCATGACTTACTAATTAGCAGTTAGCAACTAGAATCAAAACCCTAAAACATATGAATCGAAAATTAATTTTGCCCAAATTTAGAAAATCCTAAATAAAAATAGTTACCTTCGAAATTGACGGTCTGCAGAGAAGATGAACAACAATGGTGCGATTAAGGTTAAATGATAATCATTAAGGTTGTTCACTCTTTTTAATTCTTTGCAAAAAGTGATTTTCATATTTTTATTATTTTAATGATAAAAGATAGAATACACTTCAAGTCTTCATCATATATATTAAAGTACGTGGATTTTTCCAACCTTGGATTTTAAAATAAAACGGTTGCGGGGGTAGTGAACCATAGTCGAATACAAAAACCAAACGCGAATGACATTTAATCGAACAAATGCGTGCACTAAGAAAAAAAATATCTAAAACCTTTATTCCAAGGCCATCAACCAATATAGAACCAAAAAGCCTAATTTTTAGCCCACAAACCATAAACATATTTGGTTTCGATATCATTAAAAAGTTCAAAGGAAGAGAATCTTAATAACAAACACTTGAAAAGCATAAAGATACTCGAAACACAAATGAAAAGAACAAATATATAACACAAAAGAACCTAAAACCAAAAATCAACAACTCCATATACAAAAGACTCCATAACCAAAAAAAAAAAAAAAAAATGAATGAGCAAACACAAAGGAGACAACCACAACATTAGCTTCACAAAATAACCATAGCCTTCTTCGGCACACCCACCCCCCTCTCCTTTGCAGCCCTAGACGTGAAAATATGTGTAAAAATAAACAAAATATCAAAACATTCAAAATTAAAAGCTAACTAATTGCAACAAACAACATTCAAAAACCAATTAATTAATTACAAAATAAGAAAGTTAATGCCACAAACTTGGATTTTTAGTAGGGATGTTCATTGTTCACAGTTAGTTTGAAGCCGCCCAATCCGGTCATTAGATTGGCTTAACGTTTAGCGTTTTTAACTTTTGGTCGTTGATTTAAAAAATTTCAAACCGTAACGAACTGTTTGGTTCTTGGTTTGACCTAAAAGCCGCGAAAACTAGAACATGAACACCATTAGTTATTAGGTTATTCAACTTTTAAAAGCTACCAAACAGTTGCTACATACGCCAATAAACTACAGTAAAAAATCACTTTAAAATAGAAAATACCTTTTGTTTAGGAGAATCTATAACACCAACCACCAATCAACTGTAATGTATCACCTAATCGAATCAAACGAAAGTTTTTGTAATAGTTAAAAGAGATTCAACAAAGGACATGCAAAGTAAAGTTGTCTAATTTAAGAACCAACTATTTCTATTTCTAATTACTGAGAATTTGTTTCTAAATAGATTATATGTAAAGTGTCTAACATAACAGTTACAGTTACTTAAATGAAGTTACTTAAATGAAGGACCTGGAAAGTAAAAACATTTGTATGCAATCCCCAAAAGCATGAAAGATAGCAAACATCTGATAAAACAAAATCGACGTTAATTTGAAAAGCACGTAAACAATAATTCATGCGGTCACACACTCACGCCTAAAAATCAATTTGGAGAATTCTAAAACCTTAGATTAATCCTAATTTGCAAATGTGTTACGGGTTTAAGGAAATTCACTTAGAAAGACGGATATTGGCCGGTAACTAACAATACATAAAGATTGTCACAAGTCATACAACATTAACAAAACAACAATCAAAACACCTAATAAGACACCAACCTAAAAACGACATAATATGTATAACATACCAAGAAACCACAACAGGCCTGGCTCCGAGAACGGTCAAAAAATTTTAGGTCGAATGCGAAATTTTCTTTGGACCTTGGTAAAAAGGGGTATCTTGTTGGGTAACAATTTAATTTTTAAATGAACCTTAATTTTTTGGGTCTTATGATTTGGTTGTGTGAAAAACAATTTTTTTTATAAAAAATATGGTTAAAATGTCTCAAGTGAGATTAGAACCTAAAACCTTTTGTTTAAAAGTCATACCCCTTTACCACTAAACCAAGTTAGTGGTTGTGTATTTAAGTTTAAACATTATATATACATATTGTTTTTCATAAATATATATATATATATATATATATATATACATAAATCCGGGTGTAAGGCCTCAATCCCGGTGTCCTGCTTTAGCGTCGGATTTACTCATAAACACAATCTTACAAATCAGAGTTAATTAAAAACTTTACGCGGAATATAAACCTTTTATTAAATATCACATATTACTGTACGAACATGTCTTAACAACATTTTTGACTTTCAAAATAAACGTCAATAATGTAAAAACGTCTTGAGTCGTCGGATGTTAGTCTCTTATTCGTCTGCCATGTGCCCCGCTCAAGCTGGCTGCCTCATTCTACTCACCTGCGTGCATACTAAAAGTCAGCTACGCTGAGTGAGTTCTAGTTAATCAAGCAACTTACATACAACCATTACATACAATTATATACGTCTCCGAAGACACATAGTCCACTATCTATACAGCTTACCTTACCGCTTAACCACTTAACTGCCCCTTACGTTTTAGCCACTTGTTTACGGAAGCACATAGAGGCTTTCCCTCACACGCACTCACGTTATGCCACTTAATAACGAAGGCACGTATAGGGTTACCTTACCACGCACTCACGTTATGCCACTTTAATAACGAAGGCACGTATAGGCTTACCCTACCACGCACTCACGTTATACCACTTTAATAACAAAGGCACGTATAGGCTTACCCTACCACGCACTCACGTTATGCCACTTTAATGACGAAGGCACGTACAGGCTTACCCTACCACGCACTCACGTTATGCCACTTTAATAACGAAGGCACGTACAGGCTTACCCTACCACGCACTCACGTTATGCCACTTTAATGACGAATGCACGTATAGGCTTACCCTACCACGTACTATCGTCATGCAACTAACACCCTTAATAGACCCCTTACCACTTCTATCACACTTTCATCTACTTGTCTACAACACACTTCCTATCAGTTTAACATTTACATAATAAGCACGTCACACCATAACATTCACACACTTATAATCACTTAGAGATCATTTCCTTTGCCGACACGTGCAATATCCGAAGATCGTTCACGTACCGACAAGCTTTCTTTCATAACGTTCATACATCATCCTTACATTACATTCAATATTCATATTTTTATTTATAACCTGACAGTACGTGCAATATCCGAATATCGTTCACGTACCGACAAGCAATCATTCGTATCTATCACATATATCATACATGGCATACACTTACCACTTAAGGTAAATGTATTAACTGTCACATCGAGTATGCACACAGCCCCGAAAACATAACAAGGAAATGGGGCTAGAAACTCACCTGGGTCCTGTTTCTTTCTCCGTTTATCGTAATTCCCTTCTCTAATTGCGCCCTACTAACTGTATATAGGGTACGCTCATTATTATTCATTCTATTTGCATTCCAATTGGAAATGACTAAGTCTGGTATGATCGGTTGGCCTTGTTTAGATTTCATTTACTTATTATATTTTTCTTAGAAACCCTAATGTAAGGTTTTTAATTATTTTATTATCAGTTTCTCTTTCATAAAATATTTTATTATTATCATAATACTCGATTATTTAAATATTCTTTTAATATTCTTTTCTTTATCGAGTTCACGTCCCGCCTCATAGACTGTCACGTGTTTATAAGAAAAAGCTTGTTTAAGCGATTTTTCGGTTCGTTGTAGCACTTAACAACTCGTTTAAGCGATTTTTCAGTTTGTTTTAACACTAACAGCTCGTTTAAACGATTTTTCAGCTCGTTTCAGCACCTAACAACTCCTTTAAGCGATTTTTCAGCTATTTTTAGCACCTAACAGCTCGTTTAAGCGATTTTTAGCTCGTTTCAGCACCTAACAAGCTCGTTTAAGAAATTTTCAGCTCGTTTTAGCACCTAACAGCTCGTTTAAGCAATTCTCAGTTCGTTTCAGCACCTAACAGCTCGTTTAAGCAATTTTTAAGCTCGTTTAAGCACCTAACAGCTCGTTTAAGCGATTTTTCAGCTTGTTTCAGCACCTAACAGCTCGTTTAAGCAATTTTTCAGGTCATTTCAGCACCTAACAGCTCGTTTAAGCGTTTTTCAGTTCGTTTCAGCACCTAACACGTTACAGCTCGTTTTAATAGCACCTAACATGTTACAGCTCGTTTAACAGCAAAAGCTTGTTTAAGCGATTTTTTCGGTTCGTTTTAGCACTTAACAGCTCGTTTAAGCGATTTTTCAGCTTGTTTCAACACCAAACAGCTCGTTTAAACGATTTTTCAGCTCGTTTCAGCACCTAACAGCTCCTTTAAGCGATTTTTCAGCTATTTTTAGCACCTAATAGCTCGTTTAAGCGATTTTTTAGCTCGTTTCAACACCTAACAGCTCGTTTAAGCGATTTTTTAACACGTTTCAGCACCTAACAAGCTCGTTTAAGAGATTTTATGCTCGTTTCAACACCTAACAGCTCGTTTAAGCGATTTTCAGTTCGTTTCAGCACCTAACAGCTCGTTTAAGCAATTTTTCAGCTCGTTTAAGCACCTAACAGCTCGTTTAAGCGATTTTTCAGCTTGTTTCAACACCTAACAGCGCGTTTAAGCAATTCAGGTCATTTCAGCACCTAACAACTCGTTTAAGCGATTTTTCAGTTTGTTTCAGCAACTAACACGTTAGAGCTTGTTTTAACAGCACCTAACACGTTACAGCTCGTTTTAACAGCAAAAGCTTGTTTAAGCGACTTTTTCGGTTCGTTTTAGCACTTAACAGCTCGCTTAAGCGATTTTTCAGCTTATTTCAACACCTAACAGCTCGTTTAAACGATTTTTCCGCTCATTTCAGCATCTAACAGCTCCTTTAAGCCATTTTTCAGCAATTTTCAACATCTAACAGCTCGTTTAAGCGATTTTTTAGCTTGTTTCAGCACCTAACAGCTCGTTTAAGCAATTTTTAGCTCGCTTCAGCACCTAACAGCTCGTTTAAGAGATTTCAACTCGTTTCAGCACCTAACAGCTCGTTTAAACGATTTTCAGCTCGTTTCAGCACCTATCAGCTCGTTTAAGCGACTTTCAGTTCGTTTCAGCACCTAACAGCTCGTTTAAGCGATTTTTCAGCTCGTTTCAGCACCAAACAGCTCGTTTAAGCGATTTTTCTGCTTGTTTCAGCACGTAACAGCTCGTTTAAGCGACTTTTCAGCTCGTTTCAGCACCTAACAGCTCGTTTAAGCGATTTTTCAGGTCATTTTAGCACCTAACAGCTCGTTTAAGCGAGTTTTCAGTTCGTTTCAGCACTTAACAGCTCGTTTAAGCAATTTTTCAGGTCATTTCAGCACCTAACAGCTCGTTTAAGCGGTTTTTCAGTTCGTTTCAGCACCTAACACGTTACAGCTCGTTTTAACAGCACCTAACACGTTACAACTTGTTTTAACAGCAAAAGTTTGTTTAAGCGATTTTTTTGGTTCGTTTTAGCACTTAACAGCTCGTTTAAGCGATTTTTCTGCTTGTTTCAACACCTAACAATTCGTTTAAGCGATTTTTCAGCTCGTTTCAACACCTAACAGCTCCTTTAAGCGATTTTTCAACTCGTTTCAGCACCTAACAGCTCCTTTAAGCGATTTTTCAGCAATTTTCAGCATCTAACAGCTCGTTAAAGCGACTTTTTAGCTCGTTTCACACCTAACAGCTCGTTTAAACGATTTTTAGCTCGCTTCAGCACCTAACAGCTCGTTTAAGAGATTTCAGCTCGTTTCATCACCTAACAGCTCGTTTAAACGATTTTCAGCTCGTTTCACCACCTAACAGCTCGTTTAAGCGATTTTCAGTTCGTTTCAGCACATAACAGCTCGTTTAAGCGATTTTCAGCTCGTTTCAGCACCTAGCAGCTCGTTTAAGAAATTTTTCTGTTTGTTTCAGCACCTAACAGCTCGTTTAAGCGATTTTTCAGCTTGTTTCAGCACCTAACAGATCGTTTAAGCAATTTTTCAGGTCATTTCAGCACCTAACAGCTCGTTTAAGCGATTTTTTAGTTCGTTTCAGCACCTAACACGTTACAGCTCGTTTTAACAGCACCTAACACGTTACAGCTCGTTTAACAGCAAAAGCTTGTTTATGCGATTTTTTCGGTTTGTTTTAGCACTTAACAGTTCGTTTAAGCGATTTTTCAGCTTGTTTCAACACCTAACAGCTCGTTTAAACGATTTTTCAGCTCGTTTCAGCACCTAACAGCTCTTTTAAGCGATTTTTCAGCTATTTTTAGCACCTAACAGCTCGTTTAAGCGATTTTTTTAGCTCGTTTAAACACCTAACAGCTCGTTTAAGCGATTTTTTAGCTCGTTTCAGCACCTAACAGGCTCGTTTAAGAGATTTTCAGCTCGTTTCAACACCTAACAGCTCGTTTAAACGATTTTCAGTTCGTTTCAGCACCTAACAGCTCGTTTAAGCAATTTTTCAGCTCGTTTAAGCACCTAACAGCTCGTTTAAGCGATTTTTCAGCTTGTTTTAACACCTAACAGCGCGTTTAAGCAATTTTTCAGGTCATTTCAGCACCTAACAGCTCGTTTAAGCGATTTTTCAGTTCGTTTCAGCAACTAACACGTTATAGCTCGTTTTAACAGCACCTAACACGTTACAGCTCGTTTTAACAGCAACAGCTTGTTTAAGCGATTTTTTCGGTTCGTTTTAGCATTTAACAGCTCGTTTAAGCGATTTTTCAGCTTGTTTCAACACCTAACAGCTCGCTTAAACGATTTTTCAGCTCGTTTCGGCATCTAACAGCTCCTTTAAGCGATTTTTCAGCAATTTTCAACATCTAACAGCTCGTCTAAGCGATTTTTTAGCTCGTTTCAGCACCTAACAGCTCGTTTAAGCGATTTTTTTGCTCGATTCAGCACCTAATAGCTCGTTTAAGCGATTTTTCAGCTCGTTTCAGCTCTTAACAGCTCGTTTAAGCGATTTTTCTGCTGGTTTCAGCACGTAACAGCTCGTTTAAGTGACTTTTCAGCTCGTTTAAGCACCTAACAGCTCGTTTAAGCGATTTTTCAGCTCGTTTCAGCACCTAACAGCTCGTTTAAGCGATTTTTCTGCTGGTTTCAGCACGTAACAGCTCGTTTAAGTGACTTTTCAGCTCGTTTCATCACCTAACAGCCCGTTTAAGCGATTTTTCAGGTCGTTTCAGCATCTAACAGCTCGTTTAAGCGAGTTTTCAGTTCGTTTCACACTTAACAGCTCGTTTAAGCAATTTTTCAGGTCATTTCAGCACCTAACAGCTCGTTTAAGCGGTTTTTCAGTTCGTTTCAGCACCTAACACGTTACAGCTCGTTTTAACAGCACCTAACACGTTACAACTTGTTTTAACAGCAAAAGCTTGTTTAAGCGATTTTTTTGGTTCGTTTTAGCACTTAACAGCTCGTTTAAGCGATTTTTCAGCTTGTTTCAACACCTAACAGCTCGTTTAAGCGATTTTTCAGCTCGTTTCAACACCTAATAGCTTCTTTAAGCGATTTTTCAACTCGTTTCAGCACCTAACAGCTCCTTTAAGCGCATCTAACAGCTCGTTAAAGCGACTTTTTAGCTCGTTTCACACCTAACAGCTCGTTTAAGCGATTTTTAGCTCGCTTCAGCACCTAACAGCTCGTTTAAGAGATTTCAGCTCGTTTCATCACCTAACAGCTCGTTTAAACGATTTTCAGCTCGTTTCACCACCTAACAGCTCGTTTAAGCGATTTTCAGTTCGTTTCAGCACCTAACAGCTCGTTTAAGAAATTTTTCTATTTGTTTCAGCACCTAACAGCTCGTTTAAGCGATTTTTCAGCTTGTTTCAGCACATAACAGCTCGTTTAAGCAATTTTTCATGTCATTTCAGCACCTAACAGCTTGTTTAAGCGATTTTTCAGTTCGTTTCAGCACCTAGGGGTGTTCATCGGTTTAGGTTATTCCGTTTGGATTAGTTTTCGTTGTAATGCGATGATATCGTTATATTTTCTTTAGTAGAAGTTAGAAATAAAAATGAAGTTGTGATTGCAACATTGGAATGAATTACTCATGTAAGTCATGTGTGTTCTTCAGAATGTGAGAATATTGAGGCGGTTTTGATGATTGTTGTGAATTTAATTTCAAAATAAAGGTTGTCCTCACAATGTTTTTAAAGATTAGTAAGCATGTATTCATGATACTTGATTGTTGTCAGTGTGTTAACAACAATACACTAAAGAAAGTTTCATACTTGACCTTCTGCTAACATTATTAACCTCATTTCATGTTGCCAATTTACAGTTCAAGAACATGTAAATGTTTCATGCATGAAAGCTTTTGTGGCTAGGATTGTAGCATGGTTTCTGGATAATTACTTTTTGGGTTAGTTATTTTTTTTTATTTTTTTTCCCTTTTTGATGATTTTGGCCATTTTCTTTTTAAACTGACTCGTTTTGATCCAAACCTATTTTGATCAAATCAATATTTTTTTTGGCACGGATTGGATTGCCAAGATCCTTTTTGTAGTAAAACTCAAATTGTTGTGTAATTGTATTAATGTTATTATAGTGTGGTAGATTTTTAAATAAAATGATTTCAGATGTATTATTTACTTAATATACGTTGTGGGCGAATAATGATTTGTTTTGTCTTCAGGTCAGAATTGAGACCTTAAGTGGATATGGTTTGTATTGAAGAAAGGATCTTGAATCCATGGGTTATGTTTGCCAAATAATATAACTTCCTTCCACTTGTTGCTCGTGGATCTATCAAGTATTACTCAGTTTTCCTCCTATTAACTTTAAATTATTATTGTAACACATGAAAGTTAACAGCTTAAATGGAATGCTATTTTTTAACACTTCAGTATATATTTGTTGATTACATAATTCAACCTGTGTATGTTGCTGATATCGCTTTGTCAGTTGGTTTTTCTTATTTTATTCACTTATTTTGGTTAAAAGGAGCGCACCCGGCCTTGTCAGATATCGAGCACGGGAAAAGTGTATGTTCTTGGTGGGTTAGAAATCTATAAAGTGCATCAATTGGTGAATCAAGTTATGTTAAGCAATGGAGTTGGGTTAGGGTTAGTATGCAACCCAAATGATAATGTGATGATTAAAAATTCAAAAGTGTATACATGTAAGTGGTCGTGACACACCACACACATCCGGTTGATTAAATTTCATATGATTTAAGTTGGTAAAAAATGATTTAGTGATACAAAGGCTGCAATCTATGAATGTTTAATATTGGTTTCGGTATAAGGTGTTAATATGGTTATGGAAGATATAGAGTGATCATTATTTATGAATAAGATTTTAGATATATTTTCGAAAAAATCGCATGCCGAAAGAGAAACTTATTATGGTTAGCATTCCCAGCCAAACGATAATGAAATGAATGTTTCACGAAAACATAGACTTAAGGGACAGTTTTCAATTTTCCAGGTACTTATGAATGTTTTTGTTTAAATCATATTTAGTTGATTGAAATCCAAGGTTTCATGAAAACTTAGCCTTACAACAAAAGTAGATATGAAATGGTTATATCGATCATTCTTTTATGTCATCATAAAAATCAACAATTTCAATAACCAGGGTCTATTCATTCATGTTTTTACTGGTAGTTTTTTATTTCTTACTCACAATTTATATTTTTTGTTGAAATTTATGTTTTCAACATGTATTACTGAATGCTTTGACAACAAAACCTCTAATTTGTGCCTTTTTATGTATTAATATGTATTTGAATTGTCACTTACACTTTCTTATAGATGTTAAGCAACAAGCATGCTAATAAATACATGTATACACCAAGAATTATTAATTTAAAATGTGCCTAAAATATTATTAGTAGTAGATACATCGATGAATTTGGGCATAGAAAAAGAATCAATCATATTTTGACTTGATATAAATTTGGCTTTTCAATATTAATTTGATGAGGATACATTGCATAGCGTATTGCTATGTGATAATCCCAAACACTTCTAAATTGTTTTCGGATGTTATAGATGACATTAATAGCATGTTTTCAATTGAACGACAACTTTTTTCCTTCACGTTATCAAATACTTTTTATTTATACATTCTAACTTTTAATTATGTATTATTCTATTTTGTTATTTGATCATGTTCTTTTTTCAATATATGTTAAACATAACTGAAGGTGTTAAGTTAAAACCTTTTGTACCCAGCCCCGTGTAATACACGGGTTATAACCTAGTTTAGATATAAAGAAAAGATAAAGGAGTGTTTGGGTGTGCTTTTTTAATTTGATTGTGTGATTTTGACTACTTGGAATAAAAAAAATGTGGTATGAAAATGCAAATTTAAGCGCCCTCTTAAAAGTTTAGAAACGGGAACCGTGTGTCTGTCTGAAGGAAAACGGTGTTGGCTGCACCATAGTGGCTTTGTGATGAATCATCTGGTGACGAATCCTTAAATCCGACTTGTGTACGTGGCGGATTCAGGATTTTTTTCTGGGTGGTGCATTATTTTTAGATGCTTCAAATTCATAGAGTCGGTTGTAAAAAAAATTCGGGTTGGTTCGACGATTCGGGTCGGGTAATGTTCATCACATAATAAAAATACGATACAATAATAAAAAAAATGCATCAATATTAGAAATAAAAAAACACATACGTTTTCAGATGCCTAAAACGGATTAAGAATTTAGGCCTTAAAAAAATAATAACAAACTTCTCTTTTACCCCAGCTTAGGACGACCAACAATAACTAATAAACAAAATTAAAATTATTAACTTTTTAAAAGTTTTTTTGAATAACCAGATTCAGTTTTCATTCTACAATGAATATTTATTATCAACTAATGTTTATTAATTAATAATGTTTACCTAGTTTTTTATTAACACGAATTTGTCAAAATAAGAAATTAAGCTAATGGAGGTTTTCTCACTATTGATAGGTCTCAAAGATCAAAACTATTAGAAGTCTAGAAACAAAAATAATCAGAATAAACCAAAAAATTAATGAATAAGAAATTGAACCTGATGCTTGTTTAGTAGATCAAATGATAAAAATTACATTAACAACGTTTAGTTTCGCCCTATTATAATTTTAGTGACCGTCTCTTGTAAGAAAAGGATAGCGGCTGCGGGTTATTGTTTGAAACTCTAAAAACATTAATACCTCCCATAAACTGTATTAAAAAAATACAAAAAATTAATAGTACTACTACGAGTTTCAAACATGGAACATCTTTGTTATTAACCACTTTCTTTGCCACTCCATCAGTTTTCATATTTGGTTAGGAGGTGTAGTCTAATTTTAATAAGGGGTATACTCCATATTTTATATATAACATTACACTATAATTTTGAAACTCGGAGGTTCCTGTGCACCCCCACCACTCAACGTAAATCCGCCCGTGCTTGTGTAAGCAAACCTTGTGAGCTATGACCTATGTAGTCCTGTAATTACAGCTGACAATGTTAACAAAATGTCAAAATGAATTATTTGACTGATATCATCAAAAATTCCTTGAAGGATAATTACTATTTATACATTTAAAAAATACTTGAAATGTATGTCAAATCAAGCAATACCATATTAATGGGAAACGATTCACAAGGACAAGTTAAAAAGAAAACTGACATTCAAGGGTATTTTAGACATTTGATGACCGGTCAAACTGAGACACAAATCATAAGTACTCCCTCCGTCTCATTAAAAGTGTCCACATTTCCTTTTTATTTATCTCATTAGAAATGTCTACTTTCAAAATTTATTAGTCAATTTTCAAGTTTACCCTTAAACACACACAACTAACATTAATAAACAATATTGATGGACCCACTTTCCAGGGATATTATTGTCATTTGGTAAACAAAGAAAACAATAATTTAATTTACCTTATACTTTGTGTTTTTCAAACTAGGACACTTTGACTGGGACGGAGGGAGTACAAGTTAAAAAGAAAACTGACATTCAAGGGTATTTTAGTCATTTGATGACCGGTCAAAATGAGACACAAAATTGTTTTTAGATAAAATGGCAAAAGACGTCCTTTATGTTTGCACGGTTTTTCAATGGAAGTCCTTTGGCAAACTTAATAACATAAAACATCCTTTACGTTTCAAAACGCTATCACATTATGTCCTTTGGCACTAACCCAGTTAACTTTTCTTGTTAAATCTGGTCATGTGCATCCCACATGAGGGTCTTTTGTAAATTTATAAATATATTTAATAATCAAACAAAAAAACATCTTCTTCTCAAAACAAAACCTATGCATTTCTTTTTCTCTAATGCCACCACCAACCCAACAACCAACAATACCAGTTGCCGACAACCGCCGCACCTCTGGACTACCGTCGCCGTCGCACCACCGCACCTATGGACCTCCACCGCCGCACCTCTGGACCACCACCGTCGCATCTCAAGACCACCATTGTCGCACCTCTGGACCACCACCGCCGCACTGCCGCTAGCATACGGTTCCACCTTTTGCCATTTTGCCATTATCCCACTACTCCTCTTCCTCATCCACACCACCATCATCCGAGTGGAGATCCGCCAGAGCCACCTACTACGCGGTAGCCGACCCACGACAACGCCGGCGGCTCGTGCAGGATTATATAAAGAGTGGAAAGCCGGGCACGACCCCGTGCTTCTAGGGGAATAAATGTTTCTGAATCAGAGAATTGTACGAAGTCAGCGCGTATCATGCTGAAGATTCTAAGGTGACCACGGTTCCGTGCTTCAAGAAGCATGGCCCATGCTTTTTGTCATTGAATTTTTTCTTTTACTTTTCAGCCAAACGCGAGAGCCGAAATTTTTAGAATGATGTTTAGTATGTTAATTAAGAGTTTGATCATCCTAAAAATTACTTTTCATTAAAATCAAAGGTCCTAAAACAAATATGGGATAAGCTCGGTTTTTCTAGAAACATGAAAATATTCGGGTTAAGCCCGAAATTCCTAACACAATATGCCTAGTGCACTTGTTTACACATGAAAACATAAAACTAAGGTTCCTAGATTTCCCCGAAAGGTTCTCCTCTTCCGAATGGCCCTGGTGGTGGAAAGTACGTGAAGCCGAGAACTTGGAACTGGAGTTGCTCGTTAATGTCCCGAAGTTCCATTTTCATGTTTTCCACTGATTCGGTGAGTTGAACGAGATGCATCTCAGCTAGGAGATTCATTTCGGTGAGTTCCTTGACGAGTTCTTGAAGTTTCAAAAGAAGCTCGGTTTTGGACACATTGCGGGCATCGTTTCTCGGTTGTCGAGGAACGAGAATTGCTTCACTCATTTCAGTAGGCATGTCGAATTTTCAAAGAGGAGTGTTTTGGTTTTGGTTGGTGCAAGGAATGCATTGGAAAGAGATGCCTTTTTATAGCCAACCTGATTCCAGGCACGGCCCCGAGCTTTTAGAAGCACGGTCCCGTGGTTTTGCTCTGACAATTCTGTTACGAACCATCTGACTGAAATTTTTGCAGCGAAGATTCCGACCCGCATATTGTGGCACGGTACCGTGCTTTCTTAGGCACGCCCCGTGTTTCAAAATTTTTTTTAGTTAACTATTTACAAGGCCTAGTTTATGAAGGTCTTGGCTGGACCATGTTTCCTTATATGTCTACTTGGTTGGTCATATGATAATTACCTCCGAAATTTCTTCAATTGGTCCATCGATATATGGTTTTAATCGATGTCCATTGACTTTGAACTTGTGACCATTAGAATTTGAAATCTCGACTGTCCCATAGTCGGAGACTGATTCAACTATGTATGGACCTATCGTGATTTCAATTTTCCTGGGAAAAGACGCAAACGTGCGTTGTATAGCAGTGCCCGATCACCAACTTGAAAATTTTTGTTTCCTTTCAGATGGGCATCGTGTAGACGTTTAGTCTTTTCTTTGTAAGACCAGGAATTTTCATAGGCCAATATTCTTAGTTCTTCGAGTTCGTGAATTTGATATTCCCGGTTTACGCCGGCGGACATTAGATCGACGTTCACTGCTTTGAGGGCCAGTAGTAGGGCTGGCAAGTTATACACGAGACATGAATACATGACACGTACCTACACGACTTTAACAGGTAACATGCAAGACCTTAACAGGTTTCGTGTACTAAATAGGTAGACACGAAATTACCTGTTAACTTTCGTGTCTAAACAGGTATAATACATGTTTACCTGTTTGATACCTGTTAGTACTTGGTTATTTTTAAAATTAAATAAATATATATATAATATATATAGTTATAACTCATATTAAAATATCCCTAACCCTAATTCTTCCTTACAAGTTACAGCCGTCACACACACATTCTTTATCCCCAACCCTCTCAATCCGGCCATCACCAAAATCCGTCTCCGGCCGTCCCTCTCACGCCGTCCATAACCCGTCGTCTCCATACTCTCTCCGGCCTTCACCCGTCGCGTCCATCCGTCCATACTCTCTCCATCCATACTAGCCGTCTATACGTGATACGTCACAGACTGTATTGTGGGTCATTTGAACGCTGGTGAGCTGAAAGTTGTTTTATTGTTTACAAGTCAAACTTTACTTCTTTTGATACTTTGACCAAAAAGCCAATATTATTTATGTATGTTTTTTGTTCCGTTCATTAGTTTTGAACTTTTGATTATAAAATCCATCTTTAGGGCTGTTTTAGTTTAATTATTTCACTTATTTGGTTTTGAACTATTGATTGCTCACATTTGTTAGTATTTACTATTTAGGTAATTATGAGTAACCCACAAAATAAGGTGGAAAAGGCGAAGGATAAGAAAGCCAAAACAACGGTATGTTTGTTGATTCAACTATACTTATTTTGGTTCAAGTTTGGTTTTATTTTTGTGTAACTTTATGTATTTTTTTCTTTAACCATTCTAGACGGAGATTGATTCTATCCAAATTGATTTAGAAGATGACTTCTCGATGGATATGGATGTGGATGATGAGGTTCACTTGGTGGATGAAGAAGATATAAACGATAGCAAATCAAGGTCAAAGAGAAAACAAAAAGAAATAAAAGAGAGATCTCATATGTGGCGTTACTTCATTAAACACGCTAAGCAAAAAATAGCAAAAAGACTCCAACCGAATGCAAGAATTGTCATCATATAATGATATATGATAGTGGCCAAGGTACGGGTAATCGTACGAAACACATAAAAAGCTGCTATGGTTCTAGTTATAAAGATGTTGGTTAAATGCTTCAAAATAGTGACATGAAGTTAAAGTCGTCTTCTTTTTCTAACAATACGTTTCGTGAGATGATTATAGATGCTATTGTGATGCATGAATTACCTTTGTCATTTGTTGAGTATAAGGCTTTTAGAGATTTGTTTGAGTATTTGCAACCTGATGTGAATATTCCCTCTAGATATACCGTTAAATCTGATTTAGTGCAAAAGTTTAAGAGAGAAAAAGAAAAGATGAAAGTTATTCTTATGGAATCACCTGGGAGATTATGCTTAACTGGAGATTTATGGACTTCTATTACTACTGATAGGTATTTAGCAATTACAGTTCATTATATTGATAAACACTAGGTTTTGCAAAAGAGAGTTTTATGGTTTTCTTTCACGCCACCACATCATACTGATGTTGCCATGTGTGAAAAAGTGTTTTCTATTCTAGTAGAGTGGGGTATAGAAAAAAAAATATTTGGTGTGACATTGGATAATGCATCTTCTAATGATGCTTTCATTAGGCTTCTAAGAGAACAGTTGAATACAAAAGCACCACTTGTTTCTAAGGTTGATTTGTTTCACTTGAGATATTGTGCTCATATTTTGAACTTGATTGTGCAAGATGGGTTAAAGGAAATTGATGATTTTGTTTACAAAGTAAGAGAGAGTATCAAGTATGTGAAAGGTTCACAACAAAGGAAGGAAAAATTTTTGGAATGTGTTGAGTTGTGTTCAATTAAAAAACAAAAGGGGTTAAGGCAAGATGTTGTTACAAGGTGGAATTCCACATATTTAATGCTTGATGGTGCTCTTTATTATCGACGTGCATTTAGCCATTTAGAATTGAGTGATTTTAATTATAAGGAATGTCCAGTTGCATCAGAGTGGGATAGGATTCAAAAGATATGTTCGTTTCTTGAAGTATTTTATGATGTGACAAATGTTTTTTCGGGTACCAAATATCCGACTGCAAACTTGTACTATCCACATGTTTTTTTGGAAAGCCAATGAGTTTAGATATTCCATACTAGCGAGGATGGCATGAGACTTTTTGACTATTCCAATATCTACTGTGGCATCGGAGTCGACATTTAGTGCAAGTGGAAGAGTGATTACCAAACATCGAAGTTCACTTAGTAAAGCTACCGTTGAGGATCTAATATGCATAAAAGATTGGTTACATGGAGAATTTTGTAATGTCTATCTTTGATTAATTTTTATAAGTTTTATACATGATATTATATTAATTTTATGTATATGTTTGTTTTTACTTTGTAGGTTCTAACAAAGTTAGTGTGGAAGAGCTCACTGAAGATATAATGTCGCTTGACATTAGTTGTGAATCAAATGCTTCAAACTCGGTAAACAATCCTAAGGTACCAACTCTAAATGCTTCAAGTAGTGTTGCTCGCTAAAAACAATGAACAATCCTAAGATACCTCACTCTAAAACTTTCTAATAATGTTACTTGATAAAACTATATGAATATGTCCAATTGTCCATGATTAATATGACTAATTGACTATACTTATTTTGTGTATAGGTTTGATTGCTTGGAATTGAAGATTTGAGAAGAAAGACCAATTAGAACTTGGAAGCTTGGAACTTGATATTGTTTTCAATATATTTTTTGGTTAGAATTCTATGTGTTTTTGTCTTAAACTTGTTAAGGAGCATGGATTTATGTTTTATTTTAAGACTTTTATGAACTTTCGTCGACTTTTGTTTTGCTAAAAGGTTGTCAAATATGCGTTTCTAAACAGCTATTATCGTGTACTATCGTGTATTATCGTGTATACCAGGTATTAACAGGTTCGTGTTCGTGTTTGGGTTACAGGTACACGATAAGTTTTCGTGTCGTGTACAAGTATACCCATTTCGTGTTCGTGTCTTATCGTGTACGGGTATACACGATATGCCATCCCTAAAAACGACACATGATAAATTCCCACAATAATTTCTTGACGCTCGCTGCAGTGATGGAGGCGACCGGCTTGGCTTCTATCCACTTAGTGAAATAATCGATAGCCACAATCAAAAATTTGGCGCGTCCTGAGGCTTCTGGGAATGGACCTATGATATCAATAGCTCACTTTTGGAACGACCAAGCAGATGTTAGCGGTACTAACTCGTTTTTGGACTCAAGGTATTGGGGGCATGACGTTGGCATGAATCACATTTCCTTGTTTCTTGCACTGCGTCTATGTGCATCCCCGGCCAATAATACCCAGCGTTCATGAGTTTGGCCACGACCATCCTTGGACCCGCGTGAAGGCTAAAAATTCCTTCGTGAACTTCTCGTATCAGATAATACGCATCTTCGGCATCCACACATCTCAGGAGTGGGCCGAGGAAGGATCTTCGATACAAAATACCATCCTGCACCTGGTAATTCAAAGCTTTATATCTAATATTTCGGGCCGCAGCCTTTTCTTCTGGGAGTGCTCCCGATGACAAGTATGCTACAATTGGTGTCATCCAAGATTCGACACCGGTTTGTATCACTAAAACCTGGTTTGCAGAACAGATGGTCGATCAAGGACTTCTACGCAAATGTCCTTTGTAAAGTGCTCAAAATTTGTTGAATCCAATTTGCTAAGAGCATCCGTCAATTTATTTTCACTTCGCTTGATGTGGATGAACTTGCAGGATAAAAATTGAAGGATCAAGTCCTTTGCTTGTAATAAATATGAGGCCATCATATCATTCTTTGCTTCGTACGTCCTGTTGATTTGTCCCACAATCAACATAGAATCCACCCGCGCTTCCAAGTGTTTCACCCCAAGTTTCTTAGCTATCCGCATACCTGCTAATAAAGCTTCATACTATGCCTCGTTGTTGGTACTTTTGAAGTCCAACTTTATGGCGTAAGTAAATTCGTGACCCTCGAGGTTCACCAACATAAGGCCTGCGTCTGATCCTTCGTTACTTGAAGCCGCATATGTAAACAATGACCAAACCTGGTCTCACTCAGGAGGAATTGGGATTTGATGTTCAACCAAGCACTCTTCCTCCTTGTTCTGTGGGACTTCCGTAACAAAGTCTACTAACACTTGGCTTTGATCGCGGGTCTAGGCCTATATTCAATCGCATGTTCTCCCAACTCTATGGCCCACTTTGCTCATCGTCCAGACAATTCTGGCTTGCTCAACACATTTTTCAGTTTATACCCTGTTAACACATTGATGGGATGACCTTGGAAATATCTGCGGAGACGCCTGGCAGCATAGACCAGTGCCAAAACCAGCTTTTCAAGCATTGAATATCTGGTTTCTGGTCCTGTCAACGTTCTACTGACGTAATAAATAGGCGTTTGAACATTTTTTCTATCAGTAGGACGGCCCCAATGGCCATATCCGATGCTAATAAGTACAACGTCAAAGGCTCTCCCGCATGCGGTGCTGTCAAGGTAGGCAATTCCATCTAACATTTTTAACCTCTAGAAATGCTTGTTCAGCTTCTGCGGTCCACTTGAAGTGTGCTTTCTTGAGACAATTTCTCAGAGTTGAGAAGAACGGGTAAGATTTAGCTGCATGATTGTCTAAGAATTTGTTCAGCACAACCAACCTTCCATTAAGTATCTGCACTTCTTTGAGGGAGGAAGGTGAAGGCATGCGGGCTACCGTCTGAACCTTATCTGGGTTGGCTTTGAAACCCGCACCTGTTACTATTACACCCAAAAATTTTCCTTCTTCCATTCCGAATGAACACTTGCTGGGGTTCAGCTTCATGTTGATATGCCTGAGAGTTTCGAACGTTTCCTCTATATCTCGAAGCATTTGATCTTCCTCCACACTCTTTATCACCAGATCATCCATATACAGTTCCAGATTTTGCCCAATCTGACCCTTGAAGGCCTCATCCATCAAACGTTGATATGTAGCACCCGCGTTTTTTAATCCAAAGGGCATCATCTTGTAACAAAACATTCCAAGGTCTGTGCGAAACATTGTCTTGTCCTCATCATCCGCCGCCATGCGGATATGGTGGTAGCCTTTGTAGGTGTCGAGGAAACACTTAAACTTGAATGGGGCTACTGCATCAACTTTGAGGTCGATTTCTGGAAGTGGGTAACAATCATTTGGACACTCCTTGTTTAGATCTTTTAAATTTATGCACATTCGCCACGTCCCATTGCTTTTGGAAACGATGACTGGATTGGTAACTCCAGTCTGGTACTGGATTGGTCGGATGATACCAGCATATAGGTTGTCTTGAACTTGTTCGTTCATAGCCTTGGTCTGTTACAGACCCATCTTGTGCTTCTTTTGTACAATTGGTGTGAACGCTGGGTTTACCTGCAACTTATGCTCTACAATCCTCCGCGGGACGCCAGTCATATTCGCGGGCTGCCACGTAAAGATGTCTATGTTCCACGTTAACAGCTGCTTTAAAAATGTCCTCACTATGTCAGAGATAGCGGGCCCGATTGTTAACGTTTTGTCTGGAAACTTCTTATTCAACACCCATTTTTCTGGCTCAGTCTTCTGAAGTTGCTTTGGAACTTTGCTGGGTTTTGAACTTTCTGTCGTGAAGCAGTGACGATTAATGTAGATGATTGCCACACCAGTGCGAGTCGGAACTCCTACCGCACCGTGTGCTATAGAAGGATGAGCATTAAAGTCACCAATCACTTCACGACCCAAGATGATGTCATGCTTTGGTGTCGCCGGTAAGACCAAAAATTCAACATCTTCAGTTTTCGAATGAATTCCATCACTAAGAGTGACTGGAAAAGATATTACCCGTCGCGGGTGCATCACTTCACCCCCAAAACCGGACACAGGTGCGTGAATCGGCTCCAGCCTCACCTTGTCATCTTCATCCAGTTGTTTAAAGCATTGTTCGTACATTATGTTCTAAGTACTTCTAGTAGCAAAGAAGACATAATGTGAACGATAATGGCCTATAAGGGCAGTGATTATCAAAGATTCTTGTTGCAAGGTCCTCCTTTGACTCGTAGAAAAATTACAGGTTCGATTTTCCATTCCTCATCATCAAACTCTCTCCTCTTCCCTCCAACTTTGTGTCTGCTTTGTGTCATGTGAACATTCAGGTCTTTGAACTGCTTCTTGGGCGGGCCCTAGTTATCTCGCGCGGGAGCTTTAGCAGTCCCTGGTCTTGCACCTCTGACCAAGTGTCCAAGCTTTCCAAACTTTACAGCCGCCTCGATTACTCCTTTCAAAGTTATGCATTCATTTGTATTATGACCTATTTCCTCATGAAACGAACAGTGTTTCTTAGGATTGAGGAATGATCGTTTCATGAGTGGTTGAGGTTTCCTGAAATTAATGTTCTCAATAGTAAGAACCTCTGAAGGAGTCTTCGACAGTGGAGTCCAGTTGTTGGTGACTTGCGCTGAAGAGCTCGATTTGTTTGTGGCCTATCAAAGATCTGGCATCAAATTGCTTTGATGTTCCCGCGGAAAGCCTTGACCAAATTGTTCCTTTGGCCTGTCTATTTGGTCGCGGAGTTTGAAATTCCACTTTTGACTTTTGTTTTTGGCTACCAGAACTCAAAGTCTTCTCTGTTCTTGCGAACAGTTTTGCTGTGGACATTATTTCGTCCCATGTTTTGGGCATTCCGTCTCTGCCAGTCAATGTTCGGATCAAATCATCACTTTTCACATTCTTGCGGAAAGCTCCCCTCAGCATGTCTTCGCTGATTTTGCCGATATTAAGACTTTCGTTATTGAATCGAGTTATGAAGTCCTCGATAGACTCATTGTTTCGTCTAACCACGTCTAATATCTCAGAAGGATCACGAGTGTGCTTCTTCTACTGACTAAAATGTTGGGAAAATTTGGCTACAAAGTCATCCCAGCTCTTGATTTGTCCGTCCGGCAACTTCTCAAACCATTCACGTGCTGCTCCAGTGAATGTCAATGCAAACATGTGACACCAGTAGGGAAGAGTCCAACCGCTGACTCCTCCCACAGCCACAAATAGGTGATCGCTGGGATCAGTCATCCCATTGTATTTCCCTACAGAAGTTGGGATTTTCGCATTGATCGGGAATGGAGTTGTTTCAATGCGTGCGATGAACTTTGATTTTTCGGCGAAAGCTGCAGGACGATATGGCTTGGTGAAGTCCTCTTCTGCATCACTATGGTATTCGGCATGGCAAACTGTCGCATGCGGGCGACTAGTTCATTCCCAACCATGAAGTCTGATATCTCCGCTGTAATAGCTTATAGCGCTTGGACGGTACGACGAATCAAAACTTTCAAAGTCATCTCTGTAGGAGGGTGGGCACGCGACCATACGAGGATGATCATGCATCCTCCTAACGAATTCAACTTTAGGGAATCCCTCAGTTTGCATACTTCTGCGAATCTCCTCCGCGCGGTTATGGGAGGAGAAAGGGATCTCCTGGGAGATTCATCATAAGCCAGAATACGAGCATAGATTCACTCTTCACGAACCATGCGCTCGTACTCTGCTGTAACATTCTCCTGCTTGATACGTAACCATTCCTCAGGAGATAGAGCTCCTCCAGGTCTGGAATTACGACGATGGGTTCTCGTCAGCTCAGAATGGTCAGACTCGTCTTCCAAAGTGTTGTACGAGCCTGGCTAGTTTCCACCGTGATACGTCCTAAGTCACCTGGAGTAGGACCTCCAGGTGCTTCGACATCAGCAGTACGTCTAGCAATCGCAGGAGTTTCCGTCGGCCCCTCAAGAAATTGACTCATGTCGTACGAACCAACAACCAATAAAAAAACTTTCGCAGTTCTAATGCAAGCACGGATGGAGCCAATGAAGAAACACGGATCTACTCCCCTTACGGGTCCTAGATCCAATGAGTCCATAGAAAACGGGTCAAGTAAACTGACTAAGGATATGAGCACAATCTCCTGAAGTCTAGTGACAAAAACCTGCAAAACAAGCACCGTGAGCTCGTTACGGGAAGGACAGGAGGGGGGGGGGTCTTCCCGTAACCACCCTTCGGCGTGAGAATAAGTACAGTTCTGATAGAGAGAAAGTACTTAAGTATTTAGAGTAGATAGTGGAGAGTGAATGTGTTACCTCATTGAGATTGCGAATTATTTATAGCCGAAGAGTGTGAGAATATTATTGGCTCAGCTGTCCCTTTCTAGAAGATGCTCTTGCCACCGTTTGGACACGTGCCCTCTTGTAATAGGTTGGGCTATACGGCCCATGTGCATAGTGGTAACAACCTGGACACGTGTCCGTGTACAATAGGGCGAGATAAACCTGACCATGTGCACGGTTATAACAACCTGGCCAGCTGTCCTTCTTCCATTGGCTGAAGGGTCACGTATTCACCAAGAAAGGATCTTGGTAAATCTTCTAGAAGAGAGTTAGTTAAATACAGTTGTCCTATGACGTTGCCTACTGGCCATCCTTGCGGGTGTAAACAGTGCCTTGCGGATGACTCCTGAGGAAGTCTAGATCCTCCCGCACATAGTTCCTAGGAAGTAATGTTGTTCTTCCTTTGTCTTGGATTATGCGGGTGATTTAAATGCCCCACGGGTGGCATCTAAGGATCCCCTCTGACCCGTGAGTGATACTTAAGGGTATTTGGGTCTTTTTGATACCCTATCTGTGTAATCTATGTAACTAAAACCCAGCAACTCATGGCTCATAATCAAACATACTTAAAATCATGTAAATGGATCAAATTAATATTATATCATGAACAAACATACCGAATCAATAAACAACTACCCTACCTCCATTGATATCTATAAACGCACTTACTTTTACTCTTAAAAAATACAATAAAAAATAAAACGTAGAAAACCCGAATTCAATATTAAGCCTTGATTTAATTTCATACAGGTACCCTTTTGCCACGATAGCGGTCCAAAAACTGTCCAAAAAAAAAAGAAAACAACAAACACGTAAATGTGATCAAAATTCAACAAACCCAAATTGAGATAAAAAAATACCGAATTGAGTCATTTGTAACATTAAATCATTAACGTACCGATCTAATAAAAGGTTGTTGAAACACCCAACCGATAATTGGTATCTTCGACACAAAAACCGATAGCGTGGGCCAGAAACCACTACAAAAAAATAATAAAATTTAACCAAATGTAAGTATGAATTATATAAATGTTTCATTTGTTACACATTTAACAAACCTGCCATTCCTGTTACAGGCCATCCGCTTATTACAAAGAAGAACCCGATACCGAAAGAAATCGTGTCCTGCGCAAACAATGAATAAACATAATAAGTACAAATACACACGAACATAAACACGCGTCGGATATTAAAAAAGTATGTGAAACCTTCAAGTTGGTTTGTTTCATGAAGAATTTCAAAGAGGACTTGATACCAATGGTCATTAACACACCCGAGACAAATAAGATCTGTTTAATATCACAATAAAATGATTATTTATGGTGATAACTTATAACAGTATTGCTAAAAAACACCATAAATAATAAAGATAAATGGAAAATTAAATAGTATACAAACATTTCCAATGGCGAGTAATCCCTTGTCGAAGAAAAAAACAATTCCAAGAAACGAGAAGATGATACCGAATCCAGTGAACCCCAGTCCAATCTCAAGAATAACTCAAATTTAAACCTTAGCATTTAAACCTCAAATTTTGACCCTAAAGTTTGAGCCCTAGAAGGCTAGAACATTTAAACCCTAAACCCCAATATTGATCACCCAACTCTTAACCCCATCAAAATTTGAACCCTTAAACTTTAACCCAAATTTTTGAACCCAAAAGAATTAAAGCATTATTAAAACTTAAAAGCTCACTTTTCCAGTCATCCATCTCCAAGCCAGCCATCTTGCTTATATCAAATCACCTTCGAAAACGAAGCCACAATTAAAATCATTAGCGGACCCATGGTCAATCAACTTCCGTTCATTGAAAAAAAATAGTGTATTTATACGCTAAAACCCTGACGGCCCTCATTAAACTTTTGTTAAGCCATCGGTCGCCAAAACTTGACTTGGTCAACCTTTGGTGTTTAGAGGGCTTAAACAAAATTTTATGATGGAAAATTGAGATTTCATGTATTAATAACACTAAAATTTTCTTTATGGGTGACCGTTGCCCCCATTATTTGATTGAGATTTCATATATAAATAACACTAAAACTTTTTTTGTGATGGCACTTGCCCCCCTTATTTGTATGAGTATGCCACTATGATCAACTTAAATCAATGATTAAAAAAGCGAACGAAAACATAATAAATTCCGATTTACGAGGCAATAATATCAGCATTTCATTGAGAGATTACCTTTGAGAAAAAAGTGCGGATACGAGGAGATGAGACGTAGAAATACAAAGCAATCTAGCTACGAAGATGGAGGGAATAAGCGATTTTTATTTGTATTTATAGTTACGTTTCATTGTTCTTGTGACTGAAGGAATGGATTGTCATTGGTGTGGTGATGTGGTGTTTCTCAAATTAAAAAGAATAATGACAGATTTAGTCCACGTAATCTTGAGTTGTTGACATAAAAGGTACTTGAAATTTATATTAAAAATTGTGACACTATTTTCCTCATTATAAATTATAATAATCGATTTAAATGATTAGTTGCTGAATAGTTGTATTGTATTATTATCCATAACACCAGCTTGATGAAAAAGACTAATTCAATCGATTTTTATATTTAACTTTTTCAACTGTAAATTTTTTTAATCAGTATTGGAGCACGCGTTTCATTGTCAACGATATGGGATGATTTCCCATATCTCTCTTTATTTTATGTTGACTGTATGAATTATTATATTGATACACTTTCTGTAATTATGCTTCTTGTACTATTATATATAGCTTATGTAACTATTGTAAAATACATCAATAAAATTCCAAGGTTATACCTTTTATATGGTATCAGCCAAATAATACGGTCCTAACCCTATTTTTTTCTCTCCACCGCCGCTCTCCCTACCCCTCTTCTACCATCTCCTATGGCATCTTCAACCCCTAAAACAACTCTATCCATGACCAACCTCCTTCATATGCTTATTATTAAGCTCTCCTCCACCAATTATTTGCAATGAAAAAACCAAGCTTATCCCCTTCTCTCTCACCAAAAACTTGTCGGGCATATTGATAGCACATCTCTCTTACCCTCGCCGGATATCACCACTGATGGCAAAACATGCCCAAACCCCGCTTATGCCACTTGGATTGAAGAAGATCAACGTGTCTTACTTCTTCTCCAATCTTCTTTAACCGAGGAAGCCATGGCAGAGGTAATCGGGGTCACCACTGCCCGTGATCTCTGGACAACTCTTGAGCGTGCCTACAGTTTTCATTCAATTGAACGTGCTCAAAATCTTCGGGATGCTTTGCGTCAGTTAAAGAAAGGTACCCTCTCCGTTTCAGATTATGGGAAGAAATTTAAATCTTTTTGTGACCAACTTGCAGCCATTGCTGAACCGGCTACCGAGTCTGACAAGTCCCATTGGTTTCCTTGTGGCCTCGGGCCTGCCTTTGAAGGATTCTCTACTGCCCAACGGGCTGTTTATCCTCTACCTTCATTTCGGGATCTGCTTTCCCGAGCCGAGACCCATGAACTTTTTCTCGTTTCGTTACATGGTACTTCCACGCCTAATGTTGCCTTTAATGCTCAGCAGCATTCTTCCCACAACAACAGTTCCCCATCTCGTGGTCGAGGACGGGGTGGGCGTACTTTCTCGGGAGGTCGCGGTAAGCGCCCTCCTCACTGCCAGCTTTGCCGAACTGAGGGTCACTATGCCTCATCGTGTCCCCAACTAGCAAATTTTCAACAACAAGCTGCTCACTATACTAATGCAAATCTTGCACGCTCTCCTCATTGTCAGTTGTGTCGAACTAATGGTCACTATGCCTCCTCATGTCCTCACCTAAACACTTTTCAACAACACACTGCTCCTCATACCAATGCAAATCTTGCACAAGCTTTCCATTCCATGTGCAATGTTAATGATCAATTGCCAGATTGGTGCGTTAATTCGGGGGCTACCGCTCACATGGCTCCTTCCACTCACCATATAGATCATGCTCAACCCTACATGGGTCAAAGCAAGGTTGCATTTGGTAATGGTAATACCCTCTCGGTCTCTCATATTGGAAATAAAACTATTTCAAACATTCCTTTAAAAGATATTCTTGTCATTCCTCATTTGTCTAAAAATCTACTCTCGGTTAGCAAACTTACTGATGACTATCCTATTGATGTTTTATTTTCTCGTCATTTTTTTCAGCTCCAGGATCGTCTAACCGGGAAAATCTTGGGCAGCGGTAGACGTGAATGGCCTTTATATCCTAAGTCCTTCTTTTCAAGCGCATGTAGCCACCATTCCTAAGCTCCACGCATCTTTTGAGTTATTGCACAATCGTTTAGGCTATACTAATTATGATGTTATTTCCTTTTTAAATAAAAATGGTTGTTTGTTTGTAACTTCGATATTACCTAATCCGGGTATTTGATGCCCATATTCCAGCTTCATATTGGGTTGATGCATTTTCAACAGCAACCTATATTATAAATCGTTTACCGTCACAAGTTTTACAACATAAATCACCTTTTGAGCTACTTTATAACTCAAAACCGAACTATGCGAATATGTGGGTTTTTGGTTGTCGTGTTTATCCTTTTCTACGGGATTATTCAGCCCATAAACTTGCTCCTAGAAGCATTCCTTGTGTGTTTATTGGTTACCATTCCAATTATAAAGGATATCGGTGCTTGGATCCTACAACTTCTCGCATCTATATTACCCGGCATGCAACTTTTGATGAGACATGTTATCCTTTTCTCTCCTCATCTCTTCCCACTTATCTCACTAAACTTCTCCTCACTACCTACAATGAAGACAACCCTATTGTTACTCAACCAATAACACCCCCTGCCTCATTATCTACCCCAAACCCAAAACCACTCAGCCCATGTCCTGTTTGCATAGACCCACACTCTACACCACTACCCATGACACATTCTAACTCACCTACACTAACCACGACCCAACCTCACCTACCTGCAAACTCAATTTTCCCAAACCAAGCTGCCCAACCAAATATTCCTACATCACCTCAATCCCCGACCCGCCATCCACAATCCCCAGACCCTACAACCCAAGACCATCAAACAACACCACCACCATCAAACACTACTTCGTCCACCTCCCTCCACCCCATGGTCACCCGTGCCAAGGCAAGTATTTTTAAACCTAAACATCGAGTTAATATCGCCATTGTCGATTCCTCCCGCTTGCATCATGCTCTTTTTACCACTAAAGAACCTCTTGGTTTCAAAACAGCCTCAAAAAATCCTCACTGGACACAAGCTATGAATGAGGAAATTCAAGCTTTGCATGATCAGCAAACATGGGATCTTGTTCCACGTCCCGCGCCTTCAAACGTCGTGGGGTCCAAATGGGTTTTTCGCACAAAGTTCAAAGCCGATGGTACCATAGATCGCCTCAAGGCTCGTCTAGTTGCTCAAGGTTTCAATCAAATACCCGGCCTTGATTTCTCGCATACTTTCAGTCCGGTTATTAAAGCTTCCACTGTTCGAGTTGTTTTATCTATTGCGGTAACCCGTAAATGGCATCTCCATCAACTGGATGTCAAAAACGCGTTTCTAAATGGTTTTCTAAGTGAGACGATTTATATGGAGCAGCCCCCTGGCTTTAAAAGTTTGCAATTTCCGGATCATGTATGTCGTCTTAAAAAAGTATTATATGGTCTAAAACAAGCGCCACACGCCTGGTTTCAACGCTTAAGTACTTTTCTCCTTGCTCAAGGTTTTGCTTGCAGTCAATCAGATCCCTCTCTTTTTGTATTTTCTAGGGGCTCGTGTCTCTTATATTTGCTTGTTTACATTGACGACATTATTCTCACGGGAAATGATGAACTCTCTATTAAAGGCTTCATAAAACGCATGCATGCTGAATTTGCTATCAAAGACATGGGAACATTGAGTTACTTTTAGGGCTTGAAGCCTCTCATACTTCTACTGGCTTGTTCTTAAGTCAATCCAAATATGCTCATGATATACTTACGCGTGCCAGTTTACTCGACTCCAAACCAGCTGCAACACCATTGAGTACACAAGATGTTTTTCTTTCCGCTGGCACACCGTTTCATGATCCAACTTATTATCGTTCTTTGGTCGGAGCATTACAATATCTCACGATCACTTGTCCCGATCTATCTTATGCTGTAAATCAAGCAAGTCAATTTCTACATGCTCCCATGGTTGATCATTTTCAGCTTGTTAAGCGAATTCTTCGATATGTCAAAGGGACTATGACTTATGGATTAAGTTTTTCTAACGCTCCTACGGGTTCGTTACTGAGCTACTCGGATGCCGACTGGGCTCGTTGCATCGAAACTCGTCGCTCTACAGATGGCTATTCCATTTTTCTTGGTGGAAATCTTGTATCATGGAGTGCTAAGAAACAACCCACAGTTTCTCGTTCCGGTTGTGAGTCGGAATACCGGGCCATGGCCAACACTGCTGCTGAGCTCATTTGGGTTACTCATCTTCTACGTGATTTAAATGCTTTACCGACCGGTCGTCCGACTATCTTATGTGACAATCTGAGTGCAATTTTTCTTAGTCAAAATCCAGTTTCACATAAGCGTGCCAAACATATTGACATTGACTATCACTATGTTCGCGAGCTTGTTTTATTAGGGAAGCTTCACACGCGTTTTGTTCCTACCAAGCTTCAGGTGGCAGACATTTTTACTAAACCATTGCCGAGACCTCTCTTTGAAGATTTTCGCGACAAGCTTCACGTATCTCCTCCGCCTGTTCGCTTGAGGGGGGTATCAACGATATGGGATGATTTCCCGTATCTCTTTTTATTTTATGTTGATTGTATGAGTTATTATATTGATACACTTTCTGTAATTATGCTTCTTGTACTATTATATATAACTCATGTAACTATTGTAAAATATATCAATAAAATTTCAAGGTTATACCTTTAATATTCATGACATGGTCATATGAGAGAGTTGACGAGGAATGAGGGTGTATGGATTAATTAATACATACCATGTAGATTTTAACCTTTAACATAAACAACACTAAAAGTAATCAAGTTGCATGGTTAACTAAACATCTAGAGTTAAAAGTTATATTTTAATTATAATAAGTTAAATAAATAACAATTAACAAAATTTAGCGGATAAAGAGAGAGAAAAGAGAATATATATATTTTTAAAAGAAAAGACAAAAAATTTCAAAAATGTTTGTTAGGTTATCACTTTCATGTTTAGATATTGCAATAAATGAATTCTTGATTCTTGATTTTTTATTTTTGATTTTTGTGTGTAATGAAGCTCGTAAAGTGCGATTTGTGTAATCAACAAGTTGTTGATATTTAGCAATAGTTGTGTTTGTAATATTGAAACATAGCTGCTTAGAAATGTTTGTCTATACGATGTAATAGTTTTGTCTTTAAAAAAATTGAAAACCCGTAGGAAGCAATGTTAGACTATTGAATCTTTAATATGTATTTTCTAATGATGATCGACATATTTTTATTATGTATTTTGTAATGGATATGGTTTTATCTTCTTTTTCATGTAACCCTAACCGAAAACTTGCATAACGAAACATTGAAAATTTCATACACCAGTGAAAAAAAAAATCTTGTGTCAACTGTTGCAGATATACAAACGTATTGTCGTTAAAAAGAGAACACTCAATACGTTCCTAATAGAGTGGCTAAAAGCAACATAAAATATGAAAGATTAGTCAAACAATAAACTAAATTGTCTTCTGGTTGTCTCACAAACAACTTATCTTCCTATCAGTCGAACTTTTCCATCCTTCCCTGTTGGAAAATGGATTAATTATCTTTCTTAGCTAGGATAAAGTCATTTTCATCTCTTTCTGCTTTAATCGCTAAGAAATCGTACCTAGCCTCTCGTCTGTAACCTAGCTCAAAGCTCTCAAGCGATTGATTTCACACAAGTTGTAGGACCTTCTTTTATGTTGGAGTTAGAATAGGCTCTAGAATAGTCGAATGAGTGGTCATTCTAGCTCTCCACCTTGGATAAAGGTCTATGAGGTGTTGGATGTCTTCTCTTCATGAATTGTTGTCAAAACTCAAAAGAATAGTAAGCAATAATCATGTTGCCAACATGCTATGAAACTGGTCGATTATCTTACTAAGCTAAGAACTGGATCTTTATCCAAGAAAGTTAATAGACCTTTTTTTATGGTTTTTAGTGCCCCTAGCATGAGAACATCGTACTACACTTTAGTTAATGGGTTCACTTTGTTGCTAGTATGTTTTAGGACTTCTCACCGAATGTCAACTTACTAGCTAATTCATGGTGTTGGAAAGAAGCTACTCGATTAATTCATGAGGCTACTAGTTGCGAACTTTGCTTCAGAGCGTGCTTTTGTGTGAAGCGGAAAAGAGGGCCTAGTCATATCGTAAAGGGACAACGAAATCTTAGCCGACGCCAGATGGGGGGAAACGAGGAAATAGAATTCAGCTCGACCGAAAGGATGGGGACTATATCTTTCTTCAATCACTTGATTTGCTTATTTGTTTATCAAGGCATACATTGAAGTTGAAACTTGAAGTGCATAAAGAAATTCCTACAAGTTGAACGCCCGAAAGTGGGTCTACAAGACGAGGACTTTCTACTACTACTAGAAAAATAGCTTTTAATGGCTAACAATTTATGACTCGCGGCTATTTATGACACGCAAATGTGTGTGTCATAGAAAAAGAGTTATGTTTTTTAAAAATTAGAAAATTAGGAGTCATAAAATGAAAAAACAAGAATTTATGAATAAAAATAAAAAATTAAACACCCCTCATGTCATGTATCCGGATATCTTTCCCCTTTCCTTCTCCACCACTGTAAAGGAGGTCCACCGGAGGTCACTCTGGAAATATTCATGGGTGATTTCACCATCAATCGCCTCCCCAAGTATGTTCAAATATTTTGGTTTTACTGATTTAGAGTTTGAGTTCTATCTATTTATTATGCTTATAATCTGACGATGTGTATTCTGTTGATTTACTTCTCTAATTTAGGGTTGTGTTCCAACAACATTATCATAGAGAATGCTCTGCCTATCAAAATAAAAGATCCCAACTTACTTTCAAAAAGCATAGTTTGTTTATGGTGTATTCAATCCTGCTCAAACTTCTATTTATGTATTGTAATTGTTTCTTAAATTGCAGTAATATTAGTTGATGTACTCTTAGTTGCATATAATGGTTGGGTTTCGATTTCGATTATCTTGGTGAATTAAGATTATCAAACTTGCACTTGATTTACAAGTTTCTGTAAACTGTTTTTGTAAGTTTTATTATTTTGTAACAATTATGGTATTTTATGTTTTGTATTGGCATGAACATTCTTGCTACTTTATTCAGCAAATGGATTCTTATATCAACGAAGATTACAACTTTAGAGTTCACATTTAAAATACTTAGCATGTAGGATTTTTATTTTTTCTATTTGTTTGAAGTTTTTCAGTATGTAACTTGAGATAAAATCTATTTATATTAAGTTATCAACGTGTCGCTAAACAACTATACGCTTAACAAACTTAAGAAAGAAATTGATGTTGGCTTTTGTGTGTTTTATGGTTCTGAGATACTCTGAAAGAGACCAAAGTTGGTGTTAGTAAACTTGAAAAAGAGAAATGTTGTATACTTTTGATTCAACGATTATGAACTTTTCAGTATGATGATACGTTGCTTTTACTGGTGTTAGAGTTATGGCGAGCTGGAATGATTGATGGTGAACATTTTCAGCCAAACTTATAATCAAATAGGTTTTCCAAACTGGAGATGAAGTTTTCATTCCCTGAACATAGCAAAATCTAGCAGCCAACACACATGTAAGCAACATATACTATATAGTATTATAAAAATATACATGTAAAATATATCAATTTTATATGAAATATAAAATGAGTGTAAAGTTTGTCAAATAAATTATGATTTCAAACATTTGATATTTATCTTGATATGGTTCAGTGGCTTTAATCTGATTATATGTTTTAAATCATAATTTTAAAAGCATTCCACATGTTTGATAAAATGCCCCTTCCAACTTTTTTTTTTCGGAAATTCAATAGTTTTGACTTTTGGGTTTAATTAGGTTGTTGATCTACCAATGGTAATGGATTCACGGCAAATTTTGATATTTTAGGCTTACAATTTTGTTGAGTTTACTACAACCTAAATTGTTTTATGATTTTTGCAGGTTAAGCGTTCACAAATAATAACAAACCAGCGTCAATCATTCCCGCCTTCCCGGTACGTAATTTGTTGCTTCACTGATTTTTAGTTCGGCATGCTACTGTTAAAACCACTATTAAACGTTTTAAAAAGTTGCATATAGGTCTAACTGATGTTAGAATTTGTGCTGCTGATGTTAAGGCTACTATTGCAGTTGCAGCCTCTGATGCACAGGTATGCTGGATGCCCTACACAATTTGGTAATTTTTTTGGTTGAAAAGATAGCTTTTGAGGTTCATTTTCTGAACATTAGATTATAGTGTTGCTATAAATAAAGGGAAGTATATAGTGCGGATATTATATCTTAACTTCATGAAGGAGATAGTTCGTAACGGACTTGACATACTCGTCAATAACAATGTAGGTGTAATTTACTCTTTTGCTTATTGGTTTGTATTGGCTTGTTTTGATCGAATATGTTTTGACCCGACCAAGTTTGTAACGTATTTTTTTTTCTTCTTAGGTTGGTGGAGGCAAAGAGGTATACACGGATGCGGTTCGCGAAGAATGGTCGAGCTATGCGGTTCAGTTTGTTTTCCAAGAATGATTTATTGTATTGACTAAACAAATAATTTTTGTAACATTTTGATGTAGGATGTTTAATTAAGAAATGAAATGAAAGGTTTATTTTGTATAATTGTTTTAATTAATTTAAATATTAGTATACTAATAATAATAAAATAGTAAAATATATTTTTTTAAATAATACCATGACTCGCAAATTTGCGAGTCATAAATTGCAGTCATAAAAGCGTGTCATAAATGCGAGTCATAAACGCGGGTCATGAAATGTGAGTCATAAAGGCGAGTCATAAAATGTGAGTCATAAGTTATGACTCGCGAGTGCGAGTCATAATTGATTTATGACTGGGCTATCAATGACTAGCGTTTGCGAGTCATCTATACCCATTTATGACTCGCAATGCGAGTCATTAAAAGCCTTTTTTCTGGTGGTGTACCGTCATATTGCTTGCAGTTTGGTTTTGCTTTCTCCTATCTTGGTCCATTAGTAAACTCGGGGATTAATCAACCGCTTGAAAACACAAAACTCTGAAGAACTTAAAATTGCGGAAAGTAACTTACAACTTATTTACAAAAGAGTTAATTTACATAAAGTTATATAAAGCAAATGGGGTTTGTGTTTGCGCACATGATTCAAACGTTATTGGGTCAACTCTAGATAAGCAAGGCAAAGGTTGGAATAAGGATTGCAATGAGCACCTAGTGTTTATTTATTTAAAATGAACAGTGAACAATTGCGTATATATATACCTTGCTATCATATTGTTATTGCAACCATAAGAGTATGGCCAAGCTTTATCGCCAACATACATCGTTTGACACCTTTATAAAGATAAATTGAAGTGCAACTCATATACTATATATAAACGGATTCATATAAACATATTTTGGGTATGCTCTTTTTTTTAAGAAAAAACGAGATTTACTTGTGACGAATTGAGGATTGGTACCTGACCAGATCAAAAAGGTATTAAAAGGCAAAGCATAAACTATTATTTATTAAATTTTTATCAAATTAGTATCAAACACATACATGATACATCAACTTACGCGTATATTTGTTTTGTTTAATATATGGTATATCTTAGATATTTTCTCTTTGGTTTTATAATGTGTGCCCTTCTCTTTGTTAAGTATATTTACTTCACATATCTACCATGTAAACTTGTTACATATTAAAAACAGTTTCCTCATAGCCAAAAGGGTTTTTCAACTCTTAACATATTCTCTCTAATAAATGCTTGTGTCATCAATATTTGTGTGTACTCACCCTGACAATCCAAAATATTTTCCATGATAATAGCCTTGCCGCTCGCACCTTATAGCCCACTCAAGACTTCATAAAGCCCTCTAAATCTCTAATATAACTAAGAAACTCCCCGGAAGGTATGCATCAATAGGAATAGGCACTTATGAGAATGTCTAGAGGAATGCATGTATATGCCTATACATTCACCCTAGCATACTCATCTTTGCTGTCTTCAACTTTTGCACTTATGTCCTTGATGGCCATCAATCGGTTCACATAACATGATCAGTCTAATCACACACCTATAAAGTTCCCTCTCTAGAATAACAGTGAGCTTTAGAATAAACACACAAAATGTTGATTTTGATGCTTTCACACAAAAAACCCAAGCTTAGAGTTGTTTGTCCAAACTTGATCGACAAACCCAAGACTTAGCAGATCATAAGTGATCCAATCCTCGGTCCTCGTCATTTGTTATCTTTGGTTTCAGTCCCGGGTAAGTCTTGTTCGTTGAACCCATGATCACCCTTACGTGGGCTCACTTGACCGCCATCTCAGCTTAAGTTTGCCCCAAACACAACCGGTATATATTTTATAGCTGTAAATACATATATATATATAGTTATAGTTATGAATTATGATTACATAATACATTATGTAAAACAAAATAGTTTTTGACTTGATCTGAATCACTTTGGGCCCAAAAACCAGTTTTACTACCTTCACACCCAATCCACACAAAAGTTTAAAGGAGCTGTGGGCTATCATGCAGCCCAAGCAATCCCTTTTTCAAATTGTAAATGACAAATTTAGGGTTTTGAGCTCCGCCGCAACCAACCATCTTCATGCCTCTATTTATTTATCCATCTACCAGACTCTTATTCATTCTCATTCATCATCTAAATAAATTTTCATTGATTTTTTTTTATTCTAGTTTTCTTACGTTTTAAATATGTTGTTTTAAGTTTCTATTAGTTTTAACTTGATAATTTATTCGCTATGAGGAAAACATACTTGCTCCGGAAACAAGATCTAATCTTGTCGATGATGGTAGCAATACCTCTAAGAAGTTCTGAGCGATTAAATATTAATGTTATTAAAGAAGGCGAGGTGACGATAAAATTCAATGGTCTGTCAATCCACTGACATATTTTGATTGATGTTAAACATTGAATCCCGACAGGTTCCGATCGCTTTTCTTGTTTTTTCTTTATGTTTTTTGTTTTTGGCATATGATGAATCTCTATTGTCAAATGGGTAATTTGCGTCTGAAAGCATATTTTTGATGCTACATCACCTTGGAGAACTGATGCTTATATAAGCGTCATTAGAATTTGTTTTCGAATTATATTGTTTTGGTTTATGGATTATTTTGGCCTAACATCTTTTATGAATTGTAATACAGTCATGGTGTTTTACACAATATTTGGTTTAAAAATATTTTACTAAAACATGTTTTGTGGAAGTTAATTACATTTTATAGGTAATTGGATTTTTGTAGAATTATATGTTGTTGGATGAGTGGGTACTTTGGTTATTCTGCTCTTATTTATTCTGATATTTGTTCGTACTAAAAATAATATGATGGTCTTTATGATCTTAAATATGGTACAATATGTAAATGCGTTGCTAGAGATGCATTCTTGATTATCTTCTAAGCAATTTTATAGATAGTTTGGTAATTTATTTTTTATAAGGTTTGTTAGAATAAAACTGAGATGGCATCATTGGCAATGTGTTTGCAATTGGTTTATGTTTATAATCATATATGATCTTTAAATTGTTATTCTTTGTAGTGAACAAAATATAGAATATGAGAAATGCAATGGGAAGGTTTTTGGTTTGTCATTGGCATTGCTAAACGGCTTTATACAGAAATCTTATTTAATCCTGTAAATTAGCTTGACACAAGCCGATACACGAAGTTGGATCTATGCTACCTAAATCAATTGTCTTGTTTTTGGCTAACAATTTTTGTTGGTGTAATAATATGGGGCTTACATATTTATGTATGTATATATATGTAACACACACATAATAATATAATAATAGTATGAAAACGGCTATGCCTAGCAGGGGTTACAAATAGTGGCGTTTTGTGATGTGTGGCATCCAGTCAGCAACGTGAGAATTTGTTTTTATGGTGTAATGGTGTAGGGGCTATAATATTAATATAATAATAATATGTATATGTATGTATGTATATGTAACACATATAATAATATTTTTTTCTTCTTTCTGGATGACAAATTCCTTCTTTCTGCCTCTTTTCGCCTAGGTTGTAGTCCTACTATAGATAGTCATTGATGGATGTGTTTTGATGTTGTGGATAGGCACGTGAGGGATGAATATTGTGCCTTGCATGTATAGTACTTTATTAAAGAAATCAGACATGATAATCTGTGAAGTTTTAGTCTAAGGGAAAATTCTCAAAGTAAACGTTTATGAAAACGTTTTTCAGGTTTTAAGTGTTATTAGCAAGAAATTCCTAAAATTGGTATTATAAACTAGTCGTGACGATTAGTTTATAAACTACACACGAGTAGTTTGTAGAACCAGTTAAAACTTGCTCCGTGCCTTTAAATTAACCATAATGAGCATATTCACTGCTCATTTACCCGTTACGATTAAATAAGTTTCACGTCTTGTTATCAACGTCCACGAGTAATTCATGCATCCTTTAGTTGCGGCGACTAGCTTACCTGGTTTACATTCTTTAGACGAGTAGTTTGTTAGTAATTAACTCGCTGCGACTAGTTTAACCTTACAATCTACTTTTCGTGACTAAAGAACTTGTGAATTACTCATGGGCGTTGACTACGAGGCATAAAATTTATTTAGTCGTGACGAGTAAATGGTTAGTAAATATGTTTGTTATGGTTAGTTTAAAGACACATCAAGTTTTAGTTGGTTATACAAATTACTCGTCACGACTATATTATCTAAAACCTGAAAAACGTTTTCGTAAACGCTTATTTTAGGAATTTTCGCTTTAGTTAAACCAAAACCTAGGAAATTTGTGTATTTGATCCTATATTCTGTAAGCTTTTGATGCCATTTGGTGAGGACCATGTCTCTCTCCAGGATTAACAACACACCTGTCTTCAAAGATGAGGCTCATCTTTGAAGACAGGTGTGTTGTTAATCCCGGAGAGAGGCTGATCTTATTTGTGTATATATTTCAGAAACAGAATTTTTTAAAGATGAAGTAGTTTTGTTGACCAAGGATATGTAAAATGTGACGGGATGTTAAGTTATTTGATTATGAATATGGCCCCTTGTCCCTAAGAAATATTCGTAGCCTTAACACTGGTTTCCAATGACACATATAGTTAGTAATTAATTTAGTTTAAATTTGTATTTGTATTGTAGTCAACCAATTTTTATTGACCAAGTCCTAATAGAGCATAACCCAAATTGCCCTGTAAATTTTGATTTTCAGATGTTTGGCCGGGTTTGGTTTATGATGCATTCGTATCCAATCAAGTATCATGTCAATAGTTTGTTTAAATTGCATAACATCGTGCATTATTGGATTTGGACCATGACACATTGAGTTAGTGATTAATTTAGTTTAAATTAGTATTTGTATTGTAGTCAACAATTTCTTTTTTGACATTTCAAAGACCATTATTTTTAGTGACGAAAAGCAATGAAAAGTTTCTCTAGTTATGATTTAATTCACATGGTTAACTAAATAATATGGATTCATGTTAATTGGATTTAACATAAAATAATTTGTTGTCTCATAGCGTTGCTCTAGTGCAGGTAGTGTGGCGGATGGTGGTGGAAATGTTGGAGGCAGCAGTGTCAACGTCGATTAGTAATTATGGTTGTGGTTGTTATGATCCATTTGGACATGTTTCAAGTTAGCAGTTTTATTGAGGAACATGTATAATGTGAACCTTGACTGAACTAGGTTTAACCTAAGTATAATGTGAACCTTGACTGAACTAGGTTTAACCTAAATGTTATATAATTTGAATCCAAGCAAACTTATATAAATTATATTTTACTCAAATCAACTTGTTTAAAGATTGATATTTACTTATCTGGATAGTATTTTAGGCAATGTTGTAAAACTCGTTAGGCGGTCTTTAGGCGTATGACCCCTTGTAGGGAGTACTTGGAGTACTCGGTGAGTGGCTTGTACTCGGACATGATAAATATATAACATAAAATAAGTATTGGATATTATATATATGTTAAGATAAACATAATACACGTCAAAATAAGCATAATTCACATGGAAAAAATATATCATGTTTTGTTGTTACTAAAAAAATAACAAAAATTTTTTTGGCCGAGTTGACCTTGGAGGCCGAGTACTCATACTTTTGACCGAGTTGGACCTTGGCGAGTAATGGTGACCGAGTTGGGAAAAGGCGACAAGGTTGATGTCTGAAAACCTTGGAATCTCAAATTTCAAGGCCTTAGAATCCGAATTTTACAACACTGATTTTAAGAGTGTGTGCCTGTGGTATGCAAATTGCAAATTGAAACTATTGCAACTTAAAACTATGAATAAAAATAAATATTTGTTTGTAATTCATGTCCATATCAATAATCAGTCTTCTTCTCACAATTTAGTCAATGTTTATCTAGTTTAATGCTAACTAATTAATTATAAATTTAAAATTAGTATCAACTCTATCCAAACATTTACTGAATTTATTTGGTTGATGAAAGTTTTATCTCCAATCAACATATATAATATGAAAATATAAATACATGTATATGTGTGCATCAGTATGTCAGTGTGTGTTTGTGTGTTTTTGTAAATGTCAAAACCAAGGAATATACGAAGGAAGTAGTTGATGAGGTTTGTTGTTGTCTTGTTGACGGGGAGCGTATGTCTTCACTTCGCCATATCATTCAATTAATTCATACTACATTCATCCCAAGGAGAAATATTTAAATAACTAATTAAATGATATAATATATTTCTGAAATTACTCTTTATCAAAACAATACTTTAAATACTTGAATAATAGTAAAATCTATTTAAGAAAAGTATTCATGAAATCAATAGTTGTATTTATTTAATTATATATTGTTTTACCAAATAACTTTGGACAACTTCGAAAAATGCAAGGATTAATCCTCTAATGACCGGTAAAAGTTTAGTCAAAACTAAAAATATACTATGTATCACGTGAAAGTTAAAAAAATAAATGATTTTGAATACTTATATTTTATTTAATAGAAAGAGAACCTAAAGGTATTATTTTTTATCTTCTTCTTAAAAAGTCATTAATTTATGAAGTTACAGGGATGTAATACTCATCTTAAATGTTCGGTGAGGCATTATGAGTTGTCATTATCAAAGACTAAATGAAATTGTTCGGATCTCGGATCACCAAATGCATGGTTGATAATCATGACCTTTCTATTTTTACAACCAATGTATTTAAGATACAATTATGCATCATTAAAGCAGAAAATGATCATAATGAAAGAGAGTAGAGACTTAAGTGTGTTGAATAACGAGTCAAAACAAGTTGAACACAAATCAAATAATGTGCCCCCAATATCCCATCAATTGTTTTGTTTCATTTTTCTAACGACCAACGAATCATTTGAATGAGCTACTGACTAAATTCATCACATTGGGACACACTCATCTTTCGATCCGGAAAAAAGACTCGGTTGACAAGCTCGTTGGCAAGACCGGAGGGGCTAGGTCGGAAATCAGGGTGCACGTTGCTTTGTCGCGGTATTTATTTCACCCAAGATTGGGTCTCTCTACCAGGTGTTCAGCCTGTAGGTTCGGGAGGTATTCACGTTTGGCATATGCCTGCTTTGGCCGAGATATTTGGGATGATTTTGTACTACAGTTCGGTGGAGGAACGTTAGGGCAGCCTTGGGGAAATGCACCTGGTGCTGTAGCTAATCGAGTAGCTCTAGAAGCATGTGTACAAGCTCGTAATGAAGGACGCGATCTTGCTATTGAGGGTAATGAAACCCTCACATAAGACCAACTCCTGTGAACACTCGCCTGAATACACAACTCTCTTGGGTCACATGAAACACTAAGTCTCTCCCTTACAACTTCACAACTAGCTCATTGGCGTTTTCTTTTAAGTTTTAATTATTAAACATATTAAATAAAAATATAACACAAGTAATCAACTTAATAAATTATTAAACAAGTCTAGATTATGATTTATCAGCACGATCAAGTCATCATCCAAAAACAAATCCGTTAATTAAATATAATAATATACTTTCGGTAATAGCCGGTTTGGCGGGCATCGTGACGTGACACTGGTCCCACACACAAAAACAATTAGGGCCAGCAATTGAATAAAGTTTTTCTCATTTTAGCCAGGGATAACATTCTTTAAAAAATAAAAATATAACCCAAAAAATTTCAAACTTTATAATATTTTTTTCTTCTAATCGATTATCAATTTCTCACACCCACTTTTCAATTCCACCAATCCATAATCTGACACACACCCACCGATCATCAATACCCACATCAACATCTGTAAGTCTTCTTAATCAAGATTTATCCAATATTTGTTATAAATTCAATCCAGTTTCGGATCAATCGGGTTTTTTTCGATGATCCGCCACTTGGGTATTGTGAATTCGTTGATTATTGTTCATAAAGTTTAAAACTTTATTATAAATTCGTTTGATTTCATGGGGTTTGATAGTTTCTTGATTTTTTAAACATTTTATTGTATTTTGTGATTTTTTTTTTCATTTTTTATTGAATTTATTTATTTTTTTGGGTTTTGTGATGTAGGATTGAAGTAGTTGATAAGAATTTAAGAACATAATATTGTTGGTTTGAGGTAGTTGAAGGTTGATAATACAAGTATGGGTTGTAAGGGGTTTTTGGAGTGTTTGTTGAAGCTTTTGAACTTCTTATTGACACTTGTTGGTTTGGCTATGGTGGGATATGGAGTTTACATGTTTATTATGTATACAAATGCTGCAAAGGGTGACTTTGAACCGCCAAATGGAGAGTCGGTTAAGCTTGGTCGGCCGATGTTGATGGCTGTTGCATTGTCTAGCAGCAGCATTTTTGATAACTTGCCTACAGCTTGGTATGTGTTAAATCTAGATATTATTATATTTATGTTGTTTTTGGGATCCAAGAACCTCTTATATATATAATTATCGGATTTTGCATATTGTAAACTGTGCATCAACTTGTTAGGCTTATAATTTTTAGTATTACAAAACTTTTATGTCAATTTTTTAGTAGCTGAACTGAAACTATAATATGATTAGTTACTAATTAATTTACCTTGTTTTGTGCAGGTTCATTTATCTATTTATTGGCATTGGTGCAGCTCTCTTTATCATATCTGTTTTTGGTTGCATCGGAGCAGCAACTCGAAGTGGATGTTGCCTAACTTGTGTATCCTTTCTACTTCATGACTCAACTACACACTCAAACTTATATTTGTGGGAAGGCGTTCAAATCAGAACAACAAAAATGTTGAGAATTGCGAGAACCACTAATGAAGTTGTACCTTTAGCTTTAAAAGTGATAAGGCATTTACAATTTTACATAACCACCTACCCACTATCCCATTAAATCATCAATGCACTAGGTACAAGTGCTTTATGCGGTTCTCGCAGTTCTCAACATACAATTTTTGTTCCGATAAGAATGAGTCCCTTTTACCTATATGTGTGTGTATTTTATGTAAAAGGGAGTAACTTACATGGGAACAGTTAATCAAGAAGGTAAAATGTCAAAACGGGCATATTTTGTTATGATAGGTCAAAATATGCTCGGTGTTGTTGGGTTGATCTGCCACACTTTTGGTTATTTTCCAAAAATTTTGTAAGTTATCGAATATATTAAGCAATGTAGTTGGTTGCAAACACATTTCGGCTACTTTTTAACAGTTTGGCATGTTCCCTTAAAAGCATTTTTCTTTAACTTAGTGGTTGATTCGTTATTCAATATAAATTAACCCTATTTGAGTTGATTTTCTTGACTCAATGTAGTACTCTGTTCTCGTGATCTTGTTAATTCTGGTGGAATTGGGATGTGTTGCTTTCATCTTTTTTGACAAAAGCTGGAAATCTGTTAGTTTACTTTCAACTACTGTTTTGATTATTATTATATTATGTAGCCGTTTTGTATTTATCTAGTTCTAATTCTTTGAGCATACTTATGGTCTTCAGGAAATCCCACTAGACAAGACCGCAAATTTCGACAGGATATATGGATTTCTGGAGAAAAACTGGAAAATATGCAGATGGGTTGCTCTCGGGGCTGTTGTATTGGAGGTATGTTGGTAATATATCTTGCACTTGTATGTTTAGAAAATCATGTAAATAGGATAAAAGTATTATTTCAAAGATGCGAATGTTGATTCGTTTACTAATGAGTGGGTTGATTTCGGCCTCTAACGGGTAAATAAAAAGAATAACTTAAGAAAATCGTTCAATAGGTCAAACGGGTCATAAAACGTCTTAAATGATTTTATTAAAAAGAATAGATTACCATTTACATAATATAACTCTTAATCATACCCAGCACTAATTATTTATGTAAGTGTGAAAATGTTGGATGATTTGGGTCGGTCAATTCAACCCAACCCATCCTGTTTTGACCTATTATGTCTAATGGGTATATCAAAAGAATAGCTTAAGGAAATTGGTCAAACGGTCAAACAACACCCAAAGTGGATTTTTAGTGCATACAACTTCCTAAATTATTATATAAAAAAATAGATTCTTATCGACATTATATTACAGTTTTAATCATATTCGACACTAGTTATTTATAAAAGTGTGAAAAAAAATAATTAATAAAAGAATGATTTGGGTCAACCCGACCTGACCTGTTTGGCCCGTTATTTTATCAGCCTACTTTTTGCCATCTGTAGGTATAATAGTTATCACACTTGCATTAGCTTTCAAATATTGATTACGTGTCGATTTGCAGGCTCTTGTGTTCTTGTTAGCTCTTATGGTACGCGCTGCAAACAGTCCTGCTGAATATGACAGTGATGATGAGTACATAGCGGGCCCCAGGCAGCAAAGACAGCCATTGATCAACAGGCAACCGGTTCCTGCAACACCTCCTGCGGTTACTGGAACCCTTGATAGCCGTCCAAGCAGAAATGATGCATGGAGTACACGAATGAGGGAAAAGGTGAGCGTGTATTTCACTTTTTACTAGTCTTTAAACTTAGAGAATTTAATAATCTTAGTTAGTGTTTTGGTGAAGTTTTATATTCACTTTTTTAAGTGATGTGATTGATTAGTTTGTTGAAGTATATTTAAAACTATTGTAATCTTTAAAAGTAGTTTCCTTGGAGTTGTATCCAACTGAAAGTATTTTTGGATATTACGTAACCAAAAAAAATACTTTTAACAAAGACAAATGTACTTTATGTTGGACGCAACTCAAATTTTTTTAAATGAATTATATTGAGATGTTGGCAAGAATAAAAAACTTAACAAAACTGCATATTTACATTCATACTATACACTAAATCTTACTAATTATTAGAAAAAGAATAAATTATATTTTATAAATGAATATTAAATAGAAAGTACAAATATTTTAAAATAGACAAGAGTTTGGCTTGTTTAATTTACAAGAGCTCAAACCCAAGCTCGGGTTATTTCAAACTCTATTTCTAGAGCTTGAACTTGGCTTGTGAGTAGTTGTTCATGCTCGAGCTCGGCTTGGGCTGGGCTTGGCTCGTTTATTATTTATAATTTAGTTTATATACATTTCATTTATTTTATATGTATATATATATATTCTATAATTGTAATTTATATATATAACATAAATATATTATTTAGTTGTTTTTATCGTAAGTTTATATATAATAATAATCATATAAATGAATATAAAATATAATTTATATTAATAATAGGTTTGTTTAGGTTCACGCGCCAGCTCGAGCTCTACAAGTGAAGCTTGGGCTCAGGCTCCTTTATTACAGAAGCTTATTTTTAGGCTTGGGCTCATTTAAGCTTGCCACAATTTGAGCTTTTAGTGAGCCGATCTCGAGTAGCTGATGAACGGATTGACTCGTTTACACTCAGAATTAACAAAATACACTCAATATCGAAGTGTCTGATTTTAATAACTCTGGACAGTAGAAGCACATACAAACATTATTTTTATAATTCATTTTGTTACGACTACTCGACTAGTTATCCTTTTCTGAGTTTATTCAGTATCAGATGTTCACTGCCGAAACACACACCCAAACCTCTACATGACTACATATTATATTGTGTTATATGACTTTTCTCCTTAAGTTATAACAAGAGCTTTGTTTATACAATATTGAAAACGGAGCCTTGTTTTTGTTGTGTTTAAAACAGTACGGGCTTGATACAACTGAGTTCACATACAACCCGAACGAGCCAAACAGGATGCAAGCCAATGTACAACCAACTGAGGAGAAAAGCCGATGCTCCATCATGTAACAACGGTCTGAGAATGTGTCATTTTTTGTTCGATTGATGTTTGATCTCTGTATGTTTTGTCACCATAACATGTTATTGTTGAGTGTGTATAAAACACAGTTTCAGGAGCTTCTTGTATTTTTATTTATCTTCTTCAGTATCATCTTCTCTGTGTTGCTTATGGTAGCCATTTTTTTTAGAAAATTTTACTTATCTTGTATTTTTACGCGTTTTCGTTTGAAAATTTTTATACGCATTAAGTTCGGCACACTGGCATATGTTGTTAAGATAGTTTAAGTGGTGTTTGGATTAGCAAAGTCTTCAAAATTTAAAGTGCTTCTACTTATTAGATTTGGAGATGAGTTTAATTAAGTAAATGTGAGATTAGTGGCTTAAACTAGCTTTAGTTTACCTTGGTTATGTAATTCTCATTACATAGGTATATGGTTAGCACGAGTGCGTACTTGGTGACTCTTGAGGCTTAAGAATTAGAGTTCGTGTAAACTTTATTAATACAAAGAATTGTAGATTTGAGTTTGTTTCGAGTCTTATCTGAAAAAAGTTCTGGATTACTTGTGTTTGCCTTTGTGTAAATCGTTTTTGGAAGCATTGTTGTGTTGGCGATTTTGTTTATAGCATCAACGAGGGTTAACTATATGATATCTTTCTCTATTTTATTTATAGGACCATTCGATTGTTTAGATGTCTGATTTTATTTTACGTAACTATACTTTATTTTTATCTCTATTTTCTTTATAGCACCATCTAGTTTTATAATTGGTCCCACCAGTGGATTGGCACACTGCTAAATAAATGAGTATTAACAAAAGACGATTTCGTTTGTGACTGCCAATGATGCTACGTTGAAAATTTGGTTGTGGGTAATTTGATCTCCGGTGGATTACCAACAAGTTTTATGAGGTTGCAATGAGTTCCCCATCAATTACTGACCGATTTCTGTTGGCATTGAGTTCCCAAAAACCTTTAAAATCTGGACTAGGTTTTTTTTACCGTTTTTTTTCTTTAAAACCAAGCATTTTCTCTATAAATCTCTATCTTTAAAACTTTGAGGTGATCATGGAACAATTCTCTAAAACCATGCATTTTTCTCTACAAATGAAACATTAATCAAATGTTATTTCTTTCTTTCTTTCTTTCTTTTACAAATGAATTAAAACAATGAGGGAAGCTTCAAATCAACCTCAAATTCACCAACGAAATGCAGCCTCACAGCCATCATCAACCCCGGAAATCAGCCACCAATCTCCGTCGCCAGCACCACCCAACATGCAAAACAACCACCAAATGCCACCAATGTTTTGGCCAAACTATGGTGGCCTTCCGCCTCCTTATCCTCGACCACCTTTTATCATGGGTCCTGAATCAATGTTACTTTACCATAATCAAAGACACAGTTGGTCCATAGGCCTTTGTGATTGTTTCTCTGACCTTAAAACAAGTATATATGAATCCTTAAACCATTAATTAATAATGTCTAAACATGTTTTATTGTTTTGAGATGAAATGTTTTATATTTTTGTTTTTATAGGTTTCTTGGTTCTTCTTTGTCCATGTGTTGCATTTGGAAAGATTGCAGAAATTGTTAACCAAGGAGAAACAAGTAAACCTCTTTAAAACCCCTATTCTTTGAACCCCTAGAAACGGACCAAATCGATAAAATAGTCAGATATGAGATTCGAGGGTTTGGTTTTTATGGTTTGCCCATTTAACGGTATAGTTCCATTTAGAGCTTGATACTCGTAGTGTAAAGGAATTGTTTGTTTTTTTAACAATAGTTCCTAGATTTTCTATATCATGCATGATTTGAACAACCAGCTTTTTTATTATAGGGCACATCATTTGACCATCAGGATGTCTCTTTAGGGACCGAATTGTCTCTTTAACTTTTATTATTTATATATTTTCTACTTTTGAATATATGGTTATGCATATATAATAGTCATAAATCATCTTTATCATTTTAGAAATTGAAAAAGAAACTAATGATATGAAAAGAAAAATCAGTTCAAAACGTCGTACCAGCAAGCTCGTATGTCTAACCAAACCAACCCGCACTACCACAAAAATAGGTAAAAATGACTGATATTTGTGAAAAACAAAAACGGTTGCAACACTAGCAATTGGATTAGCGACTCAAGCCAGATGGTTGCAAAAGTCACGAGGATTTAAGCAACCGCTGAAACTAGTTGCAAATCGGCCATAAACGACGATTTGCATCCATTTTGAATGTCTCAAATGGTTGTTTTGTAGTATTGTCGAATTTGGACATATGGTTTGTTGTTCCTTGAAACCATAGTTAGCGGTTTGACAACGGATTTTCATCAAAACTGACTGAACAAGGCATTAAACATCCTAACTGCAAGCAACAACTGACTTAAATTTATTATTTAAAAAAACATTACAGTTTGGAGTGAACCTGGTGCGCTATATTGCTTTCTATACATAATACACGCGGGATTTATGGAACTCGTTGATTTGATTTCATATTTTCTATTGCATGAGCAATGTTTCGGTACCATTGGCTACGAAGGGTGTGTCATAGGTTTCATATTGGCAACGTTTTACAACGGCCTGTATCGCACTAAAATGAGAAGAATTTGGCATCTAAAAGGAAGTTTGTCTAGCGACTATTGCCTTCATCTCTTTTGTCACCATTGCGCGTTATGTCAACAATATCGACAACTTGAGCACCAAGGATTCATCGTTTTCCAAGGTACACATTTAGAGCATCCACAGCTCATTCCATATATTTTTCCCTATAATTTAGCTAAAAAACACCATTCCACAAATTTATCTATCATTTTTTAAAATTCTTTCACATTCTATTCCCTATTCATATCCATAAATTAATTCTTTATTACTTTTTTCTCTTTTGTCTTGTTATATAGTGAATGGTGATTGGAGGATAGGTGATATATTATATGGTATGGATCAAAATTGAGTCCCTATATTTAGAGTTTTACTTTAGTTGCCATATAACTCATCCATATAATAGGGAATGGATTGGAGAGGTGATTTTGATGGTTTTCTTAATATTTACCATAAATTATATGGGTTTAACAATTTTAAAGAATGAGTTGAGAATGCTCTTACTATACGTTTATTAGTGACACATTTTGTATTAGAAGTGTGACACATACATATATATGGGTTATTAATTTACTTATTTTTATAGGATGGGAAAGAAATCAGGAAAGGATTAGTCAAACAATGGCTACAAGGTATCCTCAAGCACCTCCCAAGGTACAAGAGATGTCAAGATAAGACTAAGCATGAGTTGTATATATGTAATTTAGACAGTTAAGTAGAAATATGTTTATTTTATCAAATAACTTTTGATCAGTATCCATCTAATAGCACACCTAAATAATCGTCATCAATGCTATATTATTACAACCCATGTATCTTATATAGTCGAACACTCGAACGTATTTAGGTAATGTTTCACGTGTCATGTTTGTTTTGGGGTTTTGGGATGTTAATAAATTCTCTATTTAACACTTTAGGTGTACGAATAAAGTATGTATAACCTAAAAAAGAGAAAATTCCTAAAATAGTCCAAATCATGAGAGAGAAATTGAAAATAGTCCAAAAGTTTGTTAAATTCCAGTTTTAGTCTATCGAAATTCATCTCCGTCGATACATTTGGAATCGTGCCGATAGATTTCATTAACCAATGTGGTAATGACATGCGTAAAGGTGACGTGAGATTTTAGTTGAAATTTGTCTTTCCCGTTATTTTTTAATCCAAAATCATCATCTCAAAAACCATGGTTTTCCACTTAAATCTGTCTGGCCCGTGAGTTTTTAAAAGTTATCGAATTTCGCGTTTTATTGAAATTCATCACCTCTTATGCATTTCAAGTGAAATTAATCTCCTCCGATTAATTTTAGTAGAAATATATTGTATCTGATGGTTTGTTCAAAATAAACATCTTTTTCGACATTGTAGCGCCCACCTACGTCATTGCTTGTCAGATCCGATGAATTTTCTTAGAAATCTATTGGAATCGATGGTTTGTTGTAAAAAAACATCTTTTTCATCATTATTGGGTGCATAACAATCTTTATCTTATCTTTGTAGTGCTATTAATGGAAGCATTTTTATTTTTTTGAAACAGTGACTTTCTCTATAATGGGATGCCACATCTTCTCCAAGAGGAGCCCCTCCGTCCAACTTAGGCCAGACTATGTTGTCTTAACCGGATCCACGCTAGCGTCCGAGTTTGGCTTGGGCGTTCCCCGGAAAAATCTGATAGCCTCAACCCGCCCGAAGGCACGACGGTCAAGTTAACCAGACCGAAATCTGGATACTATGGTAAAACCGGGAGGAATCAGGATTCGAACCTGGATGCTCCAGGTCATCCTTCACTTTCCGGATGAGAATGACCACCCCACTGGAATGGAAATCTCATGGAAGCATTATTATGATACCCAAAATTTATATAAAAAAAATATAAGGTTCAGTAAAAAAAAACATTAAATATACAAAAAGTAGTTTTATGATTTTTCTTACTTTTTTAAGTTCAGTATATATTTTTTACTTAGCATGTAATTGTATCACCCAAAACAAAAGAAATAATACTTCAAACTAAGATTTTTTTAATAAAAGAACCTTTCATGAAATAATAAATATAATAATAAACCATTCATTCATAAGCTGAATTACTAAGAGTTCATATTTGGCCAAAGAGCGTTACAATTACGTGCATCACCTGCAAACTCAACTCCACCACCATCACTACAACTACTTCAATCATATCACTTCTCTTAAATTTCATTGTTTTACAAGAGATTTTTGTTGAAGTGGGAGATATATAAAGGAAAATATAATATGACAAAGTTAACATACAAATTTATCGGTCTTTTAAAACTTTTTGAAAATCATCTGAAGCGATTAAATTCACTGAAAAATTATCAATTTTTTTAATACTTTTTTTGAAATTCTTCTGAAATGCATATGAGGAGATAAATTTCAATAAAACTTGAATATAATCTTTTTTTGAAAACTTACGGATCAGACAAATTTAAGTGGAAAACCATGGTTTTTGAGGGGATACTTTTGAACTAACAAATAATAGGGGATAATATATTTCAACTAAAATATGTTGTCAATTTTACACGTGTCATTAACGCATTGGTTACTGAAATTTGTCGGCACGATTTCAAATGTATCAGCGGAGATGAATTTGATGGACTACAATTGAAATTTTGAAAAGTTTTGGATTATTATCAATTTCTATTTCTTGTTTTGGACTATTTTAGGAACCCTCCCCCCCCACCTAAAAAATGTTCGCACGATTTAGGCTATGTGTAGTGGAGGGGCTACAATTGGGGGCGAATTGTGACACGTGGGCCTCAGTCAGCATGGAGTGGAAATTTGTTTTTGGGGTGTAATGGTGCAGGGGCTACAATTTGAGCCCACAGTGTGTTTTTTATTATTTTCTTTTTATAATTAAACTAACCAAATAAAAACCAATTTATTTAAATAATTATAAATAAATGTATTAAAATTAAAAAATAAATACAAAAAAATACATAAAACTAAAAAAAACACACAACTAATAAAAAAAATTATAATAAAAAAACACACCACAACAAAATGCATATAAAAATACAAATAAAGTAAACAATAAAGTTTAAAACTAGTTTATAAATATTTAAAAAGTCTAGGGTATAAAATGTAAATAATAATAATAATAATATATAATATATAATCTCCCAACCCAACCCGTCCCCTTCCCCTTCCCCAACATGTTTTTCCGGCGAATCTCACAGGTTTTTCCGGCGACTGCCACGATTTTCCGACGAGAATAACACCCCCGTCCCTTTCCCCCAACATGTTTAAAACCATGTGTGATATAAAATATTTTTATTTTCTTCACATCTCGGCAACAAAAAACCCCTCCCCCGCCCCTTCTCCCAAATATCGCTGGGGGGGGGGGGGGGTTGTTCTCGCCCCTTTTCGCCCCAATCCGGCGCCCATTACACATGGCCTTAGGGGCTTTTAAGTTGAATAATCGAGAAGAAAGTCTCCAAAATAACATTTTTCTTGTTGTGTTATGCCTCTACAATCATGTTGAAATAATACCATATATATAAACATACAAGATCGTTTAATTGTATATATGCTATAACCAAAATGTAATTGAATGAGCATTATTATCCGCACATTGTTGTGGGGTTTTATTACATTTTCTAATGTGTGTTGCTGTAACACCCCAACCCGGATAGGCTGACGTGTCACAATGTACGGAGGTATACAGAGACAAAAAGACATAATTCCATTACTTCATTAGAAGGTACATACTACTGATAGTTCAAATACTAAGTCCAAAATACATATTATTCAGATAACATAAGCTTAGTATACATCTTCCAATTGTTCGTAAGTTTTAGGCTTCTCTCTTGATCCCGCCCAAGGTATCCTGTGAACCTGAGGTGTAAAAAGGTTTACGGAATGATCCGAATGCCCAGTATGAAATATTAAGGCTCAAAAGCAAGTAATAATCATCTGAATCACAAGATATGGTAACATATAACTGATTTAAAATTATATAACTGAAATAACTGAAATATATAATACGATGTACCCATAAGCATAATTGATTCTGATAATATGTGACGACATACAGGGGGGGCACTCCTATATGTCAATCACCCGAAATGGCATAAGTTGGCATACCCACAACCATTTCCTGAAACTGAAACTGAACTAGGATATATCCATACGCCTCCTAATAGCTATGTACCACACATGTACTTAAGAGACGCCGTGAACTGATCTCTCCGTCACGGAAGGAGCACATAAAATCGATGCCACAATGTTATGCTCGTGGGACACTCCGCGGGAAGCGAGTGCTCAGGGTAACAGAGTACAAATAATCTGAGTTATATAATAACAATACTTATCTTAACAAATCACGGAACATGCGATAACGAGTACAATTTAATAATAAATATATCGCATGCTAACAGGTCAATTAACAAATCATAATCTGAACATGAATCGAACGGACGGTCAAATGAATCGAGGTGTCAAAGACGTTAGGAGTTCCAAAGGTATATAATATCAATGAGGTTTATAACAATCGAATATGATAACAATAGGGAGGGGGGTTAGGATCCGTACATTGATTGTTGATTAGTTATCTTACAGAGATATGAAATATGAGTGACGCTCTTTTAATCAACCTACATCGTATACATGTAGTTCATAAGGTCGTGTGCGGTTTATAACAAGTTAAAATCGAATTTTATCTTATGTATATAAAAAAAACATAGAGTCGTTTGATTAAGAAAAATAAGAATTATTAATGAGGTCGATATCTCTTATTTATATCTTTTAACGAATATTATTTAGATGTTTAAACAAAAAAAAATGATTATGAATGAATACTATTTAAACAAGGCTTAAAAATAGTTTGTCATGGGTGGGGTTTGAACTTGTGACCAGTAGCTTAATTTTGGACAGGCAACATAACCAGTTGGACCAATTCAATATTTGTTAATGTTTACAGAAACAGTTAAACAAATTAGTTAAAGGAGCTTTTAAGTTATTTGAAAAAAAAATAACTGCTGTCCAAGGCGTTTGAACCTGCATCTGTTCTGTTTCAATCCAAGGACTTAACCAACAGACCAACAACCAGTTTATGAATATAGCTTTATAAACAGTTAACTAATCAGTTAAAGTGAGCTGATAATATAAAAATAACAAAACAGATGCTGTAGGGGGGTTTTGAACCCTGGACTTGCTGTTTGAAAATGAGGGGTCTTAACCAGTTGAGCTTAACAAGTTATTTTAGATAAGCAGATTGTTAAATATTTTATTCTATAATTCTACTGGTTCATCTTCTCCATAGTAACTCATCATAGTATAAGCTTTATAAACTCATGTTGAAAACTGAATAAATGTGTTATAATTCACGTTCAAGATCTTAGATAGATGACTAATAGGACTTAGGTTCGGGTTACCTTAGTTGGATTTCGCGATACGGTGGCAATGATGCTTTCAAACAACCGATGGTACTCCGATCGTTGGTGGTGGTTAACGAAAAAAATGTAAGCACGTAGCAGCGCCTTAGCTCGCGGTTTTGAGGCTTGGATGAGGATTCGAGAGTGTAGAGACGATGACGGGTGGTTACGTTGAGCGGTTTTTGCGGTGGTAGCGGGCGTTTTGGCGTTTAACAAAGATGGTGAGTATGGTGGTGGGAGTTGGATAGATGTGATGGTGTTGTCGAGTTGGTGTGTCGTAAAGCTTTCTTGTCAATGGTTTATGTAACCGGAACGTAACAGAGAAGAGCAAAGATGGTGAAGTCGTGGTGTGTTGTTTGAGCCAAAGAAAGTTTCTATTTATAGCTTAGAAAGGAAGCTTCTCGTTGATGCAAGTTGGTAAATGATATAAGAGACTTGCTAAATATCTTCAACAGGTGTGTTACAGTGAAAATTAAATAATTTGAACTTTATATGCATTGTTCACCATTATGCTTGCGTACACGAAAAAAAAGGACGTGGAAAGATGGCAAACATGAGTTTTGTACATATATGCTTGATTACTTGTAAGTCCCTACATCATCACTGTTATTATTGTTATTATAATTACTATATTCACTTATTTTATAATTTTATCTATTCACTTTGTTTTCCACCAAATGTCATCTTGCTTTCCATTATTTTTCTTTTAATCGATTTTGGCTTTTGATAACAATTTCTTTTTATTGCATACAAATATATCTATTCAAATATATACAGACAATTATCTTTTACCCCACTTAAAATCAAAACTTATAATACTATAAATATAAATTCACAATCCCTTTATGAATCAAATTTTCATACTAATGTTTTATGCTTTCGTTTGTTTTCAACCCTGAAATTTTCTTGAACTCAATGATACTTTAGACATATTTCTAACACTTTATTCGTATACATTTGGTTCATAATTTATTTATTTATTTTAAACATTGTGTAAGGTTAATCAACATTAGTTATTACACACACACACACACACATATATATATATATATATTATCACGTCATCCGGGTTAATGTTCGGTCCAACCTCTCGGGTCGGGTCCGAGTCAATGTCCGGTCTGGGTCTGAAACCATTGATTTAAACCTTAAGAGTTTCCACCATAATTATTTTAATCTCTCTCTCTCTCTCTCTCTCTTGCTCTCTCTCTGCTTATTAACCCCACCATCCACCATCTTCTATATTCCGTTAATGTAGATCGGGATTAATCATTTTCTGGTAAAGTTATATATTATACTCTAATGGCCAACAATGTTATATGATTTTACGGCAAGGTTATATCTTTTTCCGGTAAGGTTTTCCGATATGGTTTTATATTTATTTTAATTTTTATATGATTTTATAATAATCTCTTTAGGTTGTATATCAAAATCCAAGATTGAATTGATATTTTGAAGTTATTACGGTTTTCCGGTAAAGTTTTCGGTAAGATTTTTGTTTTCCGTTTTTGTTTGTATTTATATTAATTATTATATGATTTTCTTATAATCTCTTTAGGTTCTATATCAAAATCGAAGATAAAATGGAGATTTTCCCTATTTCATTTTTCCGGTACGCGATTCAAATATTCTGGTTATCAATTAGAATATCAATTTTACATTTGTTTACATAATTCAAATCTTCCATAATTGGTAATTTGTTTATTATGTGATATTAATATTAATATTTAATTTTCTCATTTCAGGTTATGTTCCCAACTTGATATAGCTAATTTCGTGGGTTGAAGATTTGTTGATAAGATATCTTATTTATTTTTGTTTAATATTGATGTATATTTTTGTTATTATTCATGTATTGTGAAAAATGAAAAGGTTTTGTTCTCCAATTCATTCTTTCATTCCAAAGATGTACATAGAGATTTATGATTTGTTTATAAGTTTGTGAATTGTATTTGTACATTTATTTCTCTCATTAACAATGCATTGAATTGATTTTGTAGTGATTTTAGTTTTCTTCTTTGCAAGTATAAAAAATTACAACACATTTCTTTCTATTTCAATGATTGTTTAATAAACAAGACTTTATGACTTCATATATCATGATGTAGTTTTTATTGATATATCTTTTTGGCTTCATGGATTAAGTTAGAAAGATGTTTTAAGTTGGCATTTTACGTTATTTTTTATTGTATGTTATTTTGTTTTAATAAAAACAACAATGTAATACCTTATAATGAATTCAAAATTATTTGTTCTTATAAATATTACACTATCAATTTATTATTATTATTATTATTATTATTATTGTTGTTGTTGTTATTATTATTATTGTTGATATATATATATTTATAATACAATTTTCACGCGTATGATACATGTTACTAACCATTGAAAGATATTGAAATTTTAGATCATTGTTTGAGTCTTCGTCTCCAATTCTTCCAACGTTATAAAAATACATTTTTAATATGTGACAACATTTTGTTCTAAAAGTTATTTTTAGAAACATAAAATGTATGATGATATCGGCATGAATGTTTTGTTTTAAATAAATCAAACACCAATGTTTGGTTTGCAAATTATAGTTTATAATTAATAGTGTATAAATATATCAAAATCTTATTATAAGAGTCATAAATAAAAATCATTATATAAGATAACTCAATTTACGTATTACATGATATATTTTTTATACTTTTATTATAACTTCCATCCGTGTGTAACACGGGCTTTCATTATTAAACATGTTATTATTTTAATGATATATTTAATTTGGATAATATTGTTTTTTTTAAATTTTCAGCTGGTGAAACTAAATGAGTTTTTCTCGTTAGAATATTTGAAAAAGTTGATGGTGGTTTAATATGAAAGAACATGTTTAGATCTTTTTGTTGATGTTTTTTGGTGGTTTGGTGTACACTAACTTATTGTAACTTTAAACTTTTAATATCTAGACATTGTAAATAATTAATGTTTTGATGCGAAAGTTGAAGAAGTTTTGTGTGCTTGAATTTGTTATATAAATTTATTATGTTTAGTGACATGTTATTTCACCCGCGTGTTACTCTGGTATATACCCTAGTATTTAATAATACATCACGGCACCCTACATAATCTAACCTTTTGAATTTGGTTGTAAAACACGCATGTAACTTGAGGATAGATATTATCTATATAGAGTAAAAGATAAATTTGGTGTCACAAGTGGGTACTTTTTTGTTTCTGAAAGAAGATAAATGCATTGGTGTTGGCTGAGTGGTTAAGTTGGTAAGGGAATGTGTTTGTGCCGGTTTGGAACCCTGGTTTGAGTCTTTAATGCAACAGATCATTGTTATATTTTTTTAGTTGTGTTATTTATGTTTTTTTTATATTTTGTTTTTATTTTTGTATTTTTAGTTCCGGTATCGTAACGTACATGACGGAGACTGACCAAATTTGTGTAGACTCATCGCCTCAACGCTCGGATTTTACCAAAGCTCGAGCTTTAATGACCGACGCAACCTCATGGTACACATAAGTTTTTAAATTGTTTTTTTAGTTCTGATGCCATAACGCACATAACCAAAACTGACCGCATTCGTGTCGACTTACCGCCTTAAAAGGTCAAGGGCGAGACAGAACGGTCAGCTCATGCCGAGACCGGATGCGCGGAGTCTTTTAGTTCAATACGCACCCGGTTGTCTCAATCATAACCTTCCTGTCTTTAGCTGCACAGTTTGCTGGTTCCGAACGTGGGAAAGACTCCACATAATGTTTGGGTTTTACCAACGCTCCTGAAAGGGTTAAATGTGTATAAATTTGAAGTCTTGAATTAAAAAAAGACTTATGTACTTTTAAGAGTTAATATTTGCATATTTGCATTTTATATTTTGAATCCGTATGTTCATGTCCGTTCCATATCATGTATTTCCAGAACCATCTATTAAATTCACAAAAATAAATCGTAAATAAACCGAAAAAGTTACGGTATCGTAACCCAAGCCTTTCATCGGGAACCGTTTTGTTATGTTTTTTCTTTTTATTTTTTTGGTTTGGTGTAGTTCTGGTACCGCAACGAGCATGACAGAAACTGACCGAATTTGCGCAGACTCACTGACTCAACACTCGGGACCGTCAACGCTCGGGTTTGATAAACTTCCACGTTTTATCGACTGACGTCACCCCATTGGTTCACCTCAATTTTTATATATATGATTTGTTGTTTAAGTTCTGGTACCATAACGAGTAACCGAACAATTTTTTTATTAGTACCGGTACTGTTACGAACGTAGTCAATACTATGTCTGGTTTGATCGACCGATTTTCCCGCGCAACGCACGGGTAACTTGCTAGTTCAAATTAAATTGGAAGGCTACAAGCCAAATATGACTTGTGAGTGGTGGTTGTGGAATAGGGAAATTTCCGAAAATTAGTGTTTATAAAAACAAATTTTAAGTTTTAGGTGTCATTTGCAAGAAATTTCAAAATTAGGTATTATAAATTAGTCGTGACGAGTATATTATGATAACACACGAGTAGTTTGTAGAACCAATTAAAACTTTCCACGTGACCTTAACATAACCATAACGAGCATGTTCACTAATCATTACTCGTCACGACTAAATAAGTTTCATGGCTCGTAATCAACGCCCACGAGTAATTCATAAGTCTTATAGTAACGACGACTAGTTTACCCGGTTTACATTCCATACACATGTAGTTTATTAGTAGTTAACTCGTCGCGACTAAAGGACTTATGAATTACTCACGAGCGTTGATTACGAGCCATGAAACTTATTTAGTCGTGATGAGTAAATGTTTAGTGGACGTACTCGTTACGGTTAATTTTAAGAACACGTGACAACTTTTATTTGGTTCTACAAACTACTTATCATGACTAGTTTATTATACCTATTTATGAAATTTCTTGTAAAAGACACATAAAACTTGAAATTTGTTTACATCAACACTTTCCCTGTGGAATGTCACCGTAAAGGTCTTCTTTCACTTTTTCTGAACAGTAAGTCTTCCTTCACTTTATGTCCTATAATTCGCATTATATACTATATTAATTTACAACTTCTGTACAAGTCCTTTTTGCATAGTGAAGAGGTATGTACCCGCCTCAACACCGAGCAAGGCGGGTCAACCCACAAGATAAAGACATTATGAAGACACAAAGCCAAAACCTATGCGCATGGCGCATACAAAACATCCTCAGGCATCATATGCCCAGGCACACATATGCTCGCGCATCACGTATGCGCGCGGCGCATCAGCGCGCGGCGCATATCACATGCTCGTGCATATCACATCTGCCCAGACACACATGCTCGCGCATCACATATGCGCGCAGCGCATCAGCGCGCGTCGCATATCACATGCTCATGCATATCACATCTGCGCATGAAATATCTGCGCGTGAGAATAAAGAGAAGACCTCGCGCATCCTCAGGATGGGCGCATATCACACGTGCGCATAATCAACCTCGTCCTTATCCCAATCAGGATTAGGGCAACCTTGATTGTGCACGTCAGACAACCTTCCAGAAGGCATCTTTTTAAGGAGAAAGAATATGCTGATGTTGATAGCTGCCAAATGAAAGGTCGACAACTCAGCATGACACATGTGTTACCACGTGATTACAACCAACGAGAAAGCGCCAGGTGTCCCAGAGGACACGTGGCGCAGTGCGATTGGAGGAAGCCAACGAGGTTGAGCCCAACCGGTGGTAACCCTAGCACTATAAATACAGCATCAACTCCACTTTGATGGGACATTCATACTCAATCATTGACAGTTACAAGCAGTGATCACACATTCAATCATATTGAATCACATTCATTCACAGTCAGTTACATACAATCACACAGTCTCACAACCAAAGGGTATTGAGCAATTAAGCAAATACTCTTGAGATTCTCTGACACATTATTATCTTCTCCACAAATATACTGATTCTCACGCCGGAGGGTTACCCCAAAGAGGACCCCTCTGTCCCTTTCTGAGGGGTAAGTAACGGCGCTGTTCATTTTGTAGGTGGAAGAACACTGATCCAGAAGAACCGTCGGTGAAATAGTATAATCACACCCGAGGAAAGTAGATCTGCTACCAGTGAGTAGATCCACGTTTCTTCATTGGCGCCATCCACTGTTCCAAACGGCAATCAGATCTCATCAGATCTATATAAAAAAAAAAAAAAAAAATCAATCACCATGGTTTCTGGAGTTCGTAACGTTGATCAAGCTCTGGAGGATATTGAACGTGAGGGTGTTAACGACGGACAGCAGGTTCTGAGGGTTCTGCGTGATTCTACGCGTACCACCAGCAACCGTCCCTTCGTCACAACCCCTCACGGCCAGACTGAAACTCCTCCAGACGATCTCAAGTTACAAAATATGGCCGGCGCGAAGCTGAAAGGACCAATGGGTCCAGAAGATGAAGCAAATGATCCGAATGAATGGCTCATAAACGAGCAGCGGCGTCTGATTGAAAAGTACAACGAAATGGTCAAGCAGAAGAAGCTAGCCGACCAAACACAAAGGCAAGCTTTTGATAAGCAGACTACAAAGAGGCCGCGCGCGCCGGAAGAAGGACATTCTGTTCACACTGCACACACTGAGTTCAGTGATGAAGAAGTGCATAGCATGAGGAAGACACGGGATACTCATGCAGGAGGCTCACAGCTCCGCGCGCCTGTGAACAAGGCGCCTGGAGCCAGAGCAGATCTGGATCTGCACATGCCGTACAGCCCACCGGTCAGAGGGCAAGTAGACGTAACCACGCCCTACAGACCAGCCATCCTGGTAAAACACTCAAAGTTTACTGCGCGCATCGCGCAGGCTCCCATCCAGCACAAGACAAAGATGCCAAGTGGTCTGGGCAAATATGACGGCACAACAGATCCAGATGACTTTTTGCAAGGTTTCTATAACACGGGAAACCTAGAGAGCTGGACGATGCCAACATGGTGTCATATGTTTGCTCGCTGCCTCACGGGCGCAGCGCGGGTATGGTTCGAGAGCTTGCCGACAGGGCAGATTGATGGGTTCGAGGAACTATTAGAAAAGTTCCAAGCCCACTTCGTACAGCAGCGCAGGCACACGCGCGATCCTGATGACATCATGCACTGCATACGCAGGAATGATGAAACGATTGAAGATTACATCACTCGTTTCAATCAGGAATCCCTGGCAATCGGGGGTATAACTGAGCAGCTCCTGCGCGTGGCCTTTATACAAGGCGCGCGCAGTGATCAACTCCGCCGGGCTCTCGTAAGCAAAGATGGTATGCCCACCACGTGGGCCAAGTTATTGGAGGCATCGCGAGTTTTCGCGAGAAATGAGAAACAGATTGCCCAAGATAGGGCAAGAGAAAGAGCGCATCAGGCAGAATCACCGCGCAGCAAAGAGAAGAGGGCCAAACAGAACTCTGTATGGTCCAGGTTGCAGCCAACAAGTTTTTCTTCCGCGGAAAAACAAGCGCAACCAACCTCACCACAGCCCCAAAAAGAAGTTCGTAATCGCGGGGAGGGTGACAAGAAGGAGGGCGGCAGAGATCCTAGCAGACCTCTGCCAAGAATATGGACGCCCCTCACTAAAACACCTTCACAGGTGTTAAGTACTGAGAATGTCCAATTCAAGCCCCCCAAGCAACTACACTACAAGGGACCGCAAAACAGTGGCAAATATTGTGAATTTCACAGGTCCCCGGGCCACAACACCGACGCATGCCATCATTTAAAGGATGCGATCGAGAAGGATGTAAAGTCAGGCAGGCTGGCTCATTTGGTAAAAAACCAAAGAATAGAAGATGAGCAACCGGAAGGAGCCTCTGCCAGCAAGAAATACAAAAGAATCTGTGTGGCTGAGGGGGGACGACAAGGGCAGACGTCAAAAAAGAGAAGCGCGCAAATCCACGGAGATTGGCGCGAGCAGCAAGTCATCTTCCCAAGAATCAGGGGAGGCCCTTCAATAAGCAGTCCTCTCGTCATCACCACACACATTGCTCATTACGAAGTGTCAAAGGTCCTGGTGGACACTGGAAGCGAATCTGACATTATGTATGAGCAGTGTTTCAGAAAGTTAGACCCGGCAGACCAAGCGCGGCTCGAAATTGTGAACGCACCAATCTGTGGTGTCTCAAATGAAATCATACATCCCCTAGGCCAGATTCAGTTTGAACTAACTATGGGGGATGATGAGCACAAGCGAGCCGAAGTTGTCAACTTCTTGGTCTTGCCCACCACGTCATGCCACAATATGATCCTGGGTAGGGGAACGATTGCTCAATTTAATGCTGTACCGTCGCCAGCGCACGGCGCATTGGGGTTCTCTACACCAACAGGCGTAACATTTGTTTACCGCGATCATTTGTGCGCAGTGACAAGCACGCCGCGGGAAGGGAGAATGAAACTTCCAATGGCTGACAATGCGCCAGAGAAGTGGATTTTAAACCCAAAATTCCCAGAGCAAACGGTCACAATTGGCGCTACCATTTCAGACGAAACGAGATTGAGAATGAAAAAGTTGCTCACAAAATACACGTCGGTTTTCGCGTGGCAACACTCCGATATGACAGGGGTCCCGCGAGACTTGGCGCAACATTCTCTTAACACGTTCAAGTCGGTGGAGCCAATTGCTCAGAAAAAGAGAATCATGGGGGATGAAAAGGCGAAGGCCATGAATGAGCAAGTGGAGGACCTGTTGCGCGCAAACATCATCCGCCCGATCCGATACCAGACATGGGTAGCCAATCCTGTGATGGTAAAGAAAAGCAACGGGTCATGGAGAATGTGTATTGACTTTAAGGACCTCAACAAAGCATGTCCGAAAGACTGTTACCCCCTCCCAAACATCGACGCAAAGGTGGACTCCGTTGCGCCATTCAAGCTCAAATGTTTCCTGGATGCCTACAAAGGCTATCACCAGATTCAAATGGCACCACAGGATGAAGACAAGACTGCCTTTAGAACCGACAAGGGTGTTTTTTGTTACACAAAAATGCCCTTTGGTTTAAAGAATGCGGGCGCAACCTATCAGAGACTTATGGATTCGGTTTTCAGTGAACAAATCGGAAGAAATCTATAAGTCTACGTTGATGATTTGGTGATCAAGAGCAGGGAGGAGAGACAAATGCTCAAAGACATCGAGGAAACTCTTCAGCGCCTAACGGAGGTTAACATGAAGCTCAACCCGAGCAAATGTACTTTCGGCGCAGAAGAGGGGAAATTTCTTGGTGTAATGGTCACTAAGGATGGTTTCAAGGTGAACCCTGAAAAGGTGGAAGCCATCCTTGACATGCCTTCACCATCCACCATGAAAGAGGTTCAGAAGCTGAATGGTAGATTGGTGTCAATCAACAGGTTCCTAGCGAACCACGCCAGCAAATCTACTCCATTCGTTAACACCTTGAGGAACTGTTTGAAGAAGAGCCAATTCAAGTGGACGCCTGAGGCTGAGCAAGCTTTCACTGAGATAAAAGAATGTCTCATAAAGTTGCCAGCGCTCACAGCTCCACTTCCTGGCGAAACCCTTACATTGTACCTGTCAGCTGGAGACCGCGCGATCGGCGCAGTATTATTGGTGGATCGCAAGGGGATCCAAACGCCAATATACTATGTGAGTCGGGTGCTCACAGACCCTGAGACGCGCTATTCCATCATGGAAAAGTTAGTTTTGTCACTAACACACGCGTCGCGCAAGCTCCATAGATACTTCAATGGTCATCCTATTGAAGTTCTGACTGGTTACAACATCCAGCAAGTCTTGCGACGCCCCGCGCTCTCCGGAAGGCTGACAAAGTGGGCGCTGGAATTAGGTGAACACACGATCACTTATAAGCCCCGTCCAGCGATAAAGGGTCAAGTTTTGGCGGATTTCATCACGGAAATCCCAGAGGGAAAGATTGAAGAAGCTCAGCGCGAGGTAGACCCTCCGCGAGCAAATGATGAAGAAGATGTTTGGAGGCTATTCACTGATGGAGCCTCCAACAGCGAAGGGTCCGGCGCAGGCCTCAAACTGGTGGACCCTGATAATCATGAATATACTTATGCTATTAGGTTGGACTTCAAGAGTACCAACAATGAGGCTGAGTATGAAGCCCTGCTGGCTGGTCTGCGCATTGCGCGCAAGTTTGGAGTTAAAAGGCTAGAGGCCCATGTTGATTCTTACTTGGTAGCTGCTCAGGTCAACGGCCTATATGACGCCAAGGAGAACACAATGCCTCTATATCTAGAGCAGGCAAAAAAGTTCGTTGAGCAGTTTGACTTCTTCAGAATCATACACATCTCGCGCAGCGAAAACAAGTCCGCTGACGCGTTGAGTAAGATGGCATCAACTAATTTTGATCACTTTGGCAAAGATGTCAGGGTGGAAGTGATGAGCAACCCGTCAGTACAAACGCAATCGGTCCTTGTAATTCATACAACCCCTTCATCCTGGATAACTCCAATAATGGAATTCCTGAAGGAGGGGACGTTACCGGATGATCGCGCACAGGCGAGAAAGATAAGACACAAGGCGCAGAACTATGAACTACTTGATGGTACATTATATCGGCGCTCTTATCTTGGACCGCTCATGAAATGCCTGGATGCTGAAGAAGCAAGCTATGTGATTAGGGAGATTCATGAAGGAATCTGTGGAATACACGCTGGTCCGCGCATGGTGGTTGCCAAGGCAATGAGTTCAGGCTATTATTGGCCAGGCATGTACTTGGATGCGCTAAAAGAAATCCAAAAATGCAAGGCATGTCAGAGCTACGCGCCAAACACCATGCGTCCAAAGAACAACTTGATTCCAGTGACCTCCGCATGGCCTTTCCACAAATGGGCCATTGATATTGTGGGGCCCCTGCCGCAAGCGCAAGGGCGGGTGAAATTTTTGGTAGTGGCGATAGACTATTTCACAAAATGGGTTGAGGCCAAGCCACTAGCAAAAATCACAGCTGAGGCGATGAAGCAATTTATCTGGAGCCACATCATTTGCCGTTTTGGCCTTCCTATGGAAATTGTGAGCGACAATGGCAAACAATTCACTGACAAGAAGATATCAAGCTGGCTCAAAGAATTGCACATCAACCAAATCTTCACGTCCGTCTACCACCCTCAGGGGAATGGCCAAGTGGAGCGCGCGAATCAAAGTTTGCTAAACCGGCTGAAGAAAAGGTTGGAGGGAGAATCCCATTCTTGGGTCGAAGAGTTACCTAATGTCCTGTGGGCGCACAGGACATTAAGCAAAACTAGCAATGGCGAATCCCCGTTCAGCCTAACCTATGGGACAGAGGCTATGATCCCAGCAGAAATTGGATGCCCATCCCATAGGGTACTCATGATGAGCAAAACTGATAACGAGCGCGAAAGAAGATTGGACCTTAACTTGCTTGAAGGGCGCAGAGAAGCGGCTATCATTAATGAAGCCAGATACAAGAAAAAGCTGGAAAAATATTATAATCAGCGCGTTAAAGAGTGCCACTTCAAGAAAAATGATTTTGTCCTTCGAAACAATGAAGCTAGTCGCGCAATACCCCCAGGAAAAATGTCCCCCAATTGGGAGGGACCTTATAAAATTTCAGAAGATTTGGGGAAAGGCGCGTACACTTTAAAAGATTTGAATGGAAAAAAGATACCGCGCGCGTGGAACGCGGCACAACTTAGAAAATGCTTCATGTAAAAAGTTCAAATATGTAATCAAGGCTTTTAAGCCATCATGAATGATGATTCGCGCTATCTTTCAATATTTGTCGCGCTATCTTTCAATATTTGTTCTATTACCTTTGCATACATGTTTCACACTTCCTTTATTAATTTGGAACAATATGACAACACTATATTGACTTCAAAGCAAAATAAAGCGAAGTAAAACATACATGCGCGAGCCTTAGCTCAAACGCGTTAACGAGTCTTAACTCCAAAACGCCAGAGCCTTAGCCCAAACTTACGAGCCTTAGCTCAAACACGTTAATGAGTCTTAACTCTAAAAACGTCAGGGCCTTAGCCCAAAACAAAGAGCCTTAGCTCAAAACACTCACAAACATCCATCTTACATCCCGCGCAGCCTGATCATAAAAATCCTTAAACACAACTAAGGCAAAGTACATGCCATATCATGTTAAGGTCTCAGGTCGAGGTCGCGCGCGGAATCATAGTGGATATCTGAGTAACACACGCTGACATGTAATGGCTAAACTCATACTTCCATATAAATACCGCGCGACAACGACGCGCAAAAAAGAAATAATGAAAAGTTAGCGCGCATGTCAGCATGAGCAAGATACTGCGAAACCACAAACAAAATAGAACAGAGGTTAAGTGAATAATTTCCTTACAACCTTGTTCTTATTTTAACGTGCAAGCATATCTCATATCTACAAGCAAACATGAAGAGATGAATGGAAATGCGCAAGATGTGAAAAAGAGAAAACAAGTTTCATTCCATTGGATTGAAATTTACAAGTATGATGAGTTACAAATTACAAGTATAAAAAATTAAATATGTAAAATTTGATGAAGGGCTTCTCAAGTCTCCACGTCGACGTCAGCCACTTCATCACCTTCATCATCCCCCGCAACATCTGACGCGGCCTGCTCTTCATCTCCGAACTGACCGTAGTCAAGTTCTTCCTCCTCATTGGAGTCTTCTATCACGACGGTGGCAGGAGCAGATTTATTCGCAGCGCCAGAGCCGCTGGCAGGGGCAACATCCCCCGCGCCACCATCATCGCCACCAGCCCTCTCGCATTCATCGAGCAACTTCTTTAGCGCGCCGAGGTCGGGCTGGTCAGCAAGCGCAGCTATCTGCAAAATCATTAGAAAAATATTGAGTACAAAACACTTGGAAAAATTAGTCAAGTAAAACTCATTAAGGTCAATGTACCTGCATAAGGATGGGGATGGGAGTATTCATATACTTTTCCCCCACCGCAGCCATGTCCGCGCAGGCCGCGTCGCTCTTGTAAGGGTACTCGGATGGGTTCTTCTTCAACATGCCATAGTCATACCCATCCGTAAACCCTTCAGCTCGGCCCACCAAGCGCGCGGCGGCAATGCAGTCCATCACAAGGGCCTGAAACTCGGCGGAATATTTCATCGCCAAAGCGCAGCGAGTTATGCCCTGTGACACCAGCCATTGGCGATCCTGCGCTAGGCCAGCAACAGACGTCTCGAGGACAGGAACCTGGGAGTTTAATAACTCAACAGTTTCCTTAGTCTTTTGTAGCTCCTCCTTATCAGACGCTGCTGCCGCCAAGATTTTTTCTTTCTCCGCCTGCGCAGCACCAAGTGCTTCCTGGCTGGACGCCGCCGTCGCCAAGGCCTCATCTCTATCGGCCTGCGCGGCCGCCAACTCCCTCTTCAGGCGCGCAACCTCGCTCTCCAGTGATGATTTTTCAGTGATACTCTGGACGATAGCTTGGTCACGCGCCTCAGCCTGCTGTTCCAAGACACGCACTCTACGCGCGTACTTGGCAACTTCGGCCTCCGCCAACTGCTGCTTCTCCCATGCAGCTTGGAGCTCATGCCCGCGCTTAATATAGGCGGTGTTGGCACTTGCTCTATTTTCGCTGAGCTCCGCCTGGAGTTTCTCAGCTCGTGCGCGAGCATCAGAAAGGTTCCAGGCAGCCACCTTAGCCTCTTGCTGGGCTGCCACAAGAGCATCGCGTACTTTAATATAATCGCGATGAAGCTCTTGGGAGGCAGCAAAGAAAGCTGACCCAGCGAAAATGTGATCGTTGAGCAAGTCAGCACGAGTGCGCTCCTCCTGATACCTCCTTTCAGTAGGAGGCACGGCATGAGCCCAGAAGTCCTCGCATACGCCCATGGATTGGAAGGAACTTTCTTCATTAATATTCCATCTCGGGCGATAAACGTGGTCACCTTCCTACAAAACACAAGAAATGTTCTAAGTCATAAAACATACTTATATGGAGGTACGCGCAGCGGAGCAACAAATTAAAACATACCTGCGGGGATGAAGCAGAAAAGTCAGCGCCAGCCCCACCAGAAGTATGCGCTGCGAAGACTTGTGGCATCGCAGGGCTGGCGCGGTCTCCCAAGGAGCCCTCAGCTTGAGCCCCCTCATCCTCCTCATCTTCTTGAATAGGCCTTTTCTCCTGCGACCTGGGGGGCTCCAAACCAGCCTCGCGGAGAGGGCTGCGCGCAGGAGGAGGCGAGGGAGGTCTCGACGCCGCCAGTTCGGCGCGCAATACGGCTTCCTGCTCTTTGGTAACCCCAATAAGGGGAGAATCAGCACTAGCAGGAGCAGGACCAGAACCAGCGGCGCCGCCAACGGCGCCAGGAGTGTCGCCAGCAACTTGTACGCCAGCTACAACTCCTATGAACAAATCAACAAGGAAAAATGGTTTATGACTGAATCCAAAAGAAAAATAAAGAAGACAAGTGTGCAAAACATACCTTGACGCAATTCTGTTCGCGCGGCGAACATCGCCATAAAATTCATTCTACCCTTTTCAGAGGGTAGAACAGGGGACTCCGAAGCACCCCCCGGCGCAGCCTCAGCACCTTGTGGCGCCTGTGGCTCATCTGCAACCGTCGCCGGTTCTGCAAACAGTCAAGGAGGAAAGGTTTAATAACAATTCAGCCAGATGAAGATAAGTAAAGTATACCTGTTGCAGGCGCGGCACTGCTTCTCTCTTCAGCCGCGCGAAAGGAGGAGGCAACGCCACCATACCTCAAGTGGACAGGAGGTCTGCCCACTCTCACAGGCAGGGAAGCTAAAGAAACCTTTGTGGTAAACACCTGGGTTTCCTTAGGTTCCTTCGTTTGAGCATGGGGATGAGCGACAGGGGTGTCATCTTTCTTCTGTTTCTTACTGGCCCCTGCGCCAGATTTCCCCTTAGCTTTGCGCTTTAGTAGGGGCGCCTCCTCTTCTTCCTCCTCCTCCTCTTCCGCGAGCTCTAGCTCGTAGTTTTCAAGCGCATCTACAAAAACAACCAACAGAACTGTTAATAAACTTGGGTATTCTAAAGGAATGAGCATAAGTGCGAAGGCTTACCAGGCGAAATAAATAAACCAATGAAATAAACTTACACAACCCGTCGACTTGGATAACGGGCTCAAGCGCGCTATCGGCCCAAAGCTTACTCATGCCGACCCCAACCAGCGCCTCCTCGCAAATTTTCTTCGCGGGGGATGGTTCGGCGGTCAGTTTCTTAACCCAGGCGCCAGTTGGGTTCTTGAGGACACCCTCATCCGCAGGCGCAGAAGAGATAGAGCGCATGGTCATACGGATGGGGATCACACCAGCCCTTATGTAAAAGAACCTCTCAGACCAGTCATGAAGGCTCTTGAATGAAACAGTGGAGCACTTCACCTTCTGACTGCGAGGAATGAAAGAGATCCAATTGTCTTGGATCTTGGGCTTGTAAAAATATTGAAAGCGCCGAGGAGTGGGTTCCTCGCGCTGGGATTTGCACATGAACTCAAAGTGAGTCACGCGCACGAGTCCAAACGGATGGACTTGGGATATATGAATCCCATAGAACTTCAGCAGTGCACCCACAAACCTTGTCATCGGGAGACGAAGGTTGCAGTGGGTGAAAAAGTGGCTATATAGGGAAATATAGCCGGCAGGCGGGTCCGCCGCCGTTTGCCCGGACCTAGGCAACATGCAGCCAAACAGGGTGGGAAAGCCCTGAGAGGCGATGAGGTTGTCGAGATCGGCCTGCTTCAATTTGCAGAGGATTTCATTCCACCTTTTGGTGGCCTTGGTCCTCCCTACTTCCTCCGATGTGGTCTCAACAACCCTCTTCCCTTCCCCTTTTGCTTCAATGTCGACATCACCACAGATTTCACACGGCGTCTTCGAGAGGCAACAGAGGTGATTGAGGGGCTAGACGAGTCTGAACTATCAGACATACAACTGCAGCAGCAGATAATCGAGAAATCGAAAAGATGAAAACACTCAATTCAGAATATGAAAGGCAGAAACTCGAAAATTATCAACAATGAAGATGAAGATAAAAAATTTCCTAAGGGCCTCCTTTTATAGGCCCAGGAGAGAGAAATGTGGCAGCTGATCGGATTTCACGCGCCCCCACTCGCGGGTGCAAGCCAACGAGGGCGCGACACGTGTCCCTAACACTGTTGAGGGGACATAAAATTGTAACCGACCTGCCACGAAGCAGAGACGCGCCCCCACTCGCAGGTGCTAACCAATGCGAGCGCGACACGTGTTCAAGACAGCTGTGTGAGGGGACGTGAAAGGTAACTGTAGCACCTCGAGCACACGAAACGTCTGACATGTTTACGGCGCACGTCACCACCAACTAACCACGTGTTCGACCCGTCGTTTTCAACCCTTCGTTTTTCAACCAAATGGATAGAACTTCGCGCAACGATGGAAGCAACCAGGAAAACGACAAAACCCCGTTTAAAGACAAAAATCAGTAAGTCTAATATCCATCTTACCGCGCTCGCGCGAGATAAGACACACATTAGACTGGGGGGGCTTGAAGAGGTATGTACCCGCCTCAACACCGAGCAAGGCGGGTCAACCCACAAGATAAAGACATTATGAAGACACAAAGCCAAAACCTATGCGCATGGCGCATACAAAACATCCTCAGGCATCATATGCCCAGGCACACATATGCTCGCGCATCACGTATGCGCGCGGCGCATCAGCGCGCGGCGCATATCACATCTGCCCAGACACACATGCTCGCGCATCACATATGCGCGCAGCGCATCAGCGCGCGTCGCATATCACATGCTCATGCATATCACATGCTCATGCATATCACATCTGCGCATGAAATATCTGCGCGTGAGAATAAAGAGAAGACCTCGCGCATCCTCAGGATGGGCGCATATCACACGTGCGCATAATCAACCTCGTCCTTATCCCAATCAGGATTAGGGCAACCTTGATTGTGCACGTCAGACAACCTTCCAGAAGACATCTTTTTAAGGAGAAAGAATATGCTGATGTTGATAGCTGCCAAATGAAAGGTCGACAACTCAGCATGACACATGTGTTACCACGTGATTACAACCAACGAGAAAGCGCCAGGTGTCCCAGAGGACACGTGGCGCAGTGCGATTGGAGGAAGCCAACGAGGTTGAGCCCAACCGGTGGTAACCCTAGCACTATAAATACAGCATCAACTCCACTTTGATGGGACATTCATACTCAATCATTGACAGTTACAAGCAGTGATCACACATTCAATCATATTGAATCACATTCATTCACAGTCAGTTACATACAATCACACAGTCTCACAACCAAAGGGTATTGAGCAATTAAGCAAATACTCTTGAGATTCTCTGACACATTATTATCTTCTCCACAAATATACTGATTCTCACGCCGGAGGGTTACCCCAAAGAGGACCCCTCTGTCCCTTTCTGAGGGGTAAGTAACGGCGCTGTTCATTTTGTAGGTGGAAGAACACTGATCCAGAAGAACCGTCGGTGAAATAGTATAATCACACCCGAGGAAAGTAGATCTGCTACCAGTGAGTAGATCCACGTTTCTTCACATAGTTGAGTTGTTAGGATTGTAAACCATTGTTTTAGAGTTGTTTGTTTGGTTCACTTGGTTGTACCACTATCAGTATGCTCTACGTGTTCCACGTATTGTGTTCTCTTTGCAAACACACCACCGGCTCTTCAAACCTTTGATTTTTCTCCACCTTTGTTGTGTGATGTTTGTTCCGGTGACGATCTACCTTCAAGATTTCTGTTGTTGTCAGGTTTGGATCCGGTGACAACTTACCATCGATTTCTTATGTTTCGAAACCCTAGGCGACTGTGGTCGGGTTATGTCTCTCCGGTTGCCAATGCCGACAGAGACTTTGAGTAGTTGCTGGAATCGAAAACAATTAATGGTTGTAAGGTCTTTCATACTTCCTGAACAAAAAATAGCATGATTGTGGAATGATACACATATGAATTTCATCTTACTTTCATATTTATGGTGATTCTGATGTGATCTTACTTTTTCTATGATTATTCTGAACTACACTAAATTAGTAATGATCCATTAGCAAGACCGATCAACAACTATCTTAGAAGTATTCAATTATTGAATTATATAGTTTGTTTAAAGTGTTGTTAGCAAAAAAAAAAGTACATGAATTAACACAATAAGTGATGGTTGTTCAGATTGTGTTGCCTCTCAGTTATCAACATGTTGCTATTACTTTCATCATTGTGTCTTTATCTTTGAATGTTCTATATATCATCTAATTCAATACTTTATGTTTATTGGATATTGTTTTACTATAGCGTACTATGAAGGCTATGATGATCAGTTTAATCTAAGGGTACATCGATGATCACATTCGTATAATGGCGAGGCTAGATCTGGACGGTATGGTGATGAACTATGCAACCATGATTTTGTAGCCATTTCGAGCTCCAATTTATAGATTTGAGCCTCTACGATTGTGAAGAGGTAGGTCCCAGCAGAGCCCAGTTGGTCCCGCAAGACTCACCTTGAACAGGGACGTCTGCGCAAAGGCCATCTGCTCCCGCAGGACCCACCATGCTCAGAGAACCTTACGCGCAGTACGCAAGCTGTACACGCAGGGAAAGCCTCCCAATGGTGAAGTACCCCGCCTGTTCCCGCAGTTGCGGATACAAGCCATCAGGGAAGGCTACCCGCAGACAGCAGGGCTACACGCACAAGACAATAGCTACTTCAGTAGTCACATGAAGGAATGAGCAAGGCGGGAACAATCCCACCAAAATGAGCCAGTCCGTATGATTCTGAAAGATCTTTTGTACTATACCTACCAAGGTATGGATAGGACAGACAATCTGACCAGAACAGCCCATGAGCCAATCACAGGGTGACAGCTCACCGACAACAGTACGAGGAGGAGCACCCTCTAGTACTGTTTGTCACTATTAGCCGCTGCCTACTCACCAACTCTTACTGTGGGGCGTGCGCAGCCTACAGTTGGTGGAATAGTGTTACTGTTGGCCGTAACCTATTCACCAACCAGCATGGGCTGCGTATAATCCACAGTAGGTGGGACGTGCATAATCTACAGTTGGTGGAACAGTGCAGCCGACTTTGTTACTGTTGGCCGTAACCTATCCACCAACCAGTATGGCCTGTGCATAGTCCACTGTTGGCAGAACAGGAATACTATTCAGCCGGCTGTACCTTCTAGGAAACCTACCTTCGGCTATAAATACTCCAACATCTTGGAATGGTAAGATCATCTGCTATCCTGTTATCTAGCAATCTCTTAATATACACTTATATTCAGAGCAATCTAGTCTGATTCTCACGCCGGAGGGTGGTCACAAGGAGGAACCCCCCCCCCCTTCTCAGTGACGAGCTTACGGTGTTTGTTTTGCAGGTCCCCTGAAGAACAACCGTCTCTGTTGGACCTCATTCTCGTGGGAAACATTACTTAAACCCCAGATTATCTATAATCTGCACCGGGTCACTTAGTGTTTCTTCATTGGCGCCATCCGTGCATAAAAGCTAGAACTAATTTAGTTTTTTCAAATTTTCTGAAGAAATGGTTAACGTTACTCCGGTCCAAAGGCCAGTAACCGACCAAGAAACCCCGATAACAACCCCAGCAACTGGGGGGAACACCGGCGGTTATACAATCCTTACGAACACTACCCCGACTACCCAAGCCGGGGCAAGTGTAGTAAATATTCCACTGGGGTTCACCGATACCCAGCTGGAAAAACGAACGAGGGTCCCTCGCCAAACACTAGATCAAGTGAAGGCGTGGGCCGAAGCACGTCAGAAAGAGTTCCAAGCTGAATTGGACGAACGCTTGCGTTCAGTTCAACAGGCTGACGAATTCGGCAGTACTCGCCAACACCTCATTATGAACAGCGAGGGCGAGTACTCAGACGACGAGAGGGAGGAGTCCGATACCGACGCAAACCCTCGCCATAAGGCGAAAGGGAAGCGTAAGGAAACGGACTCCCAGCCAAAAAGGAATTTTGGGGAAGCCTTTAAACCAACAAATGCGGAGAGAAACCCGCGTGACTTCTCCAAAACCTTTAGACCAACTGCTACGAATGCAGGAAAGTCAAAATTTGCAAGGGACATTGCGGAAGCAATCGCCCCGAGAAGTGCCAAACAAATGTCCAACATTGGCACTTATGATGGTCTATCCGACCCAGACGACCATTTGAACAGGTTCATTGCGGGGGCTACCGTCAGTAACTGGACGGAACCCACGTGGTGTTACATGTTCCAGATGACTCTGGTCGGAGCAGCCAGGGCATGGTTCGATCGTTTACCGGTCCACCACATATATGACTGGGCGGACTTTCAGAACAAGTTCAGCCAGCACTTCAGCCAGCAGAGGAAGTATACTGAAGAGCAGTGGACGATCCTCAACTGCGTTAGAGAGGAGGATGAATCTTTACTAGACTTCATCACCCGCTTCAACTCCAAGAAGCTGAGTCTGGGCAACATAAGTGAAGATCTTGTTCGTGCCGCTTTCATCCAGGGCGCCGAGTACCCAGAGCTTATCCGCACATTGACGGGTAAGGACGGCATGCCATCCACATGGGATGCCATCATGACGGCAGCCAAGCGCTTTGCCGAGACGGAGAAGCAGCTGGGAAGAGATCTTCCCCAGAGTACGCACCTCTACACGCAGAGGACAAGGGAGAACAACGTTAGGACCGCCCGACAGAACAAAAAGAGGCGGCTAGGTATTTGGCAGTCAAGGGTAAACTTTGACACCTCATCCAGCTCTCGCCCTCTTGTTGGCGGAAGGGACAACACACACCCTTCAAACCGAAAACACCGGTGGACGCCACTCACCAAGAGCGTCACGGAGATATTTTCCACGGAAAAATTGCCATGGCCAAAAGCCCCATTGATCCGGCAGAAACCTAATGCGGATCAAAGCAAATCCTGTGATTTCCACGGGACAAAGGGTCATGGTACTGAAGAGTGCACATCCTTGAAGGATATTGTTGAGACATTTGTCAAGGATGGAAGACTTGCACATCTCGTGGCATCAATCAAGAAGGGAGGACGGAACGACAACCGGTACCGGGGCAACGGACGAAAGCCCGTTGACATCAGCATCAACATGGTTCATGGCAACATCAGAGGAAGAAAAAGGCGAACGCCAGAACCATGCGCATGGAAGGAAGCTGAGGTGCGCTTCCCGCGAGTGCCACAAGCACCTCCCTGGGTATCCTATCTTTCCCCGTCACTCTTACAGATGGAAAACACTCCCGCACAGAGGATGTAGACTTTGTCGTGATGAGGAAGCCACACCACACGTACGACATTCTCTTCGTGAGAGACGGGATGGCAAGATTCAACGCCGTGGTATCCTCAGTCCACGGCATGATGGGATGGCCAACAGCTGAGGGTGTAGCGATGATCACCGGCATTCCCCAGGTATGCATCGCATCTGTCTCATCTAAACCCAAACCGAAAATGGCTAAACCAACCATCACCGAACCGGAAAAATGGGCCTTCAATGGCAAATACCCCGACCAGGCCGTTACCATTGGACCAACAATCGTTGATCCCACCCGCACCTTACTCAAACGCTTACTGCAGAAAAACGCTGACATCTTTGCGTGGGCACCAGCTGACATGACTGGTGTACCCCGAAGTAAGGCGGAGCATAAGCTCAAGTGCGATCCGGCTGTTACGCCAGTCGTACAAAAGCGCAGAGTAATGGGGCCTGAACAAACTAACGCGTGTAGAACCCAAGTCAAGGAACTCCTTGACGCAGGCATCGTACGCGTTAGTAGATATCAAACATGGGTTGCAAATCCCGTAATGGTACCGAAGAATGACAAACAATGGCGCATGTGCATAGATTTCAAAGATTTGAACAAAGCATGCCCCAAAGATTGTTATCCGTTACCAGAAATTGATCTTAAGGTGGATTCGTTGGCACCATTTCGCCTTAAATGCTTCTTGGATGCGTATAAGGGGTACCATCAAATCCACATGACCGTAGATGACCAGGACAAAACCGCATTTCGGACGCCCGATGGTACATTTTGTTATAAAATGATGCCATTCGGACTTAAGAATGCAGGGTCCACGTACCAACGACTGATGGACAAAGAGTTTCATGCCCAAATCGGGAGAAACTTGGAAGTCTATATGGATGATTTGGTCATCAAAAGCCCCGAGCCAGAAGCGATGTTGAAAGACATTGAAGAAACTTTCAACACGCTCAGAAAGATAAACATGAAGCTCAACCCGAGCAAGTGTTCATTTGGGATGGAAGAAGGGAAGTTCTTGGGAGTCATTGTTACTAAAGATGGCTTCAGAGCGAACCCTGAAAAGGTCGAAGCCATTATTAAAATGGAATTACCTACCACCATCAAACAGGCTCAGACACTGAATGGACGACTAGTCGCACTTAATCGCTTTTTGGCAAACCATGCGGATAAGTCGTTTCCTTTCGTGTCAACATTGAGAAACTGCTTAAAGAAAACGCACTTCCGCTGGACACCAGAAGCGGAAGCAGCTTTTCAGGAGATTCGGTCACGCCTGATCGAACTCCCAACACTTACAGCACCACAAGCGGGAGAGGAGTTAATCCTATACCTTTCCGCAACAGATAGAGCAACCGGGGCAGTCCTGCTAATAGAACGAAAAGGCATCCAGATGCCAATCTATTATGTTAGCCGTGTACTAACAGACGTAGAAACCCGGTACTCTACCCTCGAAAAATTAGTCTTAGCACTTATACACGCTTCACGCAGGTTAAGACGATATTTCCAGGGCCACCCAATCACCATTCTCACCAACCTCAAACTCTCAAACGTTCTAGGCAAACCCGAATTATCGGGACGTCTAGCCAAATGGGCAATTGAATTGGGAGAATATGCAATTAAGTACAAGCCAAGACCAGCCATAAAAGGCCAGGTCCTGGCCGATTTTATTGCAGAAGTCCCCGCTTCGCGGGAGAAAGAGTGCCAGGAGGAGGCTCAACCCTCCCCAGCACAGGACATCAATGATGTCTGGCGACTCTACACTGATGGAGCAGCCAGTAACGAGGGTTCATGCGCAGGGTTAAAATTAACCAGCCCAGCAGGCCAAGAATATACTTACGCTATTCGTTTGGATTTTCCAAGTACGAATAACGAAGCCGAATATGAAGCATTCTTGGCCGGATTGAGAATTGCGCGTAAGATGGGAGTGAAAAACTTGGAAGCCCACGTGGATTCCATGCTGGTGGCCAACCAAATAAATGGGACGTACACGGCTGTGAACGACACAATGGCCCTGTACCTCGCCCAGGCAAAAACCCTTATGCGTGATTTTAATGATTGTAAAGTCATACACGTCAAGCGCAGCAAAAACAAATCTGCGGATGCGTTAAGCAAGCTTGCATCACTAGCCTTCACCCACTTGGGAAAGGACATCCGCATTGAACTCCTCGAAGCACCATCAGTCCCGCACAAGGAAATTTGTGTCATCCAAACCGGTACAGAAACGTGGATGACACCAATAATAAATTACCTTGCAGCAGGAACACTACCAGAGTCAAAAACACATGCAAGAAAACTACGCTGTAAAGCACTGAATTATCAACTCGTCAATGACATCCTTTACAGACGTAACTTTCTTGGCCCACTCTTAAGATGCGTGGACAAACAAGATGCTGACTACCTCCTAAGGGAAGTACACGAAGGCATCTGTGGAGTACACGCGGGACCCCGCGCTGTTGTAGCCAAGCTAAACAACGCGGGATACTTTTGGCCGGGGATGCATACGGATGCACTGGCATACATCAGAAAATGCAGGTCTTGCCAGCTTTACGCACCCAATACGCACCGCCCGAAGAATGAACTTGTTCCCGTCACTTCTTCATGGCCATTCCAGAAGTGGGCCATCGATGTGACAGGCCCATTTCCCACAGCAGCAGGAAATGTTCAGTTCCTAGTGGTAGCCATCGACTACTTCACCAAGTGGATAGAAGCAAAACCTTTAGCCCAAACAACCGCGAAACATATCAAAAAATTTATTTGGGAATTTATTATTTGTCGTTTTGGACTTCCACAGAATTTGGTGAGCGATAACGGCACCAACTTTGCTGACAAGAAGCTACAACAGTGGCTAAAAGAACTTCAAATCACCCACACCTTTACCTCAGTGGCACACCCGCAAGGTAATGGTGAGGTGGAAAGAGCAAATAAGAGCATCGTCGATGGCATAAAGAAAAGACTCTTGGAACACAGATCCGGCTGGGTGGACGAGCTTCCGCACGTCCTATGGGCAAACAGAACGCTGAAAAAGGCCAGTACGGGGGAAACCCCGTTCAGCCTCACTTATGGCACTGAAGCCATGGTCCCGGTCGAAATTGGTTTACCCTCACCAAGGGTCTTGATCCAGCCAGAAGACAATGATGCGGAAAGACGGTTAGACCTTATGCTTACCGAGGAACGCAGAGACTTAGCCGCAGTGCGTGAAGAGAATTACAAACGACAAATGCAAAAGTACTACAACACGCGGGTAAAACTCTGCAACTTCAGTATAGGAGACTACATACTGCGTAACAACGAGGCTTCAAACCAAGAGCGCCCAGGAAAGCTGGCCCCGGTCTGGGAAGGGCCATACGTTATCAAAGAAGTCCTGGGAAAAGGCGCATACCGGCTTGAAAGGCTCGATGGTACTCCCATCCCAAGAACATGGAATGGAGCTCAATTACGCAAATGTTATATGTAGATCAATTCCAAACTTGTAAAGAAAAGGCCTAGAGCCACTTCTAATGGAAATGATTCTCCTTTCACAATGTGTTGATAACTTTACCTTTATACTTATGAACTTCCCACACTAATGCCGGTATTCACCGCATAAATGGGGGAAGAAGTAAGTCGTTACGTGTGGAAGGCGGCAAAACCCGCATAAACAACGCTAAAAATAAGGAAAACCTACACGCAGGTCAGATGTAAGTAAAGTTTAGCCATCCTTGTAAGTGCAAGTGACGGTCTTACCCGCACAATCACGAACAAGGAAGCAAAACTTCAACTTATCTACCACGTTCAAAGGTTAACTTATACTAAAAAAGGATGAGGAAAACCTACACGCAGGTCAGATGTAAGTAAAGTTTAGCCATCCTTGTAAGTGCAAGTGACGGTCTTACCCGCACAATCACGAACAAGGAAGCAAAACTTCAACTTATCTACCACGTTCAAAGGTTAACTTATACTAAAAAAGGATGAGGAAAACCTACACGCAGGTCAGATGTAAGTAAAGTTTAGCCATCCTTGTAAGTGCAAGTGACGGTCTTACCCGCACAATCACGAACAAGGAAGCAAAACTTCAACCTATCATCTACCACGTTCAAAGGTTAACTTATACTAAAAAAGGATGAGGAAAACCTACACGCAGGTCAGATATGGGTAAAGTTTAGCCATCCTACTAAGTGCAAGTGACGGTCATACCCGCACAATCACGAAAGAGGAAGCAAAACTTCAACCTATCATCTACCACGTTCAAATGTTAACTTATTCTAAAACACTTGGAAAATTGCTAATTTTAACTAAAGTATGCAAGTCATATAAAGCAAGGAATCCAATGAAAGAAGCGGTCTTGGCCGCACAAAGATTTATATTTCATAATTGTTCGTTACAAGAATGGCCGGGTAACTACCCGCCTACAAAGTAAATCTATACAAACTAAACCTATCCTAGCAGCGGGAAGGGATCTTCAGGATCAGGCTTCAGGGCCACTTCCACTTGGACCAGCGCCGTCAGAAGAGCGTGGCAGTTCAAGGAAAGCCTTAAGGATAGCTAGCCCATCATCAGCAGCAGCAATTTCATTCACCTTCTCCACCACCGGATGCGGGAAGGCAGCATACTGGTTCACTGCTTGGTCGTAAATAGTTTCAGTATCCGCATTATACAAAGGGAAGTTGGAAGGCGGGACGCCTTTCTCAGCAAACCCTAGACCAAGCAGGAAGCCCGTCCGTTCCCCATCCTCATGAGAAGCGTTGAGGGCTGCGCTCATAGCATCGTCGTAAGATGTCTCTGAAAAGACCCGATGCACAACCTACAAAAAATGTACAAGTATAAGAAACACTTCTATTTTACAAAAGAAAGCGTGAAGACATAAAGCTAAAATACCTGAGACAACGCTTCTCGAAGAAGCCATTTCTTGGCAACCAGAGCTTCTTGAAGGGCGGCTTGAGCTTGGGTGCAGGCGCGTTCGGCTTCGCTCTTATTAAGATTGGCAAGAAGCACATCCTTTGCAGCGGCCTCTTCAACGCCCTTAAGCTTCCGCTCGGTGTGCGCAAGCACGCCCCTCTGGTCCAGGATCTCTTGAAGCTTCTTCGCGTCCTCCATAGCCAAGGCATCATGAGCCTGTTGAAGAGCCTCTAATTTGGCTTTAAGTTCTTCATTCTCCAGGCGGAAAGGCTCAGCAACAGCTTCAGCCTTGGTGGCCCTCTCGGTCGCGTTCCTCGCAGTCTCCTTAGCTAGCCGAAGCTGTTCGTTAACAGCTTGGGCAGCCTTGGAGCGGGCCTCGAGTCGCGCTTGAACCTCAACCTCGAGGGCCTTGAAGGCCTTCTCCTTCTCCGCAGCCACTGCGGTTAGTTTTTGGTTCTCCTCCCGGAGAGCACGCGCCTGAGATACTTCTTTAACGCGAGCTGCTTTCAACTTGTCGTTTTCACGACAAAGCAGCTCGACGCGTGGCTGCATCCGGGCCAGGAGAACCCGAAGCTCGTTGGTTAGCCTACCCTCCTGGTAGCTAACCTTGGCTTCCCCCAACGCACCATGGGGAGCAGCGTGGCGAGCCCAGTCCACGCACTCCACAGGTGTGCGAAGGGTTGTTCCTCGGCGAATGTTCCATCTTGGAACATACACTTCATTGGAATCCGACACTGTAAAAGAAACAAAGCAGTTAGGAAAAGATGATAAAAAATGCATAAAGGCCAAAAGAACCCTACGCACCTGTAGGGTCGATCACAGGCCGATAGCCACCGAACCCATCACCTGAACCTAAGGGGAATCCATCCAAAAGGTCAGGCAGATGGGAAGGTAACAAAGATTGGCGAGAAGCCCCGCGCGTACCTGAAGGTTCGGCCGTCGAGGCCGATGGCGGAGGCGGCATGGTTTCCGCAGCAGTCGATGGCGGAGGCATGGTGTCCGCCGCGGTCGCCGCCGCGGAGTCAGCAGCAACAGTAACCGCCGGCTCGGTGAAGGATGCTGTAAAAATCGCACTCACCGTCGGCGGTGACGTCATCTCGGCTGGAACAGTCGGCTCAAAGGAGTGAGCAACTGGACCAGCGGAAGCAGGCGCAGGCGCCTGGGTCGACGCCTCAGGTAGGCTGACCGAGCCTACCGTCATTGGCGGAGAAGTACTCCTCTGCGCTCCACCCTGGAATGCGTCAACATCCACGCCTGCACAAAGAAGACAAGTGTTTTAACAATAAATTTATGAATGATAAATCTACAAAGATAAGGATGTTTGTACTTACGGGTTTTCTTGAGCCTGAACGTACGGTCGGGCGGAGACGAACCCGATGGAGCCGGTCTCTTGATGCCGGTAACCGTCGTCGTCGTTGGTCCTCCGGAGGTAACAGTTGTAGCCTCCGGAGCAGTGGTCTTCTCACCACCGGGGTTCCCCGCCACCTCTTCACTATCTGACTCGGTGTCAGATAGAATCACTGGATTGGCTGTGGAGGCCGCCTTCTCCTTCCCTTTCCCGCCGGCAGCCTTCTTCTTCCGCACCAACGAAGGACCATCTGCGGATTCCTCAGAAGAAGACGGGATGTCAGGAATTCCAACAGCGGGTACAGCATTGAGGGGTTGAGGATGGAATAGCGCCTTACCTGGCCGCCGGTGGCTCAGGATCTCGTGGCCTAAGGGATATGCCTCCACGAACCGATCTGCCATTTGTTCCAGGATGGGCAACTCGTTCTCGTCTAGAGCACGAGTACCCATCCGCGCGGGACCGTCAGCTTCCCGCGGGTACAGGAGCGACTCCAAGTCGTTCCCCTCTGAAAGAAAATAAACAGTTAGAAGATAAACTCGTATACGCAAAAAGAAACGGAGCATACCGTAAGGGATAGAGTTCGAACCGTATTCGAGGACGATCGGGATTTTTTGCGCATCCGCCTCTTTCCACACTCGGCTCATCCCCAACATCACCATCCCGGACTCCGGAAACCGGAAAACCGGAGATTGGACCCGGGATATCTTCGAGAACCATTCCGCCTCCTGGTAGTTGATGGCGTGAATGCTCGGAATTGCTTGGCCATTTTTAAACTTCATGGCGATGGGGATGGCGCGGGCAGAAATGTAGAAGAACTCCCGCTTCCACGAACGGAGACTGCGCTCGGTCGCACAAATCTTCAAACCCTTGATACGGGTTGTCAGGGTATACCACCCCTGGATGCACCTCCAAGTGTAGAAGGTCATCAGGCGGTCAACATGGGGCTCGAGGCCCAAAATCCGGCACACCCACTCGAAATGGCGAATCTTGGCGATCGCCATGGGGTGCAACTCGGTCAGATGAACACCGTGCCTCTCAAGGACACGGTAAACAAACTTTGTCAATGGGAACCTAAGATTCCCATAGACAAAGAATGCTGCATAAACCCCGATCTTGCCTCTGGGGGCATCGTACACGGTCTGATGGGGTTCAGGAAACTCAGGCTCGAAAGGATCGAGCATGAACTTCCTAACAACATACCGGTACTGATGGCCGGGCAGAGCACACTGGCACTCACCAGCAGTACTCTTGTCATCGGCCGAAGACTCAAGATCACGAGAAGACATTTTGCAGAAAGAAGAAAGCGATTTCGGGAAAATGCTTGCCTGAAAGGGGGAGTATTTGCCGGAAATCGCTAAGAAGAAGAAGAGAAGGGTGAAAGTGTGGATTGCAAAGAGCCCTCTCCCCCTTTATATACTAATCGCAATTAATGCGATGAATTTAATGCGGAGGAGAGAGAAATCGAAGGTGCAATGAAACTATGACACGTGGCAAAAAACAGGTTGGCAACAGCTGTTGACTGGACGCGTACCATTAATTTCGCGGCCACGCGCCCGAAAAATCGCGCCCACGCGCCTGAAAAAGCGTCTGGAATGACCATGTACTGTCACGTCACCATAACTTCCTGCACGTCCTGACACAGTCAGAAGAAACCGTCGCACGACGTTTCAGATGTTTGGACTGTTCCTATCTTTCCACCAACTCTTCGAATTTCGAAATTCAAAATTCAAAATTCAAAAAAGATTCAAAAGTAAGCGGGAAAACACCCCTTACCTTGGCAAACAAGTAACCGTAAGACGGATGCGGGTACAGTGTTAAGGCAAAACCCTTCACATACCTAGCACCCGCAGGGAATTGAAGCCAAGAATTCCTTGGCAACCAAGTAACTATAAGACAGGTGCGGGTACAGTGTTAAGGCAAAACCCTTCACATACCTAGCACCCGCAGGGAATGGACCCCAGTACCTTGGAAGTAAAGTAACCGTAAGACGAGCGCGGGTAGTGTTAAGGCAAAACCCTTCACATACCTAGCGCCCCGCAGAGAATTGAAACCAAGAAGGATCTTCTGGGCAATGTTTGCGGATAGAGGAATAACATCCCCGCATAACGGGAACGTCGAGAATTATATTGTTTGAAACTCCGTGATGGAATTGGTGGTCTTAGCATAATTGATCACTATGTTGAAAACCACCAGAACCCCATGGAGACTATATACAAGTAAGACTCAACGCTCCTGACTTACGAGAAGGTTACATACCTACCCGCATTATACCCAAAGATCAAGCAAAAAAATCGGGAATTTTTGCAAGTGACATTAGGAAACCCGCGGGAAGAATCCCCACGGAGAACCTTAAAGCTAAAAACCCTTTTCAAAACCCCTTGCTTAAAGTCCAAAAGTTCACCTCACTTTATTAAACATTCATGAGAAGAACATTGGACTGGGGGGACTTGAAGAGGTAGGTCCCAGCAGAGCCCAGTTGGTCCCGCAAGACTCACCTTGAACAGGGACGTCTGCGCAAAGGCCATCTGCTCCCGCAGGACCCACCATGCTCAGAGAACCTTACGCGCAGTACGCAAGCTGTACACGCAGGGAAAGCCTCCCAATGGTGAAGTACCCCGCCTGTTCCCGCAGTTGCGGATACAAGCCATCAGGGAAGGCTACCCGCAGACAGCAGGGCTACACGCACAAGACAATAGCTACTTCAGTAGTCACATGAAGGAATGAGCAAGGCGGGAACAATCCCGCCAAAATGAGCCAGTCCGTATGATTCTGAAAGATCTTTTGTACTATACCTACCAAGGTATGGATAGGACAGACAATCTGACCAGAACAGCCCATGAGCCAATCACAGGGTGACAGCTCACCGACAACAGTACGAGGAGGAGCACCCTCTAGTACTGTTTGTCACTATTAGCCGCTGCCTACTCACCAACTCTTACTGTGGGGCGTGCGCAGCCTACAGTTGGTGGAATAGTGTTACTGTTGGCCGTAACCTATTCACCAACCAGCATGGGCTGCGTATAATCCACAGTAGGTGGGACGTGCATAATCTACAGTTGGTGGAACAGTGCAGCCGACTTTGTTACTGTTGGCCGTAACCTATCCACCAACCAGTATGGCCTGTGCATAGTCCACTGTTGGCAGAACAGGAATACTATTCAGCCGGCTGTACCTTCTAGGAAACCTACCTTCGGCTATAAATACTCCAACATCTTGGAATGGTAAGGTCATCTGCTATCCTGTTATCTAGCAATCTCTTAATATACACTTATATTTAGAGCAATCTAGTCTGATTCTCACGCCGGAGGGTGGTCACAAGGAGGAACCCCCCCTTCTCAGTGACGAGCTTACGGTGTTTGTTTTGCAGGTCCCCTGAAGAACAACCGTCTCTGTTGGACCTCATTCTCGTGGGAAACATTACTTAACCCCCAGATTATCTATAATCTGCACCGGGTCACTTAGTGTTTCTTCAGATTGGCATTCGGCTGCTTATTGTACAACAACAACAACAATATACTAGATGACATTGCATATATGCATGGTTGTGACTTTCTTGGTTGATGGATATTTTGCTTCTGACATGTGTGTTGGGATTTTGGTTGTCTTTGTTTGGCATAAGGTTAATGCTTCGAAACTTTATTCAATGATTAACTCAGTTGCTTCGGCTTTGATATATGAAGGTACGTGGACACATTTTAATGATCAATTGATCAAATGTTGCTTGAATATTTTATTCATATGCAAATTACTATGATCACCGGGTTTGTGTGTAGTTTCGATGCTCATTATGTGGACCTTAGCTTATTAATTCCACCTATTGAAATTGGTTTATGGCTATCATGATGGTTTGGTTTTGACGTAGCAACGCATGTTGCAGCCTTCATACTGACTTGAGCCTCGAGTTAGCAGTTTTATATGTTTTTTTTTTGTAAATTCTAAACTTTTACCTTTTAGTTGCATCATCAGATTTGTTTATGGTTGTGATGATGATTCTCACATTGGTGTGGCAACTTATGCTGCAGCCGGTGTGAACCTGATCCTATTGTGGTTACACCTTATGAGATTCGTTTTATGGCTATGATGATACTTCGGCTTTTGGAGTAGCAACATACACTGTCTTGAACCTCAGGTTGGGAATCTTATTTTTACGCTATTAGGGCCATGTTGCCACGCACGGGGTTGCAATAGCGTCAACACTGCATATCAGTTCAAAGTTCACATAATATTCACATATGGTATATGTTATTTTCATTTAATATTTTTCTTTGAAGTTTTTTTTATGAGTTTCACCAATGATTTATTATAGTTATTTGACTTGCTGAAAGACACTACTGTCATCAAGTTTGGACGAATGTTGCACGAGACGATAAGCTGTAATAAGTATTTCTATGATTCGTTTTTTGCTTTAATTATGAATAATTTTGTTTTGCTTAGTTTTAGTGCATCGTTGTGATGGGATTTGTATGCAGATGAACGAAGTGGACAACGCAAGAGAGTGCAAAAGGATGGTTAATTAATGTGTTAATTATGTGAAAATTTTATTCCATCTTTTACTCCACCCTCGAATCTACTGTATTGTTATAAAACCTAGTTGTAATTTTAATTCACATTGTAATTTTAAAGGGATGAGATCTTCATACACTATCCTCATATTGACTGTAAGGGTATATATATATATAGCTCGTATAAGTCTACACGGACCATATAAGCCACGCATGACTGGCAAGTATACGGAGGGGAAAAAGCAACGTTTTCATCCTATAAGGCCTGTATAGCTCTATACGATCTGTTTAGGTCTTCAATTGCTCGTACAAGCATGCTACACCATAAAATCTATATCATCATCATCGTAACCATAAAATCTATATGATTGTATCAAAATATTTTGCAAATAATGTCAGACTAGGCTTTTACCGACTTTACTCACCTTCAAGTCTTCATGTAAATATAGTTATGATAATTACTTTTCTTTGTTATAAAAAGGCAACCGTTATATAGATTTGTAAGAGCGTTCCCAGCCTATTCACTATATTATTGTGAGGTTGTTTTGTAAATTATATGGTATGGTTATGAGTGATTGTAAGTATATGAGAGTGGACATGTTATATTGGAAGGTTAAATTTGGGGTTTCACTGTACACACCGTATAATTTTTTAATATTTTATGAAATTGATTGTAAGTGAAGAAGAGATAAAAGATAATGATTTAAGATAAAGTTATAGAAAATATTATTTAATTGAACATGAAAGAGAAAGAAAATATAGTGCTTTTTAGTGTAATTAAATGATATATATGGATATATGGTAGCGCGACCTTCATATGGTGTTTATTGACCTAGAAAAGGCGTACGACAGTGTGTCTCGCCAAGTGCTTTGGAAGTGTCTACAGGGTAGAAAGTTCCCGAGGAAATATATAGAGATATTTATGGATATGTATACCGGGAGTGCAACAAGTGTCTGTGCGCCCGTGGGGGATACCGATTTCTTCCCCGTGGAGGTAGGCCTTCACCAGGGGTCAGCGTTGAGTCCGTTTCTTTTTGCAGTAGTCTTAGATGAGTTATCAAAGGAAATTCAAGAGACACTCCTGTGGTGCATGATGTTCGCATAAGATATTGTGTTAGTTGCTGAGAGTAAACAAGAACTAAACGGGAGGCTAGAGGAGTGGCGAACAACCTTAGAGACAAAAGGTTTAAGGATTAATCGCTCTAAGACGGAGTACCTACACTGTGATTTTAGTGGGGTAAATGACAATGAGGACGTTCAGATCACCATTGAAGGGCAAATGGTTACGCATGTAACGAAGTTCAAGTATCTAGGATCATTTGTCCAGAGCGATGGGGAATTAGACAGTGATGTGGCCCATCGAGTTCAGGTATGATGTTGTAGATGGAGAGTAGCCACATGTATATTGTGCGACAAGAGATTCCCAGCTAAACTTCTGCAATGTTATATGGAACAGATTGTTGGCCCATCAAGAAGGCACATGAGCGGAAAATAGAGGTAGCATAGATGAGAATGTTACGCTGGATGTGTGGGCACACAAGATTAGACCGATTAAGAAACACAGTGTTTCGGGAGAGATTAGGGGTAGCTAATATATCCGAAAAGATAAGAGAGTGGAGATTGAGATGGTTTGGACATGTGAAGAGAAGACAGATGACGAACCCTGTTAGATCCGTAGAAAACATTACTATAGTGGGGGAGGAGGGGTAGAGGCCGTCCTAAATTGACTTGAGATGAGAGGATTAGACATGATTTGCTAGACCTAAACCTCTCTGAGGACATGGTTGAGGATATGAATTCTTGGAGACTTAGAATTAAGGATAAGGATTTTTAGGGAGAAAAAATACATTAGGGGGGTTTTTTTCGTTACCTGATTTTGGTCATACACCATTATGTTTTTCTCTTTTCATATATTTCTATGTTGTTATCTATACATGTATTGGTATTATTAGTTTTACTACGTGCTATTATCAATTTTATTACTATTGAACTTTGATGCCCCTTATTTTTCTCTCATACAATGTTACTTTGAGCTGAGGGTCTCCCTGGAAGTCACCTCTCTATCCCATTGAATAGAGGTACGGTGTGCCTACATCCCACCTCCCCAGACCCTACTTATAGCTTTGCTATAGGTGGGATTCCATTGGGTATGATTGATTGATTGATTGATATGGATATATGGTAGAAAATATGATAGGAATGCTCTAAGGCGGTCCATTTATACTCTCTTTGACGTTCAGAATAAAGATGAGAGAAAACACATTTATCTCACCCATCACCTTGAACTTCTAATGAAATGTAAAATACTGTCTTTAAGGTCCGTATAGGCCTATACAAGGCACCAGAACAATAACCGACAACTTCAAACACAAACTGACACAACTCAGGTCTTATACGACACGTATAACCCTATACGAGCTATACATGCAAAAAGTGGTGTGTAAAAATCCATGGTGGTGTATGAAGTTGAAGAAACATGGAATGAATCCGGGTCGGATCCATGTCGATGTTCCCCGGTCTTCGAGATGAATGAACTCACGACTTCGTCTTCTTCTCCGGTTGCTCGAGATCTGTCATGGAAATGTGGGGGGAGTGGAGGTGACTGCTACGAGTTTCCTTTCTTTTACAAACACAAATATATACTAGAGGCCAAGGGTCCAAAAGGAGATATTTCAAATGAAAGTTGAAAGCTCCTTATATAGGAACTTCATAAACACCATCATGAAACTCTAACCTTTATTGGACCAGGCCTGGTTAGGGGTTACCTCCACAATCCTCCAGCCCAATGGGCCTTAGTTAGTAGACCATAATAATATTATAATTAAAATACATAATGTAATAAGTAAAAGGTCTCGTACCGGGTATTTAGGACCCTACCTCCACAAGTCCCCTCAATCCAATGCTACTCCTGGGCGTGCAAGCGGTTAGATGGAGTTCTGGACTTATTAGGAGTGCTCGGAGGTGAGGATTAACGGTTTCTTGACCAAGTGCTTCTCATATGTACCATTTTGCATGTGTGTCCACTTTGCTTCGGGTTGTAAGAGGTTTTTTATATCATGATATTTTCTCTTTCTCGTTTTCTTTATAAATATACACTAATCTTTATTCTCACTTGCAAAGCAAATAGTATACAAAATACATCCTTCCTCAATATATTATCTGATTTATTTGCTATCAATCCAAATAACGGTACTTTCTGATAAATATTATGCTACTAAATATGTAATACCAAAAATATAAAATCCAGATATTGATAAGCATAATATAATAAATTGATTTTAGAATATAATCGAACTAAAATTTCTATTTGGAAAATTTTTAACCAAACAAATGTGAGGCTGCTCGCAAGTCTGTAAAGGAAGATTCAGATTTCAGTGTCATTAGGGGCAAAAGAATTCACGTCTCTACAATATTTGCCAGTTTACATTTAAGCCCACCTAGTTTATAAATAACATGCACGCACTGCTTTGTACTTTATGATTTTCCACTTTGTTCACCGAAGTTTATATATAAATTTCATATGTTCTCGCAACGCATAAGTTTATTTTTTCACATTGACAATATAGAGTTATTTACATAGGTTTACGGATTTATGCTAATAAATAATTTGCAATTTAGTTTGGTAACTAGTTTATGAATAAACATATCTTGTATTATAAATTTATGGTCATTTGTATATTATTTGTAATTTATTTCTAATTATACAAACATAACAAGAAATCAATTTAGAAGTTATATCATTTAAAGCATTACAAAGTCATATAATTGGGTATTTTGATTGATGATTGATGATAGTTGCGGTTGTTTATGGTTTTACTGTGTAAATTTAGTTAAATTATTAGAAATTGTATAGATTTTATTGAGTTATTATATAAACTTAGCTAAATAAAATTATGAAGTAATAATCATGCTTCGTTGAAGTCATTCATACTTTTTACTAACGATAAAAAGTACCAACAGTTTTATCATTTGAGAGAAAGGTTTTTTTTTTCTAAATAATTAAAATTTTGTGATTTAAGTGAAGTATATATGAGACTTCTTAATATTTGGCTATTTGCTGATTTTTTTTAAGTTGACTTAATTAAAAAAGTAAAAAAATAAAAACTATGAAATTTAGTTATTATTATTTTTTTTCTTTCACGATCACCTTAAAATCAAGTTAAATTTGAAAAAGTAGTCATTGTAACCATGATTTATGTATGTTTTACTAGTTCCTGTTTCTTGTAGAAATGGATTTCTTAACAATGGAACAATAATAAATTTTTGTGTGTTTTTATATTTAGAAAAAAAGTATGAGCGACTTTTGATAACACTAGTTAAACATAGTTAGTATTAGATAAAATATTATTGGTTTAGACTTTAAAGTGAAAAACAAAAGGTTAAGTAACCAATCTAGCATATGAGAAAACTAGACAATTGTTTATGCGTTTTTTATATTTTCAAAGGGTAAAATTTAATATTCTGTCTAACAACCCCTTCACATGATGATGTCACAAAATGATACTTGTTAAAAGGCAAGGCAAGGCAAGGCAAGGCAAGTATCATTTTGAGAGCCAAATACTCTCAGCAGCACATTCCTATAAATATTATTCCATTTCAGATTTGATCTTCATCGCACCATGACAGCAAGCGAACTTGCAGAGAAAAGGTAATTCATAATTAATTAATTCAATAGCTTTAATAATCGTTACGCCGATCATATTCTCAATTCGCTCACAAAATTACTCGTCATTTTTTGATCCGTTTGACCTAAATTTATCATGTTTATGTCCGTTATTGAGATCCGTTATGCAATTTGTACGTATATATGTTATAACACATTTGTTGATGTTGATGTTGATCTGTAATTAACGTGATGATTGTGCTCTATTGATAGGTTAGGTTATGAATTATGACGCTGTTGAGAAATGATTCGTATAGTAGCCTCGAGAATTTGAGATTGTTTATTTAACATTCATTGTTTCTGTCTCATATTGAGCAATATGATCGATGATTCATTTGTTTGCCCTAACTTGTCGTGTTTATGTCCGTTAGCGCGATCTGTTGCGCAATTTTTTCATCTGTAACGAACGAGTGATGATTTTGTTTCATTTGTATAGTAGCATAGAGAGTTTGAGATTATTTGTTTAACGTCCTCCGCGATTTCTGTCTCATATTGAGTAATTTGGTACTTAATTGATGGAAGTCGTATGCACCAATACTAGTAGATTTGAAAATAGTGTTAGTTTCACTTGTTTTTGTGTGACCTGGAGAGGTGATTTGATTGTGTGTATAAGAGTGATTGTGATTGTTATTATAAGAGTAAAATAATTACATTATGTAAGTTACTCTAAGAAAGTTGAGTGTAGACCTGCCTACCTATCCCTCTTAATTTAATCGATTATTTGATTATGATGTATTTAGTTCATAACATTTACTTTCAAAACAGACGTCCAAACACCATCTTGTGGTCCTTATACTATATATATGCATACAGTGACAGAAAATGGTGATTAGATCTAACTCCTGTTTTATGGGAAGATGGACCACAAAATGGAGAAAGAATTGTAATTATTCTAGTCATTAGATTTGGTCTATGTAGGTGTAAAGCTTTTGTGGTTGTAACTTGTAAGCTTCATACGCTTAAGTCTTATATCTTATAACAACTTTGAAGCCATATGAAGATAGTTAAGTTGTGCTAATTTGCTTTGTTATTTGCAACAGCAAACCTGCATTTAAAGCACTTGCTCCACTCGAAGCGGTATTGTTTGATGTTGATGGAACTCTTTGCGATTCAGATCCCATCCACCACATTGCTTTCCGAGAAATGCTTCAAGAGGTTAACCATTTTTTTTCCTCTTTCAACATTGCATATCAAAGTTACTGATAAATGTATGTTTACAGATCGGCTTCAACAATGGTGTTCCAATAGATGAAGATTTCTTTGTTAAAAACATTGCTGGAAAACATAATGATGACATTGCAGCTGTCCTATTCCCTGATGACATTGAACGCGGTTTAAAGTTTTGTGTAGATAAAGAAGCATATTTTAGGAAGTAAGCCTTCTCATTAATATATTATCATTTTTATTATTTGCTCTTTGGATCGGTACATTATGTTTGTTATTTTAAACAGATTGGTGAAGGAAAAGGTGGAGCCCATAAAGGGTTTATACAAATTAACAAAATGGATTGAAGATAACGGGTTGAAACGGGCTGCGGTTACTAATGCCCCTAGACCAAATGCTGAACTCATGATCTCGACTCTCGGTCTTACTGATTTCTTTCATCATCTTATTATTGGTGATGAGTGTGAGCATCCCAAACCCGCACCAGACCCGTACCTAAAGGCGGTTGAACTTCTTAATGTTTCAAAAGAACATACTTTCATCTGTGAGGTATTAATTTCCTGTTTTGGAATCGTTTTATGTCAAATTTAGATTACGATTGTAGATAATTTGATGCAATTGATTTGTTTCCATTAGGGGTGTAAACGAGCCGAGCTGCTCGGAAGCTACTTGATATCGGCTCACTAAAAACTCGATTCGAGCTGAGCTTAAACGAGCTCTATCCCGAGCTTGAGCTTTTATAGAGGCTCTCTTAACAAATGAGCTCCAGTCCGAGCTTCACATATCGATCTCGATCCTGCTCACGAACCTAAACGAGCTTTATTTATATAATTTTTATTTAATATAATAATAATTAGTATTATATATAGTATGATAAATATAATTAAATAATATATATTATTTTATATGTAAAATTAGAATATAACTATATATATATATAGTTATAAAAATATATAAATAGGATAATTAAACAGATAATAAATAATAAACGAGCCATACTCGAGCTTGAAAAATTACTCACGAGCCGAGCTCGAACTTTAGAAATATTTAAACAGATAATAAATTATAAATGAGCCAAGCTTGAGCTTTAGAAATGGAGCTCTAAACGATCCAATCTAGAGATCGAACGATCGAGTTAAACGAGCCAATATCGGCTCCGCTCGTTCACACCCCTAGTTTCCATAAGATTTTTTCACTTTGCCAGTTTGGTTAGTTGTGGAGATGGCAAATGGCTGGGTTGGGAAATTTGTAAAATTAGGTCCCGGGTAAAAAGAGTTATATTTGTACCGGTCAAAGTGGTTCTGGCCGAGTGTAGCAAAACTAGCAGGTTGAGTAAATAGTTAAAATAGGTCATTTTTGTATAAATCAAAAGGATTCATCTTGGTTGACACGTAACAATTTGTGCTCATAAATACTTAGTTTCTTCCAAATAATTAGCGTGTCCGAATGATTAAGATAATCATATTCTTTTGATTATGCATGTAACTGAACCAAACATTCAATGAACCTTTGTGAATCATTCGGCGGGAAGTTTGTTTATGTTCATTAATGGAATAGACAAACTAACATGTACAAACTTTTTGGTTCATTTAGTTAAACAAATGACATGAACACATGTCTCGTTCGTTCATTTATGTTCATTCACGTCCGTTCATATACATTAGTTTCTGTTTATTTATGTTCGTTTACGTGTGTGAATATATCCATTCAGATTTCTTAGGCCGGCTTGTTAAAATTTAGTCTAGTTTTATATCACACTGACTTTTAGTTAGCTTAGTTATTTTATGTTCATCTATGTTTAGTTATGCCTGTTCATGACCCGTTCATTTATATCGTTAACAGATGAACACGAGCACGTTCATTTTCTTAGCGAATAAACGCGAACATCTTCGTTTTATAGACGAGCGAACACGAACAAGAAACCCCTGTTTGTTTAATTGTTCGTGTTCATTCGTTTGTTTGGTTAAAGTTAAACGAACAAACACATTCGTTATGTTCTGTTACAAACCTACTTTTGAATATACTCTGGGGGTTTAATGCATTATATACCTTGGCCCAATTTCAACCTATTTGACCCATTTTTCATGTTTAGCTATTATTACTATTATTGTTATTATTATTTTACCCTCTTGAACTTTTAGATGACCATAACTTGGACAGACCCGTTAATAAGTAAACTGGTCGAAATTGCCACCTCTATGTCTAATATTATCTATTGTGATAATGTTTTAGGATTCGGTTTCTGGGATAAAGGCTGGTGTGGCAGCTGGAATGCCAGTTGTTGGCTTAACAACTAGAAATCCAGAAAGCATGCTCATGACAGCAAACCCCACACTTCTCATTGAGAACTATGAAGACCCGAAATTATGGGCCGTTTTAGAAGAGCTTGGTAAAAAGACAGGTGATGCTTGAATCATCAATCATAGTGAGCACACGTACGCGTATCTAGATTCAAACCATTTATGACATCATTCTTGCCTCACTTGAAAGGCTTAGATGACAAAAATCTTGGTATGATATTAATCACAAACTCATTCTAGTGAATTCGATTGATTCAGGTTAAGATAGTTTCCCTCTGTTTTTCTATTTTTGAAAGTATATTGGCTATATCAAGTTCATTACATAAAAAAGTACTTTGGAACCGGGGGGGACTAAAGCAAGCGTTGTTTTAATGATTAAAAACAGTAAGATAAACTTTTGGTTACTGTGGCAGTCGACTCATTTGACCCATTTTCCTTTTTAAGTGTTTTATTTGACCTACATAATCCATTAGATAAGGGTTACCGGTTACCTAATTCAACTGATACACAAACAAATAATTGGGAAGAAGAAATTTTAAAGTCACTTGTAACCTTTTACTCTTCAATGAATAGTTTGCCTTATTATTATTATTATTATTATTATTATTATTATTATTATTATATTATAATGTGTTAATTGCTCCATTAGTAAATCATAAATTCGGTTAATGTCTAAGAGCATTCACATCAACTTTTACATATCTACCTAATCTCTAAATGTTAAGGTAATATTTAGACATACGGATTTTATAACTACTTTATAGAGACAGATATAGAAAACTTGATGAAAACAGGTTTTCTATATACCATATCTTTAGTTTTTTAAGAAATATCTAGAAAAGTCAATATGATCGGGATCTATAAAATAGAGAACAATTATAGAGAAGCTGATCAGCTATAGTGATTATCTAAATATAGAGATTTACCATTTCTCTATACTTTTTCTGAGTGGTTGTAAATTGAAGAAAAGGAGAAAAATAATACTAATAACTAGAAAGATTTAAAAGAAAGTATATTATTGTATTTAATATAGATAGATATAGAGAATGAGATGTGAAAGTTTTAGAAGAACAAACATAATCAAATTTAGTGATAAAATATTTTTATATTTAGCTATGTTATGTGAATACAGATAAAGAATGTGAACATGATATGTGAATAACATGCTGATATATTATGGTATATTTGTAAACTTATTTGCTTGTCTGGCATTTCATAAATAATTTATTTTATTATTATTATTAAGATAGTAAAGAGAAAACAGAAGAAAGGGATCAAATTCAATTAAAGTTGGTTCACCGACTCCACTCTTATTCTTGTACCTTTTCTAGATCTTGATCAAGGACTTTTGACTTGATGTTCGTCTAGATTTTTAGTTTCTGACTTTTTGTATATCCTGATCTGCATGTGTTGAATTAGGATTCTCGAAACAGTTAAGACTAAATTTGTACCTATGATATTGACCCCAACTTTCTAAATTCAGGATTGATTCGGGTTTTCAAAGTTTTTTAACCATTAATTTGTAGGGGCCTTTTGTTTGAAGATCTTCAACCCCAAAGATTTGCATGCACATGTTTGAGATTTTTTTTAGTTACATGTTCTTTTAAGATTTGTGGATGGATGCACTTGTGTGGTTATCAAATTAAGGTTTTTCTGTTAGTAAAAGAAAAAATAATCATATTTTCCATAATGTGATGCATGGTAAAGATACACAACTAAAAGCCGGTTTTTACTTTTACTCATGTATTTAATTTGTTTAAATATCTTGTAGTTTTACTAGGTTCTTTTCAACATTGTTCTTACTAAACTACCGATAACTAAACCGTTTGTTCATTGAATTTTTTTTTCTCATCGACACCATTTGAATGATCACTATCATTCAACTTGCAGCAAAGGGCAAGTGAAAGTCTTTTAGCAATTAAGAGACTTGACATTACGAAAGTGATGCATAATGTCCATTCTGAAAGTCTTTATATACATAAAGATAAAATACATTTATAAAGAGAATTTAGCCTAAAAATAAGAAATATAAAAGTGATGAAGTTGTGGATCCTTTCTCCAACCATTCTATTCTTCCTTCATTCTCAACCATTCTCCGTCATTTGTCACATGTTCCATACTTCTTTATGCAAACTCCCTATATTCTATACCAAACCTCCTTTACACAATTTTTAAATGGAGACAACCTTAAAGGGAAATCAAACTCAAACTTTACCATTGATAATTCCAGCACGGACCTTAATCGACGACCCTATCTACAGACAATCGATAGATTTATCCGTTGGTGAATCTCCTATCAATTAGTAATATTGGCACCTTTTTTAATTGGTTTGAGTTTCTTACATTTAGGGACATCATGAAGAAGAGGAAGGTGATACGAGATAATAAATATTTTATTTAAATATATTGTCAATCTTTACATACTATTAAAGCAATACAATTTGTACACATGTCATTCAATTAGCCTCTCCACATCAATTGTCCACATGTCATTCAACTAGCCTATCCACATCAATGCTACATCATTGCCAAATCATCAAACCTTTTTTTAATAAATCAAAATTTAGTTGGGTGGACTAGGATTCAAACATGGGCTTTGAGCGAGATGAAAGTCTTAATACATAGCACACAAACCATCCAACTAAGCTATTTTGATGTCTTTAAGAATGAAAAATATATCATATATATTAAAAATCACATTGTATTGGAAGTGGACAATGGAAAGTAACTCAAAAATGGAAATAAATCCTATGTATATTTGAGTTAATAATTCATAATTTTTCATCCTAAACATATTTTTCTCTCTTTCTCTATTAGCCGGATCTCTTTTCATCCTCTCATATATTCCGGCTACTCTAGATCTAAATTTGTATTAATCTTTTTCCGGTAAGTTTATATTTTATAATAAACTTCCGATTGTTGATATATGTATTTCCGGCAAAACTATATTTTCTTCCGGTTATTGTTTCCTCTTACCTTTTTATCTTTATTTTCATTGTCAACTGATTTTTTTAAAATCAGTTTAGGTTGTAAATCAAAAACGGTGATGAAGCTAATATGTGGACGTATTTACGTTTTTCCGGTTATGTGTATACCTATAACAATGGTTGTTTTATACTTATTAGAAGTTTTATATTTTTCTTTCCTCTCAAATATTCCGACTAATCTAGATCTATATTTGTATTAATCGTTTTCCGGTAAGTTTATATTTTATAAAAAAATCCGATTGTTGATATATATATTTTCGGCAACATTATATTTTCTTCCGGTTATTGTTTTCTCTAACATTTTTATCTTTATTTTCATTGTTAACTAATTTTATTAAAATCAGTTTATGTTGTAAATCAAAAACGGCGATGAAGCTAATATGTGGACGTATTACGTTTTTCTGGTAAGTTTTTCCGTTAAATTTTTCCGGTAAGTTTTTCCGTTAAGTTTTTTCGGTTATTGTTATACCTATATCAATGGTTGTTTGATATTTATTTAAAGTTTTATAATTTTCTTTTCTTTTTTTTTGTTTTACATGTTGTTCTTCTAGGTTCTAAATAAAAAATCTCCTTCATCCATGGAAAATATCATTATTTCGTTTTTCCGGTAAGTCACATTTAAATTATCCGGTTATAAATTATAATTATAATCTTCCATAATATCAATGTTATAACACAAATATGTTATTTTTCAAATTGGCCCAACTTTTTATTGTTTGTTTTTCCAGTTCTAAAATTATATCTAATTTATGTTATTTTTCCGTCCAATTTTTTATTTTTTTCTTTACTAAATATTAAGAATCATAAATTCCGTCCATTTTTTTATATTTTTCCGCCAGTTTTGTTTCAGTACTTTTTAATGTTTTATTGGGTTATGATCTTTAATTTTTAATTTAATATTCCTGAAATATTAATTATAAAATTACTAATTTTTTATTAACATTTAGGAAATTATAAATATACTAAACTTACTAAATTAAATTATAACATTGATCTTTAAGATACATATTAAATTATAATATTCATCTTCCAAATAAAATTTATTATAGAATTTTATACAAATATTAATGGTGATAACTGATTCCATTATTAGTTGACCTTTTGACTATAATTTGAAATTCAAATTCAAATTATTACGTACTATATTTAAATTTTTGACTAAAAAACTATAATTAAGTAAATAATTTATGTTTTTATATAATATTAAATAAAATTATATAATAGTATATAATCATAGATTCTAAATATACTTTGTTTTATGATCAATCTTTTATTTTTTCAAATATAATATATTTTAGAAGTTTCTAAAAATGTTAATCTTTTATTTTACACTAATCACTTATTTTTCACTAATTTGAAATTCAAATATATTATAATGTTTGACTATAAAAACGATAATTAAGGAGAGAGTTTAATGTTTATATATTATTCCTATTATTATTTCATTTTTAAATTAAGCAACTTATTATTGTTTTTGTTAATTGATTTTGATTAACCTTAAATATAGTAAACCATTCTAAATATAAATTTTCAATATAATCAATCGGTTATTTTAGGAAAAAAAATATTTACAATAAACCAATTTAATTATATTCAAACTTATGTTTAGAAAGTTTCTATACATAATACGTTTACCAAAATGTATATCCTTCACATCCTACTATATAATGCGAACCCTTCACATAATCGTTTATCATATTTTTCATAATCAAATTTTCTGCAACAGTGTAAGCTCCTACCCTTTTAACAGATTTTTTTATGTTTCAAATATTTTAGTTAACTGTGATATTAATATTAATATAAAATTTTCTCATGTCAGTTTATGTCTCCAACTTGATATAGTTAATTTCATGGATTAGGGATTTGTTGATACGATTTCTTATTTTTTGTTTAATATTGATGTATATTTTTTTATTATTCATGTATTTTTCACAATTTATGTAATTTATTTGATTTTTATATAATCAATCTTGTATTATTGGGTCAAAGTCCATTTATTATATTTTAATCATTTTGATTCATTTGAAATTTAATATCACTGCCAATTAAATCATCAATGTCAACGCAATTTAAAACATTATTATACTTTTCAACATTATCGTACTTTACATTTTAAATAATACAAATTTAATATGACATTTTAGAAACCGATTTTAATCATTCAAATTCGGATTCTCACAATTTATATAAAGTTTACAAAAATATATTATGCAGTTTGACTTTCACCAGTTTATAAATAACCGAATTTTAATGAATAATTGACGATTATATATTTTTTTCAATATTCATGCCTTAAATAAAAAAATAATTTTTAATAACCATTTCTAAATATTTCAAGTTATTATGATTTTAATGTCACTTTTAACTAAATTCAATAATATTTTTATTCCTAGATGTGAAAAATATATATATATATATATATATATATATATATATATATATATCTAACCGAATATCAAATTCTGATTCTCATAATATGAATTCATAACTTATAGAGTATAATTTTAATAATCATAATTTCTAACGATTTAACTAAATCAACACAGTAAAAAATATATTATTTTTTATTACACGATTTTAATTAACATTATTACAACTTTCATATTTAATCTTTAGAGTTCATATGTTGAATGAATCCTAAAAATATGGCACAAAAGATTTTACCATGTAATATTTTTAACTTTTTATCTTTAAATTCTATTATTATACCATACATTATTGCACTAAAAATTTAGTCATAATAATTTTTCAAACCCAAAATATCTGCCAAAATTGAAATAAAATATTCCATTCAAATTAAAATCCATGATATGATGCATTTTTTTGTAAATAATAATATTAATTTACACAATTTATTCAACAATATATAATTATTGTTACTACATAATTTTAATTATAATTATATGTGTAAAAAGTTTTAGACGATATTTAATAATTTTAATAACATTTAAGATTTCAATTATATTCAGAATTTACTTACAAATTTATAACTCAAAATCAATATCTTCATGCTGGTGTTTTTATTTCATATAATCTTTGTATGTTTCTATTTATTTAATATGTTTATATTTTATTAATGTTTGTAAAAAGTTATTATTTATACTTTGGTTGGTAACATTTAAAAAATTATAAGTATAAATACAATGTTTTCTTCATTAAATATGTTATGTTCATTTAATAAGTTTAAATAAGATTTAATTTAAATTTAAGATTTCAATTATGTTACATTATTTACCTACAAATTTATATCAAAATACGATTTCAAACACAAATTTAAACACAAATATTTTCCATTATAATGCATTTAACTATTCCTTAATTTAAGCTCAAAATAAAATAAAATTGATCTTAAAATTAATTAGCATTTATACCCATTTTTATTTAAACGAAAGTTAACAAAAATAACCTTATAATATTTAATGACCATATAAGCGACATATCAGCCATGCATTCTTCAAAGTGTTCAAATCATCTATATATTCACAATTTATCTACAACTAATTTAACTTTTGTATGATATATTTGTTTTTGTTTCCCAATTTATTAATTTATTTCCATCTTATCAATGATGAAATTCGAAAGTTTGACCATTTATATATAATGATATTTATAAGTAATAACAATAATATTAAAATCATGAATTCTAAATGTTCAAATTTATGGTAATTTAAAGAAAACAATATTTGATGGTGATATATGTACATAAAATTATTTTTCACAAGAGATTGATGATGAAGGTTTTGTTGCAAATTGTTGTGCTATTATATTACTGAATGTTAATATTACTTTTATTACTTAAATATTAAATGTATAATTATGGTCAAACTTTGGAATTTCAAGTTTGATCAAATTAAAGTCTTGATTGTGTTTATAAACTTATTTTTGTTAAATGTTTGAATCATTTATAATTACAATAATTTGTTTCCAAAATGTCCTTAAGTTATTCATTCACGTTTATATTTATATTTATATTTATATTGTGTATATATAATTTTGTTGATTTTGTTTAAGAAATTTTACTATGTTTTAATTTGTAGTCAAATTTTGAATTTCAAATAAGAACAAATTAAATTCTTGATTGTTTTACAAATTATTTTTGTTAAGCAGTCAATAAATTAGTTTAAAACGAATTTGACATTTCCATAATAAAAAATTATATTTCAAAACTTTTTAGAGTTATATATATATATATATATACTTCTTTAGCAATACTATTATTACCCCTATATTTACTAATATGTTTTGTAATTTTTCAGGTCTCGGACTTTATGTATATTGAAATAATCCTTATAGATTGCAATTTTTGGATGTTGATTTAATTAGATGCTTAATTTTTAACTAATATGTGTTTTTTTCTCATGTTATAAGTTATAAAAAGGTTTTAACTTTTTATTTATCTTTGTTAGTGTTTGTGTGTTTTTGTATTTGAATTTACATAACAATTTAATTTCTCATAATTTATGTAAAATTATTCTTTTTTATATAAATATGACATTTGCATTTTACTAAATTTATAATATATACATTAACCTAAAATAATTTCCAGTTTAAGGTTAAACATCCATTATAATACAAATTAATGGTTACATAATGTTATTTGAAGTTAAAAATCTGTAATTAAAAATATTCCAATATCAAAATACTATCAAGATTTTTTTTTAATTCCATTAAAATACCAATTAATTCTTACATGATTCTAATTGAATTTGAATTCAATATTATATTATAATAATATGTTAATTATGTCAAAACTATTGCTTAAAATAAAATCATTTGTTCCTTAATTTACGCATAATTTTGGGTATAATAGTTGTAAGATGAAGACCATTTAATTATGTCAAAATGGATGCTTAAAATAGAACTCGCATTAAAAGTTTATAAATCTCAAAATACTTTGTAGGTTAATGTTTTTTGAATTATTCAAGATTATATTAAAATATTTTAATTATGTCAAAAATCTTGTTTAAAATAAAACTCTCGGATCCTTGAATTATTCACGATACAAAAAGATAATCTTGAATCCGTCATGATGTTCAACAACCTCTTTAAACATCAAATTCATGAGATTGGTCTCAGGAAGAATTCTCCGTGTCAACAAGAAACAAATCTCATAAATGTTTTACATGATTTCCTTCATGATCTTCAGCAAAAGGTTTTACCTTATGAACATGTAAGTGAGTTGTTTTTTTACCCTTATCAAAACAAGGTTGTTATCTGGTTTGAGAATGGAGAGTATAAGAATTTTAAGCCTAAACAGCTATTGTCATGTGATGATTTGATCATGTTGAGAGAGCTTGACCTGTTGAAGTTATCTAATGCAAGAAAAGAAGTTGCACGTATTGAGTTGGAAGCGGAAGTGAGTTTGAAGGTGAAATGGTTAGAAGAATGTTGTAACTATGAAAGTGATTATGAAGATTTTCCAGACAATTTGGAGTCTGATGATGAACTTTAAGGTAAAATATAAATTCTTTAGATATTGTTGTTAGATTTAATACAAGTAGTAGATGGTCAACACCTCTTTACACTTTCTAACAACTATAATTTGGAAGTTAAGATTTATTGGTTCCATATAACAATTTTAGCAATGTTTATATGTTACTAATTATTATACATGTTGTTTGTGTGGTTTATATTTTATATAATCTACTATTGTGTTATAACAATTTTCAGGTGCGTTAGGATAAGTGATTTTCTTTTGGTTGAAGTTTTCAAGATGTTGATTATGGTTTAATAGCAAAGAACATTATTAGTTATTTTGTTGACGTGTTTTGGTTTTTATGCTCAAATTAACTTATTGTAATTTGAAAGTTTTAATATTAAGACAATGTAAATCTATTAATTTTTTGTTGGTATGGTGATGTGTTTAGTGACAATGTAAATCTATCAAGTTTTAATAGTTAAAGAAATACATGTTTGTTTAAATTGATTATGTTTAGTGACATGTTATTCCACTCGCGTGTCACGCGGGTCTATACCCTAGTTTATCATAATAACAAGAAAATGTTGCATTGGCGTCATATATGCCCACGTAATCAAGAAAGTTAATATGTTGTATTACCAAATAGAAGTACAAAATGTATAAATAAGTTGTTTCTTCATTGTAAGGATATGTATACGATGTGAAAAAGAACAATTGCGACACGTAAGCGTTACTTTGAAAATTGGGCTTTCACATTTCACACTTTCTAGAATGTTTTATGGTATGATAAAATGTAATGGAGCGAGTAAACTATTTTTCAATAACTAAAATGAAAGTAATATTAATAAAACAATTAAAAAGGTGAAATGTTAAGATGACCAAGTTTAATTGGCTTGAAGAACAAATGTTAGCACAAAAATTGGGGGAACACCCACGAAAATAGTAGGAGTAACGCCCCATCGCGCTAAAGGTGTTGTGGTGTTGGTACTAATCCTAATCCCAAGTGGCCCTTCATGCCCCAATCTAACTAAACCATAGCACACACACCCTAATATCTCAAGTGAGTTTAATAATATTCATTTACTCAGATTCTTTGGATACCGTACCACTACTTAGCCGCTTGCTATCGTTACGTTTGACATAATATAGCGGGCTCACAATATTATTAGGTGATAGTGAATAAATCTAACTAACTAACTTTATTTTTATCTTAACAACAATTTTGAATTCATGAGTGTCGATTAGTGAACCATTTACCTGTAAATTTGAATGAATCTTTATCATTCACCTTCATCTCTCGATGATACTAGGATGGAAGGGGCGCCATTGAATAGTGACTTGGGTAAAAGTTAAAAATCCCTTTTTCCACCCTTAGGTTATGCGGTATGGTTCACTCTCATCATCCTTTATTATTTGCCACATTCGTTTTTCTCTATCACTAAACTAAATTACTTATGGGTGTGTCGTTCTCCATCATTCTACATTCCCTCTCTCTCTCTCTCTCTCGCTCTCTCTCTCTCTCTCATTTGATTTATATCTAGAGGAGGGAGAGGGAGAGCCCGTGATGTGTGTGATAGTGATCAGGCCTATCACGTCACTCGTGATCAAGAGATTTGGGGGGGGGGGGGGGTATTATATGATACCATTCTCCATCATTTTCTTTCTTTCCTTAACCACACCCTATAGTCTTACGTAAACAGTATCTTTACAACAATTTAATATTTTATTCAATACCTATCTTTTCAGTTTACTATGTTCATTTATATTTTTCGTTATATACATTCAATTTTTTCGTATTGAATTAATATGATGCTACCTCTGTAAGTTTTACTTTCATTTTAATGTCTCTCTCGATAAGGAGGAATGGGTGTTTCTCAAAGCACACTAATTTTCATCAATATGTCATATTATTTACACCATCAATTACTTTAAAATTACTTAAACAAAATACAACAAGTCGTCTCAAGTACCACAAAATCCTTTTGTTTTTTAAAATTTAATAAAGGTCTACCTTTCCCTCAACTCCATACATTCACTCATAGCTCTCTCTCTCTCTCTCTCTCTCTCTCTCTCTCTCTCTTTCTCTCTCTCTCTCTCTCTCTCTCTCTCTCTCTCACATTGGGTTATACAAGCCATTAATATATTATTTGCGTCGGGTGAAATAAATGAGTTAGTGGAACGATAATAATAATAAAAAAATAAAACAATATGAAAGATTAAGTAGGATAATTAGATGAGATTAGTTATGGACTAAAAAGGAAAGATGGGCCTTAGGTCCATGGGTTTAAGGGAGTATAAATACCCCCTTAAACCCTAATCCTTTCCATTTCCATCCATCCTATCCACCTTATTCTCTACACACTCAAACACACACACACACACACTTATCCATAATCGGACGCAGGCAAGAGGAGAGAAACGAGATCAAACGAACGTTAGTTGTGTTAGATATTTGTTATACGAGCTATATACAAGATTTAGAGTTCATAAACAAGCTAACCAAGACCAAACGTACACGTAAAGGTATGTTCTTGATCTTAAAGATTACATTTTTATAAACGGTTCGTCTCGAAACTTGAACGTAGAGTAGATCGGGTAGAACGAACCATAAAGTAGCAAACTTGATGTTAAAATGGACTTAACGAACTTGCGGTTATGAACAGCTTGTTAAAGAAAAACCTTAGATTTAGTTTTGAACGTTTTAAGCCTAAAGGTCCAAACTTTATGGTTCCCCGGGTCAAGACTTATCCGGAAACGGCTGTGGGAACGTTTATGGGAATGGTTATTATCATATCAAAGGTTAAATGTTGTTCAAACCAAACCCATAGCTGCTGCACGTTAAGTTCGCCTGTTGGTTAAGTTCGCCTGCTGGTTAAGTTCGCCACATATAAGTTCGCCTGATGACAAGTCCGCTTATATATACAAGTTCGCTTATATCTAACTTCGCTTATATACAAGTTCGCTTATATCTAAGTTCGCTTATATACAAGTTCGCTTATATACAAGTCCGCTTATATCTAAGTTCTCTTATATTGAGACCCGGATACATGGCGACCTGTATGTGTATACAATTGACAGTATGCATTGCAAGGACCTAAGAGATAAAATACTAGAATGTTAAAATAAAGGAAAAACCATAACTATGCTAACTAAAAATATCTAATACAAGGCCATTAGATTAGATCAGATGAGTATTGATACGTATAACTCATATACAGTTAGCCGAGCTCACTTAAGGAAAGATTATCAGAGAAAGAAGCAGAGTTCAGGGGAGTTTCTAGCCTCATTCCTTGTTATGTTTTCGGGGCTGTGTGTATACTCAATGTGATTTTTTAATACACTTACCTTAAGTGATAATGCATGCCATTTATGACATATATGTGATAGGCCTGAATGATTGCTTGTCGGTACGCGAATGATCTTCGGATATTGCGCGTACTGTCCGGTTAGAGATAAAGATATGAATGTTATATGTAACGTATGGATGATGTATGAACATTACAAATGAACACTTGTCGTGGCGTGAACGATCTTCATATATTGCACGTGTCGACAAGGGGTATGATTGTTAAATGAATGATGTAAAGAACGCCTAGAGTGTTCTTATGCTATAATGTAATTATTGTTATGTGAAGTATCTGTATACAGGTATAGGAATGGTATGTGAGTTCTACGTCCAACGTAGCAAGTTAGGATGTCGAATCCCTCTAACTTCTGTTGGACATAGACTTGGCACGTAATGGCGTAGTTAAGAACTGCGGGCCTTATACGTGATATAGGTGATAGATGTAAACGTAGATAGGGATGGTGGGCCTTATACGTGTATAGACGATAGATGAGAACGTAACGTAGATAGGGACGGTGGGCCATATACGTGTTATAGACAATAGATGAGAACGTAAATAAGGACTGCAACCTTATACGTATTGTAGATAGGCATCAGCATAGGAAAGGACTGTGGACCTTATACGTGCTGTATTTGTGTTGTGGTAGCATAGTGGAGGACTGCGGACTTCGTACGTGCTATGGTTTAGGTTGCAACATAGGGAAGGACTGAGGACCTTGTACGTGTTGTTAATATAGGATGGTATAGGGAAGGACTGCGGACCTTGCACGTACCATAATTGGTGAACATAGGTAAGAACTGCAGACCTTTTTCGTGTTCACGATCTTGAGTATAGGTATAGACGACAGACTATGAATGTATTCTCGGTAGACTGAGGTAAGTGATAGTATGTATGTATGTATGTATGATAGTAGGGTAACTGGTTAAGTATGGATATGTATTTTCGGATATGTATGTATGTATGATATGTGAATGTATTATATGTCGCCTGATTAACTAGAACTCACTCAGCGTAACTGACTTTTAGTATGCACGCAGTTGAATATGTTTAATGTGATAGCATGAGGAGGGCACGTGGCATGGATTGAACGGATGACATCTGAAGATGGAAGAAATGATGTTGTAAATATAATATTTTGTGTTATGGTATCAAGAAAATGTTTAATGTTTTGTAACGAATGATTTATGTTAGCGTTTACGCAAAATTTTTAATGAACTCTGATTTGTAGAACTGTGTTTATGAGTAAATCCAACGTTAAAGTAGGGCTACCGGGTTCGGGGCCTTACATCTAAATCGGCAAACAATGGCGGCGACTGTGTTAACTAATTCGGGTACACTACTCGATGGTGGGTACCCGAAGGCGTCCTTTACCCCTAACAGTTACATTATTTTTAAACTTGAAACTAGAACTACATTATAAAATTACAAAAACAGAGGGTCTTATTCATGGGCGTTTTAGTTTTAACTTACAGCATAGGGCAAATGAATTTATTTTGTCAATTAAGAGAAAGTGACACATGTGGCCCTATTGATGTCCCCAATATATTATTATTATTATTATTATTATAAACTAGTATTTTACCTGGCGCGTTGCGTTGGGACTGGTTGGTAAAACTCGGACGGTGGTAGACTCAAGCGTCGTTGGTCCTATGCGTTGAAGAGGTAAGTTGATGTGAATTCGGTAGTTTTGATTAAGTGCGTTATTATACAGAAACTAAAACCAATCATAAAACAAAAAAAATCTAAAAATTTAGGTGGGCCAATGAGGTGGAGTCGGTTGGTAAAACTCGAGTGTTGGGATCCCGTGCGTTGAGGCGATGAGTGTACGCAAATTCGGTCAGTTTTTGTCAGGTCCGTTACGATACTTGACCAAAAAAAAAATAAGCATTCGGTCGGTTTTGGTTACGATCGTTACTGCACTTGAGCTAAAACAAAACGCGATAACTCTACGTGACTTTGACCGGTTTCCGTCACATTTGTTACAGTACCTGAACAAAATCATAACAAAAAATATCATTCGCCAAGTGACCTAATGAGGTACTATGACACCAAAACTCTTATTTATATTAACATATTAAGATAAAAAACACAAATAAAATATTAAAGTAAAAAGAAAAAGAAGAAACCTAAAAATAATCTATTCTAAGGAGTCTCCATCCACTTAACAAAATTGAATATCAAGAAATGCTAAATGTTGCTTTATATGTGTCTTGAACTTGATTAGTTTAACATTATTAAGCATTATTAACAAATTTAACATCAACCAACATACCAAGATATTACAATTGACTAATTATCAAATGATTTACATGAAAACAAAACGTAACTAATAAAATATTAAAATATTAAAAAAAACTTTTGTGATACCCAACTTTTATATTATATTAGACTAGATATATAATTCAATATTTGAGACTGCTTTTAAAATTTAAACAACCATCTAATCAATGTATATAATGAATAACTTTTTATAGAAAGGCTAAAAATGGTTTCTTGAATATTACATAGATTAAACATAGATCTTTTATAAAATACAAATAATGTTGTACATGGCCTAGTCAACCAGATTGATGCCAAATTTGTATTGAAGACGACACTTAAAAGGCTACAAAGACAAACTAGCCAATCATATTCGCGCGTCTTCTACGGTTCTATATGACTATTTCTTTGAGTTTTATTTAATTTTAAATTTAACATTGAATTGCAACTTCAACAACGATCATATCCGATAGAAACTCCATCAATAACAATATATTTTTTGAAAGAACCCAACTCCAATAAAATAGAATTACAACAAATTAATTGTTTTAGAATGCCATATTTAATCAAACATGCATACATAACAAAATGGTATACCTTTTATAGAGATATGGTACCAAAAAGACCCAAATACCCTTAAGCATCACCCGCGGGTCAGAGAGAAACTCCTCGTATACCACCCGCGAGGCATGCGGATCACCCGCACAACTTACCTTACGCATAAGCATCCAGGCATTCCCAAACGTCACCCGCGTGATAGCACATCTACCAGCCAAGATGACTGGAAGGCAATGCCAACAGGATAGCTGTAAATAACTAATTACCTTCTAGAAGAATAACCACGATTGATTACTTGAAGAATACGTGACCCGGTAACCAATGAATGGAGGACACCTGGCCAGGTTGTTATAACCGTGCACATGGCTAGGGATCAACTCGTCCTATCACAGAGCGACGCGTGTATAGGTTGTTATACGCATACACATGGACGTATAGCTCAACCTATCACGCAAGGACACGCGTCCAGACGGTTACCAGGGATATTCTAGAAGGGGACAGTTGGCCCAATCATATTCCCACATCCTTCGGCTATAAATACCCTCTCAACCTGCATGAGATATTCATTCACTCCCAAGTATTTACTCTCAATACTTTAGTACTTTCTCTACGTCAGAACTGTACTTATTATCACGCCGGAGGGTGGTTACGGGAAGACCCTCCCTCTTGTCCTTCCCGTAACGAGCTCACAATGTCTGTTTTGCAGGTTCCAGTCACTGGACTTTGGGAAGTTGTGCTCATATCGTGTTATTTGTTATTGTATGCTACCCGGTTGACTCATTGGATCCAGGACTCGTATAGGGGATTGGAACAGTGTTTCTTCATTGGCGCCATCCTTTTTGGTGTTAGAACTGCAAGAATGTTTGTTGGTTTTTTGGTTCGTACGATATGAGTAAGCTTCCTGAGGGGCCGACAGGAACTCCTGCACCGCTCTTACGTAATACCGATACTGAAGCATTGGGAGGTTTTACCTCGAGTGTTTTTTCTTCTATCACGGAACGTGGAAGTTCCATTCTAGGTGACCTCGGACATGTCACAACACCAGCAGGTCCTACTCCAAAGGACCTAGGACATGTCACGGCGCCAGGAGGTTCCAAATCTGGTAACCCGGGGCGAATTACGAGAGAAACTCGCCGGACTCATTCAGAATTAGGCCTAGAGGATAATTCTGATGATTCCGAATCGACGGGAACTCATCGTCATAGTTCCAAAGCTAAGGGACCCTTGTCTCCGGACGAGTGGTTCCGTCTCCAATAAGAGAAGGTTGTAGCAGAGTACGAGCGTAGAGTACGCGAAGAGCGACTCCAAGCTCGAACTATGAATTATGATGAATCTACCAGGAAATCGCTTTCTCCTCTTCCAACGGCGAGGAGAAGTCAGATCCGTCACAACGTTTAGACGGAGAGAGACCCTAGGGAAGTTTGGAGGAAGCATGACCGTCCTCGTATGGTCATGCGTGTGCCATCTTACCTCGACGAGTATGATAGTTATGACCCGTCATATCGTCCAGGTGATATCAGTTATTACAGCGGTGATAGCCTGCTTCATTTGTATGAGGGAACTAGCCGTCCGCAGGCGGTAGTTCGTCAAGCGGTTTATCATAGTGATGCTGAAGAAGATTTTTCCAAGCCATATCGTCCGGTTTCTTTTGCCGAAAAGTCAAAGTTCATCGCACGTATCGCGACTGCACCGTTCCCAGTCAACGCGAAAATCCTGACATCAGTAGGGAAATATGATGGGATGACTGATCCCAGTGATCATTTACTAAATTTTGTGGCTGTGGGAGGAGTCAGTGGTTGGACTCTCCCATACTGGTGCCATATGTTCGCTCTAACTTTCACTGGTGCAGCGCGAGAATGGTTCGAGAAGCTTCCGGACGGGCAAATCAAAAGTTGGGATGACTTTGTAGCCAAATTCTCCCAGCACTTTAGTCAGCAGAGGAAACACACTCGTGATCCGTTCGAAATATTAGACGTTGTTAGTCGGAATAATGAGTCTATTGAGGACTTCATTACCCGGTTTAACAACGAAAGTCTTAACATCGGTGGGGTGAGTGAAGACATGTTGCGAGGAACATTCCGCAAAAATGTGAAGAGTGATGAATTGATTTGGACGTTAATCGGAAGAGATGGTATGCCCATGTCTTGGAATGACATTATGTCCGCGGCGAAGTTGTTCATCAGGACTCAAAAGACTTTGGCAACCAATAATCCTAAACAGAATTTAAAAGTTGAATTCCAGACTCCGCGGCCGAACAAGCGGGCCAAAAGGAACAATTTGTTCTAGACTTCAGCCGTCCGCGGAGGCGTCTATATCATTTGATGCCAGATCGTTGATTGGAACAAAAACAAAGTAGGCTCCTCGACTCGAAGCTCAAACAATTGGACTCCACTCTCAAAAACTCCTGCTGAAATTCTCACTACAGAGAACGTGAATTTCAGAAAACCATAGCCACTCACAAGGAGATCGTTCCTTGATGCGAAGAAACGCTGTTCGTTTCATGACGACATCGGTTATAATACGAACGAGTGTGTTTCTTTGAAAAATGAAATTGAGGCGGCTGTGAAATCAGAAAAACTTGAACATTTGGTCAAAGGTGCAAGACCTGGGACTGGTAAGGCTCCCGTGCGAGATAATCAGGGTCCACCCAAAAAGCAAGTGAAAGATCTAAATGTTCATATGATTCAAGGCAGACACAAAGTTGGCAGAAAGAGGAGAGAATTCATGGATGAAGAGTGGAAAAATGAGCCTGTGATTTTTCCGCGAATCAAAGGAGGTCCTTGTAACAAGAATCCTTTGATCATCACCGCTTTTTTTAGCCATTATCGCTCACAATACGTTTTCTTCGACACTGGTAGCACGTCAGATATAATGTATGAGCAGTGCTTCAACAGTTAGATGAAGGAGAGGTTGAAGCCCATTCATGCTCCCGTATCTGGATTCGGAGGCGAGGTGATGCACCCGCGTGGGGTGATATCCTTTCCAGTCACTCTCAGTGACGGAATCCATTCAAGAACCGAAGAGGTTGAGTTCTTGGTTTTGCCAGCAACATCAAAGCATGACATCATCCTCGGTAGGGAAGAGATTGGTGATTATAATGCCCATCCTTCTACAGCACACGGTGCAGTGGGAGTTCCGACTCTCATTGGTGTGGCTATCATTCATATTAATCGCCATTGCTTCGCGACGGAGAGTTCCAAACCCAGCAAGGTTCCGAAGCAAAATCGGCGGACTGGACCCGAGAAATGGGTATTAAACAAAAAGTTCTCAGATCAAACTGTAACAATTGGACCTGCTATCTCTGAGATAGTAAGGACATTTGTGAAGTAGTTACTGACAAAAAACGTCGATATCTTCACATGGAAACCGCAGACATGACCGGGGTTCCACGAAGAATTGCAGAACATAAGTTGCGAGTAAACCCATCGTTTACTCCAATAGTACAGAAGAAGCGTAAGATGGGTCCAGAACAAATGAAAGCAATAAACGAACAAGTTCAGGACCTCTTACATGCTGGAATCATCCGCCCAATCCAATACCAGACTTGGGTCGCCAATCCAGTCATCGTCCCCAAAAGCAATGGGACATGGCGGATGTGCATAGATTTCAAGGATCTGAACAAGGCGTGTCCCAAGTACTGTTATACATTGCCGGAAATCGATCTCAAAATTGATGTTGTAGCCCATTCAAATTCAAATGCTTTCTAGATGCCTACAAAGGCTATCATCAAATCCGCATGGCGGCGGGACATGAAGACAAGACAGCGTTTCGTATGGACCAAGGCACATTCTGCTATAAGATGATGCCGTTTGGTTTAAAAAACGCGGGGCTACATATCAGCGGTTGATGGATGAGGCATTTACGAAACAGATTGGTCGAAACTTGGAAGTCTATATGGACGATCTCGTTATCAAAAGCATTGAGGAAGATCAAATGCTGAGGGATATCGAAGAGACATTTGAAACTTTGAGAAGTATCAACATGAAGTTGAATTCGGCCAAGTGTTCCTTCGGGATGGAAGAGGGAAAATTTCTAGGAGTGATCGTTACAGGCGCGGGTTTTAAGGCTAATCCGGTTAAATTCCAGGAAGTGGCCTGCATGCCTTCCCCTTCGTCCCTTAAAGAGGTACGGACACTCAACGGAAGATTGGTTGCACTAAACAGATTCCTAGCAAATCATGCTGCCAAATCTTACCCGTTCGTTTCAACATTGAGAAATTGCCTCAAGAAAGCACATTTTAGGTGGACCACGGAGGCCGATCAAGCATTCCTGGAGGTCAAAAAATGCCTAATGTAGTTACCTACCTTAACCGCACCACATGCGGGTGAACATCTGACATTGTATTTGTCAGCTACTGACATCGCCATTGAGTCCGTACTACTCACAGACATAAAGAATGTCCAAACGCCAATCTATTATGTTAGTAGGACGTTGACAGACCCAGAAACCAGGTACTCAATGCTCGAAAAACTGGTTCTGGCATTGGTCTATACTGCCAAGCGACTTCGCAGGTATTTTCAAGGTCACCCCATCAACGTGCTGACAGGGTACCAACTCAAGAATGTATTAAGCAAACCGGAATTGTCTGGGCGATTGGAAAAATGGGCCATCATCGAACTGGGTGAGCACGCGATTGAGTACAAACCCAGACCCGCAATTAAAGGGCAAATGTTGGCGGACTTTGTCACAGAGGTTCCGCAGCATAAAGAAAAAGAATGCTTAGTTGAACAGCAACCCCAAGTACTCCCGTAACAAGGACAAGTCTGGTCATTGTTCACGGATGGAGCATCTAGCAGTGAGGGATCTGGCGCAGGCCTCAGGCTAGTCAATCCCGAAGGTCATGAGTTTACTTACGCCATCAAGTTAGACTTTAAAAGTACTAATAATGAGGCAGAGTATGAAGCTTTCCTGGCAGGCCTACGAATAGCTAAGAAACTTGGGGTGAAGCATCTAGAAGCGCGGGTGGATTCCATGCTGATCGCAGGGCAAATTAATGGAACTTATGATGCAAAAAACGATGTAATGGCTTCATACTTGTCTCAAGTGAAGGACCTAATACTTCAATTCTCTTCGTGCAAAGTAATTCATATCAAGAGAAGTGAGAACAAGCCGGCGGACGCCCTTAGCAAGTTGGCTTCAACAAACTTCGAGCACTTTGCTAAGAACATTCGCGTCGAAGTTTTGGACCGCCCATCCATCCCGAAGAACCAAGTTTTAGTAATTCAGACTGGCGTAGAATCCTGGATGACACCAATTATAGCTTACTTTTCGTTGGGAGTTCTGTCGGAAGAGAAGACAGCAGCTCGAAAGATAAGGCACAAGGCCTTGAATTACCAAATTCAAGATGGCGTTTTGTATAGGCGTTCCTTCCTCTGCCCACTCCTGAGGTGTGTGTACGCCGAGGACGCGAATTAATTGATTAGGGAAGTTCATGAAGGCATTTGTGGCCTTAACGCGGGCCCAATAATGGTCGTAGCAAAGCTTATGAACGCTGGATACTACTGGCCGGGGATGCATTTAGATGCTGTACAAAAAATTAAAAAATGTGATTCTTGTCAGCGTCATGCTCCCAGCACACTGCGACCAAAAAATGAGCTTGTTCCAGTAACTTCCGCTTGGTCGTTCCAAAAATGGGCTATTGACATTATGGGACCTCTCCCTGAAGCCCCGGGACGTTTCAAATTTTTAATCATGGCCATTGATTACTTCACCAAGTGGGTGGAATCCAAACCAGTCACATCTATTACGGCATCAAGTGTCAAGAAATTCCTCTGGGAATTCATAATCTGTCGGTTTGGTATTCCGCTAGAACTTGTGAGTGACAACGGTACTCAATTTGCGGATAGCGGGTTACAAGAATGGTTGAAAGAACTTCATGTTACTCAGATTTTCATATCTGTAGCTCATCCGCAAGCCAACGGTCAGGTCGAACGAACCAGCCTGACAATCAAATAGGGGATAAAAGCAAGGTTAGGTGCAAAACAAACATGTTGGGTCGACGAATTGCCTCATGTACTTTGGGCCTTCCGCACTAAGAAGAATTCAAGTAATTCTGAAACGCCGTTCAGTTTAACCTATGGCACTAAGGCCATGATTCCCGCCGAAATCGGGGTTCCATCCGCACGAACTATGCTGATCGATGATAACGACAAGGAGTTATGGATGAACCTCAACCTTCTTGAAGAAAGAAAGGAATTGACATCGCGGGCATAACTATAAAGGCTAACTGCAGGAATACTATGACTCGCTGGTCAAAAATTGCATGTTTGATGCGGGAAACTTTGTCTTCCGCAGCAACGAAGCATCCGGCCAAGAACCCCCGGGCAAGTTGGCCCCAACTTGGGAAGGCCCTACAAGGTTAAACAAGTGTTATCCAAGGGTGCTTACAAATTAGAAAAGTTGGATGGGACTGAGGTCCCTAGAACTTGGAACGTAGCACAATTAAAGAAATGCTACATCTAACAAGACATGTTTTTTACTTTTATTTTTGGCATGCGCGCCTAATAGACTAGCGAAGAACATGTAATGTCATTTCCTGTAATTTCGTTCGGCTTATGTGTGACATTCGTCAAATTTGAGTCTCGAGTTATATTCGTATTTTAAACTTTTATTTTGTAAAACCGCTCAAACATTTTTAAAACCTTAATTTATTTATTATATAACAATATTATGGACCTCGATTATCAATAAATCGATGTTTGCCATATTATAGAGTCGTTAAGAAAATATAAGGGGTCCTAACATATTTTTCGTAAAATTGTTATGAGTTTTAAGAAACTTTAAACTCAATTTAAACTTGTTTGAAACTTAAGGGGTCATTTTTGAAAATATATATAATACATATATATATAAAAGAAACCCTAAACCTAATTATAACAACACAAACAACACCACAGCCGCTCCATATTACTCCCATTTCTGGCGCCGTTTTCCGGCGGCAGGAAATCGACTCCGACCATCTCAGCCGCAAACCACCACCCTCCTTCCCTCTCGGCTCCTCCGAAATCCCGCAACCATCCAAAACCACCTCCACGTTGTTAACAATTTCCGGCGAGCTCCGAGTTGACGGCGAGAAACCGACGCGAGCTCCGGCCACCTCCACCCTGTCTCCCCGACCACAAGCACCGGCGACGCCACCACCATCCCGGTCCCCTTTCTTCTTTTTTCGTTTTTCCGGCGATCGGAATTCCGGCCGCCGTGGTCGCTCCGTGCACCACCATCTCTTTGTTAACAATTGGTTTGTGTATCGGTTATATTCTTTGATACGGGTTGGACGGGTTTGCGTTGTTGGTTTGAATTAGGGAAAGGATAAACACCCGAGTAATGGATATATAAATTTTCTTATGGGTTTAATTAACAATTGTTATTTGGTTCGGTTGGTTTGTACATAAGTTGTTGAACTAGAGGTCACGGGTTTGCGTTTCATCCTAGACCGGTTTCGGTATTAATTTTATACTTAACAAATTTATTGTTACTATTAGTATCAATATCAAAATATAAAAACTATTATTATTATTATTATCATTAGATATATATATATATATATATATATATATATATATATAAATATATATATATACATAATATGAAAGACTTATTTTTTTTAAAGTTACTAATACTATTTTATTATTATTATTACTATTATTAGTATTAGTATTATTGTTAATGTTATTATTATCATTATTATAAATATTAAGGTCGTTATTATTATTATTATTATTATTAAAGATCATATTATTATTGTCTATTAAAATCATATTTTTATCATTAATTATTAGCAATAATATTATTATATTTATTTTGTGAACTCGTTTAGAAATCGAGCCAACATCGGGTATGATGTCATTATTACTATCAAAATTTTTACTATTATTATCATTTTTATCAACAACGCTTAATTTAATACTTGGATTTTTATTCTTTAACTATTATTATTAGCATCATACTATATTAGTATTATTAATAATAATTATTGTTATTATTATTATCATCGTTATCTTATACATCTATATATATGTATATATATCTAACATATCTTTTGAGAATTATTATCATTACTGTCATTATCATTAATAATGTTATTATAAACTTTATTATCAATTCATTTTTATGACAACCGAACTCTTGATTTACAACCCGTCTTGTTTCTATTTAATATTGGTTTAGTTATTTAAAAGTCCCAATAAAATAATGTTATTTTATTTTAAATTATCAATTAAGTGTGAGTCCCTAATCGTTAACAAACTAACCGGTAACCCGATTAACAACCGAACCTTCCCGTTCAATGTTTCTAATATAGTTTCATTACAGTTTCAAGTTCATTAATATATATTACATTATTTATTTTAGCTAAGGTGTTTATCGTTTCAAGTCGGATCTATTCGTTTACCGTTCGAGCTTCATTTATTTATCTATTTATTTCTCGGTTCATCAATCGAGGTGAGTAATTTCATACCCCTTTTTCCATCTTCCGTTTTGGGTGACATTTCATACTTATCAAACTAAATGCTTTAGTTACTTGAATCTTAAACCCACAAACGTGATTGTATACATTACTTAAATACTTGCTTGATTTGGTGTTCTATGCTATATGTCTATGTGTTTATCGCTTTCAGTCATGGGGGAAGTCTATAAATCCGTGATCTATCTGGTATTCTCTTATAGCACGGTGTCGTTAACGTAATGCAATTAACGATATTCTATTAAATCCTAGACTACTTGGTAACCCCTTGTAGCTAGGTGGCGTTAACGTAATTCTATTAGCGATTGTCAATTTATCCAAGTTGTTGCTTTTATTTATTGTTTTATATACAAGTTTTGTGGCTTTTATTACAATATACTTATATGCTCAAACTTATGAATTGCTCACCAACCTTTGTGTTGACAAACTTTATTTTATTAAATGTTACAGGTTTGACTTTTGTTGACTCGAGGACTTGACGAAAACGTTACCAAGACTATTAGGATATTAGTAAAACGAACAATATAATTGCTACTTGTATTCAACTTATTTGTGTGGACGAGATGTCTGGTTTATTGATTTGTTGAAATAAAATGAGTTAAATAAATATTGTCACTTTAAATAGTGTCTTGTGTATTTGTCCAATCACGTTGCACCCTGGCATGTTCCGCCCGCCTTTGGTCGGGGTGTGACATTATGCCTTTTTTATGAAGAATCTGTTAACCCCGCATTCTAGTTTTATGTAATACACATGTTCTGATCCGCGTATCAATTGGGATTCATATGACCATACAACAGTAATAATGTAATCTGTTATTGACAAAAAGAAGATCATACAAGTACTTATATTATGAACAATAAGACAAAGTGTACCGGATGAAATAAACTTCATTTAAATGTGCAAATGTGATTACAAAAGGAGGATAATTACAAAGAAGAAAGAACTATGTGAGCTACAAAAATATAAAATTACAATTCCGCATCTCCTTCTTCCTCGTCTTCCTGATCATCATTAGCGGTTGCAAGGAGTTCCTACAATCGTTCAATCCCGTCTTCCTTGTCTGCAAGTTCGACAATCTGATTTTCAATAGCGAACTTCAAACTGTCAAAAATCTCCGTCTTGTCATCAAGGATTTTGGCAGTATCCTTGCCGTGCAAGACGTATTCCTTGAGAAGTTTATTTTCTTCCGTGAATTTGAAACCTTCCCGGAAACCCGTCTGACGGCCAACCAGAGAAGACGCAATCAAAAGTGTGGCGAGGCAGTTGCCAAGTTCATCGCCCTTTCGGATATGGGCAATAACCTGTTTAAACAACAAAGATGAACAACTGTTTCGAATACTTTAAATAGAATTTACAAAGGAATGAGGATTACCTAGGGACCCCCTTCCGCTAGTAGCTATCTTTTGTCCGCCTTGGCTCGGTCAAGTTCCATCTTGTGCCCAACACACTCCAAGGCTTGCTCCCTGTTCTTGGTAGCAAGAGTGGCGAGGCGTTCATCCTTGGTGGTAGACTCAGCCTTCAGGGTCTTTATTAGTTCATCACGCTCATCCAATTGTTGCTGAAGAGCAATTTTGGCGTCCTCGGTAACAGATCAGCGAGCTTTTTCCTCCTCTAACGCTGTTTTGGCATCCGCCAAACGTCGTTCAGCATCATCGGCAGCTAGGCGGTTGTTTTTGGCTTCTTTCATAGCCTTAGCGACCTCTTTTCTGCCTGGGCTACCTTAATTTCCATCTCCTCCCATTCCTCATTCATGCCTAGCCAGTCTCGACATAATTCTTGAGTGGTGGAGACAGTATTGGCTAGGCTATAGGAGTAGGAGTTCAATAAGTCTTGGCGCGGACGCCCACGCTGACGTTCCTTTTCCGCAGGAGGAAGACCTCCATGCAGATACTCCAAGCAAACATCCGCGTCGGAAAAAGTTGAATCCTGGCGTATGGACCAACGCGGATGATGCATTGAGGATTCTTCCTCGTGCTGGGACGAAGACGCTTGTGGGCCACGACCATAGACACTAACCCCTCCTTGATCCTTAAAACGATAGGAAGAATAGAGAGGTGAAGAAATGACGGGGTATTTTGAGTTACCGTCTTTCTTACCCCCTGAAGGAGGGGTATCTGCGATAACAACTGGATCCTGCACACCGGCTGGCGGAGACGTTGGCGGTGTCGCAGGTGGCGTTGTCCCCCTTGGACCCGAGGATCCTTAAAAGATGTCTCTGGGAATTCTGCAAAGCAACATGTCTATATCAGTAACATACTTCACTGAAATGAAAAGCAATTATCAATGCTTTGAAATTATTGAGGTTACCTGAAAAAACATCTGTGGATGCAATTTGTCGAAGACGAGATGCCAATTTCGTCTTCTTGAGTTTCTGAGTAATGGCGGGCTTGGTGGCTTGCACCTTCCGTTTCCCAGAAACCTTGGTGGCACCAGCATCGTCAGCTTGATGATCACCTTCGTCGATGACATCGTCAGTAGCTTGATGTTCATCTCCGGAGGTGACATTAGCACCTTAGTCATCCGCCACCTCAATGGTGATTGGAATCTGATTCCGCTTGCGGGTCAGACCTACAGTCGAATGTAGGATATTTAAAGTGTCAGTAGCACCAACTAATAGTCCTTCTTCTCGGGATGATGACTCCTCGCTAGACTAAAGAAGTACTATCACCCCGCTAGAAGTCGCAGCAGTAATTGGCTGAGGTTTTAGAATTCCCTCACATTTTGTAACGAAGTCCTCACCTTTGGCAAACATCGCCTAAGAAACCATGGGTTCCGGGTGGAGCGTGGTGGGGAACAAAAAATTGTTGCGGGTACGCTCAAGAATGGGCGCGTCCTTTGGGTCAATAGGACGGCGCACCATTAGACCTTCTTCATGATCGAGAGGAGTGCTGAAGATGGAGCCCTCACCTGCATATTAAAAGAGAACAATCAGTTTTAGGCGGAACCCTAAAAAGAAACAAAGATAAACTTACTTTTGTTGGACTTCTCGTAGTACGGCTCCAAATCAGGAAATGGCCACCAACGGCTCATCTTGGCAGCCACCAGTGCCCCCCTCATTATTGGCACGCATGGGAGTGGGCGTCTAGGTTAGAGTCTTGAACCACAGGAGGTTCACTTCTGTGGTTCCATGGACCACAGGCAGCCCGCTCTCGGCTTTGCGATACGTCATCTCGAACGGAATGACGTCTTCTCGGATCCAAAAGAACTTAGGTTTCCATTCGTGGAGACTCCGGTACCACTCAGTTCCAATGGGAACCTTCTCGGTGGTAGACCAACTATACCACCCACCACGGTTAGCAATCTTATAAAAGACGGCGAACTGGCCAACAGTAGGCTCCACGACGTGAGCCTGACAACAGAATTCGAAGTGTCGAATTCTCAACATCCCAAAAGGATGGATCTGTGATAAGTGGATACCATAGGCTGTCAAGACGACCTGAATAAACTTCGTCACGGGCAACCTGAAATTCCCGGTAGTGAAGTGGTCTGTGTACACCGCCATCTTCTTCGCCGGCGGTTTAGTGGAAACCGACGCGTCCGCCGGATACTCGGGTTCCCATTCATGAGCTAGGCCGTACACGTTGACGATATCATCGTAATCCCTTTTCTTCCAATGGAGAACGACGTTGTCGGTTAAAGCATCACTCTTCTTATCTTTACCCATTTTAGATCGACGGCTACGTAAATGTTGAAAGCAAACGATAGTTTCAGATCTGGAATTGGAGAGAAAAAAAAGAAAGATTAAAAAATAAGAATGAATGGAAGGAAGAGACGCCCTATTTATACGCATCGCAGTTAATGCGATGGATGGGATGCCAGTGGATAGAGAAAAGTATAATCCAATTAACAGTTGACACGTCAGGCGGGAAAGATGAAAAAGCACAACAGACTGTGGAAAGGTGTCAGACACGTCTTCTCAATTGTCCTGCATTATTTCTCTTTCCGTCACGTCATCATTTCTCTCCCACTTGCAAAATTCAAAAGTGGATGTTTCGAAAATATCTCACATGATATTATCCTAGTGCGAAACAATAAAAAACTCGTAAGAAGACAAAAAGATTTCTTTTCGTTCATGATCGGAAATAATTACAAAATATGGAAAGAAATTACAAATCTAAATCTAATCTAAAGGTCTTGAGCGGACGCATCCTCAAGAAACGTAGGCGGATTGTCTTCTGCCCCTTCCCCAAGGTATTACTTTAATTTCTCCACGCCGTCGCTGGCCGCTGCAAATTCCGGGATCATGTTCTCCAAGGGAAATGATAAGTTGTCGTAATAGTTAAGGCGCATATCATACTCTTGGGCAAAAATACGTTTATGCAGCGGGTGTTCTTAAAAAGGATGACCGGTTTGGGCATAACCCATTCCTTCATTAAAGCCTAACACGCGGCCGTAGTTGGAATGAGCAACAAGCAAGAAAGCCAAGCTGTCTGTCAACTATGTTCCCTCCTTAATATGTTTGATGACCTATAGAGGAAAAATAGAATTGTTAACAATTGTTAAAACACAAAAAATATGGGTAATAGCGGAAGAGTGGGATAACATACCGCGTTAAGACCTTGGCCCAACAACCAACGTCGTTCCCTCTCTGCCCGCTCCGCCCTCTCCTGAAGCTCATTGTACCCGGCGGCTATTTTTTCTTTTCATTTAAGTACTCCGCCGCACGGGCTTCCGCTTCATCACGGGCTTGTAGAATTGAGTCATAGGCGGACTGCATATCATCAGCCCTTTTCTCATTGAGCTCCGCCCGCTCCTTCTGCACCTTCGATCCTGCCTTAAGTTCCTGGATAAAAACAACTTGGCGGGCCACTTGCTCTTCTAATGCCGAATTGGCTTCAAGTGCCTTAGCCAAAGTCGTCCTTCTTTTTCTGCGTTTCAGCTCGAGCAGCTTGAAGAATGGTGTTTTGCTTCTTACAAGCCTCTTGCATTGACGGGAAGCAGCCGCATGCCTATCCTTCTCATTTCTGAGAGTGATTTCAGCATCAGACTGCTTCCACTTGGCAATATTGGCAGCATGTTGCTCATGAGCCTCCTTCTTCGCTTCCTCAGAAGATTGAATCAGCTCACCCCATCGCTCCCCCATCGATCACCACTCGCGTAAAATTTCCTGCCCACAAGCCATAGTGTTGGCTAAGGACGATGAATAGTCATGATAAAGATCTTGGAGAGGGCGACCGCGCTGATGTATTCGCTCCGTTGTCGGAACACATTGGTTGACAAATGTCACACAAGTATCTGGATCAGTAAAGTGAGACCCTTTCGCGATGTTCCAGTTCGGGATAAACTTCTTATTATCCTCCACTGGATTGGGCTTCCCATAACAGTCGAAGTGTGACGTTTGGGGATGCACCACACCTTCAACGTCTGTTGCAGAAGGGGAGGGAGTCGTCAAGAACCCTGACGGAGTTGGCGGTGGAGATTTCGGCGTTTTGGACGCTTCCTCGTCCACAACTTGGTCTTTTCCTGCAGATATGGAGGCATTGCCAGTCTCAAACAGGTAAGCCAAATGATCCTTGATTTCCGGCGGAGGGAGCAGATCCTCTGGATTCTCCTCAGACGGAGGAGTTGATGGTTTGCCTTCTTTCTCTGGTGGCGGGATAGTAGCTTCTCACCTTCAGGCGTTGGAGATGGTAGTTTATCATCCCCCCCTGGTGGAGTTGCTTGTTTCTTGAAGATACTTTCACCAACAACATCAGCCGAATATACAAAAAACAAAATTGAATTTGAATATTAAGGAAAACATTAAAGGGAAAGGTACAGTTGAGACATTGACTTACCAGCCATCCCCTTCATACGGGCAGCAAGGCTGACTCTGCTTCCTCGGGCGCTGAGTCCGCTGCTTCTTTGTTGCCGGACCTTCTTCGTTATAGGCGTGACTAGCACCTGCATCGCTCGACCGGGCAGACTGGAAATTCCTCATCCACTCCAACTCTGCCAACAGATGCAAATAGATGAAGTGTTAGAAGCATCATCAGAGTCTTCTTCTTCTTGGGATAGTTTGTCACTTGAAGAAAGAATGACGACCACCCCATCAAAAGTGATAGCATCGAGCGGATGAGGGTTAAGAGTATACGCACCTGTCTGGAAGATATCTTCCAAGAATACCGGCTCAACACATACTTTCGTGGGTAAGAGGAATCGGCTTCATGTCCTCTCCAAAACAGGAGTTTCCTTAGCGTCACGAATACGCTTCCCTATGCAACCCCTACTCTCAAAAAGGGCATTCAACATGGGCTCTTCACCTGAAACGCACATAAGAAGTCAGTAATAAAACGTTTCATATGAAGTAAAAGGGAGGAAAGGAAATGCAACTTACGTTTGTTCACGCCCATAAAGACAGGATCTAAATCAGGATATGGCCACAGGCGGCTCATTCCTGCCCATACTAGGGCTTCCTCAGGCAAAACCCGCATTGGGGATGGTTCTGAAACCAATGCGCGGAACCATCCTTGACCTTGATGGGGAGCCGTGACAACTTCTGGGTGAGCCTTGTTGGCCGGACGACGAACCATAGAATCAGGAACGACGTCCTCTGAGATCCAGAAGAACTTGTGGCGCCAATCCTTCGAACCGCCCTCGGGCACGATGCCGATAATCCTATCAGCTATTGGATTGCACTTAAACCACCCGTCACTGTTGGTCATCCAGTAGAACACAGGGAATCGGTCAACACGAGGCAACATTCCCTTCGCCGTACACAGGAATTCGAAATGGCGAATTTGCATAAGTGCAAGGGGATGTAATTGGGATAAATGGATCCCATAGGCACTTAATACCTTCATGAGAAATTTGGTCATCGGAAACAGAAAATTCCCATACTCAAAGTAGTCAGAGTACACCGCCATCTTGCCAATAGGAGGCAAACTAGTTACAGATCCGGCAGAGGGAAACTCCGGTTCCCACTCCGATGAAATACCATAGTTACGAAGCAACGTTTCGTATTCGGCCTGATTCCAACCGATTTATACAGTATCGATGTCAGGTGTCAACGACCTTGTATCGCTAGCCATCGATTCGGTTATAACCGGAAAACAGCGAGCAATCGTAAAGAAAATCGAATGATCGGTTACTAAATTGAGAGAAAACAAAGAACAATCAAGAGAAGCAAAGGCTATAAAACTTAGTAAAGAAGTTAACCTCCACTATTTATACCCATCACAATTAATGCAGATATGAAAAAGAGAAAAAAGGTATACAGTCGGGTATAGTGACAGCCGGCATAAACGTCCCATTATCTGTTCACGCGCCTGCAAGCGGTCAACTTGTCCTTTTTCCCGGTTATCCACACCACCAACAGAAGATATTTCTACCAAACTCCAAGATTAAAAACCCCCCAAATACATTGTCACACCCCGACCAAAGGCGACGAAACATGCCAGGATGCAATAGATTGCCCAAAACACAAGACACTATTAAAGTGACAATATTTAATCAACTCATTTATTTCATAAATCAATAAACAAACACATCTTGGTCACCCAAATAAATTGAACACAAATAAACAAATATATTGTTCGTTTTACTAATATCCTAATAGTCTTGGTAACGTTTTTCGTCAAGTTCTTGAGTCAACAAAAATCAAACCTGTAACATTTCATAAAATAAAGTTCGTCAACACAAAGGTTGGTGAGCAATTCATAAGTTTGCGCATATAAGTATATAATAATAAAAAGGCACAAACCTTGTATATGAAAAAATAAATAAAAACAATAATTTGGATAAAATCGCTAATAGACTTACGTTAGCGACACCTAACTATAAAGGGATGCCAAATATACTAGGATTTAATAGTTATCGTTAATTGCATTACGTTAACTACACCTTGCTACAAGGGGATGCCAAGTAGTCTAGGATTTATAGACTTCCACCAACCAAAAGCGATAAACACATAAGCATATAATCATAGAACACCAAGTCGAGCAAGTATTTAAGTAAAGTATACAATAACGTTTGTGGTTTAAGATTCAAGTATAAAACATTTAGTTGAATAAGTATGAAATGTCACCCCCAAAATAAAAGATAGAATACGGGGTATGAAAATACTCACATCGATTGACGAATCGAGAAATAATTAAATGATCGAAATAGAGAAAGCTTGCGACGAAACGAACGAATCCGACTTGAAAGCTAATTGAAAACGAATAAATAATATATTAATGAACTTGAACTTTAGTTGAAACTACATTTGAAACATTGAACGAGAAAGTTCGGTTGTTAATCAGGTTACGGTTAATTTGTTAACGATTAGGGACTCGTACTTAATTGATAATTTAATTTAAAATAATATTATTTTATTGTGCTTTTAAATAACTAACCCAATATTAAATAGAAACAAGACGGGTTTAAATCAAGAGTTCGGGTTTATAATTAATTTATAATAAAGCTTATAATAATATTATTAATGATAAAGATAGTAATGATAATAATAACTTCAAAAATATGTTTTATATATATATATATATATATATATATATATATATATATATATATATATAAGATAATGATGATAATAATATATAATATACCACCAATCGAAAATTGTTGTTAAAACTAAAAATAGTACTAATAATGATAAATATAATAATAATTACTTTTGTTGTTGCATACATTATTAATGGATTTATGAATTTTACTAATAATTATTATCATTATTATAATAATCATATGTGCCATATTAGTGATAATGACTAATACTTATAACATTTTAATAATAATAGTATTAGTGATAAAAAAATAAGACTCGAGTAACGATGACATTAAATGGTAACTAGGCCCGACATGAGTTTCGGTTCTATAAAACAACTGGATAATATTAACAATAATAGAATTTAATAATTTTACTTAATAATCATAAAAAAAATGATAATAATCATAATAATAATAATATATTAATTTTGAAAATGATGATAATAATAATTGTTTTGTTAATGTTAATAATAACAATAATAATAATAACAAAAACTATCTTGTTAATAATAATAATAAAAATAAAAATAATAAAGAGTTTTATAATAAGTTATGATATTAATAATAATGATCCCAAAATACTCTCCAAAGTCGGTTCAAGGAGAATCGAACTTGTGACCTCCCAAACCCAAGTCACAACCACAACCAACTTCACTAGCCATCTATTCGTTAGGAAAACCCAAAAGAGAGATTTAAAACAATTAACCCCGACACTATCATCTTCCCAAAACAAATATCCAAACCTTATACCCAGATCCATTTTCATTACGACAGTTATGATTATCAAGTTCGATTACCGATTATGAGTTAGACACCAAGACGATTAAAAATTCTAAATATCATTGCGTACCATATGACGTTTGGCTGAGAACAATTGTCGGAGCCGAGCAGGGGTCGTCGGAGACCCAGTCGCCTCCAGAGAGGGAGAGAAAGAGAGACCGAGAGAGAGAGAGAGACGGGGAAAGAGAGAGACGGAGAGAGAGAGAGAGACGGAGCAGGGAGAGAGAGAGAGTGATGGAGCAGGGAGCAGGGGAGAGAGAGACGGAACAGAGAGCACGGGAGCCGGTTTTGGGTGAGGGGGTTACCGGGCCTCCGCGTCGGCTGCCGGAGAAACCGAGAGAGGTAAGGAGAGTGGTGGTGTTGGAGTTACGGGGGAGAAGGGTGGCCGGAGATCGCCGTCAGCCAGAAAACGACGCCGGAAAACGAGAGAAAGAGATGGGGGTGGCTGGATTTAAATGAGTTAGGGTTAGGGTTTGGGTTATATATATATGTATCACATATTTACAGAAACAACCCCTTAAGTTTCAATCAAAGTTAAATATGAGTTTAAAGGTTTTTAAAACTTATAACGACTTTACAAAAATCAGTTTGAACACCCTTATGTTTTTCTTAACGACACTATAATATGACAAACATCGATTTATTGATGATCGAGGTATATAATAATATTATATAATAATTAAATAAGGAAACAAAAATGTTGAGTCGGGTTTACATAATAAAAGTTTACAAAACGAATCCAAATCGAGACCCGAATTTGACGAATGTCACATACATCTTATTTCCAAAATTTCACCCACATAAAAACTTCACGCGGAAGAAACACTGGACTGGAGGGACTTATAGAGGTAGAGTACTAAAAAGACCCAAATGCCCTTAAGTATCACCCGCGGGTCGGAGAGAAACTCCTCGTATACCACCCGTGAGGCATGTTATCACCCGCATAACTTACCTTACGCGGAAGCATCCAAGCACCAAAACGTCACCCGCGTGATAGCACATCTACCTGCTAAGATGACCGGAAGGCAATGCCAACAGGACAGTTGTAAATAACTATTTACCTTTTAGAAGAATAACCACGATTGATTACTTGAAGAATACGTGACCCGGTAACCAATGAACGGAGGAAAACCTGTCCAGGTTGTTATAACCGTGCACATGGCCAGGGATCAACTCGTCCTATCACAGAGCGATGCGTGTATATGTTGTTATACACATGCACATGGGACGTATAGCTCAACCTACCACGCAAGGACACGCGTCAGGGATCTTCTAAGGGGACAACGGCCCCAATCATATTCCCACATCCTTCAGCTATAAATACCCTCTCAACCTGCAAGAGGTATTCATTCACTCCCAAATATTTACTCTCAATACTTTAGTACTTTCTCTACGTCAGGACTGTACTTATTCTCACGCCGGAGGGTGGTTACGGATAGACCTCCCCTCTTGTCCTTCCCGTAACGAGCTCACGGTGTCTGTTTTGCAGGTTCCAGTCACTGGACTTTGGGAAGTTGTGCTCATATCGTGTTAGTTGTTATTGTATCCTACCCGGTTGACTCAATGGATCCAGGACCCGTATAGGGGATTGGATCAGTGTTTCTTCACCATTATAGGCTTCAAACAATCAGCCCCATAGTTATTCTTCTTTCAAGATGAGATGAGATCAGTTTATTTACAAAAAGAATACTCATACAAGATAGAACACCACCAAGCGCTTACGTGTTTAAGAGATGTTAAAGTGAAAAGAATGATACAAATGTATTAGAGTTCCCAAATTTTTTTTATGTGTTAGAAGAAATAGGATTCGATCTTTGACTCACACGCTATAACACGACGGTTCAACCTTTTGTAAGACTTGACATATATAAGACAACCGATTTGATTTACACATAGTCAAAAAAGAAACGGCTAACAATAAAGAATAACTGATACAATGTATATTGAAATCTTTAGTATGAAAATTCAAAGCTCTCTTGACGTTGTCGGGAGATATATGTTGAAGGAATTGATGGTTACATGGGCCACTGAATCATTTAGGTGGGTGCGTTGGGTCACAATGATCTGTACTTCAGACGGAAATTGTGATCAAATTGTCGGGGTGATCGTGCATATCCAGACATTTGCTATTAGGAAAAAAGAGTATATAATGTTCATTAGTTGTGTTTTGTATGTTAGCAATAAGGAAGAAAGTTCAACAACTCAAGCAATTTTGGTTGTTAATTACGTGTTGACTGATTTGGAGAACGAGGAATGAGGACATTTTTAACAACCCCATGGTGTTTGAAAAGTTGGTAAATGACATAAAGCTAATTTGTTTCTTTGAGTAAAAAATAGAAGCAAAAAAAGGCAAGCTTAGTCTATGATAAATGGTGCACGTTTACCTTTATCAATTTTTCTTTATAGGTCTCTCGTTATATGCTTTACTGTAATCTTATAGTTGTTTTTGTTTGTTTTGTCTTTGTTTGTTTGGGGCGTTTTGTTACTTGTAAGTCGTCCATTTTGGGTATATTTTTTTTTATAAAAGTCAGCCTTCGAAAAAAAATATATATAATTTTTTTCAATACCTTTATTGTTTTAATTGGGATTACTCCATAGAATAGTAACCAACTTAAAAAGTTGTTCCAATCAGGTCACTGATAAAAACTTTTGTTCCAATCAGGTCATTTAACTTTAATTTTTGTTCAAATCCTAGATATTTTACCTGAATAGCAGGTAATCTATGTTTTTTTTTAAACCCCTAAAAAATTTAAGAAAATTAATAAAAAAACCATAATTCAAAATATAAAACAAAAACAAAAAAAAATAAAAAAAACTAAAACGTTTCGTCCGTTGTCCTCGTTCAACAAACAGAAAAAACAAAAAAAACCAACCCGTTTTGACCTTTTCGACTTGGACCCATTCCGACCCAGACCCCTTCTGATCCGAACCTGTAGTGCCTAACCCGTTTCGACCCGAACCAAAACAACCCACTTTGGTTAAAAAGTGCTGAAACAAGCTGTTAAGTGCTGAAACGAACGCTGAAACGAGCTGTTAGGTTTTGAAACGAACTGAAAAATCGCTTAAACGACTGTTAAGTGCTGAAACGAACTGAAAAACTGCTTAAACGAACTGTTAGGTGTTGAAACGAACTGAAAACTCGCTTAAACGACCTTTTAGGTGCTGAAACGAACTGAAAAATCGCTTAAATGAGCTGCCAGGTGCTGAAACGAACTGAAAAAACGCTTAAACGAGCTGTTAAGTGTGCTGAAACGAACTGAAAGAATCGCTTAAACGAGCTTTTGCTGTTAAAACGAGCTGTAACGTGTTGAAAAAGCGATGATTCGTTGGTCCAAAAAAAAACTGACATGAAACCCGTTTTTACCCTTTCCGACCTTGACCCGTTCTAACCCGAACCTGTTGACCCTAACCCGTTCCGACCCAAACCAAAACAACCTTTTTTTAAGTGACCCGTTTCGACCCTAGCCCGTTCTGGACCATGACCCGTTTCGACCCAACCCAACCCATCCCATCTGCCACCTCTATTAACAATATAACTAAAAGGATTGTAATTTATTGAAATTTTCAAAAAAAAAAAAAGAACATTTTTGCATTTTTTTAACTTTTGCAATTTATTGCAATTTTCCGAACTTTTTTTTTGCCAATTTTCGGAATTTTAAAATTATATTTTACATTGTTACTAATTTTCGCGACCTTTAAAAGTTATTATGCAAAGTAAAAACATTGAAAAGTTTAAAAAAAAACTAGATTACCTGTTATTCAGGTAAAATATTTATGATTGAAACAAAAATAAAAGTTCAATGTCTTAATTGGAACAAAAAGTAGTTTTTGTCGGTAAACAATGTTTAAAATTAATTACTATTACATGGAATAATCCATTTTAATTTATCAATGTTTACCAAAACATGGTGGATTTGGTGACTTGGTGTCATTAAATGTCATTAACACTAGTTAAGTAGTTATTTGTGCAACAATGAAAGTAGATATTGGTCGTTATATGACATTTATTTAATAAAGCGTACAAGGTGTAGACAAAAACAAATGGCTTTGACTATCAGGTACAGCAAATAAAGTGACAGGCATCAACACTTCAACATCCACCGTCCACGTGTACAATTGTTTCTCAAAGTTCCTAGATTCATACAAAATTAATAAATAACTTACCTAGGGTTTACTGTCAAGTCAAAGTTTCAAATTTATATAATAAAATAACTATTACTTTTCAATTATTAATCATTATTATATTTCCTTTGCATAAAATATGCAATAGCTTTTACAAACTCAAGCTTATAATTTAAACTAATGTTTTTACCTTTTATAACTGTATCGTTTATTGAACCAATTAGTTTTAGACCAGATAGCACTGTAGAAACTTTATTATTATTATTATTATTATTATTACGTATTTTTTTCTGTTTGAATGTGAATATTAAAGTTTGAAATAAAACAAAGTACGAGATTAGGTAAACAAACCAGCAAATAAAATTATAGAATGGACAAAATATATTTTTTTAATCAATATTTCGATCAACTGGTTTAATCTATGTTTGAATCAATTCAAATTTGAACAATTCAAATGAACACAATCTGGTCAACTAAATAGTCATATGTATACCACCGTTTAAACATATAAGTATATAACTATTACAACTTGGTTCTAAAAAGAATGCTTAACAATATAATACTACAATTCAAAAGCAACAAATATATTTTTATGTTTAGAAAAATTAAATTTTATAAACTATATATAACTTATAGGTAATTTTTCTATCAATTTTCACACTTACATTTTTATGGAAAAATAATTAAAAACAACACTGAAATGGTCTACTTACAAAATAAACTACTAAAAAAAGTCAGTCACGTGGACACTTTAATGTAAATTTCACTGCACTAAAGTGTCCAAGTGAGCAAGTGACATATTTTAATAAATTTATTGTCTAAACAATACATTTTATTTATTTACTTTTATAAATAAAATTAATATTAAAAATTATTTGATAAACATTAACTTTTGTATGTTTCTCACATATGAAAAGTTTTAATCTGAAAATGGTCTTTGAAACTCAGGTGATGAAGATGAGCGTATAAACAAGTAGGTCGAGAAAACTATTGTGTGTTTATTTTGAAAACTTAGTAGCATTTATTTAATTGTATAAATAAATAAAAAGTTATTATTTTAAGTGACGACAGTTTTCTTTTCTTGCTATTTAAAGCAAAGTCTCATCTCTCTTTCTTCATTTTTTCAACTCACTTTCTCTCTCATGATTCACACACACAAACACACCTCCTACTGTGTGTAATGGTTGACAGCAGTAGTAATAATAATAATAATATTAACAGTATCAGCAGCTAATAGTGGTTTTGGTATGATCCAAATGTGATGGGAGCTGGATTCTCTCAGCTCCTCCCGTGCCTCAACCCGCCGGAGAAGCATCGCCGGCGGAACCACTCGCCGGACCTCATTTTCACCGCCGCCGAGCCACTAGACGAAACCCTAGGTCACTCCTTCTGCTACTTCCGCTCATCTAATCGGTTCCTGTCTCCTAACAACTCCAATCGCTTCCTTTCGCCTTCGCAGTCGCTTCGATTCTCTCCGCCTCACGATTTGGCTTCTTCCAGACCTAACGAGACCGGATTTAAAGCGATTTCGGGTGCTTCGGTGAGTGCCAATACTCTAACCCCTAGGACTGTCATCCAGTTAGACAATAATAATAATATTGTTTATGATGAGGCTTCTGATTCTGCTGGTGTTGGGGTAAAGCCTTGTGTTGTTAATGTTAATGGATTTGAGAGTACGTCGTCGTTTAGTGCTCTCCCGTTGCAGCCGCTGCCTCGTGGCGATTCGGCTAGAGCCGCGGTAGGGCAAATGGAGAGGGGCTTTTTTATGTCCGGTCCGATTTAGCGTGGGGCCTTGTCTGGACCGTTAGACTCGAATATGGGACTGGATTCGAATAATTCGAGTAATGTGAACGGTGTCCCGTTCTCCGCGCCGTTGAATGGTGGGGTTTATGTGAAAAATAGGCGAAAGAAGTCGATTCATGGGATCCGGAAGGCGTTTAATAGGAATTTTCCTCGGCCGTGGGTGGTTCCGGTGAGGAACTTTGTTGGTGGACGGAAGGAGTCGCCGGCTGCGGGCGGGGGAGTGGGTGAGGGGTCGGAGATGAGGAACGATAGGGATGATGTTCAGTGGGCGTTAGGGAAGGCGGGGGAGGATCGGGTGCACGTGGTGGTTTTGGAAGAGCATGGATGGTTGTTTGTTGGGATTTATGATGGGTTCAACGGTCCGGATGCTCCGGAGTTTTTAATGGGGAATTTATATAAAGCTATCTATAAAGAACTTGAAGGTTTGTTTTGGGATTCGGATGATGCAGATCGAGGTCAACATTCGGGTCAATCTTGTTTACCACAATTAGAAAAGGAAGAAGAATCGGAAGCAACAAATGTTAGTTTAGTGACCAGACGGAAACGGTTATGGGAATATCTTGCGGAAGAAGGACCTAGAGACGGACTTGATCTTTCTGGTTCTGAGAGGTTTGCATTTTCAGTTGATGACGCGGTTAATATAAACAAAACCAGTTCAGAAGCTAATGCTAATCACAGGTCATTGCTGTTATCCAAATTAGGGTTCAGTAAGCGTAAGGAAGGTAGTAAATTGTTTGGATGGAAATTAGGGTTGGAATCCAAAGAACAAAAGGAAACAGAAACAGAAACCAAAACAGAAGAGACGGATAATGTTGTTACTGTTAGAAATGGTAGGAAGAAGAAATCTGGTCCAGTGGATCATGAACTGGTGTTGAGAGCAATGTCTAGGGCATTGGAAGTAACGGAGTTTGCATATCTTGATATGACAGATAAAGTTATGGATCAGTATCCAGAGCTTGCACTTATGGGTTCGTGTTTATTGGCTGTTTTGATGAGAGATGAAGATGTGTATGTAATGAATTTAGGTGATAGTCGGGTTATCGTTGCACAACATCATGAGATCGAAACTGAAGAAGTTGTTGCATCTCAAACAGGGGATATTGAGGATGTAGTTAAAGAATCCATAAGAGGCAGTTGGAAATGAAAATGAGGGGCGCAGTCAAGATAAGAGGTTGACTGCATTGCAGCTGTCTACTGATCATAGCACAAGCATTGAAGAAGTAAGTTTTGAATTCTGATCTGATCTTAAAACTTTACATTGCAGCTGTCTACTTTACATCATATATTAGTTTGATTGTTGTTTATTAATTTTAAAAGAGACTGGACTTAATATATCTGAAAATTGTAATTAGAATGCAGAAACTTTAGACAAATACATAATGGGCTTACAGGTCATAAAGTAACGAACCCTAATAATAACTACTTAACTAGTTTTAATTATAGTGAATTTAGGTGTTTTCAGAAATTTGAAGTGGACTATCTGGTATCACTGGATGGACAAATACAGCTTGCTGGTCCATTTTAGGTAATTAGTACACATTTGGACCACATTTCAAGTTAACATGATAACTTGACATTTTATTTTCATTGGCATTAATTTTACTTATGAGGCTATGACACATGTCCATAGCTTGTAATCTTATCTTTACTCAATTTCTTTTTCATCCCACGTTATAAAATTAGAGTGATATGCTATGAAGATGAATTAAGACTAAGAATTGTGACAGGTGGATTCAAACTCTTATCGTCTGCTAACAGAAAATAAATGGCTTAATGTAGTGTGTATGCAGTGTCAATAGCTTTTTGATCTTTCTCAATAGGCACGGGAAAAACAAGGTTCTTTAGTTGGATCTATCATTTGTTTGGAGGCGCTTTTTTACTAAATCTTATGTGAGAGAAAGCCAGCACACCTAATTAGAAATTTGCTATAAGTATTGTCTTTGCTCATTTGGAACATATGTAAATGTCATGTGAGTAAGTGTAGGGACATGTTTAATCTAGTTTGTGAAAAGAAGTTGCAGTAGGAAAATCTATTTTATCGTGCCACGTGCAACTTAATGAAATAGTAAACACTAACCAGAAATTATATCACTCAACAAATTGATCATTTTTAATCATAAAACAGTGTTCTTATTGTAATTTGAAATTAACATCAATATTTTACTATAATGTTTTGTGTAAAAGTTCTGACGAGTGAACCTCATATGCATGCATAATCTTGTAGATAGTTACCCTTTGATAGATTTATTGGCAATTCTCCTAATTACAAGCGACGCTTTTGACCCATTTACTTATGAATGGGTCAATCTGACCCGACCCACATAAAGTACCCGTTTTGACCCTGCACATTTGAAGCAATCTTATTACTATTGCAGGAAGTTACTAGAATCAAGAACGAGCATCCGGATGACGATCATTGTATAGTCAATGATAGAGTCAAAGGTCGTCTTAAGGTCACTCGTGCTTTTGGGGTCGGTTCTCTTAAACAGGTTTGTTGTTTAGTTTACCTCGATCTCACTCGTTTATGAACTTATGAGTTATGACATAAGATTTATTATTTTTTTTGCCATATTAATGTTTCAGGCAAAATGGAATGACTCATTACTAGAGATGTTTCGCAACGAGTTTATTGGAAACGCACCCTACATATCGTGTGTACCTTCTCTTAAACATCATCAACTATGTCAAAAAGACCAGTTTCTGGTACTTTCATCAGACGGGTTGTATCAGTATTTTAGCAATCAAGAAGTCGTGTCACATGTCGATAGTTTCATGGAGAAGTTTCCAGATGGTGATCCTGCTCAACACCTTATAGAAGAGCTTCTGTTACGCGCAGCCAAGAAAGCTGGTAATTTCGGTTATTTTGATCCTTTTGTGTCTGTCGTTAAGTTTTTGTATGGGTCAAATGGGCCAGGCTGGTTTGAGTAGTTGACTGGCCAACACTTTGGATTCAACCTTTTCAGTCGTTTAATATGATTACAAAAACCATAGTGTTCACTGTTCAAATAATAAATATTAGTAAAGTAATTTAAACATGTGTGAGCATACTTGGGCCTACTTGACCGGTTTCCATTTTACTGAGTTGATCCACAAATTGACCTATTTATTTTTTTTTAAAAAGAAACTCTTTTTTTAGTACGAGTCATTTGCATATATTAGAGTGGCAAACCCTAGGAAAATTTTAGCACAGGTCTAACAGGTGGGGCTGGGTTGACTGATCAACACTGTGGGTTGTTCAACCTTTTCTTTTGTTTAACATGATTACAAAAACTATGATGTTCAAATAATAAATATTATTAGTAATTTAATCTAGACATGTGTGAGTTGAAGCCAAGCCGATCGCGAGCTACTCTAGATCAGCTCGCTTATAGCTTGAGCCGAGCTTAAATGTGTTCGGGCTTCTAAAATTAAGCTTGTTGAATAAACGAGCCCAGGATTCAGTTGTTGAGCTCGATTTATTCTATAACTTTTATTTAGTATGTTATATATGTAAATTTAATGTAAAAATAACTAAATAATATATATTATGTTATATGTAAGGATTATAATTAAGAAAATCTATATAAAGTATAATAAAGTTTTATGTAAATTATTAATAAATAATAAACGAACCGAGCTACAGCTTGAAAAACTACTCAAGAGCTGAGCTCGAGCTTTAGAAATAGAGCTTGAAACAAGTCGATCTTGAGCTTGAATGCTCGATCTCTCTTAAGTTACAAGCCAAGCTCAAGCGTATTCGAGCTTGGCTTGGCTCGTTTACACCCCTATGTGTTAACATACCGGTCTATTTGGCTCGTTTGTAATTTAGTCAACTCCTTAAATATTATTGATCTGACCCATTGGAGATAAAATATAACACAATTCGACCTATTTATCTGTTTTCTTCATAAAGATATGTTCTAAACATCTTCCAACAGGGATGGATTTGCATGAATTGTTGGACATCCCACAAGGGGACCGTAGGAAATACCATGATGATGTCACAGTCATGGTCGTTTCTCTAGAAGGGCGAATCTGGAAATCATCAGGGAAATATCTCTAAAAGGATATAATACCGGACGAATACACTCAATTTTACACCCGAGGCAAAACCCAACTAAAATTAAACTTCAATGTGGGGTCTTGGGTTTCTTGGTCTCGAAGCGTTTAGTGTACTTGAAGAAATGTTTAAAAATCGAGGCGCGTGTCGATCAAGAATTGAGCGTACTTGAAGAAATGTTTAAAAATCGAGGCGCGTGTCGATCAAGAATTGAGCGGATAATTTGGTTGGAAATTGAGAAGATATGCTCTTTGACAAAAAGGGACTTGTTTTTCTTTCTAATTTTGGTGAAGGGGAGTGGTAAAGAATGGATTTTTCTTTTATATATCTTTTTTTATGAATTATGTTTTGTGTTAGAACTGTTCATAGGTGGGAAATGTTGTTTCATTGCTTAACCTGGAAAGGATGTTGTAATTGATCAAATTGGGTAGAATTTTTTGAAAAAGAAGGTGAATTAGTGTTTAATTAGTGTTTTAGCATAGTATTATTTTTATGGTGTTAGCTATTTATAAAGAACGACTTAATAAACATAACTAATAACTAGTAAAATTCCACTTCCACGAGGAGAAAAAACTTACAAAGGTATCGAATCACTGCATAATGGGCTGCTGGTTTCATGCTGAAGCTAACGACGCATTATTCCTTGTAGAATGGTTGATATCTAACTTCACGAATCTTGCTCGATTATTACGACCATGATTAGATGTTAACTTTCACAAAGTCTGTTTTTTATACGGGTGTAGAGGCGGGTTGACTTGTAACATGGCACAGAATTTGAAATGTAAATCAGGTTTGTTCATTGTTAATGAATTGGATAATTGTGTCAGATTTGTGTTAAAATAATCATATATGTCTGAGATGTATCCCAATCAAATTAATTGTTTCCTTTGGAGAGCGATTACGAACTATATTCCCACAAGACTGGCTTTAGCTTTGTGACTTTATGCTTATAAAATAGATTGGTCTCTTTCTCTTATCTTCAAGTGGGTTAAGGACTTAAGGCCTCGATTACATGTAGCTGAATGCTTGCCTGAGTTTGTGAGATAAGTAAACGTGATCAAGGTGTGTTATTGCCCACTTGGAAAGAAAGGCATATGAATAAAGTTCAAGCAATTAATTTGGTTCCATTTATGCTTTAACGGGTATATAATTTTATGACTAACTAGTAATTGTACCCGCGCGTTGCGACGGGCAAATATGGTAACACGTTCTTTGCATATTAGTCCAACACGTAACAACAAAAACATGAAAAATACTTGCACACTAAAAACACATGCATTTGGACCCGCCCGCTACAAAAATGCATACATGTTCAGTTTTATTTATGTACCGACCACATCTCTTGTTAATTTTTCTTCCATGCCTACATTAGAAACATATTTATTGTTAGCATGTGTTTAATTGGATAACTTTTGGTGCATGATGATACCTATTTATTGGTTGACTGGCCAGATGCTCAAAATTCAAACCCCATTTTACTAGAAACCTACATCAGTCTTGTTTAAAACACCAAGAGTCCACCCACACACATGTACATTCACATTTACACAATAAGAGTAGTAAAATAATCAAAAAGGTCATTGAACTTGGACATTTCTGTCTACTGTTAAGTGAGTCTTGTGCACATATCATATAATGCACGTTTAAAGTTTGTTTGACCCAGACGAAATTTTATATTTAAATTTGCATTAGTATAACGGTTCAAATTAGTTTGTCCAGGTCAGAAATAAATCTTAATCCAGATCGGACCATTTGCGTTTTAAAACCTGACCCGGTCTAACATGTACCCGACCCGAACACTTACATACTTCCTTTGCAGGCATAAATGTACCTGATGTTATGGAACAAAGCTTCATAGCCTCATATGCAATGTATACATGTAACTACTGTGAAATCGAAATCAAATTATGTACTAGCATCACACCTCTTAATTCCATCTTCTTAATCAAACTTAAAAAAGTATCCAAAACAACAATTCAATTAACAATCTTGGATGTTTACTTACCGATTGACGATTATCCGGATTGCATCGCCAAGAAAGTAGATAATCTTAGTTTTGCCAAGTCCAACTGGATGTCCAAATCCCAGAAATATTCAATCATACAACTGAATTCATTGATAAAAGTCCATCCTAGTTGTACAAATAAAATAAAATAAACACATATATGCATCAAAGTGCAGTATCGAACTCTTTCATTTGGTTGAGAAAGTACCTTAATTACATGTAGCTGAATGCTTGCCTGAGTTTATGCGATAAGTTCAAGCAACTAATTTGGTTCCATTTATGCTTTAATGGGTATATAATTTTATGACTAATAGTAATTTGGTTACAAAGTTACTTCAAAGTGCAGTTCAGTGGAAGATTCTGCTTGTAAACCAAGATATAAAAAAGAAATGCAAAACCACAAGTAGGTCGATTTAATAAATAAGGCCAACCAGTAAAAACGTTGGAATTTGAAACTAATTTTAAGGAATTTTGAGGAATTGGAATTTGAAACTAATTCCGATCAAATCCCATAATCATTGGAATTCAAAAATCCCTCCACTTTCAAAAGGAAAGCTAAAAAAGCATTGAAATGTTTAATTTGGTTTGGGCCGAAAGAGGGCGGGTCAAAATGGATTTCAGGCCAGAAAAGATTAGGGTCAAAATGGATTTCGGGTTGGAACATATTCAAGTGTTGGAAATATTTAGCAATGAAAAGAAAATATAAAGTTTGTGAAGGATTAGCAATGAAAGTTTGCCTCGAGGTTAATAATGTTAAGTGTTGCGAAATATTTAGAATTTCGACGTAAATGCGGTTTGGACTTTGGATAGCATGGGCGCATGGCAAAGTGTGTGCATTTGTTTAAAAGACGAAATATTCGAGTACACAACATTATAATAAATATCGATCCTACTTAAACCAGCTTATAGGAGCCTATTATTTACGTAATTGTTATTTAGTATATTAAATATAGATTTTTCATAACAATGAATAATTTAATATATTGTATACAAATAAATTTATATAATCAAATCTTAGTGATCATGTTGGTTTAATTCTAAATTCATGGATTTAAATTCGATTTGGAAACTAGATTCGGAATTCGGTTTGGGCAAGGTCCCGAACATTTATAAACCCTAATAACTTATTATGTTCAAATTCCGGGTTTTCGAGTCCGATTCAAATAAAAGTATCCCAAGTACAACCTAAACAAATAAAAGGGGACCTTAACAAGGAAGAATGATGAAAGATGTTTATTGCCACCCGTATGAGACCATAGTTGTTAAATAGTCGGGTGTTTATACACCCTCTAGTTTGTATAATCCGGGTATTCGCTATTTGTTAAAATTATTATTCAAGCTAATCCTCCACCTTTATCATTTCTAATGTTAGTTTTTCTTTTATATTTCATGTTTGGACTAACTGAATCCACTTGGACTTCTCGTTTCTTATGTGGGCTTATTCAACCATCATTTTCATTATTAGCTCTCTCTTCTTGTTTCTAGCATTCAAGATTATTTGGTTATTGTATTATTGTATAGTTGTATTTTAATTCACAAATAAACCTTAATATTTTTTACAATATTATTATTTCTTTAGTAAACTTTTGTTTTCTATTTGGTTGATTTCCTAGTATTACTTTTGAGTGTAAAATCTACGCTTAACTTGATCTTGATTTCCACTTTATGCATATAGACCATTGTGATGAGTTCCATGTAATTATTTTTTAACAAACTTAGTACTAAAAACCAACCCAAAATACAAAACAAGCTGATGAATATTCAACATTAGTAGCTAATACCATAATCATAATGCATATCATAAAAGTTCACATTATCAAGAAACAAAAACCAGTACCACATAACATTTCACAATCAAAAGATTTACTCATAAACCTATATTTATTTGCACCATCAGCAACCACCTCTAGACTGCATAACACCACCACCACCTTCACTTCATTTCACCTCAACCTCCAACACATCTTTCATCTCCTCCGTCTTCTCCTTCAGAACGAAGACCTTCAACACACCGTTCTTAATCTCTGCTCTGATCTCCTTCATCTTGTAAGCACCAACCGGCAAATCAAAGCGCCCAGCATACCCTTCAGGCATCTCTTCCTCCCTGTCCTCTTCGAACTCCTTCACCGGTTCTGTTTTGATGAAGAATGTGTCATCCTCCACCCACACCTTCACCTTATCTTTCACTACTACAAAAATAGGCAATTGCTATGGTCAAATCCGTAACAAAACCGTAGCTAACACCTTGTTTGTTACGGATTTGCTACGAATATGATCCGTAGGTACAAGTCTCGTAGCTAACTTATTTGCAACGGTTTGTTGCTATGGAATCACAATTTTGCAACGAATTTAACTACAGAAAAAGTTGTCGTTATTATAGCTATATTAGCTACAGATTTTGCTATAAAATTGTTTGCTACGGATTTTTAGATACCAATCGCTAGCTACAGAATTTTGCTACGTTTTTTTTAGCTACGGAATTTTAGCTACAAAATTTTGCTATGATTTTATTACTACATAATTTTGCTACAAATCTTTTAGCTACAAATTAGCTATGCTTTTTGCTACCAGTTTGGCAATGAAATTTACCTATTTGTATGATTTTTGCTACGAATGTAGCTATAGAAATTTGCCTAAATTCGCTACAGATCATATAAGGTTAGCTACATATGTAGCTATAGATTTTGTATGAATGTTTTTCAAAAAAAATTCTTTTTTATATTCTTTTCCACTTTTTACCTATAAACATTCTATTCAAATTTATAAAATATCATACCAAAGATAAATATCCAAATTAAATAGAATAAAATATTCAAATGCAATACAAGAAAAATGTAATACAAGAAAGATCTAAATCATCCGATTCTGTAATACAACAAAAAACGAAATTTAGTTTACCAACATAAACCCATATAATCTTAACTTGGTGGAAACTTTTGTAGTTGGCTGCGTGACAATTGAATATTCTCGTTTATTTCAGCATACAATCTCGCATTTTCTTCAATTTTCTCCAACATAGCATATTTCTCTACCTTTTCTTGTTTCAACTTAACTATCTTTCCCATTCCAGCTCAGCTTCTTTTTCTTTCAACTGTTGCATACTTGCATATGTAACTATATATTAAATGTGCACATCATCCTTAATACCACGTCAATTATTTTTTAATTTTCTATATATAATAATAAAAGAAGACCAAATCACAGTTTGCCAAAAATAGACCAAACTCTATGTCAATTTTTTTTCTAAAAGAAAATACAAACCTTATCACTTCTCCCCGATGGATAAGAACAAGTCGGCGAGTTGCTAGTCCCATGCAACCGACCTTTTTCCTTCCACCCTGTGATGCTCGACCATAATTCCATAGCAAATTCTAGGTGTAAGTTAGTGTCGTCTCCATACTTCTTTATAACCACTTCGTTGTATGATTCTTAAGATAAGAACATAAAAAATTAGTATATTAACATTATATAACTAAGCTATAAAACTAGAAACATACATTTAAAAGATAACAAGACTTACATAAGCTTCACCCACCCTCGTTTCTAGGATTGTCAACAGGGGAGGTTCCTTCAACGAATCCACTATACTCGCAAATACGTCCATGGGGACATAATATTTCGTTCACCTTCCCTCTCATACCTTCATCACAAAATAAATGTGCTCATGTAAAAAAGACAACCTAAACTAAGTCATTTATAATTTAAAGCTGTGAGAAGTCACCATCTGGTAAAAATTGATCTTGCTAGATGCCTAGATGCGGTACTTTCCTTGAACGTGGTTGTCTTGCTTCATCTTTCCTGCATCATTAGCATGTAATTAAATTTTATAAAAGATCTACTTTATTGCATTTTTGAAACAAATTCAAGACATACATTGCTATACTAAAATTAACTGAAGCATCAAACTCATCCCCGACATTCCCTCGCTGTATTTTCTTATGATTCATTCTTTATTTCAAACCTCCATATTTGTTTTCATACCCACCTTTTACTTCCTGTAAAAACATTTATTAATTTATTTGATAAAAGCATCAATCAAATCTAAGTGAAACCTTGAAAGACAGATTGACATAAATCAATAAATACTGAAAGCAGAATTAAGAATAAGGGTTTCAATAATATATACATTTTATAAATATTTACTAGATGTAATTTTTCCAAGAATTTATAGCAATTATTAAAGTTATGCATTTTATAGAAGATATAATAGTACAGTAGGTTAGTATACAACAAAAGAAGTAAATATCACTATAATTTCTTTACTTGTTCATCTGTAAGTGGTAATGTAAGGTGTAAGCGAGCTGAGTTGAGCCCGGGCTTGACTAGGAACGAGCTCAGCTCATGAGTTGTTTTTTCAAGCCTGGACTCGACTCGTGAGTTGTTTTTCAAGCCTATGCTTGGCTCGAGCTCGTCTCATTTATTATTTATTATTTAGTTATATATGTTTTTAATTCATTTTATATATTCTAAAAAAAAACTTAAACGAGCCTAAGTTCGGCTCGAGCTCGGATGTGTAGTGCTAAATTAATACATAAAAGTTGAAAAGATGTAGAACTTAAAAATACACAAGGCTCAAGCTCGAAAAAGCTCAGCTTGGCTCAAGCTTTTATCAATCCGAGCTTAAGTAGCTTGCGAGTCGCTCGGTTCGTTCGCAACATTAGTACTAATGTTGCAGGTTGCTATTCATTTGAAAAAACTAAATTCCTATATATTTCATCTTTTTTAAATTTCATTGGTCTAAATCCTCCTATCCGGCTTGGAACAAAAATAATAAAGCAAAAATTGCCACCAAAGGCAAAGAAATCGCCCAAAACATCACAACTAAACTAAAAGAATGAATAGAGTTTATCATTGAAATATGTTAATTGACAAAGATCCAAGGGGGGATAGTTCAGACAACAATTATTTACAACTCTAAAGACAAAGTGAGTATAAAAGGTGCAAGTATACCCGTTGGTAGGGCTGTGCAAATCCTGTTTCTGAACCCCCAAACTCGCAAGAGCGACATTACCGACCATTCAGAACCACATACAAAACAATAGGTTTGGGCGTTTGGCTATAGGATCTAAATTATAGCTTAATTCGATGTGGTTCGGTTCTGGTTCTGAACCATATATTCTATTTGAATCCTTTGAAAATCCCTCTGATCTCAATTACCCAGCCTTTAAATAGATCACATATTGGCTATTAAATCACAAAATTGCAGATTTACACACAACAAGAATAGGCAATGATATCATTTTTTTGGAGTTCCATTGGTGCAATGAAATAAGTATTTAGCAAAGAATAACTGAATCATAAACAATATTTGACCTATTAATTCCTTTCAAGGCTTCAATTAGGGCAGAAACTAACCACATGAATGTCAAGTAGCGGTCATTTTGCATAATCGAATGCATGTAGAACCAAGGCTTCTTTTTCATTGCTCCAAGCAACATATGACTTTATGCCCTAATTTTGATATGAGCAACCTGCCACTCACCATGAATCCAAATCTGAAAACACAAGAAAAGGGAACACTCGCGTCAAAAGACAACCCCAAAAGAAAAATCAATAACCATAAAACAATGTTAAAAGTTATACCACGAATGCATCTCAAATCTCAATTGCAGATTGATGATACATAAAATTAAGATCCTACAATACAAGTTTGATATCGATTTGTTGAGCTGTAACATCCATTAGTAGGATTGGAATTAATTTGTTCGAGAAGGAAATTAGATTGGATAAAAGTTAATTTCTAGAAGAGGGAAATTAATTTGGGAAAAAATTAGGAAGATTGGAATATAAAACTTGGAGGAAGTTTTAAATTATTTTGGAAAAAATTTTTGGGGAAAACACGTGTGATGAAAATTTTCGTACCATGAACATTTTAGTGGCATACATATTTTAAATTTTACTAACAATAGGTAACGAAAAAATGTGGCATACGTAAATTCTCATAAAAGAAACTCTATATTAGTAACACAAAAAAATAATAAATGTCATCAAAAATGTATATCAAGCAAATATGATATACAATTAAAAACTTATATTAGTGACACAAAAGTCAAAGGTCATTAAACGCATGTGTCACGACTTTTATATTTTATAATGTATGAAGGGTCCTTCGTTATATCAGATTATCAGTCCGTCGTTATATTATGAAACCGACCCTACCCGTAGGGTATGCATTTTGAGGTAAATACCCGTACCCGAAACCGTACCCGATTTATACCCGTAAATACCTGGACCCGGTCATACCCTATACCCGATACCCGGTTATACCCGATACCAATTTTCTAATACCCGAAATAATACATGAGTTTTTTATAGTATATTTTTATGTTACTTCACAACTTTTATGTTTAAGTTTTAATAAAATGCATATTACTAAGTAAATAATTTGTAATTAAGTAGATTTATGGTTTTTGTAATATAATACAAAGCAAATTTAAATTCTAAACAAATTAAAAAAATGTATAAAAAAATTACAAATTCAAAACCGGGTATTAATACCTGGTCATACCCGGTTACAATACCCGAACCCGATCATACCCTACCCGGGTACATAGGGTTGAGTTTTTCTCCTCAATACCCTACCCGAACCCTACCCGATTTATCTCAATACCCGATTTTTCAATACCTGATCATACCCGAAACCGGTTCCATACCCGAACCCGGGTATTAGAAAAAAACCCGATTTATGTACCTCTAGTAATGACCACTAACAAGTCATAGATGTCTTAATGGGCCATATTGGACCTTGATAGAATTCGTGGGCCATGATGAGTGTTATTATGTCATATTTTGTTTTAATGGATTGTAGAGTCATGTTAAAAATAATAAAAAATAACATGACATGTATGTCTTAATGGCCATAGTATATCATCATCATCATCCTTGGACATAAGGCACGTAACACTCAGCCATTGAAACACAAGCTCATTGGTGCATGTACCCTTGTCTTTCGGTTATCAACGCCACCACATGATGGCTGATTAACCTTGTTATTTTCACGAAATTAGTAAAATAACGTCAAAATTAGTGCAATTTCACTTTTGCCCACCTGAGGGCCCACGCATACATAAATTATATGCATGCACTGCAAGTAGGGCATATTAATGGCCATATTAGACCTTGATAAGTCTTAATTGACCATGAAGGATGTCATGTTGCATTTTAAAGGGTCATATTAGGTTGTAATGTATCATATAAGATGTAACGAGTAATAACATGTAGTATATGTATTAATGGGCCGTATTGGGCCTTGAAAGAACTCAATGGGCCATTACGGGCCTTGATAAATCGTAGTGGACCATTATGAGTTTTGTTATGCCATATTGAGTTTCAATGAGTTGTGGTGAGTTGTATTAGATGTAATGGACAATAACATACATACATATATAAAGTGTCCGGTTCAATGGTCGATCCTGTTCTGAAAACAAGTTTTTAAATGGTGGGTCTAGTTAGTTGTTGGAGATTTTATTAAGTATATTAGTAATAGTAACTTATCTTTGTTATAATTTTTTTATTATTATTTGACTTTAAGATAGTGCGCTATGGATTTTTGCTACCGAATTATTAAAATAGTTTTACATTATCGTTTCTTGATTTTTATACGAATTTATTTAATTATTTTTAAATCTTTAATTTCTCGATGTAGCTGCGGATTTGCTACATATTTCATTGAATTCTTTTGTAACTTTATTTATTGATTTTTGCTACCAATTTTGCAACGAATATAATTAAAACTATTCTCTCACTATTTTTATTTACTTAGGGTTGTTATCAGTTTGCTACGAATTTACTAAACTTTTCAAGAAAATATATTTTTTTAATGGATTTGCTGCGGCTTTTGCTACCAATTTTATGAAGTTGTTTTTATTATTCTTATATTCTCAAGTTTGCTACGGATTTTGCTACCGATTTTATGAAGTTTTTATTATTTTTATTTTTTCAAATTTGTTACAGATTTTGCTATAGATTTCATGATGCCATTTTTAATATTTTTATTTTCTCAAGTATGCTACGAATTTAGCTACGGACTTTCATTTGCAACAGAATATGCGTAGCTAAATCATAGCAAATGTAGGCCTAGCTAATCCGTAGCTACTTCGTAGCAAAATTTGCAACCAAATTTTTCCATAGCAAAAAATCCGTACCTAATACCTGTTTGTGTAGTAGTGTTTGTCCAACCCTGGCACGTCGAACCGAAAAGTGAGAGACTCGTTGTTTTCCTTGGCGTTCCATGCTTTCCTTGTGGCAATTGGTACTCCTGGTGCCATGGATGGAGCTGTGTTTGGCACGTTGCGTGTCTGCCTCATGCATCGTGGTGGACCAACCGGAATGAACATGTCTGTGATCGATCATATAACAGCAGAATATAAGAGTATTAATTATACCAGATACAATACAAGATGGATGTTAATTAATTACTACATAAACTGCAGGTGACGCACTATATATAGCAAATACAAGATGATAATTAGTACTGGTACACAAACAGATGCGTATGATAGCAAATACAAGATGACAATTAGTACACAAACAGGTGCGTATAATAGCAAATTCACAACGTTAGTACTGAAAAAATACAGCACGATAATCAAAACACGTGCGTATGATAGCAATTGAATACGTGACACTAGTACAGAAAACATGCGTATGATAGCAGATATATATATATATATATATTGTTTTAATCACGAAGACAAAACCAATATAATCAATCAAACAGTAAAACCGACGTAACAGGATAAGGATTTGGTTAAGAGAAATACAAGTAAGTATTAATGGATGAAGAACATATATACTCCGGCTAAATACATCAAGATCTAACGATTCATTATAACTTCAAACGCAAGATCTAGTCGTAATGACGTAAAACAAAGCTGAAACATTAATCAAGCAGTAACGATTTAATTGGTTATGAGAAACACAGCAGCAAATCAAATAATAGTGGATGATATGATAAATTACAACATCAAATTAAGTATACATCTAGCCATTCAAAGAAGATCTATATATTCGCAATCACGTAGAAAATAATCAAAGAGTAGGTAAAATAAAATATATATCAAACACAATAAAATAATAATAATACAGTACATGTAGATGTAGGGATTGAAAGTAAGTATCTAGTGAGAAATAGAGGTCACCTGAGCAGATACCGTTGTTAGGATGATCAGCAGACGCGTGAGCATTGACGCCACGTTGGATGGAGCGGACAGGAGGAAAGAGCTTGGTGAAGAGTGCTGCTGCGGAGGCGTCACCGCAGATAAAGATTCGGTTGTAGGGAGAAGAAGACATATTATTTCTATTCAGGTGGTTAATGATGGTCAGGAATGATACACTATACCAATCTTCTAGATGTTTCCAGAAACGGAATCTTTTTTGAAATGGATAAAGACTGACATGGTACTTTTTTTTTTTAATTTATATTTACTTGTTGCATTTTACACTACCGGACAAATTAACGTAAATGAGACCAAAATTGGTGTAGGAAATTAAAGGAGGATGATGAGTTGATGTACAATTTCTTAGAATGTGATGATACTAAAATTGTAAGGTTACATTTGGACAATAAGCATGATAAATACTTAATGGGGGTTGTGGGCTTATGGAAATTAATAGGGTACCACTCATATTCGGTTAAAGAGCGGAGATGAATAAAATATCTGTATAAGTTGTATTGAGCCGTTGACTATTAATTTGTGGGGGTAGATGTTCTATACATGCTTTGTATTAATTACGGTTTTATATATAAATCGTCAGAAGACCTCGTGACATGTATGGGGGCAATGTCTAATGAATGTTTCCCTGTTAGACAAATGATAAAATGTAGTGATCGTCAAGGTCTCCTCCACCTTGATAAAGAGAATTGCAATTTGGTGGTTCTTGATGTTTTTGGTGGCGCTTGGAAGTGAAGAAATGACGGTGTATTTAACAATAAAAAGTATTCTACGTATAAATTGGTGGAGGCGATCATGGAAGATTCAAATTTTTTTTTTGTTAAAACATAGATTAATTCTAAAGCTTTGTAAAGTGATAATTAGCTAGGTTTGTGTTTTTTTGGTTTCTTCTTATAATACTATTTTGTAGTTAGTGATCATGTGGTGCCTTTGGTTTCTAGGGCTTGTGTTTTGTTGCAATAAAATTATACGTTAAAAAAGAATGGTAGAAACAAGTTGGATTTACAATCTTTAATCTAGGAGTGTCATAACATGTCAGACATGACATGATAAGACACGACACGATGACATGTAATACATAACACGAACACGACACGATAATTAATCGTGTCATTTTTTTCAAACACGAACACGAATATGTCAAGACCTGTTAAGGGACATGTTTAAACATACAATAAATAAAATATGTGCAATGAAACAAAACTTTTTAAAACAAGCATAAATACATAATACATAATCAATAACATATTTGAAACGAAAAACCATAATCATTAACATATATGAAACAAAAAATCACAAATTCATAATATACTTGAAACAAAAAACAATAAAAGCAAATCATAACATTCACTAAAAATATAATTGCGGGTTCTGACGGACATGAGTGACCTGTTGTATATAAGTATGAATTTGAGTTTAGGACTTTAGGAGTATATATATATATATATATATATATATATATATATATATATATATATATATATATATATATATAAATTAGAATTCTACACATGTTACTAACAGGTTAACATGTCTTTAATCTGTTAGGACACGAATTTTAACATGTCTTAAACATGCTGACCTATTTAAGACACGTAATCTGTTAGACTCAAACTCAAACCTGTTAAAACTCATGTCGTGTTGTACTAACATACCCGTGTTATAAATTGACAGCTCTGCTTTAATCTAAGTTGTGCTTCTTGAATTGTGAACATTGAACCAAAACTCTTGGTCGCTGGTGGGGTTTGGTCTACGAGAAAACAGAAGTGGGTTCCTATCATCACATATTAATTTATTCGTATGAGATAATTATTAGAGTTAGAGATAAAGTATAATGATTATTATGTGTTTGATTATTATTATTAAGAATTAGAGTTCGAGTAGGAAACGAGTTTGAGTTAGTATAAAATGAGGTGTAGGATCACTGTATTTCGTGTGATTTTCGTTTCTTAATTAAAGATACTGAAAGAGTCGTGGTGAGTTACCACAAAATTATCGGTGTTACTTATTTTGCTCGATTCAATTAAGTCCAACAGTATCACTTCGGGAAATTTAAAAATTATATAGTTGCTAACATATTATAGAAGATTTATTTTGGTGAAATCTTTTTGATGTGTAATTAATTTCCATCAGTTTCTATTATCCACTTTATATTATTGTTTATAGAAAATAATTGTGAAATATATTTCTGTCACAACCCTCGACCCCTATACTCTAGGAGGAAAGCCGTGAACATTGATTGGTGGTATCAGTGTTTAATAAATTAATTTGCAGCGGAATATTTTTATCAGAACCGTAGTTAGGAAAAATGATCATAATTATAAAAATACCATGATTATTATTATTATAAACTGAAAATTTAATCCATTTTGATACAAACATAAACTTTATAGGGATAAACCATAATTTACAAAACATGTTTCTTTATTCTGGTGACAAACCACTTATTTAAGTTGAAAGCCCGCATGCATCATTCCTTTGTCTTTATCAAGTCACCTGAAACATGTTTAAAATATTTGATCAGTAAGAAATACTGGTGAGTACATTCATTCGTAAATGACACATTTTACAATTACAGCATTAAGATGTTTTTACATATGTCTGCTTACAAATTACTGAAAGGTACTTGTCACTCGACCGTATCTATGACTGTGGTCATATTACTTATTGGCTAACACTTGTCCAATAAGTAACGTGTAATAGCCCAGTAGGAAAGCCTTGTATACAAAACCCCACAATACCAGTAGTAACCATCCCGTAAGTCTACAGAGACTTAATCACGGTAATGTATTTAAAATACTTTAAAATTATATTTGAAAACATATAGACCATCTGTCATGAGTTTTATAGGTTTTGAAATGATCATGAGAGTGTCGGAAAAACAGTTGTCTTACGCAAATGTGAGTGGTACAAAAACTTGAATGTCTCACCTTGCAAATTTAGAATTAAAGAATGATTCCTGGTATTAAGCACCTAGTTTAACACACAATGTAGTATATCTAGATTAGTATAAAACCAATAATCATAACGATAATCACGAGATTAGAAACTTTACACGATGGCACAATGTCTTACCTTAATAGGCAGAGCTTTTGGATTCGCGGGTATATAAGTTTCTTTCGATCGGATAGAAAATCGCTACGATACTCGGGTATTATACCATATATAGACAGAAATTTCAGAGAGATTATGATTTGGTGCAAGGAGGAAGGTCTCGTTTTTTGGAAGCCGTTGCGATACGCGATGGCCTTAAACAAAGGGCGTCACGTATCGCGAAGAATCTTGTAGCTTAGCCGAGAAACTAGTGAGTTCTTAATTTTCAACAAAAATACTAAGGCGGTCCTTAAGCGGATCGCGGCGATGTGAGCGTGCGAAGTGCAAAGTGCGCCATTAAAGCGCCACATTGCGCCCATCGTACTTCGCCCGTGCGCGTTTGGGTGCTTCGCACCCTCCGCTAGGACCACTGGTGTGATTTGTCTTATAAGAACATTAAAATACGAGTTTTCTTTCTTATAAAGAACTCACTTGTTTTATAATTTAGCGATGTGGGATAAGAACTTACACTCCTATTTATATTATGACGGAAGGCTCTCATTTTCTTTCTTCCACCAATGTGGGATGGAGTTTTCTTCTTTCATTTCTTTACTTTTCCTTTAATTTATTTTGTAGTTTGTTATAGTCTTCACTCCTTATTTTGAATATCGTCCTCAAGATCTACTAGAATAAGTGTGGGTACTTCCGTTCCATTTCTGATTCCAATTCCCAAGTATATTTTGGTCCACATTTTGAGTCCCACTTCACTTTGACCAGAACTATTCTTTTATGCATGAGATTTTTGATCTTTCTATCTTCAATTTGCAAGGTTTCTCAACGAATTTCAAATTTTTATTTACCTTTATATTTTGAAGGGGTACTTTTAGTGATTTATCAGCTAAACATTTCCTTAAGTTGCTTACATGAAATACATCATGTACACCTGTCATTTCTTCTGGTAATTCTAGCTGATAGGCTACTGGTCCAATTCGTTTGATAATTTGAAATGGTTCAACAAATCGTGGACTTAACTTTCCTCTCTTACCGAATCGGATTACTCCTTTCCATTGGGATACTTTCAGTAGCCCCATGTCTCCAACTTGAAATTCCAATGGTTTGCGTCGATGATCCGCATAACTTTCTGACAATCTCGTGCGGTCTTTAATCTCTCCTTAACTTGATTTATCTTGTCAGTACTTTCTAGTATGATTTCAGGACCTGATAATTGTTTTACTCCTATTTCTGCCCAACACACTGGAGTTCTGCACCTTCGTCCATATTGGCTTCAAATGGGGCAGCATTTGTCACACCCAGCCTCAAGGCCTAGACGTATGATCAATAGTTGGTACCGGTTTTGTAAATATATCAGAGTTGCGTTATTTTAGCGGAAGTCTTTAAAATATTCTTTTATTAAATGTCGGGATTTAAATGCCCGTTTGATAATACAAAACGTATCTGAGAAAGTATAATTTACATTAATTATAATTTCAAATATATGAGCCATCATATAGCGTCTAATGACTATATCTCCAATCTTCTATCATACCTTGCTTGTCTGGTCTAACCTTTCTGATTTCCTTTAAAATGGGTTGGAAAAATACGTCAGCGATATGCTGGTGAATCGTTGACTCTAAAAATTTTCTAGAAATATTGTTATAGCACAAATATAGTTTTCTGTACAGCTCAGCGGGGCTTCTGCTCTGTACCTTGGGGCAGCGGGGCTTCTGCTCTGTACCTTGGGGCGTACCACTAACATACACACACAAGTCAACAGTATTTCCGGGAACGTGCACTGACGCATAGCATGCCTGCTATTTGTCAGTTATGTTTGGATCCAGACACACGTGTACTCAGTCTGAGTGACTTTATTTTCTATCTTGTGTTATAACGTTTCTTTTTATTAACGTTTTCAGATTCTTCAAGATAAACAGTACATTTGTCTTTTCAGTTCTAAGACAAATAATATGTCTATCCTTTCAGAGTAAAAATCAGTTTGACAAACAATTAAACATATTCACCTTTTGGCTCAGTTGGTGAATCTATTTAAAGGTTTTTATATTTATAAACATGTTTTGACTCTTTGGAGACAAACACCCATTTGTCCCATAAGAGTATGACTAAAAAAAATAACGTATTCACCTTATAATATCAGTTGGCAATGAGTTGTTTCGAATCTTCTATTACCGATAGCTTGACTCGACTACTCAAGACCCGTGCTCACTACTCATTCAATCATCACCTTATGCCAAATGCGACCACTATTCTTGATTTAACTCTTACGGTTCAATTAACCAACATATTACTTGTGAAAGATATATGTGCTTTCAAAGTCTCCTTTATTATGTATATATACATCCTTAGTGGTTAATCTCTTAAACCACGTGTCCCTAAACGTGTAATAAGTTAGAGACATGACAAACCAATCTTGTGTTGTCATTTGTTAAACCAACCTTAGTGCTTTAATATACTTTATATTAGCTGCCACATGTATTAAATATATATATATATGTATGAATATCTTAAAACCACATCCTACTTACATATAATATTAAGTATTATATACATAATATTGAATAATATATACAACATACGTAATATATAATAATGTATTGTATACATATAACATATTAATTAATCAATAATAATGGGTTATGTATTCATATTCTTCTCTTGAACGACTCTGATTACTTTAAACGTTATATAACTCTGAGTTCGAACAATTGTTTATTATACTAGGTGCTCAAGTAATAATAGTTTGATTTTAAATATTCTTGTTATATCTAGGAAACGATCAAACCATATATTTACACTTTAGCCTTTATAATTTTTATAAGGTGGCACTTTAGAATTAAAATTTTAGTGGGTGTTACATCCTCCCCTCCTTTATTTAAATCTCGTCCTCGAGATTTGTTATGCAAAGATTATGCCATGGCTAACTAGTTATAAGTTATTGTTAATAATTGTGGTAGGCTTCAGACAACTCAACCTAATTTAAGCATTGTTGTTCAGTACATGCCTACACCAGGGTCGAGTCACTTGACACTTATCCCAATTATAATCGTAGTGACTAGTCTAATATTATAGTATTATATATTAAACTTAAATTTTATAATTAGAGTTTTCATAATAATTTTTTTTAATGTTCCCATGATGCGTGATTTATTATTATTATTATTATTATTATTATTATTATTATTATTATTTAATCTTCTCTGTTGATCAAATATTCATGTATTATTATTTATTATTATTGTTATTCCTTCATTGCTTATGTTTCGTTTTTCTAAAAGCATTCTTGATTTGTGTTATGTTGAGATCTAGACAAATACCTTACTTGGCTTACACAAATGTTTATTTAATGCTCGTAGGAACGATATATATATTCTAGACTTTTGAGATATTTCCGTTTTAGGATATAAGCACTTTTATGTAAAGCTACACTCATGCGCTAATATTACTTTTGTAATGTAGTGATTTAAATAACCTTCATCGGTTACAAAATTACTTGTCTTAAAACAAGTTTACAAGTAATTTACAAGACTTAGGTATACTATTAGCTATATTATATGCCTTTGAATCTCTAACATTCGCTTGACATTTCTTGTATTCATATAGTCTTGTTTATAGATTTAGTTAGATGATTCTCGAGCATTCAACATGAATACTCTAGCGTTTCCTTTCTTAGCACCACTGTCACTTGCGTCCGTTGTCGTGTTCTTCTTTTTCGGACATTCTGTGCTGAAATGTCCTTTCTCTCCACAAAGGAAACAAGCAGTTGTTTTCTTTCTGCAATTTGTTTCGGCATGACCTACCTTGTTGCAAAAGGTACAGGTCACAGATGCATCAAATGGGTTCATGTGGTATCTGCATACTCCTGAATGCATTTTCCCACAAGTTTTACAAACATGTTTTGAATAATGAGAATCCTTCTTTGTTTTCCCTTGATTTCTTGATTTCTTTTTCATCTTTCTTTTCATTATTATTCTTCTTTTCCTCTTCTTGGTTTCTAATCATGCTGTTAATCAAGTATCCGGCCAGTTCCATAGCAGAATCAGTGGTTTGCGGCATATTGGATCTTACCATATCTCTTATCTCTCTTGGCAGTCCATAAATATACCGTGTAACTTTATTATATTCTGGGGTTACTAGATGTGGAACCAGTCGGCAATATTCTAGGAATTAAGTGTTATATTCCTTAAGATTTGTACCAACAACCTTGTGATTCCATAACTGAGTTTGAATTCTATCCATTTCATAGATTGGACAAAATTTCTCTAATACGAGATTTTTGAATGTCTCCCAGCTTAGATTATACATTGTTTCTCGACCCTTGTTTTGAATCAGGGTATTCCACCATTCAAGAGTTTCTCCGTTGAACATTTGTGAAGAATACTGGATAGCTTCTTCACCGGTGCATTTGCTTATGATGACGATTTATTTTTGTTCTTTTAGCCATCTCATAGCGGCTATACCATCCGAGTCTCCATGAAATTCTTTGGGATTGTAAACTTTAAAGTTCTTAAAGTTACATCCTTTTTGAATCTTTCGTTTCTTGTTCCTTGGATTATTATCAGTTGTAGAGCTATCATAAGCTTCTTCCTTTTTTAAATGAACAGACTTACTTCGACTTCTCTTGTTAGATTTTGGTTGACTTCGACTTGTAGAAATGTCCTTGATTGCGTCAAAAACTGGATTCATAGCTTCCTTAATCATCTTTTGAATTCTTTCTATATATTGCGCGGGAATTTCATCATTTTTATTTTTAATATTTTCTTCATTTTCATTTTTCTTGGGAGGACTGTTATGAGAGTTTGCGCTTTCTTCTCTTGACATACTACAACAGAATTAAACAAAAAAAAAAATTAAGTCCAATATTCGAAGAATTCAAAAAAATATCTTTTATTCATCTTACTATAGTTACAAGATGCACACTTATTTATTGCAACTACACTTTATAACCACTAAGGTTTATATTATCTTTTATTATTTTTTTTTTCAAAACTGAATTTCTATCTTCCATGATGATAATAACTTGTTTTATTCATAAAGTGCTATAGCTTCTTTCTCTTAATATTGTAAACATTTTGCTTATTGCAAGTCGTTTATAGTTGTCCTTTTACTCTTAAAATTTCATCTTCATCATTGATCAAATGTTCATGTACTATTAGTATTATTTTTAAAAACTATTATTTAATGTTATTATTGTTCTTATTCTTATTATTTTTATTTTTATTTCTTCGTTACTTACGTTTCATTATACTTTATGAAACTTACACTTCTCTCTTATACTTTCTAAAGAGGTTAGGTTTAGTGTGGGTTAAGAAATTCGGCTGGATTCTATTTACATAGGTGGTTATGTTGAACCGCCAATTTTTAATTTTTTTATTTTATTATTATTATTATTATTTTTTTTTCATTCAGTCTCTTCACATACAAACTGTGAGGGTTTTATAAACTTTTAGTTCAAACTCCCAACTAACCCCTTTTATTTATTTATTTTTGTGGACTCCCGTATATTCATAACTCAATTTATCTATTTTAAGCTCCAATTTTTATTTTATTTTATTTTTATTTTTTATTCCAACTTCTCTACTTCCATTGTCTTCATCTTCTCTCTTTCTCTTTGATATACTCCGTATGTCAATGTTGGTCAGTTTTTCTTCACCTACATTATGGTTAATTGGAATTTATTTTATTTATTTATATTTTTTTTAGATTCAACTTTTATTTGTTTTGCATGTCTATAATATGGATTTAGCTGAACAAGATAAACCTTAGAAGAAAAAAAAAATTAGTTACTGATTTAGGTGGTTCTTGTTTGTTGGTTTGTGAATGCGTGGAATCAAAAATTTGAAAATTTGATTTTTTTAATGTGTGAGATCGTGGCTTAATGTGTTATGTGCCCATAGTTTAGATTTGAGTATGTATTCTTTTATATATACATAGTTATTATTGTGTTATCCGCTCATAAAATTGAGTGTGTTTCTTTTATGGCATCAAACCGTAGGACACTCTTCAATTCAATTGTAAACTTCATAACTTTTAACACACATAAAAGTTAACAGTGTTGTTATATAATAAAATCAATTTTTTTTTATGGATTGCTCCATGAATACTACTAGATTTGTTTAATCGATAGTCTTATTAGTATGTGCTAAGATATGGGCAATTACCATGATTGATTATTTGATTGTCACGGTGTAGACGAGAACAACAATTATTATGGAATTTCTAAGTAGGATTTAACACAACCATTATACGATCCTATCTTCTATCTTATCTATACTTATAAAATTCTAGACTGGTTAAAGCCTAGGTACTTTTGTCAAATACCAAATTCGTTAAAAACCGATGGCTTTATAATAAGATGTAAACTTATCCCTGATCAAAGCTTAGGTATGATTAAATACCTAATTCGCTAAGATCGATGGCTCTAATACCAACCTGTCACACTCGGCCTCAGGGCCTAGACGTATGACCAATAGTTGGTACCGGTTTTGTAAATATATTAGAGTTGCGTTATTTTAGCGGAAGTCTTTAAAATATTCTTTTATAAAATGTCGGGATTTAAATACCTGTTTGATAATACAAAACGTATCCGAGAAAGTATAATTTACATTAATTATAATTTCAAATATATGAGCCATCATATAACGTCTAATGACTATATCTCCAATCTTCTATTATGCATTGCTTGTCTGGTCTAACCTTTCTGATTTCCTGTAAAATGGGTTGGAAAAATACGTCAGCGATATGCTAGTGAATCGTTGACTCTAAAAATTTTCTAGAAATATTGTTATAGCACAAATATAGTTTTCTGTACAGCTCAGCGGGGCTTCTACTCTGTACCTTGGGGCGTACCACTAACATACACACACAAGTCAACAGTATTTCCGGGAACTGTGCCCATTGGAAATATGGTTTGAGACTGACGCATAGCATGCCTGCTATTTGTCAGTTATGTTTGGATCCAGACATATGTGTACTCGGTCTGAGTGACTTTATTTTCTAACTTGTGTTATAACATTTCTTTTTATTAACGTTTTCAGATTCTTCAAGATAAATAGTACATTTGTCTTTACAGTTCTAAGACAAATAATATGTCTATCCTTTCAGAGTAAAAATCAGTTTGATAAACAATTAAACATATTCACCTTTTGGCTCAATTGGTGAATCTGTTTAAAGTTTTTTATATTTATAAACATGTTTTGACTCTTTGGAGACAAACACCCATTTGTCCCATAAGAGTATGACTAAAAAAATAACGTATTCACCTTATAATATCAGTTGGCAATGAGTTGTTTCGAATCTTCTATTACCGATAGCTTGACTCGGCTAATCAAGACACATGCTCACTACTCATTCAATCATCACCTTATGCCAAATGCGACCACTATTCTTGATTTAACTCTCACGGTTCATTTAACCAACATATTACTTGTGAAAGATATATGTGCTTTCAAAGTCTCCTTTATTATGTATATATACATCCTTAGTGGTTGTCACACCCCAACCTACGACGGAAATGCCGGGGTGGACTGATTGCTCACAGCTTTTCAAATGTTACTATTATGCATTATTAAAATGACAATATCTATTAATTAAATTAAGTTTTCAAATAAATCAAATACAACAAATACATAATCCAAAATCATGCATCATTACAACTTATATCACAAATGATCTTGATTAATTATCTTCTAACTTAAATTCTTCACTAAGTCTTCACCAACCGGCATTAAATTTCTACGATAACCTGCATATGCGTTTAAAATAGGATTTTGTCAACAACACATGTTGAGTGAGCAACACACCAGTTTAGTTGTACATATAGTATATATAACAAAATACGTAGCTGCAACAAGTCATATGAGAATAACATAATAACCAAATGAGCAAGTATAACTGAGATATCGAGAAGCACAAAGGCTATAACGACTGGCGTATGATCATACTATTATGAGATTATGTTGGACCTCTCCGAATGCGGTTCACGTAAAGCATGTAAGCACATAAACAAGTAAGGTATAAGTTGTTAACACATAAGATGATGTGTGAGAAACATATATAATATTAAAAACCAAGTTTTACCGAATTCACCTAAAAAACACACAATCGGCAAGTGTACCGGTCGCAATGTAGTTAGCAAGTAAGAACGGATATCGAACCTAGGACACTATGGGTAAACTCTAATTATTAAACCTAAAAGATTACTAACTTAGACTTTCTTTTGATTTTTTTAGATTTTTTTTATATTAATTATACTAATAATACTTAACTAATTAATAATTAACTAAAAATAAAACTTTATAAAAATTGGATTGGAAACAAATATGAGAAACGACTACCTAGGTAATGGAATCCTACTAGTTAAACTTAATAGCTAACGAACTTGACTTGGTTGAAAAACAATATCTTAAAAAAAATATGACACTAGAGACCACTAAAAATACGCTAGATCGCCTCCCGGCCTCACCGACGACACCCTAGAACTCTAGTGACATGTGAAGCTCAATTGTTAAAGGTTTAGATCACCTCCCGGTCTCACCTTACCTAATAATACTATGGTACCCCCACAACCCAAATCACCTCCCGGTCTCTTCGGATACAATATATATATATTAATATAAAGGGGGTATTTTTAATTAACTTGGACACAACTTGTATCACAGTAATCTAAGAGACCTAGGATAACTCCGCAATTATTACCCAAACCCGCAACATACAAAGATGACACAATACTAAATTACCTCCCGGCCTCTCTAGTGAAAAAACAATAAAATCTGAACCACTTTCTATACTTATTTCTACGATTTTTTCGACCATAAACCGTAAAAAGTTGAAAACACAAAGTAGACAACCTAATCATGTGCCTAACAATCTCCAAAAAACTAATAAACACAAGTGGAATAGATATTAAAATAAGAAATTAGATTTAATTACTCAACAATGTTGTGATCAAACCAATTAAAAACTTTACCAAAATACCAAATCAACCAAAATCAAATAAATAGTTCGTCAAACCATTAATATAAACTAGTACTCAACCAAAACCTAGGTAGTTTAAAGTATTTAGCTACTTATAATAAAGTGCGAAATAAAAATAATGTAGATATTAAAGTTCACGGTTCATAAAAAAATAATAATACTTGAGAAGTATTCGAATGTGCTTAAAATTATTTGTCAAGCTTACCTTTTTGATAATAACTGAGAAGCACGTTGACTTATTTGCATAGCAACTCTCGTATTATTGATTTGCGGCTCTCAATACGAAAATAATAATAATTCTTTTGCTCTCTTGTTTGACTTGTGTCTCGATCAAAACCGAAGCGGCACCCTCTCTCTTTCTTTGACTTCTCGACAAAACCCAAAGCAAATATAATTTTTTTTTCGTTGACTTTCTGGCTGTGTTTTTTTGCACAAGAGCAGCACAATAAAAACAATATATATTCCTCCTCCTCTCTTCTGCGCTCGTATATATATATATATATATATATATATATATATATATATATATATATATATATATATATATATATATATATATATATATATATATATATATGTTAGGGTTTTAAATTTTTTAGCCCTAACAAATATTAAAACCCAGGAGTTTATTTTCTAGTTATAAATCATTTATTTCTTTTGATCTTCTTGTGGGTCCAGCCCATATGTCTTGTAAAGTTTGAACTCCAACACTTCGACACCTACAATGCATTCACATAATCATTTATTTAGTTTTAAACTCGTTGTCTCATAAAACCTTTAAAGTTAAAATATGTGTCAATTGAGAGTAATATTAAATAGAAACAAAGTCAAAAGCTATATAAAATGTGGGAAATATTTATAATATTTATATATAATTTAGCCCATATCAAATATCCCCACACTTAAATCTTTTTCGTCCCTGAAAATTATATATATATTGCAATGGAATCAGAACTCAAGACTAGTTTTCAAAACATATAGGTTATCTTTTAAGCACAGATAAACGCAAAAACCGCGAGTGCCAATATTGTTGTCCACTTAAACCCAGCCACCAGCCTATCAAGCCCCCAATTGCATTATGTTCTTTAAGTTCAAAAACCACGGGTACACCTACCCCATCTCAGACAAAGAGAGCTAGAAAAAACTAGAGTCAAAGCAAACCGGTTTGACAAATCACCATAAGCCAAGGACTCGTTGATGGTACTAATTAGATACACTCGGTGACATTTGATGGATGAATGGTCCTGTGGAGGTCGTACGAGCTATTCCTAAATATTATTGGACTTTGTCCTATAAATTCCTAATTTGATATTTATTGACAAAGAACCTTCGAGCCCTAATAGTGTATCCTCAGAGTCACTATCCCCAAGGTAACACGTAAACTCTAAGTCCCGTCTAGTATGTGCATCTTTGGACTCTTTTTCTAACTTTAAACAATGCTCATTTAGCATTTTACAATACATAACTTTCTTCACAAGTATTTGCTTTTCTTGAACAACTTTTTGAGAATACACAAACATAACTTTCATAACAAACTTTCAAAACATACTTTTTTTTTCTTTTTTTTTCATCTTTTTTTTTTCAATATTTTATATCACCCTAAAATATATAACTATTTCTAAGCTCGTAAAAAGATGGACATGTGGTGTGTGCTGGTTTGAGTGCATCTAATTCTTACCATCTCAAAGTTTTTAGATTATGGTAATCCTCTCTAAGCAGCGAACTTCAGTTTCACCGTTTTTCAAATTATTAGATATATAAAAACTTGCTAAAGAGGACTATCAAAACTAGTTGGGCCTACCGACACATCACATATTTAGTGCGTTATCTTTTATTTAATCTCATATATAATAGTAATTTTAAAAACAAATCTCAAATTTTTCTATCATTTTCCATTATTTGCAAAAAAAATCATTAAAAATTCGGGACATTTTTTTTAACTTTTTTTTTTGTTTTATATTTTATATATTTTTTTCTTTTTTCTTTTTTTTAATAAAATGTTAAACTGTTTTTTTTTATTTTTTTTGTTTTAAACTTTTTATTTTTTATTTTTTAAAACTTTTTTTAACCAAAAGAAAACGCCAGTTCCCATCCCCACACTTAAAATCTACATTGTCCCCAATGTAGGAATAGAAAAAGACAGAAAATAAAGCAGAATAAAAAAAATAATAAATAAAAAAAATAAGCAAATAAAACAATAAATTGGAACAGACTCCCCTGGTAATAATGCAGTTATCTTCAAAACTCTCGTTCCAAGGCGACCATATAGCATTTCATTCGCGGCCGCAGCTTCTGGGTGTCTTCTACAATATGATAGGCTCAGAAAAATCCTCGTCCGAATGAAGATTGAGTACGAACAAGAAAATCCAATCCTGCAAAATAAAACTCAAAACAACCCAAAGCAGACATCAAACAGACTCTAAGGACAAAAAAACAGACTCAAAGAAAAATAAAGTAAAGCAGAATAAAAATAAAAATAAAAGAAAATAATGCAACTAAGTTTTATACAAACTCTACAACTCGGGCAAAATCCCGAGTGTGATCTCCTCCTCTACTCTCCAGGCGGATCAAGGTAGATCGCCTCCTCCTCGCGATCACCAAGTGGACCTCCAACATAATGCTTCAGTCTATGCCCATTCACTTTCCAAGAATGTCCATCATCAGCCTCTATCTCAACTGTTCCATACGGAAATGCCTCTTTCACAATGAACGGACCAGCCCATCGGGATTCAGTTTACCCGGAAACAACTTCAACCGGGAATTATATAGAAGCACCTTATCCCCACAGTTAAACTCTTTGGGCCCCTTAATATGTTTATCATGACGTTCCTTTGTCCGCTCCTTATACCCCCAACTTCTTTCATATGCCTCATTCCGTAACTCCTCAACCTCGTGAATTTGAAGAAAACGACTCTTTCCCGCCGCAGATAAATCAAGATTTATGACTCTTAAAGCCCAATATGCACGATGTTCTAACTCAACGGGGAGATGACAGCATTTCCATAAACTAGCCGAAAGGGAGTGGTCCCGATAGGCGTTTTGAATGCGGTACGAAAGGCCCAGAGTGCATCATCTAGCTTTTCAGCCCAGTCCCCGCGACTGTTACCTACTGTTTTCTCTAAGATCCTCTTAATGCCACGATTGGTGTTTTCCACTTGACCGCTAGTTTGAGGATGGTAGGCCGTAGAAATTCGATGGGTGACCCCATAACGTTTCAGAACCTTATCCATCTGAGCATTACAAAAGTGGGTACCCCGATCACTGATCAGGGCCTTAGGAGTACTGAATCGAGCAAAGAGTTTTTGAAGGAATCCCACTACAACCCACGCGTCATTTCTAGGTAAGGCTTGAGCCTCCACCCATTTGGACACGTAGTCGACAGCAACGAGGATGTATCAGTTCCCTCTAGACATAGGAAACGGGCCTCTAAAATCAATGCCCCATATATCGAAGATCTCAACCACCTGGATGGGGTTTTGGGGCATCTCATTTCGGGATGAGATGTTACCGGCTCTCTGACACGCATAACACGAACAAACTCATGCGCATCACGAAAAATAGTCGGCCAATAGAATCCAACATCAAACACGCGTTTGGCGGTATAAGTCACACCGAAATGGCCTCCAGTCGGGCCGTCATGACAATGTTGAAGAATACTACGAGCTTCATCACCAAAAACACATCGTCGAATCACCTGATCTGAGCCAATACGGAATAAGTGTGGACCCTCCCAAATGTAGAACTTAATATCTGCAAATAACTTCTTCTTTTGTTGATATGTCAGTCTGGGCACTAACTCACCAGAGGATAGATAATTAGCAAGATCAGCAAACCATGGAAACCCCTCATCACTCGCCTTTACATACAGTAGAGTCTCACCCGGAAAATCATCACCAATCCCCTGTTCCCGGGTCTTGTCCATGTCGGAATTTTCTAGCCGTGACAAGTGGTCGGCGGCGACGTTTTCAACCCCTCTTTTATCTTTAATTTCTATATCGAACTCCTGAAGCAAAAGGATCCAATGAAGGAGTCGAGTCTTCGCATCTTTCTTATCAAATAGGTACCGGAGAGCTGCATGATCAGAGAAAATGATAGTATTAGAAAGCACGTGATAGGAACGGAATTTATCGCATGTGAAAACAACCGCAAGAAGCTCCTTCTCTGTCGTGGTGTAATTCTCCTGAGCATCGTTTAGGATTTTGCTAGCATAATAGACGGGATGAAAATGTTTCTCTCAACGCTGCCCTTACACGGCTCCAACAGTAAAATCGCTCGCATAACACATGATCTCAAACGGAAGAGTCCAATCAGGAGCAACAAGAATAGGAGCACTCACTAACCTCTCCTTAATCAACTCAAAGGCCCTCAAACACTCCTCACTAAAATCAAACGGCCTATCTTTCCCTAGAAGCTGGGTCATCGGACGAGAGATTTTCGAGAAATCTTTTATAAATCGGCGATAGAATCCCGCATGACCTAAGAAACTACGAATAGATTTCACAGACGTTGGCGGTGGAAGTTTGGAAATGGTATCCACCTTAGCTCTATCTACCTCTATCCCCGCACTAGAAATTTTATGACCTAAAACAATACCCTCACGAACCATAAAATGACATTTCTCCCAATTAAGCATAAGGTTCGTCTCTTCACATCTAGAAAGCACTCGATCTAAGTTACGCAGACAATCATCAAAGGAATTCCCAAAGACAGAAAAATCATCCATAAAGACTTCCATGGAATCCTCGATTAACTCATGAAAAATGGCCACCATGCACCGCTGAAAGGTGGCTGGAGCGTTACATAATCCGAATGGCATGCGTCGGTACGCGAATGTGCCAAAGGGACATGTAAATGTGGTCTTCTCCTGATCACCCGAGACGATGGGGATCTGGAAATAACCAGAAAAGCCATCAAGAAAACAGTAGAACTGTTGTCCTGAAAAACGCTCAAGCATCTGATCGATGAATGGAAGCGGGAAGTGGTCCTTTCGTGTGGCCTCGTTAAGTCTGCGGTAGTCGATGCAAACTCGCCACCCTGTTACAGTCCGTGTCGGTATGAGCTCATTCTTTTCATTTGTGATAACTGTCATACCGCCCTTTTTAGGGACCACCTGGACTGGGCTAACCCATGCGGAGTCGGAGATTGGAAAAATCAGACCAGCATCGAACAACTTAATAACCTCCTTTTTGACAACCTCCAGCATGTTCGGGTTAAGCCTCCTTTATGGCTGAACCACAGGTTTAAACTCGTCCTCCATAAAGATTTTATGTGTGCAAAATGACGGGTTTATACCTTTTATATCCATAAGCTTCCATGCGATGACATGCTTATGAGATTTCAAAACAACCATCAACTTCTCCTTCTCCTCCGTCTCCAAACTCGAAGAGATGATGACGGGAAGTTGAGACCCCTCCCCTAAAAACGCATACTCGAGGTGAGATGGTAAATTTTTTAGCTCTAAAGATGGGGGGTTCTCAACTAATGGTTTTTCGATCGAAAACTCTCGCTCTTCAACCGCAAGGACATTAGAAAATATTTGGAACTCATGATAGGTTCGTATCCTCCTGTCTCAAGTAACTGCTGCTCCTCCTTTTCCTGCAACTCAAAATCAAATTCTGTCATCTCGAATGACTGATTCTCCACATCGATAATTTGGGTGTCGGACGTGTCTCTCTGGCAGACCTTCATAAGATAGTCGCCTACATGCATCATGAAAGTGTCGATGGAGTAGAGAGTTTCGTCATGCTGCTGAGTATGCCTCATGGATTTCTGCACGTCGAATGTGACCGTGTCATCATGAACTCGAAGAGTCAATTTGCCATCGGCAAAATCGATGAGAGCGCGTGCGGTGGCTAAGAAAGAACGACCGAGGATGAGCGGGACATTCGAGTCCTCATCCATATCGAGAATGACAAAGTCGACCGGAAATATGAATTTTTCCACCTGCACCAACATGTTCTCCACAATGCCCCTTTGGAACTTAACAGATCGGTCTGCCAGCTGGATACTCATTCGGGTGGGAAGCAGCTCTCCCACGTTAAGTTTGGCAAACACAAAATAGGGCATGAGGTTAATGCTTACACCAAGGTCGGCCAAAGCATTGCTAACATGAAGAATACCAATCAAGCAAGGAATGGTAAAGCTGCCAGGATCTGTCATCTTCCTAGGAAGCTTGTTCTGTACGGCGGCAGAACACTCCTCACTAAGGGTAACAGTCAAAAGCTCCTCAAGTTTCTTTTTATTAGTGAGCAAATCTTTAAGAAACTTGGCGTGTTTTGGCATGTTCGCGAGAGCTTCAATAAACGGAATGTTCACATGGAGCTTCTTAAGCATGTCGAGAAACCTAGAGTACTACTCTGAATCATTCTTCTTCACTAGACGACCGGGATATGACGGTTTTGGCTTATAGACGCGCACCAGTTCCTGCTCAACCTGCTTCTCCTTCTCAACTAACGCACCGCCTGACCGTGAGGTACTTACTGGGCCTCGCCTCTGGTTCACCTTATCAGGCGGTTTGTGTCTCCATCTCTAACTCCTCGTCAACTTCCTCCTCACTTGGTGTATCTCTAACTACACCTTTCCCACTTCGGGTGGTCACTGCCTTGGCCTGAGCATTTTGAAATGGTTTAGAATAGGTGGGGCCAGGATTAGGGACGGTGTTACTTGGAAGACTCCCCGAGGGTCGTTGATCAATCTTTACGGACAACTCACCAAACTTAGCCTCGAGATTCTGAAATGCGACCTGTTGTCCCTTCATAAACGTCTCATGCTGCAAAAGAGTGGATTTGGTGTTGGCATCATTTTGTAAAAGCTGATTTAACAATTGAGATTGGTTAGCCAACATCTCCTCGATCTTAGAAGTATTATTTGGTACAGAAGCAGGTTCGGGGGCGGGTTCTTGGAACAGATTCTGGCGTTGCTGATAACCGGTGTTACCTGCCCGCCAATTAGAGTTAGAATTATTGTTTCGCCATCTTGAATTGAAGTTACGGTTTTGATTAGCTAGAAAATCTACCTCCTCCTGAGAATCAACGGGACAATCGGCTGTCTCGTGATTTCCACGACATATCTCGCACCTACGAGCTTGCCACCTAAGTTCTTTAACTTCCCTCTTCAATGCCTCCACATCTGCCGACACACTCGTATTCTGATCAACATGATGCATTCCACGTGATGCTGAGATGGCTGCGGCCTTGGTAGCCGAGACAGACCTTCTACTCGGTGTATGTTGATCCCCTAATGCAATGCTCTCGAACATTTCTTCAGCCTCCTCTATGGTGAGTTTATCGAGCATATTTCCTCCGGCAGCGGTATTGAACCGTTGTTAGGTTTCGGGAGTAAGACCGTTATAGAATTTTTCAACCACAGCCCAATCGTTTAGGCCATGCTGAGGACAACGGCTTATAAGAGTTTGGAAACGCTCCCACGCAAAATAATAGGACTCATCGGGGTCCATATGAAAAGAACGGATTTGCTCGCGTAGACGTCCGGCCTTTGATGGAGGAAAATACTTCCTAAGGAACTTGGATTGCAAGTCGGCCCATGTGGCGATTGAGGCATTCGGAAGAGAGTCAAACCATGTAGCAGCACGACCAGAAAGTGAGAACGGGAATAACTTAAGATGAATGACGTCGGACGAGATATTATTAATATTAAAAGTTTCGCAGATCCGCACGAATCGGGACAGGTGTCCCGGAGCATCTTCGTCATCCAAGCTGTGGAACTGAGCAGAATTAGTGATATAATTCATGACGTGAGATGGAATTTGCCAGTTTTGGTTATTAGTCGCAGCAGGTCGGACAATTACGGATCGGGCTCCCATGATGCCATCGCTGGCTCTAGCATGAACGGTCTGTCTCGGCGGTGGAACGGCGTCGCCCATATCTATTCTAGGAGTAGAGACGCTAACCTGGATGTCGGGTAAATCGCTCTCGCTATCTATAGTCTCCTTAAGTCGCTCCTGAAACTCTCTCTCAGGCACTTTGATGCAGTGAATAAAGGCGGGCCTTGAGAACGGGTATTATGCATTAACTGAAATAAAAATTATTTTATTATTTTATTATTTTTTATTTTTTAATTTTTTTTAAGAAAAGGCTAAACCTAAAGGCACAAATAGCAAGTAGAGGCACCTAAAGGAAAAATAACAACTAAATAAATAAACAAATAAACAAATAAACAAATAAACAGATCAGATAATCAACTCGGTTTAAACAAAGAATTTGCCAGTGTCCCCGGCAACGGCGCCAAAAACTTGATGTGTGAGAAACATATATAATATTAAAAACCAAGTTTTACCGAATTCACCTAAAAAACACGCAATCGGCAAGTGTACCGGTCGCAATGTAGTTAGCAAGTAAGAACGGATATCGAACCTAGGACACTATGGGTAAGCTCTAATTATTAAACCTAAAAGATTACTAACCTAGACTTTCTTTTGATTTTTTTAGATTTTTTTTATATTAATTATACTAATAATACTTAACTAATTAATAATTAACTAAAAATAAAACTTTATAAAAATTGGATTGGAAACAAATATGAGAAACGACTACCTAGGTAATGGAATCCTACTAGTTAAACTTAATAGCTAACGAACTTGACTTGGTTGAAAAACAATATCTTAAAAAAATATGACACTAGAGACCACTAAAAATACGCTAGATCGCTTCCCGGCCTCACCGACGACACCCTAGAACTCTAGTGACATGTGAAGCTCAATTGTTAAAGGTTTAGATCACCTCCCGGTCTCACCTTACCTAATAATACTATGGTACCCCACAACCCAAATCACCTCCCGGTCTCTTCGGATACAATATATATATATTAATATAAAGGTGGTATTTTTAATTAACTTGAACACAACTTGTATCACAATAATCTAAGGGACCTAGGATAACTCACTCCCGTGCAATTATTACCCACACCCGCAAAAGACAAAGATGACACAATACTAAATTACCTCCTGGCCTCTCTAGTGAAAGAATAATAAAATCTGAACCACTTTCAATACTTATTCCTACGATTTTTTCGACCATAAACCGCAATAAAATAGTTGAAAAAACAAAGTAGACAACCTAATCATGTGCCTAACAATCTCCAAAAAACTATTAAACACAAGTGAAATAGATATTAAAATAAGAAACTAGATTTAATTACTCAACAATGTTGTGACCAAACCAATTAAAAACTTTACCACAATACCAAATCAACTAAAATCAAATAAATAGTTCGTCAAACCATTATTATAAAATAGTACTCAACCAAAACCTAGGTAGTTTAAAGTATTTAGCTACTTATAATAAAGTGCGAAATAAAAATAATATAGATATTAAAGTTCACGGTTCATAAAAAAAAATAATACTTGAAAAGTATTCGAATGTGCTTAAAATTATTTGTCAAGCTTACCTTTTTGATAATAACTGAGAAGCACGTTGACTTATTTGCACAGCAACTCTCCTATTATTGATTTGCGGCTCTCAATATGAAAATAATAATAATTCTTTTGCTCTCTTGTTTGACTTGTGTCTCGGTCAAAACCGAAGCGGCACCTTCTCTCTTTCTTTGACTTCTCGACAATACCCAAAGCAAATATAATTTTTTTTTGTGTCGTTGACTTTCTGGCTGTGTTTTTTGCACAAGAGCAGCACAACAAAAACAATATATATATTCCCCCTCCTCTCTTCTGCTCTCGTCTCTTTATATATATATATATACACACACACGTGTGTGTGTTAGGGTTTTAAATTTTTTAGTTCCAATAAATATTAAAGCCCACGAGTTTATTTTCTGGTTATAAATCCTTTATTTTTTTTGATCTTCTTGTGGGCCCAGCCCATATGTCTTGTAAAATTTGAACTCCAACACTTCGACACCTACAATGTATTCACATAATCATTTATTTAGTTTTAAACTCGTTGTCTCATAAAACCTTTAAAGTTAAAATATGTGTCAATTGAGAGTAATATTAAATAGAAACAAAGTCAAAAGCTATATAAAATGTAGGAAATATTTATAATATTTATATATAATTTAGCCCATATAATAAGACAAAGTTGCAGTTTTGTGTATAAGTATATACGAGAAATATATTTACGCATATGTCCTCAAAACGTGGAAAACAAGTAAAATAGGGGAATGTGGTACTCACCTCGATAGATGAACAATGGTGAGATAGAATATTAAGAATGCGAAAATCTCGCGTTGACGATATAGCCTAAGAAGGAAAATAGAATATGGATACGCTAAGTTAATGAACGAGATCGATTAAGAAAGCTCGATAATTATAATTATTATTAAGTCACTATTATACCCTTTTTAATCATAGTCAATACAATTATATATAAAGATATGTTATATGCAAAATTATTAGTTTATTATATTATATTTAAAGTATATATAATATTTTATATAAAAGTAAAATACGTCTTTTAAAAATATTATTAGTTCGTATATTTATAAGTAAAGTTTACTTGTTATATATATATATATATAATTATATATATATTCAATAATAAAAATTAGTTTTCGTGTTATTATATATACGCATATATACATATATGTTTACATATACGTACATACACGAACGAAAGACGTGAGAAAACAAGTGACATTATTTAACATATATATATATATATATACATATATGTATACACATATACATATACACATGGACGGACCTTAGATGCGGGAAAAAGTTATAAGTATCATTATCGGGTTTTACCATTTATTTACTGTTTATTATAAATGAAAATAACCAAAAATACTTGAATTATCAAAATATGGGGAGGTAGGGTCTCGAACTCGTGACCTGCCCCCCCCCCCCAACTCATGTGATTAACCAGCTGACTGGCAAGAGACGTGCAATGAGGCACAACTCCGATTAATTATAAACAGATACAGATACAATAACAGTTGGTTATGAACCCTAACAACATCAATCGGTGAATCCGATTGATGTTGTTGTAATTATTGTTAGGGCTTATGATTAGGTAAGAAAAACGAGTTCATTGAATATAAATATTACCCATAACGACGAAGATTGAGGGTGTATTGAGCACGAACAGGGCCGGCCGAAATTTGTGATGAACGGCTAATCAAACGCGTAAGAGAATCCAAATAATTAGAGGGGTTTTGATTTCGATGGATAGATGATGCTAACTGTGGGTGTAATTGATTTTATAACATCGTTTGATATGTATATCAAGCTAGGGTTAGGGTCGGCTAGTTATATCAAGAAAAACGAATATGTTTGTTGTAATTAACATAATTAACGCGTTGTTAGGCCGAAAAAGGAAGATTAACAATATAAATGATTTGATTTCCATATTGTCTCCGAGAATTGAGGACCAAGAAAACCCAATTGGATCGGGTTATGAATTAGGGTTTGGATGTGGGAATTGAATATGGGTTATCCAGATTATAAAAACGGGTTATAACAAAATTGCAGTTTAGTCCCTTGGGGTTTAAGGTGGAAACAAACTTGGGTAAGAGTTTAAGTTTGGGTTGAATTTGCATATAAATCAAAGTAGTTATATTGATATTAATTAAATATGATAAGCAATATTAAAAATAATATTAACTTGAATAACGCGATACGTTTATCAAACACCCACTAACACTCATATGGAAGATCTAGTGAAGAGTTTGAAGGCTTGGAGGTCATCATCATCAATCATCATCATCATCATCATCCATCATCAAGAGGGAAGATTCATCCACATTTGGTTAGATTGTTCTAGTTAAAACATGTGTTTGTTGTCATCATCCATTCTAATGTTCATAATCATGCTCATTATGAGTTAAACTCCATTTACCATCTAATATCTATGAAGAAGCTTTATTTTACTTGATAATTATATAAAACATGTGGGTTAGTCTAGTAAAGTACATGGTTATCTTACAATTATATTTTGATGAGAAATGTTTCACCATCTTATATCAACAATTCAAACCTTTCATATGATGTTACATACATATATGTAGGTTGGTTGTATGTATGTCTTAATTACACATTCAAATCTATGTACCTACACACATACAAACATACATACACATATACAAACATACGTACACATATACAAACATACGTACCTACACACATACATACATACGCACCTACACATAAGAAAGAGAGTGAAATTTGGGATTAATGGAGTTACACATTCACTTCTCGCACTTCTCGCTGTAAAAAAACTTCTGAAATGATCCAATACCTATATATATATATATATATATATAGGTTTTTGTGTGAGTGAAAGGAGTGTATTTGGGGTGTATATATATATATATATAGAGAGAGAGAGAGAGAGTTCACCATCACGTTAACCCACTGATCCCATGATTACCATCACGCAAACCACCCCATCACTCATGATGAAAGGGGCGGTGGCGACGTTCCTTTACCTATAACGCGTGATGAATGGTCCATCACGGACCACCCCGTCCCCTCTAAACATGTACTAGATGTTGACATTGGAAAGTACTTATATGGCAAGTGGTTCATATTGAAGTGTTTGTTATAAATTAGGTGCAAATTGATCAAGACTAACTTGCTATGATGGGAATACTTACCACCGAAGATGATTGAAGAGAAGTTACTACTGTGAAGGGCTTATAACTGACGACGACCAAGTTGCTACTTCTTATTGTGATAAGAAAGTATAGAGGTAGGGTAGTGAAAAGCTCCAAATAACCATGAAATAACACCCGCGGCTCATCCAGGACTTCCTTAGAAGTCATTCGCTGGTCATCCTCAGCACTCGCATAGAAAAGGGAAGACACACACTACATAAATGCAAGTTCAAGTAATTATTCTAAAGGGTAAAGGATTGCCCGCATGTGCGGAAGCCTTCCAAATACGGAAAAAAAATGGATGACATCAGCAAAGCAGTTATAACTAATTTCCTTCTAGAAGATTGATACAAATATTCTTTGAAAGGGACATCTTTCCTTTCGTAAAGAACACATGATAAGGTGGCCAATCAGAGAAGCACAGCTAGATAGTTTGTTACAACCATGCACATGGCTAGCTGTCATCTCCTATCAAATGATGCCACGTGTCTAGTTAGTTAGAAAGAATATCTTCTAGAAAAGGACAGCTGCACCAATCATATTCTTGTAACCTCCGACTATAATACTTAACTCATCATCATGAGGTATTCGTTCGCACTCCACATATTACATCAATCACTTAAGTAATTTCTCTATCTAAGAACGATACTTATTCTCACGCTGGAGGGTGGTTACGGGAAGACCCCACTCTTGTTCTTCCCGTAACGAGCTAACGGTGGTTCTATTTTGCTTGGTCATCATCGTTGGAACTGCTAGATCTTAACTTTTGTTAACATATTACTCATTCTATAATCCGTGCCCGGTGGAATCATCGGTTTAAGCTATTCGGGTTTAGATTTATGCTTCTTCAAAAAGATTGTTGTTGATACAATGTTACGCACGATAAGGTAAGATCAAGTATTATTTAGATAATCTTAGTTTTTAGCTTATGTAATCTCATGTAAAGATAATTTGACTTGTTTATATATCGTATATTTTGTAATAAGCTCACGTATTATTTAGGTTGTTTTTGTTTTTGCTTATAAGGTCTGCAAGGAGCCTATGTCTGCGGGCGCGCAGACATAAGCTCTTGAAGACTGTTTGTTTAAAAAAAAAAGATCTGAAAACTGCTTTTATTGTCTTAAAAAATAAGCTTTTTTCACCATCTTCACACATCTTCACACTTCTTAACATTATACCAAGTACCAACACCCAATGTCCAACACCACCACCACCCACCATTCGCCACCACCACCACCATCCACCGTCCGCCGCCACCACCACCCACCACCACATTCCGCCGCCGCCACCACCACCACCACCCACCGTCCGCCACCACCACCGTCAACCACTCACCACCGTTAACCACCCATCACCACCCCCCCGGTCGGCCACAACTGCCGTCCACTACCACCACCATCCACCACCACCACCCACTGTTCGTCGCTACCACCACCCGCCACCGCTGTCCACCACCACCCGCCACCGCCACCACCCACCGTCTGCCGCCACCATCATCCACCACCGCTACCCCGCCGCCACCACCACCATAGTCCACCACCCACCACCACCGTTCATCACCACTACCATCCATTGTTGGCCACCATCACCGTCCACCACCACCCACCGTTCACCGCCTACCACAATCGTCTACCACCACCTACTTCCATAGTTCGTACACCACTACCAATTATTTTTAGCAGACTACAAACGTTAAATGACTTTATCTACTGTAATATATATGATAGGTAACTAATTTTCAGCTTATGCAGACAATTTCCAGTTTATAAAACAAACAGTATTATATTTTCAGATTGCAGACCTTCAGACCACATCTTCAGTTGCAGACATTAAATCTGATGAAATCAGATTGCAGACATATTTTGTCTTCAAAAACAAACAACACCTTAGATAATCTTATTTAGCTTTTAGCTTATGAATCACAAGTAAATCAATATTCAATGTTACGATACACTCTACATTCATTTATAGTTGCAACTAAATTTGGTGATTCTAGATCTAAATTTATTCTTTGAGTTCAACTTTGTTGAAATACTAGGGTATATACCGGTGTGACACGCGGGTGGAATAACTTGTCACTAAACATAATCAACTTAAACATCAATTTAAACAAACATAATATTTATTTAACTATTAAAACTTGATAGATTTACATTGTCACTAAACACGTCACCATACCAACCAAAAAGTAATAGATTTACATTGTCTTAATATTAAAACTTCCAAATTACAGGAAGTTAATTTGAACAAAACAAACATAATAAATTTAAATAACAAATTCAAGCAACACAATACTTCTTCAAACTTTGGGACGGAAACGTTAACCATTTACATTGTCTAGATCTTAAACGTTAAAAGTTACAATAAGTTAATGTACATCGAACAACCAAAAAACATCAACAAAAGACATAAACATGTACTTTCATATTAAACCACCATGAACTTCTTCGAACATTCTACCAAAAGAAACTCATTTTGCTTCATCGCCTGAAAATGTAATAAAACATTAACATCCAAATTAAATATATTTAATAATGAATAATATTTAAACATTAATAAAGTTGTTTTTATTAAAACAAAATAACATACAACAACAAACAAAGTAAAATGACAACATAAAATATCTTTCTAACTTAAACAATTAAACCAAAAAAATATATCAATAAAAACATTTTTTGGCCGTAATTTTATACATAACAAATTTGATACTCTTTTAAAACAACCCGTTTTGAAATATTTTCAAAATAGTTACAAAATATAAAAATTTGGAATTAGTCAACTTCAAAAAATTATGAATTTTTTTTATTTTTGACCAATCTTGTAACAAACTTTCAAATCAATGACATTAATATTTTGTTAAACTTGCAAAACATAAACACGTTTTACAATAAATGAATTTTCAAATAACTTTGGAAATATTAAAAAAAATTATGTTGACCTTGAAAATATTTAAAGGTGAAAAAAATATGATACAAAAATATATATATATATATATATACCATATATACATGTATTTTAATAAAAAATATATTAAAGCGTGGAAATTAATTGTTATATTTAAATGAGAATATTATTAAATGCATTACTAACGAACGTATATGAATATCTCGTACAAACAGAAAATGTAATAGACACGTATTTAAGATATTGACATTTTCTGTTGAGTATATATTAGAAAAATGAATTAAATTAGAATATATTAAATGGTTATTTAAGTTATAAATCTGTTTAAACAAATTTCTGGAATTATCAAAACTAATAGTCGGTCAACAATATTAAAGAAAGTTATTAACTTTAAAAATTTTAGAAAACACCAACTCATATTATAGTCAATTCCAAAAATAAATAAATTATACTCAACTTATTTATTTGAAACAATTTATTAATTTGAATACACGTAAATAATAATAATTATAAATAATGACTTTCAACTTTATTATATGGTTTGATTAAATTATAATATAATAAATTGTTATTTAAGTTATAAATCTGTTTACCAAAATTGTTAAACGAAATTTGTTATAGTCAAAGATACTAAATACAAAAAATATTACAAAAATCATGGCATAATGCAATCTTGAAATTATTACTTTTTTTAGTCGATCCATAATTAATATTATTATATTACAGTCAAAGAAATATCCATTCAGTTTTGTTACAGACCCATTATCATTAATTGTGACATTTATGTCTAATTATAAATTGGTCAAACATATAAGATAGGAAAATTGTAGAGATTGGAAACTAATAAACTTAATAATATTGACAATGGAAACAAAAATTTTCAAAAATTTTCCATTACCAAATGTAATATATATTTTTTTTAGAATTTTAAATTCAAATAATATTTTGAATTTTTATAGTACATTAATTGTTACAGTTTCCATAACCAAATGATGACACCCATTAGCATTAACTGTGACATTTATGCATCATTATACACTGGTCAAACAAAAAAGATGGAAATGTGTAAATGTTAGAAAATATAATGTATATTACAATATAATAACAGAATAATATTTTAACTCGAAATATAAAAAATGGTAAGGTGTAAATATTATTATTTCTGTCAAAATAAGATGCACCAACTAATTAGTAAAGGAAATAAATTAATAGTAACAAAATTAATAAACTTATAATAATTATTATAAATTATAGAAATTATCATTAATATATAGATAAATATAAGATACAAACAAAGTTTTCTTTAATACATCGGTTTTGATTTAAATATAATAAATGAACAAAACCAACAACTATATATGATTGATTATATAAAAATCAAATAAATTACATGAATTGTAAAAAATACATAAATACATGAATAATAACAAAAATATACATTAATATTAAACAAAAAATAATATATCTTATCAACAAATCTTCAACCCATGAAATTGCTATATCAAGTTGGGTACATAATTTGAAATGAGAAAATTAAATATTAATATTCGTTTTGCAAATAATAAATTTAACCGTGGTAATGTTGCATGTTATGAAATGTTTGACCAGTAATTCATAAAATTCAACTTTAATTTAAATTTGAAAATTTATAATAAATTTTAGTGATGGTAATTATAGACATTATAGACATTATGAATGTTTGTTTAATCAGTCATTTAAAAAGTTCAACTTAAACTTAAATTCAACTTTAATGTTTGACCAGACAATTTAAAAATGATTGATCAACTTAAACATTTGACCAGCAATTAAATAAAAAAATCAACTTTAATTTAAATTTGGAAATTTAAACTTTTTAAATCAAATCGTTTAAGAAAATAATAAATTGTAATGATGGTAAGTTTAAACTTTATGGAATATTGACCAACCATTTACAAATTTCAACTTTAACTTAAATTTTGAATTTAAAATTCAAAATTGCAATCGTTTTAGAAATAAATAAACAATTAGTCGTGGTAATGCTACATGTTATGGAATGTTAAACCACTGATTTACAAAATGTTCTAATTGATAACCGGAATATTTCAATCGTGTTACCTGAAAAACAAAACAGGGAAAATCTCCACTGTATCTTCGATTTTGATATAGAACCTAAGAGATTATAAGAAAATCATATAGTAATTAATATAAATACAAACAAAAACGGAATGTTTGTTTAATCAGCCATTTAAAAAGTTCAACTTAAACTTAAATTTAACTTTAATGTTTGACCAGGCAATTTAAAAATGATTGATCAACTTAAACATTTGACCAACAATTAAATAAAAAAATCAACTTTAATTTAAATTTGGAAATTTAAACTTTTTAAATCAAATCGTTTCAGAAAATAATAAATTGTAATGATGGTAAGTTTAAACTTTATGGAATATTGACCAACCATTTACAAATTTCAACTTTAACTTAAATTTTGAATTTAAAATTCAAAATTGCAATCGTTTTAGAAATAAATAAAAAATTAGTCGTGGTAATGCTACATGTTATGGAATGTTAAACCACTGATTTACAAAATATTCTAATTGAAAACGGAATATTTCAATCGTGTTACCTGAGAAACGAAACAGCGAAAATCTCCATTGTATCTTCGATTTTGATATAGAACCTAAGAGATTATAAGAAAATCATATATTAATTAATATAAATACAAAAAAAATACAGAAAACAAAAACAGTTGTAAATGAAATAAGGAATAATATGATAATCGGATATTAGAGTAGAAAATAAAACTTTACCTGAAAACCTTACCGGAAAACCGTAATAACATCAAAATATCAATTCAATCTTGGATTTTGATATACAACCTAAAGAAATTATTACAAAATCATATAACAATTAAAATAAATATAAAACCTTATCGGAAAACTTTACCGGAAAAAGATTTAACCTTGCCAGAAAATCATATTTGTTGGCCATTAGAATATAATAGATAACCTTACCGGAAAACGATTAATCCCGATCTACATTACCAGAATATAGAAGATGGTGGATGGTGGAGTTAGTAAGCCGAGAGAGAGAGAGAGAGAGAGAGAGAGAGAGAGAGAGAGAGATTATGATGGAAAATCTTAACGTTTAAATAAGTTTTTGGGTGTGTGGTGACTATGACACGTGGCGGCATATTAGACACTATGAGAATGGAAACATTGTGAGTTGGAAGCCTAGGTGGAAAACCTAGTAGAAGGACATGTGGAAGAATTGTATTGATTTAATAGATTAGTAAGATATGGATATTTCAATTCAATAGCAGCTAATATTGAAAATATTGAAGAGAATATTGTTATGATGTAATTGTGTTTGTGTTGTACGTTGGGTACATTTAAGGCTGTTCATGAGCCGAGCCGAACCGAGCGAAGGCTTGTTCGTTGCTTGGCTTGCTTACAACCGAACCGAATCAAACGGGTGAAATTCGAACAGAGCGAAAACCGAAACGAGCTAAAATCGAATCGAGCATTTTTCGATCGAACATCGAGCGATTTCAAGCATAATTTATTTATTTTTCACTTTAAAATTTTCAATAAGAAACAAACTTGAAGGTGGTAAATAATAGAATAGTAAATTATAAATAAATTAATAATTTTTAGACAAACGTGTAATAGATTGTAAATTTTTAGACACACGTGTAATAGATTGTAAATTTTGTTAAAAACAAGTTTGAAGTGAGATATAATGACCATGTAAACAAACTTTTAGTATTCTAAAAAGTTGAAACGAGCAAATAAAACTACAAAATTGTCGGATTAGGAAAAATTTAAAGGAGTTAAAAAAATTGTAAGCTTATATTTATGTGTTTTGTGACTTTTGTCTATGTATTTATGTATTTGTTCATATATAATTATATATAAAAAAAAACTTAAAATATTCGAGCCGAACCGAACCGAGCAGACCTTTGCTCGTTGCTTGGCTCGTTTACAAACCGAACCGAGCAAAGTAGCTCGTTTACAATCGAGCGAAAAAATGAGCGAGTCTTTTCCGAGCAATTTCCGAGCGAGTTCGAGCGACGAGCAGTTTGAACGGCACTAGGTACATTGGGACATGCCGAGAACAAGCGGGGCTAACCATGTGCTTGCTAGAGCTGGTGGGCTGAAATTTTTATTCATCGTGAGCTTGGCTTATGAACACCCATGCTTATATACGTTGATAATAATAATTAATAAAAGACTGATGTATTAAAAAAAGTAGAGGTGTGGGATTTGAGGCTCAGAAGTTATCTCTCGTCTTATCTCTCACGATTCATTACTCGCAGACTTCTTCATATGTTTTTTTAGAGTTTCATCACATTGGTGATTGTGTTTCTGGATGTATTCGTTTGCTTGTCAAATCGTTATATTATTGGTCTGATTTCTTTTGTTCATTTGAATCCGGTTTGTAAATCTTTGTTCTTGTATTGTTCTTGGGTTAAAGTCGTTTTGATTTGGGATTCATAATATAAAATTTAGTGTTTGTGACAAGCTTATTATTGATTGAATCAAGCTTTGTTCTTGATTAAGTGATTGTAAAAGATAAATAAAAAAATTTCGACTTCTAATCGAATTACTGAGAATTCCAAACCAAATACACATAAGAATTAGTGTTGGTTGTTAAAAAATAAAAAATAAAAATAAAAAAGAAGAAGAAGCAGCTAACAACCTGAGTGGAGTGGCGGGGCGCGACGTGTTCGCCCAGTGAGATAGCTTAACTGTGAAAGTCACCGTTCGAAAAAAAACAATCTTGTTAGTTTATAAAGGAGTACGAGGAGGCAAATTAATATATTACTAGTAAAGTGACCCGCGCGTTGCGGCGGACTCCTGTAATCTGTAATGGAGTGTTTGTTTGTTGTAATAAACAGAAGGATACTATTTAAAGTCGACACACTTAACACTCATTTTCAATGCAGCTTGCTTTATTGATTTAGGTCTGCAAACTAATCCGCTAAACTGTAAAAGAAAACAATTTTGTTTCGTCATTTAGTTAAACACGCAACCCTTGTAAAGTATATCATAAAAACTGTTAATATAAAAGCCATAGCATACTAAAAGTTAGGTAACTAACCTTTGACAGATCATCTAATCGGTTGAAGAACCTACACCTGGTTTCTGTGGAGAAAAGGCATTAAATTATCCTTGCAAATGATGAACCAAGTCGCTTCTTTATCTTGAATAAATATGCTTTAATTGGTGGTTTGAATGAAATGGGTTTAGCTTCATTACCATTACCTGCTGCATTGCCAAAAAGCTGCTCAATTAGATGCTTAAATTTACCTGCTGAATTTATGGGCTTCAATTGTCGCGGTAAAATTAGCAAATAATTTGACATTTAGTTAACTTCACAAATACAGTGGCGTCAAAAGAAAAGCTTAGAACTTGGTATTTTTTAAAATTGGCAAATACAGTGAAATCAAATTCAAGTGAAGAACTTGACATATAGGTAACTTTACAAATACAATAAAATCAAAATACACCCTTGCTTACCACCTGTTGGAAGAAATATAATAAACCATACCAAGTACTGAGTAATAAGTTCCTGACTACCATCTTTTAAACCTAAAACCTTAAGTTGACATATATAGTGATATCAACTAACCATCTCGTGCAAGTAAATATGGCAACTAAGAAAACAAACTTTAAACCTGACATCTGTTACCCTAAACCCAAAGTATTACTAAAATGCATTAGCAAAACAATCACCATGTGTTCTCTGGGGGTTGATATCTATTAACGAATTGAAGTTTTCTAAAAACCCAATCCGTATTAGGTAATGCAGAAGCAATACTCAGTGATTAGGTCACAAACAACATACAATTGTCATAACTAACAGCACACAAAACTCAATTAAGAATGATGACTGCATATGAATTTGCTTTAGAACTATCGACATGAATGCATTCTCTGGGAAGTTCCACTATGGCGAAAATTGAATTTAAATAGATTCATTCAAACGAATTAGTTGCAAAAATCTTAATCATATGTTTCCCATAATTTTAGAAAACCAACACTATCTAGTTACGTGCTTAAATTTTGAATTAGAGCAATCAAACCTCGAGAAGCATATATCTTTCTAAGTAGCAGTCGAGAAATCGGATTCTACTTTCTGCATTCCATGTGCCTCACCAAACCACTCCTTTACAGACCTGGTCCAATGGCGGCTAATACTAAAGCTGAAATTTCCGTTTTAAATAAAATTTATATCGGAATGTTCATACCTTTTTTTTTAAGAAATATTGTGTATTCAATTTATTTTTTAGTTCGAATATTAAAAGTTAATTGAATAATTAAGTTATTGGGGGTTAGTTTGGATTGCAATCTAGGTTTGCTCTACCAACCCAGATTGCCAATCTAGATTGCTTTATTTTCTTTTTCAATTTTTTTTTAACTTTGGACCCACCAATTTCATTATGAGATTGCCATGGGAGTAGTCTTAGACTATGCCCATTGGTGATCCAATGCCTACAAGATCGGACAAAAAAAAAATTAAAAAAGCCATGAGAAGATTGCAACCATGATCAAGATTGCAACCATGTTTGAAGATAATGGAATCCAAGTGTCACACTTGGGTTGGTTGGTTTTTATTTTTTTTTTTGATTTTTCTCTTAACATAATTAATTTTAATTATAATTTGTTTTTTCTTAAATAACTTATAATATTTAAAATTTTAAAAAAAATTAAAAACACAATCTTGTTTAGTTTTTTTTTGTGAACATTCCGGTATAAATTTTATTAAAAACGGAGTTCGTTTCAAAATTTGCATTTTTAATACAAATTAAATATTAACATTATCTTTGTTACCACATGTCACGGTTTTACTAATTGCCTGGATTTTGTTTAGATAACATTATCTGACGAATAGGGCACAACTTCGTAATAGAGAATCTCATAACATTCTAAAAAACGATTTGATTGAGCATATATGGCAGAAATTTGATGTTGATGAATAAGTATGTAGTTTTGTATCATCAATATGTGTAATTTGTATTTCATGCTACTATTGTAACTTATTTTTATCTATTTTATAAAATGTGTTTGATTAATATATATATTTAAAGTTTTTTATATTTAAAAAAATATAATTACTTAATTATATTTATATAGTTAATCAAAACTAATTATAAATTGAATTTATTTAATAAAAAAGGATGAGATTGGGTTGTTAATGGAAGTAAAAGATTGAAGTGGGTTAAATTTTGTAGATTGAAGAGAGAGAAATTAATTTTATAATGTAGGATTGAGATTCTGAGATTGTGAATGGGAGTAGGCTTAGGTATCTCAGTCTCAATCAGAAATAAACAACGCACATTATCATATGCTCAAAACCACTATCACCGTAACCTTATAAACCAAACCGACTAAAAGTAACTTCAAAAACAACGATAACAACCTACTCAACAAAATTAACATTTGAAAGCTGCCAACTATATACAATAAAAAAGGCAACAGCCACCGCGACTCGACCGCTGACAAAGGTTCTTAATTGGAACCCGATAGAGGCAAAGCTAATGTATCAACTCCTAGTTCATCATCGTTAATAACATAATCATCATTCTCAATTATATAAACATCAAAGAGAAGTTATGGTGTATGACCACCGCAATCAGAAGCCGTCTTGCTGTCTCCGGCGGCTCCGAGACGGACCCCCGGAGAATACAACGTCATTAAGGGCTATACCACAAACACAAAACCACCCACTACGTCCATCGTTGAGCCACGACACCTACCCCGCCGCGACCAAGGGTCCTGAATCGGAATGGTAGTCGGAGAAGAGAGAGAGAGGTAGTGATAAATACGATCATGGTCCAGTGAACCACCACACCACCACCACCAACGACCTGCCATCGTCGGCAAGGGTTCCAAATCGGAACCCAGTTATGACGGCGGTCCTCTCCGACCTGCAACCCACCGCCTGGGGTTCTCAAATATATAGATTCCGGCAATAGTAAAGATGTCCACCAAGTAACCAGTTAACATAGTTGAATTGGTAGAGAGATTGATAATAATAGTTACTGTAATAAAGAACTTGACGATGATGATAATAAAAGTAGAGAGAGAAATGTGATAAAAAGTTAATAACAACGCATTAGGAGGGGGGGGGGCCATGCATACAATGCGTGTTTGGTTCAAAAGATACAATTTCATGAATAGTAAAAATGTGAGACTTAGAATATGTTCCTTTTTAATATATATATATACTAGTTTTTATCCTCTGTATTATTAGGGTTGTTTTATATTATTTGTTCTAATATTTATTTATAAAGGTTAATAATATACTTATAGTTTGATGAGACCTAAAACCCGTTTATTTTTTTTACTATAAAATTGATTTTTTAATTTAAATAATATATATATCTTTTTTAAAATAAATAAGATATTAATTTTAGTATATCCTATTTTATAGGATTTTTTACATCAATAATTTGGTGAGAGCAATTTTTAATTTAATGAGATGTTATAACCCGTTTAAGGGATATCTGGGTTTGGTAAGACCCATACCCATGAATTCGGGTCAAATGCATGAGAAGCCTCCATTTACAAATCAAGCAAAACTAGTGACTCAAAAAAAAGGGAGAGCGACCACATCGCGACACATAGGATTTTTATGTTTTCATTTATATATATTATAGATAATATATAATTTGTAAATTTAGAAAAATGTATTTTGATATAAAAAAATTATTTATAATAAAATATATATAAATATCAGTTTTCAAGGTAATATGTCATGGTAATCTCAATTATTTATGTCTGATAAATAAATAACTTTCCAAGACCACACGTTATGATCTTGTGAGCCCCGTCGTTTTTCTCGTTTATATATGTTACTAGCTTTTGAACCCGTGTAAGGCCATATAGTATACTCTAACTCCTACATAGGTTAAAGTGACATGACACTTTAAAGATGGATTAAACCACTCCATACTTGTGTTAAGTGTGTTAAAAATGCCCATAGGTTATGCTTTTAACGGGTTAAAAGGAACAATATGTATTAATTATGTATTAATTACTAATTGATTTGTTATATTAATTATGTGTTAAATGGGTTAAACCATTTCCTTTAAATGACATAGAGTGAAAGAGAAAAATAATGATGTGGAGCTTATGTGGAATTAAGATGGGTTAGTGTATACCTCATGGCCTAATACACGGGAATTTACAAATGATAAAAATTAATAAATTTTGCTATTTTAAATAAAGATACAAAACTAAAGGGAAATAGAAATTAAATACATATTACAAACAATAACCAGTTTAGAGTTTTAAATTTACAAATTTTAGAAAATCTCTTTATATACAACATTCGTAGTTTTATCACAAGTATTCCCTTCATCATCCAATATCAAAAGTTTAAGACCACGTCTGCTGCTTACTTTGGATAACGCAACATATAATTGCCAGTGGCAAAAAACAGGACATCAGAGGAACAAACCAACCCTCGAAAGAGATTGCCCTTAGCTCTTGTTAATCGTCATAGCAAAGCATACAGCGAGCAAAAACTGTCTACTGTTAAATTTGAATGAAAACTTTTCGTCAATCGAAGTCAAAGTAACTCTGTGTATAACATGACGTTTAACCTTGTTCCGTTACACAAACCATTCTTCTGATCAATATTTCTTAGCAACATAATCGGAACACCAACTTTTAGTATCAACTGATGATTAGGATAATCAGGAAAATTTAAACCATTGAGAACATCATGTGAGTATAAGCTAGGATCAAAGTCTTCATTTACGGATTCTAGTTATTAATGTTCAAGCCTTTGAACATGGTGATATTTGAGGGAGAAACAATGCTAAAAATAAATATATATATCAGTGTCTTTGCTAAATTTGATTTAAAAAACGAAAAATAATTTTCATTAACTAACAAATACAGGACGCTAATATAAATTTAATTCAAGAAATATCTACTACTATTTGTGTGTACATAAAAACAAATACATAATTTTAATTAGCTAAACTGATTAGCTTTATTTCAAACAAAAAATCTAATAACATATAATAATTTGAACAACAAATTAATTATAATGGTGTTTCCCCGTCTTTCTTGTAAAAAAAGACAAAAAATCAAATATGTTGTTAGTGTTATATTTATGATGTTTGAACGAAGGATTAGCAGAAAGAGTATTGTGTGTTTGTAGAATACAACCCGACAACAAAAACAACCTCAGTTTTACATTATCTAATTTGTAACAAACTAAACGAATATCACAAATATACCGGTTACATATACATGTAAGCATGGTCAAATTAAGGAGTCATGATGAAAAAGATATAGCACAAGTGCACATATTTGACATAAACATAAAATAATAAATATTGACTTTAAAGACATTGTTATGATAAGTATGTTTGCTATGAGGTAGAAGAAGATTTAGAATGGAAGAAGAATTGATGCAGAATGCTTTTTTATAATGAGTTTATTGCACAATGCTTGATAAGTAATGTTTGAAAAGATGAAAATCAAATGCCGTGATATTTGTATTCTATTTTGGGAAATTGTTTCAATATCACATTGGAATTTAGATATTTTGGAAAGTTGTTTTATATAGGAATAAATTATGAAATATAAATTCAAAATTAATGTGAGAGGTAGGAATGATTATAAGCATTCAATATTGTGTGCAAACTTTGAATGTAAATAAATATAATTTTAATTTGAGGACTAAATTTAAGGACTATATATTAAAAAAATCCCTTAAATTTTTTGAGATAAAATTAATAAGTCAATCGGTTAATATATTTAAAAATCAACTATCAATAACTATGCAACTTATCAAAAAGGCTAATATTGTATGAAAGTAATAATTTTATAATGCATACAATGCATTTGAAATTATTTCTTGATATATAAAATCACAATCACTAATTATATTCATTGATGTTCGTTCCACATCAAGTGCTAGAACATATGCATATGTGAACATTTGTTGCTAGCTGTAAAATCACTAATGTATATGAGATTATTTCATTGATACTTCCTCTTAAAATGCAATTAAAACCTGAAGTTTATAATAACAACAAAACAAATGAATACATATGAATATGGTCAAGTAATCCTCAAATTTATTATGTTCAAACAATTTAAATCAGACAAACAAACTTTATTCAAACCTTCTTTCTTACTCGTCGGATGATAAATCGATTTAAAATCAGACCCAAAAATATGAAAAACCATCATATTTTTTCTGAGTATGATCCAAAATTGATATATATTCACTACATATACGTTTTCAAAATCGGACATCAGTCATAAAATCGATCAAAATCAGAAGCAAATGAAACAAACGAAAATCGTCTAACGATTGTATAGGAAGATTACCTGGAAATTCAGATTGTAGAGCATGAAAGACAATCCAATGGCTTTTGTGAGAATAGAATAAGAATCAAACGTGATTATTTATAAAGAACTAAGAATCAATAAATTGAAAAAATAGAATCAATAAATTTGATACTGAAATCAATTGAAAACCTAGATTCAATCATTATAAGAAAGTGGAAGATATCAATGAATTAGATAATACGAATCGTTACCTGATGAATCGCCGCCTGGTTAGATGAAATCGACAGATGCAAAGTGGCCAAGATGAAATCGTCAGAGTGAGTATAAGATAATACATGGGTCATATAGATTGAAGCCATGATTCGATTCCCTGAACAAACCCTATAATTGTGGCAGAGGAAGATGATTCTTGAAAACTAGAAGAACAAAACTAATCTAACATATAAATCAATTACAGATATAGCATATCAATAAGTTACCTATTTTGATTTCTTACATGAATAAAGCAGAGAATTGTGGCATAGAAAGAGGAAGCAGACAGTAATAAAAAACCCAAAATAGATTACTTTCAAATATGACCCGAAAAAATTGAGTTTGGTATGATCCATGGGTTATATAGATTAAACATATGATCCATGGATAACATGGATTAAGGAGATTGAAGATTAGGAGAAAAAAATAGGTAGGAATGAATGTGGTCATGACATATCAGCATTAGTATTTTTGTTTATTAGTATTGTTAGATTAGATTTCACATTTCATTTATTTGTAATATATAAATTTATAACATGTAGAAGTTAAGGAAATTTGATTTCAATATCAAACAACTTGAGTTTAAAAAGAAATTGGTTTCCATCTTCGCAACCCATTCGTAATAATAACTTATTTCGAAATATCATTTTAAATTTCTAAACATTCATTACTAACCATTTTATAATATTACTAGTTTTTATGCCCCGTATTACGGTGGCTGTTTTACATTGCTCATTTTTAATATTTATATATTTTGTGGGTTTAATTTTATTTATTGTAATTAAATTTATAATATGTTGAGTTTGATGATAAAAATGTTTCACAAATAACTAAGATTAAAACCCGATTTAAAAGTTATCTGGGTTTGGTAAGACCCAAGACCCGCTTATTTTTTTACTATAAAATTGTTTCTTAATTATATATAATATTTAAAAAAAATCATATAATAATTTTTAGTATATCCTATTTTATAGGATTTTCACATCAATAATTTGGTGAGAATAATATTTAATTTAATGAGATGTTATAACCCGTTTAAGGAATATCTGGGTTTGGTAAGACTCATACCAGTGAATTCGGGTCAAATGCATGAGAAGCCTCCGTTTAAAAATCAAACAAATCTGATGACTCCAAAAAAAGGGGAGCGATCACATCACAACACGCACGATTTTTATGTTTTCATTTATATATGTTATAGATTTGTTTTATTTAACCCGTATAATACAGGAGGATTTTTAATATGGTTTCTAAATATAGAACTATAATCAAAACTATAGCATTGGCCCGTTTGGGTTTGGTTTGGGAGACAGTGAGCCGAAAGCATTGACCCAAAAGAGAAGACATAACATAAGGATAAGCCTATCTCAATCTTTTCATACAAAAACCATTTAAACCCTCTCTTTTTTCCGGTCCCATTTCACACCAACAAAATAAGCAACGGACATAACATTTTTGGATTATAATAAACATTGTCATGACAACTTTACAGATGGAATTAGCAAAACAACTGGCTTTCAAATTTCAATGTTAATTCTTTAATCAAAGAATGTATGCATGTTATTTGTGTACAAATTATTATATATTATATTTTATATCTTTATGATATGTGTATTTCACTATTCCTTTACAAAGAGGCTTCAGTTGCCGATACAATATAGCCTTTAAATGCAAAACCATGAAATAAATGATTTAATGACACAAGAGACCAGGAAGAAGATTAGGCCATTTCAGTATATATTTACGTCCTTTAACTCTACATAGATGTCACTCTTATTATCCCCTTTCACTCTATTTTATCTTACGAAGATGGTTTAACCCTGCTTAAACCCCTCAACAACAACCATACCTAGTATATCAATCAATTGTCAGCTATCGGTAGGGTCTGGGGAGCGTGAGACATAGTCTTAGACAAACCTTACATCCATCCCTGGGGATAAAGAGACTGTTTTCAGAGAGACTCTTGGCTCCAAAACCAAACACAACAGACCAAGAACCAAATTACATAAACAAAAAAAATACCAATAAAAGCAATAAGTGATAGAGAAAAATAAAATAATAATTAATAATAAAATAAAATAAATAAATAAATAAATAAAAACTCTTCACTTAAGTTAAAAAAAATTCTTAAATTATTTTGTATGAGTGTGAATTATAAAACCCGTTAACATTTAACAAAGTATACCGAAGACCTTAGAGCATTCGAACATTGTTTGTGTTTGAATTAAATTTGCAAATGATGGATAGATGCTTCATTTAAGTTTTAAAATACCTACGTTGGTTTTACATAGCAATTATATGTATGTGACTTGAATAGTGATGTGAAAATAGCAAAGTAGTTAGGCTTGCATATTATAATTACATTTACATCACATATTCTGATATTATGAAATCCATTATTTTTACTAGCATAAGTTTCTTCGCGTTGCCGCGGATTCATTCAAATTATCACATCGTATTGGTTTGTAGTGTTTGATATGGTTTGTAATGGTTTATCAATGCGAACATGAGTAACTAAATATCAGGGATGAATGTAATGAGAAGAAAGGTGATATTGTGGTGAAGATCGATTGGAACAGACTTGTTTGGTATATGGATAGATATTCCATATTTTATAAAGGTGAATAAGTAGTACAACGACCCTTTCTTTTTTGCATTTTTCATTAAATTGATTGTTGTTACTGTCGTGTTTAGAACCATTACACCAATGTGATGTAGTGTAACATTATATGACAATATGTTTGAATCGTAACGTTATGGAAGGTTGGTGATAATAATTTGCCTTTTGATATCATATTTTTCATTTTGTTAACCATCGAATGTTATAGAACATTGACGAAAATAATATGTTATTCGGATTTGAGTAATAATTGTAATGAGAAGACATTCCGCAGTTGTAAAAAGGTGATTAGGTAATTGATTTTTCTTCATTCCATATTAGGTAGAAAAATGCTTCAAATGCCGACCTTTAAGAAAATATAAGCGTTTATTATAACGCATATTTTACAATTGTAATGGCGAAGTAGATACTAAACACTAGTAATTCCATAATTATCTCAAAAGAGGATCTGTTGGTCTCGTAAGTTTGGCAGACCTGGATGACGATGTCCAAATTGGTTACCCACCATGCATCATTCCAGCCGTTGTCGTTAGTTGGGCAGACCGGTATGATGGTTACGAGTGCGAGTGATGCATCAATACATGTAATGTTATTTCCTTCTTCTTTAGTTGTGTTGCTGGTGGATGTGGGTGTTGCTTAGAACCAACACTATCATTTTTGTTAATAAAACAAACTGTATAATTTGTAGTTAAATCATATGAGTAGTGAAATATGTTGTGGGTGTACCGGGGTTCAGTCCTTTCTAACGTTTTCTTCTTGAATCCTTTGTTGAATCAGAACCCGTGTTTGTGTTGCTTAAGGGTATATTAGTTTTCCATTTCTCATAGTGCTTTCGTGGTGTGGGTTTTGTTTTTTTCATCTGTACCTTGTTAAATATATAAATCAAAATGGTGTGTACATATATAAGATGAAGGTGTCTAGCGGAGCTTTGTACTTGCCATTTTCTAATGGATTTGTTTCTTCATCTGTTCCGTGAAGCCGGGTCAATGACATCCTTTTTCAGACTCTTTGTGATTTCAATTTATGCATGCATTCAATAGAAGTTTCATTTTCACCAACACCCCATATGGTCCCACTACTCATAACTAAAACCAAATTTTATACATCGCAAAGTTAATTCCCATATTATTCATATCCGGTCTTTCTTGTCAACATTGCATCTACCATTCTTCTGATTTCTAATTCTAATAAAGGTAATACATATAACACTTTCAGGCTGTCAAAAATAACCATTGCCTCTCTCGCACTTCAGGAAGAAAATAGGTACACCAACCATTATTCAGGCCACCCTACTCGATAATTTTTTACATTATATGTGAATACCAGGTATGGTGGGTAAAATTTTAATTTTATACAACAATTTTACATGGTACTTAATATAATGATGCTCTACCAACCAGTTAATTCGTTGTCATTAAAAGTTACAAACCAAACTTCTCTTCTACAACTATTGTCTGACAGTGTCCAGTTCTAAAAATTATGAACAATGACAAAATTCATTTCAAATATAACTTTTAAATGTGCTCAGTTCTTAACTTTATCATTCTTAATTTCTTTTGAAAATCGGTCATAATTGGGCTCGTTTAGGCTTGCGACCCTACTCGTGATCGATAAGTGATCTCAGGGTCGTTTGTTAAACAATATTGTTTCTAGGCTCGAGTTTATCACAAGGTCTTTAACTTACAAAAATTCGAATTATGGCAACCTACATATCATATAAAAGTTGAATCACTCAGGTGAACTAAAAATGTGAAACAAAACCGTTAATAATGGTTCAAATTCGCTTTTCAATAATAAAAACCGTTAACGGTTGACATCATGTTTCTTGACAATAAATGCGTGTTAATTGGTGACTTGAAGAGTTGATGAATTGTGAGTTGGATCGTGGATACCAATTACCCAATAGATTACAAATAGTGCACTTTTTTTGCTGAGTGGCGTGACCAGTGGCGGGCTTACTCGTAGCCGAAAGGGGGAGGAGGGCAACCACCCCCTTAGTTTTTCTTTTTCAGTTATATATTTGTGAAAATTTTGCCCCCCCCCAAAAATTTTTGCAAGCGCCCCCTTAAACTCGAAGGATCTTTGTTAATGAATATAGTTAATCGAGATGGTTGCATTGATGTTTTGAATGTTGATTAAAAAACGGTAGGGCTTGCTGGTTATTTTTGATAGGAAGAAGAAAGAGATGCAGTCTTTCGGAAAGTTTTTTAGTTAGGATATTTAAAGAAGTTAAAGTTCTTTGAAGGTTGTTATTATCCGATCTATTTAACTATTGTTTTGAAGTTCGAGTAGTATAATGTTTTTTTGAACGACCAACAAACATAGAATGCCTAAGTACTTCGTACGGGGTGACCCGATGGCAAAAGGTCACCGCCAGCTGGCCCAACTTAGCTGTACGGAGCCCTTAAGCGCCTCCATGTTATCTTTAGTTCTGGGAAAAACCCATCCACCGGAAGGCCTGCTGGTGGTAAAACCCGAACGCCCTCAGGATCTAACTGAAGATTTACAAAGATCTCATGATTCTTTCATTGAGCCAGACATGTTCCCCCTAAAGTGTTGTAAGTGAGGATGGTAATTGGGTCTCCATTGAGAGAACCAAGCTTTCTATCACTACACCACATTAGAGAGGACAATATAATGGTTTTTAATTAGGAAATTATTTTTTACTTTACCCCATCAAAGGAGATTTTCAGTTATGTAATTTATCTTTTTATTTTAATAAGTGTATGCCTTGTTACTATTTGTGAATGCTCTTTGAGGATTGAAATTACAATACGCGAGTTATTATTCTAGGTCCTAGTTTATAAATTATGTCATGTATATCTGTCTATCTGGTACTTGTTAATTGCTAAAAACTATACTCTATATGTGTACAGATTACATATTACATTTGACATATAAGAGTTTTAAAATTAATCAATTAGCATTATTTCACTCTTATTATTATATATGATAATGTTAAAATATAATGTACGACAAAAATGAGAAGAGTGAGTAGGAATATATTTCATTGATCTTAAATTTAAATGATTGAGATTTATTTAAGAACAATAATTGATAAGAAAGACATTAAGGTAATAATTCACTTATGATGACTTTTTTTTCTTCACATGCAATTCACATGTCAATCCTTCATTATTTTAAAACATCCATAACTTTCTCATATGATATTTAAAAAAAATCAATATAATAACAAGCGTTTTTTTTATATTTTTTTCTTTATTTTTTATGTAACAAAATCACACTTATATTAAAGATTAAAAAACGCTTGTTAATATAATAAAATTCTTAAAAAGATATATTATATGAAAAAATTATAAACGTTTAAAATGTGTAGAATAATTTAACCATTATTATACATAATTTTTTTATATTTAATGTACTTTAATTTCTTATTATAAATTTAATGTATATTATATATATATATATATATATATATATATATATATATATATATTTACAATTCGACTACACAGTTGTGACGTTCTTATTTTATACTATGTGCTTATTTTTATATGTGTTTCGATAAAAAATTTATTTAAAATTGAACAATTCAAACGGTATGATCGACCTAACCTTTGGACCAGTAACATGTTTGGTTGAATCTCCGGTCTGGTTTTAAAATAATTGGTTATGGTTAGATTTCAAAAATGAAAGCCCTTAATAACAATATTAACAAATATCTTATTTTAATTATGTGTTTGTAATGACGTTTGTTGTACTTATGTTATACAAAACTTAGTTTGATTATCTCTTCTTTTATATGACCAACCCGACCCAACCAGAACCGGAAAAATTAATATAGCGATATATAGACAAACAACCCCTAAAAATCCCCCCCCCCCCCGTTGAAAAAAATTCATGTGTCTACCACGGGGTGTGACAGCTATATGAAATTGCGATGGTCAGCAAACCGTTAGATTGTGCATGCCACATGAATTGGTTTAGCAGCGACCAAGGCACCGTGTTCAGCGATACAACTATAACTCACTTTACATACTATGATTAAACTACCATTTTCTTAATTTCCAACACAACGATACTCGACATTTTATGATTACCCGAATAACAACATTGTCCTTTCAGATTTTTGTTTCTTCGTATTTCCTTATGTTTGTTAAATTAAACAATTATAAAATAACAATAAATCTCACACAAGTATTCCAATCAGCTATACGCATCTGCAACCGTTTTTGAATCCGAAAAGCTCTCTTTGATATCCGCCATTATTTTGTAACTCGGAAAATGATCTACCATCGAACCCTTTCTGGTTTCGGGCCAGGGAAAAATGGGTGTAACACCCCGGCTAAAGTGGAATACGCCCGAGTGTGACGTACAGATTGCTCAAAACACATGTGACATGTCACACCCCCACCTTAGGCCTATGCGTGTGGCCAATAGTTGGTACCTGTTTTGAAAATACATCAAAGTTTTAGCTGAAGTCTTTAATTTGTGATAAAATATGAATTCATATTTTGAAACATTAGTTTATTTGTAAAATCTTTATTTATAACAATAATTATATTTGATTTATTAAAAAGATTTTCGAATAACAAATATTCGAGAGTTTGATTTATAAACCTCGTTTGATTTATAAAACTTGTTTAAATATTGTTTACAATATTTTAATATATAAAAATTGAGTCATATCTACCTTGCGAGCATCTATCTTCTTGGATGGCTATAATTCCTTGCTACCTGTGCTAACTTTAATTCCTGAAACGTTGGGGAAAAAAATACGTCAGCAATATGCTGGTGAATCGTTGATTCTAAAAACATTTTTATAAATCTTTCTTTGACTGACAAGATAGTTTTCGTGAAACACCCTCAGCAGAAACGTCTATTATTTCTGGGATTGTGCCACTGCCATACACACACAATTACGATTCTCCGGGAACTGACACCCATTGGAGAACTTTTATTATGACCTCTAGTCTGCGGCCACGTAGCCTTGACTGATAGACTAGATTGATTATGTTTGGATCCAGACACCTGTGTACTCGGTCTGAGTTGCTTTTATTTTCTATCTTGTATTTTTAATAGGGATCACGTAATCCCATAAATCTTTATTTGACTGTCTTTGTTTAAGATAAACAACCCATTTATCTTGACTGATTGAAAAAGGTTTAACGTATTCATCTGTGACTGTCTGTTCTGAATGATGTGGTGATCTCGTTTGAAAAACTTTGTGAATGAATGAATGATTGATTGATTGAATGATTGACCTATAATAAAATAGGTTTATGTAAATAACCGGATCGTCTTTTAATCCGGCTACAGACCTTTAGTTTGGTTTTGATAGCTTAAACCTTGATTGATCTTTTATTTGAATGAAATATTTTTGATATGAAATCTTTCTCTTTATTTGCTAACCATGTGCTATATTTCTTCTTCAAGAAGAAATGTCTATGATATGTTTCTTTTTCAAGAAGAAACGCCATTATCTATAACCCGTGTATGTTAAGTCTTAGGTTTCTTAATCATAAAGAAACACTATCTTAACTATAACCTTTGTATATAAACTTTTACTTTTCTTAAACGTTTCAACTATACACTTTGTATGTAAAAGCTTAGGTTTCTTAATCACGAAGAAACTATATATTTTCTATAACCTTTATTTATATAATTTTGTATAAAGAAATCTTTATTTAATTTATTATCTTTTAATTTTTATCAAGGTCTAGGCTATACCCCTGACTAGAGTCTAAGCCTTTGGAATAATAATATTTTATCTGGGTAGAACCCCTACCTTGCTTAGCTTATTATTTTCTAGATTCTCGGGCAGCACTTCGACGCTTGCACGTACTTTGAGAATCTTGATCAACAACTCATTGGCACGCAAATCAAGGCACGCCGGTATTCAAACTCATCGGTACGCACTTCGAGGCGGAACGTCGAGTCGGCACGGTTTACGAGGTCGTCACGCGTTACGAGATCGACATGCAAAACGAGGTGCGCCGGTCGTCGGGATTGTTGGTACGAATTTCGAGGTGTCGTCGGTATATGGTGCGGATTACGAGGTTATTATTTGTCGGGTCACTGCACGAAAACCGAGTTAGAGAGAGAATAATTCTAGAGAGAGAAAGTATTTCTAGAGAGAGAGAGTGGGGTGGTGTGAAAATGAATGTGCCATCACCCTTGTATTTATAGCTGAATTCTGGTCCCATCGCGATACGCGATGGAACCTTTCTTTTGGTCATCGCGTATCGCGATGACACGTGTTACTCAGAGAATGCCACGTGTCGCCACGTGGCGGACACGTGTCACTTTCTTAAACACCCTCTGCCACGTGTTGACACATGGCGTACACATGTCATTTTCTAAGACACCTTCTTCCACGTGTTGACATGTGGCGTACACGTGTCACTTTCCTATTATCCTAGTCATCGCATATCACGATGGCTTAATGTCTTGGGTAGTAGCGTATCGCGACAGCGTCCTTTTTGGATTTCTGTAACGTTCTCATCGCGTATTGTGATGTCTCCTTGGATATGCCCATCGCGTATCGCGATGGGTTAATAAATCAAAAATTTTTATTTTTAATTCCTTTTCTTATTTACTTGTCATACTTGGGTCAAAATTTTGGGGATGTTACATCCTTCCCACCTTGGAATGAATCTCGTCCTCGAGATTCGTTGTGAGTGATTCGTTGCTTAACGGTTTATTATCAGACTCTTTCTAATCAGCCGCTTGGGCTTAACTTGAACTATTTGAATAGTTGAAATATAGATTTGTTGTTAACTCATATCTTTGGATGATGCATTCAGTTAATAGTTTAGAATATAAGTAATTGTAAATTGCTAAGCACAGTGGCCAGTTGTGTTTAACTATTTACCTTACCTTTTTGTATTCTAAACGTTTACTGATGTTAACAAGATTGCTTCTTGGATTCAATCTATCGAATCCTTTTAACTTACTCATCATGTTACCTTTCAAGATATTCATACTTGAGTAATGATATTCCTATACTTCTTGATCTTGATGGATTCCTTTTTATCTATTTCTATCAATTATACTCTTGAACTTTCAATGTTCGGGTAACTAATTTTTCTTGAGCAGACATGTTTTATATGTCTTAGTTTAATTTATTCGTTTCATCGTTAGTTCATCTTTTTACAGATGATGCTTATTAAATAACATACTTTCTTGTTATTTTGAAAAATTTACTATCTCTTTTCCTTTGCATATAAGCATTCTTGTGTAAGACACGATCTATATGCTAATATATTTCTTTATATACATTAGGGATTTAAATACCCTTGTACGATTACAAAATTTCTCGTTTCATAACGAGATTACAAACACTTTACAAGAGCTAACTAAACTATTAGTTATTTAAAATGCCTTTAGATCTTGATTTTCGTTGGCATGCTCTTTTCTATTTCTATTCTTGGTTGGATGCATCTTGTATGTTTAACATATTAGCCTTTCCTTTCTTAGAACCACTTCCAACAACGTTGTTTGTATTATTCGGACATTCTGAGCTGAAGTTTCCGTTTTCTCCACAGCTAAAACATACAACTGTTTTCCTTTTGCAATTATCTTCCGAATGACCGAGTTTATTGCAAAAGTTGCATGTGATTAATGGAATATTTTTGGGGAAGTTTGTTGGTCTTAAACATTTCTCGTGATGTCTTTTGCCACGGCTTTGGCAGATTGGTCTTGTATATTTAAAAGACCCTTCCTCCTTTTCTTTGCCTTTCTTTGTTTTCTTTTCCTCGATTTCTTCTCTCTTTCCTTTGTCATTCTTATCCTCTTATTGATTTCTGATAAAACCATTCATAAGATAACCAGCTAATTCCATGGCTAAATCAGGGTTTGAGGCAAATGAGATCTTACCATATATCTAATTTCCCGAGGTAAACCCCAAATGTAGCGGGTTACTTTGTTGGATTCGGGTATTACCAAATGTGGTACCAATCTACAATACTCATGACACTTAGTATTGTATTCTCTGAGATTAGTGCCTTCCACTTTGAGGTTTAAAACTTAGTTTGAATAAGATCGGTTTCATGCATGGGAGAGAACTTTCGTAACACCAGTTCTTTAAATTCTTCCCACTTCAATTGGTACATAGTTTCTCTACCCTTTGACATGATCAGGGTATTCCACTGATCCAAAGCCTCACCTTTAAAGTATTGAGAGGAGTATTGAATCTTTTGAATATTAGTACAATTGGTGATGATAACAATGGACTTGATTTCTTCAAGCCATCGTACAGCTGATATGGCACCTTTATCGCCATAGAATTCTTTTGGTCCAAATTCCTTGAAGTTCTTAAAACTACTACCTTGAATTACTAGTTGTTTCTTGAATTTACGATTGAATTTGCTCTCATCGTTGGAGCTATGAACACTTTCTTCATGATGAGAAGGTTTTCGATATGGGTGACTTTTAGAAGATTTATTTGAATGCTCTATTTTATGTTTGTGTGACCCTTCTTTCATTGCATCGATGAAGGGAGTCATTGCATTATGAATCATGTCTTGGATTTTGACCAAATACTGCTCAGGAATCTCCGGTGCAGGTTTTGTTATATCCTTGTTGCTTCTATAAGTTGAAGCTTCATCATTATTCTCTTGATTGTTTGGGTTCGACTTCTGTAAACAGAATAGATTTTAGTATAAACGATATTCTTATTAATATACTAACGATAAAATGTTTATGATATTGGAACAATTTGATACTAGTACGAAAGATTGATTTGTTTAATTAAGTTCGTCGCATTTCTAGGGAATTTCTTTCTAATCTTTCTTGAGATTGTTCGTCTCGTAATGACACAATCCAATTGTTTATTCTTAATTTTAATGTTTGAATTAATCGTATAAAACAATAATTATTTTATATTATTTTCCAAGTATTTTAATGACGATAGTTGATGGGGTTCTTGAGAGGCATCAATACTTTCTTGTTTGAAATGGTTAGTACAATTGTTGTGTACAAATAGACCACGAGAATTTCTATACCTCTCTTTTTCTAGGTCATGTTTTATTTAATCTTTGCTAGTAACGTTGTCTTGAGGTTAGTCATCTTTCAGACTTTGTCTACCTGGACCTTTCCTTTATTTTCTAGCTATTACTCTCTTACTTCCAGATGTACTTGGAAGGATTATCTTGAGAGTTTGTGCAATCTTTTCTTGATATGATTCTTAAAAAGATACATTACAAATTTCGAGGAAATACATCTCCTTATTTATGTTGTTACAAGATTGCACGACATTTATTACCATTGTTTACAACTACTAAGATTTTTATTTCTTCCATCGAATAATCAGCTTCTTGATCTTGTTGTCCTTTGTGCTTTCTCCTTTCTCATTTTCTTTTCGCCTTTCCTCAGCATCTATTTTTTCAGTTAGTTTGGTGACATTAACTTTATAATGAGTTGAATCATCTTTAATGTCATACATTTCCGTGTTTTGACGTTCACCTTCAGTGTGGTTAAAGTATAGATCTTGCATCGTTAAATAATATTCTTGTCACTGGGGTTTTTCTTTTGAATAAGTCATTACTTCATTTCCTTTCGACACCATTGGTTTCTTGAATCTACTTGATACGTCTCCATACGTGTTCTAGTTCGGAATAATCTTGGCTAGCGGAATGTTAGAATTAAACGAATCTGAATCTTCCTCCATTGCTGTTTGGTATGAACTTTCGTCGCTAGATATAGGAATTGAGAGAAAAGATGTTCCCATATAGCCTTTCCCTTTACTGGATCGAAACTTAACGGATTCTTTGCTAGATTGACGATCGTACATCTGTATGAGGTTATATTAGGGATAGTAGCGTGTTTTTCCTGTCTTATTCGTACTTGTTATATTTTATTCATATTTAATTTTTAATCATTTAACGATTATTTTAATATCCTTGGTTAAATACTAATGATTATCATTAAACTTATTTTTGATCGAAGCCTAAGTATGATTAAATACCTAATTCGCTAAGATTGATGACTCTGATACCAACCTGTCACACCCCCATCTTTGAGCCTAGACGTGTGACCAATAGTTGATACCTGTTTTGAAAATACATCAGATTTTTAGCGTAAGTCTTTACTTTGTAATAAAATATTAATTTATATTTTGAAACATTAGTTTATTTGTAAAATCTTTATTTATAACAATAATTATATTTGATTTATTAGAAAGCTTTTCGAATAACAAATATTCGAGAGTTTGATATATAAACCTCGTTTGATTTATAAAACTTGTTTAAATATTGTTTACTATATTTTAATATTTAAAAATTGAGCCATCTCTACCTTGCGAGCATCTATCTTCTTGGATGGCTATAATTCCTTGCTACCTGTACTAACTTTAATTCCTGAAACGTTGGGGGAAAAAATACGTCAGCTATATGCTGGTGAATCGTTGACTCTAAAAACATTTTTATGAATCTTTCTTTGACTAACAAGATAGTTTTCGTGAAACACCCTCAGCAGAAACGTCTATTATTTCTTATTTCTGGGATTGTGCCCCTGCCATACACACACAATTACGGTTCTCCGGGAACTGACACCCATTGGAGAAATTTTATTATGACCTCTAGTCTGCGGCCATGTAGCCTTGACTGATAGACTAGATTGATTATGTTTGGATCCAGACACATATGTACTCGGTCTGAGTTGCTTTTATTTTATATCTTGTATGTTAAGTCTTAGGTTTCTTAATCATAAAGAAACACTATCTTAACTATAACATTTGTATATAAACTTTTACTTTTCTTAAACGTTTCAACTATACACTTCGTATGTAAAAGCTTAGGTTTAACAATCATGAAGAAACTATATTTTTGCTATAACCTTTATTTATATAATTTTGTATAAAGAAATCTTTATTTAAGTTATTATCTTTTAATTTTTATCAAGGTCTAGGCTATACCCCTGACTAGGGTGTCTAAGCCTTTGGAATAATAAGAATTTATTTGGGCAAAACCCTTACCTTGCTTAACATATTATTTTCTAGATTCTCGGGCAGCACTTCGACGCTTGCACGTACTTTGAGAATCTTGATCAACAACTCATTGGCACGCAATCGAGGCACGCTGGTCTTCAAACTCGTCGGTACGCATTTCGAGGCGGAACGTCGAGTCGGCACGGTTTACGAGGTCGTCACGCGTTACGAGATCGACATGCAAAACGAGGTGCGCTGGTCGTCGGGATTGTCGATACGAATTTCGAGGTGTCGTCGGTTTATGGTGCGGATTACGAGGTTATTATTTGTCGGGTCGCGGCACAAAAACCGAGGTAGAGAGAGAATAATTCTTGAGAGAGAAGGTATTTCTAGAGAGAGAGTGGAGTGGTGTGAAAATGAATGTGCCATCACCCTCGTATTTATAGCTGAATTCCGGTCCCATCGCGATACGCGATGGAACCTTTCTTTTGGTTATCGCTTATCGCGATGACACGTGTTACTCAGAGAGTGTCACGTGTCGCCACGTGTCACTTTCTTAAACACCTTCTGCCACGTTGGGGACACGTGTCACTTTCTTAAACACCCTTTTCCACGTGTTGACATGTGGCGTACACGTACTCAGATCGGAGTTCCTTTCTTAAATTACTACTCGATACGCGATGGAACATTTCTTTTCCAGTTGGGATTGTGCGCCAACGTACTCAAATCGGAGTTCCTTTTCCACTAGAAACAATGGTCCATGAGTGCAAAGGGGGGCGTATGATCATATTTATCGAAGAAATCCATGCACATAATAATTGAGCAAATAACAAGTAAACACGCAAATCCATGTAACGAATTGTAGTTTGTAAATAATAATTAAACGAAATTCAATTGTTCATAGGATATATATGCTAGCCCCAAAAGTAATAAAAAGGTAAAAATAGGGTGTGAGAAACTCACCTTGAAGTTGAAGACAAACTTGAAATAAAACCGAAAGTGCATAAATGAAACCGAAGCAATTGAACTTCACAAACTAGAATTAAAAGTACAAAATCAATATTAACTAACGACTTAAAAAGTAGATAAATTGGGTTGTCGGGATTTAGAAGTGTTGATTGTACATTTATTATGAAGTTGGATATTATAATATTAATTTATACGTTAAAGAATTTTAACGAAATATTAACAAATTATGAATTTAATATTAGTTTAAATTATGAGGTTAATATCAAATTTGAATATTATAACGTTTATGGAAATTTTGACGTTAACGGTAAGTTGACTTATTATTATTATTATCTTAAAGTTATATCAAGCAGTAATTTATTTGAGGATTTTAATATTTAAGGATCATGAGTTTATCGGTCAAAAATCTTATTTTAGTGTATTATGAAGTTGACGAAAAGTTAAATAATAATATAATGTAAATAGGGTTTTCAAGAAGCTTTAACAAAACAAGAGTCGATTTTTAGTTGGGAAGAAGATAAAGATAATTTATAACTAATCTTATTTAACTTAAAAAGATTTCATTTGATTTATAATACTTTTTAATAATTTTATTTGATTAAAACAAAGAAAAGAAAAAAGTTTTTTCTTATAAAAAACAAGTCAAAAACATTCTAACCTGGGTCCTCTAGATGATACAAACTTGTTCTAACCAGTAGACCAACTTGTTTTGTTTGTTTAAAATATCAAATATAAATATATAAACTAACAAAAAAGGTCATCATCTTCCTTATAAACCCTAGAATTCAAAGCTGTTAATTGGATCCATGTTTGCTCAAATTGATTTAGGGGTTTTGTTTTGCGACATACAAGGGTTCAAATTCATATAAAAGTTACCTGGTAATCTTCTTGATTGATGGTGAACGATAGTGGCCGAAGTTCGAATTTGGATGAACAATCACGGGGTTACATAGAGTAATTTAAATTAAATTTAAGATATGAATAGGTGAGATGCGATTAGAGGAGTGCTTCTGCGCTTTCAATCTAGTTAAATCGGAGCATAGCGTGGTCGTTTATTGATTTAAGAATCGGTTATAATTAGAGATTTTAAGAGTCCAATGGTTTGACATAATACCAATTGAATGAGTGTAAGGAGCTTAATCACGATCGTTTCATGTACGAATAATGGTTTGTCAAAAATCTCCTCGGTCCACAGAGACAAAATGTAGGACTGCCGCCAACAGTTCATCACTGAAGAAAGGACTCACTAAGCCGGGATCACTAACTAAGACTAATCTAATATGAATTAATACTAATATAATAGAAAAGAACTATCTTTTCTGTATACCTTCCCCGGTTTCGCTGCTATCGCGGGCTTTACGCAATCGATTGGATTATATAATTCCAATGGCTTTGGCTACTACAACCTTCCCAACCACAATTTTTTATTTTTTCTAGGCATTTCACCTCGAAATACAAAATTGTACTATAGTAGGTATTAAAAAATCAAAGTAATGATAAAGAAATAGTGGATTCCATCGTTTCTATGGTTACTTCTTAAACGGTGAGGTCTTCTCTATACACCGAAGCCTTTACTTCATTTAATCAATGTTATTGCTAACTTGTAAAAAATGTTATAACTTTATTATACCGTAACAACGTAACGAAAAATTTAACTCAAAATTTATTATGTGTTTGCAAACGGCAAACCGAGACAACATATGATAACAAAGTTAGAATTTCATTTAAATATTTAAACGGGTCGGGTTTCGGGTAAAAAAAATTAACAAATGTTACAATGGGTGGCACTGAGCACAAAAACAACATATGCAAGAAAATGAGACATTAACCATAAAGAATGCATCCTTTAAGCGTCCAAGATGACACTATGCAAACAGTCGCTTCTATCTATCATAGGAAGCCATTTAGCCATTTTCCACATGAATTAGCAATCACCGAATGAAGATTTAATTGTGGTATTTAATAGAGAAATTGAATGAAATGATGGTTCAAAACTTTAGTGTATAAAACCCTTGCCCAGTTGGTATAAATTATCTCACAACCTTAATAAAACTATTACAAAAGAACCTTATAATCATTTAAGTTTTGTCTTTCTAGTTCTTGAAAATATTGATTGGCTATAAATCTTACAAATCATGTAAATCGTTTAAATGGATCAGCACCACCCAACGACCACCATCATTGGTTACCACTACCATCTACCAATCGCTGCTGAGGCCAACATCCACAACCTTGGTCGCCGTTGTGCCCCACCCACTCCCTATCAGGAACACAAGAGCGAAATTATCAGGACCACAAGAGCGAAATCAAACTCACCAATATAGAGCTTATGTCTTCGAATTCGAGAAGTCCCTACTGATAAACAACAAAAAAATATGATAAATTGTTTACCCACAATTTATCATAACCAATTATTTTAAAACCAAACCGGAGATTGAACCAATTATATTACGGGCTATCATAATTGGCCACGTTTAGGCTTGCAAGCCTACTCGTGCCGATAAGTGAATCTCATACCTGTTTGTTAAACCATATTATTGCTAGACTCGATTTGAGCCCAACGTCATTTAGCTTACAGAAGCTCGTGATCATTTACTTAGTTCTATCATAATTTATATACAATACCAAAGTAATAAACAAAATGAACTATAACTTACGTAAATTTATGGCTTTATGCATACAAGAATAAATAAAAAATAAACAACAAATGTTAATATTAAAACTATAAACGGCAACTCTTTGTAAAAGCTTGTATACCACCGTACTACCCACTTGGTGTCTGAACCTCGAACCATCAGGTTATGTCTGGTTGGTCCATTTTTACCATAAAAGTCAACTGTTGCCTGAAACCAACTTTAACAAAAAAAAATTAGCTGAAGAAACACTAATCGACCCCGGGCAGATTACGGATAATCTGGGGGTTAAATAGATGTTTCCCACGAGGGTTAAGTCCGGTAAAGATGGTTCTTCTGATAACCTGCAAAACAGACACCATGAGCTCGTCACTGAGAAGGGGGGGGGGGTACCTCCTTGTGACCACCCTCCGGCGTGAGAATCAGACTAGATTGCTCTTGAATATAAGTGTATATTAAGAGAATGACTAGAGCAGATATCAGGTAATATATCAAGATATGAGATATGAGATAAGATGATACCATTCCAAGGTGTTGGAGTATTTATAGCCGAAGGTAGGTTTCCAAGCAGGTACAGCCGGCTGAATAGTGTTCCTGTTCTGCCAACTGTGGGCTACGCACATGCCATGCTGGTGGTTGGTGGATAGGCAGCGGCTGATAGTGACCAGGCCGGCTGTGTACTATTCCTGTTCCACCAACTGCAGGCCATGCACGTCCTCCGACAGGTTGTTGAGTAGGCAGCGGCTAATTGTGACATACAGTACAAGAGCATGCTGCTCGTCATACTGTTGTCAGTAAGCTGTCGTATCCTTGGTCAGATCTTTTGTCTATACCTCGTCAGGTACAGTACAAAGGATCCTCCAGTATCTTACGGACTGGCTCATTTGGGCGGGAGTTTTCCCGGCTTTGTGCGGGAGTGTTCCCGGCTTGCTCACTCCTTCTTCAGGTGACATTACTGAATTATTTAAGAGTTAAGTGCCTTGTGCGTGTAGCCTTGCTGCGCCGGTAGCCTTCCCTGATGGCTTGTATCCGCAGCTGCGGGAACAGGCGGGATACTTCACCATTGGGAGGCTTTTCCTGCGGGAACAGCTTGCGTACTGCGCGTAAGGACGTCACGTCTCTGAGCATGGTGGGTCCTGCGGATCCAGTTGGTTTCTGCGCAGACGTCCCTCTTAAAGGTTCTGCGAGTTTAGCCTTTGCGCAGACGTCCTTGTTGAAGGTGAGTCTTGCGGGTTCAACTACGCAGGCTTCCCTCTGAGGTGAGTCTTGCGGGTCCAACTGGGCTCTGCTGGGACCTACCTCTTCAAGTCCCCCCAGTCCAATGTTCTTCTCATGAATTGTTAATAAGTGAGGTGAACTTTTGGACTTAAACAAAGGGTTTTGAAAAGGGTTTAGTTTTAAGGTTTTCCATGGGGATTCTTCCCGCGGAAGTTCTAATGTCACGTGCAGAAATTCCCGACTTTTCTGCTTGATCTTTGGGTGTGATGCGGGTAGGTCTGTAACCTCCTCGCAAGTCAGGAGCGTGGAGTTCCACTTATGTAGATTCTCCATGAGGTTTTGGTAGTTTTGAACATAGTGATCAATTATGTTTAAACAACCAATTCCATCTTGGAGCTTCAAACAATCTAGTTCTCGACGTTCCCGCTATGCGGGGATGTTATTCCCGTTTCCGCAAGCATGACCCAGAAGATCCTTCTTGGTTTCAATTCCCTGCGGAGTGCTAGGTATGTGAAGGGTTTCGCCTTGACACTGTACCCGCACTCGTCTTATAGTTACTTTACTTCCAAGGTATTCCTGGCTTCAATTCCCTGCGGGTGCTTAGTATGTGAAGGGTTTTGCCTTGACACTGTACTCGCACCCGTCTTATGGTTACTTGGTTGCCGAGGTATTCTTGGCTTCAATTCCCTGCAGGTGCTAAGTATGTGAAGGGTTTTGCCTTAACATTGTACTCGCATCTGTCTTATAGTTACTTGGTTGCCAAGGTAAGGGGTATATTCCCGCTTACTTTTGAATCTTTTTGAATCTTTATTGAAATTCGAAGAGTTGGTGAAAGGATAAGAACAGTCCAAACTGTTGAAACGTCGTCCGACGGTTTCTTCTGACAGTGTCAGGACGTGCAGGAAGTTATGGCGACGTGACAGTACATGGTCATTCCAGACGCTTTTTCAGGCGCGTGGGCGCGATTTTTTGGGCGCGTGGGTGCGGATTTTACGGCGCGCGTCCCGTCAACAGCTGTTGCCAGCTTGCTTTTTTCCACGTGTCATAGTTTCATTGCACCAGCTCTTTTCTCTCTCCTCCGCATTAAATTCATCGCATTCATTGCGATGAGTATATAAAGGGGGAGAGGGTCATTTGTAATCCACACTTTCACTTCTATCTTCTCCTTCTAAGCGATTTCCGGTGAATATTCTTTCTGAAATCGTTCTTTACCTCCAAAACATGTCTTCTACTCACGATTTTGAGGCTGCCGCCGAGGAACCTGACGTGTACGCTGAGATTCCGTCGTCTACGTCTGATAAAGACGATAAGAGCACTGCTGGCGAATGCCAGTGTGCTCTTCCCACCGAGCTTTATCAGTACATCGTCCGGAAGTTCATGCTCGAGCCGTTCGAGCCTGAGTTTCCGGAGCCACACCAGACGGTGTACGATGCCCCCAAGGGCAAAATAGGGGTGTATGCTGCATTCTTCGTTTATGGGAATCTCAGGTTCCCATTGACCAAGTTTGTATACCGTGTCTTGGAGAGGCACGGTGTGCATCTGACGGAGGTACACCCGATGGCGATCGCCAAGATCCGCCACTTTGAGTGGGTGTGCCTCATTCTGGGCGTGGAGCCCCACGTTGACCGGTTGATGACCTTCTACTCCTGGAGGTGCATCCAGGGGTGGTACACCTTGGTCAATCGGATCAAGGGTTTGAAGATCTGCGCTACCGAGTGCAGTCTTCGGTCGTGGAAGCGGGAGTTTTTCTATATCTCCGCTCGCGTCGTCCCCCTTGCGATGACGTTTAAGAATGGGAGAGCACTCCCCGCCCTTCACGCCCCCAACTACCAGGAGGCGGAATGGTTCGCCAAGATCTCCCGGATCCAGACTCCGGTGTACCGCTTTTCGGAGTCTGGGATGGTGATGCTTGGGATGAGCCGGGTGTGGAAGAATGCTGGGGCGGAGGCTCCGCAGATTCCTATCGTCCTTGAATACTGTTTGAACTCTATCCCTTACGGTATGCTCTGTCTTCTTTGTTGATTTAGGTTTTTCTTCTAATTGTTTCTTTTTTTTTTATTTCAGAAGGGAATGACTTGCAGTCGCTCCTGCATCCGCGGGAGGCTGATGGTCCCGCTCGGATGGGTACTCGTGCTCTCGATGAGAACGAGTTGCCCATCTTGGAGCAAACGAGGGATCGGTTTGTGGAGGTCTACCCGCCAGGCCACTCGATTCTGAGCGCCACGCGGCCAGGTAAGGAGTTATTCAACCCTCGACCTCTCAATGCTGAAACCTCTGCTGGAATTCCTCTAATTCTGTCATCTTCTGATGAGGAATCTGCAAACGGTCCTTTCTTCACGCGGAAGAAGAAGGCTGCTGGCGGAAAGGGCAAGGCAAAGGTTGCCTCCACCGCCGATCAGGGGAACCGGTCAAACTCGGAGACCGAGAGCGAGGAGGCGGCGGGGAACCCAGGTGGTGTTGAGACCACTGCTCCGGAGGCTGAGACGACTGTCACCTCCGAGCAGCCAAGGACGACGACGGTGACCGGTATGAAGAGGCCGGCTCCATCGGGTTCGTCCCCGCCTGTTCGCACCTTTAGGCTCAAGAAAACCCGTAAGTATAATCTTCCTTTACTTTAACTGCATAGCTTTCCACCATTATACTTATATCTTCTTTGTGCAGGCGTGGATGCTACCACATTCCAGGGTGGAGCGGGGAGGAGCACCTCCGTACCCATGACGGTAGGCTTGGTCAACCTACCTGAGGCGATGACCCAAGCGACTGCGCCTGCTTCAGTTGGTTCAGTTGCTCACCCGGTTGAGCCAACTGTTCCACCTGTGACGACGTCCCCGCCGGCTGTCAGTGCAATATTCACTGATTCCTTCACTGAGCCGGCGGTGAGAGTTTCTGTGGATTCTTCCGTAGCCGCGGCCACGGTTGTGAGTTCACCTCTGGTGAGTTCACCTCCGTTGGTTTCCACCGCAGCGGCTTCGACCGTGCCTCCCGCGCCGGCAACTACCTCGCCCCCGGCCGGTTCAGCAGGTATGGCTTTATGCATACAAGAATAAATAAAAAATAAACAACAAATGTTAATATTAAAACTATAAACGGCAACTCTTTGTAAAAGCTTGTATACCACCGTACTACCCACTTGGTGTCTGAACCTCAAACCATCAGGTTATGACTGGTTGGTCCATTTTTACCATAAAAGTCAACTGTTGCCTGAAACCAACTTTAACAAAAAAAAATTAGCTGAAGAAACACTAATCGACCCCGGGCAGATTACGGATAATCTGGGGGTTAAATAGATGTTTCTCACGAGGGTTAAGTCCGGCAAAGATGGTTCTTCTGATAACCTGCAAAACAGACACCGTGAGCTCGTCACTGAGAAGGGGGGGGGGTACCTCCTTGTGACCACCCTCCGGCGTGAGAATCAGACTAGATTGCTCTTGAATATAAGTGTATATTAAGAGAATGACTAGAGCAGATATCAGGTAATATATCAAGATATGAGATATGAGATAAGATGATACCATTCCAAGGTGTTGGAGTATTTATAGCCGAAGGTAGGTTTCCAAGCAGATACAACCCGCTGAATAGTGTTCATGTTCTGCCAACTGTGGGCTACGCACATGCCATGCTGGTGGTTGGTGGATAGGCAGCGGCTGATAGTGACCAGGCCGGCTGTGTACTATTCCTGTTCCACCATTTGCAGGCCATGCACGTCCTCCGACAGGTTGGTGAGTAGGCAGCGGCTAATAGTGACATACAGTACAAGAGCGTGCTGCTCGTCATACTGTTGTCAGTGAGCTGTCGTATCCTTGGTCAGATCTTTTGTCTATACCTCGTCAGGTACAGTACAAAGGATCCTCCAGTATCGTACGGACTGGCTCATTTGGGCAGGAGTTTTCCCGGCTTTGTGCGGGAGTGTTCCCGGCTTGCTCACTCCTTCAGGTGACATTACTGAATTATTTAAGAGTTAAGTGCCTTGTGCGTGTAGCCTTGCTGCGCGGGTAGCCTTCCCTGATGGCTTGTATCCGCAGCTGCGGGAACAGGCGGGATACTTCACCATTGGGAGGCTTTTCCTGCGGGAACAACTTGCGTACTGCGCGTAAGGACGTCACGTCTCTGAGCATGGTGGGTCCTGCGGATCCAGTTGGTTTCTGCGCAGACGTCCCTCTTAAAGGTTCTGCGAGTTTAGCCTTTGCGCAGACGTCCCTGTTGAAGGTGAGTCTTGCGGGTTCAACTACGCAGGCTTCCCTCTGAGATGAGTCTTGCGTGTCCAACTGGGCTCTGCTGGGACCTACCTCTTCATTAACGTAAGATCTAGAGCACTTGAATATGCCTCCTTTTCTTAACCTAGACAAACACTGTTGTCCAGTACAAATTCCCCACCCAAGAAGCACTCATATGGTGAACTTATAATATGGCATTCTCCACAAAATTCAAAGAAAGATTCATATTTATGGATTCATTCATTACCCAATAAGCAATCCTTATGTAAATTTATCAATGTGCTTATGTTCTTATTTATTATTATTCTTATTATTCTTTTTTTCTATTTTGATATATCAGGTATAGCATGAAACTTTTTAAAGGCACATGTGACATTTGTTAGTTGTTACAAAGTTGGATATAGTTTCTAAAAACTACTTATGTTTTCATTATATAATTCTACTCATTTGAATGGAGAGATGAATTATAAGCCAATCGACCCCTTAAATATATGACTGCAATTTGTAGTGATGTTTTCATCATATAATTCTACTCATTTAAAAGTAGATGGGTTGAAATTACCACCCCTTAAATATATGACTTCAAGTTGTAGTGATGTTATCGAAACTACTTTATAAAGTTTTATCTATGTAAATTAGAATAGATGTTACCAAATATAAAACCACATTTGGTGTACTTCCCCTACTAACTTTGTAGTGAACATATGTCCTGCAGCTGGTTGTGTTCCCTGTAATCAAATGAGCCACATATATATTAACGGGTTTCCTATTTATTTTATCAACAATTCAAACCCATTTTGACAACCTAATCGGAACTTTTATTGTAAAGACTCGTCTTTACCTTGACTTCTTTTTTACATGTTATCAGACCCAACCACCAAATCAAATTACCATTTGACCTTAACTTTGCATCTATAAAACTGAAAGTGATGAATTTTTAATGCTATATTTTATGATACAGTCAACTAAAGCCTTATATTTACATATATCAGCTATCTCATAGTCTGTTTAGGTGATAACATAGTTATTCAATTTTTAAATAAATTGAAAGAAGTATTTGAAACGCTTCATGTGATTAAAGGATGGGTCATAATCTTTTGTAAATGTTCAGGCATCATTTAGCACATCATTAATTAAGAATATATGCTTTTATTGTACACACTAAGAAAATACTACAATTTATCATATTATTTTGTTATCCTTGCTATTTTGAGTTTTGCATAATTCATTTAACAAAAAGGAATTCTTAGTAAAATTTATGGTCATTTTTTCAACCGTGCATGTAAACCAAGTTCGAGTCAGGTTGTTTTGGGTCGGGTTGGCAATCAATTGTGGTTAAAAATGACAGTGTTAAAATAAATATAAAAAATGATCATTTTTGTATTCCGTGTTTCAGTTTTCGGGTAGGGTTGTTTGGGTTTTAGATGTTATTTACTCAGGTTTCAGGTTGAAATAAGTCAAGTTTTGTTTACTCAGGTTTCCGGTGGGTTCAAATCGGGTTTGGTAACCGAGTTTGGGTCGGGTTGTTTCAGTCTGCTTTAAGTAATCGATTATGGTTAAAAAATGACACCGAGTTAGAATAGAAAAAGAAAAAAGAAAGTCACTTTTGTTTTCGTGTTTTGGTTTCACGCGTCGGGTTGTAAGGCGTTGTGGAGTTGTTTAGTCAGGCTTCAAGGTTATAATAAGCCAGGAGTTTCAGGATGCGCATGGTTCTCTTTGAGGTATAAACCCGTAAATTCAGTTTTTGAGTTTTTTTAAACCGTTCGGTTTTAGTTGGATCCTGTTTGGTTTCGGTTACGATTTTGGCTCGGAATTTTTGAGAAATAAAAAAAGTTGACATAAAATTATGAACTTAGGCCTAAATCCTTTTAGCAAATTGTTTACTGATTTTTTTTAATTTAAGAAAATAAAATTTGGGCTACACTAATTATTAAACTCTTATAATAAATATATATAAAAAATTCAAACACTTCGTTCTGCATTTTTTTTAACTACACACCGAACCAAAAATTCGGCTTTTAGAAAAACATAAAACCAAACCCATATCGATTTTTGTTAGGGTTCAGATTTTCCGTTACAGGTCGTTTTTTTCTGTTGCATGCATCGAGGGTGTTAATGATCAAAACAGGTAGGTTTGACCTGGAAATACACTTTGTCCATTTTGTTTAATTTAAAATAAAAAATAAACTCACCAATTCTTTAAATGGTGTTGCATGTTCTAGAGATCTATATCTCATTCTTGAGTGATCACCATGCAAACTCGTACACCTGAAGATTTGAAGATCTATTCAGATACAATATTTAAACTGATTTTAAATTAATAGTAGCAATAAATATACTTGAACTAATATTTTATATAACACAAAGCGAGCTACATCTGGATAATGGGTAACCGAGCAACAAGCTGCGCCGCTATCCCCTTTTGAATCGCAAAACCTATCCTACTAAATATAAATCATTGGTTCATCGGGCTCTGCGAGTCACTGTGTACCACCTTCTGCACTCGCTCCAAGAAGCGAACCACCTCGGGAGCTAGGGATCCAAATGTGTCGAAGGCAAAGGGAATGAACACGTGCTGATTCTCCAAACACGCTGCCTCATGCTTAGCAACCTTTCTAGATTCCACTCTCAAAACCGCCTGTCCCGGTACGAAGCCACTGTCTCTCAGCCCCAACAACGGGGACACCCCAGTGAGATCAACACACGCATGCTTACCCCCTGCCCAGCGAAACACAAGAACGTCCGCAGGACGCAAGGTAGATCTTCCCTCTCGCGGATCAGACATAAAGTTAACAGGTGCCTCTTTGTTGGCTGAGATCCCGGCACGCCTAAGCACATCCCATAAGACATCTCTAACCCAGTCATGACATACTTGAATCCCGGCAATTCCTTACAGTGGAGGGCATGCTCACCAAATCTATCCAAACAAGCTTTTTTACAAATGGGGCATGATTCATCTGGAGGGAAAAGAGGAATCATAAGCCGGTATTTAAGGATGGCTCTGTATTCAACTGTCGACATCCGTTGCCCAAGACCTTCAATGGGCACAACAGTCAAAAAATCCTGGGCATGAGCCCCCTGAGACAAGCTAAAACTGCCTTTTGTCTCGGGGTCATATCGAATCGCTCCTCCAAATCATGAACGTGTTTACCATAAGAGCACTCGCCAAGGTTTGTTGAGGTTTCTTTGGGGCGGTCTCCTTTTCAGTAAAACCGCCTAGATCAAGGTCCGGGAGAGTTGTTCCAATATTACCAAGTGCATAAGAGTAGTCAGGATCTACCCCCAAAACACCAGCGTTTCGCAGGATGTGGTCCTGCAATTTCCACGACTGTGACCTGGAAGCCACAAAGGCATATGCGGAGACATCCTCAGCCGAGAAAATTCCTAAGCCTCCGCAACGCATAGGGAAGGAAGCCAACCTCCACTGGAGATCCCCAAAATGCGGTCCTCCACACAAAACAATATCTTCAATTGCCCCCGCAGGCCCGCATCAAAGATGGACACAGCCTCTTTGACATGTTCAGGTTGACAGGTCCGGAGCCCAAACACTAACTTAGCAACCCCCATGCACGAGCGCAACAAAAGGAGCTCACTTTGGGGGTCCCTCAGGTCCGACAGGCGTTTCATAAATTCAACCGCCCTCAAAGCTCTTTTAGTTGCCAAAGACCGAATAAACCCTGCATCCCGACTAACCGCTCCCCCCAGGAGTTTAACTCCCGTCACAGGCCTGCTAATCTCGCCAGGGAATAAACCCGGCACTTTCTTCGAATCATCACATGACGGCCAAAAAATCTCTGTTTTTCGAATATCCCTAGAGACGCCCCCTCTGAGCGAATAATGCCCAACGCTCTAGCAACCTCCTCAGACTTACCAATGATAGTGCCATCGTCTAAATACCAAGCATGGAAGGGCAAGGAACATGCCCCTTGCACCCTAAGGATGAGCGGATGAAGGACCAACGCAAAAAGAAGAGGGCCAAGGGGGTCCCCTTGCTGCACCCCAGTAAAAGCCCCAATATGAGTATCCCCCGCATATAAACGGGTGGGACGTGCATATAAAAACTGGACCCATGGGAAGATGGATGGACATATGCAGCTAACTTCCCTGAGAAGGGTCGTCCGATCCACTTCGTTGAAGGCGTTAGAAAAATCAACAGTGAGCATAGCCAGGGACCCGTCAGAATGAAACGCGCTTAAAAATCTGTTAGCACTATGCAATGGATGGATGAAACAAACAAATATATAACTGAACGTATATGAATGAACAAAAACTAACTTTCACGAATGTCAATAAAGCAACAAAACACGTGTTTAATGTTAGTTCGTTTTAATTTAATGTACAAAAGTTACTTTTCATGTTGGGTTTTTAATAAATGAGCGAACTTTCCGCTGAACGATTCACGAAACACTCGGTTCGTTTTACTTTATTACCCTTTCCTTAGATATGCATAAAAGGTGTATGAAATTAGAATTGAAGTAACTTCTAAACTACCTTACTTGCCTTAATATCATTATCCACGAACGGCCCACCACATAACATGGAAAAAGCAAACCACCAATTGAAAAACAAAAACCTAAAACTGCAATTCATGTGCAGCATGCATTACATTATTCAAACAAAAGAAGACAATAAATGAAGATAAAGTCAACCAAAAACATCAACTTACATTAAAGAATTTTGAGAAACCTGGAAGCCTCGTAAGGTATCTCATGAACAATGTTATCAACTACATATTTAGGCAAACAATAGTAAGTTTATAACTGTATATGATATTTCATAAGTGACGCCTTACAAGATTACTAACCAATCGCCATATTGTAATTAAACAACAAAAATTACAAGCTTAATTGAGATGAAATTTGGATACGTGAATAATGTACGAGAAGTTCTTCCTCAATCGGACCCAAATTTAAAACGCATGAAGCCTAAGAAGACATGATAAAAAGAACGATTATTAGAGATGAAATTGAAACCTGAACAGAGAATGAAATTAGAACCTGACCATCAGATATGAAATTTGCTACTTATGAAGTTCTAGTTGCAAGGTGAGAATGCTTAATTTAATATAGGGATGGAAGGGTTGGGAGTGTTCAATTGAAGGGGTAAGTTAATATATAGGGTTTAAAGATGTAGCTGAATCGAACATGAAATGGACACTAATTGAATTAAAGGAAAGAGAGGGAGAGAAAGTCGCCTCAGCAGCAAAGTAGCCGGAGATATAAAGTTCGTCGGAATTCATAAAGAAGTCATAAATATTCGGGTGTCTTAAGAGAGAGAAAGTGGGAAGTGAAAAGTTGCATATCTTTATTATAATGTAAAATAGATAAATATTATTCTGTAAATATATACTTAAAACATTAAATAAAAGTTATTTAAATATTGGGCTCGCTAAGTGATTCTCGGGCACGTTTATTATAAATTATAGACAAACTTATCTTTAGGCATGAGTTAAGTCAAAGTTCGTATAACATACAAAAGCTCAAATCCGGCTCACTTATCAATTAGTTATTTACATAATAATTTATATATTATCATTATAATTATTATCCTGTTAATGACCAAAACAAAATACAATCTTAGAACTCACAACTTTGTAACCTGATATCATCTACTCCGGTGACTCCAATTAACTTTGCAATCTCACTCGACATCAATAGAAGACGGTACTCACTCTACAAAAACATATTATAATTTCAAACATATCAATTAAAACTAGAAACATTTACCGAAAATAAAATATTATATCTTCGATATGGCAATATCTAACTGAATTACGTTGATAGCCTACATACCATGTCAAAGTAGAATCTCTAGGGTGAACTAAAACCGTGAAACAAACCTGTTATTAGCGTTTAATTTCGTTTTTCAATAATCAAAAACCGTTAGTAACGGTTCGCATCATGTATGTTTTGAACTAAAAACCGTCAAAATCGGAACATAATTAACTCTAATTAAACACCAAAAGTTCAATCACACGTGCATTAAGATTATAACTAATTAGATAACTACAGTTTTAAATAAATATATTAGCCAGAAATCCCTTAATTTAATACCTACTCATTGTTTTAGATTAGGATAGCGAGGTTCTGCCACCTTATAATTCATAACAAAATGTATAGGAATAACAAATTTTGTTAATTAACATGTTAATTAATGTACCCTTACCAACACCAGACGGGTGAGTAATTACAATTGGTATGTCCACCTCACCTATGCCTCCTTTACTCCATGAAACCACCTCGCTTTATTTCTTCTTTTGATCTTTCACAAATCGAGTGTGTAACATCATCACTTAATTAGCAAGTTTTATAATATGGTGGCATAATAATAACAATAAAAAGATCTAAAAGCTCACCTCAAGTAACCAAGCACAACCAGCGGGGCTTGCCCCAATGGCCAGGAACATGATGGATGACCCGGATGTCCCGGTTCGAATACTGATTGTGACCGGATTTTACCAGAGCATTAAAACCTGTCGTGCCTTCGGGCGGGATGCGCCAACTGGGTTTTACCGGGAACGCCAAGCCAAACTCGGATGCCAGCGTGGATCCCGATCATCTCAACATAGTTGGCCGGAGTGGGGTGGCGGGGCGCGACGTGTTCGCGCAGTGAGATAGCTTAACTATGAAAGTCACCGTTCGAAAAAAAAGTAACCAAGCACAGCCAAGCACAACCATTGGATTTTAAGTAGTGTTTGATAATCAAGATTCTATCATTGTTTATAAGCATCATTAAATGCCCTTTGTATGCATTTGGTTTTGTTTCTAGAAGGATTAAAATCACCCTTTACAAAAGACTAAAGAAAGTAAAAGTATAGGCAAAGTTTTAAAACACCATAGTAAAGCCTAAAACTCAACATCTGCGGGTGGGATAATTGACAATACGAACTATGTTGGATGTTGGATCATTAACTCCACCAATGACATTAATGGCATGCACACAGAGTAATAGGTATAGATGAAAATTAGAGCATTTTGAAACCATTGATTTTCTTGAATTCAATTGCCACATTAGTGCATTCAATTCCTGTACAAGTGAGTTTTACTTCGATTTGTTAATGAAATTAATTATCAATCATCAATTAAATTAGTGTAAACCTTTTATATTTATAAAGAAATAAAGCAAAAGGATAAAAGAGTAATTATAAATCATGAATTATAAAATGTTATTTTTGTCATTGTCATGTAATTATGAAATGGCATTGGTGCTTATCACTCTTTCTTTACATATAAATATAGATAATAATTCAATATATTAATTTTACCATTATGGACCGTAAAAAAGTATGTATAAGTAATCAATCACCGAACCACGCACACACATATTACTAATCATTATAATTCAAGAAATAATAAAATGTAGATTTTCTCACATGGTTACAAGAATCTCGCAAATAGAGTTGGGAAATCTCACCAACTAAATGAGTTTTCCAGAGGGACTTGTATTTGGAATCTTGTGTTGAACTTGATACTAAGTCTCGTATCAAAATAACTCAAGCAAGACATTCTTTCCCAAAATTCAAAGGTGGAACTTTCTTAATTTTTGCAAGAAAAACTAAAAGTATTAAGATCAATAAAGGATCATAAAATTAATCAAATTAATTAAAGAAACTAACTTAGATGATACATTTAAAGTTTGGTAATGATAACCGAAAACTTTTGTTCTAGACAACTGCTATCAAGCACAATTTAAAAGATTTTTGTAAGTTCATTTTTTTTGGGTTATTTAAAAAATATTAGGTTTCTAAGTGTGATAAAGTGAAACAATATCAATACCAAGAAAAGGCAATGTGGTTGTTACAAGAATGTATAGATTATTTTGGTTTTTCCCAAATTTAGGTTTCCCTAAGGCCGAGTGTACTGGGCGAGTTTTAGGGCGAAAATGGAGCGATTTTTTGAGGGAACACCGCCCCCCCCGGCGATAATTGGGCGAAAATGGGCGGGGGCGGCATATATTTGTCTCCCGTTGAACTCGAAAATAATAATAAATTAATAAAATGACCGTTGTGAAACGGTCAAATTTAAAAAAAAATAAATTAAACAATATATATATATATATAAACACACACGCTTCTTCTCCAATTTATATCCATTTTATACACAAATTATACCCAATTTCTTACAAAAAATAAACAAAATGAATCCTAGAAACAACCCGAACCAACCGAACTACCAATTCCCTGCTTTCGGTCAAACATATGGTTCGTAATCGAGCCAACCGAACCAACCGAACTACCAATTCCCTGCTTTCGGTCAAACGTATGGTTTGCAATCGAGCCAACCGAACCAACCGAACTACCAATTCCCTGCTTTCGGTAACGTATGGTTCGCAATCAAGCCAACCGAACCAACCGAACTTACAATGGAACCAACCGAGCCAACCGAACCAACCGAGCTATCCGTATCAACTTTCCGACCTGAACCTAAACATGTACGCCAACTTTCTCAGCACCCAAAACACAATGCCGGCGTTCGGGTCTACACCACCGGAGTCGGTACCGGATACGCAAACGTCACGGGCCTCCGGTTCAAGCAAAAAGCCGACCCGTAAACATAAAAAAAAAAAACAACCGGGGGAGACGATGGCGCAACGTGATCCATACAAGCATTGGAACAAGGAGGAGGAGGTGGCCTTGCAAGGTCTTGGATTAACATTTCGGAGGATCCCGACGTCGGTAAGTTTTTTAATATTAAGTATTTATTAAAAATGTATTTAGTGTTTATTAAAATATATACTAATTGTTACAAATAAATTTAATTTGTAGCTAACTTTCAAGCCACTGGGGTGTTTTGGAAGAAAGTATTTGAAGCTTGGCTCGTGATAACCGGTAAACCCGAAGACTACCGGGGAAAATAAGCGGTTCAAGCCCACTGGAAGGGGCTTAACGCCGATTGTCAAAAATTTGCCGGGATAATTAACCGGTTGAAGGGGTTCGGCTGGCGTAGCGAAAATAACGACGTCGACATTATAGGTCAAGCCTTGAGCGACTTTCGAGCTCAGGGTCACACTGTTGAGCGGCCCGAGAAAACCGTTCAAGTATTTGAGTTCTTGGGAAAAGCTACGTCGTTGCTCGAAATGGAATGTAGTACCAATCGTTCCGGCCGATCGACGAGCCGGCTCATCCCGGCCTTCAAAAAGGTCGAAGACATCGTCGTCGACAAATCCGAGCACACCAAACACACCATCCGATGCTCGTAGCTTCTTCCTCGACGACACGGTCAATTTAGCCGATGATTTGAATATACCCGACGAAGATGAGGTAGAGGAGTTGCCTCGACCACGCGGGAGATCGAGGAAAAATAAGGGGAAAGGTTCGTCGTCAACACGATTCACACCGGAGCCCGTTGAAATAAACGAGTTGGTCGGTCGTTTGGAAACAAATGCCACCGTAATTGGAGCCGACATTCGAGCATCCAACAAACAACAAGAAAAGCTGAACCAGACATTCGAATTAAAACAAATGAAAGACGACTACGAATCCCTCAAAGCGGAGGGGTTTTACGAGGATGCCGAATTATTGATGCAACGCCGACGTGAAAAATGCGCGAATATTACGGATATTAGTTTCTTTTTTAGTTATGTTTTTTTTTTCTTTAGTTATGTTTTTTAATATTTTTAGTTATGTATTTTTTTAGTTATGTTTTTTTTATTTCTTTTTAATCTTAATGCATTTTTATTTAATTATTTAAATAAATTGGTTTTTATTTAATTAGTTTAATTATAAAAAGAACATAATAAAAAAACACACTGTGGGCCCAACTTGTAGCCCCTACACCATTACAGCCCAAAAACAAATTTCTACTCCATATTGACTGGGCGCCACGTGTCACAATTCGCCCTCAATTGTAGCCCTTCACTACACATAGCCTAACATTAACTTATGACATTTTGGTCCCACCTAATAGTTTTAAACACTGACGACTTTAAAGCATGTATGAAATGAAACTAAAAAAAAAGGTAAGACATATCAAAAGCTTTAAGCTGTCATCATCAAGCTTCATGTTATTTCCAACATATTATCTTTTTTCAAAGATGATAAATGACTAAATCCAGGCTCCAGCTAGAGCTATCTATCGGGTTTCAATCATGTCAAGTTAACAAATTGAAAGATTTCAGATTAATATAAGTTAACACAAAGTTGACCAATATATTTACTTGTGTCAAAGACATTAACATTAACCCAAACATACTTAATGGTACTTTACATATGAGTAATACTGGGTTACTCACAACTTAAAAACAACATTAAATTTAAACGGATCGTATTCTATCCAACCCATTTGTTAAAGACATTGTATTCCAGCTCATATATATATATATATATATATATATATATATATATATATGCAGTGTTGTAAAAGTCAGAATCCAAGGCTTTGGAATCGGCGATTCCAAGGTCCTCGGACATCAACCTTGCCGCCTTTTCCCAACTCGGACACCATTACTCGCCAAGGTCCAACTCGGTCAAAAGTCGGAGTACTCGGGATTACTCGGGCTCCAAGGTCAACTCGGCCAAAAAAATTTATTTTTTTTAAATTTTTTCTAATTTTTTTTATTTTTTATTTTATAGTAAAAAATTAAAAATAATAGCAAAACATGAATTTTTTGTATTATATATTTTCTTTAATGTGAATTAACCAGCTTAAAACCTAGATATTTATGTGTTGTGTTTCAGCTCGTGACAGAAATTAATTACCGCCCTATAATAAGAAAGTAAATACAAGTTGGTGAAATGTATTTACTAATTAATGGAATGGAATTGTTCTATGATTAGATATTATGGGTGTGGAATAAGGATTTGAGTGTCCAAAAATGTGGCAAATAGACTGGAGATGCACCTTTTGGTTGATGGTGAGTCGACAGTGCTTTAAGTTTATTATAATATAATAATAACAGGGAAAAGGGCACAAAAGCTTGTTCGTCTGACTCAAGCTGACGTGTAATTTGATTCATACTGTGGAGTTGTCTCTCCAAAGTTATACCATTCCAATAATTCATTGTATACGTAGCTTGACTTGTATATTGTGAAAAAAGAAAATGTAATCAAAAATAGTGGAGAGAAATATGTGTAAGTATACGATTCTTATAAGTATTATTAATTATCAAATAAACATCTTCCTACCAACAATCATTTGCAAAATATATAGATTATGAATATGAATGAGAGGTTATATCACAAATTAGGATATGAAGTTTACCCTAACAAGAAGTAGGGTACATGCATCATGCTATATAATTTTTTTAAACATAACCAAAAACACAGCATATACATAGTGCAATACAAAACCAATTTTACATTTTTTAATAGCGTTTAGAACTACTCTCAATATTCAAGTGAGTCTTTCTAAGATTAAATATCAATTATCCATACTAATTATAACATTCCATCAATCAGAAATATCATTGAGAAGAAAACTCATCACCCTCATGTCATTAGATTAGAAGACCAATAACTGCACAAAACCAATTTTACATAAAAAAAAAAGAAAAAAAATTCTTACGTATTGTCTTAAGTATAATACATGAGATGATTTTTAAATTTCTTTTTTTCTATTCAGCAATACGTCCTTATCTTTCATGTACTACGTACATACACTTAGGGTCTTACATGGTTATTACATGTATAAATTTAAAATTGCTTACAAGTGTGCCCATATTTTGCCATAAACGAAGCAAGAACCGATGACCTCTTCTAGATAAAGTCACTGGGGGTACCGCTAGAGCAATGTCCCGGTCTATAAATCTTTTAAAAATAGATTGCCATAAAAGTAATGCACAAACTCAACGTCAGCCTTTTCGCGGGAATAACCGTTTACGTGTGAACCCACTTTCGCTGTTTTTGTTCTTTTCATTTCATTTCAAAATCTAGCTTTTATCTGCTGTATAAATTAAACCCATCTCTATGGACTTCTTTCATCTTTCAGATCAAGTCCAATTGCTTCTTAATTTCTATATTCTTTTCCTTCCCAATTTTCTGTAGATTATTAAATTCTAGAGTACCAGATTATGAGGGGGGCGTCATTACCACCCGGGTTTCGGTTTTACCCGACAGATGAAGAACTGATCGGGTATTACCTTAAACGGAAGGTCGAAGGGCTTGAATTCGAGCTTGAAGTGATTCCGGTCATCCAGTTGTACAAATTTGATCCATGGGAATTGCCTGGTGAGCTTAAATCTTTTTAAGTAAATTCAACAACTTCTAGTGCATGCAACTCTAAATGAGTCAAATGTTCAATGAACCATTCATGAACAGTGAGGGAAACAGTTCGTTTGTTTAATAAACGAACGAATTTAAACAAATACTTTTGTCCATTTAGTTAAACAAACGAACATGTAAGCATGTCTCGTTAGTTCATGTGTGTCTGTGGACGTATTGTCCGTTTACGTTCAATTGTGTTTGTAGCTTACGTTTGTTTACATTTGTCCGTTTAGATTCGTTAAATGTATTTTAAATTTTTAGGCAGATTACAAATGTACATTTTAGTCTAGTTTTAATAACTTTTTAGACCCAACACACTACTGTTCACGTTCACTTTTAATTGGTTTTAGCTTAATAATGTATGTTCATTTGGTTCCTTTATATCTCTCCATTTAGTCATTTACGTTCTTGAACCATTCGTTTACATTGTTAACGAATAATCACGAACATGAAAACCACGTTTAATTAATAGTTCGTGTTTGATCTTGTTAGGTTAAAGTTAAATAAACGAACACAAACATGCTCCATTTGTGTTCATCGGTTCATTTACAAGCCTACGCGACTTGTTTGTTTTTGTACCTCATTGAATTGATATGTTTTAACTGAGATTTTTTGTTAATCTATAAAGCAACGTACAATGCACAGTTCTTTAATCCTATTATACTTTCTGACTGGCTTGCTTATTAATAATAACAGATAAATCTTTCCTTCCAAAGTGTGATATGGAGTGGTTCTTTTTTGTTCCACGCGATCTCAAGTATTCAAATGGATAGCGTACAAATAGAGCAACAAAATCAGGGTACTGGAAAGCCACAGGCAAAGACCGAAAAGTGATGAGTAAATCTTGTTTAATAGGCTACCGCAAGACCCTCGTCTTTTATCGTGGTAGAGCACCGCTAGGTGATCGAACCGATTGGTTTATGCACGAGTATCGGCTATGTGATGAGGTTTACGGAGGGACTCCAGGTTTTCAAGTAAGACTTTCATAAAACTTGAATCTTGATTCATTTAATTGTTGTGCATGGGCCGGTTTGGGCTCAAGCCTAACCAAAAACGAAAAACTAGGTTTTTAGGTTTGAAATGGTTCGGTTTGGTCTTTTGGATTTTACAATGGGTTTGTTTTATTTTTTTTTTCTGTTTAACCATTTGGGCTTGAGATTGTTGGGAAAAAAAAAGAGAGGTCCAAAATAATGAATTCCGCATTGAAACTTTTGCCCTTAATTTTTTCTTGTTGGATAATGATTAACTGATTAGTACATAGTTAGACTTCAAAATTTTAAGATACACTATTTATTAATCTTTTATACATTGTTTAAAATCGGATTTCCTATTTGGTTTGCCTGTTTGTTTTTTTGTTTATTCCAAAACCGAAACCAAATATAAAAACCATTTTTTGTACACTTAAACAAAACGTCAGTCTATGTACGTTGAGTTGGTTACAGGTTAGGGTTCAGCCTACCATTGATTAACAATCTTGTTAAAAAAAATTGTAGACTTGTAGTAACAAGTTTAATTCACAGGGACCGTTAGTGTTGTGTCGTGTGATTAAAAAGAACGAGTTAAAGACAAGCTATGTGTCAAGCGAACCAAAAACTATGGAAGTTGGAGGTAGTTCTAATGGGATTATTATTGAGCCCGTGGTTCATGAAACGAGCACGCATATGGGTAACGAGAGTGATTTATCCTGTCATGTGACCAATTATGAAAAAACTACTACTTTAGAGGATGAACTTACTTCATCAATTGGTCTTATGAATCCTTCAATGTGTTGGGCCTCATCTGATTTGATTCTTGATTCATCAAAGGTAATGATTCACTTTCTAGATTCACTTGTTTGTTCTACTTAAAACCTTTTAAGCAATTTAAAAATCAATATCACTGAAATATGCAAAATAAGTGCACTTCTCTCAGTAGTTAATATTAGCGATGTGTATGGGTAGATTTAGATTGGTTTTGGGCTTAAACTGAACCAAAAACCAGAAAATATGTATGTTTTATTTTTTAAAACCATTTAGTTTCAGTTTTTAAAATGGGTTTTTTTATTTTACCATTTGGGCTTGAAAGTTTTGGGTCAAAACAAAAGGCCCAAAATGATGAACTTGGGCTTAACACTTTTTTTTTGGAAAGGTTGTGTTTGTTTTTGCTTCAAAGGTCTGCAGGAGGGTTATGTCTGCGGGCGCGCAGACATAAGTTCCTGAAGACAGTTTGTTTTAAAAAAAAAGATCTGAAAACTTCTTAAATGGTCTTATATAAGAAGCTAATGTCCAACATCTTCACACTTCCTTATATTTCTTATCATCCTACCAACATCCAATGTCCACCACCACCACCACCACCCACCGTGCGCCACCACCCACCACCACCACCTTCCACCGCCACCACCACCACCCACCGTATGACGCCTCCACCACCACCCACCGTCCAACGCCACCACCGTCAACCACCCACCTTCCGCCACCACCACCGTCAACCACCCACTACCACCACCCACTATCGACCACAACCCACTACCACCACCCACTGTCTGCAACCACCACCACCCGCCACCACCCACACCACCACCGGTCATCACCACCGCCGGCCACAACCACCGTCCACCACCACCGTCCATCACCACCACTACCCACCATCGGCCACCATCACCGTCCACTACCACCCTCCACCACCCACCACAACTATCCATCACCACCGTTCACCGCCTACCACAATCGTCTACCACCAGTCGTCAACCACCACCCACTTCCATAGTTCGTACACCACCACCCACTTCCATGATCCGTACACCACTATCAGTTATTTTAGCAGTCTACAAACGTTAAATGACTTATATCTATTGTGATATATATGATAGGTTACTAATTTTCAGCTTATGCAGACGATATCCAGTTTATAAAACAAAAACAGTATTATATTTTCAGATTGCAGACCTTCAGACCACATCTTTAGTTGCAGACATAAAATCAGATGAAATCAGATTGCAGACAGTTTTTGTTTTAAAAAACAAACAACAATGTTTAAACATTTGGGCCTGAAAATTCTGGCTACACCATCTATTTCTTATAAATTACTTAAGATCGTTTTATTTTTATTTTTTATTAATTTAGTTAAGTTCTTTTTTTTAAAATTTGGATTTAGGAACATCACTTTCTACAACATTGATCACAAGATTTTGCTAAATTAAATATAAAAGGGTTGGGTTTGAGGGAACACGTGGCCTGATGGGGACGGGTTGGAGGGAGTTTTGTTTATCGGATTAGGGGATGGTCCCCAAGCCCCGCTATGCTATTTCAATGTCGAAGGTCGATACCAACATGATGTTCTTTACCATGCAGGAAGAGTCAAAAGGACAAGAAAGGCACTTTGAGTATTTGACACAAAACGAGATCTGGCAAACATATCAGCAGTCAGGGGTCTCAGCAAGTACATCATACTCAAATTTTATAGAGGAAGTTGAACTCGTTGATGATCTAAACCGATTCGGTTACTTGTCACCATATTCAAGAAGCCAAAGCTTGACTGGTGAAGAAACACTAACCAGACCCCGGGCAGATTACTGGTAACCTGGGGGTTGGAGAGCTGTTTCCCACGAGGGGTTAGACCCTTGGAAGATGGTTCTTCTGATAAAGTGCAAAATAGACACCGTGAGCTCGTCACTGAGAAGGGGGGGTTCCTCCTTGTGACCACCCTCCGGCGTGAGAATCAGACTAGATTGCTCTTTAAATATAAAAGTATATTAAGAGATTGCTAGAGCAGATATCAGGTATATATGATAAGATAAGATGTTCTAAGATGATCATACCATTGGGGTATTTATAGCCGAAGGTAGGTTTCCAAGGGGTTTAGCCGGCCCAACACGCTACCAACTGTAACCTATGCACGTGCCTTGCCTGTGAGTGGTGGATAGGTAGCGGCTGACACAGAGCAGGCGTGTCGTGCACTCTTCCTCTTCTACCAACTACAGGCTAGGCACGTGGTATGGCAGGAGTTGGTGGGTAGGCGGCGGCTATTGGTCACAATGCTGTGGCGTGCTGTCTGCCATGCTGCTGTCAGTGAGCTGTCGCATTCTTGGTCAGATCTTTTGTCTGTACCTCGTCAGGTATCACACAAAAGATCCTCCATCATACGGACTGGCTCATTTAGGCGGGAGTTTTCCCCCTCCCGCCTTTGCTCATTCCTTCAGGTGACACTGGGGAGTTAAGTGCCTTGTGCGTGTAGCCATGCTGCGCGGGTGGCCTTCCCTAATGGCTTGTATCCGAGGCTGCGGGGACAGGCGGAGTCCTTCACCATTGGGAGGCATTTCCTGCGGGACCAGCTTGCGTACTGCGCGTAAGGACGTTACGTCTCTGAGCATGGTTGGTCCTGCGGATCCAGTTGGTCTCTGCGCAGACGTCCCTGTTTAAGGTGAGTCTTGCGGGTCCAACTGGGCTCTGCTGGGACCTACCTCTTCAAGTCCCCCCAGTCCAATGTTCTTCTCATGAGTGTTTAATAAAATGAGGTGAACTTTTGGACTTGAGCAAAGGGTTTTGAAAAGGGGTTTTGTAAGGTTTTCCATGGGGATTCTTTCCGCGGAAGTCCTTGTCACTTGCAGAAATGCCCGAGTTTCCTGCTAGGTCTTTGGGTATGATGCGGGTAGGTCTGTAACCTCCTCGCAAGTCAGGAGCATTGAGTCCCAGTTGTATGTATTTTCCATGAGGTTTTGGTAGTTTTGAACATAGTGATCAATTATGTTAAGACCACCAATTCCATCTTGGAGCTTCAAACAACGTAGTTCTCGACGTTCCCGCTATGCGGGGATGTTATTTCCGTTTCCGCAAGCATTGCCCAGAAGATCCTTCTTGGTTTCAATTCCCAGCGGAGCGCTAGGTATGTGAAGGGTTTTGCCTTAACACTGTACCTGTGCTCGTCTTACGGTTACTTTACTTCCAAGGTATTCCTGGCGTCAATTCCCTGCGGGTGTTAGGTATGTGAAGGGTTTTGCCTTTACACTGTACCCGCACCCGTCTTATAGTTACTTGGTTGCCGAGGTACTTGGCTTCAATTCCCTGCGGGTGCTAGGTATGTGAAGGGTTTTGCCTTAACACTGTACCCGCATCCGTCTTACGGTTACTTGTTCACCAAGGTTTTCTTGGCTTCAATTCCCTGCGGGTGTTAGGTATGTGAAGGGTTTTGCCTTAACACTGTACCCACAGCCGTCTTACGGTTATTTGTTTGCCAAGGTTTATTTGGCTTCAATTCCCTGCGGGTGCTAGGTATGTGAAGGGTTTTGCCTTTACACTGTACCCGCATCCGTCTTACGGTTACTTGCTTGCCAAGGGGTAAGGGGTATTTTCCCGCTTACTTTTTAATATTTTCGAATTTTGAATTTTGAAATTCGAAGAGTTGGTGAAAAGATAAGTCCAAACCTCTGAAACGTCGTGCGACGGTTTCTTCTGACTGTGTCAGGACGTGCAGGGAGTTATGGTGACGTGACAGAACATGGTCATTCCAGTTGCTTTTTCAGGCGCGTGGGCACGGGATTTCGGGCGCGTAGCCGCGAAATCTCTGGCATACGTCCTTGTGACAGATGTTGCCAGCTTGCTTTTGCCACGCGTCATAGTTTCATTGCACCTTTGATTTCTCTCTCTTCCGTATTAAATTCATCGCATTAATTGCGATTACTATATAAAGGGGGAGAGGGTTATTTGCAATTCACACTTTTCACTTTCATCTCTTCTTCTCAAGTAATTTCCGGCGAATTTTTCTGTTCAGTAAAGCATTACCCTGGAATCTCTTTTCATCTTTCTTCCACCATGTCTTCTCATGATGCTGATGACCAGAAGACTGCTGGCGAATGCCAGTGCTCTCTTCCTGTCGATCTGTACCAGTATATCGTCAGGAAGTTCATGCTCGAGTCTCTCGAGCCTGAGTTTCCTGAACCCCACCATACTGTGTACGATGCCCCTAGTGGCAAGATCGGGGTTTATGCTGCATTCTTTGTCTACGGAAACCTTAGGTTTCCGTTGACAAAGTTTGTGTACCGTGTCCTGGAGAGGCACGGTGTGCACCTGACAGAGGTGCACCCCATGGCCATTGCCAAGGTCCGGCACTTTGAGTGGGTGTGCCGGATACTGGGCCTTGAGCCCCTCGTTGACCGTCTGATGACCTTCTACACTTGGAGGTGCATCCAGGGGTGGTACACTCTTACAACCCGTATCAAGGGTTTAAAGATTTGTACCACCGAGCGGAGTCTTCGCTCATGGAGAAGAGAGTTCTTCTTCATATCCGCTCGCGCCATCCCTATCGCCATGAAGTTCAAGAATGGCCAGGCGCTTCCGAACCTTCCCGCCCTCAACTACGAGGAGGCGGAATGGTTCTCGAAGATATCCCGGGTCCAGTCCCCGGTTTTCCGTTTTCCGGAGTCGGCGATGGTGATGCTGGGGATGAGCCAGGTGTGGAAGGCGGCGAATGCGGATAAGGTTCCGATCGTCCTTGAATATGGTTCGAACTCTGTCCCTTATGGTACGTCTTGTTTCATTTTGCTGACTTCGATTTTTTCTAACTTTCTTGTTGATTTCAGAGGGGAACGATCTTCAGTCGCTCCTGAACCCGCGGGAGGAAGATGGTCCCGCGCGGATGGGTACTCGTGCTCTGGACGAGAACGAGTTGCCCATCTTAGAGCAGACCGCGGGTCGGTTCGTGGAGGTTTACCCGCCAGGCCAAGAGATCCTGAGCCACCGACGGCCAGGTAAGCCTATCTTCTACCCTGAACCTCTCAATGCTGTGCCTGCTGCTGGAGTTGACATTTCTTCTTCTGAGGAATCCGCAGAAGGTCCTCCACTGGTGCGGAAGAAAAAGGCTGCCGTCGGGAAAGGCAAGGAGAAGGTGGCCTCTACGGCCGACCCGGTAGTCCTATCTGACTCGGAGTCAGATAGTGCAGAGGTGGTGGGGAAGCCCGGTGGTGAGGAGACCACCGCTCCGGAGGCTGTAGCTGTTACCTCCGGGGAGGCAGCGACGACGACGGTTACCGGTGTCAAGAGGCCGGCTCCATCGGGTTCGCCCCCGCTCGTCCGTACGTTCAAGCTCAAGAAACCCCGTAAGTACCCCCATAATTCTTGTCTAGATTTGTTGTTTCAAATAAATTTTTCTAACACTTTTGCTTGTGCAGGTGTGGATGTTGACGCATTCCATGGTGGAGTTGGAGCAAGTATTCCCCCGCCAATGAGGGAAGGCTCGGTCAGCCTTCCCGAGGCGTCGACCCAGGCGTCTGCGCCTGCTTCCGTTGGTTCCAGCCTTCCTGAGGCTGTTCCAGCTGAGAAGGTGTCTCCGCCGGCCGTGAGTGCAATTTTTACAGCATCTTTCACGGAGCCGGCGGTTACTGTTGCTGAGGAGGCGACGCCAACAATGGCTACCACAGCGGCTGCCACTATACCTGCGCCACCGGCACCGACGGCCGGACCATCAGGTACGCGCCGGGCTTCCCGCCGATCTATGCCACCTTCCCATCTGCCTGACCTGTTGGATGGATTTCCTTTAGGTTCAGGTGATGGGTTTGGCGGCTATCGGCCTGTTATTGACCCTACAGGTACGTAGGGTTCTTTTTCCTTTGTATATTTTTGTCATCTTTTCCTAACTGCCTTTGTTTCTTTTGCAGTGTCGGATTCCAATGAAGTGTATGTTCCAAGATGGAACATACGCCGAGGAACAACCCTTCGCACCCCTGTGGAGTGCGTGGATTGGGCTCGCCACGCTGCTCCTCATGGTGCGTTGGGGGAAGCCATGGCTAGCTACCAGGAGGGTAGGCTAACCAATGAGCTTCGGGTTCTCCAAGCCCGGATGCAGCCCCGCGTCGAGCTGCTTTGTCGTGAAAACGACAAGTTAAAAGCAGCTCGCGCCAAAGAAATATCTGAGACGCGGGCTCTGCGGGAGGAGAACCGGCAGTTGGCCGCTGCCGCCGCCGAGAAGGAGAGAGCATTCAAGGCCCTCGAGGTTGAAGTCCAGGCGCGACTCGAGGCCCGCTCCAAGGCTGCCCAAGCTGTGAATGAACAGCTTCGGCTGGCTAAGGAGACTGCGCGAAACTCAACTGAGAGGGCTGCCAAGGCTGAAGCTGTTGCTGAGCCGCTTCGCGAAGAGAATGAGCAGCTTAAATGCAAATTAAAGGCTCTTCAGCATGCTCATGACGCCTTGGCAATGGAAGATGCCAAGAAGCTGCAGGAGATCCTTGACCAGAGGGGGGTGCTTGACCGCACTGAAAGGAAACTCAAAAGCGTCGAAGAGGCTGCCGCCAAGGAAGTTCAACTTGCCAACCTTGATAAAAGCGGAGCCGAACGTGCTTACAAAGAAAGTCAAGCTACCCTCCAATGGCTGCTTCGAGAAGCGTTGCCTCAGGTATCTTTATCTTTTTCTTTACGCTTTCCGCTCGTAATTAGAAAATGTTCTAACTTGTATTCTTTTGTAGGTTGTGCGTCGGGTCCTTTCAGAGACCTCTTATGACGATGCGATGAGCGCAGCCCTCAACGCTTCTCATGAGGATGGGGAGAAGACTGGCTTCCTGCTTGGTCTTGGGTTTGCTGAGAGAGGCTTTCCGCCCTCCAACTTCCCTTTATTCAATGTTAATACTGAAGCTGCTTATGACCAAGCTGTGAACCAGTACGCTGCCTTCCCGCATCCAGTGGTGGAGAAGGTGAATGAAGCTGCTGCTGCTGATGATGGGCTAAACATCCTTAAGGCTTTCCTTGGGCAGCCGCTCTCTGACGGTGCTGGTCCAAGCGGAGGTGGCCCTGAAGCCTGATCCTGAAGATCCCTTCCCACTGCTAGGGTAGACTTAGCTTTGTATAGATTTCTTTTAGGCGGGTAGTTACCCGGCCACTGTTGTAATATATCATTGAAATATACGATTGTTATTCCTTTCATTGGATTCTTTGCTTTATAAACTTATGACTTGCATACTTAGTTTAAAATAGCAATTTTCCAAGTGTTTAGAATAAGAACCTTTGAACGTGGTTGATAGTGGGTTAAAGTTTCGCTTCCTCCTTCGTGATTGTGCGGGTAGAACCGTCACTTGCACTTGGTAGGATGGCTAAACTTTAACTTTTATCTAACCTGCGTGTAGGTTTTTCTTACTTTTTGAGGATAAGTTAACCTTTGAACGTGGTTGATAATAGGTGTGAAGTTTTGCTTCCTCTTTCGTGATTGCGCGGGTAGAACCGTCACTTGCACTTAGTAGGATGGCAAAACTTTACCCATACCTGACCTGCGTGTAGGTTTTTCTTACCTTTTTAAGAATTTTGTTTTGAACCGTTCGACGCGCGGTTGTCGATAGGTTAGTGTTCATCTTCCTTTCATGATTCGTGTGGATAGACCGGCACTTTCATTTAATGGAATAATTGAACTCTTCTCCTTCAACTGACCTGCGTGAAGGTTTGCCATGTTATTGGGTTCGTGCGGGTAAGACCGCCTTCCCACGCAACGACTTCACGTAATGTGAATGCCGTCACCAGTGTTGGATAGTTTTAACCGTTCGACGCGCGGTTGTTGATAGGTTAGTGTTCATTTTCCTTTCATGATTCATGCGGATAGACCGGCACTTTCATTTAATGGAATAATTGAACTCCTCCTTCAACTGACCTGCGTGAAGGTTTGCCTGTTGAGGATAAGTTAACCTTTGAACGTGGCTGATAATAGGTGTGAAGTTTTGCTTCCTCTTTCGTGATTGTGCGGGTAGACCCGTCACTTGCACTTAGTAGGATGGCATAACTTTACCCATATCTGACCTGCGTATAGGTTTACCTTTTCCTCTTAAGAATTTTGAACCGTCCCACGCGCGGTTGTTGATAGGTTGGTGCAGTTCCCTCGAATGATTCATGCGGATAGACCAGCACTTTCATATGGTAACTTTTTTTCCCCTTCAACTGACCTGCGTGAAGGTTTATCATGCTTTTTGGGTTCGTGCGGGTAGGACCGCCTTCCCATGCAATGACGTTTTTTGTAATTATGCGGTGAAAACCGGCATATTAGTGTGTACAAAAGTATAAATGTAAATCATCAGCTTCGACGTTTGAAAGAGAATCATTTCCATTAGAAGTGGCTCTTGGCCTTTTCTGTACAAATTGGAATTGATTACATGCAAACTGTGTAATTGAACTCCCTTCCATGTTGGGACAGGAGTGCCATCGAGCCGACACGCACCTGTTTCGGGATCTCGTTCTTTACGCAGCATGTAGTCTCCATATTGAAGCTGATTTTTTATTCATGTTTACCCCAGCCATGGTTCCACACGCACCTGCCTGCCTGCTTAGCTTTTATTTCGCCACGAGGTGTGCGAGCGTCCCATCTCTGACGAATGTTTCGACCATGTCTTTTACGCCTATGCATTCTTCAGTGTTGTGGCCTTTTGTTCTGTGATAGTCACAGTACTTGCTCCGATCAGCATCGTGACGATGTCGGATTACTGGAGGCTTTGGCCATGGGAGCTCTTCAGTAGCAAATATGTCAGTGACGCTTTTGGTAAGTGGCGTCCATCTGGAGTTCCGGTGCAGCTTTACATTATCCCTTTCACCCAATCGGTGCTGTAAGCCGGATGAGGTGTCAAAGTTTACCATTGACTGCCAAATGCCTTGCTTCCGTTTTTTGTTCAATCGGGCGGTGAGGACGTTGTCCTCTCTCGTCCTCTGGGTGTAAAGGTTTGTGCTCTGCGGAAGGTCTCTACCCAGTTGCTTCTCCGTTTCCGCATAGCGTTTGGCTGCTGTCATGATGCCATCCCATGTGGATGGCATTCCATCTTTACCCGTTAGGGTGCGGATAAGCTCTGGGTCCTGCGCGCCCTGGATGAAGGCTGCGCGAACAAGATCCTCGCTGATATTGCCCAAACTTAACTTCTTTGAGTTGAAGCGAGTGATGAAGTTTGGCAGAGATTCATCTTCTTCCCGTATGCATTTGAGGATTGTCCATTGCTCCTCGGTATACTTTCGCTGCTGGCTGAAGTGTTGGCTAAACTTCTGCTGGAAGTCTGCCCAGTCGTAAATGTGGTTAACCGGTAAACGATCAAACCAAACCCTAGCAGCCCCCACCAGCGTCATTTGAAACATGTAACACCACGTGGGTTCCGTCCAGTTGCTGACGGTTGCCCCTGCTATGAACCTGTTCAAATGGTCGTCTGGGTCGGACATACCATCATAAGTGCCTATGTTGGGCATTTGTTTGGCACTTTTTGGGGCAATTGCTTCCGCAATGTCCCTTGCAAATTTGGACGTTCCCGCATTTGCAACGTTCGGTCTGAACGTTTTGGAGAAGTCTCGTGAACTTCCACCTGTGCTTTTTGGTTTGAAGGCTTGTCCAAAATGCCTTCTCGGTTGGGAGTCCGTTTCCTTACGCTTCCCTTTTGCCCTATGGCGAGGGTTCGCGTCGGAGTCGGATTCCTCCGAGTCATTGTCCAAGTATTCTTCGAATTCGTCGGCCTGTTGGACGGAACGCAAGCGTTCGTCCAACTCAGCTTGGAATTCCTTTTGTCGTGCCTCCGCCCATGCCTTAACTTCATCGAGAGTTTGGCGGGGGAGTCTTGTTCGTTTTTTAAACTGGGTATCGGTGAATCCCAGTGGGCGATTATTTACTGCACTTGCCCCAGCTTGGGTAACTGGGGTAGTGTTCGTAAAATTTACTTCACTTGCCCCGGCTTGGGTAACCGGGGTAGTGTTTGTAAAAACTGTGTTGCCGGTATTCCCTCCAGTAGCTGGGGTTGTGGTTACCGGAGTTTCTTTAACCATCTTTCTAGAAGTTTGAAAAAACTGGAGAAAAATGAAGTTCTAGCTTGTCCCACGGATGGCGCCAATGAAGAAACACTAACCAGACCCCGGGCAGATTACTGGTAACCTGGGGGTTGGAGAGCTGTTTCCCACGAGGGGTTAGACCCTTGGAAGATGGTTCTTCTGATAACCTGCAAAATAGACACCGTGAGCTCGTCACTGAGAAGGGGGGGTTCCTCCTTGTGACCACCCTCCGGCGTGAGAATCAGACTAGATTGCTCTTTAAATATAAAAGTATATTAAGAGATTGCTAGAGCAGATATCAGGTATATATGATAAGATAAGATGTTCTAAGATGATCATACCATTGGGGTATTTATAGCCGAAGGTAGGTTTCCAAGGGGTTTAGTCGGCCCAACACGCTACCAACTGTAACCTATGCACGTGCCTTGCCTGTGAGTGGTGGATAGGTAGCGGCTGACACAGAGCAGGCGTGTCGTGCACTCTTCCTCTTCTGCCAACTACAGGCTAGGCACGTGGTATGGCAGGAGTTGGTGGGTAGGCGGCGGCTATTGGTCACAGTGCTGTGGCGTGCTGTCTGCCATGCTGCTGTCAGTGAGCTGTCGCATTCTTGGTCAGATCTTTTGTCTGTACCTCGTCAGGTATCACACAAAAGATCCTCCATCATACGGACTGGCTCATTTAGGCGGGAGTTTTCCCCCTCCCGCCTTTGCTCATTCCTTCAGGTGACACTGGGGAGTTAAGTGCCTTGTGCGTGTAGCCATGCTGCGCGGGTGGCCTTCCCTAATGGCTTGTATCCGAGGCTGCGGGGACAGGCGGAGTCCTTCACCATTGGGAGGCATTTCCTGCGGGACCAGCTTGCGTACTGCGCGTAAGGACGTTACGTCTCTGAGCATGGTTGGTCCTGCGGATCCAGTTGGTCTCTGCGCAGACGTCCCTGTTTAAGGTGAGTCTTGCGGGTCCAACTGGGCTCTGCTGGGACCTACCTCTTCAACTGGAATATTTGAAAACGACAATCATTTTTTGTAAAAGTTGCATGTGTGGCAGCGGTTGAACCTTTGGTATACAGTTAGTTGTACACAAAAATGGATTTAAGGTTCTTTGTTCTAGTTTCTAACTACTGCATTATGTTTTATATATACTACCTAGAATACAAAAATGTTTCATTTATTTTTTATTAAATAAAAATCAAAATTGTCCCCTTGTATAGTCGTACTTGTATGTCACATTGTCACTGCGAATTCACGGTCAATGATTTAGGGGTAGGGCCAAAACCGCATGGCAAGCGCCCCTAAACCCAGAGATCATACTTATAAATGAGTCGACTTGAGTTACATTTTAACTCAAACGAGTAAGCTAGCAAATGGGTGTTTTCTAATGCATACAATCAACACCTTTGGCCGTCTATTATCCTTTAAGCATTCAAAATCGTCTATAATCACCTTATATATTCGAGAAATGCTTTACACTATTATCGTGTTTATTGCCATTCTTCTAACTTGTAAACTTTTAATTTTGACTTTCGACTTTGATGTGCATGTGATATAGAGTTAAATTTGTACTCATTATGAGTTTATGACATCTTTTGTAACTAGAGAAATCCTATTACAAACATCTTCCCACAAATACTTAAATCGTTAAATATATTCAAAGTAAGAAATCAATTTCTTTACAATAAGTAACCTCTTGGGGATTATGCGCATCAACTTCATTATTTTCGGTACTATGATGCTATGGTAACTTTCATTGCTTAATGAATACCTTTAAGTCATCCGCACCGTGTGGTTCATCATGGACATCGGCTTGAACCCGGTAAAAGATATGCAATTCTCATCGAAACTAAAATTTGGTGCATACAATATCAAACTATTATTAAAACAACCTTTTACCTGTGGTTGATTAAAAATGGCTCAATATTATTACTCGTCGTGACTAAACGATCAATTCTTTTTTCCACCTCATACATGCTAAGCATCAATTGAAAAAAAAATGATATCCCAAGTTTTAAGTGTACGTGTCTCTCAATCTGTATACATTTTTGAAAGCTAAAACAATATTATTTTTTCTTATCTAACCGGAAGTAGCATCCATATTTTAATTGTATCCTATACTTACTGGTATCAACTAAAATGGCATCAAAATTCAATAGCAAAATCAGTTGGTATCAACTTAGAAGAGAACAGTCAAATTAGATCCTCTCGAAGCATCAAACTATGCAAATGATGTCATTTTCAAGGCACTAGAAGATGTTGGCCTTTAAAATAAGTGTGAGCATCAAACCAAGACTACTTGAACTTTTTTTTTTTTTGTTTTTTTGCCCTTGCGGGTCATAAGAACGCATGCCATCGTTTATAAATAGAACCAACTCAGATGCCCTCAGATAATTAACCTCAGGTACATCCTTTTTACTCTATATGATTTAGAGGTTACATACATGATACATGTTAATCATCATTAGAGATTTTAGAGGTGGAATAACAAGAGGGTTGGGTAACATGTCAAGAATGGTAATTTTGATGTGGGCCCATTGGATTGAATCCAAACCCATTTGGTCACAAAATTTTAGTAAAGCCCATACCGTCCCCATGGAACAATATAACAAGTACAAAACTACAAATAGAACATATGCGATTATTTAGATTCTTCTTACCCTTGAAATTATTAAGTTACTATAATTAATATGATACAAAGATATTTTATATAACACAAACCGAGCTACATCTGGATAATGGGTAAGCGAGCAACAAGCTGCGTCGCTATCCCCTTTGAATCGCAAAGCCTCCCTTTTTGAATCGCAAAGCCTATTATTTAGATTTTTTTTTATTTTTTTTTTGTAAATGGATATTCTGATTCAAAGAGCATATTACATTTTAACTGGCCAAATCTTGATATGGGCTTAGTGCAAATGTTTTAGGTATTGCGTCCGATCTGAAATGTTAACCTTTTGACGGGTCAGGTCTTGATTTTGGTTTAATGTCACAAACATTTAGGGTATGTTTGGCAATACTAGTTGTTAGTTGTAGCTGGAAGCTGGTGGCTGGAAGTTGGTGGCTAAAAGCTGTAGCTGTTAGCTGTAGTCTTTTAAAAACATTTAAATGTTTGGCAGAGTAGCTAGGTACTTTAATAAAATGCATAAAATTACTAAAATAGGCTTAACTAAAAATAATAATAGTAAATTTATTTATTTTAGAAGGTTATTTAGGTAAATTAAAATACTAAAAGCTTGTAGTTTTTTCTAAACGCTACTAGAAGAATCTTTAAGCTTTAAGTTTTTTCTCCTAACTTAAAAGTTTCAAGCTCCTTGAACCAAACAAGACTTTTAATTTAGTAGGAACTTTTTATTAAAAGCTTGAAGCTAGAAGCTTCTAAAAGCTCCCCGCCAAACATACCCTTAATCTCATATTATCTACCCTCTTAATAAAGGAAACCTCAATGGGACAGCTGTCCCCTTCACAACCAACTTCAAGCTCATATTATTTTCCAGCCTACTAATTTTTCATTACTTATTCAGGTTTTATTCCTCTATATCTTTAATTCTTTAACTAATTTTAGAGCCCGTGTCACACGGGATGATCCAAATTATAAAATTACAAGTAAAGCAAATAATTACGGAATTGAAAAAATGTATTACATCTATGCTTTTATATATATATACTCTGTTTACATAAATTGATTTTAATTTTATCTAAAAATATTACTTAATAAAAAAACACACATGCAAAAACGTACCCGCGAACATTCTTTCTATTGAAAATTTCATTCTTAGTGTTATATACGTATAATTGAAAGAACTTTGTTAACCAGAATATTTTGCTTAATTTGAGCATAGTTTTGCATGATATGCTTCCCATATAACGTTCTGATCACAATTGAAAGAAAAGTTAATGCTATCACAACGATTTCAAATTTGACAAAAGTTAGAAGCACTAATAGACATGGGTTGGCATGTCGAAAATGTTTGCAATCTTTTCTTAAATTTTAATATTCGAAGGAAAATTGTCAATTTGCCAAATCCTGAACCTTTTAATTATTTCCAAGAATGCCCTTGAAAATAAATTTGAAACCCGAGTTATGTTTATAATTCTAACTTTCATCCGTTTGACATTTTCAAGTCAATACTTTAAACCCGTAAAAAAATTGACGATAAGTCTATTTGCGTTCTCAAACTTTTAAAAATACTTAGATTTCCCATTTTTGGCCCGTAACAAATTCTGACCTAAATGTAGTTAACTTGTACCAAATAATCTATTTACCAACTTTTTGACCCATAAAAGTCAAATTTAAGTTCCACAAAAAACCCGAAACAATCATTGACAAAAAAACTAAGAAATTCAATATGATAAACTTTGTTATGCCATAAAGTGGTTGATATATATTATAATTTCATTTTAACATATAAATAGTTTACTAAATTAACGGAAAACATAAATGGATTGATTTAAAGCATATATTTATAATTTACAAATTTATATGACAAATTACTATAATAATAATAATAATAGATAAATGGATTGATATAAAAAATGATCGACTTTTAAGCATATATTTATAATTTAATGATTAAAAAAATTACTTTGTAAATTGAAAGCATATTCGACTTTTGTTTTTCTATACAACCTTCTACGATATACATAGTACATTATGTTAATGATAATGATGGCGTGTGAGCTAACTAGTAATATTTATAAGAGAATGGAAGATTCAGCTTTTGCACAAGATCGTGTTTTAAATTTATAAAAGTGATTTATACTAAAACTAAACAAACACAAAATAGGCAAGTGTACCTATCGTATATGTAGGATAGTATTGGTAAGAACCAAGTATCGATCAGTGGACACAAATGTTTCTAATAATGAATCGTCGTTTTACTTTAATCAGAGGTTTTAATCATATTGGGATTGATTTTTAAACTTTTTATAAAATATAAATACTTATATATAATATATAGGTGACCAAGATGAGAAATTCTAAACAAGTAGTTCAATTATATGAAAGTTACCATCTAAGATCAAGAATCCACTCTATTTATCCTTGATGATTATAAAGTAAACATGTGATAAACTTGCCGTAATAATATATGGTAGAATAGCCCCTCATTTCTAAGTGATCATATCCTATGACATAAAAGAAAGTAGCATGCGCATTTTAAAGTCAACCATTTCCTAATGTCATGCTACAACGAGAATGTCAATTTAAGTTGGCAAGTAGTTTAGTAAAGTAGAAAGATTAGGATTGACTTCGATTTCTCATATACCAATTCTAAGAACTTTGGGTGGTTATAGTTTAGTCACACAACCTCCCCTTGGTTGATTTTAGTAGGTTATAATTACACATTCCGTTAACATATGATTTCTTTAACTAGCATGATAACCTAAGCAATCGTGTTAACGATGTTATTTCAGAATTACCAAAATTAGAGAGATATATCATAACTTATATCTCATCATTTCTAAGTACAATATAAGGATCCATGTTTCGATAAATTATCAAAGTATTCTATCTTTCAAGAACATGAATCGATCATGAATTATTGTCAATATGATTTTCAATCACCAACTTTGAATTGTTGAATTAAGATAGTGAAACATTTCTCATCATAAAATAATTGTAAAATAACCATGTACTTTACTAAACCAAATCACATGTTTGATATAATCATCAAGTAAAATAAAGCTTCTTCATAGATTTTATATGGTAAATGGAGTTTAGCTCATAATGAGCATGGTTATGAACATTAGAATGGATGATGATAACAAACACATGATTAAACTAGAACAATCTAACCAAATGCGGATGAATCTTCCTTCTTAATGATTATGATGATGGATGTTGATGATGATCTCCAAGCCTTCAAACTCTTCACTAGATCTTCAATATGAGTGTTAGTGGGTGTTTTTATAAGTGAAAACCGTATAGAATTCTCTTCAAGGCACACTTGATCAATGCAACATGAGCCACTATTTATAGGCAGTCTGGAGGAAGAAGCACGACCTCGTGCTTAGGTAGGCACGTTCTCGTGCTTTTATTGACATGTGCTACAATTTTTTTGTCTTTTTGTTGAGGGTGACGACGACCCCGTGGTCAAGAGGCACGGCCCCATGCTTTTGTTCTGAGTATTTGTCTTTTATTGTAGATTTTTGTCTTTTCATGTATTTAAAAGCATGAGGGCGTGCTTCTTGAGGCATGGGGGCGTGTTTCTTGCTTTTCTTGTGTCTTCTTCCGTTTTTCTTCGTCTTTTCACTTGTTTCTTCGTTTAGGGCTTGGGTTTACCTAAAATTGTATTTTATTATGATAAGTAGCCTTCTGTGCTATGTTATTTGATAGAAGTTGCAGTTTTTAGAGATTATTTGATTCTAAAAAGAAGTATAGTTTTATGTACATCAAACATCCCCACACTTGAACATTGCTTGTCCTCAAGCAATCTACTTATAAATATTCTCTAAAAATAGCAAGTTAGGACCATAGCTTAAACATCCCCAAAAGAGTTCCAAAAAAATGGGAACAAAATAACCATCCTTAAATCATAAGAATATATGTAGTGATACATTAAAAGATGATTTGTTTTTATGAGCTTCTGTTTATGCAACACGTCACGTTCTCACAATGTTCACTCACGCTCGGTTTATATATCTGATCATACTTGTGATGTATGTATCTGAACACTCTTAGCCAAAATGTAACCTATGATAAATAAGCTTGTAACAAGTTCAAATCTCCACCTTTGTGACGGGCTGCATAGATCAGAAGGTAATATGGGTTGGTTTTGTGTGAGTAGAGATTTTGGTATTTTTTTGGTGGTTCAAGGGTTTAGGTTAATGAGGATGGTAAATACAACTTATGCTGATCGTCGGGAGTCTTAAGATGTCTTCAAAGGTTAAGCTCTTTTCTTCTTCGAATTCTTTTGTAAACAAACCTAGTGACTCTTTTAAGGTCAGATCATCAAGACCAGTTTTGTCGAGGATGTGAATAAGTTCTCCCTCAATCCTGTTTTGAACATAACTTCCAACTCTAATGGATCGTTTGGCTTTGAGCCTAATAGCCCCCACCCTCATTAGCTCGGTATATTCATGCTGAGACCGAGTTTGACTTTTTCTACATCTTCCTTCATGAGACTAGTTTCCGCAACCTAAGCATCGTTCGTATATTTTTGCTCTTCTTTTCATTACGCTTTTGGAAACTCTACAAAATGGTGGCCTTTGTTCGTCTTGGTGCCACTTTTTACTTACCTCATTGCTAAAGAGAAAAATTCTCTCCCTAAGTTCTGGAGGCAACCTAGGTTTTGCTAAATGTATGCAGCAAAGGAAATTGAAATCGAAAGAATGCATTTCCAGTTCTTTAGGGTATGCCGGTAAAAGACCAGTGTTGTATAGTACCCGTGAGAGGGATAAAGTGGTGTGATAGGGTTTTCCGGTTTTGTGATTTGGAAATTGGTTTGATGGGATTGTGATAATATTACCTTCTTCCTTATACAACGCTTCGTGCGGTCTTGAAATGAATAATTGCGACAAGTTCTAATTCACACGAAACATATGACTCACTCAAAGCTTCCGAAAAAATATTTATATGGCATGAGGTTTATCTCACAGTAATGGAGGAATTGGGTATAACGCCATATTTTGCATAAACTTGTTCTCAGTATTATAAAACTTCTTTTTACTTTTTCACTTTTGTTATAGTATATTTGTAGTTGGTTATCTTGCAACAAATTTTATTGGCTTTCTCTTTTGGTTTTGTTAAAAATGGTCTTTATTTGCTAGAAAAAATTTGTTTATTAGAGAATCTTTTATAATTAATTAAGCTAGCAATTGGTTAAGTAATTCCCCTCCCCACACTTGAATCTCACATTGTCCTCAATGTGAAAGGATTCATAAAAAGATTAGAATTTTAATTAAGTATGGTAGGTTAAAATGGAGAGGTACTTCCTTATGGTTTAATGAAATTTTGACAGAGCGTCCCCTATTTATCGTCTGTTTTCCTGTTTTGTACCTGTAGTATGTAAAACTGCAACAAACACAAACAACCAAGCACAATTTTTGTTGAAAAATGGGGTATGGAATCATCCATTCCATGCCAAAACAGGCTAAATAAGTACCTAATATAGTGTCTTGGCACCACCGGTCATAAAAGTATCCAACAAACAAACAAGCAAACAAGTAAACGACAGAATGTAAATTGTTTAAACAAACATAATAATAATGTCATGAAAATACTACCAACCCATGCATGCCTATACCCGACCTACCGTTGCCGCTGCTCATCAGTTACCCGTGTCGGGGTCAAATGGTCCCCACTATATGTCGATGCGATAACCCAAACGCTCAATCTCTCGACTCGTCTCTTCATATTCCACCGCTCGTTGTGCGTTAGATGAAGCAATCTATCATGTGATCCCGTCAAATGAGGCGGTAGTTGTTAGCTGAGAATTAATCGATGAGGCCGTATAGGCCCTTGAATGAGTATCGGCTATTGTGTGACGAGCTGGGGCCGGCTCCTGATGAAGATGGGCATCCTCGCTGATGGTAGGTACGGCGATGGCTCTGTCTAGGTGGTGATCCTTCTCTCATCTCGGGTATATCCTGGAGTAACATCTCTGTCGGGTCCTCAGGGTCCCAAACCTAGTTATAAGCATCACAAAATCTCCACACATCTGGGTTTTGACCAATCCGCTGAACCATCTGCATGCTGTTACAAAAATCAAGGCTAAGAGCAATCGGATCTGGGCTTCGGGTCCCTTCTCTGTCTACATCATAGGCTCCATAGAGGTTACAGATCTATGGCCCACCAAAAATCGGTGTGTTCCCTTTGGCATTCGCATTTGTCATGAACAGCTTGCAGAATAAATAAGTTATGTTGCATGGTATGCCATTCTTCATGAAATATAGTGCCCAGATATCCCTTAAATTAACACCACCCTTACTTTGACCTCTAGCAGTGGCAGTGTGACTGAGCAGGCGATGAATGTATCTCATAAGTGGGTCACGTAGTGCCGTGCTCTTTGAACTGCTTGTATTGTAGTTTTCGGTCCCGTAGCTCAGTTGTTCCCATGCTTCTAACCTTGTGTTTCCAGCTTCAGCATCATCATCACCTTCTTCAATTGCGAATTTTGTTCTTGCTCTAAACCAAATTTCATCGTCTGTTTCCTCAGTCGTGTATATTCCCAGATCAATGCCAAGTTGAATTAAAGAAGTTGTGTGTCATTCACCCCCACACCTGAACTCAACGGCTTCTTCATCCCACATATCCAGGTTCTTGGTCTTCATAGAGAAAGAAGCTAAGAATTCCTTTGTCAGTTCCGTTACAGCTTCTATTGTTTGACCAAAAACTCGCTTCCACGGCCCTCTAACAAGGGTTTTGTACCGGTTCCATTGGTTGACTCGCCTTAATGTGTCCCTGCAGGCATAAAAGTTTGCCTTTGGAAACCGTCGGTTGAGGTAGGTTAACCTGGTTTGGGCTCTTCTATTCCTTGCATCGTGTCCGGGAAAGATTAGAAATGCACGAACGCCGTCCCCATACTCGGCCATCTGCAGTTTGTATTCAAATTAGTCAAAATGTATCAAAAATTATTAATATGCTGGAATAGAGAGAAAACCATGGCGCCGTGCTTTTAAAAGCCCGACCCGTGCTGCTGCTGTTCTTCAGTTTCTTCCAATTTTGACTTTCTGTTGACCAAAAGCTGACCACGATTTGTGTTATTTAAAGCACGGTTCGTGTTTTTAATCCTAATTTCAAACCTATCAAGACTCGAACCTTTGTTTTTAACCGGTTACATCAATTGGGTTTTTAGTTGCTGGATACTCAATCCAAGATCCAAACCCGAACAAATTCTTCCAACAATTTTTAGTATAAAACCTACCTAGCAATTTATTATCTTAAATCTAATCGAATAACCCATTTAATTTTCGGGGTTGAACCCGATTCAATCGATTGGTGAGAAATGTGGGTTAATCTAGTCCTAAGAATATGAAATCGAACAATAGATTTGTTAATTTAACGTACCTTTGGTTGGAGAACGAGGAATTGATGGAGATATTTGTGAAATTGATGAATGGTTGGCGGTTTATGGTGATGAACGAAGTTGTTTTTTGGGTTTAAGTGGGTGGAAAGGTTAGTTTATTGGTTTAAAACTCGTAACTACTATGGACTCAAAAGCACGGCCCGTGTTTTTAGAAGCACGGTCCCGTGCTGCACTAAGCAGTCAGTTTCTTTGTTTTGTTGTTTATTTGTCGAGCTGGTACGTTTTTAACTGATTTTTTTAGGGTTAGAATCAAGATAGTAATTAAAAGTCCTAGATTTCATTAAAACATAAAAACATAGTTAAACATAGTAGAATGAAAAGTACAACAACAATCCCGAATCATGAAACGTAACACTAGCAAAAGTAACTTCTTAACACGACAAAGTCGGAACTTCAACGACCACCATTTCCGAACAGGTCTTGGATGTCTGGTGGAGCTCGTTATCTTCCAAGAGCTCGGAAAGATTTTTATCAAGCTTTGCAATCTACCGGTTAAGATAGTTGAGCTTGAAGGCCACATCCTTGTTGTGGCTATCCACAACATGGAAGTTCTCGAACCGTAGTAGTTCGACTTTATTGATTAGCTCGATTAATCGAGCTTTGGTTTGGATGTTGCTTTCGACTTGGTCCCTCATGATGCATTGGAGCCTCATGACCTCTTCCTCAAGAGCTGAGGAAGAATCATGTTGCTTGCCTTTCCTCACTGGGCTCCATTCAACTCTCTTGCTTTCCATTTTAGTAATTTTGTGTTTGGTGTAAATGGAATAGTGAGTTTTTGCATGCATTATATAGAGACTGGAAAGTCGAGCATGGCCCCGTGCTTCATGAAGCACGACTCCGTGCTGCTAGGGGAATAAAAGTTTCTGATTCAGAGAATTGTACGGAGTCAGCGCGTATCATGATGAAGACTCTAAGGTGACCACGGTCCCGCCCATGCTTTTTGTCACTGAAAATTTTCTTTTATTTTTCAGCCAAACGCGAGAGCCGGAATTTTTAGAATGATGTTTAGTATGTTATTTCAAGGGTTTGATCATCCTAAAAATTAATTTTCATTAAAATATAAAGTCCTAAAACAAATACGGGATAAGCTCGGTTTTCCTAGAAACGTAAAATTACTCGGGTTAAGCCCGAAATTCCTAACACGATGTGCCTAGTGCACTTGTTACACATGAAAACAGAAAATTAAGGTTCCTAGATTTCTCCGAAGGGTTCTCCTCCGCCGAATGGTCATGGTGGTGGAAAGTACGTGAAACCGAGAACTTGAAACTGGAGTTGTTCGTTAATGTCTCGAAGTTCCATTTTCATATTTTCCACTGATTCGGTAAGTTGTGACGCATTTTAGCAAGGAGATTCATATCGGCGAGTTCCTTGACGAGTTCTTAAAGTTTCAAGAGAAGCTTGGTTTTGGAAACATGTCGGGCATCGTTTCTTGGTAGTCGAGGAACGGGAATTGCTTCACTCATTTCAGTAGGCATGTCGAATTTTCAGAGAAGAGTGTTTTGGTTTTGGTTGGTGCAAGGAATGCATTGACAAGAGGTGCCTTTTTATAGCCAACCAGATACCAGGCACGGCCCTGTGTTTTTGCTCTGACAATTCTGTTACAAAGCAGTCAGACTGAGATTTTTGCAGCGAAGATTCCGGCGCACATATTGTGGCACGGTATCGTGCTTTTTGCGGCACTCCCCGTGTTATTATTTTTAATTCCTTTTTTGAAGATATTTACAAGGCCTAGTTTATGAAGGTCTTGGCCAGACCTTATTTCCAATTTGTTCATCGGTTCTGGTGGAGGATTAGTACCTCCGATATGGTCTCGAATGGTCCATCGATATATGGTTTTAATCGATGTCCATTAACTTTGAACGTGTGGCCATCAGAATTTAAAATCTTAACTATCCCATAGTCAAAAACTTATTCAACTATGTGTGGACTTGTCCAACGAGATTTCAATTTTCCTGGTAAAAGAAGTAAACGTGTGTTATATAACAGTACACGATCACCAACTTGAAATTATTTGTTTCCTTTTAGATTGGCGTCGTGTAAACGTTTAGATTCTTTGTAAGACCAGGAATTTTCATATGCAATGGTCTTAGTTCTACTAGCTCGTGAATTTGATCTTCCTGGTTTTTACCAGCGGACATTAGATCAAAGTTCACTTCTCTAAGAGCCCAGTAAGCTTTGTTTTATAGTTCTACTGGTAGATGACATGTTTTCCCATAAACAAGTTTGAAGGGTGTTGTTCCTATGGGGGTTTTGTAGGCTGTCCTAAGGGCCCACAAAGCACCATCTAATTTTTCTGCCCAATTCTTGCGATTTATCCCTATGGTTCTTTTTAAAATCCTTTTAATTCCTCGATTCGAGACCTCTACTTGCCCACTGGTCTGAGGGTGATATGGTGACAACGAGGGTGATATGGTATTGCCCGTCGGTGGTGAACTCCATATCGTGCTAAGACTTTTCCATTAAAGCATTGCAGAAGTGAGTACCTCTGTCCCTGATTAGGGCTTTTGTAGTACCGAATCGTGCGAATAACCTTTTCAGAAATCGTACAACTACTCGAGCGTCATGAAATCTATTCCATTTAGATACGTATTAGATACGTAGTCGACTTCTAGGAGGATGTACTTGTTTCCAAAGGAGTTAGGAAATGGGCCTATGAAATCTATTCGCCATACATCAAACACTTCACAAATTTGAATGCCCTTTTGAACCATTCATTCTTGGCTTAGATGTTTCCGGCTCTTTGACAAGCATCGCATGCTTGGATCAAAGCATGTGTGTCTTTATATATGGTGGGCCAGAAGAATCCTGCATCAAACAATTTTCAGACCGTAGTGGCGGTACTGTGGTGTCCACCAGTTGGGCCTTTATGGCAGTGTTTGAGAATGTCTAAGGCTTCTTTTATTGAAACACACCAACAAACAACCTGATCGGCTCCTATTCTAAACAAGTATGGATCTTCCCAGAAATAAAACTTAAGGTCTGAAAAGAATTTCTTCCGCTGTTGATGAGTAAGTCCTTTTTTCAAGATTCTACAAGCTAAATAGTTTGCGAAATTGGCAAACCAAGGACTTTCATCTTCCTCTTGCATGACTGCTTGGATATGCATGAGAACTTCATGTGAAAACTTATCATTGATAATTTCCTCATGCTGTTCTTCTGAAGCTGGGCATTCTAAGCGAGAGAGATGGTCTGCGGCTACATTTTCTGCTCCTTTCTTATCCTTAACTTCTATATCGAATTCTTGGAGTAGTGGAATCCATCAAATGAGTCTTGCTTTAGCATCTTGTTTGTTTAAGAGGTATTGAATGGCTGCATGATCGGTGTAAACTATGGTTTTGGAATAAATGAGGTAGGATCTAAATTTTTCAAAGGCGAAAACTACTGCTAGTAACTCATTTTTTGTCGTAGTGTAATTCTTTTGTGCACCATTAAGAGTTTTACTAGCGTAGTATATTGGGTGGAAATGCTTTTCTTTGCATTGTCCTAGTACGGCTTCAACTGCAAAGCTGCTTGCATCGCACATGATTTCGAATGGAAGGGTCCAATCGGGTGTAGTTATGATTGGTGCGTTGACAAGTTTGTCTTTTAATATGTTGAATGATTCAACACATTCTTTAGAGAAGAAGAATGGTGTGTCTTTCTTCAGAAGTTTGGTCATAGGTCTAGCAATTTTGAAAAAGTCTTTTATGAAGCGGCGGTAGAATCCTTCGTGACCTAGAAAACTTCTAATGGCTCTAACTGAAGTTGGTGGTGGAAGTTTGGATATGGTTTCTATTTTTGCCCTATCAACTTCTAGTCCTGCTCGGGATATATTATGACCGAGAACAATGCATTTTTTGACCATAAAGTGACATTTTTCCAATTTGAGTACTAAATTCACTTCTTCACACCTAGTCAACATTTTGTCTAGGTTTTTCAAACAATGATCGAGGGAGTCTCCAAAGACAGAGAAGTCGTCCCTGAAAACTTCCATAGAGTGTTCGATCATTTCATAAAAGATGGCCACCATGCAACATTGGAAGGTGGCCGGAGCATTAAATAGTCCAAATGGCATTCTTCGATAGGCGAAGGTTCCATACGGACATGTAAAGGTTGTTTTCTCCTTATCTTCAGGAGCTATGGGAATTTGGAAGTATCCGGAGAATCTATCAAGAAAACAGTATGACATTTTCCCAGATAGACGTTCAAGCATTTGATCGATAAAAGGGAGTGGAAAATGATATTTTCTTGTGGCGTCATTAAGCTTCCGGTAGTCAATGCAAACTAGCCAGCCTGTGATGGTCCTCATTGGTATCAGCTCGTCCTTCTCGTTAATTACAACTGTCATTCCTCCCTTCTTGGGTACTACTTGAACTGGACTAACCCAAGGTGAATCTGAGATTGGATAGATTAATCCGGCATCAAGGAGTTTGATTACTTCTTTCTTCACCCCATCTTGCATGTTGGGATTGAGACGCATTTGATGTTGGACCACGGGTTTGTATTCTTCCTCCATGAGGATTTTTTGAGTACAAAAAGAAGGACTCATGCCCTTGATATCCATGATCTTCCATGAGATAGCCTTCTTATGGTTTTTAAGAACCTGAAGAAGTTCGTCTTTCTCTTTTTTAAAAAGTTGAGATGAAATAATTACTGGGAGTTGAGAGTCTTCTTTCAAAAATGCGTATTCGAGGTGGTTTGGAAGTTCTTTTAACTCTAAGGTTGGTGGTTCTTCAATTGAAGGTTTTGATTTTTCATTACATTCGGTGATCTCACATACTACTTGATAGTCAGCATTGAGATTTTTGTTTTCTAAAATGGGTCTGGCGATGGTTTCGGTTAGGACTCGAGTTTCTAATGGGTTTCTGATGGAGGAATCTCGCACATAGCAACTTACGATAGAATCTATGATGTCAACACAATATTATGTGTCATCGTGATGTTGTGGATATTGCATAGATTTTCCTATGTCAAAAGTGATTGCCTCGTCATTGACCCTGAGAGTGAGTTTTCCGGTGCAAACGTCAATAATAGGCTTTGTAGTGGCTAAGAAGGGTCTTCCTAAAATAAGAGGTATACTTTTGTCTTCCTCCATGTCTAGAATTACAAAATCTACTGGGAAAACAAACTTGTAAATTTTGACAAGCATGTTTTCAACAATGCCCTGAGGATATTTAACATATCGGTCAACTAACTGAATGCTCATGCGGGTGGGCTTTGGTTCTCCTATCCCTAGTTTTGCAAAGACTACATATGGCATTAGGTTAATACTAGCTCCTAGGTCAGCCAGGGCATTGCTAACAGACAAATTTCCTATGAGACAAGGGATAGTGAAACTCCCTAGGTCGGTCATCTTTGTTGGTAGCTTTTTCTGGAGGACTGCAGAGCATTTTTCATTCAAGGTGACGTGTGATAATTCTTCAAGCTTCCTTTTGTTTGTCAGCACTTCTTTGAGGAACTTGGTATATTTTGGCATTTAAGCGATGGCCTCAATAAAAAGGATGTTGATGTGGAGTTGTTTGAAAAGTTCTAAAAACTTCCCGTACTGAGCTTCCAATCGTTCCTGCTTCAGTCGTCCAGGGTATGGAATAGGTGGAATATAAGTTCGGATTGACTCCTTGGGTTGTACGGCGCCCGTTGGGATCAGTATTTCCTGTGTTTTATCAGGGGACTCCTTTTTTCCGTAACTCGTTCTGAAGCTGGTGAGGTAACAGTGGTTGTACCGCTTCCGAGTGTAATAGCGTTAGCTGTTGCATTCGGATTGGTGATTGTATTGCTTGGAAGAGTGCCGAGTGGTTTTTCGGATAAATGTCGGGAAATTTGCTGATCTGAGTTTCTAGATTCTGTAATGATGCTTGTTAACTTTTTAGGTCAGCTTCATGTTTTAACAGTACTCCGCTGATATCAACAGCTCTTAGGTTGGCATTCTTTTCTGCTTCATTTGTCTTGGTCATGATCTGAATTAGCATCTCTTCAATTTTTGAGTAGCTCGGATATTGATGGCTACTGGAACTTTGGTCCTGAAATTGTGGTTTAGGATGGAAGGGTTGATTCATCGGTCTCTTTTCGAATCCGGGTAGGGGTTGAGTGTTACCTCCGTCCTTCCAACTGAAGTTCAGGTGGTTTCTCCATCCTGGATTTTAGTTGTTGCTGAAAGCGTTGTTCTGACGGCAGATGAAATCGACCTCTTCCGTAGCCATGATGACATGTTTACAGTCATTTGTCTTATGACTTCCTCCACAAGTGTCACAGGTGATCTTGGTTTTTATAGTTCGGCTTGAAGTTGTTCGAATTTCTTAAAAAGGGCTTCAAGCTGTGCGGTGACAAGAGTGTTGGAATCGACGTGGTGTATTCCTTTATGGGTTGGTGTAGATCTTGGTGGGTTATAGGCGAAACTCTTCTTTGCTGCTTTTTCCAAGACTTCAAATGCTTCGTTAGGTGATTTGGATCCCAGATCTCCACCGGCGATTTGGTCGATGGTCTGTTTGTTTTGACTGGATTGTGCATCAAAGAAAGTTTGTACTTGTAACTATACACTCAGTCCATGATGTGGGCATCTTCTCAAAAGACTTCTGAATCTCTCCCATGCTGCGTGTAACGACTCATCATCATCGGTCCGGAATCCGGTAATGCTGGCTCGGTATTTGGCAGTTTTATCAGGCAGAATGTATTTGAGGAGAAACTGTTCAACCATCTGATCCCAGGTAGAGATGGAGCCAGAGGGAAGAGATTCTATCCATTATAAGGCTTGACCTCTTAGAGAGAAAGGAAATAGTTTGAGTTTGATATGATCTTCTGAAGAATTTTGAATTTTAAAGGTTCCGCATATTCGTAAGAATCGGGATATAAGAAAGAGGGTCTTCGTCGAGGAGACCATGAAATTGAACTGAATTTTCCACCATATGAATGGTGCTTGATTTGATTTCGAAATGCTCGGTGATGTCAGGTGGAGCCACTCCAGTGCCATAGCCTTCGAGAGTTGGCTTGGCATATTGGCACATGTTCGGCTCATTGTTTTGGGCCGCCCTAATTTATTCAGTTTGATTTTCTCCTGATGTGGTGGCGTCTACTGACTCGTCTTTGATTGTTTCGGCGATTTCTACAATCCGTTTACGTGCTCGTCGACGAAAGATTCATTCCGGTTCAGAAATTGGAGAAACAAGCTCAGGTCCGAATGTAGAGGACATACATGGGGTTAAATCAAATTTAAAACATTTAAACTAAAGATTAGTTAAAGTATAGGCTAAGCTATTCTAAATTAAACTAAGGTCTAAGTTAATTAAGCTAAGGCAAATGTTAGGTGAATAAAGGTTAAAATTAGGCTAGCCGTAAATTATATAGTTTAATAGTTAGTAAAAAGTAAATAAAACAAAAATTAAAAATTTATACAATTATAAACAATGATTAAATTAAAACTTGGATCGTTCTTAGAAAGGTACCGTGTCCCCGGCAACGGCGCCAAAAACTTGATGGCGTGTGCGCTAGCTAGTGGGTGGTAATATTTATAAGGGAAGGAAGATTCAGCTTTTGCACAAGATCGTGTTTTAAATTTATAAAAGTGATTTACTAAAACTAAACACACACAAAATAGGCAAGTTTACCTATCGTATATGTAGGATAGTTGTAACGATTCCGACGAAACCAGGGATACCCTAACCGGTAGACGATAGTTAGGTGAATAAAGGTTAAAATTAGGCTAGCCGTAAATTATATAGTTTAATAGTTAGTAAAAAGTAAATAAAACAAAAATTAAAAATTTATACAATTATAAACAATGATTAAATTAAAACTTGGATCGTTCTTAGAAAGGTACCGTGTCCCCGGCAACGGCGCCAAAAACTTGATGGCGTGTGCGCTAGCTAGTGGGTGGTAATATTTATAAGAGAAGGAAGATTCAGCTTTTGCACAAGATCGTGTTTTAAATTTATAAAAGTGATTTACTAAAACTAAACACACACAAAATAGGCAAGTTTACCTATCGTATATGTAGGATAGTTGTAACGATTCAAACGAAACCAGGGATACCCTAACCGGTAGACGATAGTTACGTCATATTTAATGTCGGGTACATGAGTACCATGGTAATTATACGAGAATACATGGTTCATTGTATTGATTGTACGTGAATATATAATTCACCGCATTGAATATGCGATTAATCGATCGATAATTATTGAAACCCGAACGAATCGAGGGTTCAATTATAGACGATATCTATAATATTTAGTGATTTTACGAAGCATTAATGCTTCGGGATAAGTAAAGTACGGCACAGAAAAAGAATTTCGATTTAATGGTACGTCGGTACATTAAACGAAACCTTTAATACCAAACCGAGCAAGAGATGATCGATCAAGCCGAAAAAGATGCGCAATAATTAATAATATGATGTTTTAAGTCAATAAATGTCATGGTTTAAGTTTTTAAAGTTTTTAAATCGGTTTTATATAAATTTCATTTTTAAGCCGAAAAACGACCGTTTTAACTTCGTTTTAAGCCGAATTAGACATTTAACCGAAAAACGAACTGAACCAGATTATCCAAAACATTATCCGGATTACGGGAATCCAATTGTGTGGATAGAAATGAAGAGGTGGGTCCCACCCTACCCCCTTGATGATTCCGATCGGAAATAAGGAACCACCCCAAGGCTTTATTTCTTTTTTCTAAACAACATTACAACAATCTTCATTTCCTCTCAAGATCATGAACTCAAACCGATATTTGGAGCAAGAAAACCGAGGTAAAAACCGAGTTAATCACGTGTTCATCTTCGTTTCTTGAGTTTGTTTGCAAGGAAATGAGGTTTCAAAGATGAAAACCGATTCTTGCATGATCAAGTGATGTATACGGGTTATACAAGGGATCTTGGTCCAAGAAAAGAGTTAAACGAATCAAAAACGAATTTTTACGGTTTAAACTTTAGTTTTGAAACAATAACCGAAACTATAGTGTAAGAGGCTTGATCGTGAGTGTAACTTGCCTGGTATTGTGGTATGTTGGTTGTAGGTTCTGTGTTTAGTGGTAGATAAGGCGGAAAAACGAGTTTGTAGAAGTCTAAGTAGGCTTTTCGGATAAGCTTTTTAGATAAGCTTATCTATAGTTTCGGTTTAAATATCATTAAAAATTCTGGAAAATTTCAGATAAGCTTTTTATAACATGTATAAGTCACACACAAAATTTTAGGTCAGTTGGAGAAGTCTAAGTAGGCTTTTCGGTTAAACGAGTTCTAGGGTTTTCTAGCTCGGTTTTAGTGAAAATAGCATGAAAAATGAGATTTTGGTTCTGGAAAAATTACAGGGGACTATGTGGATGGCAGAGAACATCCAGGAAAAATTTGGGATTTTTCTAAGGTCGTTTGGTATTTACGACATATTTAGTGTTTAAAAATAGATAAATAAATTTTAAATATAAAAATTAATTCTGGAAATATTTTTAAAAAAATCCCCACTGTCAAAAAGTGATTTGTGCAAAATTTCAAGATCCGAGATTAAACGGATAATTATTTGTGCAAAAACAAACTTTTAAAGCCTAAAACGCGTAAACCGGTAAAGTTCGCTTAAACGAGCTGACCGGTTTATAAAAACCCTAAAAATGAACTATTTTCATATAATTGAGTTAAACAAGTAAAAATGAATCATCCGAAAATAATTCGGATGATTTGAGTAATTTTAACCTATTTAACAGTTTCCGGTACGCCAAAGACGGAAAACGGGTCCCGCGGCCAATCGGGGCGTCTAAACCGAGCTCTAATTTCACAACTTTAATTAAATTATCAGTCAACGACTATTTTCGGGTCGTGTGTGACCAAACTCAATTTTGGAACGTAAAAACGGTTAACCGTGCTAGGCACGCAAAACGGGGAAAAATAAACTAATAGTAATTGTGACCATGGAACTCTAAACGATATCACAATCTGAGTCCAGAGAAGTGTTCTGGGTTAACATTGCCCCAGGAAAGGGTACAGTATTGGGTTAACAGTGTCCCCAGATGTACCGGTTGATACGGTTAAAGATTATATAAACAATAATTGTATAATAACGATCGTAGGGATCATATTACAGATTGGACGTGTTAATTGATAATGTTTGTTGTTACCTGCTTGCATGTGCTAAGGTGAGTTTCACGAGCCCCTTTTTCTGAATTGTTTTCAAATATTTTCCCGGGGCGGAAGCATGTTACTATTGAAATGTTTAAGTACATACTGAATGCATGGATTTGCGTGTATTTATAAATATTTGATTGTACGGGAATCGTACGGAGTGGGTACAGTACTGGGTTAACAGTGTCCCCAGATGTCTCTAGAAGTGTTTCTGGGTTAACATTGCCCCCGGAAAGGGTACAGTACTGGGTTAACAGTGTCCCCAGATAATATTATATTATGATATTGATTTGTCAAGGTTTACTCAAATTGTGAAACTCACCAACTATTCGTAGTTGACCCGTTTTCTCACATGCTTTTCAGGTACAATTAAGATGAAGTGATTGCTTACGTGCTAAGTGCTTGATGTGTGTAAGATTTGCGTGCAGGATGTTAGGATACATTATAACAAATAGAATTGTATATCGTATTGTATGATGTGTGTATCACCTAGACGGTAATGAAATACAAGATAATGTAATTTGAAGTATATTAATGAATTCAGTTTTCTTTATAAACAATGTGGTTGATATCAGAGGTGTCTGTTGTATCCCGTTTACGTTTCCGCTGCGGTTGCGGGGTGTTACAGAAGTTGGTATCAGAGCCATTGGTTATAAAGATTTAGGATGTCTTTAAAAGATACATAAAATATAACCAGTAGCTCAAGTATTATAGGATCTGAATATCAACTAATAATTTATAGTGACGAGGTCTGGATGAACTCGGATGGACAAGTGAGTTATTATGGTCCGGAACATAATAACAGACTTGTCCGCACGAGGGAGTTCAGGGGAAATCACGGGGTACATTAATAGGTAAAAATGGCAACATATGTGTAAAGTATATAATATTATTTATACGTGCTAATGTGTATATATATAGATGTACATATCTTGTGGGTACATGAATTGAGAAATAGGACCCGGATAAGGAACCGGGGGATGAAATAATAAAAGTACTGAGGATGCTGAAAATTTCTAGAGCATCGGTTGATGATAAGTCTGACTTATCGGGCAATAGTTATGTTAGTACCGAGTTAGATCTCCCGTTTGACATTAACCAGAAATATCTAGTAACCGTCACTCCCAACCAAAATTGATAAATCCCTTACCCTACCAACACCGGTACCGTATATCCTAATAACCCCCTATGTTCACCAGAACCGCCGACCCTCACGTACGGACGGACCTGTACGTGAACCCATTCTTATTCCGTTAAAAAAAAATAAAAAAAATTTGATAATAAATGAGCAGATAAAAATAATATACAGAAATATATATGTGTATTTCTCACTCTCAAACATATGAGACACACCACCTCCAGTTCGAGAATTACCGATTTTAGTGAACCTAGAACGCCTGAGGACATTGGCTGAGCAAGTGAGAGAATTTCCCATAATAGTAATTGATAATATTTGAAGGTAACCCATGTGCGCGATCACCTTGAACCTTGCAACTCCCTATGTTAACCTTACATCCGTTAGATGCCCATTCCCATGTATACTCGAATAGAATGATTACCCATACACAAAGAGGTGTTGGAATCATTATAGCCTAGTTGGTTGTTCGTTCGTAGGTGGTATACCGTGTATGCCGGATATACAAATAGACACGGATATTATAACTCCGTGGTACGTAATCGTTTGGTGCTCACGGTGAGCATGTATCGGTTATGCTGGCATGCAGAAGGATATTGAAATCAAGCTTATTAAACATTAATCTTTGTTGAGAAAGATCTATATGTCAGTTGGTGACAAGGGTTATGAAACATATTTAAACGTTAACCGACGTCAGGTTAAGTCCTTATGATATTATATTTGTGGGACATATATACTAGATACCGGTATGTGTAATATGTATGATAATATTTGGTGTGTATGTGTACTTGCTGTTATGATTGAGCTGGTAACGAGTTATACGATGAGATTAGTATTGATTACTGCGTACGGGATGGGTACGGCAGAATGACATAAAAGAATAACTCCAATGATGGAGATTGATATGATTCAGCTGATTGCTCAAAGATAGCAGATGATGATACCGAATGTCGTATCACAGATCACTGCTAGTGTTGATGCAAATGTGATCGCAGAATTACAGATCGAGCAATCACATGATTATGAATATTTCAATTCTTAGTGTTATTACTAAGAGTGATAATGTTCCACCGAATACTATTATGACTACAAGTATTAGTTATAAACTAAACATGAATAGTAGTCGTAATGAATTAGATCCGGTATGAAGGATATGTTTATCGGTTGTGTTAAGGGGATTATTAATAGTTTACTGATGGTAAAGGGAGGAATAGATTAGCGAGTGGATAGAAAAGATCGAAATGGTTAAGGATATTGGTAAGAGTCTAGAACATTGTGTAGTGAAATATGCTACAGATATGTTGGTAGATTATGTTGTATCATGATGGAATACGATGGTACAAAATTATAGTTAGAAAATTTTTACTCAGACGATATGGTCGGAATTTAAAATTCTTGTGCTAGAGCACTTTTATTCGAGTAATTAAGCTCAGAGATTGGAAACTGAGCTATGAAAGATAGAAATGTTGTGTGCTGATCACTTAGAACACGCTAATCGTTTGAAGGAATTGTCATGTCTGGTAACATAGCTAATTACTCCTGAAACTAAGCGAAGTGAGCGCTATATTGGGGACTAACTCCATCGATAAGGAGTATAGTCAACCCTGTAAAATATACAACCTTTGGAAGGGTTGTGTCACAAGCCAGCATTGATATATTTGACTTTATGGGAAGCGGAATGGAAGGACGTTAGGTGAGACGTCGAGTGTTAAAGAAGAGAAATGATAAAGGTATAGTGCAAAATAGATTTGTGAATAAGTAGGTATGCCCTACAACCCAGAATTATACTAAGACTAGTTCTGGTGTGAAAACATGAACCGCATAAAGGGTCCTTCCCGAAATGTGGAAAAATATGGTTATCGGCAGGAAGAAGAATGTCGAGTGATAGTAGGCCACAGGTGTGGTAAAGATGGACGTAATGCCCTAATTGTAGAACCAATTGAAGCCATGTGAACCGGCGACCCCAACCCATTTGTGTACAACCACTCCGAACCCAACAGCTTCAATAACAATCCATCCAAAGAAATCAAATTATGCCAAACAGTTGTACTTGCTATGAATGTGGCAGTACAGAACGTTTCAAGAGAAATTGCCCAAAGTTGAACCAAGGTGTCATTGGAAGACGAACCTCATGACAAGCATCAACCTCTGAACAAGCAAGGAGCCGAGAATTCGAATAAAGCACGTCATGATCCAAAGGTGGTATTAAGTATGTTGTAGTTTTAAATCAAGAGACTTCAGTGACATTTTTACGGTCGCCGATAGAAGTTAGTTCCTGTTAACCTCCTACCATTTGGGAAGATACCGATTAGTGAAACTATAGAACCCTATACTGTAGAATCGCTAACGGTAAATCCCTAATGGTTAACTAAATTGTTCGGAATTGTCCTATTACTCTGAACGATTAATCCTTCCCTTATTGACCTACGACCAGTAAAGTTAAGAAGTTTTGACGTAATAGTTAACATGGATTGGCTAACTCAACATGAAGCTGAAATCAAATATGAAAAGAAGATGATTAGAAGCTCTCCTTCGGACGATGAAGCGATTAGATACAGAGAAAAGTGTACGGTATTATGTTTCCACTCTAATCTCATCTTGAGATGTTATAATATTTACGAAAAGAAGACGTGGTGTATTTAACAAACGCGATTGCCAAAGTATTTAAAAGAAAACATATAGAAGATGTTTCGGTGATACTTTAATATCCAGAAGTTTTCCCAGAAGAACTTCCTGGATTACCGCCAACACGACAGGTCGAATTCAGAATCGATTTAATACCTCAAGCTGGCCCTGTTGCTAAAGCATCTTACCGACTTGCGCCAACTGAAATGCAAGAATTATTGGATAAAGGTTTTATACGACCTAGTTAGTCACCATGGGGTGCACCAGTGTTATTTGGGAAATGAAGGACGGAAGTGTTAGGATATGTATTGATTAGGGAGAATTGAATAAAGTGACGAACAAGAATAGGTATTCACTTCTTCGAAGTGAATGATCTGTTTAACCAACTGCAAGGGGCGATTTATTCTTAGAAAATCGATCTTAGATATAGTTATCACCAAATGAAAAATCCAAGAGGAGGACGTTGCAACAACAGCGTTTCGGACTCGCTACGGCCACTATGAATTCTTAGTTATGCCTTTCGGGCTAACAAATGCGCCGGCAGCATTCATGGAACTCATGAACCGAGTCTGTAAACATTATTTTGACAAATTTGTCATAAAATTCATTGATAATATTTTGATATATTCGCAACGTAAAGAAGAGCACGAACGACGGTTAAGGAAAATTGTGGAAGTGTTAAAGCAAGAGGAGTTGTACGCGAAGTTTTCGAAATGTGATTTTGAATAAAGAAGGCATAATCCCTTAGTCATGTTGTAAAGCAACAAGGATTTCACATAGATCCAAATAAGATAGAAACCATTAAAATTGTGCCAAGCGCCGATTTTAAGTCTCCCCGATGGAGATGATGGTTTTGTCGCGTATTGGGACGCATCGCGTAGAGGGTTAGGATGCGTGTTGACGCAGAATAATAAGCTTATAGCCTATGCTTCCCGACAGTTAAAAGTACACGAGAAAAATTACACTACTCACGACTTAGAACTGGGAGCGGTTATCTTCGCACTTAAATTCTGGAGACGTTATCTCTACGGTACGAAGTGCACCATCTTCACCGATCATAAAAGTCTGCAGCACATATTTGATCAGAAGGAACTGAATATGAGGCAACGAAGATGGGTTGAGTTGTTAAGCGATTATGACTGCGACATCCGTTATCACCCCGGCAAGGCTAACGTCGTAGCCGATGCCTTGAGTAGGAAAGATCGGGTTAAGCCATTGCGAGGGAAAGCGCTAGGGATGATAGTCCAGTCGAACCTTTTGGACCTGATTCGAGTCGCTCAACGTGAGGCGTTGAAAGAGGAACAATTGGGAAAGGAGGGACTTTACGGCAATGAGAAGAATTTCGAACAGCGCGTGGACGAAATTCTCTACTTCAAAAATCTGGTTTGGATCCTGACCCTCCAGGACCTTCGTGAATTAATCATGGACGAAGCGCATAGATCGAAATATTCCATACATCCGGGATCGGATTAGACTATTGATGATACAAATATCTGAAAGGAATTTATTAATGGCCGAGTGTGGAGAAAGATATGGTTACGTATGTTGGTGAATATTTGAGTTATGCAAGAGATAAGGCTGCACACCGAAAACCCTAGGGAATGCCACAACGACAGAAAATTCGCCAATGATAGTGGGAATAAATTACAATGGATTTCGGGACGCAAATTCCCAAGATATATCAAAGGCATGAGGTAAATTGGGTAATCGCGGATCGATTAACCAATCCTCGCATTTCATTCCAATCCATGACGATTACCACAATAAATTCTCGCCCAAATTCATGATGGTGAAGTGGTATCTCGTCGTGGAGTACCATTTTCAATTATCTCAGATCGAAATAGTCATCCTACTTCCATTGTTGGAAGGCGGGGAAGGAAACATCGAGAGCTTGAAGCTTTCTATGGGTGAAGTAATTATCACCAATTTGTTAAATTGAAAATGGGCGTCAATCAAGCCATAAGATTTGAATTGATTCGAGAAACAACCAATCGGATTTATAATATTTAAGATAAGTTGAAAGCAGCGCGAGATTGGCAAAGGATTTATGCCAACATTCAAAGGAAACCATTGTCGCTGGAAAGAGGTGACAAGGTATTTTTAAGGCATCACCTTAGAGAGGTGATATGAGGTTTGGCAAAACCGAAAATAGCTCCTTAATATATTGGACCTCATGAGACTATCTCCATGATTGGTCATTTAGTTTATCGATTAAAGTACTCCAGGGGCTAAGTACTATACATAATGTTTTGCCATGTATACGGATTGAAAAGTACCTAAGCGATGAGGCAACGAAAGTACTAGTAATGGAGGTACTCATGGAAGACATGCTTGATATCATAACTAATTCCGTAGAGATAGTAGACGGGAAAACTAAACAGTTTGGACATACCAAGCTTTATTGATTAAGATTAAGTGGAATTCACAGCGAGGACCAGATTATACCTGGTAACGCGAGGGTGAATTCTGAAGGAAACCCCCCCCCCCCACCTTTCTCTCGAAAGGGGATAGTGGGCGTGTAAAATTTCGAGGACGAAATTTCTTAACGGGGGGAGAATGTAACGATTCCGACGAAACCAGGGATACCCTAACCGGTAGACGATAGTTACGTCATATTTAATGTCGGGTACATGAGTACCATGGTAATTATACGAGAATACATGGTTCATTGTATTGATTGTACGTGAATATATAATTCACCGCATTGAATATGCGATTAATCGATCGATAATTATTGAAACCCGAATGAATCGAGGGTTCAATTATAGACGATATCTATAATATTTAGTGATTTTACAAAGCATTAATGCTTCGGGATAAGTAAAGTACGGCACAGAAAAAGAATATCGATTTAATGGTACGTCGGTACATTAAACGAAACCTTTAATACCAAACCGAGCAAGAGATGATCGATCAAGCCGAAAAAGATGCGCAATAATTAATAATATGATGTTTTAAGTCAATAAATGTCATGGTTTAAGTTTTTAAAGTTTTTAAATCGGTTTTAAGCCGAATTGCTTACGTGCTAAGTTTTTAAATCATTTTTAAGCCGAAAAAAGACCGTTTTAATCTCGTTTTAAGCCGAATTAGACATTTAACCGAAAAACGAACTGAACCAGATTATCCAAAACATTATCCGGATTACGGGAATCCAATTGTGTGGATAGAAATGAAGAGGTGGGTCCCACCCACCCCCTTGATGATTCCGATCGGAAATAAGGAACCACCCCAAGGCTTTATTTCTTTTTTCTAAACAACATTACAACAATCTTCATTTCCTCTCAAGATCATGAACTCAAAACCGATATTTGGAGCAAGAAAACCGAGGTAAAAACCGAGTTAATCACGTGTTCATCTTCGTTTCTTGAGTTTGTTTGCAAGGAAATGAGGTTTCAAAGATGAAAAACCGATTCTTGCATGATCAAGTGATGTATACGGGTTATACAAGGGATCTTGGTCCAAGAAAGGAGTTAAACGAATCAAAAACGAATTTTTACGGTTTAAACTTTAGTTTTGAAACAATAACCGAAACTATAGTGTAAGAGGCTTGATCGTGAGTGTAACTTGCTTGGTATTGTGGTATGTTGGTTGTAGGTTCTGTGTTTAGTGGTAGATAAGGCGGAAAGACGAGTTCGTAGCTTGTAGTGGCGGAAAACGAAAGGTATATTCGGTTTATGTTAGGTTTTGGAGTTTTTGGACAGATTGTTGATGGTTTAGAGTTGGGTCATGGAATTTTACAGGGATGTTCTACACATGAAAATAAGAGTTCTGTGAATTTTTGGTAATTTTTGGACAAAGGATGAATATTTGGTGAATTTAATGCTCGGTTTTGGCTAAAAATGGAGAAAAATAGTTAAATATCATGAAAACTTTAGTTTTGAAACAATAACCGAAACTATAGTGTAAGAGGCTTGATCGTGAGTGTAACTTGCTTGGTATTGTGGTATGTTGGTTGTAGGTTCTGTGTTTAGTGGTAGATAAGGCGGAAAAACGAGTTTGTAGAAGTCTAAGTAGGCTTTTCGGATAAGCTTTTTAGATAAGCTTATCTATAGTTTCGGTTTAAATATCATGAAAAATTCTGGAAAATTTCAGATAAGCTTTTTATAACATGTATAAGTCACACACAAAATTTTAGGTCAGTTGGAGAAGTCTAAGTAGGCTTTTCGGTTAAACGAGTTCTAGGGTTTTCTAGCTCGGTTTTAGTGAAAATAGCATGAAAAATGAGATTTTGGTTCTGGAAAAATTACAGGGGACTATGTGGATGGCAGAGAACATCCAGGAAAAATTTGGGATTTTTCTAAGGTCGTTTGGTATTTACGACATATTTAGTGTTTAAATGGTGTTTAAAAATAGATAAATAAATTTTAAATATAAAAATTAATTCTGGAAATATTTTTAAAAAAATCCCCTCTGTCAAAAAGTGATTTGTGCAAAATTTCAAGATCCGAGATTAAACGGATAATTATTTGTGCAAAAACAAACTTTTAAAGCTTAAAACGCGTAAACCGGTAAAGTTCGCTTAAACGAGCTGACCGGTTTATAAAAACCCTAAAAATGAACTATTTTCATATAATTGAGTTAAACAAGTAAAAATGAATCATCCGAAAATAATTCGGATGATTTGAGTAATTTTAACCTATTTAACAGTTTCCGGTACGCCAAAGACGGAAAACGGGTCCCGCGGCCAATCGGGGCGTCTAAACCGAGCTCTAATTTCACAACTTTAATTAAATTATCAGTCAACGACTATTTTCGGGTCGTGTGTGACCAAACTCAATTTTGGAACGTAAAAACGGTTAACCGTGCTAGGCACGCAAAACGGGGAAAAATAAACTAATAGTAATTGTGACCATGGAACTCTAAACGATATCACAATCTGAGTCCAGAGAAGTGTTCTGGGTTAACATTGCCCCCGGAAAGGGTACAGTATTGGGTTAACAGTGTCCCCAGATGTACCGGTTGATACGGTTAAAGATTATATAAACAATAATTGTATAATAACGATCGTAGGGATCATATTACAGATTGGACGTGTTAATTGATAATGATTGTTGTTACCTGCTTGCATGTGCTAAGGTGAGTTTCACGAGCCCCTTTTTCTGAATTGTTTTCAAATATTTTCCCGGGGCGGAAGCATGTTACTATAGAAATGTTTAAGTACATACTGAACGCATGGATTTGCGTGTATTTATAAATATTTGATTGTACGGGAATCGTACGGAGTGGGTACAGTACTGGGTTAACAGTGTCCCCAGATGTCTCTAGAAGTGTTTCTGGGTTAACATTGCCCCCGGAAAGGGTATAGTACTGGGTTAACAGTGTCCCCAGATAATATTATATTATGATATTGATTTATCAAGGTTTACTCAAATTGTGAAACTCACCAACTATTCGTAGTTGACCCGTTTTCTCACATGCTTTTCAGGTACAATTAAGATGAAGTGATTGCTTACGTGCTAAGTGCTTGATGTGTGTAAGATTTGCGTGCAGGATGTTAGGATACATTATAACAAATAGAATTGTGTATCGTATTGTATGATGTGTGTATCACCTAGACGGTAATGAAATACAAGATAATGTAATTTGAAGTATATTAATGTATTCAATTTTCTTTATAAACAATGTGGTTGATATCAGAGGTGTCTGTTGCATCCCGTTTACGTTTCCGCTGCGGTTGCGGGGTTTTACAATAGTATTGGTAAGAACCAAGTATCAATCAGTGGACACAAATGTTTCTAATAATAAATCGTCGTTTTACTTTAATCGGAGGTTTTAATCATATTGGGATTGATTTTTGAACTTTTTATAAAATATAAATACTTATATATAATATATAGGTGACCTAGATGAGAAATTCTAAACAAGTAGTTCAATTATATGAAGGTTACCATCTAAGATCAAGAATCCACTCCATTTATCCTTCATGATAATAACGTAAACATGTGATAAACTTGCCGTAATAATATATGGTAGAATAGCCCCTCATTTCTAAGTGAGCATATCCTATTACATAAAATAAAGTAGCATGCGCATTTTAGAGTCAACCCTTTCCTAATGTCATGCTACCACGAGCATGTCAATTTAAGTTGGCAAGTAGTTTAGTAAAGTAGAAAGATTAGGATTGACTTCGATTTCTATAATACCAATTCTAACAACTTTGGATGGTTATAATTTAGTCACACAACCTCCCCTTGGTTGATTTTAGTAGGTTATAATTACACATTCCGTTAACATATGATTTTTTTAACTAACATGATAACCAATGCAATCGTGTTAATGATGTTATTTCAGAATTACCAAAACTAGAGAGATAGATCATAACTTATATCTCATCATTTCTAAGTACAATATAAGGATCCATGTTTCGAAAATTATCAAAGTGTTCTATCTTTCAAGAACATGAATCGATCATGAATGATTGTCAATATGAGTGTCAATCACCAACTTTGAATTGTTGAATTAAGATAGAGAAACATTTCTCATCATAAGATAATAGCAAAATAACCATGTACTTTACTAAACCAAATAACATGTTTGATATAATCATCAAGTAAAACAAAGCTTCTTCATAGATTTTATATGGTAAATGGAGTTTAGCTCATAATGAGCATGGTTATGAACATTAGAATGGATGATGATAACAAACACATGATTAAACTAGAACAATCAAACCAAATGTGGATGAATCTTCCTTCTTAATGATGATGATGGTTGATGATGATGGTTGTTGATGATGATCTCCAAGCCTTCAAACTCTTCACTAGATCTTCAATATGGGTGTTAGTGGGTGTTTTTATAAGTGAAAACCGTATAGAATTCTCTTCAAGGCACACTTGATCAATGCAACATGAGCCACTATTTATAGGTAGTCTGGAGGACGAAGCATGGCCCCGTGCTTAGGTAGGAACGCTCCCGTGCTTTTATTTTCATGTGCTACAATTGTTTTATCTTTTTGTTGAGGGTGACCACGGCCCCGTGGTCAAGAGGCACGACCTCATGCTTTTGTTCTCAGTATTGTCTTTTCTTGTTGATTTTTGTCTTTTCTTGTGTTTAAAAGCATGGGGACGTGGTTCTTGAGGCATGGGGGAGTGTTTCTTGCTTTTCTTGTGTCTTCTTCCATTTTTCTTCGTCTTTTCACTTGTTTCTTCGTTTGTGTGACATTCGTCAATTTCGGGTCTTGTTTGTATTCGTTTTTGTATTCGTTTAACATGTAAACCGACCCGTTTTGTAAACCAAAACCTTGGATATAATCAAAATGATAGATTTTATGTTACAATATTGTTTTACACTTGTTGGGTCTTGAAAACATCCTTTTCGGTCTTTAAAACGCGTAAAAATCACCTCAAACGAACTACAGGGGCTAAATCTGTCATGTTTGAAAGTTTGGGAAGTCTGGTAACCAACCCATCGTGCCACGTGATGGGGGATGAGCACTATGGTCGCGTACCGTGACGGGACTGCAGACCATCAGCCCGAACTTTGTTGTTTTGTGCTTTGTTTTGATCCTTTTTGCATGCAATTGCTTGATATTAACACCCGTATTTGACCACCAACATTACCATATATATACACCACCATTTCACTTCATTTTCCCCTGCTACAACTCCAAATTCTCTCTCAAACTCCATAGATTCAAGGTTGTTTATTATTGTGTTCTTGAAGGTTTGACTTTCAAAAGTCAAACTGAGTTTAATATTTCATTCTAATTAACTTATATAGTCATAATAATACTTGAATATGGTGGTACAACATATATATGATATACACCCCTTGTTACCTTTGGTAGTTACTTCTCCGGTTTCGATCAGTGAGGTTTCGGACCTTGTAAGGCAAGGCTTCAAGGAGAACTTCGTGTTCTTGATATATATATATATATATATATACTTATATAACTTGTTTATACATACTATCCATGCTTAAATTCTACTCATTTTAGTTTATTTACAAGTTCCATGGTTATAGGTTTTAAGAGTCTATGCTTAGGTTTAACCGTAAATAGCTCTAAACCATAAACCGAACTTTGCTTACTAGTTTTTGTTAAATACTTGTTTAAACATGTTTAATGTTAGATATCATTTTATAAAATCATTTTTATGAGTTCCATGGTTATGGGTTTGTGGATTCTAACCTCGGTCTTAACCCGAAGCTAGATCCGTACCGAAAACCGAAATTTTGTTTAAAGACTTTAATGTTAACTTTTTGGTTGTAAAACTTAAGTATTTTTCATTTGTACATTATTATACAAGTTCTTGGATATTTAGTCATGTGGAAACCATCTATGAACTTATTGTTAGATGGAAACTGAACTACACCGACTTTTACTTGCTTAAGACACACAAGTGTGTTTTTAGCTATCATGACTTGTATATTTCTTTATAAATAGTTTACAAACTGATTTTAATTATTTTCCTAAGTACTTGGAAATGTTGGATCCAACTTGATCTCATAACAAAGTTTCGACCGACAAAACCGAACACTCGCTTAACGTACGTTGTTAGTTCTAAAGCAATAGATCTACATACTTGGTTAAGTATTATTGGATTTAAATGAGTTATCTCATAGCATTTAATATTTTGGAAAGTTGACTTTGAATTTGACCAATCGTCAAGATCCGAACCAACAACCCGAACACTCGTTAAAAACCCGTTTTCGTATCTTATTCCAAAGGGACTTGCATTCTTGCATTTTACCCAGCTTATTACTTAACATAGGTTGATTAAATATTAAGGTTAGATACTTTAACCCGGTTTCGAGCAACATTTTTAAAGGGTTATTTTGATAAGTTCTTAAATGGTTACATTTTTAAACCTTGAACTTTAATTGTTTACATTTCTTAAACATTTATTTTCTCTAATGACTTTCAAGACAACCTTTCTAAATCCAAGACTTCTTTCCTTTTAGGCATTGTTTGTTAAACCCGTCGTTCCGGCAAACTCCAAATTATCATCTTTCAAGTTTATTACTTGAACGTGAGTACTTTCATACCCCGTTTTCCATCTTTTGTTTTGGGGGTGACATTTCATACTTATTCAACTAAATGTTTTATACTTGAATCTTAAACCACAAACGTTATTGTATACGTTACTTGAATAATTGCTCGATTTGGTGTTCTATGATTATATGCCTATGTGTTTATCGCTTTTGGTTGGTGGAACTATAAAATCCTAGTCTATTTGGCATCCCCTTATAGCAAGGTGTCGTTAACGTAATGCAATTAATGATAACTATAAAATTCTAGACTATTTGGCAACCCCTTATAGTTAGGTGTCGTTAACGTAATTCTATTAGCGATTTTATCCAAATTATTGCTTTTATTTATTGTTTCGTATACGAGTTTTGTGGCTCTTTCTTACTATATATTTATATGCTCAAGCTTATGAATTGCTCACCAACTTTTGTATTGATAAACTTTATTTTATGAAATGTTAAAAGTTTGCATCTTGGTTGATTTGGGATTGTGAAGAAAACGTCATCAAGTCCTTTAGGATATTAGTGAAATGAACAATATTTAAATTTGCTATATTTTGTGATATCTTGTTATGGCTATTTATGAATACTTGTTATGTGACATTTTCGATGTTGTGAAATGAAATGAGTTTGTTAATTATTGTCGCTTTAATTAGTGTCATGTGCCTATGGGCAATCGTTACATCCCGGCATGTTCCGCCGCCTTTGGTCGGGGTGTGACAGATTGGTATCAGAGCCATGACAATAGGATAGGTGGTTAGACGTAACGACCTAGAATTGTTATGCTTAGGGTCCTATACGTGTGCTTATACGTGTTTACTCCATAATTGAGTGTTCATATTGCATGTTATTTATAACTTGTTTAAAATTCACCAATATCCTAAGTGTTCACATACACACACTTTCATAGTATTTCCAAGGTATCCTTACCTTAAAACGCAAAAAGTAGATTTTCATTGTGTTTTGTGGATTACAAAAGATAAACTTGGATCCCGTTGTTTCAAATCCCTTAAAGGTTGCGTGTATATCGGGTTTGTAGCCATCATAGTAAACGAGACATTATAAAACGACCATTTGACAAACAGATTCCAAGAATCGAAGGTGATTTACTTACCTGGGATGGTTGGATTATAGTGCTCGTTTTCTAGGCCACAAATCGTGTTATACATGTCAATACTTTAGGTAGTCGAATGCGAGCGTTCCGTTCGCCATCCTAAATTTTCGGTGTCAAAACAATAGAACTAAAGTGGTCGTGGACTAGTGTTTTGACATGACGTTGTATCTCGATTTATTGTGTTATTATCGTTATTTGAGTCGAAAACCTGAAAAAGTCACGGTGGTTCGTGCACATATTTAGGCTCTAATATGATGTTTTATAAAAATTTTTTTTAGTGTTGGATTATCAAAAAATGGTGGTTCATGTACGATTTTCCGACTCTATAAATCCCAAAATCTCAAATTTTCAAGCTTCAACCTCTCAAAAACCATTTACGAATGTTTTCGGTTTTGTTGTTTTAATACAAAGATTTACATTTTTATCTAACACTAACATCTCCTCCTTACTAACTCTAGGATTCACAATCAATAATTTAAATTTCATCTTATTTTATTTTTATACACCTTCATATTCATTTATTTTTACCCAAAACTTATTCAATTCCTTTATAATCTTTTAGCATGCCTCCACTATGGTCGCGCAAGATCACCAACCGACGTATGGCTGCTTTTATCGTCAAGCAAATGGCCGCTGTGATCCCCGAACTTGTGACCCAAATTCAAGCTACCCAACCTCCTCCACCTGTTGAACCCAAAACCGCATCCTACCCATACAAGCAATTTACTAGTGCCAACCCAACCGAATTTTTGGGTACGAACTATGCGACTACCTTGTTGCAATGGTTCAAGTCCATGGAGAACGTGTTTCGGTACAACGAATGCACCGAAGAGAAAAAGACAAATTTCGCTTCAAGCATGTTTAGAAAAACCACACTAACATGGTGGGGTAGTGTTATGCATCTCCAAGGGTTGGAAGCGACTATGGCTCTTCCATGGTCCGACCTCAAGGCACTTATGATCAAAAAGTTCTGTTCGAAACACGAACTTCAAAAGCTTGATGAGGAATTTTGGAACCTCAAGCAAGATAGTGGTGATAACGACGCCTACTCACTCTGTTTCCACGAGTTGAGTATTCTCGTCCCTCATTTGGTTACCCTGACTGAGCGTGAGCTTGACAAATAAATTGGGGGTTTACCGATGAAAATCCGGCACTCAGTCATGAGTAGCAAACCCGTAAATCTTGAGGATGCCATCACTCTAGCCGGTGTGCTATCGGAAAATCATGTGAAGGCGGGTACCCTAACCCTCAAGAAGCCAAACGAAAAAAACCAAGCCCGAGCCCGTAACTCAAGCCAAGGTTGAACCCGCACCACAAGCCACTATGTGACAACTGTCAAATTTCAGGTTAACTTCGTTAACTAAACACAGTTAAACCTTGTTGACTATGCCTGTAAACTCAGTTAGTACATGTGGTGTCATGTATATGAACTCTTGTACATGTGGTGTCATGTATGCGTACATTTAAGTTAATGTGTCGTTGATGACTTAAACAAGAATAAGTGGCTAATTATAACTAGAATAATAAACTCGTCATGCATGTTATAATAAACGTGTTATGTGGCATGTACTGTATATGATAAGTATAATGTGTTATATGATCAATATGTTATATTATAGTTGTTATATGATTATGTGAGTTATAAAAAAGTTAGGTGATTAAACAAGTTACATTATATGTCATGTTACATGTTGGTTATTTATATGGAACCTTAGATTATAATACATAGGATATGTTTTATAAAATATGTAACATGTCACATATGGTTTAATAAAAATAACCTAAAGTATTATTTCATTAAATCAATAATAAAGGTTTATTAATACAAGAGAGGTTACAAACCATTGATTTTCCAAAGCTTTTCCTTTCCCTCTTCCCTCTCTTGCTTGGCCATGAACCACACACACACACCCATACTCTCACTTTGTTTTGCAAACACTCTCTTTCAATCTCATTTTCATACACAAAAGGTTTGGTGATTATTGGGAAGCAAGGGGAGTAAAAATTTGGATCAATAAAGTGGGTAGGTATTTATGTTTTATTTTATACATATGAACCTTGTATCCAAATGATTTGGATCATAAAAGGGGATGATCAAAGTTTGATGAGTCAAAAGAATTTGTATGTGTTTTAGTCTAGAAGTTTGAATCTTTTATAAGTATAATTGTTTTTATTTTACTTATGAAATCAAATGGATAATATAAAGACATGAAATTTGATTGAGTAAGAATGATCCTTGATGATTTAAGATCATAAGGATGAAAAAATTATGACTTTTGTGAATTGTGGTTTGAACCTGCTTGCTGGCAGACTTTGTGTCTTAGGTTGTATGGTGAATAAATTGATGATACGTTTGTGTTTCTGGTCGATTTTTGATTCTATGAACAAGTATTTTGAATCTAGTTTCCAGAAAGTCGAGAATCTTAATTTTTGGACTTTGTTTGAATACTTTTTATTAATTTATAATATCGGATTGCAAACCTGATTTAGAGGTAAAGTTTCTGAGTTGTGTTATAAATTGCATAACTTGATGTTGAAAATAGATATGGATATAATTCCACTTCTGGAATGTTGTAAATTTAAATAGGAATCTAATCCAATTGGTCTTGCATCAATTGGACAAGTATAGATTTTTGACAAATATTTGTTTACTTCTGTGTTGAAATAGAGATAAAAATTAGATTGATGTAGTGTGTGAATAATCTGTATGTTTTGGTGAATTATAAAATTATGAGAAAAATATATGTTATACCTAATACTTTTGAGATTATATGTGAATTATTTGGTAATTTAATTTCAAGTTTTGGTTGTTGAGAAAAATCGGTTTTGGATGATTGAAAATTGGTTAAGGATGATCAATATATTGATTAGTTAAAATAGTTGTAAATTGTAATATATTGACTATGCTAATTAGAATTTTGACTTTGTGAGTCAACTTGGAACTATTTGACTAAGTGGTTAGTCTTACTTGTGAAATGTTGAAAGTAATAGGAGTTAGACTTAGTCATAGAATTGCATGAAAAGTGGCTAAGTGCACATTACTTGATTGTTGTTAAAGTTATGACGAGGAACATAATGTAAACATTCTAAGTCTAACGAATTGGTCAAAAGTCATCAACGGGCCGTTGGTCAACATTTTAGACCGTCGGTCAACATTTTGGTCAAAGGTCAACATTTTGGTCAACGGCCAACAAAACTCAATTTTTAGTCTTCGGTCGTCGAGACTTGGACTTTTTAGTCAAAGGTCAACAACTTGGACCTTTTGGTCAAAAGTCAAACGAAAAGTCAATCTTTGGTCAAAGTCAACAAAGTCAAACTTTGGTCAAAGTCAACAAAAGTCAAACTTTGGTCAAACTTTAAATAAACAAGGGAATTGTTTTGATACTAAGGGTTCTAGGAATTGCTTAGCAAATACTTATAGTGCTTGTATGATTTAGGCACTAGAACAACTTGACTTAGGAAGTTGACTTTCAATTTGAACCGCATTCGAGGTGAGTTTCACTACCCCACTTTTTACTTACTCCTTTTGGGGGGAAAGCATGCAACATACAAACTTTTTGGATAATTGTAAACTTTTTAACAATTGTACATTGGCTCGGTAATGAAAGGTAGTACTACTGGGTTTGACGAACCCCCTCGGGGCTCTCGGTTAGGGATTCGTCGGAGGTCTCATTTACTAGAAACACACTAGTCTTATATTAGACTTCGTGGGTGGCAAACAAACTAACAAGTCAGCCTCGGTCACAATGGAACACACTAATGTAACATGATTGCTAGCCTAATTAACTAGCGGTATTATTAATGCGTACATTATTCATGCTTTACTACTTACAACGTTTACTTACTAAATGGGTTGTTTATCAACCTTGTTTTCAAACTCAAACTGTGAGCTCACCAACCGTCGTGTTGACCGGTTTTAGCATGTCTTTCTCAGGTCGTTGATAATGCAAGGATAGGAGTTGCATTCATGATCACCAATAGACATTGCATCATAAGTTGGAACCTTTTTACTTAATAATGTTATGGCTTGCGCATGTTTTGGGCGCCTTAGACTATTTGTTTTTTCTTAGGGATGTTTTCCCGTTATGTTACGCTTCCGTATATTAAAACATTAAGACATTAACTCTGAATGGTTTTCCCAAATGTGGGATAATAAAGTTTATTTAAAATATTTAGACGTTGTTTGTTGTAACTAATGATTGAGATCATGGTTTGTCGCGCGCCTCGCGGTAAAACCCTGCATGTGGAAATTGAGGGTGTGACAGATTGGTATCAGAGCCATTAGTTATAGTGAACCAGGTTGCAGTCTAGTTAGTGATAAGTGAACTAGGTTGCATTCCTAACTATGACTGTACTTGTTAAGATAGTTACAACACACACATATTGGGTACTTATTCGTGCACCCGCCTATGTTGCAGTATGTCATCATCCAACCCCGATCGTGCTCATGGAAAGGAACCCGTCACCGAAAGTGACGAACCACTGTCCCCAACCTATCCTACATCGCCTTTGTCAATAGGAGTGAAGAGAAATCGTACCGAATTTCCGGAAAGAGCAACACCTCTAGGTGAATCATCTCACGCTCACTTATTCAGGAGACAGAAGACTTGGGATTGGTACCCGACTTATGTTTCCAGTCTTGTGATGAAGGAGCATGTTCCACCTATGCCTAGTTTAACTAACCCCTCATTGCCTAATGATCCGACAACCGAACCTACACTTCCTGTACTTCCGTGTCATGAATTGCAAGTGATGGCTGCTGTGGTGGCTTCGTCGGAGCGCCAACGTAGTCAAATGAAGGATAACAGATTGGGTATATACTATTTGAGGAGAGATTTAGATATGTCAAAGATCAGGATTTCAGAACTCACAGATAGGAACAGGCAACTTAGAGAATACCGTCATGGGATGGTACGAGCTTTTCACAAGGTGAAAACTGAAGTTGCTGAACTGGTTGGTAGAGTGCAGTACCTGACAGGCCATCTGGGTCTAGCGGTTGATCGAATTAGAGAGTTGGAGGAGCAGCATGGACCTGAAGAGGATCCTGAGGAGGACGCTGAAGAGGATCCTGAGAAGGACTCTGAAGAGGAACCGGAGGAGGACTCCGAGGAAGGGCCAGCTGATAGTGTTGGGTCTGGAGTGACTCACCGACTACTATTCAGAAGCTATTTGTTTAAATCATAAACTAACCTAGAAAGCTATCAAGCAAGGGGCATTACCACCAAATTAATCGACTTCAGGATCAAGTAAAAACAAACGTAAGTGGGAGAGTAACAACAACCACAGTTATGGGAACAAAGCACCATATTCCAACAACACTCAGCATCGTCAAAACAAACGGTTCGAACCTACCCGGAACAACAATCACTTTAACCCTAACCAGAGTCACGGGGGTTATTAGGGCCGACATCCTAGGTGTAACAAGTGCAATTTGCACTACGTCGGCCAGTGTTAAAAAGCAGCTTGTCAACGTTGTGGAAAGCCGGGTCATGAAGCAAGAGTTTGTCGGGGAGAACTTAAGAATAAGCAACCACAAGCTCAAGAGAAATCAAAGAAATGTTATGAGTGCGGACAAGAAGGACATTTCAGGCTAGACTGTCCAAAGCTTAAGAATAAGAAAAATGGAGGAACAACAACAATGGTAAAGACAACAATGGTGGAAATGGCAACTCTGGTGGAGAAGGAAGAGGAAGAGCATTCGTGATCAGATCAGGTCAGGCTTTATCCGATTCTTCTACTGTTAATGGTAAATTTATGTTGAATGGGCGTCCTGCCCTAACCTTATTTGACACCGGAGCAGATAGAAGTTTTATTTCTACTAAGTTTTGCAAACTAATAGAACACAATCCAGCAACTTTAGAATCGAACTATTTAATTGAACTCGCCAACGGGAAAACCGTTGAGGTTCCCAGATTCTTAAGGAATGCAAATTAGTATTGTTTACTCATACGTTCAACATTGACCTTATACCAATTGAACTCGGTAGTTTTGATGTGGCCATTGGTATGGATTGGTTGTCTGCGCATTAAGCTGCAGTAGGTTGTCATGAGAAGGTAGTTCGTATTCCAGTCGCTAATGGAGAAGTCCTAACTGTTCAAGGAGAAGAGGACGGTACTGCCATGTGTGTTATCTCGATGATGAGAGCTCAAAGTTGTTACGTAAAGGACACTTAGCAGTTTTGGCGATTGTAGGTTCCCAGCCGGATCTACACGAGATATCGCGTTCTACGTAGGTGCGGAATCCCTACGTAAGACGTTACGAGTATAGAAAACGATACGAGCTAGCACACGATACGATAATCAAACACACGTTGTATTCCAACCGTAAACACGTGATACTATGATCACTGAATACAAACTCTCTGACTCGAATACACGAATAAGACTCTCTCCTCTCTTTTTTCTTCTCGGCCGTAACCTAGCTGAATATATAGGCGACAACTTCGCCTGGTAAGTTCAGGCGAAGTTGTTCCTAACTTCGCTTGTTCCACAAGTTCGCCTATAACTAGCGAACTTGTGATAACTTCGCTTACATACAAAACTCAAATCTAACTAACACGATTACAGACACTCGACACTGAACTACTGACATCATGCACCAACAGACTCCCCCTTGGCAGTAGCTTCATCTCTTTAGCTTCAAACACGTGTCTTGTAATCTTCAACAATCCTGCATCTTCATCTTTAAGCATGAACTCCTTCGCGTACACAAACTGATACAATTATTTGATATTTCTTCGCTTCGTCTTTCCAAGCAGGAATATAAAATATTTTCTTCTCATGCAACACCTGCAAATCAGCTTGTGACAAGTTCACTAGATGCATCGGATCATAAACTCTTAGCAGCTCTTGTTCATCTTCGTCTTCCATCACTGCTTCAGCTGTTTCACAATCAACATACCACCACTTTAGATCTTTGAGCACATCCTTGGGCATTTGTTTCATCGGCACTTCTTTAAGGCACCGGATCGGCTTATACTTCATAATCATCCAAGGTTTTCCATCTGCTCTCAAACCTCTATCCTTGTCTTCAACAAGTTTTCCCTTTTGTGGTTTCAACAGCTCAAATTTCTTCTCTTTTATACTTTCCTTCCAAACAATCTTCCCAATAACTCTAGCCATATTATCATCACTTCGGTTAATCAACCCCAATCTGGCTAAGTCTTTCACTTCACATTCTGGCAGTGTATTCAACGATTTTAACAGTCTTTTGAAATACTGAACACCGTCATATCTCTTAATCACGAAGAGCCTCAACTGCTCATCATATATCCAGCAAATAATCCCTTTCTTCGCTTCAGCATAACCTTTAATGTTGTAACTCTTCTTAAACATTGTAGGAACCGCTGGTTTCTTCGTTTTGACGAACCACTGAGCATAGCCTTCTTTCCATCTAGGCTGCTCTTCCCATTCAGATTCATCACTTGCCATCTCTTTACTCATATCTGCTTTCTCAACATCTGGAATGTCATGCTCAATATTTTCCTCAACTATCTCTCCCTCTTCTATCTCTGTATCAATCACAAGCTCTTCACCAATCTTCTCTATCTCTTCACTCGGTAATACATCATCATCACCAACCAACTCATCATCCATCTCCTCAACTTCCACTACCACCACATCATCACCACCAGCTGCAGTTGTCGACTCCCCCTGAGTTGTGGAAGTTCCAAGAGCTTGATCAGTTCTTGGCAACTCACCACCTGCACCTTTCGATGCATTGGGATCATCGTCTCTATCATTTCGTCTCTTGGTCCTCAACTTATCGCCTTTACAGCTCGTCTCCCCCTGAGATGCCAAGAAATCCTTGAAAGCATCTATGATTTTTCCATGTTCTACCAGCAGGGACGACTGCATCTGATTCTCTGCAACTAGGCGTTGAATAGCCTGGGTCTGGATAAGATTAATCCTTGACTGCTCTGCCACGACCCGTTCAAGTGCTGCTATTCGTTCAGAGTCTGATAGGGTTGCATCGAAATCGAACCTCATATGTGATATATCTTGAGTGTACTGAGGAGGGATTTCCGATGTCACCGGGACCTCAGAAGTAGAAATAGACGTAACCGCAGGTGGTATCGTCACAGATAACCCTGCAGTGGCCACAACAGTCGACTCGATAAATTGTGCCACGACCTCCGTTGGAGTAACAGTCGGAGGCGGCAACGAAACGATCTCAGGAGTCGAAAGTTGGAAAGTAGTCGGTGGGAGGCCAAATGTAGATGAGGTAGCCACCACGGGAACAACCGTAGCGCTTGGCCTTGTAACCTGTAATGATGAGGGAACCATTGTCATACCGGATAGTGCTGGTGGAGTGAAACGTACCACCCTAGAGCTCTCACCGTCTCCCGATCCTGCACCTATCCGTTCCCTTCTTGACCTCCGGATCAACTGTTGTACCTCTTCCTCATAGTCTGACTCGCTTCATCATCAGTTCTCTTTCTCTTCCCATGAGTCCGTTCATGTGTCACCAAAATCTGTCTCGCTTCGGCCACTTCATCATCAGAATCTGAGCCAGCCACCGTTGTAGCTGCCCTAGTAACATTCACACCCGAAGCACGTTCAACCGGGACCTGTACATTCTCCTCTGGATCAACCCTTTCCATGTCAAAAAATCCTTGACCGCCAAATGCTGCGTCAAGGTCAACGGTCTCCTCCGGTGACACAACAGGAGCAGCAGGTATAGCTTGAGGTGCCCCTGCCTGTTGTGGTGCCGGGTCCCTAAACTCGTCCCCACGAGCAGGCACATACCCCAGGTTAATCAAGTACCCAAAAAGTGGAGTATGCCGAGGACGGAGCTCAGGTTTGCTCCTCGCACTCGAAGATCTGCATTGGGCGAAGATTCTTTTGTTCACACTCTCTACATATCTGATTGGACTGCGCTGAGGTAGCGTAGGAGCAACATGATTCAAGATCATTTGTAGGAATCTTGGATACATGATGAATCTCTCACGCGCCATCGCCCTTCTCTGACGATCAATCTCATAGAAGACCATCTGACTAAAGTTGTATCGCTTGTTGTAAGTCAGAGCAGTCATCGCCGATTGCATGGTCGCACCCATGCCATCAGTGCCCGCCTTTCTCCCTGACATGCATACAATCATGACATGCATGAGAAAGCGCCACTGGTCAAGCAAAAACCATTTCCTTCTCTGCGTATCCCCCAAGGGACCAGAGTATCCCATCCTCAAAACCGCTCCATCACGGAAAGGAGCTACAAACTCTGTCAGGTCATCCCTTGTCTCATTTCCAAACCTTAAAGCCGCCCGGATTTGTTCAGAAGAGAACTGAACAATCTGATTGTTTACTGTTGCGCGCATCACCGGGGGTTCGACTCTACAGTCATATTCCACGGTCTGCCAAAAATCCTCAATGTTGGGCAAGGATATCGGCAGAGTTGTTGTAATCGCGTGGAATATCCGCGAGCGTAAAAGAAATGTGATGATTTCGCGGAAATCATCAACTCCGCTCGCCTCCGGGTCTAATGTTATATACATGTTGTGACCCGGGAAGAACTGTCTCTGGTTATCACCTCCGTCATCACCGCCTGCACCACCTGCTCCAGCAACAGCAGCCATATCTGCAACAAACAGGTTAAGTTAGATAAACGTCAAAGCAAATCACAAGTTCGCCTGTTACCATGAGCGAAGTTGTGATCTATTCTGAATAGGCGAAGTTAAAGGTGGGGCGAAGTTGGGAAACAACTTCGCTTCAACTTGAACTTCGTCTGATAACCGTTAAGTAAAATGGTCCAAGCGAAGTTAAAGAGAACTTCGCCTAACCATAACATCGCCTCCTAAACTGTTTCAAAATTAATTATCAGGCGAAGTTAGACCTCAGGCGAAGTTACGGATAACTTCGCCGAATTCGAATCGGCAACAGTTAGGTTTGTCGAACGACGTGTAGATGATGATTTTGGAGATCGAGGAATCCGTAACACATGATTTTATGAAGTTTTAGACGTTCAGGTAAATTACTATCACGTAATAACAAGTTTGAAAATCGGATGTTTGAGGTTCGAAAGAACGAGGTCGTTAATCGAGTCGAAACGACCGATGATCAACCTCAATAGACAGAGATTATACGATAAAAGAACCCTACACACCTTGAAATCGGATTGAATCGAAAGAAAGTTAACACAGATTAAAGAACGATAAGTTCGCTTAGGTTATACGGAGATAAGTTCGCTGAGATTTGGAAAATAATGAATCGTCTGACCTTAAAACTTCTTTATATAGGGTCAAAGTTAGTACAGGCGAAGTTATCGATAACTTCGCCTATTCCAGGCGAAGTTATGAACAAGTTCGCCGGTATTTACAAAACAAACCCCTATACTTTGAACAATTTTCAATAAAGTTTTAAAACTTCCTTTAAAGCGTTAAATGATACGATCAAGACCAAGTAACCACGTATAAAATAATACAACTACATAAGTAGAAAAACTTTTAAAATAAAGTACACGGGATCAAATTTCAGTCTTGACAGGGACTACCATGTTTTAGAAAAGATCCGAACAAGAATCATACTAATTACGTGACTGTCACACAGATCCGTGTTCAGCTGTATTATGACATAAAGAAACAGGTTATAAGCAGGTAATATACTTAAAATGGTTTTCATCGTTTCTGTGATACGAGTTAGGTTCAATTAAGCTCAAAACTTAAGTGGGCAACAACTCAGAGATTATGATGTCTCCTATCTATTCTCAAAGCGTATTCGGCTTTCCCCAAGTCACCCCGAATTGACCTCGACCCGTAGTGTCTGATTAAGTAGTAATTACTCTTCGATCTTAGACTCTGCTTCCCGTTCACCTTCTTGCGTCTTGATTGAGAATCATTAACATTATGAACTCTAGAATACATTTTTTTTAACCTTTATATACACAACTTCAAGTAGAAAACAACTGCAAGTCCCGAATCTGGATCACTGCAGTGTCTTGACACGTTATCTTCACGGGAATCAGAACACTCACGGGCTCGTGTATGACTGGGTAATCGCTTTTCTGCCTATCATTCGGAAAGATATGTATGAAGACATGCACAACTCTTAAGGAGTTTCCACATAAAATCTAGTAGATTTAGTTAGTATCACTTTTACTTTTACGCACCATAAAATGCTACCATGACATACAATGACTGTTCTAAAGTCTTTTAGGCCTAATAACTTCACTAGTTAAGCACACAGAATCAGTATATCTATCACTTTCCAAGGTTGGATCAATTTTCTGTTAACATAGTAAAGAAACTTCTTACGAAGTAGTAGACTTGAAAAATAATTTCATCTCCCGTAAAGAAAAAAATTTAACTTCAATCGCCCCGACCAAATCAAAGTCTTCAGGGAAACGGCTATCCCGAAGATCCAATGGATCAGCTGGACCGACCACATACTAGTATGTGTCCTTCTAACTAAGTATGATCGACTAATTTTCAGCGACAGAATGAAAACACATCATAAACCGCCCCGGTCACTTTCAGTCATCTGGTTAATGGCTATCCTCATATTCTACAAGTAGAAATGAGGACCAAACATATCCGAAGGCATGTCCTTCAAACTGAGGCAACCGACATAATTCTAAGCGATAGTGACGTTTTTTTTTTTTTTTTTTTTTTTTTTTTTTTTTTTTTTTTTAAACAAAAACACACGACATGGTTACTCGGGATAGATCATCCCATTCAGCTCAACAAGGTTTTGAAATCTAGTTTTGTCAAACGCTTTCGTGAACAAGTCAGCGAAATGATCTAACGTGTCAACCTTTTCGAGCACAATCAGTTTCTTCTCAGCACAATCCCGTATAAAATGATGACGAATGTCAATATGTTTAGTTTTACTGTGCTTTACGGGATTGTTAGTTACTGAGATAGCAGCAGTGTTATCAATGCAAATAGGAGTAAGTGAGAAATTCAGACCATAATCGCGCAACTGTTGTTGAATCCAAAGAACCTGGGAGCAGCAGTTGGATGCTGCCATGTATTCTGCTTCACAGGTTGAAATGGCGACAGAGGTCTGCTTCTTGCATTGCCATGACACTAATCTGCCACCAAGAAACTGACATCCACCTGTCGTTGACTTCCGACTCTGATTGCACCCTCCATAATCAGAATCTGTGTACGCGACTAGCTCCAAGTCTCCTCCTCTCGAGTACCACAACCCCAGCTTCGGCTTGCCTTTGAGATACCGCAGTATCCTCTTCGCACCCTTCAAATGAGATTCTTTTGGGTTTGCCTGAAAGCGTGCACAAAGACAAACAGCAAACATTATATGGAGTGCTGTCCTCCATCTTGAAACGTTTGAGAACATCATGGACATACTTCGTCTGATGAATGAACATCCCATCTTTCTTCTGATCAACCTGCAATCCTAAAAAGAAGGTTAGTTCACCCATAGCACTCATTTCAAATCTCTTCTTCATGACGGCCTCAAACTCCTGACACATGGCGACCATTGATGCAGCAAAGATAATGTCGTCCACGTAGACTTGCACCAGTAGAAAGTCGCTCCCTTTTCTCTTGAAGAACAATGTGCTATCAATCTTACCTCTTTCAAACTCATTCTCAAGCAAGTAACCGGATAACGTTGAGTACCAGGCACGAGGTGCCTGATGTAGTCCATACAACGCTTTACTTAGCTTGTACACGTGATCGGGAAAGTCAGGGTCAGGAAAACCCGGAAGTTGCTCAACATACACAACCTCGTCGACTCTACCATTTAGGAACGCACTCTTCACATCCAACTGAAAGACCTTCATCTCCTTATGAGCAGCAAATGCCAAAAACAGCCGAATGGCTTCCAATCTTGCCACAGGAGCAAACACCTCATTGTAATCAATCCCCTCTTGCTGATTAAAGCCTTTAACAACCATCCTCTCCTTGTTCCTGATAACAAACCCTTTCTCATCTCTCTTACATTTGAAGACCCATTTCGTGCCTATCGCATGCACATTCTTCGGTTTTTCAACAAAATTCCATACTTCCATTTTCTTAAACTGAGCTAACTCTTCTTGCATGGCTTCGACCCACGAGCTGTCCTTAAGAGCCATTTGATAGTTCTTTGGTTCAATCTGGCTGATGAAGCAGGTGTACAAGCATTCGTTGATAATGCCCGTGTCTTTAATGCATGTGTAAACACAGGTGTGCTCATTCAAGCTTTTTCTTGTTTGTACACCGGCGGACAGATCACCTATCACGTTCTCCAAAGGATGATCTTTGTGAATTCTCGTAGTCGGAACCGAACTAACATTCAGATTATCTTCCAAGTTTGAAGATAGCTCATCAATGGGTGATTGATGTTGAGAGTGAAACGGATTGATGAATTCCTCTTCAGTAGAGGCAGCAGGGGTATTGACAGCATTTGACGAGGAAGGCTGACATTCATCATACTGTGGTCGTTGCACCAAAGTGTCTTCCTCATCGCATATCATCTTCGTAGCAATTCTTTACTCAACTTCTGCAAAATCCAGATAAGGTATGTTAAAAGATTTAAAAAGTCTATCATAGTCGAAAACCCCAGCGGGTCCCGTGCTTGGTTTTGGTGATTTGTAACTTGTGATATCAGTGTTACACACCACCTCAACCTTGCTGGTCGATGTATTAAAGACCCGTCTGTTGGGAGTCCCAACAACGTATCCGACTAAGATTCCTTCGTCGGCTACTTCACCAACTTTAGAATTGGTCTTTAATATCGAACACGGGGACCCGAATGGTTCAAGACCACTCAAGTTGGGCTTTCTCCCATGCATAAGTTCATAACAGGTTTTATTTAATCTTTTAACAGTTAACACTCTGTTAAGGATATAACAGGCTGTTGCAACAGCTTCAGCCCAGAACACCACGGGAAGTTTCGAATCAGCCAGCATGGTTCTGGCTCCTTCAATTAAGGGTTTGTTCTTCCTCTCAGCCACTCCATTTTGTTGCGGTGTATACGGTGCGCTGTATTGGTGTTCTATCCCCTTCTGTAAGCAGAAGATCTCCATCTCATAGTTCTTGAACTCAGTTCCATTGTCACTCCTGATGAATTTAACCCGTTTCCCCATGATATTTTCAACCTTGGTAATCAAATTCTTTACCATCTGCACTGTTTCATCCTTTGACTTCAGGAAATATACCCAGGAATATCGAGAGAAATCATCAGTGATCACCAAGCAGTAAGATGTTCCTCCTAGACTTTTTACATTCACGGGACCAAAGAGATCCATGTGAAGTAATTCTAGGGTACAAACAATTGAATTGACCTTCTTGATGAGATGGGATTTCTTGTGTTGTTTTCCCTTTTTGCATGATAAGCATTTGTCTTCAAAGTTGATATTCTTCAAGGGAACACCCAGCACAAGCCCATTTTTGACAAGGTAGTTCATTTTCCGAAGATGAATATGCCCCATTCTCCTATGCCACAACTCTGACTCCGATTCAGTTGCTTTTGATAGAAGACGCGATTCTTCTGTGGCCATCTCAGTCAACCTCATATCCATGATATACGTATTCTTCACTCTTGGAGCCTTCATAACAATCCAATTCTCTGGTATCTTGAAACCAGGATATAGCACGATCGCCTCATTCTTTGTAAAATGTACGGTGTACTCTTTGACACAGATCTGCGAAACATTCAGCAGATTGTGCTTCAGTTCTTCAACAAAATTTACTTTCTCCAAAGTCATCTTTCCATTCGACACCGTCCCTATTCCTGTAATCCTTCCACCGCTCTCTCCTGCGAAACTCACTCTTCCTCCTTGAACAGGTTTCCAGTCGTGTAACAATTTCTTGTTACCTGTCATGTGCCGGGAACAGCCGCTATCCACAACCCATTGATTGTTGGCAGCCCTGTTCAACTGTTCCTGCACGATTAAAGCAGATGATTAAAATCTGGGGACCCAAGACCGATTGGTCTTGGGTCGATACAGCCCGTACCTTGGTTGTCCAAAGTTAGTATCATAAAAATTTCTGTGAGTCCTAACAGGATACCTTCTTGTGGATTGTCTATGAGGCCATTCAAACCTTCGTGAATTAAAAGAATTATTACTTATGGTTTGGTTGTTAGTAGTGAAAAACTGAGATCTTTTTCTTTGAAAACCTGAATTAGACCAATTTCTGAATTTTGATGGGTTTTCAGTTTTAACGTTTCCGTTAGTTCTATTCTCAGTTCTCGAAGGCCTCACATCTCTGAATTTCTGCTTCAGAGGGCAATCAGCAACAAGGTGTCCTAATTGATTACATCTGAAACAACTCCTGTGTTCAACTTTCTTTTCCATAGTTGTTTTAGATGTTGAGGCTGTATTACTGCCCGTTTGTCTCACATAAGGTGGGACATACGGGTTTAGTGGAGACTTCTTTTCAGGGGTTTTCTTTTTCTCTCCACTTTTTGGTAACACTTCCTCTTGTTTTGTCACACTCGACTCAGATGACTTGTCCGAGTTTGATGAGACAGGACTCGGAGCAGAAATCTTAACACTAGTAACAGGCTTACTTGTTTCGCCTTTACTAACTTCTGGTTCTCTAATCGTTACCTTAACCGGAACTGTCTGACCATAGTCAACATCGACAGATTTCTGATTACTAGGGTCATAAGTGTAATTATGATTGAAAGGTGGTGGAACTTCATGATAACCAATTCCTCCCCTTTTTGGGGAACCTTGATCACTAACGAGGTGATCAAGTATAGCGGAGGAATTTCTGAAATGCTCAAGTTTCCTGTTAAGTTCCACCACTTTCACCTGGTGATCAGCTATCTGTTTATCCCTTTCAGCTATTAGTTTGGTTTTCTCTTCTAGAACTTCATAGCTAAGATCAATCACTTGAATTTTTTCAGCAAGCTTTGCTTTAAGACTTTTAATATCTTTCTCACTAGCTTTAATTTTTACTTTGTAACTATTTTCTCTAGCTTTAGTGAAATGATGATCTTCTTTTAATGTTTTAAATTGCGCATCCAAACTAACAAACTGATCAGTTATAGTTGTCAGTTGTTCAGACAGATGTTCACACTTAGTACAAGGGAGTTCTGTACTTACCTCGGAGAGCTGGTCTGCCACATCTGCCATGTAAGCTTCATTTTCGCCAGTTCCCTTCTCACTATCTGCAGTTTCGATGTTTGCCAAATTGGCCTGTTCAAATACTTCTTCAACATGCAGATTCCACTACCACTCTGCTGTGTAGATCTGTTTTGACTGCGTTCTACACGTTCATTTTTGCACTCTTTTGCAAAGTGGCCATTCTGTTGACAGTTGTAACAGCGAACCTTCGACTTATCAAACTCTGGCCTCTCACCGACAAACTTCCTGCCAGTCTTCTTCATGAACCTCTTAACCTTTCTCACAATCATAGCCATCTGCCACTGCAGATCCATCTCCTCCAGATCATCAGCATCGATCTGATCATAGTCTTCATCCAAAATTGCAGGATCAACAATCTTACCCTGAATGTAATTCTCATACGAAGCAATAAAAGATGCATAGAGAGCAAACTGCTGTTCAGCAGATTTAACACTCATGGGCATCTTCGAGTAGTTGTTGTTTGAAACACTTGGGGAAAAACTACTCTTGGTCGCTTGAGGTTGAGAAGCATTTGATCCTCCAGCTACAAAGCACACATCACCGTTCATGTTGAGAGATACATGTCCTTCATGTGTTGAGCTAGCGCCTGACTCTCCCTTAGAGTAATAAGCAGATGATTCAGTTTTCGAACTTGATCCTGAGTTAACCTTTGCACCATACATACCCGGATCTTGAACCTGATCGGTAGGTGTCTCCTTTCGTACCATGTTCAGTTCAAACGTTCTTATCTTGTTAACTGCTGTCTCCAGGTCATAGTCAGCAAAGTCTTTGTCTTCTCTCATCAACACAGTATACATCTCCCATTTCGGTGGGAGAGCATCAAGAAGCTTTTCAACAATCTCATCTTCTTTGTAAACAATTGAATAGTTGCTGAGTTCAGTCATCAGATGATAATATCTAGTGATGATATCATCAAGTGATTCATTCTTCAGATACTTGAAGACCGAGAATTGGGTTTTTAGAAGTTTAATCTTCGATTCACGAATTCCCACATTGCCCTCAAACCGGTTTTCAAGCGCTTCCCAAAGCTCTCTGGCAGTTTTATACTTTCTGAAAGTGTGCAGAATCTCTTGTGGAAGAGCCATTGTAATTGCTGCATGAGCTTTGCTTTCGGCCTCATACATTTTCTTCTCTTCTTCTTCCATCTCTTTGTATTTCTTGATCTGATCACGACCCTCATACTCAGCAGTAGGTGGAATGTAACCATCTTGTATGCACACCCACATCTTAGCATCTTGGTACTTGACATATTGTTCAAAACGATCTTTCCACGCTACATAATCGGTTTTCTTAAGCATCTTCGGTGCCTTTGTAACCGAACCCGCTTCCACTTCCATCTTAACTAGTTCCGTAATGTTTATTGAAGACATCTTTCACGAAACCCAAAGAAACTCAAAAAATAAAAAATTTTATTTTAAACAGTACAGTAGGCGAAGTTGTGGATAACTTCGCTTAAGTCTGAACTTCGCTGATTATGAACTTCGCTTCCTTTTTAAATTCGCCTGATACGGCGAAGTTGTGAATAACTTCGCTTGAGGTAAGCGAACTTGAGAGGTAGGCGAAGTTATGGGTAACTTCGCTTGAGATAAGCGAACTTGAGAAGGTAGGCGAAGTTGTGGATAACTTCGCTTAACCTTATATCTTCGCTGAAACCCTACGAACAGTGATGGCAACTTCGCCTGATGAACACGATGAATATGCAGGTTTGATTTCTGGATTTTACGAGGTTTGTGAAGGTGTTATGGGTTGTTTATGATTGTAGGAGATGAGTATGACACAAAAACTCAGAAAACTCGTCCCGCGAATAGTCGAACGGAACGATTTCTACACCCGCGTGATAATCCCGAACCACACAATCGAGCAAATGCTCTGATACCAATTGTAGGTTCCCAGCCGGATCTACATGAGATATCGCATTCTACGTAGGTGCAGAATCCCTACGTAAGACGTTACGAGTATAGAAAACGATACGAGCTAACACACGATACGATAATCAAACACACGTTGTATTCCAACCGTAAACACGTGATACTATGATCACTGAATACAAACTCTCTGACTCGAATACACGAATAAGACTCTCTCCTCTCTCTTTTCTTCTCAGCCGTAACCTAGCTGAATATATAGGCGACAACTTCGCCTGGTAAGTTCAGGCGAAGTTGTTCCTAACTTCGCTTGTTCCACAAGTTCGCCTATAACTAGCGAACTTGTGATAACTTCGCTTACATACAAAACTTAAATCTAACTAACACGATTACAGACACTCGACACTGAACTACTGACATCATGCACCAACAGCGATGGTGTCTAACACGAGGACGGAAGAGAAACGAATCGAGGATATTCCTATCGTCAGGGATTTTCCTAAGATATTTCCTGAAGATCTACCTGGTCTTCCGCCCCACTGACAGGTCGAATTTCAGATCGAATTAACCCCGGGAGCAACTCCTATTGCTCGCGCACCTTATAGACTCGCTCCTAATGAGTTGGAGGAATTGTCGAAACAATTGAAACACTTGTTAGACAAGGGTTTTATTCGTCCGAGTTCATCACCATGGGGAGCTCCTGTGTTATTCGTAAATAAGAAGGATGGAACTTTCTGGATGTGTATCGACTACAGAGAACTTAACAAAGTTACGATCAAGAACCGATACCCTTTACCACGTATTGATGATCTCTTTGACAAGTTGCAAGGATCTGGTTATTATTCGAAAATTGATCTTAGATCAGGTTATCATCAACTCAGAGTTCGGGAGGAGGACATATCAAAGACGACATTTCGCACTCGTTATGGTCACTACGAGTTTGCGGTTATGCCATTTGGGTTAACGAACGCACCCGCAGTATTCATGGATCTCATGAATCGCGTTTGTAAACCATATCTAGATAAGTTTGTCATTGTGTTTATTGACGATATCTTGATATACTCAAAAACTAAAGAGGATCATGAACGACATTTACGGTTGATTTTGGAACTTCTGAGGAAAGAGCAACTCTTCGCTAAATTTTCAAAATGTGAATTTTGGATCCGAGAGGTTCAATTCTTAGGTCATGTGGTTAAAGCGAAAGGTATTCATGTTGACCCAGCTAAGGTTTAGTCCATTAAGGATTGGCCGAACCCAAAGATGCCGACCAAGATTCGCCAATTTCTTGGTTTGGCTGGTTATTATCGGAGGTTCATTGAAGGATTCTCAAATATCGCACAACCACTCACTGCTCTAACCCAAAAAGGCATTTCGTACAAGTGGGGAGCGGAGCAGGAAGCAACATTTCAAACGCTTAAGTAAAAACTTTGTAGTGAACCGATTCTATCTTTGCCAGATGGAGTCAATGATTTTGTTGTGTATTGTGACGCTTCTATCCAAGGTCTTGGATGTGTACTTATGCAACGTGAGAAAGTTATAGCGTATGCTTCTAGACAATTGAAAGTCCACGAGCGAAATTATACGACTCACGATTTGGAATTAGGAGCTGTTGTCTTCACACTAAAGATTTGGAGACATTATCTCTATGGAACAAAGTGTACCATCTACACTGACCATAAGAGTCTTCGGCATATATTCTAGCAGATAGAGCTCAATATGAGGCAAAGGAGATGGGTCAAACTTCTCAACGACTATGAGTGTGCTATTAAATATCATCCGGGAAAAGCTAATGTCGTAGCTGACGCTTTAAGTCGTAAGGAAAACCTAAAGCCTCGAAGAGTTCGAGCATTGCAGTTAACTATACATACAGGATTGCCGGACAGAATTCGAGAGGTTCAGATTGAAGCCTTAAAAGCAGAGAATTTTGATTTCGAAGCCTTGCGTGGAATCAATGGGAAATCCGAAGTTGAATCCGATGGAATTCGGTATTACAACGGCCGGATTTTGGGTACCTCGTTATGGGAATTTGCGTGAATTGGTCATGGACGAGGCACACAAATCTTGGTATTCTATGCACCCAGGTTCAGATAAGATGTACCAGGACTTACGAGAACTCTACTGGTGGCCTGGCATGAAGGAAGAAATTGCTAACTATGTAGCAAAGTGCTTGACATGTGCTAAGGTAAAGGTTGAGCATAGGAAACCATCTGGTTTGCTTCAGCAACCAGTTATCCCAATGGGTAAATGGGAACAAATATCCATGGATTTCATAACCAAATTACCTAAGACTCCTAATGGATACGATACTATTTGGGTAATAGTGGATCGTCTGACAAAATTAGCACATTTTCTAACGATTCACGAGAACGATAAGATGGATAAATTAGCTCGGATTTATATTAAGGGAATTGTCGCTCGTCATGGAGTACCAATTTCGATTATATCCGACCGAGATGCTAGATTTACTTCAAATTTTTGGCAGTCATTACAAAAGGCGCTGGGAACACGCCTAGATATGAGTACAGCTTACCATCCGCAGACTGATGGTCAGAGTGAACGAACGATACAAACATTGGAAGATATGCTTAGAGCTTGCGTCATCGATTTCGGTAAGAATTGGGAAACTCACTTACCTTTAGTTGAGTTCTCCTATAATTATAGTTATCACATGACATAAAAGCGGCACCTTTCGAAGCTCTGTATGGGCAAAAGTGTCTATCACCACTATGCTGGGCAGGAGTCGGTGAAAGCCAGCTAGCTGGACCCGAGATAGTCCACGAAACGAATGAACGAATTGTGCAAATCAAAAATCGTATGGCAGAAGCCCGAGATCACCAAAAGAGCTATGCTGATAAACGTAGGAAACCTCTAGAATTTGAAGTTGGAGACAAAGTGCTTTTGAAAGTGTCACCTTGGAAAGGTGTTATACGTTTTGGGAAACGTGGAAAACTAAACCCGCGCTATGTAGGACCATTCGAAATTATTAAACAAATTGGCCGTGTTGCATACAAATTGGAATTACCAGAACAACTCAGTGGAGTACACAACGTTTTCCATGTGTCGAACCTTAAGAAGTGTTTGGTAGACGAAACTCTCATAGTTCCTTTAGAGGAATTAGAGATTGATAAAAAGTTACACTTCGTGGAGGAACCTGTTGAGATAATGGATAGGGAGGTAAAGACCCGAAGACACAACAAAACCCCTATTGTTCGTGGGCGATGGAACTCGAAACGTGGACCGGAGTTCACGTGGGAGCGCGAGGATCAGATGAAAGAAAAGTATCCTCACTTATTCAAACCCAATGATGAACCTTAGGTACGATCTAAATTTCGAGACGAAATTTATTTTAACAAGGGGATGATGTGACAACCTGAAATTTTTTTTATTTCCTCACTTTCCTACCCAGCCTTTGAGCGACATTTTACAATTTTCGGGACGAAAATTCTTTTAACAAGGGGTGATGTGACAACTGCCAAATTTTAGGTTAACTTCGTTAACTAAACACAGTTAAACCTTGTTGACTATGCCTGTAAACTCAGTTAGTTCTGTTACCTATGTTAACGAACTCTTGTACATGTGGTGTCATGTATATGAACTCTTGTACATGTGGTGTCATGTATGCGTACATTTAAGTTAATGTGTCGTTGATGACTTAAACAAGAATAAGTGGCTAATTATAACTTGAATAACAAACTCGTCATGCATGTTATAATAAACGTGTTATGTGGCATGTACTGTATATGATAAGTATAATGTGTTATATGATCAATATGTTATATTATAGTTGTTATATGATTATGTGAGTTATAAAAAAGCTAGGTGATTAAACAAGTTACATTATATGTCATGTTACATGTTGGTTATTTATATGGAACTTTAGATTATAATACATAGGATATGTTTTATAAAATATGTAACATGTCACATATGGTTTAATAAAAATAACCTAAAGTATTATTTCATTAATCAATAATAATAAAGGTTTATTAATACAAGAGAGGTTACAAACCATTGATTTTCCAAAGCTTTTCCTTTCCCTCTTCCCTCTCTTGCTTGGTCGTGAACCACACACACACACCCATACTCTCACTTTGTTTTGCAAACACTCTCTTTCAATCTCATTTTCATACACAAAAGGTTTGGTGATTATTGGGAAGCAAGGGGAGTAAACATTTGGATCAATAAAGTGGGTAGGTATTTATATTTTATTTTATACATATGAACCTTGTATCCAAATGATTTGGATCATAAAAGGGGATGATCAAAGTTTGATGAGTCAAAAGAATTTGTATGTGTTTTAGTCTAGAAGTTTGAATCTTTTATAAGTATAATTGTTTCTATTTTACTTATGAAATCAAATGGATAATAGAAAGACATGAAATTTGATTGAGTAAGAATGATCCTTGATGATTTAAGATCATAAGGATGAAAAAGTTATGACTTTTGTGAATTGTGGTTTGAATCTGCTTGCTGGCAGACTTTGTGTCTTAGGTTGTATGGTGAATAAATTGATGATACGTTTGTGTTTCTGGTCGATTTTTGATTCTATGAACAAGTATTTTGAATCTAGTTTTCAGAAAGTCGAGAATCTTAATTTTTGAACTTTGTTTGAATACTTTTTATTAATTTTTAAAATCGGATTGCAAACCTGATTTAGAGGTAAAGTTTCTGAGTTGTGTTATAAATTTCATAACTTGATGTTGAAAGTAGATATGGATATAATTCCACTTCTGGAATGTTGTAAATTAAATAGAATCTAATCCAATTGGTCTTGCATCAATTGGACAAATATAGAATTTTTGAAAAATATTTGTTTACTGCTGTGTTGAAATAAAGATAAAAATTAGATTGATGTAGTGTGTGAATAATCTGTATGTTTTGGTGAATTATAAAATTATGAGAAAAATATATGTTATACCTAATACTTGTGAGATTATGTGTGAATTATTTGGTAATCTAATTTCAAGTTTTGGTTGTTGAGAAAAATCGGTTTTGGATGATTGAAAATTGGTTAAGGATGATCAATATATTGATTAGTTAAAATTGTTGTAAATTGTAATATATTGACTATGCTAATTGGAATTTTGACTTTGTGAGTTAACTTGGAACTATTTGACTAAGTGGTTAGTCTTACTTGTGAAATGTTGAAAGTAATAGGAGTTAGACTTAGTTATAGAATTGCATGAAAAGTGGCTAAGTGCACATTACTTGATTGTTGTTAAAGTTATGACTAGGAACATAATGTAAACATTCTAAGTCTAACGAATTGGTCAAAAGTCATCAATGGGCCGTCGGTCAACATTTTGGTCAAAGGTCAACATTTTGGTCAACGGTCAACAAAACTCAATTTTTAGTCTTCGGTCATCGAGACTTGGACTTTTTAGTCAACGGTCAACAACTTGGACCTTTTAGTCAAAAGTCAAACGAAAAGTCAAACTTTGGACAAAGTCAACAAAGTCAAAATTTGGTCAAAGTCAACAAAAGTCAAACTTTGGTAAAACTTTAAATAAACAAGGGAATTATTTGGATACTAAGGGTTCTAAGAATCTCTTAGCAAATACTTATAGTGCTTGTATGATTTAGGCACTAGAACAACTTGACTTAGGAAGTTGACTTTTAATTTGAACCGCATTCGAGGTGAGTTTCACTACCCCACTTTTTACTTACTCCTTTTGGGGGGAAAGCATGCAACATACAAATTTTTTGGATAATTGTAAACTTTTTAATACCTCATGTATACATTGTGAACTTATACTGAAGTCCCCCATGCACATTGGACCGTTTACAATTGTACATTGGCTCGGTAATGAAAGGTAGTACTACTGGGTTTGACGAACCCCCTCGGGGCTCTCGGTTGAGGGAGTCGCCGGGCGTCTCATTTACTAGAAACACACTAGTCTTATATTAGACTTCGTGGGTGGCAAACAAACTAACAAGTCAGCCTCGGTCACAATGGAACATACTAATGTAACATGGTTGCTAGCCTAATTAACAAGCGGTATTATTAATGCGTACATTATTCATGCTTTACTACTTACAACGTTTACTTACTAAATGGGTTGTTTATCAACCTTGTTTTTAAACTCAAACTGTGAACTCACCAACCGTCGTGTTGACCGGTTTTAGCATGTCATTCTCAGGTCGTTGATAGTGCAAGGATAGGAGTTGCATTCATGATCACCAATAGACATTGCATCATAAGTTGGAACCTTTTTACTTAATAATGTTATGGCTTGCGCATGTTTTGGGCGCCTTAGACTATTTGGTTTTGCTTAGGGATGTTTTCCCGTTATGTTACGCTTCCCATATTAAAACATTAAGACATTAACTCTGAATGGTTTTCCCAAATGTGGGATAAAAAAGTTTATTTAAAATATTTAGACGTTGTTTGTTGTAACTAATGATTGAGATCCTGGTTTGTCACGCGCCTCGCGGTAAAACCCCGCATGTGGAAATTGAGGGTGTGACACATTAACTACTCCAACTCTTCCCGTCACAACAACAAAAAGAAGAAGAAACCCAAGACCAATTACCGAAACTATGCTGTTACCCAACCCCAACCACAACAACAAACCCAAGATCCACCCCAAAACCGAAAACCCTATGTTGGTGCTTTTCCACTATGCAACAATTTCCAACTTCACCACCCATCAAACATGCCTTGTCACCATTGTACCATTTGTAACCGACTTAGCCATCTCAACACCACTTGTAGATCCGCCCAACGAACCCAACCTAACCAACCAAACCAACCAAAAACCTTTCCCCAAAACTCCTAAACCGTTATGCACCCTACCCACCAAACTAACCCCAACAAACCCCAACAAACCATCATTTGGCTTCTATTTTATTTGATACTGGTGCTGATAGAAGTTTTATTTCTTTAAAATTTGAGTCGAAACTTGCTATGCCTCGAACCAAGCTTTCCCCACCATTTTCCGTTGAAGTCGCCAATGGCAATTCTATTACCATCAACTCCGTCGTCTGCGATTGTACTCTCATCCATGATAATCATAAATTTTTCATAGATATCATCCCGATGCAAATGAGATGTCATAGTAGGCATGGATTGGTTATCTTTGCACCGTGTTGAAGTCGTTTGTTTCGATAAATTCATCCACATTCCGCTAGTCAACGGTAAAATTCTTAAAGTCTTTGGAAACGCTAATACTAGAAGACTTAATCTCATGCCGTGCTCTCAATCGCAAAATTACTTACGCCAAAAGTACGTTCCATTTCTAGCTCTCGCAGTGACAAAAGACAAAAAGGAAAGGAAAATCCAAGATATTTCCATTGTTCATGATTTCCTCGATGTCTTTCCTGATGATGTCACCGGTCTTCCACCCATTCGTCCTATTGAATTCCGAATCGATCTTGTCCCCGGCGCAATGACCATGGCCAAGGCTCCTTATCGTCTAGCCCCGTCGGAAATTCAAGAATTGTCGAACCAACTCGAAGAATTTTCCGATAAAGGTTTCATTCGTCCAAGCTCTTCTCCTTGGGGAGCTCCCGTTCTCTTCATAAAAAAGAAGGATGGTACATTTCGTATATGCATCGATTACCGAGAGCTTAACAAACTCACCATAAAAAATTGCTACCCCCCGTTGCCATGAATTGACGACTTATTCGACCAACTTTAAGGCGCAACTTGTTTCGCGAAGAAGACATTCCTAAGACCGCTTTCCGTACTCGATATGGACATTTCTAATTTTTGGTTATGCCCTTCGGGTTAACAAATGCACCCGCGGTATTTATGGACCTCATGAACCGCGTTTGAAAACCATTCCTTGATAAATTCGTTATTGTCTTTATTGATGACATCCTTAACTTCTCTAAATCCAAAGCCGAACATGAACATCATTTGTGTTCCATTCTCGAGCTCCTTAGAAACGAACGACTCTACGCCAAATTCTCCAAATGTGAATTTTAGCTCGAGAAAGTTCAATTTTTAGGACATATCATAAACGACGAAGGTATTCATGTTGATGCCGCTAAAATTTTGGCCGTTAAGGATTGGAAAACTCCAACGACTCCCACGGAAATTCGATCCTTCCTTGGTTTGGTTGGATATTATCAACATTTCATTCGAAACTTTTCTAAGATCTCCTTCCTCTTACCTCCCTCACTCATAAAGGGAAACCATTCGATTGGGGTTAGAAGCAAGAGGAAACCTTTTTTACTCTCAAGGACATGCTTTGCAATGCTCCTATTTTAACCCTTCCCGATGGAAATGATGATTTCGTTGTATTTTGCGACGCCTCTCATCAAGGTATTGGTTGTGTCCTCATGCAATGAGGTTAAGTCATCGCGTACGCATCAAGGCAACTAAAGGACAACGAGAAGAACTATACGACTCACGATCTCGAACTTGGTGCCGTCGTTTTCGCTCTCAAAATCTGGAGACATTACCTTTATGGTACGAAATGTGTGGTTTTTACCGATCATTAAAACCTTCAACGTATTTTCAACCAAAAAGATCTCAACATGAGACAACGACGATGTGCTGAATTACTTAGTGATTACGATTTCGAGATTCGCTACCATCCCAGTAAAGAGAATGTTGTCGCCGACGCCCTAAGTCGAAAGGTAAATGTTAAATCTGTGATGCTTCTAAGCGTTGTTGTTCAAACCGATCTTCAAATTTGTATCTTCCAAGCTCAACGTACCTTCGTTGAAGAAGGTAACATGTATGACGAAATGTCATGTGGAGCCGAACTTCAACTCGAAACCATATCCGATAATCTTTTGTACTTTCTCAATCGTTTGTGGGTTCCCAATCGCGATGATCTTCGTTCTTGTGTACTCGACGAAGCTCACAATTCTTGGTATTCCGTTCATCCCGGTGCAGATAAGATGTGTTTCTTTCTTCGTGCTACCTTTTGGTGGCCGGGTATGAAAAAGGACGTAGCGTTGTTTGTATCTAAATGTCTTACTTGCTCAAAAGTCATTGCTATGGACTTTATCACTAAACTACCCAACACCAAAAAATGCAACAATAGTATTTGGGTGATCATTGATCGATTAACCAAGTCTGCTCATTTTATTCTGATCCGCGAGAAGTATTCTGTCGAGCAGCTTGCTCAAATCTATGTTCGGAAAATTGTGTGCCGACACGGTTTACCATTAACTATCATTTCTGATCGCGATGCTCGTTTTACCTGTCATTTTTGGCGATCACTTCAAGAAGCTTTGGGAACACTTCTCGATCTTAGAACTGCTTATCATCCTCAAACGGACGATCAATCTGAACAAATGATCCAAACCCTCGAGGATATGCTACGAGCATGTGTTCTTTATTTCAGTGGGAATTGGGATTCTCACATTCCGTTCATCGAGCTTTCATATAACAATAGCTATCATTCTAGCATTGATATGGCTCATTTTCAAGCTCTTTACGGTTGTAAATGTCGTTCCCCGATTAGTTGGAATGAAATTGGTGAAGCTCAAATCACGGGACCCGAAATGGTCCAAGAATCCACCGACGTTATTGATCAAATCCGTAAGAACCTCCTAGCCGCTAGAAGTCGTCAAAAGAGTTACGCCGACAAACGGCGAAAACCGATCGAATTTAATATTGACAATCTGGTCCTTCTAAAAGTATCTCCTTGGAAGGGGCTAGTTCGCTTTGGAAAGTAGGGTAAGCTAGCTCCTCGTTTCGTTGGTCCTTTCAAAATTCTTGAACGGGTTTGGAAGGTAGCTTATTGACTCGAACTACCGCAAGAACTAGCCGGTGTTCATCCGGCATTCCATGTTTCGAATCTTAAGAAGTGCTTAGCCGAAGGCAATCTCCATATACCTCTCGACGAAGTGCAAGTCGATGAGTCGATGATCATGGTTGAACGACCCGTTGAGATCATGGATCGCAACGAGAAGAAAACCAAGCGTAGTCGTATTCGGTTAGTCAACGTTCGATGGAAATCATGGTGTGGCGCTTAATTTACGTGGGCACGAGAAGACACAATGAAAGAGAAGTATCCACATTTGTTTGCATCATCTTCTTTGTTTTAATTTCGGGACGAAATTTTCTAAAGTAGGGGATACTGTGACATTCGTCAATTTCTGGTCTTGTTTGTACTCGTTTAACATGTAAACCGACCCGTTTTGTAAAAAGAAACCTTGGGTATAATCAAAATGATGTATTTTATGTTACAATATTGTTTTACACTTGTTGGTTCTTGAAAACATCCTTTTCGGTCTTTAAAACGCGTAAAAATCATCTAAAACGAACTACATGGGCTAAATCTGCCATGTTTGAAAGTTTGTGGGAAGTCTGGTAACCAACCCCATCGCGCCACGCGATGGGGGATGAGCACTATGGTCGCGTACGGCGACGGGACTGCAGACCAGCAGCCCGAACCCGTATAGACCGGAAAAGTTGTCATCCGTACATTAGTTAATCATGTGAGGGCAATACGACTCATATAGTCCCTATACGAACCGTATAGAGTTCTTAACACACCATGGCGTGATGTTTGAATATAATGACCCTTTCTATATATCTACTATTTCTTTATCTACTTCCACAAAGATTAATCATCTTCACAATTTATTTTCTCAATCTTCACAATTCCTTTTCTAATTAATACCTATAACTACGGTGGACAAACTTGTTTTCGCTTAAATACCTATAAGTAGATGAGTTAGTGTTTGGTTGTGACTAATTGCTAATAATACTGCATATCTAGTTTAAATATTTGTTGAAATTCAGTTACATTTATTAGTTTTTGTATTTTATAGGTTCAAGGTCAAAACGATCTAAGCGATATAAAAAGTGATGCTATCAATCCAAATCTCCATAATTGACATCACTTTGGAATGCATCTTTATAAAATAACTAGAAGAACACTTCATGTCTACTTGCTTATTGTCATATGAGGAAGTGTCTATAAATTGGATGAACCCATCATGCATAAAGTTAAACAAATTAAAGGTGTTGGATTATATTTGGTGCAAAATTCAAGGAAAGAAAAATAAAACGTGGAATTAGTACTGGACACAAAAGAATATTTAATCCTATTATAAATCAAAACATTTATTTTATTTTGCCAAGTAAATGGGCTGGTCTTGGATTGGGCTAGCTACATGAGAAGAAAATAATCGTTTTGGGCGACGGATTGGAGACACACGAGGATTATTATTCTTTGGACGGAAGTTTTAGGGAGGAGTTTTTTGTGGAGGCAGTAGCCTAGGGCTGCCCATGCTGTTGCGCATACAAATCAAGGAGGGACCTCAAGACTTCACCATAAGGATGCAAGGCTAGACTCACATGTGGCTTCCTCTAGGCGGACGGTTCGTAGGGTTTAACACTTCTATCGGCTTTATTCATGTTTGGATTTGTTTTTGACATTGACAACGTTATATAAACAATTTGATGTGTTGATTTGTTTAAACTATTTGCATGTGTTAGTAATCCTTGCTTTACAACTTGTTCGGTTGATGACAAAACCTAGTAGCTTGTTGGGTGACATAAAACCTAGTAGCTTGTTGGGTGACATAGAGTAGGTCGATTCACACTAATAAATAGGGGTAACTGAATTATAAAAGATCCGATGACAATATTTGTTTTTGATTACCACCTAAATTAACCGACTTTCCAACACCATGTCTATGTGGTGTCCAATTATTGAAACGAGTTTTGTGTGAAACCTAGAACCTAAAACCTGGAGGAGGTTGCATTTTCTTTAAATTAGTTTTAAAAATAAATCTTCTAATTTTTGCTTGATATCGTTTGTCCATCTTACTTAGTTAATTTTATCTTAAAAATCAAACAAACTTTTTAATACTGACCACATGTTCCTCGTGGATACGATACCCTACTTACTTTAACTATTTAGTTTAACTAAATATTTGAATGACTAAAACGACGATCATCATTTTGATGTAGATGTCGTGCTCTAATCAAGGTTTTTGACATCGCTTGACATCATTTGTCCACCGTAGTTATAGGTATTTAAGCATCATCTACTTATAAGTGTGGGAATGTGATGGTCGGGCAAAAGTAGTGTATATTATTATATTATTTGTATACTTTTGGTTTAAATATTATGTGAACTTAGGTACTTCAAGCATGTTTATGTGTTTCAGGATACTTGACGTTAAGGATGCTTAGCGGGAGGAATTACGCGCTTGGAATGAAGATATAGAAGATTCATGATGATTGGCACGCTTTTCTATGCAAAATAAATGAAGAAAATAAAGAAAATTCTGTCAGACACCCTTAGCGCGGCGCTAAGGGGTCCTGATGGTGATGTCAGCGTATCTCTAATATCATTAGAATTTTGAGTCTTAAGCCCGGCGCTAAAGTCTCACCCCTGGGATGTTAGCATCGTGCTAACATCCTTCTGACGGGAAAAATTACCCTAACTTTAATATAATCAGTTTTTCAGCCTCCATTCGACCAATCCTTAATTCCTTCAACCAAGTACAAGCCCTAGGACGATTTTGCACCATCCCGAAGCCTCCGGTTTGTTCGTTCATCGCATGCTTTCATCCTCTCATCAGATAAGCGAATCCTTCATGATGCCGATGTCAGGCTAAAACCATTGTATTCACTTTAGGCTAAGGTTTTGTGTAAACTAACTTTGATCAGATTCTATGTTTTGAATAATTATGGACTTGATTGATTGTTTTTAATCTTGTTTTACATTATGAATTGATTTTTTAAACAGTTTATGATTTTGATTATCAAACTTTGCATCACTTTTCTGGTTGTGTTCATCACATATAGTGTTAGCTCTTATGTCATTGAACCACTAATCGTTAGTCATTACTTAAAAATTGGTTTCATATTTTAAACTAGTAATTGGGTAAACCGGGGTTCAGTTGTGTCAACAATTCGGTTAGGGTATCGTTTGTCATCACAACCCAACTGTTAGGTTTAGTAATTACTGCGCAATTAATCTTATGAATCTGTGATTAGTCGGTCATCGCATTACCTGAACCTGAAGTGAATCGTTTTCTCATTATTGTTTACAAAATTTTCCAAGTAACCGTGTGTTTTTATTAAATCATCTTTTATAAACTGCTTGACATCGTTTGTCCACTTACTTAATTAATTAATAATCATGAACTTTACTTGCACTTTCCACTAATTCCCTGTGGAGACGACCTTACTTACCCATACTAGTTATAGGTATTTAAGCATCAAAAATACTTTTTTTTTATTAGAGCACGACATCTACATCAAAATGTTAAAGCGGCGCTAACATCCCAGGGGTGAGACTTTAGCGCCGCACTAAAGACTCAAAATTCTGATGATCTTAGAGATATGCTGACATCACCATCAGGACCCCTTAGCACCGCGCTAAGGGTGTCTGACGGAATTTTCTTTATTTATTTTGCATAGAAAAGCGGTACAGTCATCATGAGTCTTCTACATCTTCGTTCCAAGCCCGTAATTCATCCCGATAAGCGTCCTTAACGTCAAGTATCCTAAAACATATAAACACACTTGAAGTACCAAAGTTCACATAATATTTAAACTAAAATTAAACAAATAATATTATAATATACACGACTTTGCCCGACCATCACATCCCCACACTTATCTTTTGCTTGCCCTCAAGCAAACACTCATGCAACACATACACCTCGATCGATGATTCATAAATTATCTCGATTAATACTAGTGAGGTATAATGTCATACCCAATTCCCAAGAACTGACACTATCAAGGTTGATAACCCACCAAATAATGTAATGTTACAATTTAAAACTATGGAACCACCCAAACGAGTGTACTTTGTTTCCGATTAAGGCACACATGTTCATACCCCCCTCATAATATAACATCTCTCCTCTCGGTTTAATATCTGTACCAACAAAAAATGTGCTAGTATCTCTCTGCCCTCTATACCAAGTATGAATACAATGTAATAAGCTTGAAAGCAAGTCATATCTCCACCCATTACCCACCGGTTGCATAGAGAATAGAACTAAGGGTTTAGCTGTGGCTTAGGTTAGGGTGTGAAAGCGGATTTATTTAGTAGCTTATGGTGGATGTAACCCAATTTATTCAAACAAACAAACAACTCACTCACTATTATTTACAAACGACACTAACTCAAACATCGACTCTTTTTGAGCTTTTCTTTGATTTTCCAACTTATTTTAAACAAATACTAACATCAGTATATACAAACAACTGAATCGAGACATATGTATATTGTGTACTATGATCGACAAACAACTTATATACAACTCTTGACATACCGAATTTCATCCACAGGGTTAAAAATAATAAAGGCCAAGGCAAACACGGCTTGTAATGTGGGTTAAACAAACGAAAGGGAAAAGGCACAAACTTGGCTTCTAGGGGATAATGTAGGGTTGGGAGTATTTATTTATTTATTTATTTTATGTAAAGGCCATTATATATGGGTTTCTACAGTCCTATTTCTCCATACAGGTGGTGGTATTAAGATCTCGAAATGCATGAGACAACCAAGTTCTAGATATCATGGACATACTGGTTACTCTCTATTATAGCACTCGTATGACATGTGTGTGTACTATGTATTATATATATATGTGGTCAACTCACACACGTACCGAAGGAATAAGGTTGCCGATATAAACATGTGTACATGTCCCCATGACTCGTTATCCCCATCTAAACGGTTCATTTTATTTTTTCTTTTTGAAAAACATTTACATGGGAAGACTTTCGAGAAGCTTAAAAACTAACCATGACCAAAGACCTCTACTTGGCATTAATAACAGCAATACATTATTTACAATTCCGGCTTTTGCGCACAATCAAGGCACTCTAAGGCAAAAATTTTAATTTTTCCCCCATCCCCACACTTGAGGTTGACATTGTCCTCAATGTTTAAAATTTAGCATTTAAAAGAACATTAACGAGGACGTGGTTAAAATTGACTGATTATAAATTTTAAAACTGGGCTTAATGTGATTATCCTAAAATTTATACAACTATACAATTACACTTTAAAAAAAACTAATAAAACAAAAAGAATTATGAAAACAAAATCACCTGATAAGAAAAATAAGCCACTCAAATATACTCTTGGTTGCGCTCAACAAAACCGGCTCCTCAATTCACTCAACAATATTTGCAAACTCTCACACGTGTAGAAGCACGCTTCTCACAACTGTTAGGATAGGTCTTTTAAACCTTTTGCAAAATCGTGAATTTTACTTACCAAGCCAAGTTATATAAATTTCATAATTAAATTTGTTAAACTAGTAAAATTGTTAAAATACCTAACACACTTTCGTAGGAATCACGATTGCATTTAGCGTATGCAACAAGCCCTTTAAACCCCCCGGTAGCCCAGGTGGACGAGTGAGGTCTCGTGAGGGTTTATAGTGAACAACACCCACAAAGTTCAAATACAACAAAAATATACACGTACCTGAATCAACCGTAGCAAAGTATGAACGCACCTTGGGTAGCTGCAACTCATGTTAAGATGATTCTTTACCGAAACATTGCAAAATCCGACTTTGCCATGTGTGGCATCCCCACGCTTGACTTTTGCTACAATGGCACGCTTGAAAAATAACGGTTAAACAAACTACAAAAAAATAAAATAAAATACACATTGAAAATAAAATCCGGGTTGCCTTCCGGTTAGCGCTAAGTTTGTGTTATGGTCTTCAGCCGGACTGTTACCTGGTATGACATTTACGGTGGTCTAAGCGGACACTTCCCAACCGAATTCCATATAAAAGCTCCGTAGTTGACACACCTCGGCTACAATTCTTCCTTCATGTTCAAGATTTCTAATAAACAATTACGGGTCGGTGTGAATGAACATTTACCTTCAGAATTTCCACAATATGCTCGGTAACGAACACGCCGAGCCCACACACTCTTTCTTTTCTTTGAAGCATCAAATATTGATCGGGGCCGAACCGAGCATTTTCCCACCGAGTTTCCCGTGTAATCTTGGTAAATGACATGTCGGGCCCACACCTTATTTCTCATGGTTAATACTCGTGTAGACCGAATACAAGGCCATTTCATCAAATTTTGCTCAAGGACTTCTAGACTCACCTTTCTTTTTCTTGAACTTGCACTATTTCCCCCAACTTCATTTATCAGTGTGACTAGTATGGGAGAACAATTAGGATTCACATAGTTTACTTTAATCATCGGTCTTTCAAAGGTTGTTATGTCTTCAATCGGGTCTAAACTTTCAACTTCATGACCCCAAAAATTTGAACTCTCTCCCTCTATCTCATCATCTTCAATCACAACCATTGCACTTTTTGACTCTTCAATGATTGACAGGGTTGGTGTGGTATTAATCTCCACAAGCTCTTCCTCCACTTCGTGCTCTGAAAGCCCCTGAAGCTTATCTAATACTTCATCATCCACCACGGCACCACTAACCAACTTTTCTTGCTCTCGTTCAATTTGAGCCACCTCTTCTAATAGTTGACTCACCAGTTTATCTTGAGCAGCATTAAACGTTTCCTGGAGTTCTAACCTCTGATTTAAAGCTTGATTGTGAGCTTCTTGATCTCTCTTCATCTCCTTCAGAAAATCCATAACGTTTTTCCAAGACTCTTATTTGTTATCCGAGGAATCTTCTTGATCTTGCTGATAAATCCTTTGATAGGTACCACCATGATTATAATATTGAGGGTCTTCTTTGTATATCGGTTGGGGGTACTCATCATAATAGTAGTCTTCCTCCTCTCGATAACTTACAAAAGTTGGCGTTTCAGGTTCATCACTATCATATTCACTTGACTCATAGTTGTGTTGATAATCTAGTGGAGGTGGTGAATAATTATGGTACTACCAGTTACAATCCTGCTGGTTGAAGTTCCTTTGGTTATAATTATCTGGATTGTAGAAGCCTTGAGAGTTTGTTGAAGGTGGTTCATGATATGAATGTGGATGGTATGAGTCATCTTCCTTCACGACCTTATATCCTTCATGTGGGTCATAGACCCGACTTCCTATCATCTTGAGTTACCTACACACATGAAACACAAGAATACCCCGCGTAAAATCAAACAAATCAATTAAAACAAAAACTAAACTAAAGCAAAAAATAAATTAAACTAAAACTAGCACTTTGCACGTTGATTCCCCGGCAGCGTCGCCATTTTGATGTAGATGTCGTGCTCTAATCAAAAACAAGTATTTATAAGACTTAAATACCTATAACTAGTATGGGTAAGTAAGGTCGTCTACATAGGGAATCAGTGGAAAGTGCAAGTAAAGTTCATAATTATTAATTAATTAACTACGGTGGACAAACGATGTCAAGCGATTTATAAAAGAGTTGATTTAAAAGAACACACGATTATAAGTTAAAGGTTGTAAACAATTATGGGAAAACGATTCACTTCAGGTTCAGGTAATGTGATGATCGACTTATCACAAATTCATAGGAATTAATTGCGCAATAACTACTAAACCTAGCAGTTGGGTTATGAGGACAAACGATACCCTAACCGAATTGTTGACACAACTGAACCCCGGTTTACCCAATTACCAGTTTAAAATATGAAAATCAGTTATAAGCAATGACTAACGATTACCGGTTCGATGACATAAGAGCTAACCCTACATGTGATGAACACAACCAGAAAAGTGATGCAAAGTTTGATAATCAAAATCATAAACTGTTTAAAAAATCAATTCATAATGTAAAACAAGATTAAAAACAATCAATCAAGTTCATACTCATTCAAAACATAGAATCTAATCAAAGTTAGTTTACACAAAACCCTAGCCTAAAGTGAATACAATGGTTTTAGCCTGACATCGGCATCATGAAGGATTCGCTTATCTGATTAGAGGATGAAAACATGCGATGAACGAACGATCTGGAGGCTTCGGGATGGTGGAAATCGTCCTAGGGCTTGTAATTGGTTGAAGGAATTAATGATATCTCAAATGGGGGCTAAAAATTGATTATATCAAAGTTAGGGTAATTTTTCCCGTCAGAAGGATGTTAACGCGGCGCTAACATCCCAGGGGTGAGACTTTAGCTCCACGCTAAAGACTCAAAAGTCTGGTGATCTTAGAGATACGCTGACATCACCATCAGGACCCCTTAGCGCCGCGCTAAGGGTGTATAACAGAATTTTCTTTATTTTCTTCATTTATTTTGCATAGAAAAGCGTGCCAATCATCATGAGTCTTCTACATCTTCGTTCCAAGCCCGTAATTCATCCTGTTAAGCGTCCTTAACGTCAAGTATCCTGAAACACATAAACACACTTGAAGTACCAAAGTTCACATAACATTTAAACTAAATTTAAACAAATAATATAATAATATACACGACTTTTACTCGACCATCACACCTCCAGCCAAAACCTTAATACTAACATAGGTCATTCTAACATGTGGTATAGGCTATTTGATGGGTGTTAATCGAGATCAATTGGACAACCGGGTGTTAATTGGATGGGTGTTAATCGGTTGTGTGAAGAATCGTTGACTCAACAATCGTACTTAATAGATTCTTTTCACTTACTTGATTGTAGCCTGGTGTTTATTGAATCAAGATGTATGTACACCAGTTGATTTAACCTTCAATTTTGTGCCTCTTTTCCAACCCATGATTTAGGGTTTTTTTATGCAGGCATGCTTATTGTGGTTATTTATCTTATCTAATTCAAAGTTTATTTTTGATAACGTTTAATCTGGTTATTTACATGTGTAGCTGCTAATTCAAAGTTTATTTTTGTTAAACTACAAACACCATTGGATTTTACACCATTATTAGGTTATGTTAAAAATACCATATCTGAACGATTAGGAAGATGTTGAATAATATAGTTATTTATGTGTTGCAAATCAAATATGTGTATTTTTTTTGTAAGGTTTGATATATATTAGATACATGACATGATGTGGGGGTATGCAATCAACTATGTGTATCTTTCATAAAACTCTGGCTCTACCATAAACAGTTAGGGCTCTACCACAACGGTCTTCAATAGGTATATAAACAAACATTTAACCAGTTATGGTTTTTTATATTTTTTAACAACCTTTTGTAACATCTATATGCTTCTTTATAATTACTTTTGGTAACTACTAAATAAACCTGATCATACTAGACCAACTTAATATGTAACATCCTTAAATTTCGATTATAAATATAAGAAAGTCCATGAAATTAGAAACTAGTGTTAATGTTTAACTAATATTAAATATGGAAAGAAAGATGGACTTAGATTAATTAAGATGTTATAATGAGTGAGATGGGCTTAGGTCCATGGGCCTTAAGGAGTATAAATATCTTCTTAAGCCATCCTAAGACCCTAAATTCTCATTTCATCTTTCCATAATCTCTACACACACTCAAAAAAAAAACACACACATCACCAAACACTCGGCTACGAGAGAGAAAGAGAGGAGAAGCGTTATCGAACGTGGAATATTAATAGATCCAAGGTTTAAGGTTCATAAATAGGCTAACCGAGACCAACCGGACACAAAAAGGTATGTTCTTGATCTTTAAAGATTACGTTTTCACTAACGTTTGGCCTTGAAACTTAAACCAATAGTAGATCGGGTCTAAACGAAACGTAAAGTAATGAACTTGATGCCAAAACGAACCTAATAAACCCATAAACATGTATGGCTCGTTTAAGAAACCCTAGATCTAGTCTTGGACGTTTTGCACTTAAAGGTCCAAACTTTATGATCTTTCGAGCTAAGTTTAAGCCGTGAACGGTTGGGAAAATGGATACGAGTTGCCACCGAGCCACCACGAGGTGTTAGGGTTAAAAACGGTTCGACAATATGGTTTTAACAACCCAACCCGTAGCCCTCGGCTTGCCTAAAACCCAACAGCTCGCATACAAAATGAGTTAGATTACAAGGACACTCGCATACAATCTGTTGAACTCGAATACACTACTTAGTCATACATGATTCGCATACAATCTACCAAACTCGCATACAAAATACATTAGAATATATATACGTACATTCGCATACAAATAATTAGAATATATACACGTACAATTGCATACATAGGAGGATCGAATTCTTTACTTAGGCCCAAATACAGCATGTATGATCGCATACATTGACCAAGCATCCATCACTATTGGCTTCGAATACTTTAATATATATACATACATGCTGTTGGAATACTTTAATATATATATATATATATATACATGTTGTTTGATTACTTAGTATATATACATACACACACTCTATTACAGTGGACATTAATTACAATGTATTCGAATCCACTAGCTTCGATTACTATATATATGTACTCGGTCACTTTAGAGTCGCTTACACTAGAACCCGCTTGCATAGCATGGTTCGCTTACAATAGACCATCGATTACCATCGGACTCAAATACAACGATACTCGATTACAATGGCTCGAATACATGTAACCCGCATACACGGAACTCGAATACAAATTGGAAACTCGATCACCGTGATCGGTCGCTTACAATCGCTTACATTATTATTCGATTACAACTAAGCTCGCTTACAATGACTTAGTTTTTTAAACCAACAACTCGAATACAAGTACCATAAGTTATTTTCACTAAGGCTCGATTACATCCCAGCCAAGTGCACTACACACTTATGTTGGCCAGACTCGCTTACAATAAGCTAACCCAAACACCAATAACTCGCATACACGGCTCAACTCAAATACACCGATGACTCATATGCATGCCCATACACGGCTACACTAAAGACCCGCTCACATGGTGAATGTTGGAATACATAACATACAACAAATGTAGATTATATACGTTCGAATGCATGTGTACCCTCATAAACATGCAACACATGGAATACACCGTAAGGTCAATTACATTATGTATGGGGACATGTATGTATGTATATATATATATATATATCAAATGTATTTGAATACAAGAATGCTTAACATCCTGAAATACAAAGAAAAGAAAAAGAATATTAAAAGCAAAATAAACTAAGTATAAAATAACCAATAACAAGGCCAATGGATTACACTAGACTTGGCCATTTTTGGTTGAATTACAAATAGGACGAGTTTTAATACGTATGACTTATATACAGTTAGCCGAGCTCAACAAAAGAAGGGAATAACAGTTAACGGAGAAAGAAACAGGATCTAGGTGAGTTTCTAGCCCCATTCCTTGTTATGTTTTCGGGGCTGTGTGCATACTCGATGTGTTTGTTAATACATTATCCTAATTGATAAGTGTATACCATGTATAATATATGTGATAGATACGAATGATTTCTTGTCGGTACATGAACGGTCTTCGGATATTGCACGTATTGTCAGGTTATAAATAAAGATATGAATATTGTATGTAATGTAAGGATGATGTATGAACGTTATGAAAGAAAGCTTGTCATTACGTGAACGATATTCGGATATTGCACGCATTGCCAAGGGAAGAGATTAGTTCCTTACATGGATATTAAATAATAGCTTATATACAGTGTTCCTTCTATGGATAATATATAGAGTTCCTTCAATGGATAATGTATAATGTTCCTTCTATGGATAACATAGTGTTCCTTCTATGAATAGTGTAGTGTTCCTTCTATGGATAGTATAGTGTTCTTTATATGGAAAGTGTATAGAGTGTTCCTCCTATGGAGAATATATATATAGTATGGGTAATAGTAATGGTTCTTTTAATAGATATTATGTGACGTTCCTCTTATGGATATTTATACAAGGTTAAGTATTAATACGTGTCTTCGGATACGTGAAGGAATGTATGAGATTGAATTGTAAGTTGCCTGATTAACTAGAACTCACTCAGCGTAGCTGACTTTCAGTATACACGCAGGTAAATATGTTTAATGAGCTAGAATGAAGAGGGCGCATGGCATGGATTGAATGGATGGCATTCGAAGATGGAAGAGAAATGATATTTTAAATATGATGTTGTATATTATGTTTTACAGAAATGATCGAATGTTTTGTATTGAATGATTAAAGTTAACGTTTCCGCGAAAGTTATATTAACTCTGACATTTAAAACTGTGTTTATGAGAAAATCCAACGTCCAAATGTGAAGCACCGGTAACGGGGCCTTACATAATATGAATTTTTAGGATTTTTGTTGTTAAGTTCATTAGCACATATAAGTATTAATTAGTTGATGTTGATTTATATAAACTTGGAGTTATATCTGTTATATGAACCATTACTATGTTATATGTCCTTCCGACTGTGTGAGGAGATTAAGATTTAAGAGAATGACAGTTTCTTTAATAACATGAGCAGCCTTAAAATGGTCACCTTGATTTGGGTCGGAGTGGATTTTGGTAGAATTGGATACGAGTAATAACGGGTAATTTTAGAGGTGGTTTATTTTTTGGGTGTTGACTTTTGGATTGACCAACATTATTTTTTGGAAGCTATTATGACGCAACAATATTGCAAGCTTTTTTTACATTATCATGGTGTCATGTGCTGCTGTTGGATTTGGGTTAAAAACAAATTAGATACATGGTATTTATTTGTAATAGTTCCTTCGTTGCTTAAAGTGATGTAGTTATTATTGGTTTTCTCATACTTAGAAAGTTATGGATTAACAATGTTGTCTATTATTTTTTAAACCCATTATCGATATTGAACCCGTATTTCTAACTATACTTATGGGTTCATACATATATATTTATCTTATCAGGTTGTATTTAACCAAAATGTTGTACATTTTTATATAATAAACACAATGGTTTAATTTTGAGAAGTGTCACGTCTAATTTTAAGTAGTAACCATATTATCCACTTTGTTTATTTCGGATTATAATTTTTAATTGAAATAGATTTTAAATTCAAATTCATTTAAAGAATTATTTTCTTATCATTTTAATTGAAAGACGTCTGATTTTGAATTGAAACACATGTGATATTTTTCTTATCATCTTACTCCTATTTTTTAATCATTAAATTATAAATATATGCTTAAAAGTCGATCATTTTTTTTATATCAGTCCATTTATCTATTATTTTTATTATTGTTGTAACTTGTACCAAATAATCTATTTACCAACTTTTTGACTCATAAAAGTCAAATTTAAGTTCCACAAAAAACCTGAAACAATCCTTGATAAAAAAAACTAAGAAATTCAATATGATAAACCTTTGTTATGCCATAAAGTGGTTGATATATATTATAATTTCATTTTAACATATATATAGTTTACTAAATTAACCGAAAAAATAAATGGATAGATTTAAAGCATATATTTATATTTACAAATTTATATGACAAATTACAACAACAATAATAATAATAATAGATAAATGGATTGATATAAAAAAATGATCGACTTTTAAGCATATATTTATTATTTAATGATTAAAAAAATTACTTTGTAAATTGAAAGCATATTCGACTTTTGTTTTTCTATACAACCTTCTACGATATGCATAGTACATTATGCTAATGATAACATCTGTAATTATATTCTTTTCAATATTTGATAAACATGGTTTGATGTTGATTTTTGGATTTCACCAAAGTATTTTGGAATAAATAGTAAAATAATATGTTAATATTTATTTTTATAAAAATGTACACATATAATATAAATAGAGTGTAAAAGGAAAGTGAATAATTATAGATCTATTAAATATATTAAGGTTAACTAAGATATTAGTTTTGGAGGGAAAAAGTTGTGAGAATTAACCAAAACATGACAAGTGTCAACAATTATTTTACTTTATTAGAATAAGTAGATTTCTATAGGCATAGGTTATTCCCACACCATATAGGTTATTTGGACACCATATGCGTCTATACGGCTCGTATAGGGGCAATACGAGCCGTATAGGTGCAAAATTTTGTCCTTTTGTATTGAAGAGTGTCAAGTGTTTGAAGCCTATACGGCTTGTATAGGCGTGATACAACCCGTATAGACCGGAAAAGTTGTAATCCGTACATTAGTTAATCATGTGAGGGATATGAGACTCGTATAGCTCCTATACGAACCGTTTAGAGGTCTTACCACATCATGGCGTAGTGTTTGAATATGACGACCCTTTCTATATATCTACTATTTCTATATCTACTTCCACAAAGATTCATCATCTTCACAATTTATTTTCTCAATCTTCACAATTCCTTTTCTATAACTCCAGCCAAAACCTTAATACTAACATAGGTCATTCTAACATGTGGTATAGGCTATTTGATGGGTGTTAATCGAGATCAATTGGACAACCGGGTGTTAATTGGATGGGTGTTAATCGGTTGTGTGAAGAATCGTTGACTCAACAATCGTACTTAATGGATTCTTTTCACTTACTTGATTGTAGCCTGGTATTTATTGAATCAAGATGCATGTACACCAGTTGATTTAACCTTCAATTTTGTGCCTCTTTTCCAACCCACAATTTAGGGTTGTTTATGCATGCATGCTTATTGTGGTTATTTATCTTATCTAATTCAAAGTTTATTTTTTATAAAGTTTAATCTGGTTATTTACATGTGTAGCTGGTAATTCAAAGTTTATTTTTGATAAACTACAAACACCATTGGATTTAACACCATTATTAGGTTATGTTAAAAATACCATATTTGAACGATTAGGAAGATGTTGAATAATAAATTTATTTATGTGTTGCAAATCAAATATATGTATCTTTTTGTGTAAGTTTTGATATATATTAGATACATGACATGATGTGCTGGTATGCAATCAACTATGTGTATCTTTCATAAAAATTTGGCTCTACCATAAACAGTTAGGGCTCTACCTTAACGATCTTCGGTGGGTATATAAGCAAACATTTAACCAGTTATGGTTTTTTATATGTTTTTTACAACCTTTTGTACCGTCTATATGCTTCTTTATAATTACTTTGGGAACTACTAAATAAACCTGATCATACTAGACCAACTTAACATGAATTTTTAGGATTTTTGTTGTTAAGTTGATTAGCACATATAAGTCTTAATTAGTTGATGTTGATTTATATAAACTTGGAGTTATCTGCTATATGAACCATTACTATGTTATATGTCCTACCGACTGTGCGAGGAGATTAAGATTTAAGAGAATGACAGTTTCTTTAATAACATGAGCAGCCTTAAAATGGTCACCGTGATTTGGGTCGGAGTGGATTTTGGTAGAATTGGATACGAGTAATAACGGGTAGTTTTAGAGGTGGTTTATTTTTTGGGTGTTGACTTTTGGATTGACCAACATTATTTTTTGGGAGCTATTATGACGCAACAATATTGCAGGCTTTTTTTACATTATCATGGTGTCATGTGCTGCTGTTGAATCTGGGTCAAAAACGAATTAGATACATGGTATTTATTAGTAATAGGTCATTCGTTGCTCTAAAGTGATGTAGTTATTATTGGTTTTCTCATACTTTGAAAGTTATGGATTAACAATGTTTATTATTTTTTAAACCCATTATCGATATTGAACCCGTGCTTCTAACTATACTTATGGGTTCATACATATATATTTATCTCATCAGGTTGTATTTAACCAAAATGTTATACATTTTTATATAATAAACACAATGGTTTAATTTTGAGATGTGTCACGTCTAATAAAGTAGTAACCATATTATCCACTTTGTTTATTTCAGATTATAATTTATAATTGAAACAGAGTTTAAATTCAAATTCATTTAAAGAATTATTTTCTTATCATTTTTAATTGAAAGACGTCTGATTTGAATTGAAACACATGTGATTTTTTTCTTATCATCTTACTCCTATTTTTACTCATTTGAGGTTACACTTCCCTTTATTCATGGAACTGTTACGCTGCTATATATCAAAGAATGCATGACGCACTTGTATTATACTTTCTGGTGTATGTTAATATCAACCAACATGTCAACATTTAGCAATGAAAATCGGGTCTTTGGCAATACTAGGTAAATTTTATGAAATCATTTATATTAAAATAATAATTGTTGATATGTAAACCGATTTTTTATTTTGTTCACAGCAACACAAAGGAAGATGATATTGTGATTACCATGCTCAACAAACTTGATGTGTCAAAAATTGTTTTCAATGTCAAGGTCCGTATTATTCGGTTGTGGAAAAATATGAGCTACAATGTAGAGGGTGAAGTTTACACCGTTGAGATGGTTTTAGTGGACGAACAGGTAATCTAATGTGTATTGGTTAAACATATATTTTAAGATTCACTATATATTTTTAATATTAAAATCTTATACTTGTATGTTTAAATTATAGGGAAATAAGATGCCGGGTAGCATCATTAACGAACATTGGTTGAAATTTAAAACATTAATTGAACTTAACTCTACTATCTTAATTACTAAGGTGTCTCTTGCTGAAAATCGTGCTAGCAACAAGTTTATGGGGACTCCAAACAAAGTATCTTTTACTCATGAAACTAATGTTGTTGAAGTTTATGATTTCTTGGAAGAACCATGTGGCTTTACTTTTGTAAATTTTGAAGATATGAACAACAATCTATTTCCATCATTTCATACAGTTGGTTAGTAACTATTTTAAATTAATTTTACTTTCATTTTTAATGCAGAATAATATTATTTTAAACTATTATGTTTATACAGATATTATCGGATACGTCATAGGCTCAGAAAAGCCCACTACTTTTATCGGAAAAGGAGGGACACCCACACCTATAGTTATCGTCCATCTTGAAGATTTGAAGTTAGTTTTTTTATATAATTATGGTACTTCTTTAAATATTAATTTTTTAAATATTAAATACAAGCTAATTGATATACATCGGTAATGCTATCAATGTCACATTCTTTGGGGATTATGCTAATCAGATGACAAATTATATAGCAAATAATCCGGACAAAACCAACGTTGTAATTATCTTGCAATTTGGTAGATTCAAGTTCTGGCAAAGTAAGTTTGAAATTGCTTTTTACTAATTTCATTTATTTTAAATGTTAATATTATTTTGTATTTTCTAACAAAAACATTTTAAATTGTTCAATCTTTTGTAATGATAAGCGGGTTGGGCGTGTTGTGACTACTGGTATAAGATTGGTTATTCTGGTATGGGGTTATTATGGGAAATGGTTTTTTGGGATAACATCCTTTGATATGCTGTTTAGTTTTTGGAGTTGTGGGTTGATAATGAGATTTTAAGGTTTATAGAGTGGGGTGGCAACGATTCTGATTATGGTCAAAAAATTGGGTTGTCTCCAGCTCTAATTTTTTCCATAAGGCTGATTTGTTGGTTAGTGGGATGTGTATCTTGTATTCTGGTTTGTTTGTAGGTTGTTGACTATTGACAGAATGGTTTGTGTGCATTGGTATAATCTTATAATCTGTTATAAGTTGTTTATTGGAGGAATTGAGAAGTGTAAATGTCATTGTAGCTTTTCATTTCACATCTATTTTTTTGTAAATGTTATTCAAATTTAATTTATCATACCCGTGAATCATATGGGTCACAAACCTAGTTTAACACTAAAGCACAACTTCTTTGATCAAGAACAACACAAGAACCGAGGAATACAAACGAGAACAAGTGAACAACCAAATTGAGATCATTAACACAACGATCTGACCAAATCAACAAATGATGAAACCTTCAATCTTGATGAAAGTCTAAATCTGACAAAGCAGCAATCATCAGCCCAACGTCGAATGTCTTTAGCAATTAAGCCCACGAAATCCTCAATTACCAGCCCAAATACATATATGAACACAATGAAACATCAAACCTATTCGGATGTAAAAGTGAAGAGAATTAGAGATACATGTTACATTTTAAATATGCAACTCTCTTTAAAGTATCATATCATATAACTTATCGATTAATAAATCAATCATGGAGCTTTTCACGTGTTTTCCGATGGAATATTTCAACTATTGGAGCGTGATCTGATCTCTATTTTATTATTTCTGGGATCTCTTGTTAACTCGTTGGTTCTGATCTGGATTCAATAAAAGAATATATATTATGCAATAAAAAGTTTATTTTATTTCAATATCTATACTTCTTTGAAATATGCAAAACGTGAAATATTAAAAGACAATACTAAAAAGGATGATGGGGGAGGAACTAGGAAGGGGACTTTCATTAGGAATTACAAAGTCGGACCTGGCCACGTTCATACTTAATTTTTTAAACAAGGTCCATTAACTCAAGAATCATGTGTTTAATATTAAACTATTTTCTTAAGTAATCATTACACGCTTAAATAATGTAATTATTTCTTTTCTACTTTTTATATTTATGGACCCCAGATTTAAAGAGTACTAGGATTTAAGACCCCGCTTCATGGCGGGACCTTTAAATCGAGCAAATAAAGATAAATGAAAACGTTAAACCATAAGTTCGTCACACGTCGACGCGAAGTCAGTCAGTATCAAGTTACGATATTGAAACTAAACAAAATAAATAAACCTTTTTATGCCAAAATACAACAAATCATCATATGTATAACAAAAAAACCCAGCACGCTATAGCTACAAACCAACACAAATTCAATTAGTATCAACGGTACCAACACAAATTCGTAAACATAAATACTAAGCCAAAAATATTTTAGAGGGGATGTATCAAACGTTGAAACATGGATATAAAACCATGCGATGAGATATTTTCAAATCATGAAAAAGTTTCACACATTGTAATGACGAACTATAAAAATATGAAAGCAGAGTTTAAGAAACTCGTTTAACCGACAAACAAAACATGTAAAACTGACTCTTGCCTATTTTTAGTGTTTAAAATTATAGTTTGTTAAATATTTTAATTAGTTAAAATGAAAAGTAAAATAAAAGAAATAATATTAATTAGAGAGTTATAGCTATTGATTTAGTATTATAGTTAATTAATTAACAAAATACTAAAAAAACAAATAGTAAATTGAATAGTGTATTTGCTAGGGGAATTAAATCTTTTTTTTAATATATATATTAATAAATTTTCTTTAGTTGGTTCATTAATATTCAGTATATCGAAATTTTAGTTCTGGTATGGTAAATCCGTCCAAGCACGAAACATTTTTTTTATTCCCTATCATTTTTCTGTTTTCCAAGTCATATGCATGTGGTTGACGAAGTCTTTTGTTCAATTATCAAATTCTATCAATGGGTTCTCAAATAAAAAAACTAGACATAACCCAAAATGTATTATTACATGGGTTTTTTACTCACGAATATAATTTTTCTTTTTTAACTCTTACCGTGTGCATGACTTTCACGATTTCTGTTTTAGTCTTCACCCATCGTTTATTTACATCAGTGACTTTCTCTTTCATTTCAACCAAAAAGGCAAAAAAAAACCTGTTAGTTATTAACGCTCTAAAAAGCTTAAGGTGTTAAAGATATTTAAGTTGTCTCACGCAAAAAATAATGATAAATTTAAAAACTTATGGATCTAATGTGTTTTTAAAACTTAGTTTTTAAAGTATTTAAAATTATTAAAAACATTATATTAATATTTGAATCCGGTAGCGTCAACCGTCCTCATGTTGTCCTCTAGAACATCCACATTGACAACCCAACCAACCCAATCTTTTAATAAATAACTAACCCAACCCAGTTATTTGTTTTAAAACTCTTAATTACTCGAAACTCAAACCAAATATCTCATGGGTTTTTCGGGTACGGATAATTCGGATTTGCGTTTTTTCGGGTTTCGGGTATCCTATAAAACTATAAAAAAATTAAAAAGGTTAACATGCTAAAATGCTAAATTTAAAACAACATGCATATTCTTCTTTGCTTGTAACGTAAATAACCAACTAATAAACCAACATGACCTGATAAAAATTTCAAAAGAAAAGTAAAACAAACTCCAATCATAATCGTGATCTTCAACAAGACATGATTTAGTTGTTCGATTACGACTGCTATTTGTTATAAATTGTCACACCCCGACTTAGGGCCTAGACGTGTGACCACAAGTTGGTACATGTTTTGTAAATATATCAGAGTTTATGGTTTAATTTTAGCGGAAGACTTTAGGTTGAATATAATATTAATTTACATTGAAAATTTACTCGGGAATTAAATACCCGAGTATTGGTTTACAAAAGATATGTTTTCATATTACAAGAATTTCATATCGAAAACGAAGCCATCTTGTACGCGCTTCTATCTTCATTAAGACTCCAATCCTTGTTAGTGCTACTTATGCTTAATTACCTGCAATGGGTTGAAAAAATACGTCAGCTATATGCTGGTGAACACGTATGACTCAATAAAACATTTGAATGACAATATAATACAAATATAGTTTTCTCTACAAGCTCAGCAGAAGCATTTCTACTTCTGGTCTATGTACCGCTGCCCTACACACACAATTGTTCCCGAGCCACGTAGCCCTTTTTCCGGGAGACTAGTTATGACCATTAGCTCGCGGCCACGTAGCCTTAGAATGATTAGGCTGAACGGTTATGTTTGGATCCAGACACATGTGTATTCGGTCTGAGTTGACTTTATTTTCTATCTTGTATTATAAAGTTTTAGAGATTAATCGATCTCATGTAGACATTGATTGACTCGTTAAGACAAACACCCGTTCGTCTCATTGAACATAAATATATTTTGACTGATCAAATAGGTTTAAACGTATTCACCTGTACCGTCGGTGTTGTAAACCTTGACTGATTGATTGATCGACTGTGAATGATATTAACCTATACATAAATAGGTTCGTATGAATGTTTTAAATGATGTTAAGCTATGATTGTAAGCTTAACCTTGAAATCGTTTTTCTTTGATTGTGAATGAAAACATTTAGTTTTATGTGACGTTTGATATTGCATGCTTTGGCCTAATAGGTTCTATCACGTTGGTAAGTTTCTCCAGGTAAGTAAACGGGTCCCTCGGTTGATTGGGATTTATGCGAATTACTTTTCCTTAGGCAAGAAACTTACTACTAATGATATCCCCCTTCCAGTTACTACATGTCCGTCAAAATATATCTTTCGTTTAATATTACTTCATCATGAAGTAACGTTTATGAAAACATGATTGTGAATGAATGTTTGTAAAATACGATCAAGGTTAAAGGCCATAGCCTCGATTGATAGTCTAAGCTATAATTCAAATAACTTAAACATAACTCCTACCTTAATTCGGATGCTTAGATTAATAACACGATAAGGCAGGACTTGATCTACTCGCTTATGTGATTGCTAGATTAATTCCAACTTCGTTTCTTGCACGTATCACGAGAAAATGGCACGTCGGCTCATCACGGCTATTGGGCACACCTCCTTAGGTTAACTATGTGAAAATGAAGGTGAGTTTGGGATGAATGGGGTTCATACCCGTCCTCCCCTTTTATAGCCATTTTTGAACCCTATCGCGATACGCGAAAGGTCCCTTGTGGCCCGTCGCGTATCGCGACGCCGCCATTTTACACCTTCTTATGTGGTGATGACACGTGGCCTGTCATATTGTGCCACGTGTCGACACCGTGTTCAACACGTGTCCGGTGACTCACCAAGCCCATCACGCTACGCGATGGGTTGATTGTTACCCCGTCGCATATTGCGATGGGAACAAATTTTCAGAATTTGCTCTTTTGGTCCCTGTACTTCCTAAGTTATTACTTTTAAGCTTAAATTAAAGAGGGTAAAAGACGCGGTGTTACATCCTCCCCACCTTTTGAATAATCTCGTCCTCGAGATTTATTGGAATAGATTGGGATACTTTTTCTTCATTTCTGACTCGAGTTCTCACGTATACTCGGGTCCTCGTCTTGAATCCCATTTGACTTTTACAATCTTGAGTCGTTTGTGCTTGAGAAACTTGATCATGCTATCTTCTATTTGAATAGGTTGTTCCACAAACTTAAGCTTTTCATTGATCTTAATATCTTTCAATGGCATAGCAAGGGTTTCGTCAGCTAAACACTTGTGTAGATTGGATACGTGAAACACGTCGTGAATACCCTTCATCTCCTCGGGTAATTCTAGCCGATAAGCAACTGGTCCAATTCTTTCAAGTATCTTGAATGGTCCAACGAATCGTGGACTCAATTTTCCTTTCTTTCCAAATATTACTACATCTTTCCAAGGCGACACTTTCAATAAAACTCTATCGCTTTCTTTAAACTCTAATGGCTTGCGACGAACGCCCGCATAGCTCTTTTGTCTATCTCTTGCTGCCTTTAATTGTTCTCGGATTTGTATAACTTGATCAGTGGTTCTTTGAACAATTTCAGGTCATAACAACTAACTATCACTTGTTTCTGACCAACATACAGGTGTTCTACACTTACGCCCATACAATGCTTCAAATTGTGCTGCTTGGATACTCGTATGATAACTGTTATTGTACGAGAATTCCATCAGTGCAAGATGAGTGTCCCAACTTCCTCCTAAGTCGATATCACAAGCACGAAGCATATCTTCCAGGGTTTGGATTGTTCGTTCACTTTGGCCATCAGTTTGGGGATGATAAGCAGTACTTAAGTTTAATCGAGTCCCCATAGCCTGTTGAAAACTTGACCAAAAATTTGAAGTGAAACGACTATCTCTATCAGAAATTATAGATAGCGGCACACCGTGTAAAGACACTATGTTTTCGACATATAGATGTGCTAACTTATCCAAACTAAACGTTTCTTGAATTGGAATGAAATGGGCAGACTTGGTAAGTCTATCGACAATAACCCAGATCGCATCATTTTGACAAGAAGTCTTAGGTAACTTCATGATGAAATCCATAGTTATCATATCCCATTTCCATATCGGAATTTCCGGTTGTTGTAGTAATCCTAACGGCTTTTGATGTTCAGCTTTCACTTTAGAACACGTCAGGCATTTAGCTACATACAAAGCAATGTCTTTCTTCATCCCGATCCACCAGTAATCATCTTTTAAATTATGATACATCTTGTCGCTTCCCGGATGCATCATGTACTTTGACTTGTGTGCTTCTTCTAAAATCTTATCTTTTAGACTTCCGACCATTGGTACTCAAATCCTAGTACCAAGTCTAAGGATTTCGTCATTTCCTTTAATCAATTGATCGATTGTACCATTTTCTTTTTCGGCTTTAATGTTCCCTTCTTCTAGTGCCAACTTCTGAGCTTCTTTGATTTGACTAGTTAGATCGATTTTAAGTTCTAATCTAAGAGCTCGAACTCTCTTTGGCTTTTCATGTTCTTTTCTACTTAAGGCGTTAGCCACTACGTTGGTTTTCCCTTCATGATATACGATCTCACAGTCGTAATCATTAAGTGTTTCCATCCAACGCCTTTGCCTCATATTCAATTCCTTTTGATCGAATATATGCTTCAGACTTTTGTGATTAGTATATACCGTGAATCTTACACCATTCAAGTAATGTCGCCATAACTTCAACGCGAAGATTATAGCACCCAATTCAAGATCATGTGTGGTGTAATTCTTTTCATGAGTTTTCAATTGTCTCGAAGCATAAGCAATCACTTTCGTTCCTTGCATCAAAACACTTCCCATTCCCGTGTGCGAAGCATCACAGTAAATGATAAAGTTTTCTAGCCCTTCTGGCAAAGCCAGAATCGGTGCATTAGTTAACTTTTGTTTTAGTGTTTCAAATGCTTCCTCTTGCTTCGGTCCCCATTCAAACTTAATTGCTTTTCTTGTAAGTGAAGTTAATGGGACAACTATTCGAGAGAAATCTTGTATGAATCTTCTATAGTATCCGGCCAAGCCTAGAAAGCTTCGGACTTGAGTCGGTGTCTTGGGTTTCTCCCATTTGGTTATAGCCTCAATCTTTGCTGGGTCTACTTGAATACCCTTCTCATTTATAACATGACCAAGAAATTGTACTTCAGACAACCAAAATTCACATTTCGAGAATTTGGCGTATAATTTCTCATTCCTTAAGGTTTCAAGTATGATCTTAAGATGAACTTGATGATCGTCTTTGGATTTTGAATAAACAAGGATGTCATCGATGAAAACAACAACAAACTTGTCCAAATAGGGCTTGCAAATCCGATTCATCATGTCCATAAAAGCTGCCGGAGCATTAGTGAGTCCAAAAGGCATAACGGTGAACTCATAATGTCCGTATCGGGTTCTAAAGGCTGTCTTTGGTATACCTTCTTCTCGCACCTTCAATTGATGATAACCCGATCTTAGGTCAATCTTGGAAAAACAACTTGCTTCTTGAAGCTGATCGAACAAGTCATCGATTCTTGGTAATGGATACTTGTTCTTGATCGTGACCTTGTTCAGTTCTCGATAATCTATACACATCCTCATCGATCCGTCCTTCTTCTTTACGAACAAAATTGGGGCTCCCCATGGTGAGGAACTCGGTCGTATAAATCCTTTCTCCAAAAGTTTATCTAACTGTTTCTTTAGTTCTTTCATTTCCGTTAGTGCTAGACGATAAGGTGATTTGGCAATTGGTGATGTTCCTGGCATGAGGTCGATTTTAAATTCTACTTCTTCATCAGGCGGGGCTCCTGGTAGCTCATCAGGAAATACATCTTGAAATTCGGACACGATTGGCACTTCCTTCATCTTCTTTGGTTCGGGTTCTTTGGTTACATAGGCTATGAATGCAAGGCATCCCTTACCTATGCAATGACTTGCTTTAATCTTGGAAATGATTCCTACTTTTCCTCCTTCTATATCTCCGGTTATACGAATGGTTTTGTTATTGGGTGTTCGAATGTCAATGGCTCTATCGTTACATAGGATACGGGCTTGATTAAACGATAACCAGTCCATACCTAAAACTACATCAAAACCCGCCAATGTCATGGGTAACAATCGTACAGGTATGACGTGATTGACTAAAGAAATTGTGGCATTATCTAAAGCCTCGGTTATTTTACTTACATTACCATAAGCAGTTTCAACTTCATAATGTTTATCTAATTTAACTAAGGGCTCATTTAATAGATTACAAAATTTATAATCTATAAAGCTTTGGTTTGCACCCGAGTCAAATAAAACTCTAGCATAAACATTATTTATAGGAAACATACCGGTGATCACGTCCGGTATGTCAGCTGCTTTTTGAGTGTCTAACAAAAACACACGAGCGTTTCCTTTCTTAGCATCGGTCTTCGTACCGCTGCCACTTGCATCAACTGTCGTCGTTGTTGGTTTCTTCTTCGGACACTCATTACTATAATGTCCCTTCTCTCCACATATGAAACATTCCACTGTTTTTCTTGTGCAATTTGCTTCCACATGACCCGGTCTCTTACAAATATTGCATGTAACCGAGTTGTTTGGTCGAAGACATCTTCCAAAGTGTCTCCTACCACAAGTCTTGCAAATGGGGCGGCTATACACAAATCCCCCTCTCTTTTTTTCTCCGTCTTCTTTATCTTTTCACCCACATTTGTCTTTCCATCATCTTTCTTTTTCTCATCACGATTTCTAAGCATCCCATCTATCATATATCCGGCTAACTCCATAGCGGATTCTGTCGTGGACGGCATATGTGAACGTACTAAGTCACGGATTTCTATTGGCAACCTGTAAATATAGCGCGTCACTTTGTTGATTTCAGGTGTGACCAAGTGAGGTACGATCCTACAATACTCATGAAACTTAGTGTTATATTCCTTGAGGTTGGTTCCCACAACCTTGTGGTTCCACAGCTTGGTTTGAATCTGATCCATTTCGTTAATTGGACAGAACTTCTTCATTACCATAGCTTTTAATGTTGCCCAGTCTAGATTATATAAATTCTCTCTACCCTTGATTCCAATCAGGGTATTCCACCACTCTAATGCCTCTCCCTTGAACATCTGGGAGGTATATTGCACCTTCTCATTTTCCGTACACTTGCTAATAAGCACAATTGATTCCATTTCCTCCAACCATCGGAGGGTATGTATCACTCCTTTATCCCCGTGAAATTCTTTGGGGTTATAGACTTTGAACACCTTGAAATCACAACCCTCGTGTATTTTAAGTTTCTTTGTCTTTTCATAGAGGTTGTTTTCCGCAGTCGAGCTTTCATTACTCGCTTCTTTCTTTTTCGGTTCTTTTTCTTTCTTACTTTCTTTCTTTTCCGATTCCTTTTTCGATTCTTTCTTTGATTCTCTTTTCGAAGTAGCAGATTTGCTTTTACTTCGACTTGTTCTTTTGTTGGAATGCGAGGCAGTACGACTTTGATCATTCTTCAATATTTCATAGATTGGATTTACAGCCTCTTTTATTAGATCGCGGATACCAAGCACATAACTTTGTGGTATGGCTTGTATATTTTCCGCAGTTACTTTTTCTTGCATGATTTCTTCGATTGTCTTTCCTTTATTGTTTATTTGAGTTTCTTGATTACTATTTGCTTTAGACATGCTGTTACATGAATAAAACAAAATTTCAAAAAAGACTCACTTTATATTACATTTATTTATCTTACAAGAAAAAGATCATAACAACTACAACAGTACATAGCTATGAGTTCTAATCCTTAATCCATTTTGTAACAAGATTTTTCATCTTGTCACACTTCTTGGCAATCTTTCTCCCTATTCTCTTTTTGTCCACTTTCTCGTTTCTTAACTCGTCCATCACCGAATTTGGCGGGTTCGGATATCCCGTTGGTGCGGATGCGGCTGGAAAGAGATAAGCATTCTCTTGGGATAGAGATGCGGGTTAGCAACGTATGCATACATTTCTTCATCAGGGATATTGTTGGTGTAAAACTCCTCGATGAGATTTTCCTCCTTCCGAATCTCTTTTGCTTGCTGGGAGATCGATCGTATTGATCCCTTATAAGATGGAAAATAAGGATATTGATTCTCCTCATCTTCTTCCTTGGAATCCTCCTCTTCCTCGGATTCATAAGGATTTTTGATTGGCGATTGAACTGATCTCTTTTTGTATGGTAAGACGACCCTCATATTTGGCTTTCGACTTGGTTCAGCTGTGGTCTGTGGGATCTGGTATTGATAACCCAATGGTGGTGATCCGAATTGCCATCTTCTTTGATCAAAGTGACAATTCATCCAGCTTGATGATTCCGATTCAGTTTCTTGTTTGATTATACTCAGTACCTCCTGTTCCTCGGAAGGATGGTATGTTGGAATGTCGGAGGGGTAATACTGGGGAACGTTGTCCTCGGTATTGTCTGAAATTTCGATTGGACATTGTTGACTGCCTGGGAGATACACGGGTTGGCTCCCATATGGTAACATCGGATTGATTGGTTGATCACGATTGAAAAAGCTAGTGTAGTAACTATTGCTACTCTCCATATCGGATGGCTCGTGAATGATTGTCGGTACTAATCGTATGGCTACTCGGTGTCTACGATCAAAGTAGTTAATATAAGACATCTGCACTTTAGTTAGATTAGGGATAGGAGGTTTACCAATCCTATCTTATCCCTACTGATAGTAATAACGATGATAATCATGGTTAAAGCCTAGGTACTAATGTTTAATACCTAATTCGCTGAAACCGATGGCTCTGATACCAACCTGTCACACCCCGACTTAGGGCCTAGACGTGTGACCACAAGTTGGTACATGTTTTGTAAATATATCAGAGTTTATGGTTTAATTTTAGCGGAAGACTTTAGGTTGAATATAATATTAATTTACATTGAAAATTTACTCAGGAATTAAATACCCGAGTATTGGTTTACAAAAGATATGTTTTCATATTACAAGGATTTCATATCAAAAACGGAGCCATCTTGTACGCGCTTCTATCTTCATTAAGACTCCAATCCTTGTTAATGCTACTTATGCTTAATTACCTGCAATGGGTTGGAAAAATACGCCAGCTATATGCTGGTGAACACGTATGACTCAATAAAACATTTGAATGACAATATAATATAAATATAGTTTTCTCTACAAGCTCAGCAGAAGCATTTCTACATCTGGTCTATGTACCACTGCCCTACACACACAATTGTTCCCGAGCCACGTAGCCCTTTTTCCGGGAGACTAGTTATGACCATTAGCCCGCGGCCACGTAGCCTTAGAATGATTAGGCTGGACGGTTATGTTTGGATCCAGACACATGTGTATTCGGTCTGAGTTGACTTTATTTTCTATCTTGTATTATAAAGTTTTAGAGATTACTCGATCTCATGTAGACATTGATTGACTCGTTAAGACAAACACCCGTTCGTCTCATTGAGTATAAATATATTTTGACTGATAAAAAAGGTTTGAACGTATTCACCTGTACCGTCGGTGTTGTAAACCTTGACTGATTGATTGATCGACTGTGAATGATATTAACCTATACATAAATAGGTTCGTATGAATGTTTTGAATGATGTTAAGCTATGATTGTAAGCTTAACCTTGACATCGTTTTTCTTTGATTGTGAATGAAAACATTTAGTTTTATGTGACGTTTAATATAACATGTTTTGGCCTAATAGGTTCTATCACGTTGGTAAGTTTCTCCAGGTAAGTAAACGGATCCCTCGGTTGATTGGGATTTATGCGAATTACTTTTCCTTAGGCAAGAAACTTACTACTAATGATATCCCCCTTCCAGTTACTACATGCCCATCAAAATATATCTTTCGTTTAATATTACTTCATCATGAAGTAACGTTTATGAAAACATGATTGTGAATGAATGTTTGTAAAATACGATCAAGGTTAAATGCCATAGCCTCGATTGATAGTCTAAGCTATAATTCAAATAACTTAAACATAACTCCTACCTTAATTCGGATGCTTAGATTAATAACATGATAAGGCATGACTTGATCTACTCGCTTATGTGATTGCTAGCTTAATTCCAACTTCGTTTCTTGCACGTATCACGAGAAAATGGCACGTCGGCTCGTCACGGCTATTGGGCATGCCTCCTTAGGTTAACTATGTGAAAATGAAGGTGAGTTTGGGATGAATGGGGCTCATACCCGTCCTCCCATTTTATAGCCGTTTTTGAACCCTATCGCGATACACGATAGGTCCCTTGTGGCCCGTCGCGTATCGCGACGCCGCCATTTTACACCGCCTTATGCGGTGATGACACGTGGCCTGTCATATTGTGCCACGTGTCGACACGGTGTTCAACACGTGTCTGGTGACTCACCAAGCCCATCGAGCTACGCGATGGGTTGATTGTTACCCCGTCGCGTATCGCGAGGGGAACAAATTTTCAGAATTTGCTCTTTTGGTCCCTGTACTTCCTAAGTTATTACTTTTAAGCTTAAATTAAAGAACGTAAAAGACGCGGTGTTACATAAACGGAAACCATAAATTAACAATAAACAATCAATCCGTAATATGTGGAATAACAAGATTTGATTAAGACAAGATTCAGATAACTTTAGTTGCTAATGCTTAATCATTATACCTAAAAATATATTTAGTTTTAAAACTAAAATTTTATTTGGGTTTTTTAAGTTGACCCGAAACCCATATAGCAGCGAGCCCGAATTACTTTAGTTCGGGTTCAAGTTAGTCAGGGGCGCAGCTCAAGAGGGACCCGGGGTGGCCCCGGTCACCCCCATTTTTCGCTTAGTAAGGCAAATTTTCATGGTTTCGTCCAAAAATTTTATAGGTATTGAGTATGGTCACCTCCGTGTAAAGCTATTGGTCATCCCTGCTCTTTATTTTTTTTAATAAAATTCCAACGTTTGATTTTTTTTCCACAATCGGTCAAAAATAGGTCTAGATTTGGATGACAATTGGTCAAAATTATACCAAATCAGTCAAGTGGAATGAGCTCTTACCACATTTTGGACCAAAAGTGAACTTGATTTGGGGCTTGAGTTTGTGCCGTAGGGCTCTTTGTGATGAACGGAGTTTACGTTGTTAGCCGTTTACGTCACTGAATATTGAAGGTTGAAGAAAGTAGGTAAAGAAACATGTTTATTTACATCTAACCCCTCTAGCTTTGTTAGTTTATTTGAAACAAGTTTAGGCAAATTTTACTTTTAACTCCTTCAACTTCTAATTTTATGTATAAAAGGTATAAATTCAACTATATATATATATATAATATTTGTAAAAATATACATAAAAAATATGATTCGATTAATTCATAGTCGGTACCCACCACCCAACTAGCACCTAAAATTTCTACAACCATGATTGTAAGAATAGTCCTTTTAATGAAAGAAGAAAAATTAAATAATTAGACTTTGTATTGTTTGACCTGACACGATCAAACCCGAACCAAAAATTTTTTGGTCCGTGATTTCGGTCACCCCTATGATATTGCTCAAGCTTCGCCACTGAGGTTAGTCTTTTCTCGGGTTCAGTTTTATCGGGTTGGGTTAGCTCGAGTTCAAGTATGAGTTTCCTTGAGTTGGGTTTCGAGTAGAAGTAAGAGCCCTAACTGGAATATTAATAAGCATCAGTATTAGATGTTAAACCTGTTACAAAAATTACACCACATAATAAAAAATATAACCAAAACGTGACCAATTACTGTTAGTACTGTATCCAACTTTTTAAATTTTTGCTTTAATTTCTAAATGACCCGTAACCCAAAATATCCAATATCAAGCTGTTTGTTAACGGCTAGTTCCTTTAAAATAGTGAGATTTCATATCCCACGGTAAAAATAAAAATAAAAAAAATGGTGTAATAATTTTCCGTCCAAAGAAAGATAACATAAACATTTGACATTCAACTATATACATCACACATAATTATTAGTTGACATGTTAGGTAAGCAATGACTCTTAAAACTTTTCATAATTCCTTAGACATCAGTTTAATTTTATGGAAAAATTATTAAAATAGTTGATTTTTTTCAAAAACAAATTTTAAGTTTTAAATATTATTTATAAAAAATTTCAGAAATATATATTTTAAACTAGTCGTGATGACTAGATTTTTGGTGTCAATGTAGTTTATAAAATTGGCTGCGACGACTATTTTAGGCTAAGAAAATTTCAGAGACGTGTATTTTGAAGCCTTAAACTTATTGGGACGAATATTTTAGGTAAAATATAGTTTGGGTGAGTTTTTATGAGTTATGAAATTTTAAAAGGAACATTAATTATGAGTAAAACTTGATATTTTGAAAGTTATAAAAGGAAAAATAATTATGAGTAAAATTAAATATGATAATATAATATTAAGAAAAATACAAAAAAATATCATAATGCATAAAAACTCGTCCAGACTATTTTTTTTTACCTAAAATAGTCATCCCGACAAGTTTAGTGCTTCAAAATCTTCGTCTCTAAAATTTTTCTTAGTCTAAACTAGTCCTAGTTTAAAATACTTATTTAGGCTATGTGTAGTAGAGAGACTACAAAATGGAGAGTTTTACGGCATGTGGCCCTCAGTCAGCAAAGAATGAGTTTTTGTTTTAAGACTGTAATAGTGTTGTAGCCCAAATTCGCCCATTCTCGCTTCTTTTTCTCGTTCACTTTTTTATTGAACGGCCAACTAAGTAACACCGGGTACCCCGTACGCGGCCCCCATTGGCTAAAGGTAGCCCGAGCCGGCCACTAGTCTGGACGGACGGAGCCCCTAGCGGTCCACCTGTTGAGGGATTCACCGGATAAAACCCGACCCCCACGCCCGCCAAACAGCACGACAGTGAGGAGCCGGTAAAACCGGGTGAGATCAGGACTCGAACCCTGGCAAGTCAGGGTCATCCCTCATATCTCCCATATAAGTTGATGGTAGTGAGGTTTAATCCCCCTACCTTTCACTTATAAAATGAGTACTCTACCATTGAGCCACAACCAACTTATCATTTTTCTCGTTCACTACATATGCCCTTACGAAATTATTAGCAAATGATACCAAAAAATATTCAAACTTGTTTTTAAAAATAGATATGTCGGTAATTTTCCCCAATTTTATTACACACCGACACCATGACACAAGTAAATTACATTACTTACTAGACAGGAGTAATTAATAATAAAAACAACAGCTGTCGAATCTTCTTCCCCACAAATCTCTCACCCCTCTATAAAACAAATAATCCTCACACACTTAACACCTGCAACTAAATAATAATATTCACATCAATCAATCAATCAAACCATGGTTTCCCAATCCAACGGTTCACCACTCAAGTTCTTGATCTACGGCCGGACCGGCTGGATCGGCGGTCTACTGGGCAAAATATGCGAATCCCAGAACATCAATTACGCCTACGGCTCCGGCCGCCTCGAGTCCCGTGAAACCCTTGTCGCCGACATCGCCGCCGTGAACCCAACCCACGTGTTCAACGCCGCCGGAGTCACCGGCCGGCCGAATGTTGACTGGTGCGAGTCGCACAAGGTGGAGACCATTCGGACTAATGTCGTCGGCACGCTGACGCTTGCTGACGTCTGCAGGGAAAAGGGGTTGGTTTTGATTAATTACGCGACTGGGTGTATATTTGAGTATGATTCGGAGCATCAGCTCGGGTCGGGTGTCGGGTTTAAGGAAGAGGATACTCCCAACTTTACCGGGTCGTTTTACTCCAAGACGAAGGCCATGGTAAGATTTTGTTATGTTAAAAGTAACTTAATTTGGTTAAAGTTTTGATTTTTATTTGATTGGTGCATTGCCCATTTGATGGATTTGTGTTTTTTGAGATGGATCATGATATTGGCACACCCTTTATCTATTACACACCCTCAATATGATATTTTGTTGGTTTGGTGTTGAGTAATATGGCTCATATTGACCAATATAGAGTATATTGAGAGTGTGTAAATAGATAAAGGGTGTGCCAACTGACATAGCTTTTGAGATATTTTGTGTGGGGTTCTTGGAAATTGTGTGTGGATCTAAGATCTTGATGTGATTTCATTGTTTGATACTTTGATTTTGTAGATTTTTGTGCTGATTTTGTGTGTAATTTGTAAAAGTAAGATTGGGACCCACCAAATGTGAGAAAGTAAAGTCAACGCCTTAGGTTTTTATTTCAAGATCTCATTTTTTGAAGATTTGTGCAATGACCTTGTTATAATTTTGTGAATTATGATGTTTTTGTTTTGAGGTTTTTTTAGCCATAAGATCTTCATAAACCGCCATGAATCTTTAAACATCACTATACGGCTCGTATAGGACCTGGGTTGTGTCAAACTCTATTCGAGCTGTTGAAGTCCTATACGACTTGTATATGGCTACGGGCCGTATAGGCAACACAAAGCTGTTTTTTTGTTTCCCTTCGAACACTTGTCAGGCATGCGTGGCCTATATGGCCCGGCCCGTATAGGTCTTTACAGTCACCATGGGAGTTACCATGGGGTGGTGTATAAAGATCACATCCCCTTTTTTTCATAAGTGTGATGGATCTAAGATCTTAAATGGTGTTACAGCTTGTTTGTCTTTGGATTAAAATAAAATAATAATAATAATAAAGTTGATTAGAACCTTTGTGATAATTTTGTGTGGATTTATAATTATGGATGAAAATGTGGTAGATCTAAGTTCAAGAAGCGCTATTGAAAGATATTTCTAACCTTTCTTTGATTCATATAAATCGTATGTCATATCGCGGGTCCATAAGTTAAAGGATAAAGACCCGCTATCTAAATCTTGATTTGTATTTTTTATAAAGTCGAATGTTAATCTTCATAAAGTCAAACCTTACCTTCTCATTGTTTGACCCGCAGGTCGAAGAATTACTCAAAAACTATGAGAATGTATGCACATTACGAGTACGAATGCCAATTTCATCAGATCTTACAAACCCGCGAAACTTCATCACCAAAATCAGTCGCTATGAGAAAGTGGTCAACATCCCGAACTCCATGACCATTCTTGATGAACTCCTCCCGATTTCTATTGAAATGGCTAAAAGAAACCTAACCGGGATCTACAATTTCACTAACCCGGGTTGTGTCAGCCATAACGAGGTCTTGGAGTTGTACCGTGAGTACATTGACCCGAGTTACACATGGAAGAATTTCAATCTTGAGGAGCAAGCTAAGGTGATTATTGCACCTAGAAGCAATAACGAGCTTGATACTACCAAGTTGAAAACCGAGTTTCCCGAACTCTTGTCAATCAAAGAGTCGCTTGTGAAGTATGTGTTTGAGCCAAACCGAAAGACACCCGTTGCAGCCTAACTGTAAGGTTTGACGATGCGCTTGGTGGTCGTGTTTTGTTGGTGATGCTATTGATGTATTTTTAAATTGACAGGAAGTGTTGATGATATTTTGTATTTTTCTTGAGGTTTAATTTCTGGATTGTTTTGATTAACAAAATTGTTGGAAATGATAACTTGATAATCATTTGGTCATGGGAATTTGCATAATATATTGGATCATGTTTGTGGCATACTCTTGTTCAAAACATGAACAAGATATTAAACAGGTGGTACAAAGACTAGACTATCAATCAATGTGTGGGGTTGAGGGTTCGAGGCAATGACCATGGTTTAGATCTAGGAGCAGGTTAAGGGGTGTGTTTGTTTGTCGTTCTAAAAAAAATCTGACGGGTAGTAAGCTCCTGCTCTGGTGTTGCCTGTTTTGAGGCGTTCATATATGAGTGGTTTGGCATAACGGTCGACATTCGACAGGGCTGCTCGATCTATTTGGAGCCAAACATAATTTTAAGGTATTTTTCATGAAATGATATTAGTTTATGGTCTATCAACCATTTTATCTGTTCGGAGCGTCGGTGATTCAGAAACAATGAACTAAATGTTGAGGGAGGTCATTATTTGTCAAGACAATTATGTTTGTAAAATGGTGAGACTTGAGAATATGGTATTGTATGTTATCAAACCTACACTCGGATAATTTGGTGAGACTTGATTATTTGTATTATATTTGTCGACTCTTATTAGTTTGGCAACTGTCCTTTGCAGATCATAACTCCATAACTAGTTTCAAGTTTCAGCATATGTATTGTCTGCCAAAGAAGAAAAGCCCTGAAACTGATCGATTTGCTTATGATCACTTGACTATGGTTCAAAACTTGTTACAATTTGATGAAATAAAGTAATAATGGGTTTATACCATGGATATTCTTGCATGTATGCAAAGGTTATTGGTGAATGAGATTCTTAAAAGTAGTAATTCGATGTGTTTGTGAATAATGGACGAAGAGAAGAAGATGATGCCTTAGGGGGGAGGGGTGGTGCAAAACTCATCATACACCCAACCCAATCAAAATGTGTCACATCACCAACCCCAAATTCTTCACATTTTGATGAAATTTGGTAGGGGTGGTGGTGTGATGTGGTGTGATGGGCCTTTTTCCGGCCACCTTCATCCCACCTTCACCGGACATTTTTCCGGCCACCTTCATCCCAAACACCAACCAACCAACCAACCACCAAACACCAACCTTTTTCCGTTCATCACCGGAGCTCCAGATCCGTTCATCAGATCCGTTTTTCCGGCCAAACACCAACCAACCAACCATTTTTTTCCGTTCATCATCCCAAACACCAGATCCGTTCATCACCGGAGCTCCAGCAAGAAAAAATCACCGGAACGGACCTTTTTCCGGCCAAACACCAACCATCCAACCAACCATTTTTTCCGGCCAAACACTCTCCCCTCCAACGGCTCCTCCCCTCGTTCCATTTCCTCGATTTCCACCCCATCACTTGCATGATGGCCATCACGCAACACTCCCCCCTCACACTTGACAAAGGACCGGCGGCGGTGTGCTAAGAGCCATCACGCGTGATGGGTGGCTTATCACGCGGTGCCTCGTCCGCCCTTAGAGATGGAGATGGAGATGGTCTTTGGAATTTGTGCCCAGTTTATCTTATGTGCCATGTTATATTCTCTATAATATGCATCTCTTAACAATAAGGGTCATGAGCCAACAAGATTCCTTGATTCGATGACGCATGTAAAAAATTTAAGCAAGACACATCCAATAATAGGGTTTTTTTTCTTTTCTTTTTTTATGAGAAGAGAGGATGATGTGGAGGATGTAAGGAAAATGGACGTTCATTTACAAAAACGTTTACATAAGGAGAGGGGAGCGGGTGCGTTCAGAGACATTTTTAGAGTTGGTTTTGCCTATGAGAGAGCCAAAGCCTGATTAAATAGACAAATGCATTGGTGATCACAATTCTTTTCAAAAAAGAGGTGCATGTTGACCCCACAACTGGAAATGTCTTTCAAGTATAAACATCAAATGGCATACAACATTAGAGTTTTCCACTTACTTGATTGTTCATGGGTTGAATTGTATAATTTGGAACTTTGAGGGCTGCAGTCAAGCTCAATGGAAGATGAAGGGGTCAAGGTGTAAGATTGCTATTTGTTCGAGTCAAGTTGATTACAAACTCATCTTCTGCACTACTCGCACTCTATGAGACTACGAGTAAAGACATAAAATATGTTTAGTGTATTTCACTATGTGTCATCCAAAGAAACAAGATCTACTTCGTGACGGATAATTATATTATATAGTACATTACAAGATTGCGTAAAAAACACATGAAAACAACTAAGTGACAATTTGGATGATGATGTTTGATGATACAAACCTGACTTGTTGTAAAATTATGGTTTTTCTCTTACTGTTCTTTCCGTGCTTTGGATCTAGCTGGCTTTGTTTTAATAACGTTACCAAGAAGAATCAATACATCAGGAATAATAGTTCCAATGTAGTATACACTCCCGTATGCTGTTAATGTCTCGTGTAGACTTAATACCTGTTGCAAACAACCAAATATGTTTAACTTAAATCCCTGATTTTCTGAAGTCAGCCCCTAAAACCTAGGTTTGTTTTTTTATATTTTAGGTCAATGCCAGATATTTAACTTGAAAAATGATCTGAAAACTTGCATCAAAATCACAAAATTAAACTTGACCTAACACTTCAAAAAATAATAACAATATTTCTGATGTAACTTTAGACAATACTCTAATAACAACCATATTAACTTTGACCATATAAAGTCATACTGATCGAGTGATATCAAAACAAGTGATTTGACTTTTCAAAACAACAACCAATTGTTCTTTGCTCTAAGAAATAGTAGCTTTGAAGAAAAACCACTTTCTTTCCAAAATTGCAAATCATATTGTGTCTATTTTTCAAAGCTTATTGGCCAATTTGAAACTAAAAGTCAAGTTTAAAAAGTTAACTTAAAAGTCAAGCTATGTATTTTCTTCCTGTTTCAAAGAAAACAAGAAGTAAAAATCATGTTGTGTTATAGTCAATTTGAAATTAGAAGGCAGGTTTAAAAAGGTCAATCCAATAGCCAAACTTGTTTTATCTCTGTTTTAAAGAAAAACCAACACGCCACTAACCATGAAACCGACGCATGAGTAGTTCAACACGAGAACCGTATAAGCAAAGTTCACAAGCATAAAAATCTTCTTAACCAATCCCAAATTTGGTGGAACCGATTGTTGCCATCTGTATATAGCTGCACACATGACAAATAAAAACAATTATATATTAAATGTAGCAATTTAAGCAAATCATAGTTTAAAAAAAGAATTAAAACCAAATTATTACCTCTTGAACCAGCAATCATTATAGCTGACTGCACAAAGAATATAATATAGCCCGGATATAATCCCTGTTATCATAGATTCATATCTGTCAAATTCCTGAATAACCAAGGTTTTGCAAATTTACCTAATTAGTCGGATTGGGTTTGCTATCCTAAAGGGGGTTGCGGCGCAGCTTGTTGCCCACTTACCTGCCACTTCATTGTAAATCGTTTGGATGTTTCTGTGAAATATAATGTTATGATTGTTTCTAAAATGAAAGTAACGGGTTGGTAAATCAACACAATAGTTAATAAGTTAAAACTTATTAAAACCTCTCTATTTTTCCTTGTTGATAAGTTAAAATCCAGAAGTCATTTTTTGTTTGTCAAACAACTTATAAAACTTATTAACATTTTGAAAGTTAAGAAGTTATAAGGACACTCAAATAAGTAATCCCAAACACCACCTAAATTAGAACAAGTGATTTCCTTTCATAGGTGTCGAAATGACAAGAAGTATCGAGTGAAATGCCGCAATGTTACTTTAAGGGTGTAACCGTAGAAGTTACCTTCGGTACCAGACCCAATTTGTATCGAACTTTCATAGCACACCTTTACCAAGATTAGTATGTGGAAAGACTTGATGTACATAAAAGGGTATAGGTGAAGAAAAGAAATCGATAGATTTGCATATCTGTTTTAGCCTTTTTTTTTATTTTCTTCGTGACTGAAAAGTACCATTTATCCATGACGTATGATCAGGTAAAATACAACTGAGGTTTGGTATGAATAATCGAAAGGATCCAACAAAAACCTGACACGAGCAATCAAGACAATAAGCGACATAATCATAAATCAACAAAGCCTAAAATTCTAGAAGATATAAAAACATTACTTGAAGAAATGAATTAAGATTGTCACAATATGAATATGTTGTTAATCAAGGGAAATGAAATAAACTAACATCACAAAGGTTTATAAAATAACAAGAAAATGATTTATGAGAAAACTATTTCATTAATGTTAGTAGCACAAGACTCCGAAGCGTTACATTAATGGAGAAAGAGGCGTTTGAAGGAAAAGTGATTAATAAGGATAGTTGTGCAATTCGAACCGATGCGAAAAGTTGAAACTTGATACATTTAAGATGGATAATACCTCTACTTAAAGGTGTTTAAGGTCGGATATCGGATTACGGATATCCAAACTTCGGATATTCAGACATTTCAAATAGTGGATTTCACTATCCGAATATGAAATTTCGGATATCCGATCCCATCGGATAGTGAACCAGATATCTGAAATATTTAGAAAGAATAATAATTTTATAAAAATTATCCGAAGTATCCGAAATATCCGAAAAATTATCCACGGTATCCAAAAATTATCCGCAATTTATAAATAATATATATTATTTAATTATTAAAGATATTTCGGATATCCTAAAATTTTTATCCGAATCCGAAAATTTAGATATCCGAGTTTCGGATATCTGAAAGTTCAGATTCGGATTTTTGGATAAGTTATATACCCGAAATAACTTCTTTTTATAATTTTATCATATAAATACTATTAGAGAATATTATTCATTCTCTCCAACAGTTCATTTTTTTTCTTTGTGTTCACTTTTTTGTTTTTATCTCTTTTGTGTATACACTATTTATACAATTTTATCATATAAATACTATTAGAGAATATTATTCATTCTCTCCAACAGTTCATTTTTTTCTTTGTGTTCACTTTTTTGTTTTTATCTCTTTTGTGTATACACTATTTATACTTGATGTATTGACTGTATGTTGGATTTTAGAAGTTTAAGTTTGATCTAATAATATAATCCTAGTGTTAGAAGCTAATAATACGGTACAATAATTGTTTAACGTACGATAGGTACGCGAGATGCTCAAAGGCAAAAACAAAAACGCTCAGAGGCAAAAATTCTAAAATGCTCAGCCAAAACTAAAATGCTCAGCCAAAAAACTAAAACGCTAAAAAACGGTTTTCGTGAAAAAAAAGTAAAAATTTGATCGATTAACGATCCAAAACTGTTTTTTCGGTGAACCAATGATTAATTGGATATGTTTTGACGATTCTGAGATGTTGGGATGTGATTTCATGGATCGATTTCGTGAATATAGGGTATTCACGTACCTATTGTACGTTAAGGTATTATTGTATTCTATCTTATGAGAAAACCCGATAAAAACCCAACAGGTTTGTTTTTGTCAAAACCTGATACGAACCCTGAAACTTGATGGGTATTCCTGAAACCCGACATGTAATTATCCGATAAATACCTAATGGGATTTGGGATGGATTTTAATAATCAGCTATGGGTTTAGAAATACCTAAACCCAACCCATTCCCATCCCTAAGAATTAAGCATTTTTACTATATTTACTGTTGAGACCTCAAATGAATTATTCTAAGATTGTAAGTGTGTGTGTGTGTGTGTGAAGTCTTGTTTATTCGTTTTAGCCACGGATAACCGTGTACCGGTGATTGGTTGTCACACCCTCAAATCCACTAACGGAGTTCTACCGTCAGAGGGTGTGAACTAACAGGATCGGAATCATTAGTTATAATCAAACCATAAATAAAGTTTTTCAAGCCACGGAAACGTTTAAGTGTAAATAAATGCGGAAGCGTAAAACCTTTAACCAAAAGTTGTGTCACGCAGAACGACTTAAAAACCCAAATAATAATAACAGTTTGAAAATGAGTTTGCATAACATAAGCGTTCAAAGTAATGCGTGATCCTATACCGCGCGCCCGCCTCGGCTACCTGAGAATAACATACTAAAAGTGTCAACACGAGGTTGGTGAGTTCACAAGTTTATATAAAATAAAGCGTTTAGCGTTTTGCGTTTTGCGTTCAGCGTTACCAGACAGTGTTAAATCAATTATATATCTATAGGTAGCTAGCCTATAAAGCAAGTATTACTAAGTGTTCGACACCGAAGCTGACTGTTTATCATGTGCCTTGCCACCAGGTCTATCCCGACCATGGTAATGTGTTAGCCAAGATTACACCCACTCGACCTCCAGTCGAGTTTAGCGTTGGGTGGGGTTTGTCAAACCCAGTAGTACTACTCAACAATGACTCGCTATTTTCCAATACTAAACGGTTCGATGTGTAGGACTTCAGTTATTTCGTTTGCCACTTAGCCTTTACAAGTGATATATAATTTCATAGCAAAATCTAAAAGCGTTTCGGAGAATGTTATCTTCCCCAAGTGAAAAGCGTTTAAAAAGTTTAAAAGGGGAAAGTGAAACTCACTGTTTGCGAAGAATTCCCAAAAACAAGTCACCCAAGTGATGCGCATCACAGAAAACTCTCACTAGCGTTCTATAACAACAAGGAGATTTTCTAAGAGTCGGAACTATTATCGAGTCTTTAGACCCGGCACATAATTCCTATGCACAAGATACGTTTCGTGTTTCGTTTGTGACTCGTGTGTGACTTAACAAGCACATTTGTGATACGTTACATCTTGTGAACAACTATCTACGTGTCAAGTGTTAATGATGTACATTACTAGCAATTATTCCCCGCAAGGGCAATTTGGTCAAAACATAACAATTATCTAGCAATTAGCACGTTTCATGTATTTTCACAAAGTTCAGCAGCTAGTTTCATCACGACAGAATTCTACTTGAAAGACTACTCTATTCAACAGATCATAGTATCTCAATTAATTCCCCAAAAATCGTCACAAAAGCACACATGTGTTAGGTTTCCAGAACATATTTTATTGTGTTTTTATTCCACATAGATTTCTCATAATGATCAAAACATTACAGCAAACTCACAACAGTCAAATTCATGCGCAACAGAATGTTATTTGTTATTCCCGTTAAATGAAAAATCTAATTAATGCAAGACCAATTGGGTTAGGTTCTTAACTCAACAAGTTAACTTCCAGAAGTGGAACCAACCCATTTGGTCTTGTAGTTCATGAGATATGCTAATTACAAAACAACTTAACAGCAGGTCTCACAATTCATATTTGCACTTCAGTTTTGTAAAATCATAAAGATTAACTTTTACTCATCCAAAAATTACAAACTTGGACTTTATAGAAACTAGACTCATTATAGTACCCTGTAGTGTTAACAACCTCAACCAATTTCCACATTAACAATTAGTTACTGTTGTCTAAACATAACTTACAATCTGTCCAGTACCAGTTTTGACCTTTAATCATATTTAAATCGTTTGAGTAACCAAAACACCTCCAAATTAGGCGTGGTTGGACTTTCTGAAAACTAGACTCAGAGTACTCCCTTGTAGACTCATAATTTGCTCAGTTTGCTTTTATATTCAACAAGTTACACATCGTTCAAGTTTAACAATCACTGCTGTCAAAACTCAGAAAGCATAAACAATCATCTAACATGCATCCTAAACATACGACATAACTCAAAACATGTAATACACATAATTAATCATAGAAATCAGTAGTAACCCTTTAGGGTTTACAAACAATCAATGATTCAATAATCTTTCACCGTTCAAAATCACATATGATCATCAACATCAATAGCTAACACATAATCAATCATCCTCTAGCAACAATCAATCATATAAACACTTAATACATAATTTGCAAAGTTAGGGTTTCATATTTATACCTTAAAAACGCAGAAACAACCAAGGGAAACGTGAGAGATGCTTAGAAACGAGTGTAGGATGCTCCGATTATGAATAACAAGATCAAAACTAGGTGATATGTGTGTGTGTGTTGGCTGCCGATCGCAAGAGAGGGGGGGGGGGCTGCCGTTGGGTAGAGAGAGAGAGAGAGGGAAGAGATTAGGGTTTAATATTATTAATAATAATATAATAATATGTTACATCATGGTCCCTCAACTCTTTAGTATTACTTTTCTAGCTTAAATTAACTCGTTTGCATCTTGAGTTAGCGTTTTATACCATGTTATCACATAACACATAAGTCTAACACATAATTATCACATAATTATTGTTTTGATGTTTTTCGTTTATTCACCAATGGTTTGCGTCAACTTGTTTGCGTTTCGGTGAAATCCCGAAAGACTACACATGTAGTAATTGTCAAGCGTCATTTAAAGCCTTAGTTTAAATGTAATGAGATGTGCGTTATAGATCTAGTGATCTTAAGTTTGAATTGACGGAGTTTGAGTTAACGGAGTTAACCTGAAATTGACGAGTGTCACATTGGTAGTTTTCCGTTATATTGATTGAACATGCCATATTACAACACTACGTGAATATCACCTTTTAGCCACACATGTGGTCTGGGCGATTTGCCACACTTCGGCTTAAATGTGCGGCTAAAAGGTCTTTGACCATGTTTGAAAATCTTCCAGAATGTTTTGGCCACACATGTTATTCTTCATGTGACCATTCTATACCTGACGGGTGGTCCATGGGACAACCCTTAAGTGGTTTAAGTTTGTTAATATTCACGCGTTTAATCTGTTTATTTTGTTGAATTAGATAACTACGTTTACTCGTGTAATGGCAGGTATGAGAAGATAGAAGATGGAATTACGAGAGCGTGGGCGAAAACGGTGAAGAGAACGGAGTTAGAACGAGGAAGTTATGGAAAAAATAGAAATTGGTGGTGAAGACCACCGTAGCTTACGGTACCCACCGTAAGCTACGGTGGGGCTGGAGAAATTTAGCTGCCGTAAGGCAGTTTTAAGCTACCATCGGCTTTTTGGAAGCCACCGTAAGCTATGGTGGCCACCGTAGCTTACGGTGGAGGCGACGCTGCAATTGTAACTGCCGTTTTTTACTTGTATTTTGGACGGCCTTTCACATTATTATCATATATTTTCATCTAAGGACGACCCTAGGGCGATTTTGAGAGCTTCTTGATCAATTGTGAGTGTGGTAATCATAAAACACTTGTTTTCAATTTGTATGACAATCATAATCGAAGGGATGACGAACCGAATCATGCTCGGCTAAATTCCTTTGTGTTTTCCCTCGGATTGTAAGGTTTCTTATGTTTGTTTGGTTGAATGTTTAGACAATTTCTGAGATATTAGTTTGATCATATCGATTAAATTATTATGGTGTTGATGTATTGATTGATAGATTATTAATTTATCGATTTTGTGTTCTAAACCGTCAGTTCTTGGTTCTTTAAGTAATCAAGATTAATTGGGAGGGATTTAGGGTTAGATAAACTTATTGGTTTTTGAGTGATCACCTTGCGTTGTATAATCCAAGTACTTGATCTTCATTTATCGCATTCGTTTACATAAACACGAACTTTACCTATTGTTCATCTCAGTTAAACATTAATCGTAACATTCATGGAAACCTGAAACCGAGGGAAGGCATATTTTCGCATATTGTTTAAAACTCGTTTATTGCTTTAGTTCTTTTTGTTATCAAAACCAAACAACCAAATCTTTGAATTTACTTTTCGCATTTTGTTTAATATAGTTTAATTATAAAGCTACTTAGTAACATATTTTCCACAAACTCCCTGTGTTCGATACCCGCTTACTGCTATCTAACAAGTTGTATTCGGTTTATTTTTGAGTGAGTCTTCGACCTCACGTCAAATTTTGGCGCCGTTGCCGGGGAGTAGTGCGCAACGTGTGTTAGTTTTAGTAGTTTTAGTATGTTATTTTCGGGTTTACGCTGGTTGTGTTAGTGTGCATGTACCTACAGGTGTATGCATACTAGAAGCTCTAACAGGTCATCACCGCTAGTTATTGATCCCGAGATTGACAAAACACTTAGAAGAAACCGAGTCTTACTTAGGGAGAATAAGCTTCTTGGTTCTCCAACCGCATCAAACAACATGGATTCACCAGTTCCCACTTCGGGTCAAACAATCCCGACTACACCTCCACCAAATCCACCTCCACCGATTACTACTAATATACCTACAGCATCAAGTGAACTCCAACCACCACCCACAACCGAACCTAGAGCTGCTCAATACACCTACTCAACATCTTCCACATTGCCACCTATTACCAATCTTTTTCCTAACTTTGGTGCGTCATCATCATCTCAACAATATCAACCATCACCCTTTCAACAATCACAATTAAACTACCAGTACCAACCCCAACCGTTTATGCAACATTCAAGATCACAAGGTGATGGATATGGATATGGGTTTGACAGTGAATTCGAGGGGTATGAAGTGGAAGGTTACTACACGGGAGGTGATGGAAGCCAAAGGGTAAATCCGGGAAATTTGGCCTATAGTCAATGGCAACATCCGGAATCGGTGCAAGGGTTTAATAGACAACTACCACCGGTTGTTCAACAACAATATCAACAACAACCGGTGGTTGTCCAACAAAACGTGCAACCACCGATTCAACAACAAGCTCAACAACAACCACCGGTTGTTGTTCATCAACAAGTTCAACCGCCACCGATTGTTCAAAAACCACAAGGGCAACCTCAAGATCCACAATTTCAACAACAAATGCCCCAACCACAGTTTCAAAAACAATTTGTGCAGCCAAGGCCCGTTTATAGACCAATGGGTCAACCAAGAGTACCAATGGGGGTACCAAGAAGGCACACAAGAGAGATGGTTAAGGGGATTGAAGCCCATTTTTGACCCATAATTACTAATAATCCGTCTCCGGTGGTTATTCCTCTCAATCATCATGGGAGGACATTTGAAGTAAGAACCAATTCCCTTCAAAGTCTTCCGAAATATAAAGGTCTAGCAACGGAGGAACCTTACTTCCACTTGGAGGCATATGATTCCATTTGCAACACAATTGAGGGTCAAGGTTTTACATCGGATAAGGTAAAATTGGTTTTATTTCAGTTTTCGTTGGAAGACAAGGCAAAGAGATGGTTTTACACTTTGCCTTCCGTGTCTATTTATACTTGGGCCGAGATGCAACAAAGATTTTTGGAAGAATTTTACATGGCCCAACAGACAAACGATGCGAGAAGAAGTTTGAGAACCTTCCAACAACAAACGGGGGAAATGTTTCATGAAGAATTCGAGAGGTTTACATGATGATTAAGAATTGTCCCCATCATGGAATTGCTCTTTGGGAGCTATTAAATGCTTTTCATGAAGGGTTGAGTATGGAGGATGAACGGGATTTGCGGTGGATCACTAATGGTACATTTGGTACCAATTATGAACAAGATGATTGGGCATTTTTGGAACAAATGGCGGTTACATCAAAAAGAAAGGCTCAAACCGGACGAAGGGCAAGACCGGCGATTGGTAGACCGCAAGTGCAAGCCGTGGAAGAAGGAAATGTACAAACGACTAATCAACTAATTGATGTTTGTACAAATTGTAACGAGTTGGGTCATGCTTCGGAGGTGTGTGGGGTTGGTCAAGCACCGGTGGAAGAGGTGAATGCACTTCAAGGGGGAGGTGGTAGAAATTACAACATGAACTCCAACACCTACCACCCCGGATTAAGAAATCACCCGAATTTTCGTTATGGAAATCCGGCCACTCAATCTAACCCGAATTTTCATGGAAGTCAAAGCAATTATATCCCTCACGAATAATATAATAACCAAGGTAATTATCATGGCGGGAATAATCAAGGATTTCAAGGTCAAGGGGGTGGCGGTCAAAGCGGGTCAACGGGTCAAAGTTCATCGAGTGAGAATGAGGTTATGGACATGTTGAAGTTAATGCAACAAGACATGCAACGAGTAAATCAACTTGATGAGGTTAGAATGCAAAAGGATGAAGTAAGAGATAAAGCCATCCAATCGTTGACCACACACATGGGTCAACTCGCAACTGAAGTATCCGAGTTGAAGAAGAATAAAGGTCAATTGCCAAGCGACACAAAGGTAAATCCTTCTCATAACTCTTCTCGTAATGTTCCTATTAATCACGTTAGTGTTTTAAGAAGTGGTAAAGAATATAAAAAAGATTTATCACCGGGTGTGGTTGATGGGGAAGTTGAGGATATTACGGGTAATGAAAGTGATGATGAAATAGTAACAGATAAACCCACTAAACATGTCACTTTTGAAAAACCGTTACAAAATCCGGGTCAAACTTCAAATTTAAACGATAAAAATAAGGAAGTAGAACCAAATGTGGTTCCATTTCCCTCGGCTTTATTTGACCCGGGTAAGAAAAACATCATTTCAAGAAGGGGTCCTCAAAAAGAAAAGACGTGGGAAGTTTTTAAACAAGTAAAGGTAAATTTACCTCTACTTGAGGCAATTAAGCAAGTACCCGCATATGCAAAATTTTTGAAAGAATTGTGCACTCAAAAGAGCCACAAAAAGTGCCTCTACGAGTGGATTTAACTGAGCGGGTAAGTGCGGTTTTAAAAGGAAATCTTCCTCCTAAGCTTCAAGATCCGGGAACGCCCTTAATTAACATTCAAGTAGGCGATTTTCAAATGTCTAGGGCGTTACTAGATCTTGGGGCCGGAGTAAGTATTCTTCCGGGGGGTTTATACGACCAATATGATTTTGTTACTTTAAAACGAGTTGAGACAACGGTTGTGTTAGCCGATTTGTCTTATAAACTCCCCTGGGGAATTGTGCGGGACGTGATAGTAAAAGTTGAAGAATTTTACTATCCGGTTTCTTTCTGGTCTTATATTACTCATCGGTTGATTCGACCCAACAACAAAATGTTATATTGGGTCGACCGTTCTTAAACACCGCTCATGCTATTATTGACTGTCGATCAGGCACAGTTGATATGGCTTTTGGAAATAGGAAAATGAGATTAAATGTGTTCACTAACGGATCTAATGGTTTATGTGGTGATGAGTGTTTCATGGCAGATATTGTTGACATGTGTGAACTGCATGATTATGAGGAAGATGCTTTGGAAGAGAAAAATGTGTTTGTGATTTTTCTGAACAGGTACATCTTTGTGCATTGAGGATGGAATAGAAAAATCAAGACGTGTTGGCGGTAAAAGAGGGACGACCCCCATGGACTCATCAAATTGAAAGTCTGCCAGCTGTGATCGATTCGGGTACAAAACCACCATCGAAAAGCCCACCGAAATTGGAATTGAAGGATTTGCCTAGCCACTTGAAGTATGCGTTTTTGGGGGATAATGACACGTTACCGGTCATTATTGCATCTAATTTAGAAGAGGCCCAAGAACAAGAATTGTTGAAGGTGTTGAAGACAAACAAGGCGGCCATAGGTTGGACAATTGCCGACTTAAAAGGCATTAGTCCATCTATAGTTATGCACAAAATCATCACCAACGAGGAGGCAAAACCAACCCGAGAGACTCAAAGAAGGTCGAATCCCAATTTGAGAGAAATTGTGTAGAAAGAGGTAATAAAGTGGTTGGATGCGGGAATCATCTATCCCATCTCAGATAGCGCATGGGTAAGTCCTACACAGGTGGTACCGAAAAAAGCTGGTATACAGGTAATTAAAGATGAAAGCGGTGAACAAATCGCCACCCGACCGGTCACTGGGTGGCGAGTTTGCATTGATTATCATAAATTAAATGCCGCTAGATCTAAAGAACATTTTCCATTACCTTTTATTAACCAAATTATTGAAAAATCATCGGGTCAAAAGTATTACTGTTTTTTGGATGGGTACTCGGGTTATAACCAAATTGCTATTCACCCGGATGACCAACACAAGACCACTTTCACCTGTCCATATGGCACTTTTGCTTTTCGGCGAATGCCATTCAGATTGTGTAATGCCCCGGCCACATTCCAATGTTGTATGATGAGTATTTTTTCGGATATGGTCGGGGAGTCACTTGAGGTATTTATGGATGACTTTTCAATTTTTGGTCCAACTTATGAAACTTGTCTCAATGAATTAGAAAAAGTTTTAAAAAGATGTGTTGAGACAAATTTGGTTCTAAGCTGGGAGAAAAGTCACTTCATGGTGCAAGAGGGTATCGTGTTGGGTCACGTGATTTCGGAAAGAGGAATGGAAGTGGATAAGGCTAAGGTCCGGGTAATATCATCTTTACCTCCACCAAAGAACATTAAAGGGGTAAGGTTATTTTTGGGGCATGCGGGTTTTTATAGAAGATTTATTAAAGGCTTTAGTGTGATCACAAAACCTTTATGTAATTTGTTGTTAAAAGATGCTCCATTTGATTTTACTAATAAGTGTTTGAAAGCATTTGATGTTTTGAAGGAACAGTTGGTGAAAGCTCCCATTCTACAACCACCGGATTGGTCAAAGCCGTTTGAGATTCTGTGCGATGCTAGTGATACGACTATTGGAGCGGTTTTGGGTCAACGAATCGATAAAAAGCCGGTGGTAATTTATTATGCGAGTAAAACTTTATCCGAAGCTCAACTTAATTATACAACCACCGAAAAAGAATTACTCGCGGTAGTGTATGCTTTGGATAAGTTTCGCTCGTATATTTGGGGGAGTAAGGTGATCGTTTATTCGGACCATAGTGCGGTTCGATATTTGATGGAGAAGAAGGATGCGAAAGCACGTTTAATTTGATGGGTATTGCTTTTGCAAGAGTTCGATTTAGAAGTTTGGGATAAAAAGGGGTGTGAAAATGTCGTGGCGGATCACCTATCCCGAATTCCGTTAGAGGGTGTTGATGACCCGATGGAGATAAACGAACGGTTTCCCGATGAACAATTGTTGACCGTGTCGACCACACCATGGTATGCCCACTTTGTGAATTATTTAGCAACGGGGTCTATTCCAAGTCATTGGGTGAAGAAGAGAAGACAACAGTTCATGGCCCAAGTGAAACAATATATTTGGGATGAACCGGACTTGTTCAAGATTGGTTCGGATCAAATGATAAGGAGGTGTATTCCCGATTCTGAGGTACGGGAGATTTTGACTCATGCACATGCATTGGCGTGTGGAGCTCATTTTAGCGGTCAAAAGAGCGGTTACCGGGTGCTCCAATGTGGGTTTTGTTGGCCCACCATTTTTAAAGATGCAAGTGAGTATGCCCGACATTGTTTGAATTGCCAAAAGTTGGGTAGTATCTCGAAACGTGATGAAATGCCATTGCAACCAATTTTGGTGTTAGAGATTTTCGATGTATGAGGAATTGACTTTATGGGCCCGTTTCCAAACTCGAATGGATTTTTATATATCTTGTTTGCAGTTGATTATGTGTCCAAGTGGGTAGAAGCAGTAGAAACAAGAACCAATGACCATTCGGTAGTTTGCAAATTCGTTCAATCCAACATCTTTGCTCGGTTTGGTATCCCGCGGGTGATTATTAGTGATGGTGGGTCACATTTCAAGAATTTCAACTTTGGAAAGCTTTTAAAGAGATATAATGTGAACCACCGAATTGCTACTCCTCATCATCCGCAAACTAGTGGACAAGTCGAAGTGTCCGATCGCCAAATTAAAGAAATTTTGATGAAGACGGTGCGGGTTGATAGGAAGGATTGGTCTTCTAAGTTAAATGATGCGTTGTGGGCGTATCAGACCGCCTACAAAACTCCTATTGGAACAACTCCTTATCGGTTAGTTTATGGGAAAGGGTGTCATTTACCAATGGAGTTGGCACATAAGGCGCTTTCGGCGATCAAGGGCTGAAAGAAAGTTGAAGTTGAATGAGATTGAGGAAATCCGGGATGAAGCGTATGAATATGCTTCCGCATACAAAGATAAACTAAAAAAGGTCCATGATGCAAAGTTGAGAAAAAGGACCTTTGAAGTGGGTCAAAATGTGTGGTTGTATAATTCAAGGTTAAAGTTATTTCCGGGTAAGTTAAAGAGCAAGTGGATGGGCCCATATATCATCACAAGAGTGGGCCAATTTGGTGATGTGGAGATCGAAGATGTTCAAGATCAAACAAAACAAGTGGTGAACGATCAAAGACTGAAACCGTATTTGGAAGGAAAGGACATTAATATGCTCGATGTGGACCAGGTAAGTTACTTGTTACGCTCACCGGATGAGGAAACAAATTAAGAGGCCAAGGTATGTTGTATATTTTAGTTTAGGTTAATTTAGTTTTTCTTAAGTTTGGTTTTAAAAATTACCATTCTCGTCTTAAGTAAGTTTGACTCAAGTGTGGGAAATTTTAACATTTTTCTTTACCGTGTTGGGACAACTCGGATTTTTTTCAAGGGGGTGGGTAATTTTTGAATTTTTGGTTTTTGTAGGTTTTCGTTTTGTATTGATTAAATTAATTAAAAGAAAAAAAAATTTTGATTGAAAACCTGCAGGTACCACCGTAGCCTACGGTACCCACCGTAAGCTAAGGTGGGGAGTAAAAACCTTACGCTGGCTAGAGTCTGTCGTACGGTAGACATTTTTAAACCAAGGCCACTGTAAGCTACGGTGTCCATCGTACTTACGGTGGACCCTGGAGCTGGGCGATCGTTTTAGTATTTAAAAAAAAACGTCAATAAATTTTTTTTTACAATTAATATACACCACATACGTATTACCCATCTCTTTCACCACATATTTCACCAACACCATCTTCTTCATCTCCAAACCTTCAAAACCCTAACTCTTTGTTGGGCCTAGTTTTGTGGTTTGAGCTTAGTTTGTGTTAATTCTAGTTGTTTTGGGCTTGGGTTGTTAGTTAATGTGTGAACCGAGAACACTTATGGGTTCTCGGTGGTTGTTTGGGCCGGCCTAGTTGGTTAGTGTCCCTATATATAGTGATATTATGTATAGGGTTAAAGGTTGTTCATTCCAAGTCTTTGTTCAAGTATTGTAAGTGCTTAAGAACCCGACGTATTCATCAATATATGTGTGTTTTGAAGCAACATCATGTTTATTTACTTTATCTATTTGTGTTCTTGAATCATCGAGTATAGGTATTCCGCACCTATACTTGTCTAGTTGATATCATATTGTAGTGATACAGATTCGGGACTTACAATTGGTATCAGAGCCTTAGACCTTTTCAGGCTCGTTATTGTGATATCAACGATTCAGGACTACAAGGGCATAATACGTTTTCCGATGAGAAACTGAACGGAGAAGAAGACTGAGTTATTTTTGCAAAGATTGACTTTGATTTGAAATTAAAATCGAATCCCATATTTTTGGAAGTTTGTTACAAGTTTGTTGAAGATTTCCTTCGGTTTTCAGCCACTGTAGCTCTTGATAATAATTAGTTCTCGGCTGAAAATTGTTCTCGGTAGCTGCTTGTTCTCGGGTTCTCTGAGTTCTCGGTTTGTATGTGTTCTCGGTCAACTTTGGTCAACAGTCTTGTTCTCGGTCTGGTTTTGGTCAATACTCTAGTTCTTGGTCAAGGGTTAAATATTGGTAACAAGAGTGAGTTTTCGGTCAACACTTGGTCAACCTCAGCGTTCTCGGTCAATGCTAGGTCAACCTCAGCGTTCTCGGTCAACTGTTCAGTCTGTTGTTTTTGGGCCTGTTACTCTCGGACTTGGACCATATTACTGGACTTATATTTAACTGGACCTAAGTACAATTTTCAATCAGTAATAAATTTGAAATGGCACAATTAACTAATGGCAGCAATTCAACCAACTCGTCACTTCATCAAGAACTTGATTCCATCATGGGCACTGCTACTCGAATACCCCGTTTGTTATCCCCACGAGGGTTTCAGTGAGTGGAAATTCCGTTTCGAACACTATGCCAAAATGAAAGATGCGGAAATTTGGAGAAGCATTGTGAGAGGACCTCAAAGGATCACTTATCAAAGGGAGAATTCAGACGAGGTTCTTGTAAAGCCGATTGCTGACTATGATGATGATGATTTTGCTAAGGTTGAAGAAGATGAGAAATCTCTCTCAACCCTAACCATGGCAACTCTGAACAACTAAGGAATTGTGGGCCGCACTGATAGAGGTTTATGAAGGAAATGAGGACATGAAAAGAAGTCGCCAGGATCTGCTGAGACAAAAGTTTAACATGTTTAATCATGTTCTGGGAGAGATACTGGAGTCTCAACTTCAAAGATTTATATCTCTTGTGACTGAAATGAGAACTGCTGGAATCTTTCTACAAACCTCAGAAATTAACAAGTTGGTGAATTTTTTGCCTAAGAATTGGGACATGAATGTTGCTGTTATTAAAAAGACTAAAGATCTCAATAGAATGAGCATAACTGAGATGATTACTACTATTAAAGCTTGTGATATGGATGATAAACAGCGGGCAATAAATCATGCTAGTTCTTATAGTGCTGCTGGATATAACGTTGCGTCTAATAGTGCTATCATGTCGCAAGATAGATTTTCACTGTTCAAGCCCACTCAACAACCACCACAGGGAAACTTTCAGATGTTTTCATCTACTCTTGGTCAATCATCATCATCCAATTCACCCAACTCAGCTCCAGTATTTTTCACCAAGTCTGGTCAGTCTACAAATGATTCTGGTAGGACCAACCCAAGTCAGAACTTCAGCCAGATCCCTACTATACCAAAAAAAACTCAAGAGAATATCGCATTAATGGCGGGATTTATGAACTGTTACCATGCCTTTCTGGGCGGAGATTTGGTTCAACCCATGGCTGCTATTGAACTAGACCAGATTCATCCTGATGATGTTGAAGAAATGGACATCTTATGGCATATTGCTATGGTGGTTTTCCGTGCTAAGAAGTTTACCAAAAGGACGGGTAGAAATAATTGGAACATGCCAAATAATCAAAAAGTGGGTTTTAACAAAGAGACTCTCAGGTGTTACAACTGTCACGAGCCTGGTCACTTTGCTCGTGAATGCACTAATCCGGCTAAGGATGGGAATACGGAAAGGGCTTTGGTTCTAGTTGGAAATGCTCGGGGTGAGGCTGGAGGTAGTTCGGGTAACGGTGAAAGGCGTATGTGTCACACCCTCAAAATCCACTAACGGAGTTTTACCGTCAGAGGGTGTGAACTAACAGGATCGGAATCATTAGTTATAATCAAACCATAAAAACGTTTAAATAAAAATAAGTGCGGAAGCGTAAAACCATAGAAACCAATGTTGCATCACGCAGGACGACTTAAAAACCCAATGATAACAGTTTAAAATAAGTTTGCATAATTAAAAGTGTTTCAAGCAATGCATGATCCTAAACCGCGCGCCCGCCTCGGCTACCTGAGAATAACATACTAAAAGTGTCAACACGGGGTTGGTGAGTTCACAAGTTTGTATAAAATAAAGCGTTTAGCGTTTTGCGTTTACGTTTTGCGTTTAGCGTTTTGCGTTCAGCGTTTTGCGTTTAGCGTTTTGCGTTCAGCGTTTTGCGTTACCAGATAGTGTTAAATCAATTATATATCTATAGGTAGCTAGCCTATAAAACAAGTATTACTAAGTGTTCGACACCGAAGCTGACTGTTTATCATTTGCCTTGCCACCAAGTCTATCCCGACCATGGTATGTGTTTAGCCAAGATTACACCCACTCGACCTCCAGTCGAGTTTAGCGTTGGGTGGGGTTTGTCAAACCCAGTAGTACTACTCAACAATGACTCGCTATTATCCAATATTAAACGGTTCGATGTGAATGAAGGACTTTAGTTATTGCGTTTGCCACTTAGTCTTTACAAGTGATATATAATTTATATTAACAAAATCTTAAATGCGTTTATCGGAGTATGTTATCTCCCCCAAGTGAAAAGCGTTTGAAAATAGTTTAGAGGGGTAAGTGAACTCACTGTTTGCGAAGAATTCCCAAAATAAATCACCAAAGGATGCGCGTCACAGAAAAACTCTCTCTAGCGTTCTATAACAACAAAGAGATTTTTCTAAGTGTCGGAACTATTATCGAGTCTCTAGACTCGGCACATAATACCTATGCACACAATGTGTTTCGTGTTTCGTTTGTGAATCGTGTGTGACTTTAACAAGTACATTCGTGATGCATTACATGTGTGAGCAATTATTTACGTGTCATGTATTAATAATGTACATCACTAGCAATTACTCCCCGTAAGGGCAATTTGGTCACATATAACAATTAACTAGCAATTATTCTCCGCAAGGGCAATTTGGTCAAAACACGACAACTATTTATCAAATATTCCCCGCAGGGGTAATTTGGTCAAAACATAACAATTATATAGCAAGTATTCCCCACAGGGGAAATTTGGTCAAATCATAACAATTAACTAGCAATTATCATGTTTCATGCATTTTCACAAAATTCAGCAGCTAGTTTCACCGAGACAGAAATTCTACTTGAAAGATTGTACTATTCCACCAATCATAGCATCTCAATTAATTTACCAAAACTCATCACAAAAGCATGAATGTGTTAGGTTTCCAGAACATATTTTATTTTATTTTTATTCCACATAGATTTCTCATAATGATCAAAACATTACAGCAAGCTCATAACAGTCAAATTCATGCGCAACAGAATGTTATTTGAAATTCCCGTTAAATGAAAAATCCAAAAAATGCAAGACCAAATGGGTTTGGTTCTTAACTCAACAAGTTAACTTCCAGAAGTGGAACCAACCCATTTGGCCTTGTAGTTCATGAGATATAATATTTACAAAACAACCTAACAGCAGGTCTAATAACTCAGCTTTGCACAACGTTTTTGTAAAATCATAAAAGTTAACTTTTACATGTTCAAAAATTGCAAATTTATATTCTTTAGAAACTAGACTCAACCTAGTTTACTGTAGTATCAATAATCTCAACAATTTTCACATTTACACCCCGTTACAGTCAATTGAACATCAACAACACAATCTGTCCAGAAACTGTTTGCAACAAAACTCAACATATTAACCATCTATAGACTATAATCCGTTCATATAACACTCTAGACTCCATAATCACTATCCATGCACATCAATTACACATTACATACATGATTAGGGTTTTTGCTTGAACTCAAATTAAAGACACAAACAATTAACATGTGATAACATCAATTCTAGTTATCAAATCACAATCAATACATCATCTAATCAAACAAATCATATGAGCACCATATATGAAAATTTTCGGAACCTAGGGTTCACAATTAACCCATTAAAAATCGAAATTAAGCAAGAAGAATGCATAGGATAGTTGTTTATACCTTCCTAGCACCTTAATCTTCGATCAAACTTGAAAGATCTTGTGTATATGTGTGTGTGTGAGGCTGCCGATCGCGAGAGAGGGGAGGGGGAGGGCTGCCGTCGGGTAGAGTGAAAGGGAGAAGAGAGAGTTAGGGTTTATTGTTATTAATAATAATAACATGTTACACTTTAGTCCCTCAACTTCCAAATGTTACTTTTCTAGCTTAATTAACTAGTTCTAGCACATTGAGTTAACGTTTATAACAATGTTATCACATAAGTCTAACACATAATTATCACAAAATTATTGTTTTGACGTTTTTTCGTTTATTCACCAATCGTTTGCGTCAACTCGTTTGCGTTTCGGTGCAATTCCCGAAAGACTACACATGTAGTAAGTGTTAAGCGTCATTTAAACCCTAGTTTAAATGTAATGAGGTGTGCGTTATAGATTCAGTGATCTTTAAGTTTGAATTGACGGAGTTGAGTTAACGGAGTTAACTGGGTTAACCTGAAATTGACGATTGTCACATCATTCCCATGTTAAAGAATTTTCGTCCCGAAAATTTGAGTCAAGTCGTGATGAGTGTCTGAAAAAGTAAGAAAAATTTTCAGTTTGTCATAGTATGGTTGCCCAAACGTTCTCTTGGGAAGGGTAAATGGCTGCGCTGAACATTGGAAATCAGACTGCGAATTTCGCAACTGTTGAAGACTCGGCAGAAGAAAACATTGCTGAGGAGAAGGTCAAGGAGCTCCAGTTTGCTTACATGGCATTCACTTCTCCAGACTCATCTGAGGTACGTTTTCAACCATGTTCTTTAAATTATGGTGAGAAAATAGAAATGTATAAACTTCACAATGATAGTCTAAGTAGAGATATGAAAAGAATAAAATCAGAGAGTTTCAAACTTAAGAAAAATGAAAAGGGATTTTTAGACAAAATTGAATCTCTTAACAAGGACATTAAGAAACTTAAGTCTGATTTTAGCATTAAGAGCTGTCACCATCGTGATGCCAAACAAGAAATCGCAGAAATAACTGCTAAACTGGAAGCCTCCAAGCTAGAAATCTTGAATCTCACTAGCAAATTTGAAAAGGCTGAATTTGATTTTAAGAAATTCGATGGTTCCAGTAAAGTAGTTGATTCAATGATTGAAAATCAGCTATGGTGGAAAGAAAATGAAGGTGAAGGAATAGGATATAGTCAGGTTCCCCCACCATATAATCACAATTATGTTCCTACTCCTGTTACCAAAGAACATGAAGAAAAGATAAACGATATGAAGTTTGGTAAACAGGACAAAGGTGATGGAACCAGCTCTGCTGATGCTGGTTCGTCTACTTTAAATATGAACGATTCTAATGTATCTACTTCATGTGTAGAAAGAATAATTGTGAAGGAATGGACCGATGAGGATGACGACCCGTGTTTTGATTTTGATAATAATGATGTTTCTGATATTTCTTTAGAACTTCCTGTTTTGAATTCTGTTATTCTGACTGTTTGTATGGGCTCTGTTTTAAAGAGAAAGGATTCTTGTGTGGTTGATTCGGTTAAGATTTTAAACTCTAATAATGTGGTTCTTAATAAGAACAAAATTTCAAAAATTTCAAAATCATCAGAAAAAGACGTTGCACCAAAGTTTGTTAAGGAGGGATGCTCCAATGACAAACAAGGTGACAAGTTTAAAAGGGAAAATACGAACTCTCACAAATCTAAACAGACTGGTCCACACAACCAGTCCAGACAAGGAGCTGCCCAAAATGAGTTTTTCATAAAATGTCAAACATGTTTTAACTGTGGCACTCCTGGTCATATTGCCATAAATTGTCCACATCGTCCGTACATTCCTTACTACGGATTTCATCAAAGGAATATGCCATATGTGCCCCGTAATGCGTACAGACAAGGATTCAGGCATCCAGCTAGTTCTTTTGACGATTATTGGAATCGAAACAAATCTGGCAGGTTTAGTCCTCATCAGACCAAACCTAACAGGTCCAAAAGAATAGTCAGAAAAGATGTTTCAAATTCAAACGCTAGTATAAACACTAAGACTAAGTCCAAACAGGAGAAAAGGGCAGATTCATCGCCTCCCACGACCAAATCACCGGTGGTTATGACAACCATTCGTACATATAATTCCAAATCTCACAGACATAGATGGTTGCCCTACACGACATTAAAACATTTAACGGTGTGTACGTGTCTTTTGCGGTAGGTGAAAAAGGAAAAATCACTCAGAAGGGTACTGTAACGGTGTGTTAAAATTTGAAAATGTTAATTTTGTTCCAGAATTGAAGCACAGTCTTTTGAGCGTGTCACAAATTTGTGACAAAGATTTTTCAACTCATTTTACTAAGAAGGAGTGCTTAATTCTGAAACCTGGTATAATCATACCTGAAGATTGGATTCTTGTTCGATCACAACGAAAAGATAATGCTTATGTGATCGACATGAACAAAAATGTTCCTGACGAAATAACATGCTTGTTTTCAAAAGTGTCGGAACATAATGCCATGCTTTGGCATCGTCGGCTTGGTCATGCTAATACTAAAAACTTGAATCATCTTGCTAAAAACAATTTAGTGCGTGGTTTACCAATCAAGGATTTTGTGACCGTTGAAAAATGTGTGGCTTGTGCTTTGGGCAAACATCATCGAAAATCTCACAAGCTAAAATTGATTAATACCATTTCATCTGTTTTTCAACTACTTCATATGGACCTTTTCGGGCCAGTTCATGTTCTAAGTTTGTCTCGTAGCTCTTATTGTCTTGTTATTACTGATGACTATTCACGTTTTACATGGGTATATTTCTTGTCAAATAAGAGTGAAACTGCAGATCTCATCAAGAGGTTTATTGTGCTTATGGAAAATCAACTGAATCTGAAGCTGAAGGGAATTCGTTGTGACAACGGAACATAATTCAAGAATGCAACTCTAAATCATTTCTGCTCAGAAAAGGGGGTGCTTCGTCAGTACAGTGCCCCACGTACTCCTCAACAAAATGTTGTGGCTGAAAGAAGAAACCGAACCCTTATCGAAGCTGCTAGAACAATGTTGTGTGACTCCAAATTGCCACTGTTCTTTTGGGCAGAAGCTGTTAACACGGCATGTTATGTTCAGAATCGGGTAATAATCAAAAAATCGAAGATGAAAACACCATATGAGATTGTTTACGGTCATCAACCCACGGTTGCACATTTCAGAGCGTTTGGTTGTCCATGTACTTTACTAAATTTCGAAACCACACCAAAGTTTGGGGCTGCAGCTGATGAGTGTTATTTTGTTGGGTATGCGGGAAATACAGCTTACATGGTTTACAACAAGGCCACCAAGCAGATTATAGAATCTTATGAAGTTCGTTGGTTGGAAGAAAATGAGACTGATGCTCGTGTAGGTCCCGATTGGTTATTCGATTACAATGAATTTTACAAACCATTCAATGTGTTTCCAGTCATCAACTCCGAACTTCCATGTAGTTCCACGGTGGAAGTTGCAACAGAAATTCCACAGAATGTGTCTCACATTTCTCCACTGATTGATGATGATACTATAGAATCGAACATGGCTTCACCTGCTACTGACAGTCAGTCCAACAAAACTCCAGGACCTGAAAGCTCGCCAAACCCGAGTGAAAGTGCAACCAATGTTGAGGGGGAGAGTTCTATTCGCCAGATCTTCGGGAGCACCTTGTTTCCCGATGACATTCCAAATGAATATGTCGCCGACACCTCATACTCTCACAGTACGGCAACATCTGGATGGAAAAACCCTCTTGTTGATGATATCGAGAACTTGTCAAATTTGCAACCCAACGGTGATGTATCTAAACAGTTAATTCCATCAAGAATTCAGAAAGATCATCCGATTGAAAATGTCATAGGTCCAGTTGAAGCGGGAGTGTCCACTAGAAGCCAAACCGGACACATAAATAGTTGTATGTTCTCGTGTTTCATCTCTCAAATTGAACCTAAAAATGTAGAAATGGCTCTTCAAGAACCAAGTTGGGTCGATGCAATACATGAAGAGTTGAATCAGTTTGATAAGTTGAAGGTTTGGAGATTGGTTAAACTGCCAGAAGGAAAGAAAGCTCTTGACACTAGATGGGTTTTTAGAAACAAGCAAGATGACACAGGGCTAGATTGGTAGTTCGAGGTTTTCGTCAGGTTGAGGGATTAGATTACACTGAAGTCTATGCCCCAGTGGCTAGACTTGAAGCTATTAGAATTTTTCTGGCATATGCTTCATTCATGGGGTTTACTGTGTATCAGATGGATGTCAAGACCGCGTTTCTATATGGAGAGGTTAAAGAAGAGATTTATGTTGATCAGCCACCTGGCTTTGTCAATTCCCAAAAACCAGATCACGTATACAGACTAGACAAGGCCTTGTACGGGTTACATCAGGCTCCTCGAGCATGGTATGCTACACTAACCAAGCACCTTCTTGATCATGGGTACAAGCGGGGAACCATAGATCAAACTTTGTTCCAGAAAACTGTCGGAAAAGATTTGATTCTCGTACAGATTTATGTTGACGACATCATCTTTGGATCCACCAGCACGGAGTTGTGTACAGAATTTGAGGGTGTAATGAAGAAGAGATTTGAATGAGTTTGTTGGGTGAGATGACTACATTTCTGGGGTTACAAGTTCGTCAGAGTTCAGAAGGGATTTTACTCCATCAAGGGAAATATGTTGAGGATATGCTAATAAAGTTCGAGTTTCAAGACTCAAAGAGTGCCAATACTCCCATGGCGGAAAGACCACTGCTACCATCTGATCCTGATGGGAGTCCCGTAGATCAAACATACTACAGATCAATGATCGGGTCCCTGATGTATTTGACGGCAAGTCGTCCTGACATCTTGTTTGCAGTCTGCCAGTGTGCTCGTTTCCAGGCTAATCCTAAACTCTCTCATTTCACTGCTGTTAAACGTATTTTTAGATATCTGAATGGACAACCGAAGTTAGGTCTTTGGTATCCCAAACAATCAGAATTTGATCTTTACGCTTTTGCTGATAGCAATTATGGTGGAGATGACATTGACAGGAAATCCACGTCAGCCGGTTGCCAGTTTCTTGGAGACCATCTCATCTCATGGCAGTGTAAGAAACAACAAACAGTTTCCACCTCAACCGAGGAAGCAGGGTATGTTGCCGCATCCGCTTGCTGCTCTCAGGTTATCTGGATGCAAAATCAGTTGCTGGATTACGGTTTGGAATTTCTTGACACTCCTATCTTCTGTGATAATGATGCGGCCATTGCTATTGTGAAAAACCCTGTCCAACATTCTAAAACCAAGCACATCGATATCAAAATTCATTTTATTCGTGACTGTTTCGATCGGAAATTGATTCGTCTTGAACAAGTCCACACCGATAACAACGTGGTGGATTTATTCACAAAACCGGTTGGAACAGCAAAATTTAATGTGCTTGTGAGTTTTCTTAAAATGTTTCGTTTTGAGGATTGAGTCTTTTTGGGGATAAATTTGTACAGTTTGTTTATTTTTGCACAAATTTAGGGGGAGAAAAATCAAAAAGACAAAAATAGTGTGCGTGTGTTGCTTTTATTAAAAAAAACAAAAAATTATATTTTAATATAATTCATTCTCACTTAAAATTATGTCGGTTGCTCAAGTCTGAAGGACATATACTCGTATATGGTTGGTCCGGTGTTCTACTTGTAGTTTCACAGGATAGCCATTTACCCAATGACTGAAAGCACCCGAGGCGATTATGATGTGTTTTTGTGTTCTGTGCTCTTTCACTTAAAATTATGTCGGCAACTTTGAGCTGGAAGGACATGCACATATATGCATGGTTGGTCCGGTTAACCACTTATGGTCATACAGGACATCCATTTACCTAAAAGCTTGATAGTGACCGGGGTGACTGAATACTTAACACCTTTTTTTTTAAACTCCTTGGGAAATGATATTACTATTCAGTTATCAGCTTTTTAGAAGCATCAAAATATTTTCAAATGAAAATTGATCCAACCTTTAGAAAATGATAGATAAATTATTTTTGTGTGCCTAACGGGTGAAGTTATTAAGCTTAGAAGGCTCTAGAACAGTCATTGATATTGTACGGTAGCTTTCCATGATGCGTAAAAGTTAAAGTGATATAAACTAAATTTGCTAAACTTAATGTGGAGGGTCATTTTGAAGACAGGTGCATGTCTCCAGATACATCTCTCCGAATGATAGGCAGAAAAGCAATTACCCAGTCATACACGAGCCCGTTAGTGTCTTGATAACCAAAAATATTGTGCTTTTATGTTTATTATATTATTAAAAAAAATAAAAAATAAAAAATAAAAAAAAATCAACAAAAGAGTCATTTATGAGTTAATTATCTATAATTAAATTATTTTTAATAAAGGATTAAATGGACAAACTAGAACTACAGAGATGGGGACACTCAAGTAAGTCCTATCATGTCTCGAATGAAAGGTTTGTCAGTTTACTGGCACTTAATCCAACGTTCAACCTTAAAGCCTAAAATTTTGCGTTTATAAAAACTTTGATCAAGCACTAGGGGGTTGGAGTCAAATTTGGGTGATCTGGGGAAAGCCAAATACGCTTTGAGAAGAGATAGGAGGCACCACAGGTCCATAAGTGATGTCCATCTAAGCTTTATGCCGAACTGAACTCTAATCATATCACTGATGCAACGAAAATCATGCTAACTATGTTATACCTGCTATCAACCTGTCTCTTATGTCACAATAACGCTGAACATGAATCTTTGTGACAGCCTCTTAAACAATATGATTCCATGTTCGGATCTTTTCATAAAAAGGGTGGTAGTTTTACTAAGAACTGAAATTTGATCCCGACTTTAAATTCGAAAAGGAGTTGCTTTTGTGGATAAATAATCATTTTATTTTATTTTGATCTTATTTCTTTTATTTTGCTTCTCCCTGTCTAATTCTATTTGTTTACCTCGAAATTACTCTCCTCGAAATGTTCGTGTAAATTAAGTCTTCTTGTTTTGGGTTAAAAGGTGTTGCATGATTTGGATCAGCTCTAATGGATCATAAGTCCAGTTAGGCTGTCTTTTGGTTTTTCGGCTTAGTTTGAGCCCATAAAGAGTTTTCGGCCTGCTGAGGTGAGCCCATAAAGAGTTTTCGGCCCGCTGAAGTGGTTATAAATATTTTAAGGGTTTCTTCCTTTAATGTTTTATTACTTCACTCATTTCCAACCCTCTAATCATCTTTGCCAAAATCATCTCTGCCGAAATCAAGTTCCTTCTCAATAATCATAATTTTTCAAAGTGTTCATTGGTAACTAGCAGGTACTGGACAAGATCAAAAGAGTCTTGTATGCTACTTAGGACTATATTGGTGTTATCATGAACTGATTTTATGGGTGATCTTGATTCAAAATTGGATTTATGAGTTATTAGAGCTTCGATGGGAATATTGGTTTTGATTTAGGGTTTTCGGCTAATGTCTAACTAAGATGTTGCAGGTTTAATGGCTTCTTAGGGTTTTCGGTGGGTTAAAGAAGGATTGCACGAATTCCAAGGTGGAATCCAAAGGGGTTTTGTGTTACCAGCTGGAAATGGGTTTCGGTTTGACTTTCGTTGACCGAGAACTCCCTATCTTGGCAGATAACTTCGTTTTCGGTCAAATCTTGACCGAGAACCCTGTTCTATCGTTGACCGAAAACTCATTGAGTTGACCGAAAACTCATTAGGTTGACCGAGATCCCTCTTACTGGGCTCTCTACTCGCTGACTGGACCCAAATTGCACAGTATTGTGCACTTGGGCCAATTAATGTTTTCTTTGGGCTATTAAATGTTTTTTTTGGCTTGTACTTTATTTAAGATTCTCTTCTAATTATGAGAGTCGTTAAACACTATTAAGCCAAACTATTTGATATCTAACTTGATACGTTTGGTGCAGACATGGCTGATCAGAACACATTAAAGGTTGTTGAGTCACATAACGTGGCTGGATATTTGTATGATCCACCCATCGCTCACAAGGAGTTCAATTCGACGATAGTGGCTCTCAACACTTGTAGAATCTCTCATTCACTACGAGAGAATCCTGTCATTTGCAAGAAAATGATCTCTGATTTTTGGAGCAATGCATCAATCACTCCTCAAGGACAAGACGGAGTCATGTCCATAGACTCTAAAATACAGAAGAAGCCAGTGAGCATCACTGAAGCGATTGTGAGAGAGGTGTTATTGTTTGGTGATCAACCTGATTACCCGACCGAGTATTCTACTGCTGCTATCCGAGAAGTTCTTGCAAGGATGGGTTATGAGGGCACTTATCCTCCAACAATCAAGAAACTGTTTCACCCATATTGGAGATTCTTGATTCACACGTTTTTCACTTGCGTGTCTGGTAGGAAAGGGGGCTCTGATGAGATCAGTCACACTCAGATGTCCGCAATCGTTGCTCTAATCATGGACTGGAATTACAATTATTCCAAGTTCGTCTTCAATGAAATGATGAGCAATCTAAAGTCAAAGAAGAAGGAGATGTTCTTAATGTATCCAAGGTTCCTACATATGATTTTTTATTCTCACTATCCAGATCTTGTGAAATCTGTTGATACTATGGACATGAAGTTTTTGGGACCCAACACTTTTGGGTTGATGAAACAAAACAGAAAGGGGGCCAAGATCTTCTATCGGGGCCTTCATGCACTGGTGAAATTCGGACGATTTGCTGAGACAGAAGCTGAGCCTGTTTTGGCTCAGGTTGCTGATGAACATGTGGTAACGGCTCAACCACGAGTTGCTACTTTCTAACTTTCTGATGATGAAGATGACGAGGCTGAACACCGTCAGACAGATATCCCTCCAAGTACTGAAAATTTAATTGCTTTGGAAGCTGTTAAAGCTTTATTACAGTCAACTGCTCTGAAACCTCCTCGGTCTGTTGCTGAAGTCAATGAAGAAAACATAGCTGAAGATCCAACTATAGACATAGGTCCTCGAAAACGTAGAAAGAAAGATCCGAGGCTTGGAGTGCTAATAAATGAGTCTGAAACAACCATTACACCAACAACAAATGAAACAACCAACCCAGTTCAAATTCAACCTGAGACACCTGCTTCAGAAACATAAGCTGAACAAGACATACCTGCTGATGAGGCATCATTCCATGATTTGCTGACTAGTGATTTCGGTGATGATTTTGACTTTGATCTTGAGGCAGAAATTCCTCACACCGACACAACAGATATTCCCTCCGGCTCATCTCGCCCAGACAATCAAGGTCAGTCAAGCACCAGTATGTCAGACAAAGTTGCCCAGATTCTGGTGATGCAGGAAACCTATCTTCAAAATAAAGGTAAAGGGGGTGATTCTTGAAGATGCTCCTGTTGATGTTCATGCATTATAACGTCGGGTTTTGAACTCGAACAAGATTCAGTAGTCAAAGATGTTCGTATTCAGGAATTGGAGGCGGGTAATTCTGATAAAGACTCCAAGATTAAAGAATTACAGTCGAATACGGGAGAATTAACTGCACTATATCTTGACCTCCAACAAAAGCTCTTTCAAAAGTTTGGAGATGAATTCAAAGGCAGTGATGATGTAACTTCTAAAGTACCAAATGTGAGTCAAGGTGCGAGCTCTACTGCTCGTCCTGTTGAAAATATTGATGCCTCGGAATCTCTGCAAAAATATCTAGATGCTCCTCCTGTCTCCAAAGAGAAATCTGATAGAATCAAGAAGAATGTGCTTGAAAAAGGAAAGAAAAAGCTGCTGGTCATGAAAAACTCAAATCAGAATGTCGAGTCGTCAGATCATCCAGACAGGTTTTTTATTGAAATTCAAAAGGGCTTTAATAGTAAATATGGTGATCGATCGGGAGTTCTATCGTGGGGCTTTGATGCGGATAAAAATATGTGGTGGGTAAAAAGGAAGTCAGGGTTCACCGAATACTATAAGAAGATGAAAGATTTTGGCTCCTGGACGAAAGTGGATTTGAGTGATTTAATCAATTCTCCATTCACTAATCCAACTAATGATAAAAGAGGTACTGAGTTCTGGAATTTCCTGAAACGAGAGGTTGATCGAGCTTCCCGAATATGAAGACTGTTTAATCCTTCCTAAAGAAAGCCAAAGGGGTTCAAGATCCTAGGACTGGAAAAACTATGGTTAACGTCATGTGGTCTGCAACAAACAAAGCCACTCACATTCCTGTCCTTGACCAGATTCCAGATGGCACCTTGGATAATATGAAATTCTGGATATATGATAGCGTTTCTGCCACTGTCATTATTAAGCTAGAGAAGGGAAAGGGTCAGTACCGATTTGTTGAACACAGAGACCTATTAAAGCTGGGGGAAAGAGACATCCACACCCGTACTTTTCAGATAGTTGCTGATCCAATTTTTGAAACGGCTGCCAAAGAATTCACAAGTATGGTAGCCACTATCATTCGTTGCAAGTTTTGGGCAGGTGCTTTGAAAGATGCTGATGTTGACTACATGGAGCAAGATTAAAGACCAAGCTACAAACCAAGGGGGAGATTGTTGGGCCTAGTTTTGTAGTTTGAGCTTAGTTTGTGTTAATTCTAGTTGTTTTGGGATTGGGTTGTTAGTTAATGTGTGAACCGAGAACACTTATGGGTTCTCAGTGGGCTTGGTGGTTGTTTGGGCCGGCCTAGTTGGTTAGTGTCCCTATATACAGTGATATTATGTATAGGGTTAAAGGTTGTTCATTCCAAGTCTTTGTTCAAGTATTGTAAGTGCTTAAGCACCCGACGTATTCATCAATATACGTGTGTTTTGAAGCAACATCGTGTTTATTTACTTTATCTATTTGTGTTCTTGAATCATCGAGTATAGGTATTCCGCATCTATACTTGTCTAGTTGATATCATATTGTAGTGATCCAGATTCGGGACTTATACTCTTCAATCTACCTTAACTTTCTCATCTCTCAACCAAATTAATCGATTTTTGGGTCTAAATTGGCTAGAATTTCACAAGGGTTTCAATTATACCATTGTATTTGTGAGAATCTATCGTTTTGATGGTCGATTTTGGATAATCAAATCCGAAAATTTTTGGGTTTTGGTATATTTTGAAGCTTTGTTCATCTTCATCCTCTACAACACCAAGGTATGTAATCTATTGTCATTCTTGTTGGTGTATTGCAATGAAATTGTAAGTTGTTCATAATTGTTTCTATAACCACACTTGCTTGAATTGTTGAATTTGTGAATAATGAGTTTGAATGGGTTATGGTTGAAGATGATTAGTATGAGTTGGAACATAATTATGGGCAAATTATTAGCTACATAGGGACATAATGCTATTTTTTTTTTGAAAAAATTGTTTGAAAAAGTAAATATGTGTCTAAGTAGCATCTTCAATCATAATGTTAAGCAAGTGTGGGGATGTTTAAAGTTGAAAAGTGAATAACTTGCTCTTTTGTTGTTGTTTGTGTGTTCAGAATGGGTAGAAAAGGGAAAGAACTGGTTGGCTCGTTAAGCAAACAGGCTGAACAACCAAAGAGAAGAAGGCTGGTACTTCAAGCAGAGATGGAAGAAGAGGAAGAGGATCAAAGAGGCGAAAAGCCAATTTGGAGGTCAGGGTCTTTAGCAGATCAACCTCAAGAATGGCAAGCGGAGCTCTTCCATGATCAAATGAACGTGTTGAGACAACGAACTGATGTGTTTATTTGCGAAAAAGAAGTTAGAGAATAGGACTTTGGGCCATTTGGGGTTACCGATAAATTCAGAGCATTGGGTTGGGAAGCAGCCTTAAAGTGTTGGGACAACGAATCAACTAACTTATTTGATGTAGAAATTCAAGAATGGATGGCTACTCTACGACGGGTTACAGGTGACCATCCATCAAAGAACAGGTTGATTGGTACTGTGAATGGGGTTCAAGTGGAAATGTCGTTCGATAGTTTGAGACGGGTAGCAAAGTTTGATAGTAAACCGCAAAATCAGTATAAGTGCCCGGATTTGGATGATTTGTATTTGTTCCCCGAGAAGCACCCGATGTGAAACACTATGCTAGATGATCTGTTTTTGCCCGGGACATATGCCGGGAAATTGTACCGAAAAAATTTGAAGATGGAAGCAAAATTGATGTTAACAATAAGCATCAATAACGTCATTCCGCGTCGGGGTGACAGGGTCGAGGTACGATATCCCGAAGTTCCAATATTATACACTTTGCTACATGGCTCCCCGCTTATTTCATATCGATTCTTGGTAATGAGTAACGTACGGATAAGCCGAAACAGTGTGGACCGGAAGATCATACCGCATTGTCGATTAATAACGGCATTGTTAAAGAAATATGGTGCTATTCAAGTGGGTGATAGGGAGTCTTACAAAAAGTTCAAACCTTTTGACATCACACATTTGGGGTCGGGTTGGGTATATTCCCAATCCGAACGGTACCATAAATTGAAGAGTAAGGGGAGAAGATGGAGAGTTTTGAAGGAAGATGCAAGACCATTAAATGCGGGTGAAGCGGATGACCCGGAAAGTGAAGAGGAGATAAGTGCTGATGAGGCGTATCCAGATAATCCAAATGTAGTTCACATGGAAACGGATCAAGCGGGACCGAGTTGGGATGGAAGGCAAGCGGGTATGCAATCGGGTTATGTGGGAAGTGCATTTGACTATGCACAAAGACCGTATGATTCGAATTGGGCTTATCAAGGAACGATGCAAGAGGTGGTAGAAAGACAAAGACCGCCCACGTTTGGGAATTGGCCCGAATATTCCCAAGATCAACAAACCTTCATGGGCGCGAGCATGGAAAGGGCATTAAAGCAGAATTATGATCGACAAGAGCAGTGGAATCGCACCCATGCATATGCCTTTGAGAATGACATGAACAACCGATACCTTGATAATCGTCAGCGACGGATGCATGACGTGTGGCATGCGGGACAGCCGGTTGTGGCCGACCCGCCATATGTGGATTACACCACTTTGCCACCGTATGATGGTAGTGTGTCATACCCTACACCACCATTGCATCATTCCATGTGGGTGGATCCCAATCAAGGCTCAAGTCAAAGTGCTCCACAACAACAAAAAGGCGAGCAAGGTGGTGATTATCAAGGCACGTTTGGATTCGGTGAGTTCAACGATGTGATGACGTCCATTTTTGGGCCGGCCCGACCGCCCTACTTCTGATAGAATCTCGTGTTACCAGGTGAACATCGTTTTGTATATTCTGTACAATTGTTATCTTTTGTTTTTTTTATTTGTTTTTGGGTGGATGGTTGGTGGAGAAAATACTTTTGATTAAGTATTAACGGGTTGTGTTGAAAAGAGGGTTGTGTTTGAAGTATTTTGTTTCTTTTGTCTCTAAAAAACCGTACATTGGGGACAATGTATCCCAAGTGTGGGGATAAGAAAAATTTTCGTTTGTTAGTGTTAAAAAAAATCAAGTAAAAAAAAAATCAAATAAAAAAATTAAAAAATCTGAAAAACTTAAAGAATTTTTTTTTTGTGTGTTTTATGAAATCGGAAAGTGGTAAGATGGAGGGGTGAAGTTTTGGTCCCTTTTCTTGGTCACAATTTCCTAAATAACACGTGCCTAGTTGTTTAAAAAAAAGAGATTATGTAGTTTTCTAACCAAGGTTAGCATGCCTTCGGTGTAATAACTTGCATAACATGTTCATTTACACTTGAAAATTGAGAAAGTATTGGTTGGTGAGACGGTTGATATTCTCCGATAGAACTTGTACAATTAGTGCATTTAGAGATCTTAGCTTGACATGAGTGCAAAAATGATGGAGGCACTTAGGTTAAGCCTCGTCTGGATGAGCGAGAGTGTGGGATTTGGGGGGTTGGGGCCTCATACATTATACATATGAGGATGGTTATGTGAGGGGCGGGGGGTTGGTTCCTTTAGAAAACCTTATTGGGCCTATTCTTTTATTTGATCAACCCCGGTATTATTTTGCGAAACGATCCGACTTAATAGGTTTCAATGTAATTGTTTTATTATTTATCAGTTAGAGATGTGAAGCATTATGTTTATCATGCTAGTATGTAATGTTCAAGTATTATACTAGTTTGAAAAAATAAATGTTTGTATTAGAGTTGCAATGTTTATGTATGCATAGTTCAAAGTATTATTTATTAAGTGAAAAAAAAAGAGAGAAAAAGAAAAGAAAAAGAGAAGTTAGTGATGTTCATAGTTGTTTATTTTATTATTTACTTAGTTTGTATGTAATAAGTCGGATCGGATCGTTTGAGCTACTTTCAATATTCCCTTCCATACCCTTAAACTTGGCCCCATTACAACCCGTTTAAGACCATCTTGATTTGTATTCATGTCAAATGCATTTACATAGGTGGAGATTTGATGATTGTACAAGCGTATGCGAAGAGAATTGACTAAATATGAAGTATACGAATGATCACTAAGGAAAAGTTATTGTGTAAATGTGTGTTATGTATAGGTAAAAGCCAAAAGCATGTTAGGATTGGTTAGAAATCTTCGGTTTAAATGGAACATCAAGTAAGCTAGTGCACCCGATAAAATAAGGGAATAAGGTATGACTTGGGACCTTAACCGAACCGGATTTGTGGTATGATTGGTGGATACAAGTTGAATGTAATAGAAAATTGTTGTTTGAGGTGTTGCTTGAGGGCAAGAAACGAGTAAGTGTGGGAATGTGACGGGTGGTCCATGGGACAACCCTTAAGTGGTTTAAGTTCGTTAATATTCACGCGTTTAATCTGTTTGTTTTGTTGAATTAGATAACTACGTTTACTCGTGTAATGGCAGGTATGAGAAGATAGAGGATGGAATTACGAGAGTGTGGGCGAAAACGGCGAAGAAAACGGACTTAGAACGAGGAAGTTATGGCAAAAATAAGAAATTGGTGGTGAAGACCACCGTAGCTTACGGTACCCACCGTAAGCTACGGTGGGGCTGGAGAAATTTAGCTGCCGTAAGGTAGTTTTAAGCTACCGTCGGCTTTTTGGAAGCCACCGTAAGCTACGGTGGCCACCGTAGCTTACGGTGGAGGCGACACTGCAATTGTAACTGTCGTTTTTTACTTGTATTTTGGACGGCCTTTCACATTATTATCATATATTTTCATCTAAGGACGAACCTAGGGCGTTTTTGAGAGCTTCTTGATCAATTGTGAGTGTGTTAATCATAAAACACTTGTTTTCAATTTGTATGACAATCATAATTGAAGGGATGACGAACCGAATCATGCTCGGCTAAATTCCTTTGTGTTTTCCCTCGGATTGTAAGGTTTCTTATGTTTTTTTGGTTGAATGTTTAGACAATTTCTGAGATATTAGTTTGATCATATTGATTAAATTATTATGGTGTTGATGTATTGATTGATAGATTATTAGGTTATCGATTTTGTGTTCTAAACCGTCAGTTCTTGGTTCTTTAAGTAATCGAGATTAATCGGGAGGGATTTAGGGTTAGATAAACTAATTGGTTTTTGAGTGATCACCTTGCGTTGTATAATCCAAGTACTTGATCTTCATTTATCGCATTCGTTTACATAAACACGTTTACCTATTGTTCATCTCAGTTAAACATTAACCGTAACATTCATGGAAACCTGAAACCGAGTGAAGGCATATTTTCGCATATTGTTTAAAACTCGTTTATTGCTTTAGTTCTTTTTGTTATCAAAACCAAACAACCAAATATTTGAATTTACTTTTCGCATTTTGTTTAATATAGTTTAATTATAAAGCTACTTAGTAACATATTTTTCACAAACTCCCTATGTTCGATACCCGCTTACTTCTATCTAACTAGTTGTATTCGGTTTATTTTTGAGTGAGTCTTAGACCTCACGTCAATACCTACTCAGGTACTTTTCGCCACACTTTGAAAAAAACTGTGACAAAAGCTAGCCATGTTATAAAAACGTGTGGCAAAATGTAACCTACAGTCATAGTTTGTTTGATCTTTGATACATGTGACCAAAAACACATGCATTAGCCACAAACTGTGACATTTAACTAGCCACATGTTTTAATAGTGTGACCAAATGTGATGAACGGCTACTGTATTGATAAGAGATGTGTCTAAAAGGTAAAAGATATAGCCACTTATATTACGTTGTGTGATCTAATGTCACATTTGTTAGCCACATTTTTAATAATGTGGCGAAATATGACGAACAACCATTGTATTTATTAGTAATGTGGCTAATACGCTTAAAATATATGGCCACTTACACAAGGTTGTGTGACCAAAGAGTAGTTTACTTTTATTTTTCCTAAGTTTTTTATTGTCACGGATAAACTTATTATGTTTGGCTATAAGTGATAAATGGTCATACTTAAATATTTTTAAGTGTGTCCAAATGTAATTAATGGCCACTTGTACGAGGTTGTGTGACCAAAGAGTATCTTAGTTTTATTTTTTCTAAGTTTTTTATTTTCACAGATACACTTATTATGTGTGGCTATAAGTGATAAATGGTCACACTAAAATATTTTTAAGTGTGTCCAAAGCGTAATTAATGGCCACACGTTGATTTAACGAGTGGCTACGTCAATATTGTCTTTTCCAGTTTCTTGTGCCGCCAATTTCAAATTGTCAGGGAGACGTACCGCCGGGGTCCGATGGTGTTTAAATACCAGTCACAATCCACAATCACAATCACCATCACCATCACAATCACAATTACAATCACAATCACAATCACAATCCATCAAATCACAATCACAATCCACAATCACCTTCTTCCGATTAATTTTCGAAAAATGGCTTCAACATGGATCGTACGTGAACCGGGTACTCATGCCCCCATCTACTACGACCCCACATTCTTCACCATTTGTAACATCGAGAAAATTTCGAGTTCAAAATGTAAACTTTCCAAAGTCTAGGGACTAAAATTGGTAAATTCCAAATCTGAGGGTTAAAAATAAAAATTCTGTTTTCCTGATCCATCGCGCTACGCGATGGATCAGAAGAGAGACCCATCGCGATACGCGATGGGGTGTCTGACAACGAGACGCGTGGTCTGCCACGTGGCCACACGTGGCACACCGATCGCCATGTGTCCCGCCACGTGGCCACACGTGGGACGACGTTCGCCACGTGTCAACACGTGGCACACCGTCTGCCACGTGTCAACACGTGGCACACCGTCTGCCACGTGGCGACACGTGGCAGACCTATGTTGTGACTGCGCAAGGCTACGTCGCGCTACGCGACGGGTGCCCAGGATGCCGTCGCGTACCTCGACGGGTTCCAAAACTTGCCTATAAATAGAAGGCCATGGGTTCAGCTGATCTCACACCAAAACAAACCTACAAATCATCTCTCTAACCTCTCTCTAGAAATCCAACTCCATATTAACAATACACCTTGATAAGCATGCCTCGATCCCTCATTTGTGTACCGATGATTCCTCGAAGTTTGTGCCACCCTCCACCCACGACCAAGAAGGTGTTTGTTCTCGAAAGGCGTGCCGTCTATTGTTGGAGATTGACGTTCAAAAGAAAGAAGTAACGAGAAAGGAATTAATCGAGAAAGTGAAGCGGCGTTGGATTGCTGCTTTAATCATTAGGGTTTCATAAGCCTTTAAGGTAAGGCTTAAAAATGCCAATAAATATAATAAAATATTATATTAAAGGGCTAAAGCCTTAAGTCGAGGTTATACTCGACACCTCGATAAAAGAAAAAGAAAACATAACAAAGAAAAGAATAAAGATAGAATATGAATATTATATATGTGTTATATATATATATATATTCTTTGTTATGAAAATATTATTTAAGTAATAATGAGTATTCTTAAATAATAAAAATAAAAGAATACGTTTCTTTGAGAAGAAGAAACGCCAGTTTTTTTTAAATAAACTAAAGGTTTATAGAATACTTTTAAACTAAAGGTTTTCAAGTAAAAGAGATTTATGAACTAAAGGTTCATCGAGGTAGAGTTATAAAATAAGACTAAAGGTCTTGAGCCGGATTGTATATCCGAATAACAAATGGTTATACTCGTACTATAGGTGCGAGATAGCAAGGGAAAGACCCTCGGACGGTGTTGAAGCCGATCCCAAAGCGAAAAGGTGAATACGCCCCCAAACTTTTAAACTTGTTTTCAAATGAGTCAAACATGTTATATGAAAATGATTAAAAGGGACTACGTGTCCCTAAAACCATTATAAATGAAAGTATAAACCTAGCCCTCAAACTGTGGTATACGTGTGTCTGGATCCTTACATAGGTGGTAGTACGCGATAGGCACATCACACCACCCTGATCGTAGGACGCTTTCCCACGGGAAGTACGATCATTGTGTATATTTACGGGTACTTAACTAAGTCGAACGTTGCGGTGTTTGCTGAGGTGACCTAGAGTAGAGACTTGAATTTATAAATGTGTTATTTAACTTTGTTATTCCTAAGCCACGATGGGCCGAGACAGGCGTAGTCTCGAGGGGTAATAAAGTAAAAGAAAATATTTTAGCGTCAGCGTGTTAACCAGCATTCGTTGCTGACGTATTTTATTTACATTTTTGCAAGTGAACAAGATTAGCGCTTGGAATGTCGAAGTGCTATTTATATATCCGATGGCTCGGATTTGTTTTGTATAAACTTAATATGATAAATGGTGGTTTGTAATTAAAACAAATATTTTTTTTTAACTTAAAACGGGAATCTTTTATGATCCCGTCTTTTGTAATATTACAACTTTGATCCTTATATTTTATAAGACTTCCGCTAATCAAACATAACTCTAATTTATATACAAATATGGTACCAACTATTGGGTCACACGCCTAGGCCTTAAGTGAGGGTGTGAAACCATTGTTTTCCACTTTTCTTCCGGCGCCGTCCTGAAGAACCAAAGGGTGAGGTTTGTGGACTATGTCCACCCTCAAACCTTCACGTACCAACAACTTAACCGAATGGTTAGGTTTCTTGGGTACACGACTGCAGATTATTTCAGCTTTGTGATGGAAGTCCCAGGAATCGAGGTGGCGTGCATTGATTTGAACTCCGTGGAGAACTTCAAGGCTGTGTCCCTTTATGGGGCATTTCGTACTCAGGTGAACCTTCGCCTCCAAAGACTTAAGGACTCCACCTACACCTCAGACGACATGTGGGAGAGGATCATGCCCTCTTGGACTCCAGAAGCTGAGAATTCGATGGATGTTGATTCAGATACGGAATCTGATGCTAGGATTTAGTTTTTTGTAATTAGTTTTTCTATATTAATGTAATGTAATTATTATGTTTTGGTATTAACTGTAAATGTTATTATTATATTTTGGTTTAAGCGTATTTAAAGCGTATTGGATGTAGTTTTTTTAATTAACTTTAAAATAGATGTTAATGTGAGTGAATAACAAAATAGACCTAAAATTTAATTATTGGTAGTTGAGACAGTAATTTAATGTAGTTAAGTTGATTTGTAGCCTATCTAGTAAGATATAACTTATTTCATGCGTACAACTAGCGTGATATATATTTCCAATATTTTTGACAGGTAGTTATACCTATAATGTAATTAATTTCCAAAATTAATTAGCTTGTGAGCGTTTCCAAAGCGTGTGGAAACCATTTTGACAAGTAGTATGCAGTTATGCACTCAACAACAAACTATAAAACAACAGAGACTTTAATGACTGCAATAAAACTGGTGACTGAAATTTATTATACTTTTATATATGTTATGTGAATTCCAAACTTGGCAAAGTAGAAAAAAATCTAAGGGTTCCACAGATCTTAAACTTCCCAAAGATCTTAGATTTTGATAAAATCCCTTCCAAAATTCAATGTCATCACCAAATCTTAAATTAGGTTACTGGTGATGGCATTGAGTTTGGAAGGGGTTTTTCAAAACTGAATTTTATTTGTTCAAAGGCTTCTTCAAAGTCTGGAGGGTACAATTTTGGTATGCAGGTTAGTGAAAAGAAGGGCATAATGGTCTTTTTTTATAAAATGAGTTGATAATGTTTTGCAGGAAACCAACTGTTGAAAAGTATGTTGAAAAGTATGTTGAAACATAACCAAATAGAGGTTGTGCAAGAAACAAAACCATCAGACGAGAAATGATGACCGTCATCGATGGGCGGTTTCGCGGTTTCCAACCGAACCATGAACACCCTAGACAACATGATGCATTTTTAGGCTTTCTTTGTATTAATGTAACTTTGATATAGCATGAGTCAGTTATGAGTGTAATGACTTTATTGATCTTACTATGATACACTACAAGTCAATTGTGACTTTTATCGATATAACATGATGTATGTTTGAACTTGACACCAATTGACCAAAATAGCCAGAATATGAAATGAATTCAACAAACCGGCCTGTATAAGTAGTAATAGTATTAAAAACAACAAATATTTCTTTAGTTTGAAATAATAAGTACAAAGTAAAGAATGGTGATATCATGTTTCACAACTAAATTTAAACATTATTTATATCTAACTAGCCGAATGAACACACTGCTGGGTCGACAACCCCGACATCTGTGTCAATCTCCATTAGGAATAGTTGTAGGCTTTTTCCCGGGCCTCTAGTAATCAACCGGGGACTCATTACGAAGCAGTTGATTTGGTTGTACAAGTGGCAATGTATTACCCTCATGAGGGAAAGTTACCGTACTAAATTCCTCAATGACCTCGTCATACGAATGTCTATAATTCTTGGGTAGAGTCATGAGGACACCATGCTTTTTTCTATCCAGCTGATCTTGAACATAAAACACCTAGCATGCTTGCGAGGCCAATATGAACGGATCATCCTTGTGGCCAAATTTGTTTAGGTCGACCGACGTGTAACCAAAAATATCATGTTTGACATGTTTACGGTCAACCCATTGGCACATGAAGACCGGAATTCTTTTAGTATGATAATCTAGGACCCATATCTCTTGCAAAACCCCAAAATAAAAGTTTTCTCCATAGGTTACCACGTCTTTTTTGACGTGCATGTCATCCGCCTCTACACCAACCCCGCTATTCTGGTAAACTCTACCATCATGAGATTTTGTACGAAATTCAAAACCGTTGATGTCGTATGAGTCGTATTTGTAAACGTTGCGGTGTGCTCCGTGTGCAATCCACTTTACGGTTTCCAATATAGAACCTAGGGAGCCCGCTAGCTCTCTTTCAACTTGAATTTCATTACAAGGATTAGATTCTTCACCTACATTGCAGAAACTATAAAAGATTTTTAAAAATTATAGAATACTTAATAAATTGATCTACCTTGTCGCGTAACCAGTCACCAAACTTTAAAGTATGCTCCTTCTCCAGCAATGCTTGTCGTTTACCAGGCATTTGGTTTTTCAAAGAGGTCTTGTGTTGTCTGCAAGTAGGAGTATATATAATATATTGTGAATTAATATATATATATATATATATATGTATGTATATATATATATAATTTAGAGTATATATGTTAGTAATACTTACTCGATATACGGCGCTATTTCAGGCGTATTCTGCAGCACATAAAAATGTGCTCTCTTGAAGAGATCAGGAGAAACTTCAACTGATTTAGCGCCTGTGACAGGAATTGTCTCCCCATTATCATCATGCTTATCATATGGAATACCAACAGTACTCTTGATGTTTTTTTGGTATTCGCTCACTCGATTGTTTTTTCCGCAATGTTCTCCTTAGCAATGCACCCTTCTGGATAAGTTTTGTTTCGCACATGCCCTTTGATAACCTTCATACACATTTCAAAGGGATAAATCCAACGAAAGAATGGTGGCCCACATAATTTTATCTCTCTAACAAGGTGCACGGTTAAGTGAACCATGACATCAAAAAATGATGGAGGAAAGTACTTCTCCATCAGGCACAGTGTAACTATTTGCTCTTCCTGCATCTTATCAAGCTCTTCTACAATTATTTATTTGCTACAAATTGACTTGAAAAAAAAATGCCTGATTATAGCATTTCTCATTGGTTCTGGCATGATGAACAGTATTGCAAGGGGCAAAAACTGTTGCATAAGCGTGTGATAATCATGTGATTTAAGGCCTTGTAGCTTCCTTTATTTAAGATTCACTAAACTAGAGAAGTTAGAACAATACCCTAGTAGAGCTTTCAGTTTATACAATGTTTCAAGAAACATGTCTTTTTCTTTTGCTGATAATGTGAAGCATGCTGCAGGCAGTTATGTATTGTTGCTTTTTGCTTTCGGTTGCAACTCCTTTTTAATCCCTAAAAACTCCAAATCCTTTCTAGCTGCCAATCCGTCTTTTGTCCTACCGGGAATGTTCCGCAACGTCCCGACAATACTTTCTACCACATTATTTTCAACATGCATCAAATCAAAACAATGTTGGACAGGTAAATACTTCCAATAGCTGAGCCGTTGGTACCATATGTTGAACTTCTTCCAATATGGTTGCGGTGTTGTGTTATACCTTTTTCTCTTACTCCTACTTAGGGATTCAGATCCCTTTCCCCATTCATTGTTAATGTTTTTGACCTCGTCGTATATCTCTTCCCCTGTCATAGGCTCTTTAGCGGTTCTCATCTCCTCTTTTACGTTGAACGTCTTTGTTTGTTTTCTGAAAGGGTGGTCATGTGATAAATATCTTCTGTGGGCAGCATAACTCTGCTTCTTTGTGTGATAAAGTCGAACACACTGAGTGTCGCCACGACACACTACACAACCTTTGAATCCACTGTAAGGGCAACCACATAGTGTACCAAGAGCCGGGTAATCATTAATCGTCCATAACACAACTGCACGTAGTGTAAACATTTCTTGTTTATATGCATCATATGTTGGCTCCCCGACCTCAAATAAAGATGCTAGATCGTCAATTAAAGGCTGTATAAACACATCAATATTGTTTCCTGGCACTCCGGATATTAATAAGGAAAGCATGATGAATTTTCTTTTCATATACATCCAAAGTGGAAGGTTGTAAATGACTGCTAAAACAGGACAGGCACTGTGGTTTCTGTTGCCTCTATGTACGTCGACCCAATCAGTGCAAATCCCTAGACGAAGATTTCTTGGATCGCTTCTGATGGTATCGGATTACCTGTCATCTATGGCTTTCCATGCTGGTGAATCTGATGGGTGACGTAAAATACCGGGTTTATTGGTACTTGTGGCGTGCCATGTTAAATTCTCTATTGTGGTCTTTGATTGAAAGAGGCGCTTGAATCGTGGAATAATGGGAAAGTACCACAGTACCTTAGCGGGCGTGTTTATGTAAGTTTTGTTAGTCTTCACATCCACCTTCCACCTTGACTTGTTACAAACTGGACATGCTTCCAAATCCTTATAATCCTTATAGTAAATAATGCATTCGTTGATACACACATGTATCTTTTCGTATCCTGAGCCCATTGCCTTCATCATCCTTTTGCCCTCATACATATTATTTACCATTTCGTTATCTGCAGGTAGCATCTTTTTCAACAATTTCAGAAGTTCATCAACGGACTTATGAGATACCCCGTGCTTGCTCTTCAAGTTAAGTAGTTGTACTAATGTAGACAACTTGGTGAAGTCAAGACATCCTTTATACAGGGGCTTCTCAGCGTCAACAAGTAGTTGTAGAAACTGTTGATACTTCTTGTCGCCTTTGAAATTGTCTTTTGAAGCATTTACCATTTCTACAGTTTCACATGCATCTGTCGGAATGCTGGTGTCAGCAAGCCCAGTATTATTATCATAATTAGTTGGAATGCAGGTACAGGCAAACCCAGTATTATTAACATAATTAGTTGGAATGTTGGTGTCGGCTTCTCAATGTTTTATCCAACTAGTTTAATTCTTATCAATTCCAAACCTGTACAAGTGATGTTATACATCGTCTACACTAAGAGATACGTGGTTCACACACCGAACACATGGACATGAAATAGAAATTGGTGGTGATGTCTCCTTGCAATTACGAACTGCAAAATCTAGAAATGCCTTAACACCATCTTTATATGCTTTACTGCACTTGTCGCCTACTGACATCCAAGACTTATCCATCTTCCAAGAATTTTTTTATTAACTGTGTCATCAACGATATATATATATATATATATATATATATATATATATATATATATATATATATATATATATATATATATATATATATACTAATTAACGTCAATAAATGTAACTGACATTTTATTATGTATGACACTAAAAGCAAAAATATTTGTTACTCACCTGAGATTAATGAAGCTGTTTGGTAGGAATTAATTGATTAGAGTTCAATAAATACACTAGCAGATCATTTTTAGGGTTTGGTGAGATTGTGAGATTTTATTTGGTCAATACTAATTGATTTGGGAGTCTTCCATAAGATAAGTCGATTAATTGGCGGGTAAACATGAAAATTTTAAACATCGAAATTTCATTATATAAATATTAGTAGAGGTTCTATTATGTTCTCAGGGTGTAGCTCAAGCGGTTGAGGCGCTTGTGATTAAACATAGATTGCAAATATCGCGGGTTCGAAACTCAAGAGGGAACATATTTTTATTATTTTTTTATAATAACCTCTTTTTAATGAAATAAATACATTGTGATTTTGAAAATACTCAAACTAAACTACTTATTAAAAGGCCTTTAAATCCGTTCAGAAACATAAAAATACATCATAATAGCTGGTCTAAAATCCTAACAAAGTTTCTTAGCTTTTAATTACAAAACTAATTAAAAGCCCTAAAAACAACAAGAAGCAAATAAAAATAAAATACAATATCTTCACTTTTTTTTCTGATTCAATCAGTGAAGCTACACTCCTTGTAAGTTGATCCTCTAATGACATATTTGCCCTTATCAAGATAGGAATTATGTCTGTATATCTCGTGCACACATCAGAGCTTGTGGACGAAACATAATCAGACCATGTAAAGAAATCACATTTTTTGCCCTAAGTTAAAAAATATAGATTTTAGGGTCAACAATTGTAGATGAATTCCAACTTTATTTGCAATTTCACTAACCTGAGATGCACAATTGTAGAACCTCCGACCTGTATTTTTGGTGGTCCTTGATGTTCTTAGAATGGCTTCTTGACCACAAAAAACAATAAACCTGAGATCGATTGTTACTGGATGTTGTGGTCCGCGATGAGATTTCTTCCATGGATGTTGTGGGTTTTTTAAGTGTTTTATTTTAGTGTTATGGGGATTAAAAAGGAGTTTTTATTGAAAATAAAACTAGATATATATGTATATATAGGAGGGTTTAGAAAGGAGTTGTTGTACACAAGCGTGTTACTAGCGTATTAGGATATTTATATATGTCTTTGTACATTAGCGTGTTACAAGCGTAATAGACTCGTTTGAACAAATATATAACATATTTTAACCTAATCAATTATAAAGTGTTTTTTTGTTTTATTTTTAGATTTAACAAAGTGTTGTTTACGATTTAATAAGCGTATCACAAGCGTTTTTAACAAAGAAAGAGATAGCCATTAGATGATCCATAAAACATGTTAAGAAAGCATTTTAAGATAATCTATATTTACCATTCATCAAAAGATGCCATACAAAAAGTACCATTAATTACAATACATCACAAACAAACCAAAAAGAGAGAAGCTAACATCAACATCACTCCGCCCTGTCCACAATCTCCTTCCTCAGCTCCTTTAAACCCATGTTGGTTGACACCGTAGTTACGGTGTCAACCAGAGTCCCACACACTGAGTCGTAGCATGCAGACTGTTATTTCAGATAATCAACAAGCTTTGCCTTAAACTCAGTGTCTTGTTCCATCAACATGAGTTTACATGAGTCGAGGGTCTTTGATTTTTCAAATGTAAGTCTAGCCATAATCTCTTCGACTGTCTTCAACAAAGTGTCGTCTTTCTCTTTCTCAAGATTTATCCTTGCTTTCACCATGTTCTTCATGGTTTTGTCAGAAGAATACATTTTTATTATCTTTTTGAAACTGTTAGTGTGATTGAATAACAAATATATAGACCTAAAATTAAATTTTCTGTAGTTGAGCCAGTAATTTAATGTAGTTAAGTTTGATTTGTAGTAAGATATAGTAAGATCTAGTAAGATATAGCTTAACTTTAATGTAGGCTATCATTACCAAAAATAATTTTCCAAGATTTTGACAGGTGAGTATAATTGTGATCAATTTCACAAATTAATTATGACAGGTGATATAAATGCAAGTAATCTCTAGTTTAAACAAAAACACATGAGACAAGTTTGTGTGTTTCCCAAGCGTGAGACACCCTTTTGTTTTTTTATTACAGAGTTACTATTCGTCCGTGAGCGTTTCCCAAGCGTGGGACACCCTTTTGTTTTGTCTTTGAGCCTTTTGGTTATATATACCTACACCACATTTGTGAAACTCATATACCTACATAATTTTAAATTATTTTTTTAGTTAATAATGGATTGCTCGTCATCATCCACAGCCTACAAGGATGTACTCAGGAGGCAAATTGAGGATCAAATCGAGGCAGATAAAGCTTGTCGGGAAACTCTCACTGAAGAATTTGTAAATATTAGCAACAAATTGGATGCCAGGGATGTCATTGCAAAAGTTCTTACTCGAATGCCCGCTAGTACTATCCGAGATCTTGCTGTTTTTTTTATGGTTGCTATAGGACAGAGAGAGCTTGACCAGTTAAAACTTTTGGGCAAGGCAATTCTTGAACTGAATTGCTCAATGGAATTGAAGTTGAAGTTTCTTATGTCACTCAGAGATTAGTATGTGATGGTGTTTCATGAGTGTTTATGATGTAGTTATGGTGTGTTTTTATGTGTGTTTTGGTAATAATAAAATTTGTATGTTTGTGTTAAAATATGGATTCAACATGTAAACTATTAACCTACATTACAAAGTGGTAACATAATACTAGAGATCTCCATAAGTCTATATCATAACATGTAACTAGTATCTTAAAGTACATAGCAGTCAGTTTTGAAATCATTCAAATTTGTTGTTGCCTTTTCTTAAGTTCAGCAATCAACTCTTCTCCGGTTAAAACAGTGTTGTTATTTTCATGGAATACCTGTGCTTTCTTGCTAAGAGTATTTCTGTGTTGGTTTACATCCGAGAGGAGGATTTTGCACAAATAATTTGCCTTCCACCTTTTTAGCTGCTTTTGTTGTTTAGGGCCTTCCTTGCAATAATTACACACCCATGGTCTCTTCCCAACATATTTCTCCATGTGTCTCATAGCTAAAATACCACAATCTATTCCATTATTTTTTGTTCTCCATCCCATCTTCACTCTATTGATTGTTGCTATTTGGATTTGCGGAGTAATTGGGTGTTTGATTGTCTTAAGATACTTGCAAAAGACGTTTCTCTAAACAAAATAGAAAACAATTTAAGTATTTTGACAATTTAAGTATTTTGACAATTTTTATAACAAGTATATATGTTTCCCAGTATATCAGGAGTCTTTCCGTATCTTTCTTCAAATTCTCTCTAATTGCTTTTGATTTGTCTTCTAAGATTTTAAACTTTGCATCAGCTGGTATTTCTTGATTTGCGCTGTTGTCTAGTAATTCTATCACACTTGTTTGAAGATTGAAGGTAACCACAAAGAAATGATCGTGTTGTAGAATTGGCATGAGCATTATAACAACCTCCTTGAGTGATATGATTCAAACATTGCCATTTGTTTTTTATGTTGTCTGAAAACACATCCAGTTGTTGTTTGTTTGTGTAACCCCTTGACTCAACATAATGGTCACTTGTCTGTATAATAATTAAAATGCAGATGATTACAGCGTTTATTGAACGTTTTATAATACTACAAAGAAAGTAGATTAATTTGTACCAGCACAGTGCTTGAAACAAAGAATCTGAACGGTGATGCTGCAGATTTTTTTCTTTTCTTGTTCATTAGTTCAATGAATGCATCCATTGCATTGGTGGTTATATAAATTCCAGGACAGTAGCTTTCAAAGATCACCTTGAACGACTCTGTGTGAGTGGACTTGTAGACCTCCTCCCAAATGTCTTCAAGACAAACAAAATATATACTCTGAAATTATTTCTTCATATTCTGTGACACTAGTGGATACGTCAACCTCTCTCGGAAGATATGTAGATTTCAGTGTAATGAGGTTATCACTTGCTGTCAATCCGGTGTCAACTGTTAAACATAAAACAACTCATTTTAAATTTGACTGAAAATAATTGTAACTATAATTAAATACCTTCAACCCATTTTGTTTTTTATTTATAATTGTTGGCAATCAAAGTCACAAAACTGCTTTTGTATTAAAGGGATTAAACCACTACACTTATACAAGACACTTTAGCCACCTATTTATACTAAAATATTACAACATAAAATCTGCATAATCTTAAGACAACTTGGATAACTACTTGCAAGTTACAACCTTATCTTCCTAGATATGCTAATCTCCATTATTTTAAGTTATCCTAATATAACAACTTTACACACAAGTTGTTTACACAAAACATCAATTTACTTTGTCACTGTATTAACAATAATTAAATACCCTCTTTAGCCCACTCAACCACTGTATTAACAACTTTATAAATATCTGCGCATGAGACATTGTTTTCTTGACCTGCATCAATTGCATCATTTTTTACGACAACCAAAGATGTAATAAGTTTAAATAACAGCCTAGCGTTTTATGATCGTTTTTAATTGTGATTATAATTTAGCTGGTACATATACCTTTTTGAATAGCCACTGGATCACCAACACCAACATCTGAATCAACTGCATCACACAGATGTAATAAGTTTAAAATAACAGCATAAGCGTTTTATGAGCGTTTTAATTATACTTATAATTAATTTAGCTCAAATACCTTTTTGAGCAGCCACTAGACCACCAACACCAACATCCGAATCAACTGCATCACACAGATGTAATAAGTTTAAAATAACAGCATAAACATTTTATGAGTGTTTTAATTTTAATTATAATTAATTTAGCCCAAATACCTTTTAGAGCAGCCACTGGACCACCAACACCAACATCTGAATCTTGTGTTTTAGGGACCACATTATTAGTGAATCTGTTTTCCCATTCACAACATCTAGCAAAGATATTGTGATTTGATGGATGTCTATCCTTTCCTTGACGGACCAATACTTTGATCTCTGAGCGAATTTTATCAAATTTCTTCAACTTTTTCCATTGCCTTATTCCAAGACTGTAAAAAGAAAATATAGTTATTGTTAATTCAAAAACATTTTCAATTTATCCCAGCCAATTGTAATGGAGTTAAATAATAGTCAACAAGCACGATAGGCATTTGCAAACTTAAAGGTGAATAATCGCTTACATAATCATCCAAATCTTGTTCAGTTGTTTGATCGGCATTATCTGTTTCAGATGCACTTTGACCATCTGTTTTTAATTACATATAATGTTGTTATTTAAACGTTGCATTACATAAAATGCATATAGAGATAAGAGATATGAGAGTTTTTTAGAAAAAAATAACAAATTTCTCACCATGTTCTTGTTTCTCCTCAGCTGCAGTGTTTTCTTCAACTCCAGGCTTACCAGCAGCACTAACTGTCATAGCAACAGTAGCAGCAGCAGCAGTCTCATCAAGTCCCTTCCCAGCAGCACTAACTGTCACAGTAGCAGTATCAGCAACAGCAGCATCAGCAGTCTCATCAAGTCCCTTCCCGGCAGCACTAACGGTCACAGCAGTAGGAGCAGCAGCAGCCGCATCAATCCCCTTCCCGTCAACACTAAATGTCACAGCAGCAGCAGCAACCTCAGTAGCATCTTCTTCTAAGGGAGGACCATTATTCTCCAGGTATTTTTACATCTTATTAATAGTAGTTGTTGTTATGTAGCTGACTGCACCCGTTGTGACGGGAGTCCCAAATGGACCATATTTTTTCTGGTATTCATGCGTGTAAAGCATCACAAGGAAGGTGATCGGACCGTTGTATTGACTGTTGATATCTCTCCATTCTTCCTTTGTCATTTTCAAGTTTTCAATAACATAGCGGCACCAGTCCATATTTGGAATATCCGAGGTTTTATCAATTGCGGCGATGAATCATTGATTGACTGTTGTTGATCTTGTCACAAATCTTATACATGTGTTGAACAACACAAGGAATTTAATCTTAAACAGTTCACCAACTCCTTGATATGCGGCCAGATTGTCTTTCACATGCTTTATACTTATTCTTGAATTTGTCGGGAATTGATTTTTGAACAAATCTGTAGTAACATCTTCCCCCAATCTTGGTCTACTCTTGTCTAAAACAGGAATCTTACCCATTGGTATCCCCAACACTTCATGTAATTTTTGTGGTGTTATCTTAATAACACCGCTCCCAATGTTCAATTCATTTAAACAGTTATTATAGTTCATGAGCAACCAATATCCCAAAGTTGTTGGAGTTTGGGTTACTTGAAGTCTTAACATTGACCCAAAACCCATTTCTTCTACACAAGTTTTTTGGGCAGTGGTCATTGCCTTCACTGCATCAACAATATTAATAGGTGCACACCTATTCTTCAATTTTTTGTCTACAAATTCAACAAAAGATTTCCCCCCCTCGGCTGGCTTCTTTTCTTTAATGGCTTTCTTTTTCGGACGCTGAAAGTCCAGGCCAGAGGTGCTGTGTTCCACCTATTTCCGCTTTGAAAACAACCTGTCGATTTTTATGTCAAGGTCTGAATCAGAGTCTGCTTCTACAACATGTTTTGTTTTCACCACCGGAGCAACTTTTTTAGTCTTCCTTTTATCTCTCTTCTCGTTTAGATGCTTAGCTTTATCAGTCTTGTTTTTTTCGACAACTGAATCACATACATACAATAAAACATGGGGGTAGGGGATAACAACGCGAATCACAAGGAAACAGAAAACTCTTATCAAACATCACATTGATAATTATCATACCAAAGCCATAACACGCTTAGCATACGCTTATAACATGCTTTAATATTATACATAGATTTTTAAAAAACAAAGATATGTATTACAACAACAACACGCTTATAAAACGCTTTAATACATAAGAAGATTTAAACAAATGCTTACATTTTAAGATTAAAAACCTAAAACGCTAAAAAATCATAAATTAAGACATGTTCCATCTTTATTCTCAGACCTATCGTGCTTGTGCTTCGTCCTTGGTTCCGTTCCAGAAGTAGATGAGTTAGGGTTATTCATTTTAGTTCTGTTCCAGAATAATTAAACCCTCGGGCTTGTGGTTGTGCTTGTGCTTCACGAGGTTGACTTAGAATATTGAAGGAATATTGACTTACGAGGTTGAATTTTGGGAAGTAGATGAGTTAGGGTAATTATTTGACCCTTTTAAAAGAATGCGCGTGCTTTTAAATTTTAATTGTACGGTATATATATATATATGTATATATATATATATGTATATATATATATATATATATATATATATATATAATATTAGTGGGTGGTGGTGGGTTCAAGTGGTCATGATGGTGGTGGACGGTGGTGGAGGTGTGGTGGTTCGTGGTCAAGATGGTAGTGGACGGTGGCAGAGGTGTGGTGGTTCGTGGTGGCGGATGTGTGGTGGTGGTGGGTAGTGGGTGGTGGTGGTGTTGGCGGAGGTCGGTGGTGGTGGTGGTGGGTGGGTATAAATATATATATATATATATATATACACATATATATATATATAATATTAGTGGGTGGTGGTGGCGGAGGTTTGGTTGTGGGTGGTTGTGGTGTGTGGTTAGTGGTTGGTGCTGGAGGTCGTTGTGGCGAATGTGAGAGTTGGATGGTGGGATTAGGTGGTGTGTAGTATGACTGCGGATATTTAATCCATGAGACGATGACGGTGCTATCCCGTATGATGACCATGCTGATTGGCCCAATTATGACGACGACAATGCTAATATAATTATACCCACATGAACATGGATATAACAACCTGGGTTGGTGGTGGTTATCATAATGATGCTGCTAACCTATATGGTACGGTTTGCTTACGCCAACCCATACGATGGAGAGTGTAGCTCGTACGATGAGCATGATGTCTATGATGATGATCACACATATATATGATGATGATCAATTACATGTACCTATATGACAATACGCCACACAGACGCACACACACACACACACATATATGTTGATGATGATGGTGACACCGATGTTTAATGACATGTAACCCGTATGATCAACGACGACCATGATAACGTATACGATGGTCATACTGATGGTAGCCTGTACGACTGATGATGTCGTTTGATGACGACAACAATTCATAAGATGATGCCGACAGTGATCGCTAATATTGGGCGTTTTGTTTACGATAACCCATATGATGCTGACTACATCCTGTACATGGCAATAGGTTGATGATGATGATGATGTTGAAGATGATGATGACACTGATAACGAGATATATGTTACCTGTATGATCAACGCCGACTACGATAGCCAATACAATGACCACGTTGATTACCCGCACGTCTGATGATGATGCCGTTTCATGGCGACGGTAATCGATGATTATGATGATGATAACCACTATAATACATGATAATGATGATAACTTTATGATGTTGATCATCATCATTATATCACATATGGTGATGCTGATATCCAAGAAGATGATAATGATACAAAACTACATACTTATTCATTGTGATAATGATAACACTAGAATGTTATGAGCTTCTCTATTACGAAGTTGTAAATCTTATCCAAGAAATCTTACTAATGGTTCAATAATGTATAAAATTTTAATTTTATTTAAAAAATACTATTTGTTAAACGAACTCAACTTTTAACGAAATTTATACCGGAATGTTAGTAAAAAACTAAAAGTAAGACTATGTTTTTATACTATTTTTTTAAAAAGTTAAATATAATAAGTTAAAAAACAAAAACCAATATATATATAATTAAATGTGTAGAAAAAAATAAAAAAATAAAATAAAAATTCAAACCAATCTCAATGATAAAACCCCTTTACTTCAAAACTCTAAATCGACTTCTAACTTCGCTTTACTGTAAGAATATTTGTAATTCGTATTTACTGTAATTCGTAGACATCGCTTATCCTGATAAGAACATACAGACTCGTCTGACATAAAAATGCCACGTCAATAATGGAGTTAAGTTCCTCGTAGATATCGACATCGATTCCATGAGTAGGATGGTATGTTAATGTTATCTGGTTAATTTTTTTTTATGAAACATTTTACAGTTTTGCAACATATACATTCTAAGAACATTTTTTGTGTTACTTATAGCTCATTCATAAAGCTGTTCAACCAATGTTTGCTGACATGAAATCGAATACCGGCTGTTGTTTGATTTATGATCAAAGTGGTAGAACGTTTTATGTATTTATAATCAAAGTACTTGATGACTTTTATTTTGGAACCGGTTGGACTGAATTAATCAGAGAATGTTGTATAGAAGCTGGAACATATGTTGTTTTTGAGCTTAAGTCAACATCTATGTTGAATATGTTTACTTTCAAAAGAAACGTAAATGATCAATCTGGTACTATGTTATGTATTCCGGTCAGAAACCGACACGTCTACTACTGGGTAAGTTTTAATTTTAGTTTTTAATGATTTTTTCCAAATTCAAATGTCTATTAATTAACATATTTAACAGGATTTCCCTGAGTGGTACGTGATTCAAGAATTTGGTGAAAATTACATTAATGGAATGGGTTGTAAGCTTTTCGAACTTATTACTCCAGATAGATTTATGTTTAAAGTTTCATGTATTTGGGATGGAATGGGTTGTTGGCTAGAGGATGGATGGATTGAGGTTTTTAAACAAACCAACTTGAAAGGTGGTTCGTTTGTTGTGTTTGAAATCATATCAGATATTACATTTCATATTAATGTCTTTCATGAAGATGACATAGAATTTATCCTTCCTGGTCCAAATCAGCTGTTTCTCAACTATCAATTAAGCAATCAAGGTAGTTCCTCCTAAAACCCAATTCATCTTGATGAGAAAAATGATGACTCTTAAATCGTCTTCCACATGAACGTCACCAAGAAATTGGTAAATTGAATTTTTAAATTTCTTTTTTATTTACAAGTATATTCGTTTAAATTTTAACTTTATAATATATTTTAAATTTTCTTTTCACGGCGTATTCCGGGTCACATTGCTACCAAGATTGATGCCTATGATGGAATTCTAATCAATTTGGTCAATCCCGAAGGTCGTAAAAAAATGAAACTTCATGGTGAAGTGTCGGAACTGAAATTCAGATATTGTTTACCAAAATGGAAAAATTTCAAGGAGGAAAATGAATTACAGATTGGTGATAAGTGCATATTTGAATATGACTTCAATGAAGGTACTTTGTTATTTTCAAAAGTTGATTAGTGATTTGGTGATGTGTTTGGTGATTTTTGGAACATTTGTGATTTGGTCAATTTGAATATTTGTATGGTTGTATTGATACACTTTTTAGTTTATTGTGTTGAATGTTGGTTGGTTAGTTTTTTAATGCTTTACTTTTATAGTTTCTTGTAACATCTATTTTGTTATTCACTCTTATTTTGTTTCATGGGATGTATTATAATGGTGCCTTTTGTATAAAAACATTTAATGAATGGTAATTATCAAGTATCTTAAAACAAATCGTAAAAACAAAAAACACTTTGTTAAAAATGCTTGTGATACGCTTATTAAATCGTAAACAACACTTGGTTAAATCTAAAAGTAAAAGAAAAAACACTTTGTTAAAAAACACTATTACGCTTGTAACACGCTAATGTACATAAACATATATAAATATCCTAATACGCTAGTAACACGCTTATCCCCTTTAATTTAAATTAAAAACTATGCGAATAATCTATTGTTTCTTAATTTATTGTTAAAAACGCTTGTGATACGCTAATTGAAATATGTTATATATTTGTTCAAACAAGTCTATTACGCTTGTAACACGCTAATGTACAAAAACATATATAAATATCCTAATACGCTAGTAACACGCTTATCCCCTTTAATTTATATTAAAAGCCATCTTCTATCAAAGTGTCTATTTTCAGCCACAGGTTCTCTTCCTTAAAAACTATGCCAATAATCTATTGGTTCTTAATTAAAATGGAGGAAAAACTCAAAAAGCTCCAAAATATTGGCTCCAAATATTCAAAAACTTCAAATTACATTTAACACTCCAAAAATCAAATTACACTACAAGTTATTAAAAAACTTTTCCACTCCACAAATTAATCAGACGACACAATCAAAGATGAATCTTATAGATGAAATAATCGAACAAGAACATGATTTATACTCCGATGAGGAAGCCAACGACGATGACGATGCTCAATCAGACGACACTGAAGGCTACTCCAGCGAGGAAGCCAACGGCGACGACGGTCAATGAGAAGATGAAATAGCGACGATGGCTATCGAACCCATCAACAGTTTTGCTACTACGAAAAAACCTACAAGGGGGTTGACGAGGTTACCTAAGCTACGTACCGATTATGCAAACTCTGGTGGTGTCAGACTGGCAGTGGAGTTTGATAATCTGGGTAGGTTCACTGGCCAAACCACATCACAGTTTGCAAGTTTTTTAGGGGATGTTTTAAGGGAAATAGTTAGCTCGAGATATTTAAGTTAGAGGGAGGTCACAAAAGAGATTAAAGATAAACTATGGGAACAAATAACAGTTATTCGGTTATTTTTATTTGTGCATTTTATATATGTTTGATGCAGAAATATTTTGAGAAGTAATTTACCTTTACTGTATTATATTATGCAGAAATATTTTGAGATTGAGGCGTGTCACAGGCCTTCTGTGATGAATCGGCTAAGACACCTTCTTTGGGATTTCCGAAGAAAATGAATGCCAAATACATTATGCCGAACATCGGTAAACCTCTGAAGCTGAAGGTGATACCCAATGGACACAGGACGATGATCAGGCAAGAAGACTGGGATCGCTTTGTTAAGTACACACAATCAGGGCAGTTTCAGGTATAAATCCTCTACTATGCAAACGTAGATTGATCGAGTATATATGGTTTATGGTTTTTTTTTTAAAATAATGAAATGATTATAATGTGTGGTTGAAGAAAAAATCGGCTTCATCAAAGGGAGCTCTAGCAAAGAATGTTTTTGATCATCACATGGGACGAGGGGGTTATACCTACCTTCGAGAGAAACTGGTAATCACCTTCAGCTGCTTTCTCTCTAGTTCAATGATTTGTTGGTTATGTGTCTAATGCATGACCGTCAGCTGCTTTCTCTTGAATATTTTACAAAGTCAAAAAGAAGGAAATTGAACCGGATGAGATCCCCGGCCGTGCATTAATGTGGATGAAAGCAAGGGGGACAAAGATGGTGCATACAAGAATGTTGTTGTCGAAGGCGTGGCAACCAAATTAGTATGTTTTAGTATTAAACTTTTAAAATCATGTTAAAGTCAATTCATTGCCTTATATTGGTGTCAAACAAACTTGAGTCTGTCTAACTTGTCTCAACACTTGATGTGGATACATAAGCGTGTTACTAGCGTATTAGAATATTTATATATGTTTTTGTACATAAGCGTGTTACAAGCGTAATAGACTCGTTTGAACAAATATATAACATATTTTAACCTAATCGTTTACAAAGTGTTTATTTACTTACAGTAGTTCATGAAATCTTACTGTGTTATGCTTGTAAGGAATCGGCAGTTTGACATTTGTTTTCTTGCAGGTTCAGCATGAGGAGTAGATCGCCTCAGGAGCCCTGACACTTGAACCATGCACAGATGCCGTCACCTTAGTGCTTGGCAAAGATAAAGGTTGGTTTTTAAAAGGGATTGGGTACGGATTGACAGCAGGTAAATATTGGGGTGTGAGTTGGGTAAAAGGCTCGTTTAAGCAACAGATTGCCCAACTTGAGTATGAGGCGGTGCAGAGATGAAGTGGTGAACAGGTTGACGACTCTAATTGAATCCACGAATGCTATGATAGCAAGCCGTGAGAAGGAACAGTTAGCATTTGAGGCCAGGTTCAGACATCTCGAAGGATTGTTGCCGCAAATGTCGGCAATTCAAGTAAGTGACATATGCTACATATTAATTAATGCATTCGACATACATAATTGGCACTGTTTTTGTCACAATTCGTAGGTAAATCCTGTTCCCAATAAGGTTGGTTATAACAAAAGTACTAGTGCTGTGGCGCAAAATAAAATGACATCACCAGTAAGTATCTGACAGTTTCTTTGTTTATTACAACTTTCCATGTGATTTTTCAATTTCCATAACCTAATAAATTGATTTGTAGGCAAGTTCTGTGGGAAACATCTTAACCTCAGGTGAGGCTGTGCAACAAGAATCCGCTACTCAGGTAAGCATTTGACAGTTTGATTGATTTTTTTTAATAATTAACTTTCCATGTGAGTGTGTTGATTTTGCATAAGTTAATTGTAGGCCAAGTCTGTGGATAAAATAGTTGTCGAAACGGTACTCGCTCCCCATATCGCGACATCAGTAAGTATTTGACAATTTCAGTACTTTTTATAATTCTTTTCCAATGTGAGTGTGCTCATTTTCTATTACCGAATTGCAGGCCAAGTCCGTGGAAAAAAATGTTGACCAAACGGTAGTCGATCCCCATAGTGCGACATCAGTAAGTATTTGGCAATTTCAGTTTTTATATTTTATAACCTAATAAGTCTAAAAATTCCAATTTCTTTTATATTACCAATGAAGCCTGTAGAGAACAATGTTGACCAAGCATCAACACAACTACACCACACTCCGGATAGTAACGGCTCGAAAAAACCATCAGTAAGTATTTGGCAATTTCAGTTTTCCCTTTAATTGTTGATTGATTTCCATCCATAAGCTGATTCACTGAATGGTTTTTAGGTAAAACGGAGAAGCCGTAAAAGAAAAGTTGATGTATCTACGGATGAAGCTTCCCCACCTGCTGAAATAAAGGTATGTACTGCGCGAAACATTGTTAATTTCCCACCAACTTGGCATATACATGTGTATGTACTTATATATTGACTTTAACTAAGCCATCTTAATTTCACATGCTTGTTTATAGGTGTATGAGTGTCGTTTGTGTGTGCATGACAAGCGTAACAAGGTGGAACGTGGTACAGTTCATTGGTCACCGGTTCCACAACAGTTGCATGGAAAAGCAATACCGGAGGGTTGCTATAAAGTTAGTATTGGTGAAGCCATAAAGGAACAAGCAATTATTCCTTGTGAGACAGGTAAAATAATGACTGTTGGCGACGCAACTGGTACTTTTGTTGCTTGGCCAGAACACTTAATCTTATGTGACCAGGAGGTTTGTTCCCTTTTAACTTAACCGAACAAATATCTATGTTCATTTACATTTAATTTCAAAAATGAACACTTGTGTTCGTTTATGTTCGTTTGTTTATAATCTAAACTAACGTAATTGAACAAAGATAAACGAACATAAACGAACTTCCCGCCGAAAGTTTCATGAACAGTCAAATGAACGTTTGGTTCGTTTGCAGGCCTACTATTTTGTTCTATCCAATTACAAAATATGACATTAATTATACATATTTGTTTGTCATATTCTGTTGTTCCAGCTACCAACACTCCCATCCTCAAAAGAACCAGACCGAGCTAGAAAGAATGTAAAGGCAAAGTACACAACGATAGACAGGGTGACCAAACAGAAGACAAGGAGCAGTACCAAGAAAACCGACGCCTTAGCTAGTATATAGGTAGTCGTTATTTTTTTATTTTGTTAGATATTTTGCATATATATTCTTAACTGAATATTATTGTTAATATAATTTGTTTCTAATTTTGTTTTGTCATGCTTTCTTATAGTTGTTTTATATTACTACACAAAAAATAAAAATAATTATATATTGCCTAATTACACACAATTTGCCCACATAGAACACATAAAATAGGTGTGGCCAAAAGTATGACAATAGCCACACCTGAAATTATAAAAATTAGAGTCTATAAATGACCATTAGCGATAACAAAAACATTTTTGTGTGACGAAAGGGTACCAAAAACATTGGCCACACTTTCATCAGTTGGTTTTTGTTTGTGCGGCGGAACCAGATCAAACGTCATTGAAAATGCAACATCCCTAAATTTTTCATACCAATTTTGTCAATTTAGGAAGTTTATGGACTAAATAGTCATTTAGCTAAAGATATGTGGAATCGACACATGTCCTATGACTCATCACCATGAAAAAGACACATGTCACGTGGTGGCAACATGGAAGTACACATGTCAACATGTAACCACATTGTATCCTCACAAAGTGACATGTGGCTAATGACTAATCAATTATAGTGCCACATGTCAACACCAAATAGCACGACTCATCATCAATAATGACACATGTCGCATGGTGGTGATTGGCGGTTCGACCGAGGATGGCTATAAATAGTGAAAATGGGCTCCTTATTGTGGCATCCAAAAAAAACACAAAACCACTTTCACTTTCTCGTAGTTCGTGCCATCGAGTTGGAGTCCTGACGCCACTCTAGATTTTTGACGTTTCATACCCCAACACGAGTCGAGGTACTCCTCGTTCGTCCTTAAGCGTTATACCCATTTTAAGGTAAGAGTTATGTTTAAGATATTCTATTTCATTACTTAGATCCTAGTCGATGGTATAGCCTAAACCTTGAAAAGTTTATAGATATATTTAAGCATTTATATATATATATATATATATATATATAAAGACTTACAAAAATAAACGTTTCTTTATTATTAAGAAACATAAAGTTTTACATGCAACTGTTATTGTTAATTTACTTTCTTCTAAATGAAGAAAGATTAATTTATTTATATAAAAGATATTTATAAATAATTAAACAAGAAAAGCATGACGGGCATGTATTAACTGGAAGGGTGACAATACCGGTAGTCGAGTTTCTTGTCTAAGGAAAGTAATTCGTATAAATCCCAATCAACCGCGAGACCCGTTTACTTTCTTGGAGAGCTTGATGAGAGTGTTCAAACCTATTAGGCCAAAGCATGCCACACCAAACGTTATGCGAACTAAAATAAGCATTTTGAATAAAAATGACTTTTGTATCAAAATAAATGTTTTATCAAGGTTTAAAGCTACAAATTAGACAAAAGGTCTAAAGATAGATCACTTGATCTAGATATTCATACAAAGATATTCTCGTAACTACAGGTTCGAGATAACATGCACAACATAAATCAGTAAAGAAATTTTGATCATAAAAAGGTGAGTACATTGACTCTAAAACTAACGCGAAGGCGTGAAGCATTTTACATATGATTTAAAAATCAAAACACATGGCTTGGATGGTTTTCAAAAACGTTTGATGCGTAAAGGTAATCTAACGACATAGCATTCAGGCCATAAGTGCACGTATAGTTGGATCCAAATTTATACACGTGTTACGGATGAAAGGTCGTAACATGGCTAGTAAAGAGACTCAGTTGTAGGCATACGTAAAACTACGGTCAATCTGAGTAAAAAGACTAGTGTGCTCCGTGGTTGTACACTCGGGTGAAACAGTCCCGCTGAGTGTGTAGATATACTAATAAAAATTACGATTAAACGGGTTTAAAATTCTTGCCAACATAAAATATTTTGTGGCTGTTAATGTTATTCACCAGCTTTTAGCTGATGTATTATTTTTAACATTTTCAGGTAATCAATAGTAAGTGATAAGGATTGTAGAGTAACAGAGAGACAGCTCATTGGAGATATAGAAGGATCTGTGGGCTCATTTTGTTAAACTCCTTATAAAACATGATTATGCTAAAATAAATGATTTATATTATCAAGGGTATTTAAATCCCTGTTTAATAAAGAAATATTTTGTCAAAAGAATTTTCCGCTGCAACAAAATAATCTCTGATATATTTTCAAAACCGATACCAACTATTGGTCATACGTCTAGGCCCATATGGCCGGGAGTGACAGAAAATCACTATGTGTGACGAAAAGTATGATAATAGCCACACTTTATATTACAAAAGCATTATATGTGACAAACGGTAAGACAATGGCCACACCACAAACTACAAAAGAGTGTTTGAGTGGCAACTTCACATTTTTAGCCACATTGACAATAACCTCCGGTGTCTATATGATATGTTTGGCCACACAATACATCACTATGTGTGACGAAAAGTTGACAATAGCCACACTTTAAATTAGGAAAAGCATTATGTGTGACAAACGGTAAGACAATGGCCACACCACAAACTACAAAAGAGTTTTTGACTAGCAAGTTCACATTTTTAGCCACATTGACAATAACCTCCAGTGTCTATAAGATATGATTAGCCACACAGTACCTCACTATGTGTGACGAAAAGTTTGACAATAGCTACACTTTAAATTATGAATAGCATTATGTGTGACAAACGGTAAGACAATTGCCACACCACAAACTACAAAAGAGTTTTTGACTAGCAAGTTCACATTTTTAGCCACATTGACAATAACCTCCAGTGTCTATATGATATGACTAGCCACACAGTACCTCACTATGTGTGACGAAAAGTTTGACAATAGCCACACTTTAATTTACGAAAAGCATTATGTGTGACAAACGGTAAGACAATAGCCACACTATTATCTACAAAGGAGTGTTTGAGTGGAAAGTAAACATATTTAGCCACTTTTAATGTAATATCCAGTGTCTATATCATATAATTAGCCACTCTATATTAAATTTAAGTGGCCATTTCTTTGCTATATCCACAAGGTATAGGTCACAATGCAAGCTTAACACAACCCTATTGGCCACATTATTATAAAATTCATGTGGCTGAAACATTAATTCATGTGGCTCTATACGTGAAATGGTCACTCATAACGGTAGAAAATGGCCACATGACTATTTACTATGAGTGACCATTTCACGTATAAAGCCACATGAATTAATGTTTCAGCCACATGAATTTTATAATAATGTGGCCAGCAACTAATGCATGTACCCTTTAGCCACACTTATTACCACATAAGGTCACTAAAAACTGTGTGTGGCCATATCATACCCACGGTGTCGCGACCTTTGGCCACATATGACCTGAACCAAATGTGTGTGGCTAAAGGCCTACGGCCACACTTTTTTCGTGTGACCAAAGGTCAATTTTCACGTAGTGCAATAAGAATGTGTGCATATATAGTATCCCGGAGGAATCTTTTCCGGGACTGTTAACTCTAAGGGCCAGTCTATTGTCCACTGGTTTTTCCCTTTCTCCTCTGACTTTAGCAGGAGGCTCACTATTATCCGCTGGAAATGTCCTATCCTCCAGGAGTACGTATGCTCCAGCTCTGTCGGGTGCCAGACCAATAGCGACTGGTCTCTCGTTGACCTCAGTCTTTATCTTGGTGTGCACTGGGTATCATTGGACCAGGCCTTTCTTCTTGTGCTTGCCTATCTTACCATTACTCCTTGGGCCTTATGGGGTCAAATCTGAGGTAGTCTCTTCAAGTCCACCAGTATATTATCCTTGTTATTTATGATAAGGATAATGGACTAAACTCTAGCCCGTCGTCCTTTTCCTCCTACTTGCTTTCTTGTCTTGGGGTAATAGCTCCTGGACCCGTGATATATACGAAACCCATTCCCACTTAGGTTCTGGCCTAACACATGATCTGGCCCAACCTCGATCCACGATATAGAGGCGGTAAAATTTTGGTGTAAATTGAATATACACGCTTTCCCACGCCGTCATTATTCACTGCATAAACATCTCATCACCATAACTCTTTACTTACCCTTCTTTCTTTTATTTCTTTATCACAACTTTGGCGATTCATCCATTTTCGGCAGGCCTTTCCTCTTACCATTTCCCCGTTAGGTTAGTGCTCGTTAACCCTTACATTACATCTTCTTCCCTTCCGCGATGAGTCGTGAGGGTCTGTCCTCGATCACTTCCATCCTTACACAGGAAAAAATGTTGACATTATGTTCGCGATATCATATAACACTATCGTTGTCTCCGATCTTGCCCAATCCTCATGAGATATCCACCAGCCACCCTAATCTTGTTACGTTGTATACTAAAAACTTGGAATATGCTAACATTCGTTATCCTCTCACCGAGTTTCAAACGGCGTTGCTGAAGTATCATAAGCTAGGGTTTTCGTAGGTTCGTCCGTTGGGCTTCTTACGACTGACTCATTCTGAGCTCGCTTGTCGGGCCATGGGGGGGGGGTTGCCACGGTGCCTTTATTCCAGCAATTCTATCGTCTGAATGTCGACGGTCACTGGTTCACCTTTGAGCGCCGTTCAATGGAAAAGCAACCACCTTGCTACTCAAAGATACCCACTGGGTTTTATCCAAGAGACTGGAAGAATAGATTTTTCTTTGTTTCTCCCAATTTCGCTCCCGGCCTTCATAGCCATCGTCGTGTAGATTCCATTATTTATGATCTAGCTCTCCATCCTCCCGCGAACCATGATGGTTTGTATAAATTGCTTGTAGATAACCCGACAGAGGCCATGACCTACCCTAACCTCTGCTGTATATGGATGGAATGAGTCAGATATGGCCAGATCCTTCTACCTGGCCGACCATGTTCGAGGGCGATCGAGGTCCGCAGCCCCTTGTTGTTTCTTTCTTCTTCCCACATTATCTTGTGTTTTAGGGTTACTAACGGGATTTATTTTTCGTCCAGAGATGATCTTGAAGTAAATTCTTCAGAAGGGGTCTATGAAGACCGCCGAGTTTGTCAGACTTCCCGTGACGCCGGTGACTAGCTCAGAGATGGAACCGGCCTCATTGGACCGATCTGCTCCAGACTCACTTCTCAGTGTGGAGGACACTTCTAAACGCAAAAATCTGTTGTCGGAGGTTTTTGATGGTTCAATGAAGAATCGGCTACTGAGCTCCAAGCATCCTTATTAAGTCAGTCATCTTCCTCTCGTCCCATTGCTCCGTCTTCTGCTGAGGTTGTTGACCTGGACTCCGAGTTTGCCTTCCCAATGGTTACTGCGACACCGGAAACACATCATGACGCTGACCCTCCTTTCCATCAGGCCTATTCTAAAGGAAATCATCCTTAGGAACCCAAGCCACTTCCCCAGGATCTTCCTCCTTCCAGAACCGAAGAGCCCATTAATGTCAAAATATTTTCCACCAAGTGGAAGTTGGATGCGGGCACTTCAGTATTTACTCCCCAGCAGGCGCATGACTTTCTTACCAAGGTTAATCCTCCGGTGGACTTTGCACGTATCTGGGCCTTGAGTGTGGATGATCTGGTGGGCGAATTTGGAACACACCTCTATCGTGACCTGGTGTTGGGGCAGCCACTCGTCAAGATTTTATTGATGCCGGCCAGATATTGCAACAAAATCAAGAAGAAATCGACCAGTTGGAGCATACAATTGAGAAGAACAAGCATAAAATTCAAGATCTGAAGCAGAAAGTAGTCTTGGCTGAGGAGAAGGACTTGGGGGTGCCTGGTTTTGGAGGCTAGTCTGAAAACTGCCCAGGATCGTTGATATGAGCTAAATTATATATAAATATTATAAGTATTTCTTACACTTTTACATGGTCTTAAAGTTGTTTTTATTAAATAATACGTCTAATTGGTTCATATTAGATTTTTATTGGATTCATAAGACAACATGCTAAAATGAGTAAAAACTTAACAACTATAACCGTTGATTGGTTTATTCATGTACTCTTATTCAATGTTTTAAAGGACGCTTAATTTCATTTGAATTATACATGATATTGTTAAGAATTATATTAGTTTGAATTTTTTTACTTTTGACAGGCTTTGAGAGAAAACAAGATGGAAGATGATTCGTGTGAAAAAGATGCTTTGCAATTCAAACAACTTATGAGCTACTGAAAATAATTCACCATTTGAATATATGTTATTAGTCACAAAAAAAAAGAAAAAGAAAACGTAACCAACAGAATGTTGGTGGGCCTGTTTTTCCAACTTTGTTCAATAGCAATATTTGATCACTAAAGGAATTTTATGGACCGAAAAAAAACCATACACGTTATTATTATTATAAGAAAATATAACATGAAGAGAATGCAGGTAGTTTTGAATTGTGTGACGGCTGTATTCTTTGGACCGTGGGGTCTGTGACGCTAGAAAAGACAAAACAACAAGGAAGAAAAACATGAAGAGAATGCAGGTAGTTTTGAATTGTGTGACGGCTGTATTCTTTGGACCGTGGGGTCTGTGACGCTAGAAAAGACAAAACAACAAGGAAGAAAAGTCATAAGCCGTATTTTGAAGGGAATACACGTGTAGCAGAGGGAGGAAGTACTTACACAATTATTTTCGGTTTGATTATTAATTTTTAATATGAATTCTTTTTACTCGGTAGTTATTATATTTGTTTCATATTTTTATATTAGTAACTAAACCTTTACACTACCTTGAGTACTATGTTAGATTAATTGTTTGACGAATAATTATTTGACGATGGTTGATTTAGTATTATGGTAAAAGTTTTTAGTTGGTTTGGTCATAATATTGTTGAGTAATTGAATCTAGTTTATTACTTTAATATTTATTCCACTTGTGTTTAATAGTTTTTTGGTGATTGTTAGATGCATGATTAGGTTGTCTACTTTGTGTTTTCAACTTGTTTGCGGTTTATGGTCAAAATAACCGTAGGAATAATTAATAAAAGTTTATTAGATTTTATTGTTCTTTCACTAGAGAGCCCGGGAGGCAATTTAGTGTTGTGTCATCTTTGTCTTTTGCGTGTTTGGGTAATAATTACACGGGAGTGAGTTATCCTAGGTCCCTTAGATTATTGTGATACAAGTTGTGTTCAAGTTAATTAAATACCCTCTTAATATTAATATATATTGTATTCGAAGAGACTAGGAGTTGATTTGGGTTTTGGGGTACCATAGTATTATTAGGTAAGGTGAGACTAGGAGGTGATCCAAACCTTTAACAATTGAGCTTTACATGTCATTAGAATTCTAGGGTGTCGTTAGTGAGGCTGAGAGGCGATCTAGCATATTTAGTGGTCTTTAGTGTCATATTTTTAAGATATTGTTTTTCTACCAAGTCAAGTTTGTTAACTATTAATTTAACTAGTAGGATTCCATTACCTAGGTAGTTGTTTCTCATATTTTTTTAGACCCAATTTTTATAAAGTTTTATTTTTAGTTTAAATTATAATTAGTTAAGTTTTATTAGTTTAATTAATATAAATAAATTCTAAAAAAATCGAAAGAAAGTATAAGTTCGTAATCTTTTAGGTTTAATAATTAGAGTTTACCCATAGTGTCCTAGGTTCGATATCCGTTCTTACTTGCTAACTACATTGTGACCGGTACACTTGCCGATTGTGTGTGTTTTTTAGGTGGATTCGGTAAAACATGGTTTTTAATATTATATACGTTTTTCACACATCAATCGTATTACCCGGTTGTCCACTGATCTTTCTATGGCTCAGGAGTGAGCCCTCGTATTGGAGACTCAATACGCTGCGATCCAGGCTGACCAGGAAAAGTTTCAAGAGGTGAAGATTTCTCCATTTACTCTTTTTCTTTCTTCCCTTATGATTTATCTGATTTTTGTGGCTTCCTTGTCAATTGGAGGCTAGTTTTAAACAAGAGCAGGAGGTGCATGAAGGCCTGAAACGTGAAGTTGGTGTGATTCGGGCTCAGAAGGATCAGGTGATTGAGGATCTTCACAGGGAATGTGCGAGATTGCAACAGGAGCATGACGATCAGCAGGCTGATCGAGCTTGGATGGTCATGGAGGGCTTTAAGTTGGTGTACGAGTGGGCCAGGTCTTTCCGAGAAACTTGTCAACTCAGGGATGTTTTGAACAGGGCTTTTTTCGTGTCTGGTTCCAGCACGGCTTGAAGACAAGTTATGATTATCAAGCCCGGGGTGTCCCTATTCTCAAGGTGCCATCGTTTTCTGCAAACGCTGAGGTGGAGGCCGAGGAGGCCTTTGTTTCCTACAATGCATATGAGCCCCCCATCCTGTAGTAGCTCTCCATTACCCCTGATGTGTTCGTGAAAGAGATCAAGGCCCTGTCTTCGGTGATTGATCCCCCGTCACCTTACCCATAATCATGAAGTCATTTGTTAGCCATGGGAAGTAATTGTATTTTGGGACTTTCTTTTGACTTTAAATATTATGTTATGGATATTGGTAACACTGACCCCTTAAGGGTTTAGGCTTGTATGTTAAACATTTCGCCCCTGGGAGGCTTATTTGAATATTTTAGCCATCTAACGGCGTTATGCTTTAATTGTGTTATGTGTATGCTTGTGATTATCTTAGAAGTCTCTTGACTTCGTTAGATTGTTTTGGTTAACCAGATAGCCTATCGGCGAGGCCTTCTCGTTGCCCTTTGTGACAGGAGGTATAAAACTGTTATTTGTTATGAGCTTAAATGAATACTTTCCCAGGGAAATATAACTTTTTAGTTGCTTTGAGTAGATCATCATAGTTTTTTAAACTATATGTAATATGTCATTTTGTTATGGCGTAATGAACGGATATCCTCCTGGATAGGTTCTCCAAAAATTCTCAAAACAAACCATTCGCCATTGAATTCATATTTCATTACACAAGTGAATTACAAAAAGAAGCATCGACTTACACCCATGAGGGGACTTAGGGTCTATCTTCATGTGTAAGTGCCCTCCCGGAAAGGTTATTGTTCAATCATGGGGCCCTTCTTAGGGAACACATCGCTTGTGATAACAAAAAAGTGGGTTGCTTGCTCGATGCGTGTTGCCCCTCTACCTCACCCTTCTGGGCTCAGGCATAATACTTTCTCAATTGCATTGCGTTCCAAGTGTGGGGTATTTCCTCCCCCGTATGGTGTGCCAATTTATAACACCGTTTTTCCCCAGCCCAGATGACTTGGTAAGGGCCCTCCCACCGGGGTCCTAACTTCCCTTGACTTTCCTTCCCTCTCGATTCATTCTCTTGAAGAACCAAATCCCCCACCTTGAATCTAACTTCCCTTACTCTGGAGTTATAGTATTTTTCCATCTTTTTCTTGTATTCGGTTTCTCGTCGGGCCGCCATCTCCCTTCTTTCTTCGGCAAAGTTCAGATTCAACCTAAGGTCATTTCGTTATCTACCTCAGTTAGTTACATCCGTCCAGTTGGTGACCCTTTTTCCACATGTATCTTAGCTTCCGTCCCATAGGTTAAACTGAAAGGTGTTTCTCCATTACAAACCTTAAGCATGGTTCGATGGGCCCACAGAACATGGGTAGTTCTTCCACCCATGAACTCCGTTGCATGCCCAACCGGCCAGTTATGCCCTTGATAATGCTCCGATTGGCTCTTTCTACTTGCCCGTTGGCTTGAGGATGGGCAACCAACGTGAAGGCTTGTTTGATATGTAATTGCTGTCACCATTCTCGAAAAACACCCCGACAAACTGTTTCACATTGTCGCTTACAATGGTGTGAGGAAGCCCAATGCGGCATACAATGTTTTCCCATATGAACCTCTTCACTTGTTTCCCCGTGATGGTGACTAGGAGTTTGGCCTCCATCCACTTCGTAAAATAGTCTATTGCCACCACTAAAAACTTTGCCTTCCCCGAACCCTCAGGAAACGAACCCACTATGTCGATGCCCCATTTCTGGAATGGCCAGGATGAGCTGACCGGGATAAGGTTGAGCTTTGGATTTCGGGGTCACTGGAGCATAGATCTGACAGTTGTCAGACTTCCGTATCTCCTTGAAACATGGCCGGCCAATAGTATCTGGCTCTCATAGCCCGGGCAGCGCCCATTTTTGCACCCATGTGAATCCCACATATTCCCTCATGGATCTCCCGAATGACATACTCGGCTTCCTCGTAGTCTATTCATTTGAGTGAGGGCCCCAGATAGGACCTACGATACAAACTTCCATCGATGATCTCATACTGGAGGGCCCGAATTCACAATCTTCTTGCCTCCTACTTATCCTCGAGCACAATTCCATATTGCAAGTATCGACAGATGGGAGTCATACAGTTGGGCTGAGGCATTTCCACGCTAGCGATGATATCTTCGGATATTGATGGCTTCTTGATAGTTTCAACCTTGACGTCCTTTGCCAGATGATCAAAAGCAACGGACGCCAACTTCTCAGCGCGTATGCCTTTTTATTGAGACACCGTAAGATGTGGATGACCTACGATCGTTTGAAACTTTGTAACAAATCACATTTCTTCTTCAATTATTCTACCATCTTAGGATATTTGGCCTCATAATCCCCCTTTACTTGATTTGCCACCAGCGGCGAGTCAACATGGGCTTTGATGTACTACACCTTGATTTTTATTGACATCCTCAGCCCTGCCAGGAGGCCCTCGTATTCGACTTCGTTGTTGGTGCTGGGGAAATCCAAACGCATAGCGTAAGTCAACTTTGTGCCTTCAGGACTGATGAGGATGAGTCCCGCTTCGCTCCTGTTACCATTCGAGGCCCAATCGGTGTAAAGGTTCCAAAAAGGTTCCTCTTGGTCCTCTGGATCTCGGGCTCGGCATCTCCCAGGTGAATTTGACGGGACCCTCGTTCTTCCCCCTCTGGGGATGTCGTTTCCGTGATTAAATCAGCCATTACTTGCCCCTTGAATGCGGCTCTGGGCTTATATTCGATTGTGTGATCCCCAGTTCTATCGCCCACTTGACCAATCTGCCTGATACCTCAGGTTTCATGAGGATTTGCTGAAAGGGTTTGTCAATCAGGATTCGTATTACATGGGCTTGAAAATATCTCATTAGCTTCCTCGTCGTGTGGAACAGGGATAACACTAGCTTCTCAATAGGAGAATACTTTTCTTCGGGACCCTTTAATGTATGGTTGGCAAAGTAAATAGGGATTTGGTCCTCTCCCCTCTCAACCATAAACACCAAACTAATTGTTTTCTCGGTGTGTGAGAGGTAAAGGATCAATACCTCCCCTGGTTAGGGGGCGGTGATTGTGGGGAGCTCGCATAGGTGGGCCTTCAACTCTTGAAAGGCTTTATCTGCTTCCGTGTCCCAGTAAAACTTGTTTTTATTCGTGCTTCTCCTCAGGACTGCCATGAACGGGACGGTTTTTTCTGCAATTTTGGAATGGAATCGATTCACAGCGACCAGCCTCCCATTAAGTTTTTGTACCTCCTTAATATTTATTGGTCGATCCATCTGAAGCAAGGCCTCTACCTTCTCTGGATTGGCCTTGACCCCCTCCTTAGTGACTAAAACCCCCAAAAACTTTCCCTCCTCTACTCCAAACGAGCATTTACCGGGGTTGATTTTCATGTTAGCCCCCCTGAACATGCTGAAGGTTTCTTTTATGTCGCCGAGCATCTTGTCTTCGTTCGTGCTCTTCATGACAAGGTCTTCGACATATATCTCTATGTTTCTTTCTCTTTGTTGATCAAACAGTCGATCCATGAAGCGTGTATATGTTGCCCCTGCATTCTTTAAACCAAAAGGCATCTTGGTGTAGCAAAAGGTCCCCTCGTTGGTATAGAACGTTGTTTTTTTCTTCATCTTTAGGGTCCATTTGGATCTGATGGTACCCCTTGTAGGCATCTTAGAAATATCTGAGAGAAAACTGGGCTAGGGACTCTATCTTCTTTTCTATTTAAGGAAAATGTATGAATCCTTCTGGCAAACTTTATTCAAATCCTTGAAATCGACACACATGAGCCAACTGTTGTTCGATTTCGCGATCATGACGGGATTTGATATCTATCGAGGATATTTAACCTCCAGCACAATCCATGCTTCCAACAGCTTAGAACTTTCTTTCAGCACTGCTTGGCTTTTCTGAGGGCCCAAACTCCTCTTTTTCTTTTTGACTGGCTCCATCCAATGGAACTCGTCCAGGCTATGCTGTACCAAGCTTCGAGGGACCCCGGTCATGTCTTCGTGTGTCCACACGAAGACATATGCATTACGGGATCCAATCCTCACCGTCTGGTCTGGGTGTTCCCCATTGAGAACCCACTCTTCAACCCCCGGCTTGGTTCCCCTTCCAATACTAGCCACTATTTCCATGGAGGAACGAATAGTAGCTATTCCTTTTGGAGTGGGAAACCTCATGTACCCGTGAACCGTGGAAGGAACGGCTCGCAGTGCCTTCATTCCTGGTCTGCCTAGTATGATGTTGTACTTTGAAGGTGCTCGCACCACGGAGAAACGGAGATACATTGTTCAAGTATTCTCTCCATCTCTGAGAGTGAATGGGAGGATTAGGGACCCTAGAGGTTCTACCACCTCTCCCAAAGAATCCCATCAACGGGCACACGACTTCCTCCAATCTGCTTCGCTTTTCTCTCTGGAGCCTTACGAAACAATGTTCATACATGACTTCTACCCCACTTCCTCCATCGACCTGGACGCGATCCACTCGGTGTCCAGCTAAGCTTGTCGAGATATTCAGGGGAATTTCCCTGGCATCTTCCTCCTCCAGGCCGGGGAAAGATATTTCAGCCTTCATCCACGCCGTGTTCGAAACTAAAGACCCTACTTTTCCCACCTTGGAAATCCTTCCGGAGTCTTCCCCTTATTCGTTCATTCTCCGTATCATGTCCACAAAATGTTTATCTTCGTCCTATTCTTTAACCTTTGAGGGTGATCCCCTTGCAGGAAGGGGTAGCTGCCCAGATTTCAAGGTTGCCTCCCACAATTTTTTCAGCTGGACACAACTTTCTGTGGTATGGCCATGACACTTATGGTAATTACAATACCCTTGTGGGTTGGGTTTGTATGCTTGCTTAAAAGGGTTGGATGCCTTTGGGATGTACTTGGTCTTGTCAGCCACTAGCACATCTTCCTCTCCTGGTGGTTGTTTCTCACCAAAAGGGGGCTTGTATCGGCTTCCCCCGGGGCGTATGCCGGAAGGGAATCGGGGCGGGTGATATGCTACGGGTGAGTAAGCAGAATGATTTCCGGGGGTCGGTATGGCATAAAACGGACTTTTTCAAACAGTGTACGGCTCTTTCCGGGACTGGGAATCCCAACACCCTTCCCCCCAAGGGCTTGGACGTTAGCTTCTTTGTTTCCCATTCCCGGAGTTTGGACCCTGTGTCCTTCCCTATGACAAACGCTTTTACCCGGTCCATGAGTTGGTCGAAAGTGGCCAGAAAATCTTCCCCTAGCTTTTCCGTTAATTGGGAAAATCTCACGCCACTGATGAAACCACTAGTTTTCATGACTTCCGGTACCCCTTTAATATTCATGCTTTCAGCCACATACCTATCCATGAACTATTTCACCTTTTCTTCATCTCTTCATCTGATGTGTAGAATCTCATTAGGATTCTTCATAACATTTCTTAGCTGGCTGAAGTTCCGCATAAATTTCCCCCTCAGATCTTCATAGTTATCTATGCTTCCTGGTTCAAGACTGTCAAACCAGACCCGTGCTCCCCCCGTTAGGGTTTGGGGGAACATCAGGCACCATGTTGGCATGGACCACCCACTTACCATTCCTGCTCCTCGGAAGGCGTGTAGATGGTCTTCCAGGTCCTGAGTTCCGTCATACTTGTCCACGGTGGCCGGATAAGGAAGCTTAGGAGGTGGGTGGCTTCCACTATCCGTCGAGTGAATTTGGATATGTCTGAAGTGTCAGGCGGGCGGTATGGAGTGTCTAGTGTATCAGGCGTGGATTTTTTCTTCTCTTTTCCCTTAATGGAGGAACGGAGAGTGACCAGGGATTCCAAAAGAAAATTTGTACCTTACTCTGAATGCTCCTGGGCTCGTCTTCTTCCTCCGGCCCCGGTGTTTCGAACGATAGGCGTGTCTTGACCGCCATGAGTTTCTCATTCTTCTCTTGTTCTTCTAGGCACGCTTTAAGTGCGTCCTTGTGGGCACGTATGAATTCGGGGGTTATCTCCCATTTTTCTCCAGAGATCTTTCCCTTTTCAGCTCTTGGCCTTTGGTTTCCCTCCTCCGTCTCTTCTTTGATCAACACCAGTCCTCCAGATTCTGGCAGGCTTCCTAGGGAAGACTTGTTTTGGGCAGATCTGTTACTCCATCTTCTGCCGTCGTTACTAGCACTTTCATCATTGGAAATGGATTTGAACGTCGATGGCGTACCATCTGGATTCAGGCTGGTCATCTTGTCTAAAACTGTGGGTGGGACTTCTATTTACGCAGGTCCCACGGATGGCGCCAATGTTGAGACCTCAAATGAATTATTCTAAGATTGTAAGTGTGTGTGTGTGTGTGTGTGTGTGAAGTCTTGTTTATTCGTTTTAGCCAAGGATAATCATGTACTGGTGATTGGTAGTTTTCTGTTATATTGATTGAACATGCCATATTACAATAAGAATGTGTACATATATAGTATTCTGGAGGAATCTTTCACGTGACCGTTAACTCTAAGGTCCAGCCTATTGTCCACTGGTTTTTTCCCTTTTTCCTCTGACTTCAGCAGGAGGCTCGCTATTGTACGCTGGACATGTCCTTTCCTCCAGGTATACGTATGCTCCAGCTCTGTCGGATGCCAGAACAATAGCGACTGGTCTCTCGTTGACCGCAGTCCTTGTCTTGGTGTGCACTGGGTATCATTGGACTAGGCCTTACTTTTTGGGCTTGCCAATCTTACCATTACTCCTTAGGCCTTATGGGGTCAAATCTGAGGTAGTCTCTTCATTTACCGTGGGTATGTTTGATAGGGAACTTTTAAGAGCTTGTAGCTTCAAGTTTTTAAAAAAAACTCCTACAATATTTTGAGATTGATTCTTCATCCCAAACATCTATGTCTATAAAAAATGCATTACAAACAAATACAGTAGGCTACCAGTTTTGTATTGTACTTAAAAGAAGTATTGCTAAATTAATAAAGAGAAAAAATTCTAGACTATACGCTATTAACTTCACTAAACGCGAGAACGTATAAACGCTAACAACATGTTCAGTGTAAAACTAGTAAAAAAGTTACGAGACGTTATAACTATACAAAGTCTGGATGGGTATGTTGTCAATTTTTCATCACTATAACAACGTGCAGCAACTTAGCCCATTTGCATTGGCGGACTAAGACCATGTGTAGTCACAACTTTCCACTCATAGGCGTTATGCGCCATGTGACGCCCAGTCAGAGTTATAGATTTTTGCAAAAAGAAGGTGTAGTCATAACTTTACCCATAACACCACACACGCACACACACAAAACACCACCTTCAAAGGTATGTACATAACTTTGAACCCATAACTTTACCCATCACATTGAGAAGGGTGGTGTAAGGGAGAGTTATGGGCCATAACTTTACTCGTAACTCTCCCACTACGGATGGTCTTACTGTATGCCATGGGTGGGCAACGTTAATTTATTTAACAACCATTAATATGCGTGAAAACATTGACTGACCCTGTAAAATTTTGCAAACCCCCCCCCCCCCCACCACACACACACTTCCTTAAACTCGTCGCATATGGGTTGATGAATAATGCTAATCGTAGATGGAGTGTGATGATGTTTTGAATGTTAATACTGTTTAGAAATTGGTAAAATGGTAGATAGTTTTTGTTTAAAAATTATCTTTTATTTTACCAAACAAACGAGCTTTAACTTGTGGGTTGTGGTGGTTCACCACACCATTTATATAATTTTCCTTTTTGTTTTAATTAGTATGGCTACATACATCTTCACTATTTATTTTCTTAGAAATTCGAAATTCCAATATACATGACTGATTCGATCTAATTCGAACCGAAAATTTTAATTATACAATACAAATGATCTTCAAAATTTCCGTCTTCCATAAAAATAGTTTTTAGGTCCACCACTGCTCATTTAATACAAAGATGTATAGAAACTATTGTTGGAAATTTTTATATTTGGAGATAAATAATTATTTGTATTTGTTACTAATATAATTATTATTACAAAAATGTAGTTGATATGAATGAGAAATCGGTGACCTTTCGATTTCCATGGTTGAAAAAGATTAATTGAGATATTCAAATCTCATAAGTGTCACATTAACTTCATCATTTAACTCATATAATGAATGGTGAATTAACTCAAGTCTTTTGGTTGACACATGGCTCCTCTATATATACTAGCATGGATGTCCATGATTGATATAGAGAAAAATATTGTTCATGCAATCTCACACACAACTAAAAGTATTTCCTGACTTTTCGATCTTACACGCACTTGTTTCAGGTATAGTTCAGGTGCTAGGCAAATACCGGCAGTACAATCTGCTTAGGCTGTTGTACCCTAGGAAATAGGCGGGTTCACCTGGGTGGCCCGAAAATCTATTTTAAGGGAAGTGTGTTTTACACGTGCCTCAGTCACCTTGTTTCTCGTTTTGTCACTTCTTTCTAATATGTTTGTAATTTGGTTTCTATATTGTAATTTTCATTTCTTATTCTAGTATTTTAATATGGATTACTATTAATAAAATTTTAACTCTCTTTCTTTTTATGAACAGGTTTCTTACGACTTAAAACAGATTTTCGGGCCATCCGTTCATTGTTAAAAAAAGGAAAAAAAATCGAATTTACTTGCTTTGTCCTTTTTGCAACTTTTAAAGTTTGCTATATACTTTGTAGATCTTTTTTTTTCGCAAAATGTGTTATTATATATACTGTTAGTTTTATTTAGTTATTATTTATTTTAATGTCGTGAGATACGTTGTCCTCTGTATTTCTAAAGCAAGTCCATCTAACTTATATTAATATTGCTAGATTATTTGTATATGTTTAATTGGCATCAGGTTCGGTGGAAAATTTGAAAAAACAAATTGTTTATGGTTTTTTGCAAACCTATTTTTCATTAGTAAGCCTAATTGTTGTAAATTGTTTCAGAAATGGCGAGTACTGTTGCATCCTTCACTACCGTGTCTATGGGATCCACTACTATTGGGTCAACTTCTTCCATCATGGGACCATTGGTTGGTACCCACGTAGCCCAAACTGTTGCTAACCATGCTGAAAAACTAGGAAAATTTTTTGGTGTGAACTTCAAAAGTTGGCAACCAAAGATGTTGTTTTACTTAACCACTTTGAATTTTGTGAGGTTTTTGACCGAGTCTCCCCCTCGGCTAGAGGAGGGTGTGGATGTTCAAGCCGTGAGTGCTCTTGATGCTTGGAAGCACTCCGAGTATCTTTGCCGCAACTATGTGTTGAATGGCCTTGTTGATGAATTGTATAATGTGTATTGCAAAATACCGAGTTCCAAAGAATTATGGGACACTTTTGAACGAAAGTACAAAACTAAAGACGCGGGTACAAAGAAATATGTTGTGGCCCGGTTCTTGGACTTTAAGATGGTTGATTCTAAAACTTTAATGAGTCAAGTTCAAGATTTGCAAATTTTAATTGGTGATATGATTTCTGAAGGAATGACTTTTAGTGAGACATTACAAGTGGCTGCCATGATTGAGAAATTGCCTCCAAGTTGGGTCGATTTTAATAATTATCTTGAACATAAGCGAAAAGAGATGACCGTTGAGGACTTAGTTGTTCGTCTTCAAATTGAGGAGGATAATAGGGTGGCACTAAAGGGAACTCAAGTGGAAGTTTCTGCAAAGTCAAACATGGTTGAACATGGTCAATCGTCAAGGGGGTACAAAGGTAACAAGAACCAGAAACGGTATGGCAACGGAAAGGGTAACTTTGATCTTGGTCCTAGAAGAGGTGGTGTGAAGAAAAAGCTTTCGGTTTTAAAGGGAAAGTGTTATAATTGTGGAGAATTTGGTCATCGTGTTGATCGATACAATTAGAGGGCAAACATAATGATGAAGATGAGAAACTTGTAGCCATGATCACTGATCTTACGGCTATGATGGATGAGGTAAACTTGGTGTCGAACCACCCTAAAGGATGGTGGATCGACACCGGGGCTACTCGTCATGTGTGCCCCGACAAGACCCTCTTTAGCAAGTTTAAGGAGGTGGCAGGAGATGAAAAACTCTACATGGGGAACTCGGCTACAACAGATATCAAGGGTGAAGGTGAGGTGATTTTGAAGTGGACTTCAGGGAAGGAGCTCACTCTAAGCAACGTGCTTTATGTTCCCGATCTGCGCAAGAGTCTTGTGTAGGGATGGTTACTGAATAAGTTTGGCTTTCGTCTAGTTTTTTAAATAATAAGTTTGTGTTAACTAAGAATGGTATGTTTGTTGGTAAAGGCTATGCCTTTAATGCCATGTTTAAGTTAAATGTAATGGCTATGACTAAGAATAATATGAATGAAAAGGCTACTACTTCTGCTTACTTGATTGAGTCTTTTAATGTGTGGCATGGTCATTTAGGTCATGTTAACTATAATTCAATGCGTCGTTTGACTAAACTAAATTACATACCTTCTATCACTTTCAACTCAAAAACTAAATGTGAAACATGTGTTGAAGCCAAAGAAACAAGATCATCATTTAAATCGGTTGAACGAATAACCGAGCCCCTTGATATGATACACACCGATGTATGTGATCTAAAATTAGTTCCCACAAGAGGAGGAAATAAGTATTTCATCACTTTTATTGACGATTGTACAAGGTATTGTTATGTATACCTACTTAAAAGTAACGACGAAGCCATAAACAAGTTTGTCTTGTATAAAAATGAAGTAGAAAACCAACTAAACAGGAAAATAAAATGTGTAAGAAGCAATAGATGTGGTGAATATGTTGCACCATTTGCAGATCTATGCGTACATAGTGGAATTGTTCATGAGCTTACCCAACCTACTCTCCACAATCTAATGGCATTGCAGAACGTAAGAATCGTACCTTAAAAGAAATGATGAATGCCTTATTGTTGAGTACCGGGTTAAGCTCGGATATGTGGGGGGAAGCCGTTTTGTCGGCTAATTATCTTTTGAACAAAATACCTTTCAAGAATAAGAATGTAACTCCTTATGAATTATGGATGGGTAGAAGACCATCATATAAATACTTGAAAGTGTGGGGGTGCCTAGCATAAGTGGTCGTACCACCACCAAAGGCTCAAAAGATAGGACCCAAAACCGTAGATTGTGTATTTATAGGATATGCTCATCATAGTACTGCATATCGGTGTCTTGTTCATGAATCAAAAAATCCCGAAATACACAAAAATACTATAATGGAATCAAGGAATGCATCATTCTTTGAAGATGTGTTTCCATGTTTGGAAAACGCACATGCTAGCTCATCTACACATGCTAGTTTATCAACACGTGCTAGTACATCAACACCTGTTGATGAGATTGTTCAAGATGAAACTCAAGAACAATCTGAGGCTGAAGAGGTTGAGCCAAGAAGAAGCAAAAGGCAAAGGACTGAGAGATCCTTTGGACCAGATTTTCTTACTTACTTTGTGGAGGGTGAGCCCCAAACCTATCGAGAGGCGGTCACCTATTCAGAAGGACCACAATGGAAAGAAGCCATTAAAAATGAAATTGATTCTGTCTTACATAATCATACTTGGGAACTGGTGGATCTTCCACCGGGTTTTAAACCTTTTGGATATCGTTAGATATTCAAAAAGAAGATGAAAACAGATGGTTCCATTGATAAGTACAAGGCAAGGTTAGTAATCAAAGGGTTTAGACAGAATGAAGGTCTAGACTATTTTGATACATACTCACCTGTGACTAGAATAACCTCTATAAGGTTGGTGCTTGCGATTGCTGCTTTGAGAAATTTGGAAATACATCAAATGGATATAAAAACTGCATTTCTATGGGAGTTAGACGAAGAAATATATATGGAACAACCTGAGGGTTTTTCTGCTCCTGGCCAGGAGCGTAAAGTTTTCAAACTCGTCAAGTCCCTATATGGTTTGAAGCAAGCTCCAAAACAATGGCACCAAAAATTTGATCAAGCCATGCTGGAAAATGGTTTCAAGATAAATGAGTGCGACAAGTGTGTCTATGTTAAAGACACAGCTAGAGGTTATGTGATTTTATGCTTGTATATGGATGATATCCTCTCATAGGTAGTGATGATTAAATGATCAAATCTACTAAAGATATGTTGAAGGCGAGATTTGATATGAAAGACATGGGTTTAGCCGATGTGATTCTTGGAATTAAGATCACTAGAACCCAAAATGGTCTTGTGTTAAGTCAATCTCATTATGTAGATAAAATCCTTGAAAAGTTCAACGCGGGAGACACGAGTGTAGCTCAAACTCCGATTGATACTAGCCAACATTTGTCAAAGAATAGAGGTGAGGGTGTTGCTCAGTTGGAGTATTCGAGGATAATTGGCAGTCTTATGTATCTTATGTATTGTACCTGGCCGGACTTAGCATATGTTGTGAGCAGGCTAAGTAGATATACTAGTAATCCTAGCTCTGAACATTGGAAGAGTATGACAAGATTATTAAGATATTTGAGATACACAAGGAGTTATGGACTGCATTATGGCCAAGACCCAGGTGTTGTAGAAGGATACAATGATGCTAACTGAATATCCGACATGAAAGATTCCAAATCCACAAGTGGTTATGTGTCTACCCTTGGAGGAGCTTATGTATCTTGGAAATCCTCCAAGCAAACACTTATAGCTAGATCCACGATGGAATCTGAGTTCATTGCATTATACAAAGCTGGTGAAGAGGCGGAATGGTTACGCCAATTTTTGGAATATATTCCAGGATGGCCAAAACCTATTACGGCTATTTGCATACATTGTGACTGCCAGTCGTGGAAGAGCTCAAAGTGCAATGTATAATGACAAATCTAGACACATACGCCGTAGACACAATACTATACGACAACTTTTCTAATCGGGAGTTATCACCATTGACTATGTGAAGTCAAGGGATAATATTGCAAATCCGCTTACAAAAGGCTTAAGCAAAGAGGTCGTATATAAGTCTTCGAGAGGAATGGGACTAAAGCCCATGGAGTAAGTTTCTACAAAGGAAAACCTATCCTAGAAGGCTGGAGATCCCATGATCTAGGTTCAATAGAACAACCTAACTGTATAAAATGAGGTCACTGTGGGGGAGTACCTCAACATATAAAGGGAGTTGTATACTTCCTAGTCCATTCCGATAATAAATCAGTGATGTCAAAGGAGGTTAAGCATAACGCTTTTAATGATTTGTAAAAAAAAATCACCTATGTGAGAGAGAAGTGGGGTCGCTTCGAATGGATTTGTGGGGCGTGCAAATCCTAGAGCTCTTGCAGAACCAGTCTAGTGTTCCACGACCATAACGGACACGACAATGAGGGGTTAGCCAGACCAGGAAAAGTGTTGTGTGAAATGTAATAACGTCTACGTCAAAAGGGGTTGGTTCAAAGACATCGCGTCCGCTAACCGCTAGGAGACAAAGTATATTTCATAAAGGAAGGTTCAAAGGGAACACCTACTTCTCCTGCAACACTCAACCGCTGTAACTATATCTGTCACTTGGGCGTACGGTCCGATCTCCATTCATGTGGGGGATTGTTAGAAATTTTAATATTTGGAGATAAATAATTATTTGTATTAGTTACTAATATAATTATTATTCCAAAAATGTAGTTGATATGAATGAGAAATTGGTGACCTTTTGATTTTCATGGTTGAAGGAGATTAATTGAGATATTCAAATCTCATAAGTGTCACATTAAGTTCATCATTTAACTCATATAATGAATGGTGAATTAACTCAAGTCTTTTGGTTGACATATGACTCCTCTATATATATTAGCATGGATGTCCATGGTTGATATAGAGAAAAATATTGTTCATGCAATCTCACACACAACCAAAAGTATTTCCTAACTTTTCGATCTTACGCGCTCTTGTTTCAGGTATAGTTCAGGTGCTAGACAAATCCCGAAAATACAATCTGCTTAGGCGATTAGAAAATTGATAAGTACCTAGCCGCCGCATAACATTAGGAAACAATTAAAAGAAATAAATTAAGAGTTATAACTGGCTTATTTTTATGCCTATTTGTCCAGTTTTGACATGTCATTTTTACTATAAAGATTGAGAATTAGAGTTACTTTGTGTTCGACCCAACCTGATCCAAATGTATATAACTTGAATTGATAGGCATTAGAGATCAGAACACAAAAGTCTAGCAATCTCACTGAAAAATTTTCATGACTCCGCAACTGGGTATACGAGATACCTACTCATGTTTATGAGTTCATTAAACCAATTTAGATTAAACCAAACTCTTTAAAATTTATGTCACATTCTTATCACTTATCAGAGTGGTAATTTCACACCTTAAACGTCTTCAATTTATATAAAACGAAGAATCCAATTTTAAGCCCACAGTAACATTTTAATGGGCCAAGACAACACTATGCTTTTTACAACTGTATTATATATATATATATATATATATATATATATGAGTTAATGGTCATTTTCGTCCCTGTGGTTTGCGACTTTCGCCACTTCAGTTCAAAGTTTGAAATTTTGTTAATTATGTCCTCACAAATTTAAACATTGGCCAATTACATCCCACCGTCTAACGACATCCAACTATGCTGTTAGTTTAAAGGGTATTTTCGTCTATTACATTTTACTAAATATTTATAAATAAGTCAAAAAGCATATTTTCTTTTTCTCTTTCTTCTCCAACTCATCCTCCTCCTCCACCAACCCACCACCACCACACCTACCTGACCACCCCCACATCTCAAATCTCAACTTTACAATAAACCACTATCTAACCCATCTTTCATCTCCCTTAAATCAATACTGGTTAACCCTCAATTTACCCCCACCCCTAATTCCACTGCTCCGATTGTCTTGATACAATTAGCGACAACAGCAGCTTGACCCACCTGTTCTTCCTCGTGACAAATCCGCCCTTAATCGGTTATCAGAAACCATAGAAGTAATATTATTAGAACCCTCCAGTTCGTTTTTCAATACCAAGATTCCGGTGGTCGAAATTTGAGATTTTTGCTGGAAACCGAGCGGAAACCAACGAAAAAACGAGCAGTCGCTGGCGATGAGTTTTGGGAAATTATGTGACGAAATTTGAGTTATTTGTGTGGTGGTAATACGCGGTGGGGCTGATAGGTTGTGGTGGTCATAAGTGGTCATGGGTTGGTGGTGCTGAACTACCGATTGAGAGAGAAAGAGAGTATTCTTTCTAGTTATATATATATATATATATATATATATATATATATATATATATATAGGGAAAGTATAGATAAAAACTTGGTTGAGTTGAGAAAACCATGGAAACTTGATTGTGTGGTTCTAAGAATGCCACATTTATACTTTTGTTATTTTAATTCAAAATTCGTAAGGGGCATATTAGTCTTTTTAACACCAAGTGTTTCTCTCTCCTGACAAACAAATATCTAGATTTATCTCTTATTTTTTTTTATTCTTTCCATATCTTCTTTATATATCTCTCTTCATCTTCATCTATCTCTATCTTCTTTTTTAATTAATCAAAAAAATCAATTTATTTATCCTTACTAACTAGAAGTTCAAAGGCCTAAATACCGCCTCTGATGATGGTGACTAGTTTTTGGCAACCCTTTCGGTCTTCTAGTCAAGCTCTCATGAGTCGAGATCTCGATTTCGTTGTTCAAGATCCTTGATTTTGAAGAATTTAAGGTGGGATAGGATGTTCGAGATCCTAATAATTGGTGTGTTTTTCGTTTTTTCTAAAATGAAATTTCTTGCAAATGTGTGGATTCTTGAGATCTGATGTTTGTTTTTTCAAGATATGATGTTTTTTGATGTTTTTCTTTTTTTCAAGATCTGATATTTTTTTCAAGATCTGATGTGATTCTTTTGGTAGCCTTTATAATTGTTGTTTGAAGATTTGATGTTTTTTTTCTTTTTTTCCTTTTCAAGATTTAAAGGATTGTATTTTAGTTTTTTCATTAATTTCTTTCTTTTTATCAATAAGAATTCATATGAATACATTTTGGTATTGATTTGTGTATATGCAAACTAATTATTGGATTTAAGCTTATTATATTAAAGATGTTGAATTCGTAGTATATTAAATGGGTGTTAACAGTTTGGTTCGAAACCATGAAACCACCCAAACTTTTCATCACTTTGGTTTCACGGTTGGTTTAACATATGTTTCTAGTCAACCATTCATCAGACTGTGGAGCATTTATTTCTAGTCAACAATTTCAATCACTGTCTAACCCATCAGGTACAAAATAATTCATAACATATATTTTAAACAACTAACATATGTTTTGTTTATACAATTTAACATATGTTTTAAACAATTAACATATGTTTTGTTTATACAAATAACATATGTTTATATTACTTCCGGATCGGAAACCTGCTAAGCAATCAACTTATGGTGCGATGGATTTCTAAAGAGTGCCAGAAAAATGCAGACTTGTTTAAATGGAGTTTGTGAAGAGAGAGAGAGAGGGAGAGAGAGAGATGGTGACATAAAGTAAACAATTAACGAGAGAGAAAGTGATGTGACATAAAATAAACAAGAGAGAATATGAGAAAAAATAAAAGGTAGGAAAGAGAAATATTTTTTTCGTGTGTGAGGACATGTGTAAGAGAGAACGTGATTGTGACATAAAGTAAACAATTGTAAATTATTATGATAAACATTTTTTAAATTATTTAAAAGTTCTTTTAAAATAGTCTATGTAATAATAATCATTGATAAGTTGTTTGACATTTTGTTTTAAGTTGGAGATAAAAGATTTAAATTTCTTTTAAAAAAAGTTTGTGCAATAATAATCATTAGTAAATTAGTTGACATTTTGTTTTAAGTTGGAAATTAGATAGATAAAATTTTTATTTATTAGTAATTTATTAGGATATTGAAATTTAATTTATTAGTAATACTTTTTTGCATATTTAAAAATCTGAAGACAGACGTAACATACGTTTTCGCATGTTAAAAACATACATTCCTAGACAATAGTAACATACATTTAAGAAAAAAACTCTGAATATCACCCCACCCCGCCATCTTTTTTTCCGATTCAAATAAGTTTACTTTTTTGCATATTTAAAAATCAGAAGACAGGCGTAACATATGTTTTCGTATGTTAAAAACATACGTTCCTAGACAATAGTAACATACGTTTAAAGAAACAAACTCTGAAGACCACCCCACCCCACCATCTTTTTTTCCGGTACAAATATGTTGAAGACATAGTACAAAGTTCAAGATTTCTTCAAGAATCGTAACAAAACCCAAAAAAAAATTAAATATTTTTATGGGCCAACAATAACAAGAAGAATGAAGCTCACATTTTTCTCTAAAATAACAAATTGCTAAAGATGTAAAACAAGATCCAAATCTAAACAAAATTTCCAAGAATATATTAAAAAACTAAAATACTAAAACGACCAGATCAGAACTCTATCAACATGATACCTTAAAAAGAAAAAAAAAACTAAAAACGACGAGATCCTAGTAGCTTTCATCCATAAATTCTTGTTAAGAACTTTGTTAATAAAAAATGTTGTCCAGATCTGCGACATCCGGAGATCTGAACCTTTTGTAGAGGAAAATCACTGGATCAAGTTGTGGCCGTGAATCTGTTTTATCCAGATCTGCGACATCCGGAAAATGTCCAGATCTGCGACATCCGGCAACGGCGGTGGCCGTGAATCCTTTCACGATCGGTGAGTCCGTAGCAGCAATTGCAGTCGAAGAGATTCCGGTGGTCGTACCAGCGGAGCGAGAGTAAAGGATCGAGGTCAGGTAGTGGTATGGTGTGGGAGAAGGAGATGGAGGTGTGTGAATGAAAGATTGAGGAAGAAAGAGAGAATCTTGGTTTTGAATAATGAAAAGATGGAGGAAGAGAGAGAGAACCTTGGTTTTGAATAATGAAAAGATGGAGGAAGAGAGAGAGAGACCCTTGATCTGCATGTTTTTGATTGTGACATAAAGAAAAAAATGTAAATTGTCTAGATTGCCCTTTTGTACCGTTTTCATGTTTTATTTAATTACAAAATGAGACTTTTTTAAAACTTCCATTCTCAACCATTCATTAATCAAGATCAATGGCTAGTATAGGGTTTTCAGGGTTTTCTCAACTGGAGTGGGTTTTTATTTTAACATTTCCCTTATATATACATATATATATATATATATATATATATATTAAGTTTTAATTATTAAAATGTGTTTTATTAAATAGTGGGTAAAATGACCAATATACCCTCATATAAAAAGACAAAATATCCTTAAACTAACGACATAGTTGGATGCCGTTAGACGGCGGGACATAATTGGCCAATGTTTAAAGTTGTGAGGACATAATTAACAAAATTTCAAACTTTGGACTGAAGTGGCAAAAGTCGCAAACCATAGTGACGGAAATGGCCATTAACGTATACTATATGAGTTAACTTCTTATTTGTTAATTCCATTTAAGGTTTATGGTTGTGGTAAATGAATTAGAGTTATATTCCCTATTTAATAAGGAATAGGATGGCTATAAATTTGTATGCAACAGTGATTATTATTCGGTTACAAATTGATTAAATATAAACTAAACTGAAACCAAACCCATTATAACCAAACCAATTTGTTATTCAGTTATTGGTTCAGTTTTTACCCGAACCAAATTAATTATCCGTTTATGTTGATTTTTAGATTTTAATAAATCTAATTCGTTAAACCAAGGAAACAACATTTATATGGTTAACCCATTAAAAATTTAAAGGAAACTAAAATCAACAACACGAGGAACCAGAAAACCAAATTGTTGAATGTCCTCTTGAAAAATCAGGTTTTTCAGTTTGAACCTGAAACCAAACCAAACCAAATTTAAATTTGGTTTCAGTTTGGTATTGTACATATTGAATTAAGTTTGATTATGACAGAAAACTTTCCAAAATGTCATTAGACTCACCCGCTTGCTTTGATACACCGAAAAATAGGCAATTGCGAAAAATCATACACATTTTAAACTATGTCGCCTCAGTATGCTTCTTGTCTCTTAAAACCAAGAATGAGCCACCATATACTCTTTTAGCATATAGATTATACTATTTTCAATAAATAGTATAATCTATAAGTATGATCAAGGAGGTTTTATGCATTAACTAACTAATATGCTTGACCTACTATCAACCAACTTCCCTTTTAACTAATTTCTTTCATTTTGCACGTAGATCCATTAAAGATATAACATCACTTTAACCATAGATGAGTTAATTCATTTTCATCCATTTACTGTGTAAGACTCTGCTAGTTGCTCTCCTTCTAGAAGCTCATTTGGTATAAAGTGACTTAGAAGGTACGTGGAAAACTTGTCTTTGTCATTTGACACAAATATTCTTGTTTTATATTTTTATATTTAAACATCTCATCAAATGATCACATCTTGATTTCTCTTAGTTATACCAATCTATACGGTTCCTTTTGCGTATAAAACTTTATACCTAATATTTTTTTCTTCATCACAGATGTAACTTTAGCGTATAAACCTTTATACCTAATATCTTTTTGTTCATCACAAATGTAAGATTTACCTCAAAACTCCTAACATAGGCCTTATCTGACTCATTATAAAACAAATATTGATCGTTTCGTCCATCAAAAGCTCACAACATCGAACCTAATATCATTTTCATACATGGCCGATGTAAGATTCGGCTAAAACTCCCTCGAAGACCACTTGCTCAAAACAAGTTGTGATTTATATGATCTTATTGATTAGCTAGGCTATTCGTCGGGTCCTGCCATTTGGCCGATAACATGTTCTCACAGTTTATAGCGAACCACTGCTCGTCTGTCTGGTCCACACTAAGTTCCAAGTTCGCACAAACGACCAAAGATGTTCTATACATTACTAAAAACAACTTTGCAAATGTATGAATTACACTAATTAATCATTCTCAATCTCACCTCACTACATATATATATCATACATACATGATGCATTCTACTAACACAAAAGGTTACTCGCAAATTAAAAAAGTTGCTTCTAACCTCAAGATTTTCAATCTTATTTGGGTCGTATGAGCACATAATCTACACAAAGTCCACCTTTAGTATGCGTACAATCGATTTGTGTCATCGAAAACTTGACTTTCATCGGTACCTTTGAATCCTCAACAACAAAGTCACCAGCTTGATAAAGATTCCACTTTCCAAGATTGGTCAAATAGCATTGAGTAATCGCCTTTTGACCATCTGAAGTTGAAAGCTGGAATTTCACGGGCTTTATATCCCAGCCATGAATGTGGTCCGGGTTGCAGACCCGCCGCCCAAACCGCCTGCCCGACCTCCCGAGTTGTAGGCGGAAGTAGAGGGTGTAGGTCCCACACGGAAAAGGGAACTCAACCTCACCATCGACTTCAAACCACCAAATTTGTTGAAGATAAGCCACTGAACGGAATCTGCATAACAAAAACCAAGTCATATATGTATATTATATGTGTATGTATAGTGAGACGTTCTTTTCAGAACCAATGATATGTTGAGAAACTATAAGAACCACATAAAGCTTTGTACTATATATTATACAAATTTACTAAAATTATAGTGAACCTATACGTGTGTAGATGTTATGCCATATAAATACACACAAATATACATATAGAATTAGAGTTTCACCTTGATTCCTCTGTAGAAATCCAATTCCAGTATCTCCGATCATCAATTCCGGTTATTGCTAAACCACTCGAAGATATCAAAACACAAGCTTTTCCTGTGACTTTATCCAACCAAACTTTCTGCAATATTAAAATTCCAAAATCCTATCAACAAACTTCATCAAAAACACAAGAATCACAACATCCGGTCTTCCGATAACTACCAAACTCAATTCAGTATCAAACCGAAACCCACGTCATCATTATTACAGTTTAAAATAGTAATCATCAGTTTAGAGTGCATATTTGAAACAAATTAAAACCCAATTTACAACCCTAATTAAAAATCAATAGGGGTGCAAACTGCAAACGACGTGCTACTCGAGATCGGCTCGTTAAAAAGCTCGATCGGGCCCAGCTTAAACGAGCCCGAGCTTCACTTAAGCCTAAACTAGCTTGTCATTTATATAATTTATTTTAATATATATTTTAATGTCATATATAAAGTTAATGGGAAATAATATATACAAACTAATTAATAAATAGTAAACAAGGTGAGCCAACAAGCCAAGCTCGAGCTTTATTTCTAAAGCTTGAAACGAACCGATCTCGTTTGCACCCTTACCAATCAACAAAGAAATTCAATTAATACTAAATCAAGAGCATAATCAAACCTTGGTGCCACCATCAATGGGATTAAGTGCACTCAGCCTCGCATAAACTTCCTTCTTACAAACCTTGGAGCAAAACCCTTTATCATCAAACACTCTCGACACTATCAAACCATAGTTACTTGGCAGCTTCGATTCCCAAACAAATTCAGCCGTGGATGCACGACGGAAAGCACGATTGAGAGACGCGAGTCTACAGATCTCCTGTGGGTTCAAGTACACCAGAACAGAGCCCACCACACTCTCCGGCAAGTCTCCCAGACTGGATTCCGGCGGTGCTGCCGGAACAGAGGTGGTGCTGCTGCACATGAGGAGAAAAGATGATAGCCCAGATCCCATAGACTGAAACCCAGTTGATGGGTTCTGGAATTGGATTGAAATTTGGAGGAATCTCGGATTTGTCGAACAGAGGAACAAAGAACTAAAGAAAGTGGTTTTATTTAATTACCTTAATTTACGGATTGAGGTTTTTTATATTGGAAGAAACTACGAGTTTAGTACTTGAAGTATTTTATAGTTTGAATAACTCACTATCAATGTTTTCATCGTTAACCGGTTTACTGAATGTACAAGTCTGACCATCTTTTCTTAACCGAACTCATGTTGTCTTTAGAGTTTGATTTGGGCGTTCTCCTAGTAAACCATACCGTCGGCTACCATTTGACAATAAACATATTCAGATACCTCACATGTGGCTTAGTGATAGGGAGGTTTGAGTTCTCCAAGAGAGACCTAAGTTCGATCTCCACTTATGTCACTTTGGGTGGATATTGATAATGAATGATTTGAGCTAGGTCTTGAGATTTTGTCAGTTCAAATCCCGAGCCCATCCGGATTTTTGTCCCATCATGTGTTATGCTAGATAGTGCTGCTCTAGTGGCGGCATGACTGTCAAGTGGCAGCATGAGATATGGTTTCCCGAGGGAGCGTCAAAGGAAAAAAATCACAAGCCAGCATGAGTCCGGTTAAAACAACATAGTTTGATCAGAGTGGGGCGACGATGGACTCCATATTAGAGATATGGTGGCTTAAACACAACAAAGAAAGTTAACGTTCTAAAATAATAAAAATTAACGTATTCAGAATAGCTAAAAATAACTTTTTATTTCTATTTTTTTATATATTTCAAAAGAAAAACCTCTTTTTATTCCTTATTTCATCTCAATTTAATTAAACAATATTTTCTTTTATTATTTTATACTATTTCTTCACTCACAAGAAAATTAAGATTATGAATGAATACAAAAATTTAATTATATAGATTGGGTTGACATGGACAACGACATTGGGTGCTTTAATGACGCATTTCTTATCTAGCAAATATACCGTTAAACCTTTCATTAAGGAATTATAAATTATGCATTTAAAGATAATGTAAAGAAAGTTTAAAGTGAATATAATAACACCTAAGCTCACATTTAAAATATCTTACTAATCTATTAAATCAATACAATTCCTTCACATGTCTCTCTACTAGGTTGTCCACCAAGGCCTCCAACTCACCATATTTCCATTCTAAGAGTCTCTATTATGCCGTCACGTGTCATATTAACCACAAACCTAAAAAACCTTATTTAAACCTTAAGATTTTTCCACCATAATCATTTTAATATATATATATATATATATATCTCGGATTACTAACTCCACCATCCACCATCTTATATATTCCGGTAATGTAGATCGAGATTAATCGTTTTCCGGTAAGCTTATATATTATACTCTAATGGCCAACAATGTTATATAATTTTCCGGCAAAGTTATATATTTTTCCGGCAACATCATATTTTATTCAGGTTATTGTAGATCTAACCTTTTTATCCTTATTTTCATTGTTAACTAATTTTTTTAAAATCAGTTTAGGTTCTAAATCAAAAACGGCGATGAAGCTAATATTTCTACGTATTTACGTTTTTCCGGTAAGTTTTTCTGTACATGTGTTATACCTATAGCAATGTTTGTTTTATATTTATTTGAAGTTTTATATTTTTACTGTTTTTTTCTTTTACATGTTGTTCTTCTAGGTTTTAAATAAAAATCAGTTTCATCCATGGACATTATCGTTATTCTTTTTCCGGTAAGGCCAATTTAAATTTTCCGGTTATAAATTATAATTCAAATCTTCCATAATATCAATGTTATAACAAAACTTAATTATTTCAGGTTATTGTCTCGATTGATGTACGGAATATTTCATTTTACCTTCTAAATAAAAATCGGAGATACCATCGTCATTATCACTATTTCGTTTTTCCAGTAAGACCATTCAAATTTTCCGGTTATAAAATTATAAGATTATAATATATATTAAATTACCTATATTAATATGATCATTATTCTATTGTTTTTGTCAACTTCCAATAAAGTGACAAATATTTCGTCTAATTTAAAATCTCATTATAATTTCCAATCTTATATTGGTTTACATTTTTAGATTTATACACATTGAATAATCTCATTAATACAATTTATAGAATTTTACATTTCTTATTTTTTTTTTAAAAAACCGAATGAACAACCCTTTTTAATGTTTTTAATTTTTTCCATTTTTATAAACTCATTCCTTAATTTGTGGTTTGACCAAAATAATAACCTAATTATCCCATTATTACAATTTATATTTTTTTGACTTTCCTTATTTGTTAAAAAAATCGAATGAATAAGTTATAACTTAAATAAATTTCCAACCGATTTAAGTATTTGACCATTCATATTAAATCGTTTTTGACAATTCATATTAAATCGTTTTTGACCATCCATATTAGTTTACATTTTTAGATTTATACACATTTAATAATCAAATTATGACACTTTATAAAGTTTGACATTCCTTATTTAAAAAAAACGAATTAACAACCCTTTTTATGTTTTTAATTTTTCCATTTTTATAAACTCATTCCTTAATTTGTAGTTTGACCGAAATAATAACCTAATTAACTCATTATTACAATTTATATCTTTTGACTTTCCTTATTTGTTAAAAAACCGAATGAATAAGTTATAAATTAAATAAATTTCCAAGTCTTACTTGCAACAAGGTTTAAGTATCCCATTAATACAATTTATTGAGTTTGATTATCTTTATTACTAATAAGGATATTTAAACTCAATAAATTGTATTAATGGTTTGTATACAATTTAATTAACATATTTAAACTCCTTTTAAATGCGGAATTTGACCAATCTTTCAACGAAGTTTTAAAGGTTTTAATACTCTCCACAATTTTAAACTAATTTAAAAATCTTTCCATAATTTTCTGAAGTTTTCAAATTAACCGATTTGATTTTCATTTTTGTAATTATTTCTAAATTAATTAGTCATATTAGTAAAATTAGAACATATTTGATTTTAATTTTTGTCATTTGGCATTAACTGGAATAAGTTATCATTTTAATATTCAAAAAAATAATTGTCAAACTAAAAATACTTGCTATAATTATAATGTAATCTTACTTTAAAGTACGTGAATATTAATTATTAATTAATACTAAAATAATAACCACGTTATTTTAGAACACAATATTCAAATTGACATAATTTCTAATAATCAATACTTAATATATCATAAATTAAATAACCGTTTTATCATCATTTATAAATATTATTCGGCACATATGATTTAGTGAATATTATTAAACATGACAATTTTTCATAATTTATTAATATTATTATTCCCATTAATCAAGATATTTCAAATTATTTCTATCTTTACATGGAAGACAAAATTTAAACTAAAAACTACAAAATTTAATTAACATATTTAAACTTCTTTTAAATTATTAATCAATCTTTCAACAAAGTTTTAAAAGTTTTAATACTCTCCATAATTTGAAACTTGTTTCAAAATCTTTCCATAATTTTTTAAAGTTTTCAAATTAACCGATTTGATTTTCATTTTTGTAATTATTTCTAAATTAATTAGTCATATTTTTTCAGCTTTAATTATTTTCAAATTCAACATAAAATTTTTTAATCTTTCCAAAGTTATTTGAGAATTCATTTATTGTAAAACGTTTTTAAGTTTTGAAATTAACAAAATATTAATGTCAGTGATTTAAAAGTTTGTTGCAAGATTGGTCAAAAATCAAAAATAATTTCATAAATTTTTGAAGTTGACTAATTCCAATTTTTTTATATTTTGTAACTATTTTGAAAATATTTCATAACGGGTTGTTTTGAAATAGTATTAAATTTGATAGTTATAAAATGACAGCAAAAAAAAATGTTTTTATTGATATATCTTTTTGGTTTAATGGTTTAGTAGAAAGATGTTTTATGTTGTCATTTTACTTTGTTTGTTGTTATATGTTATTTTGTTTTAATAAATACAACTTTATTAATGTTTAAATGTTAGTCATTATTAAATATATTATTATGGTATATTTAATTTCAATGCTATAGTTTTATTATATTTTCAGGCGGTGAAGCAAAATGAGTTTCTTTTGATAGAATGTTTGAAGAAGTTGATTGTGGTTTAATATGAAAGAACATGTGTATGTCTTTTGTTGATGTTTTTTGGTTGTTCGATGTACATTAACTTATTATAACTTTTAACTTTTAATATCTAGACAATGTAAATGATTAACATCTTGGTCCGAAAGTTTGAAGAAGTTTTGTGTTGCTTGAATTTTGTTGTTTAAATTTATTATGTTTGTTAACATGTTTTTCACCCGTGTGTAACACCAGCTATACTCTAGTTTTAGTCACTAAAAAAATAAAATGGCTAAAACCGGCTAAACATACGATGTTTGATATGAAAGTTTAACAAATTTAAGATAAAAGAGTAAAAGATGATCCAATTACAATATCAGATAAGTAAGTGAGCAACAAGCTGTGCCGTAACCCCCTTTTAAATAACAAGACCGGTCCTGTTGAAAACAAAGTTATGATTCTTTATCGTTGGTGAGTTACTGTATACGAACCACCAAACACTTTAGCAAATTACACATTATTTCTGTAGAATCGAAATGATTTTGGGTAAAAGTTGAAAAATGAAATACTATTTTTTATATTATAATCATAATCCGTTTCATATATACAAGCATAATTTTATATGAAGAAAGAATAAATGTCTACATGATCACATGCACACCACCATTATGGCATTATTGTCTTAACAATTTGCATAAATAAGGTACATACTTGTGATAATTTTGTATTAACTATTCATCATTCATGATTTAACATAGAGTTAACATTTATGATTTATTCAATACTTTTCAAAAGGACATATTTAATCTAAATAGTTATTTATTATTGACATAATATTTGAGGAATCACAACTAATTTCACAACCATGTATTGGAGAGATCCAAGGATAGGAGCATGTTATTAAGATGCTGTTTATTTTTAGAGATAAAATTGTTTGTAATTTGATTTAATCTGATTTCATGTCTGCAATTGAAGATTTGGTTTAAAGGTCTGCAATATGAATATATAATAATGCTTGTTTTATAAACTGGACATCGTCTGCATAAGCTGAAAATTAGTTACCTATCATATATATCATAGTAGCTAAAAGTCATTTAACGTCTTTAAACTGCTAAAATAATTGGTGGTGGTGTACGAGATATGGAAGTGGGTGGTCACAGAATATCGTGGTAGGTGGTGAACGGTGGTGGTGGACAGTGGGTGGTGGTGATGAACGGTTTTGGTGGGTAGTGGACGGTGATGGTGGCCGACAGTGGGTGGTGGCGGTGAAGAACGGTTGTGGTGGGTAGTGGACGGTGGTGATGGGTGGTGGTGGTGGCGGACGGTGGGTGGTCTTTTGTTATATATTAAATATATTATTATGGTATATTTAATTTCAATGCTATAGTTTTATTATATTTTCAGGCGGTGAAACAAAATGAGTTTCTTTTGATAGAATGTTTGAAGAAGTTGATTGTGGTTTAATATGAAAGAACATGTGTATGTCTTTTGTTGATGTTTTTTGGTTGTTCGATGTACATTAACTTATTGTAACTTTTAACTTTTAATATCTAGACAATGTAAATGGTTAACGTCTTGGTCCGAAAGTTTGAAGAAGTTTTGTGTTGCTTGAATTTTGTTGTTTAAATTTATTATGTTTGTTAACATGTTTTTCACCCGTGTGTAACACCAGCTATACTCTAGTTTTAGTCACTAAAAAAATAAAATGGCTAAAACCGGCTAAACATACGATGTTTGATATGAAAGTTTAACAAATTTAAGATAAAAGAGTAAAAGATGATCCAATTACAATATCAGATAAGTAAGTGGGCAACAAGCTGTGCCGTAACCCCTTTTTAAATAACAAGACCGGTCCTGTTGAAAACAAAGTTATGATTCTTTATCGTTGGTGAGTTACTGTATACGAACCACCAAATACTTTAGCAAATTACACATTATTTCTGTAGAATCGAAATGATTTTGGGTAAAAGTTGAAAAATGAAATACTATTTTTTATATTATAATCATAACCCGTTTCATATATACAAGCATAATTTTATATGAAGAAAGAATAAATGTCTACATGATCACATGCACACCACCATTATGGCATTATTGTCTTAACAATTTGCATAAATAAGGTACATACTTGTGATAATTTTGTATTAACTATTCATCATTCATGATTTAACATAGAGTTAACATTTATGATTTATTCAATACTTTTCAAAAGGACATATTTAGTCTAAATAGTTATTTATTATTGACATAATATTTGAGGAATCACAACTAATTTCACAACCATGTATTGGAGAGATCCAAGGATAGGAGCATGTTATTAAGATGTTGTTTATTTTTGGAGATAAAATTGTTTGTAATTTGATTTAATCTGATTTCATGTCTGCAATTGAAGATGTGGTTTAAAGGTCTGCAATATGAATATATAATAATGTTTGTTTTATAAACTGGACATCGTCTGCATAAGCTGAAAATTAGTTACCTATCATATATATCATAGTAGCTAAAAGTCATTTAACGTTTTTAAACTGCTAAAATAATTGGTGGTGGTGTATGAGATATGGAAGTGGGTGGTCACAGACGATCGTGGTAGGTGGTGAACGGTGGTGGTGGACAGTGGGTGGTGGTGATGAACGGTTTTGGTGGGTAGTGGACGGTGATGGTGGCCGACAGTGGGTGGTGGCGGTGAAGAACGGTTGTGGTGGGTAGTGGACGGTGGTGATGGGTGGTGGTGGTGGCGGACGGTGGGTGGTGGTGGCGAATGGTGGTGGCGGCAGACAGTGGGTGGTGGTGGCAGACGGTGGTGGTGGGTGGTGGTGGCAGACGGTGGTGGTGGGTGGTGGTAGTGGACGGTGGTGGTGGGTGGTGGTAGTGGACGGTGGTTGTGGCCGACAGGGGTGGTGGCGGCGACGGACAGTGGGTGGTGGTAGTAGTGAACGGTAGTTGTGGCCGACGGGGGTGGTGGCGGCGACGGACAGTGGGTGGTGGTAGTAGTGAACGGTAGTTGTGGCCGACGGGGGTGGTGGCGGATGGTGGGTGGGGGTGGTGGCAGGCAATGGTGGTGGGTGGTGGTAGTGGACGGTGGTTGTGGCCGAAGGGGGTGGTGGTGACGGCGGACGGTGGGTGATGGTGGCGGACGATAGGTGGTGGTGGACGGTGGGTGGTGGTGGTGTTGGACATTGGGTGTTGGTAGGATGTTAAGAAGTTTGAAGAAGTGTGAAGATGGTGGATATTAGCTTATTTTTTAAGACCATATAAACAATTTTTATATCTTTTTTTTTAAAACAAACTGTATTCAAAGGCTTATATCTGCGCGCTCGCAGACATAAACCTCTTACAAATGTTTGAAGCAACAACAAACATAACCTAAAATTGTACATTCTTTCGTGTTGCAATGCATCACCTGTATTTCCTTTTATGTAAGAAATAACCTTTGAGGAACCAAAGGTGTTACGTCATGTAAGTAGTTGAACCATATACATAGTTTTGAAAAGAAAGAGTTGGTTTTCAATTTTTTGTTATAATTCAAGATATATTGCAATGTAGGAGATGTCTTGGTGCTACGACCAAGCGTAGGCCACGTTGTGGCGTTTTGGCGTGGAAACGGCGAGGGCACACAAGGTCTAAGCCCTATTTTTTTTCTTGTATAGCGGGAGGGCTAGCACATATTTAAAGTTAGTCTTTTTGTCTCTAAAGGCCTTTTCTAGCTTGGGGAAATGTCCTAGCAAGGTAAAGGCTCATGCCTTCTCCAAAAGAAAAAGAAAAGAAAGAAAGAACCGAAAATGAAATATGAAAACACCGCATAGAAATTGTAGTATAAATTGTTAAATTAGATTACAAATTCAACAGTTTGCTACATAATTTAACCAACTAATTGTTCAAATAATATAAATATATGAACCAAACATTTTAAAATTGACAGTGTAAATCGAATTTGTGCTTATGGTATATATCATTTGTGTACAATTCACTTTTCGAATAGAGTGGCCAACATGATTTTATTCGCAAACAGTGCAAGAAAAAGTAAATTATGTAAAGATTAAGAAATCTTCGATGAAAATAGACGGTTACATTTTTTTTCCTTTCAAAATTTATCTAAAAACATTAAGGGTGCGTTCGCTTCACGGACTTTTTTTAAAGGATTTGGAATTGGAATGGAATGGAATGTTTGAGAATCCCTATCATGTGTTTGGTTGGTTAATATGTATTGGAATTAGAATCTTCTTCATTTTTTTTAAGAACGAGGGCAAAGGAGGAAACATTTTAGTTTTTTTACATTTTTCGTTTTTGATTTATATTTTGAGTTATGATTTTTTATTAATTTTTTTGAATTTTTTTAGAGGGTTTTTATTGTTAATAAGAAAATCCTTAACAATCCTTTCAAATATGTGTGATTTTAAAATCCCATGACATGTGGGATTTGATGGGATTTAGTTTCCATTCCTATTCTTTCATTTAATGAAACGAACATATCAATTCATGGGATTTAAAATCTCATTTCTTAGAATTCCTTACAAATCCTTGAAACGAACACACCTTAACTTTTACGGGTCTGGATCAAATCCAAATGAAATTAACGTGCTAAATGTGAGAATCAAGTAGAGTAATTATATACAAGTAGGATAATTATGTAATTACATCATAGAATAATTATGCAATTATACTCTATGATGTAATTACATAATTACTCTACTTGTAATATAAAAGCTCTACTTGATTCTCACGTTTAACACGTTAATTTCATTTGTACGTTAACTTTCTCCAATTTTTTTACCAAATATTTGAAAAAAATTTGTGTTATTATAAATCACTTAAAATACGACAGATCATTCATCGTTTTTAAATAGCGTAAAAACAAGAAACAAAGAAACAAAATACTCTTCTATAAACTTTGTCTACTTCATAGTGGATATTATTATCATGTTCAATACTTTCGGCTACCCACTATAATAATAAATAAGGAATTTCAAAAGCCGAAAAAACTGTACACCAACACGTGTAGAAGAGTCCCATTTTCAATATATTTCGGGATCGAATTTTCGATATCGATACCCGATCCCATGATATATTGAGCATATTCCATATTCCAATTACTACCGTGCTTTCAAGTCATCTTTTAGTATTGAGGTGTTTTAAGTAAGTAACAAATTCACTACTATTATCAAATATTGAGGAGTTGCTATGCCTCATGATTGAAAGATTGATTTAGAAGGTATTAAAGCTCATTATCTATACAACGTTATTTTATATTCGTATATGTATTAACTAGTTTCATCCTTCGTGTTACGGGAGTTTATTTAAGTTTGTTAATCGTTCTGTTATTATGATGATTTATTTTATATTTTAACGTAGTATGTTTTAATTTAATACATATACATTAGTTTGTTATTATATATATTTTTTTTGCGTTTGAGTATTTTCAATTGAGATGTGTAGGTTTTTTAGATTTTAATGAACAAAAATACATGACACGAACATGTTGATTTTTTTTAAATGAACAAATATGAACACAAATATTTGTCTAATGAAAAAGAGGACGTTGATGTAGTTGACGATGGCGGTTAGTATCGGAAGTTAACCGGCGGTGGTGATGATGGACCAGCAATGGATAACACGTAGAGAAGATAAATTATATTGGGTTTGAAGATTAAAATATTTACTAATAAATAAGATCTTATAACCCATTTGAGAGCTATTAGGGTTTGGTAAGACCCATAACCCGTGGAAATTATTCTTTGATGATTAAGGAGTTATTTCACAAATAAATGAGATGTTATAACCCGTTTAAGGGCTATTCGGGTTTGGTGAGACCCATGACCTGCGGAAGTTATTGTTTGATTACGAAAGAGTTTCACAAATAGATGAGATGTTACAACCCATTTAAAGACTATCTGGGTTTGGTAAGACCCATACCCTCGATTTCGGGTCAAATGCATGAGAAGCCTCCATTTAGAAATCAAGTAATCTGGTAACTCTAGAGAATGAGGGGACAACCTGAGAGCGACACGTAGAATTTTTATGGTAAGCAATTATATAGATAGTTAGATAATGATACAACTTTCATCTTTTTACATGCTTAGATGAAAACGAGACTAAGGTGGAGGAAGAACTTGTAGAAGACATTGAAGCATTGCTTGCGGCTTACAACAGTAGCAACTATTATTTATCAAGCCTACATGGTGATATATTGAACATTATTACATTATAAAGGTTATTATGATTAATTTGTTGTTTTGCTTACAATCTCTCTTTTTTGATATATTTTGCAGATCGAATGTTAAGGAGTTTTTGTTGATAAGCATCACTTTTTTGTAAGCTGAGATGGCTACTGATATGGCTATTTATTGCATTCAGTTTAATTAGTTTTTGTACAAGTATACTTAAAGTGGTTTATGATCTTTACTTTGATATTAAATTAGTATATCTAGTTCTTATGTCATTAAAAGACTCTTTTAGAAAATCATGTTATATTACACTTGCCCTTCATGCTTCTTGGTTTTCGACCTAGGTATGGATTAACTATTGAATTTTGATTTGATTTTTTTTTCTTTTTTATTTTGTATTATGGTTTGATTCTTTTTAACGGATTGCAAATAATTTGGAAGTTGAGTTTACAGAGTAAGTAATGGCGTTGAGTAGGCGTCTAATATATTTTTAAATGACAAGATAAACGATAAATCAGTTACTAGAAAATAAATCTTATTTACCGAACACATAGAAAACAAAAACTTGCACATAGCAAGGAAAAAGATAGTCACATCAACCCCATTCACTAAAAATACACAATCTAGTCATCTAACGTTATTTAGCTAAACATGTTACAAGTTCAAACTCTTGTAGAGTAACTCACACATACTAATTCTATGTTAAGGTTTAACGTGATGGTGATGATGATAGCAATAACTAACAAACTATCAACATGGATAACTTTTGTATCTACTATTTAGGGGGTGTTTGGGATTCCTTATTTTACCTCCTTATAACTTATTTAAGACATAAATTATAAGTTGCAAAGTTGTAACTTATACCTTATACACTTATAAAATCTAATTTTCTCAAACACCTTATAACCTATAACCCATAAGTTATAAGCTATAAGGACCAAAAATAAGGAATCCCAAACAGCTCCTTAATTAACAATTTATTTAACATATAACTTCGAGAAGTAAAGTTAATAGTTTTGTTTTATTGTATGTGGGAGAACTTTTTTTTTTTTTTCAAAAAGTGAACCCAATGGTGGTTTTTTGATAACATTAACATCCTGTGTGTAACAAAGAATGAGATGCCCACAGACACTCAAATTCAACTTATATATATTCACATCTCCACACTTTCCATTGGTGTTCTAGAAATGCCTTTTTCCACTAAAAGGAACCTTTGAAAACTAAAGGAGAAAAAAACTATGTTCTATTATGAAAGAGAAAAACCAAACTTTTATTAAGGAAAAAAAGACATACATTTCTTTTTTTACCCCTTTACATTTTCTTTAATTTAAAGAAAAAAAAAACTATGATCATCAATTTCTTTTTATCAGATTAATTTTTTTTGAATGATAACTCACGTACTATCTACTTTCTACTTCTAAACTACACCAAAATAATCTATCTATCTATCTATATATCATGATTTCAATTTCAAATAAATTTTTTATTGCTTTCAATACTTTTATTTAAGAAGAAAGTATGTTTAATTTCAAATAAATTTTTTATTGCTTTCAATGACTAACTTTTATTTAAGAAGAAAGTATGTTCGTATGCATTTACTAATTAATTATTGACCACTAACTAAACACAATTAGTTGTCTCTCACGCCTTTATACCACACGTATGTTGTTTGAATTCTGTCCCAACAGACGATATTTTATTATTATTTTCATTTCTAGTTGTAAAGTTTCTTTTTTTTAAGAAAGCATAAGATTCGACCAAAGTTGCCATTTGAAAACCTACATGAACTTCTACTTTTAATATCGTAAATTAGATATATATAAAAAAAAAAACTCAATGGTCATCTAACCTCGATGGCCATACAAAGCCCGCCACTTCATGATACCATAATTATAAATTGAAAACTTTATTGTGTAGCATATAGTATAGTTACTCTAGCTTAATTAGTGTGATGACAATCACAAGAAAAGTGAAATCCCTGAAGGAATCAAGCATGATTTCCAATATTTGGTTTGTCATAAGATACCCCTACACATTAAATCACCAAAATTGACATTTTTAATTCGACTACACCTTTATGGCCAGTAAAGATAGCTAATTGGACTCGAATACGTAACCCGGCATCCTTGATATTGATCATTGGTGAGGTGTGAATAACTGATTGTTAGTTTTAAAACTTACATATGTGTCGTTATGTGTGCATCATAGATTTTACCACCATGGTCCATGATGGCATTAGGGTGTGCATTAATATGAGCCCAATACCAGTTTGTTATTTTTGGGCTCAAACCCAACCATTGCTTCTAACTTTGCAATGTAGGAGAAGGACAGAAGCTTCATAAGCCATTAAAAACACACACATTCTAAGTCTCATCCTGAATTGTAATTCTCATCAGTGGTGTTCATAATTCAGTTATAACGGTTTTTAGGTTGAATCGTGAATTAAATGTTAGTAATGTTTATTTATTATCAAAAGTCAAAACCAAAGCGTTGAAATTTGAACCGAATCGTTACTAATGGCTTGGGTCCGGTGTGGTTTCACGAGTCGGGCTTTATATCAAGTTCATAAGAGTAAAATGTCATTTTCGTCCTTGAGACTTGGTAAGTTACCCAACTTTAGTACAAAAATTATATGGGAATGCACCAGTTACAACATCGGGAACATTAGCAGCTTGCTAAGTGTTCAATTGGAATGCCCTTGCATTTGCCTTTTTCGGTTCCAAGATCCCACTTCCACTACCACCAGCTGATCCATGACCTAACTTCGGACACGCAGACATCTTGTGCCAATCTCCTCACAATTAAAACAACCATGTTCACAAACAAACTTCTTTGAAACATTCACTTTAGCGTAACATGTTATCTTGTAGTTACATGTACCTCTGAGTGAAATTGCACTTTCCCGAATGCCTTTTCTTACACACTCTGCACTTTTTTTTGGTTATTGGTTGACGTGCCATCACCCTTCTTCTAACGGTTATCAATCTTGTTCATGAACCTTAACTTCTCACCAGACTTATTCTTGGGCTCAACCTTTTCCGCATCTTCCCTAGTCCTTATCAATACATCAGTAAGAGTCCCGGCTAATTCTACTGTTGTATCTATTATAGCGGGGCCCAACGGCTTCCACGCTATCCATACTCTCCAGAATTAAACCCCTATTATATTTACTTATTTTCCTTGAATCTTTATATAGAAATTCGCTATTGAATTTCTAAAATATAAAGATGCATTTCGGTGTGTATCTTAAGTATTTGTAATTTGTAACTCAAGCATGAAAAAAAAAGATAAGTAATAAAGATAATATAAAGATTGAAACAACGAATGAAAGAAATGTGAGATATTTTGATAAGCAAGAGATAATTTTAGAAAATAATATATATTAGTTAGATTTAAGAGAATTGATGACGAGGATACCCTTACCCACTCACAAATCTACCTATTTTAATAAATTAAAATAATTAAGGACACGTGTCAGTTTGTGGTTAATTCTTACAATTTTTTCCCCTCCAAAACTAATATATGTCATCGATTAATAAATATTCACTTTCCTTTTACACTTAATTTATATTATATCTATAACATGATTAAATTATTCACTTTTCTTTAAACTTTTTTTATATTATATCTATACACTTTTATAAAATTAAAAATTTACATATTATACTACTATACATTGTTAGAAATATATTTCACAATATACTTGATGAAATTCAAAAATCAACAAAAAACCGTGTTTGTTAAATATTGAAAAGAATATAATTTTAAATGTTTTCATTAACATATTTACTATGTATATTGTTGAAGGTTGTAAATAGGAAAATAAAATAAAAACTCTAATATGCTTTTAATTTACGAAGTAATTTTTTAATTATTAAATTATATATATATGCATAAAAGTTGATTCATTTTTTTAAAAGAAATCCATTAACTATTGGTTTTTTGTACATTGTCATATAAATTTATAAATTATAATTATATGATTTAAATCTATCTATTTATTTTTCGGTTAATTTAGTAAAATATACATATATGTGTTAAGTTGTAAGGATAATGTATACCAATCACTTTCAAATATGATAAAGTTTATCAAATTTAGTTTCTTGGGCTTTTTTTTTTATCAAGAATTGCTTCAGGTTTTTTATGAAACTTAAATTTGATTATTACAAGTTAAAAGTCGGTAAATAGATCGTTTGATACAAATTAACTACATTTGCTCAAATTTGTTATGGGTAAAAAAAGGGTAAATAGAATATTTTTAAAAAGTTGAGAATGCAAATAGATTTATCGTGAAACATGTTACGGGTTCAAAGTTTTGACTTGTATGTAAAACAAATGAAAGTTAAATTTTTAATATGATTAGGTTTCAAATTTATTTTTAAGAACATATTTAGAAATAGTCAAAAGATTCAGGATTTTGCACATTAAGTATTTTTCCAATTACTGTTAAAATTTAAAAAAAAGTGGCAAACATTTCCGATATGTCACCTCCAGGCCTATCAATGCTTCTAACTTTTATCAAATTAAAAACATTTGTGTCAGCATTGATTTTTCCTTGAATAGTGATCAGAATGTTGTATGTGAAGTATGTCGTACAAAATTATGTTCAATGGAAGCAAAACATTCACAAAATTGAACGGGTAAAACCTGTTATTTTTTTGTCAATTGACAAAGTCGAGAAGCCCCTTAAACTTATCAAAATATTTTTCATGGTGTAGCTAAAAACTATTATTATATGATAAGTATTCTTCGAAATTGGTTCATAACCAAATTTCTTTCATACTGTGAATAAATTTCAATAGATAAAGTGTTATTAGGTATGTTTTTGCATGTGCATTATTTTTTAATTTAGTTCATTTTTTTTTGGAAAAAATCATTTTGTGATATAAATAAAATCAATTTATGTATAATGATACAAGTATAAATGTAATACATTTTTCTATATACATTATGCATTGTTTTATTTGTAATTTAATTAATTGGATCATCCCGTGTTTTACACGGGCTCTAAAACTAGTTTAACAATAAAGAAGTAGCTTCACAAGCAAAGGAAGTTTAGGAATAAAAGAACAACATACATAAACCGCCAGATGGGGAAGCTCGACACTTGCGTAGCAAGATTCCTAAGTTGACCAAGAAGCTCATGCTATAGTAATGTCAGAAAAAGTCACAACTGACCAAAAGCTGGTGCATGCCATAAAGTAAAAGTAACTACAAGACAAATGAAAGCTAAGCAAAGGTTACACGGAAATGACATGCATTCAGTCTGCATGAGCTAAAAGGAGAGCTGACCTTTTTCACTTAAGAAGCTTAAGCTTCCTATGGAGAAGCTTCCGACTGCCTATAAAAGGAACATTTCACCAAAGTTATTCTCATTCTCATTCACCCTATTTTATCTCTACTCTCTCTTCATTCTTTTCATTCCTTTCAACCAACATATCAGATTACTTATTCTCACGCCGGAGGTTGATCGTAAGAGACCCTCTCCTGCGGTGACTAACCGGTTGTGTTCTTCTTTGATTCTTTGAAGATAGGAAGCTTCGGTAGGCACATACTCTTGAACCGCCATACTATTATTGTTCTCTATACTCGATGTAGCAACAAGTGCCGCCCACAGTGGGGCTAGCGCTACTTAGAACAACAATTCCGGTAGTTTTTAGCTCCATTGTTCTCAAGTAGTATCATCTTATGGCCCGAAAGAGTAATCCTAACCAAAGGATTCCTATTAACGATGATCAACCGGAGAATAATTCCTCGCTAGAGGAAAATGTTAGTTGTAGTTCGCCGAAAATGAGCAGACCATTGGTCATGTCATCACAATCTTTTGATTTCCAAACACCACCCTCATCGAGAAGTGGAATATTCTCCCCAAGGAGTGATTATCTACTTCCGATGGAAAGAATAGATAGGATGTCGGAGGGTGTTAAACTGAACTTCCTACATCTCAGGGAGTTGATGAACAATATGCTCAGAAAGAGCGAGCTAAGGGGGTGAGAATAAGGTTAGATTATAATTAGGAACATGAGGTTACACTCTCCCCCATGCTTGGTCCATAAAACACGAGCACACCTTCTCTGTCGAGAAGAAATGCTCAGGGACCCAACATACCGCATATAGGAGAATATGAGAACACAAGCTCTCCTTTGGAAATGGTAAGCCTCACAGCTTTACCCGTAACCCTTAATGGAATGGAAGAATTCACCATGGAACAACTTTTCCAAAGCTCACCCGCTGTGATACCTCCCTGGCAGAAGCTTTGATGTCATTACCTCTAGCCCGAAGCATGATAACTGCACCTATGGTAGAAGTTACATGCTTTATGCCTCAAGCCTACATATAATCAAGTCTCAAGCTTCATGGTATGACATACCCTCAGATGGCCGCTTTGATGATGTCTCAATATGGCCAACTGTGGCCGAGAAGCTTACAATGGCAAGCTTCTCAAGGCTTTCTGGCCATGAGCCATCTCGTGGTTACCCAAGCCCCAAGTATTATCACTACTAACAAAGGCGACTTGACACACTTGGAACCTTACCAACCTTACAAGCCATCAACTTTGTCATGCTTCTCCGAACAGATAGCAAACTTTGTATTCCAAACAAAGATCAAGATGTGGGCTAACATTAAGACATATGATGGAATTGGAGATCCCGAAGATCTTCTTCAGATCTCAAGGGAGCAGCCACCATAGAAAGATGGAACAACGCGGGGTGTTGTCATATGTTCTTGCAGACCTTGATAGGACATGCCAGACTTTGGTTTAACTCCCTTTCGTCATAAGCATAGCTTCCTTTGATGACTTATATCAAAGCTTATTGACCAACTCAGGAAGAGAGAACATGAAGACCTAGAGTCTTCATGGACAAATACAAGAAAGAATCTTTGAATTATAGTGGTGCTTTAGAAAGATGCGTGTGTCTGGCCACATGAACGCCATAAAGGCCAAGAAGCTAGTGATAAGCTTTCATGAAAACATCCCTCAAACCATGAAATAAGCCTTCGAAAGAACAGAAGCTTAACTTCGGGAGGAGGAAGCCTTGGACAATCAAGAAACAAGGAAACGTGACCATGGAAATTGAAGAAGCCACTCCTCAGAAGGAAAGAAACCTCGATTCCAGTCCTTCATCGAGAAGCACCACGACCATAGAATGTCAGATGACAGAATCCATTCCTCTCGACATAAAAAACCACAAGATAAAGACAAGTTGATTTTCTCTATGTTAACTAAAACTCCACAAGAGATCATGGCCTCTGAGAAGGTCAAGCACAACTTTCGTCCTCCCCATCCATTGTCCAAACCAAAGAAGCGCATTGGGCATGATACCAATGATTGTTTTCAATTGAAGAATCACATTGAAGATGCCGTTCAAAGTGGTGAGTTAGCTCACCTACTACTCAAGGATCCAAAAGAAGGTAAAGGGGGCGGAAAGAAGGTGTTCAGATTAAACATGGTTCAGATTTGCTACAAGAGATAGTGAACGCTCTCATGGAACCAACAGAGCATGTGCTTCCCTCTGACCAACCCTCACAACAAAGTCACAACTCCAGTCATTGTAGAAGCTAAGCTTAATGGCTTCCCCATAAACGGAGCTTACATGGACTGTGGGGCATCAATGAAGGTTATGTATGAAATATATTTTTTAAAGCTTCCTCAAGAAATCAAGAATCAACTCCAACAAACCAACAACTCTCTTAAAAGTTTCACTGGAGAGAAGGTAGTTACCCTTGGGAAGCTCACTTTGGATGTTCAGTTGAGAGATGAAGATATCTCTCGAGTTGAGAAGCTTACCTTCATAGGTCAGGTGCCCATCTAACTATAGTATACTCATCGGAAGAACTGGAATTGCTACTTTCGATGCAGTAGTTTCTACAGCTCATGGCATGATGAAATTCCCAACCACGGGAGGAATAGGTACAATGGTACCAACGCAAGAAGCCTTACTCATAGCTGTCACTGAAGAGTCATGGGAGCTAAATGAAGACATGGAAGACGACCCTGTGCAAGAGATAAGAATCAATCTAGCTTACCCTGAACAAACCATCAAAGTTAACATTAAGCTTCCCTCTCAGACTATGAGTAAGCTCGTAACTTTATTACAAAAAAGTAAAGATGTTTTTGCATGGTGTCCAAACGATATGATAGGGGTTGCAAGGGAATATTTTGAACATTCCTTGAACATCTCACCCACGCATAAACCATTCGCTCAAAAGAAGAGAAGCTTGGCTGCTGAAAGAAGCTTAGCTGCCTGTAATGAGGTGGGCAAGCTTGTCAAAGTCAACATACTCCGAGAGGTACGATATCATTCTTGGATTGCTAACCCAGCTATAGTCTAAAAATTTGATGGATCTTGGCAAATGTGAGTGGATTTCAAGGATCTTGAAAACGCTTTTCCCAAGGATAGCTATCCCCTGATAGAGATCAACTGGAAAGTAGATTCCTTTACATGCTTCCAATACAAGTGCTTCTTTGATTCTTACAAGGGCTACCACCAGAATGAAGGCCGGAAACAAAGAGAAGACAACATTCCACACCGACAAGGGAATCTTCTGTTACAAAAAGATGCCATTTGTCTTGAAGAATTCCGGAGCTACATACCAACGTTTGATCGACAACACTTTCTCGAATCAATTTGGAAAGAACATGGAAGCTTATGTTGATGACTTGGTTATAAAAGCAAATGTGAGGAAGAAATGATCATTGACATTGAAGAAACATTTCGAAACCTTAGAAGCATTAACATGAAGCTCAATCCAGTTAAATGCTCATTTGCATTCGAAAAAGGTAAATTATTGGGCCACTTAATTGATAAACAAAGCATAAAAGCTAACCCAAGCAAGGTACAAGCTGTTCTTAATTTGTATTCCCCAAAAACAAAGAAGAAGGTTCAAAGCCTCAATGGTAACATTGCAGCGCTTAAACGATTTCTTTCAAAATCAGCATAAAAATATCTACCCTTCGTTAAAACTTTGAGGAATTGTAATGAAAAGATGGATTTTCAATGGGATAGTAAGGCATATGCTGCCTTCCTATCCCTAAAGCAACGTCTAGCTTCCTTGCCTTCTCTGGAAGCTCCTTAAGCAGGAGAAGTAATATTATCTCTCTGCAGGGAGGGAAACTATTAGCTCAGTGCTTATTGTGGAACGCGACAAAATCCAAGTCCCAGTATACTTCATTAGCAGGACGCTGCGAGAAGCTGAACTCAGTTACACGCCCATCAAGAAGCTAATCCTAGCACTCGTTCACACAACCAAAAGGCTAAGAAGATACTTCCAAGCTCAACAAGCCCATAAGATCCATCTTGTAAAGCCTAGAAATAGCGGGGTGGCTAGCCAATTGGGCAATTGGCTTAGGTGAACACAACATAGTGTACGAATCTAGAAAGGTAATCAAGGGTCAGATCTTAGCTGACTTTCTAGTAGAAACACTAGAAGAACCTATGAAGGTGAATGAGCTGGAAGAAGGTGAACCTGCTATCCCTTTGGGGAAGTGGACACTCTACACTGATGGAGCTTCAAGTATAGAAGGTTCCGGAACTGGTCTAATAATTACAGACCCCAAGGAACCGAATATACTTATGCGCTCCGATTAGAGTTTCCATGTACTAACAATGAAGCTAAATACGGGTCTTTAATTGCAGGGCTCCGCCTAGTGAAAGTGATGAAGATCCAGGAACTAAGCTCCTTTGTCAATTCAAGATTGGTAGCTAACCAAGTAAAAAACGAGTTCATATCAAGGGAATCTTCAATGTTGAAATATAAGCAGAAGGTCAAAGAGCTCATGAAGGAATTCAAAAGCTACACCTTAACTCAAGTGTCCAGATATTTGAACAAGCAAGCTGATGCCCTCAGTAAGCTGGCTTCCCTAGCCTTCACTCACCTAATAAAGAAGGTACTGGTGGAAGTCTTGAAGAGTACATCGATTGAGGAACTACAAGTTCAAGACATCATTGAAGAATAGGGACCACTTGGATGACCCCCATTGTAGAGTTTCTCAAAGAAGGAAAGCTCCCCACCAATGAAGGAGAAGCCTTAAAGATGAAGCTTAAGGCTAAGCAATATGTGATAGAAGATAATGTCCTATACAAGAAGGGGTATTTGAGCCCTTTGTTGCGATGTGTGGGACTAGTTCATATCAAGGGAACCTTCAATCTTGGGTTCAGTATGAGGGCTAGGCCACTTGGTACTGAGGCATAGATAGACCAAAAACTCCTCCGAAAAAGTTCAAAGTTTACAAGACTTTCTGTTCAAAGGCGTAGATCGAAGGCTCTTGAGGAAGGTAGCATCAAGCTCCTCAACCTTCGGTTCATGGGTGTTAAAAACAAGCTCATGCTTCCTCCACACATGAGGAAAAGGCAAGATGGAGTCCGTAACGAAGAAAAACTTGTCCTTCCAAGGAGAGGCAAGGCCGACTATGCTTGAAATCAGCCCATGTTCACAACGAGTCTTCTCTACAGTGAACCAATTACCATATTTCGCAAGTTGGAAAAACCTCCGATACATGGGCAAATTAGGATCATAGCCAAGAGCACGAAAAACAATCTCTAAATGCAGGATCCTTGCAACACCAACAGGAGCCAGTTGACCAAGACAAACACTGTGATACTCCAAAACATTGAGAACGAATTTCAAAAAAGGGGATCAGACGTTGGATTGGTCAAACTATCAAGTGTAAAGAACGACTTTACCTTTGGGATGGCTCAAAACAGGGGTGGAAGGATTATGTAATTCGGGCTTAAGTTCAACTCCCATCCCGTATTCCAAGCAAAATCGATCAAGCTCCGCCTTAGTTAGCTTCGAAAAATGGGTAGCCATATCACCCTTAGAACCCATGATCATAAAAATGTGAAAGAAAAATGGTTTTTATCTTTGATAAAGGGAAGAAAGGAAAAAGAAACCCCTGATGAAAAAGGTTGCAACTGAACAATATGTCACACCCCGAAAACCATAATGACAATCAGCGGAAAACTTAGGTTAAGCCTTTCGTGATGTGGCAGACACCGTTAGCCAATCACAATACAACACAATTTATTTATATTAAAATAAAAATTTTATTTAAAATATCAGAGTCTTGTCTAAAGACACAGATAATGTTATTTAAAACATTAATATATTACAAAAAACATCTTACTCAAACACCGACACTTCGTTCCTGCTCCCTCCTCGCAAAATCCTCATTTACCTGAAAGGCATATTAAAATAATTTTGTCAACACGAATGTTGGTGAGTTTCTCGATAAAAACAGTTTTCGTATAAAAATATATATATAATAACACAGGCGAATATAATAGTTTGCAACCTACCATATTCCCAACGGTACCGATCAAACACGGTACACACCGATAACACACGGTATACATAACAGTACCAAACACAATACTCAAATAACCAACGGATTGCCTTTTACACAAAAAGTGTTAGTTGTAAACTAGCTAAGAGTACAACGCGTGTATGACTACCAATTTGATAACTCGAAACATACCATACTTAAAATATTTCCACTTTTAATCCAACGCGAATGGAAGTGGGGGTCGTCAACCCGATAGATCTACCAACATTTCTGTGTCCGTTACCCCGGTTAATAGTTATTTAACCAAATTTATTCATCCCACTATAACAACAATTTGTAAAACAATTCGCGTTTTCCAACAACAATACAACGAAAACAGTACAATACTTATATATATATATAGCAACATAAATATGCTTTTCCCCAAAACAGTTTATAAAAACAATTAAAAAGAGGGGGCGTAGAGAAAACTCATAGTTTCTTCCAGAAATTGTCCAAAAACTCGTTTCCTGAATTAGTGCACGTTTGTTAATTTTTATAGTTTAAGTTTGAATGATTCGGTGACGACTCTTTCCTATATGACCTCATTCTAAGTGATCACACAAGCATATAAGCACACAAGGTTCCTATTCAATCACTTAGCAGTTATCGATTACACAAGTTAAGAATTACTTATTAATAATCTAATAAATTTTTATTAAATAATAAAAGATTATGTAAATTGTGAAAGTAATATTTTGGATGCTGGAATATTTATAAAAAATGTAACTCTTGCCATTTTATTACTTTTAAACGGTTCTTGTTGGTTTTGACGATTTTGCTTTCAAAGACGAACTTTTCGTATAAAACTTGGATTTTAAATTACCAAAAATCAGGTTATGTATGATTTTAGTCAAGTTTCATATGTTTATTCATAAAAATGTCATGGTTTTTATTTTTGGTTTTATTTTCTCAAAAACGTCAATTTTAACATTTTCGTGTCGGTTGCGACACGAATCGTGTAAGGGTCAAGTTTTGCTTTCTTGGCCTTCTCTTATACTTTAACTTATGTTATGTATAAGAATATTATGGTTTTAGGGGCTAATTCAAAACAGTCCCGAAAACCCCTCGTCGGTTTACTTTAAAAGTCGAACTTTCCGACCGTTAATGTTACCGACAAGCTTTTTAAGCTATATTATCAAATCAAATCATCATGTACAACAATTAAGCATATAATAACATGTATTTCATCATCATGCAACACTTAATACACATCAAAGAATCCTCCAAGTATCCATGCTAAAGCCTTAGCTTCAAGTTTCAAATAAAGTTTCCTATTTTAGTAACTTTGTTAAAAATCATATCTTCAACTAGTTCAAGTTTTCAAGCATAAAGATATATATCATATGTTTTATCTCATTCAACTAATTTGACAACAATCAATCCAACTTGTTTCATAATCTTGTTTCATCTTTTCTACTAGTTAACAAAATAAAGTTTCTTGTTTTAGTAAGTGTCGGATTTTGCAAATCTCTAACAACTTAATATTTCTCCATAGAAATGTTTATTAACACATTCCAAATCATGTATTATAAACTACTAATGTTTGCATGTATCAAGTGACCATTAAAACTTAAACCACAAATTTCATCAAAATAAAGTTTCCTTTAATAGCATGTTTGTCATTAGTAACAACTTGTTTATTCAATTCATGCCACATGAGAGACAATATCCTAACTAACAACCTAATCATGTATTAATCCAACAACAAGTTTATGTACTCATTATCTTGTCTATCACCATTATCAAGATATTTCAAAAGTCATTTTTCAAACAATCATCAATATTAACTTTATGCATGTATATCTTTAAAGTTTAATCAACTGGGTTTAGCAACAGAGATTATTATAGCATCATGTAGTCCATATTTTACCAACAAGAGTCATTCCCGACCCCAAGCCATGGCTCACGGCCAATGGGGGTGTGTTCATCCATGTTCCATTTCAATCTTTATAACCAAGACTCATGTCAAGTTATTATTCTAACTAAGTCTTTTAGCAAACTCATTCAAGTTCCATATAACTAAGTGAAATTAATCTATCAAGTGACCATAACCCATGTTATTATCAAGCAAAACAATCACTCATACACACACACAAACCCACGGCCATACATGCATGCATAAATCAAAACCGAACTTTGCATTTTTGTGACCAAAATCATTATTATCAAGCTCTAACTAATCCATAAAAGCAAAAACGTCCAATGTTTAACCACATTACCTTAGGGTTTCGGATTAGAGGTTCAAGAGAAGAAAACAAGGGCTTGAATGTGCTTAAACTCTTTCCTAAGCTCTCTTGATCCTATCCTTTGATTATGTTAGCATGGAAAGCCTTTAACTTGGATAATATGAGTGTTCTTGGATTTTGAAAGAGGTGGTGGTGGAGAGAGAGAGAGAGATAAGGGCCGGTTTTGGGAGGAAGAAGAAAAAGGGGTGGGGTGGTTTATGGGGAAGTGGAGATGGTCTTAAATACTCATTTAATTGCTTCCAAATCTTAACAAAATATTTCCAATGATTGCATAGAGTGTTGATTGGTCCATAAGGGAGGTGGGGTGGCTACATGTTGGCCGCCAATTTTGAGGTAGGGGGAAAGGTTGGTTATTAAATTTTATCTGGTAAGTTTCGGTTGTAAAAATTAACGTAAAGTAATAATTGGTGGACCAAACGAACTCCGTTTCTAATAATATTTGTCAGACATTAAACGAAATTGAATTTCAGTCTGTAACAGCCAAAAAATTGATTTTTCTGAGAAATTTGACGGTTGGCTCTTACGGTGTCCTCTACTGACTCTTGATCGCTTATTTTCTAATTTTTGCGATTCGAACCTTCTAAAATTAAGTTGATATGCTATCTCTAATATTCCAATATTATTTTTGATTTTTCGAGGTCATTTTGTCACGTTTATGATTTTATTCGTTTCTAAGTCGTCACCCGGTGTCATTCTGCGCAATGCTTACTACGCGACAAATTTAAGATTTTTCAAGCTTTATATTTTAAAACTCATATAAAAACAAAAATACTTTTTAATTATATTTACTTTATTAATTACAATTTAATCACGGTTACGGTAATTACCAGATCGACGGTCGTCACACAATAATGGGAGAAAAAGATGGAGAGTGGTTTAATGGCCGCCTCCTGAACTTTTAGATGATTTTTTGAAATTCAAATCCCCTAGGATATAGACCAGTGGAAGATATGATTAAACTAGGGCCTGCTGCAAGGACAGGTTGTATAATGACCTCTTGGTGCAAAGGTCTAATAAGTCTGACGCAGAGGAAGCAACCGTCAAAATGGTAATTAAAATAATGACCTACAGGTCACCACGAAGCTTCCAGCTTCCACTCAAAAGTTTCACAAATGAAACTTTAAAGTGTTTAGATCCTAGCTTCTAGATCACAAATCAGGGAAATATTTTCCAGCACTTGGGCTTCTCCATAACAATACCCAACACAACAAAATGTGTAATGCTTTGGTCTATGATGAGGCATGCCACCAAGCCCAAAAACATTAAACTCCCAGTGGGGAAACATAATAAAGAAAGAAAAAGTTGAGTCACAAACATTCATCATTACAATCCAAATACTTCTGACTAGGGGCTGATGACGTGGGTACCCTTACCCACTCACAAACTTAACAATAAAGAAGTAGCTCACAAGCTAAGGAAGTTAAGGAATAAAAGAACAACAAACATAAGCTGCCAGATGGGGAAGCTCAACACTTGCGTAGAAAGATTCCTAAGTTGACTAAGAAGCTCATGCTACATTAATGTCAGAAAAAGTCACAACTGATCAAAACTTGGTGCTTGCCATAAAGTAAAAGTAACTACAAGACAAATGAAAGGTAAGCAAAGGATACACAGAAATGACATGCACCCAGTCTGCATGAGTTGAAAGGAGAGCTGACCTTTTCCACTTAAGAAGCTTAAGCTTCCCTAGAGAAGCTTCTGACTACATATAAAAGGAACATTTCACCAAAGGTATTCTGATTCTCATTCACCCTATTTTCTCTCTACTCTCTCTTCATACTTATCATTCCTTTCAACCAACATATCAAATTACTTATTCTAACGCCGGAGGTTGACTGCAGGAAACCCTCTCCTACGATGAGACTAGCCGGTCATGTACTTCGTTGATTCTTTGCAAATAGAAAGCTTCGGTAGGCACATACTATTGAATCGCCATACTATTGTTGTTCGCTATACTCGTTGTATCAACAAGAATAAAAATGAAAAATGAAACGCGAAACACTCTCACATGTATACTACTACTACTAATAATATATCTATTATTTTTCTACTATCTATTACCGAGGAAAAAAAGAAACTTTTATTGTTGTAGGAGCAAGAAATTTTGTGAAATGAGTGGACCCAATAATAGTTTTCTTTCACATCCACACTTGTGTAACAAGGAATAAGATACTCATAGACACTAAGCTGTTGTTTGTTTTTCGAAGGTAAAATATCTGCATTGCAGACATCTGTAGAAGAATAGGTGGACCAAATCTCTGTAGTCTGCAAGAAGAAGACTGTTTGTTTTTCATGTCTGTAGACTGATAAAATAAACTGTTGGTGGTGTAAAAACAACGTTAGTGGTGGTGGTGGCAGACGGTGGTGGTTGCAGATGGTGGTGGATAGTTGTAGACGACGATGAAGGGTGGTGGTGGACGATGGTGGTGGTAGACGATGGTTGTGGGTGGTGGCGGATGGTGGGTGGTGGTGTATGATGGTGGACGGTGGTGGTGGCTGACGGTGGGTGGTAGTGGTGGCATATGGTGGGTGGTGGGTTGTGGTGGTCGACTGTCTACCACCATCGCAACCCTATGTCCGCCACTCGCCGCCACCACCACCATCCACCACCCACATCCATTGTCTCCCACGACCCATCATCGTCGTATACCACCACCGTCCACCACCACCACAACCCACCATCCTCGACCACCACTGCCCGCCACCATCTTCCACCACCACCCACTACCACCATTCTTACACCACTAGCAGTTTATTTTAGTAGTCTAGAGACATTAAAAAAAACAGTCTTCTTCTCGCAGACTGCAGGTGTTTGGTTTTTTACAAATGTGGTTCGCTAACTAGAGACATTTTACTTATGAAAAAACAAACAACACCTAATGAAACCTTTGAGAAGTTAACAATATTAACAATTTCTTAATTCTAAAAGAAAGCAAAAACTAAGCATTAAATTTAAAATGATTTAACAAAAAACAAATAACCATTGTATCTCTTAACACTAGTTAGGTGCCCGCGTGATGCAACGGGATATGCACGAACGTTACCGGTCTCAGTATGTTCCTCGCAACAATATGTGCATATTCCGACGATGGTATGTGCTTAACGTGACATTAGATGCGTAACTGGTGTCAGCAAGCGCGTCACACAATGCTTACACGCGAGCAATATGGTATGTATAAACAATGTCATCCACACAACTAAATCCTGAACGCGCGTAACCGGTGACGAAAATCAAGAAGTAAAGATGAAATGTATAGTAATTTCAAGTAAACCACTTTTTAACCCACCCCGTTTTGATGCGAAACTCGTTCCAACCAGTGACATAGCCTTTTTCAACTTGAACCATCGAGAACCGAACCAAAATAACCATTTTTTTGTATCGACCTGTTCTAACCTTAATTCGTTATGACCCATGACCCATGAGCCGAACCTGTCCGACCTTTTTCCGGTACAAATTGGTAATTACGTAACATGTTAGGCTTTTTTTTAAAATTAATAACCTATAACAATACCATACTCAAATTAAAGACAATAAAATGCCCGCTTTTACGGTGTAACTTTTTTAGAAAATATTTTCGTGTGAAGAAGTTATGACCGTTTAAAAGTCGCGGTGTAGTTTGTTTAAAATAGAGGGTAAAAATGTAACTATTATAAAAATTAACAAAAACTTATTGAAGTTAAAGGACTAAAATTGTAATGTACTTTTAACAAAGTTGAAGTCAACCATTCATTGATATGGCTAAAGACAAAAGCGCCCTTAAAATCTTATAATTTGATGTATCATTTGTTGTATATTTTGCATTGTTGACGGTGCCTTTTAAAAATTAAGAGGTCATTAGGATTCTCTTTGTATATAGTATAGACAATATAAACAAATGACAAATCCGTAAGACCGGTGAACTATTTTGTAGGTCACAATTTTTTTTCCTTCGTATATGTGTAACATTTTTGTCCATTGAGTGGTTATCAGAATATTTTGTAGGTATCAATGTAAATATACGGTTTTTGGAGGTATCAGTGTAATTATACGGTTTTATTTGATTCTTAAAAGTTTTATAATGGGGTGTTTGTTTTTTCATAAAAGAGCTTCCTAGCCTCTTTTGTCTGCGTCGCGCAGACATTGAGTTTTGCAGATTGTTTGTTTTCCGGAAGACAATTCATTAAAAAAGGTATGCGAATCCTCTTCTTCGCGCAGACATGGAGCACCTTCTCACCTCTTCTAAACATCTTTCACCTTCACATCTAAACATCAGACATAATATTATCTCCAAACAACCCTAGCCCCCATATCTCCAACCCTTTTCCCGTCAACCCCTCTCCCCACCTCCGGCGCCGCCCTCCACGACCACCTCCGGCCGCCACCCTCCACTCCCACCTCCGGAGTCGCCTCCACCCCACCTCCAGCCGCCACACTCCACTCCCCACCTCCGGCGCCGCCCTCCACCCCTACCTCCGGCCGACGCACTCCACCTCCACCTAGTTCCCGTCCTTCGTCCATAGCTGCGGCTCTTCCTTCGGCGCCCTTTTTTCCATTATTTATCAAAAATGTTGTAACATCCTAATTTTTATATTTAATAAAATAAAGTCGCGTTTAGTTATTGGGCCTAAATAAGTAATCAATACTAACAAGGAAAAGATCATGGACATGGACTAATTAAAATGGATTAAAGAATAATGGGCCTTAGGTCCATGGGATTTAAGGGATTTAAATACCCCCCTTAAACCATCCTAAAACCCTAATTCTCATTCCATCTTTCCATAATTGCCTACACACACTTAAAAACACACATACACCTACACCATATATACGGCCGAGAGTGACGAGAGAGATTTGAGACCAAACAGACGTTAGCTTGTATTAGATCTTTATTACACGAGCTATATACAAGATCTAGAGTTCATAAACAAGTTAAACGAGCACTAAAGGTATGTTCTTGACCCTTTAAAGTTTACGTTTTTATAAGCGTTTAGCCTTGAAACTTAGAACGAGAATAGATCGGGTATAAACGAAACGTAAAGTTGTAAACTTGATGCTAAAACGAAGATAATGAACCCATAAACCTGTGCGGCTCGATTAAATGAACCCTTAAACCTCGTATCGAACGTTTTTAAGCTTAAAGGTCCAAGCTTATAGTATGTACGGGTTATATATGAATGAAAACGGTTAAGAAACGATAGTGGGTGATGTCAAGCCATAACAAGGGTATTAAAAATCGGAAGATGCTTGTTAAGATTGATAAAAATCATCCCGTCGCTGGACAACTTCGCTGTAAGCAAGTTCACCCATAGATAACTTCGCTACAAGCAAGTTCGCTAGTCAAGTTCGCCCACTGACATGTTCGCTTAACGTATAAATTCGCTACTGGTTAAGTTCGCTATTGGTTAAGTTCGCTTAAGTTAATTTCGCTTAAGTTAAGTTCGCTTAGGTTAAGTTCGCTTGCATGTATGTTCGCTTACATTTATGACCGCTTGCGAATACACGAGAGTTATAATAATAATTTAAAATCCTAATGAAAAATACGTTAAGACAGTTAACGAAAATAAAATTTTTCCAAGCTGACCTGCCACCCCTAGAATCCCGCTGCCAGGGGCGTTGCCCCCGGATCCCCCTTCGTTGTGGGTAATAATTGAACTAGAAAGACGATATGGGTAGTGATAGTTAATTGATACGTGTAGTTGTTATACTAGTTAGTCGTGCACAACTCAAGAAAGAGATTACTATAAACGGTGAACGTAACCGCATTCAGGTGAGTTTCTAGCCCCACTTCCTTGTTATGTTTCGGGGCTGTGTGCATACTCTATGTGATAGTTAATCCACTTACCTTAAGTGGTAAGTGTATGCCTTATATGAATTATGTATGATGATTGCTTGACGGTGCATGAACGATCTTCGGATATTGCATGGATCGTCAGGTGGTAGTTAATGATATGATTGATATATTGGATGAATGAATGTTGTATGTATGAATGTATATGATGTATGAATGATATAGTATGATGTAAGCATGATATGTTGCGGGTACCTGAACGCTCTTCGGAGATTACCCGTACCGTCAAGGAAAGTATGTAAAGGACATGTATGTTATAGTAGTACAAAAAAGGGACCAGACCCTAATAATATCTGTGATGGTAGGGACCAGACCCTAATAATATCTGTGATGTTGGGGACCAGACCCATTATAATATCTGTGATGTTAGGGACCAGACCCTTATAATATCTTTGAGGTTATAAAGCGGAAGGCTCTTTAATAGGATGGATAGTTAAATATGAAGAGTTAGTATGATTAATGTACACCCCTTCGGGCATGTGTGCAAGTATGTGACAGATTGTGTAATGTATGATTAACTAGAACTCACCTAGCGTAGCTGACTTTTAGTATGCACGCAGGTGAGTAGAATGAGGCAGCTGGCTTGAGCGGGGCACATGGCAGGAGAATAAAAGTCTGGCATCTGAAGACTCAAGATGTTTTATGTTTAATCTGAAAGACAAGAATGTTTGTTAAGACATGTTTTTGAAGTTATATGTAATGTTTAATGAAAGATTTATATTCCGCGAAAGTTTTAATTAACTCTGATATTTAGAACTGTGTTTATGAGTAAATCCAACGTCCAATGTGAGGCACCGGTAACGGGGCCTTACAAATGTTCAATTTCTTACATTATAACAATTATTATTTTATATCTTTGGATTAATGTTGTTGTTGATGATTAATTTTAAGTTTTGTTTGATTTGTAAAGAATTTTAATAGGTTTGGTTACCATTAGTTCGTTTAGTTCGGTTTGTTTGTGAATAATTTGTTTATATCTTTGGTTTTGTTAAGAATTTTTAGTAGGTTTGATTTGTTTATGTTTAGGTTTTGTTGTTGATTAATGTTAATTTAGGTTTTGGTCTTATTGTTGATTTATGTTAAATGAGGTTTTGTTTGATTTGTTAAGAATTCTAATAGGTTTGATTACAAAGGAACATTACAATTCCATGTTGAGCGATGAGTTGCTTGAACAATACGATCAACCCAATGTGTCATTCAGAAATACTCAAGTTCACGTTGATGCTGAAGAAGACGAGGTTGAAGCACATGGCACTGCATTAGATCGGGAATATATGACACAGTTACGAGATGGAATTGCTGAACAGTTAATGCAAAGTACCGAACAAATTATTTAAAAAAAATGTTATTGTGGTTTTATAAATATTATTTCAGTTTTGTTTGACTATTATTTAAATTTCTATATTGAATGATTTTTTTATTTAAATTTTAGCTTATTTAAAATATTCTGTTTTATTTTAGCAGTATGCAGACGTTAAAAAACGAACGGTCTTCTACTTGCAAACTGCAGAGGTTTTGTCCACCTCTTATGCTAGATGCCTGCAGATAGGGGTGTCCAAAATACCCGAACTCGATTAACCTGACCCGAACCGAACCCGAATAAGCTAATTCAGGTCGGGTTAAATAGGGTCAAAAAGTATTAATCGGGTTATTCGGGTTAACCCTAATAACTCGAATTGTTAATAGGGTCGGGTTTCAGGTTCATTTTTGGAAAAAAGTCGGGTTTCGGGTTAACCCGAATAACCCGATTAGTGGTGATACTTATCTTTAAATACAATGATGAAAAGATGAAATAAGCACTATAAAGGCAATATTGTAAGCTTTATGAAGAAGTTAATTATTCTGATTGTTTATGAAACGTTCGATGAAAAATTATTTTTGCTGAGTTCATTTAATTAAACAAATGAACATGAACACATGTTTCACACGTTCATCTATGTTCGTGAACTTTATGATCGTTCATTTAAGTTTGTTTACGTTCATTCATGTTCGTTTACATATTAATAGAAAATTATTAAATATTATTTGCATTTAGAAATTATATCACCTTAATATTTCTATATTTGTTTTTGTTTATTTAAATGCGTTAATTTATGTTCGTTTATGCATGTTTGTGTTTGTTAATGTATGTACATATATGTCATTCATGTTCGTTTACCTTTGTTTATTTATTTTCATTTACGTTCGTGAATTTTTTGTTTAGATTTTAAATAAACGAACATGTTTAGTTTTTAACTAACAAACATGAACACAAATATTTGTTCAATTAAGTGTTCGTGTTCGTTAAAATTTAAATGAACGAACACGGACATGCCTTCGTCCATGTCCATTTGGTTCGTTTACATGCCTATGTATGTAATTATAATATAATTTCTTGTAAAAAAAATTAAAAATTAAGTGTAATAAGAAATTTTGCAACCTACAAGTTATAAACACAAAAAAACAACTTAAAATTATAAAGTAACATGGTTAACCCGATTAACCAGACTAACCCGAATAACGAGAATCCAACTAACCCGAATAACCAGAACCCAAATAACCCGAACCTTAATAGGGTCGGGTTGTGGTTTAGATAATTTTTAAGGAAAACCCGACTAACCCGACCCGATTAACCAAAAACCCGCTCGGTTTGACTGATGAACACCCCTACATGCAGATGTGATCCGCAGATTGTAGACATTTTATCTCTTAAAAAACAAACAACACCTAAAAGTGATTTCAATTTCAATCCGAGTTTTTTTATTGCTTCTGACAACTAACAGTAAAATTTTGTTGGTAAAATTTTTTATTGCTTGCTAGTCTGGTTTATTGTATCTCATGCCTTTAATTACACCACATGTATAGTGTTGAATCATGTCCCAACAGACAACTCACAATTTACAATTCTTTATTGTTTTAGTGTACAAGCGTAAAAGAAATAAAAATACGTGTAGGCTTCAAATTTGAGTCATAGTTCAAAAACCTACGGCGTCACTCAAATTTCACTAGTATAAAATTAAATATAGTATACGTATTAGTCCAAACGTAGAATTAGTGGACGTTGTGGGAGGGAATTTTACCCCAAAACGTCCAGGAACATCGTCGCCAAGATATTTTGGACTTTAAAATATTTTTTAGCGTTTTGTATAAAACGCTTAATGAAAAAGAAGGCGGAGTCATGAAGAAAACCACCAATGGAGGGAAAGTTGTGGGTGTTTTGAGGATTTTTTCACTACATATGATTTTAACAAATGGCTACTCTAGTTACTCCACTAACAACCCTATATGATTACTATCATGTCAAATCCCTAATGGAATCAAGCATGATTCCCAACTTATTTGGTCATAAGATACCCCTACACACTTTATCATCAAATTTGACGTTTAAACCTTTATTCAAGCCTGATTTTCACTACACAGCACATTGGAATAATACTCGTTTATGCCCACTAGAGATAGCTAATACGACTCGAATAGGTAAATTGACATCCATGATATTGATCATTGGTGAGTGTTGAGTGATTGATTGTTAGTTTGAAAACTTACAGTCGTTCTTAAAGATGCACAGCCTAACCGGTTAACCGGTTTGTACCTGATTCCCTAACCGGTAACTTTCTTACCAGTTTATACCCAAAAAAAGCCGCTGGTTAGTAACCGGTTTATCATTTTGGCCCATAACTGGTTAATTAACCTGTATTAGGTTCTTTAATTATTTGTTTTTTAATTTTTTTTTCCGGTTATATGTACGGTTATACCCGAAACCGGTTAAACCGATTAGGTTTTTGTGATTGAAAACTGGGTAGTACCCGACCCGATTAACCGGTTAGTTGACCGTTGACCATTAACTGATTATTAAATTATCCGGTTTTCAAATAACCGGTTAACCAGTTTTTTTTATGTCTAGTTATTCTGACTTCTGAGTGCATCGAAGCCATGGGGGTGACCAATATGGGCCCAATACCAAAAGTTATTTTTGGGCTCAAACTCAGCATTGCTTCAAACTTTGCAATGTAGAAGAAGTTGCAAAAGCCATAAAAAACACACGTTCACACTTTTAAGTCCAGTCCTCAGTGGAATTCACACACGACTAGTAACCATTACGGCTATTACTAGTGATAATCTCAAGCTATAATCTTTTAATAATCAAACAATTCTAAATAATTAGTTGACATTCTGGTGATAACCTCATAACCATGCCATTTTCAAGCTAGTGTTGGCGACGGTTGATCGCTATGACGCTATTGGGATTATGAATAATCAGTTGAAATCATGTAATTAACCTAAAATCGAAGTATAATCGACTAATCATCATATCCATCCAGGATTCATGCCTATAACACTCTATCTAATATGAACCGTATTGTATCTTGTATTTAGTTATGTAATATCTCAACTATAGAATAGATCATTGTAATTATATAAAGGGAATTGTGAATGAGAAGAGAGCAACCAGACAATTATTCTACATGGTATCATTCGTCCCCCACCGATCCTAACCCTAATTCCGCCGCCCCTCTTCGCCTCCGTTTTCTTTTTTTTTTCACTCCGATCTCCCTCTTCTCTCCTCTAAAAATTCCCATGGATACCAAACTACACCCCGCGGTTACCGTCTCTGTTGGTGCATGATGTCAGTAGTTCAGTATATAGTGTCTGTAATCGAGTCGTTTGGATTAGTATTTTGTATTAAGCGAAGTTAGCTAACAAGTTCGCTGATATAGGCGAACTTGTTAGATAAGCGAAGTTAGTGACAACTTCGCCTGAACATGCCAGGCGAAGTTGTCGTGTTATATATAGATTAGGTTACGGCTTGTTTAAATCATTGGAGTTAATCATTGTAACGAGTCGTCCAGTGTTTGGTGATTGATATAACGTGTTTCCAGTTGCAATACAACGTGTCTTTGTTCATTGTAACGTGTGTTCGATCGTGTTAGCTCGTATCGTCTTCTACGCTCGTAACGTCTTACGTAGGGATTCCGCACCTACGTAGAACGAGATATTCCGTGTAGATCCGGCTGGGAACCTACAATTGGTATCAGAGCCTTTGCTCGTGATTGTGTGGTTCGGGATTATCACGCGGGTGTAGAAATCGTTCCGTTTGACTATTCGCGGGACGAGTTTACCGAGTTTTTGTGTCCTACTCACCTCCCACCATCATAAACAACCCATAACACCTTCGCATACCTTGCAAAATCCAGAAATCAAACCTGCAAAATCATCGTGTTCATCAGGCGAAGTTGCCGTCACTGTTTGTAGGGTTTAGGCGAAGATATAAGGTTAAGCGAAGTTATCCACAACTTCGCCTACCTCTCAAGTTAGCTTATCTCAAGCGAAGTTATCCAGAACTTCGCCTACTTCACAAGTTCGCTTATCTCAAGCTAAGTTATCTACAACTTCGCCGAATCAGGCGAATTTAAAAAGGGGAGCGAAGTTAAGAATCAGCGAAGTTAAGACTTAAGCGAAGTTATCCACAACTTCGCCTACAGTACTGTTAAGAATAAAATTTTTATTTTTCGAGTTTCTTTGTGTTTCGTGAAAGATGACTTCAATAAACATTACGGAACTGGTGAAGATGGAAGTGGAAGCGGGTTCAGCTACTAAGGCACCGAAGATGCTTAAAGGAACCGATTTTGTGGCGTGGAAAGATCGGTTTGAGCAATATGTCAAGTACCAAGATGCTAAAATGTGGGTGTGCATTCAAGATGGATACATTCCACCAACTGCTGAGTATGAGGGTCGTGATCAGATTAAGAAATACAACAAGATGGAAGAAGAAGAAAAGAAAATGTATGAGGCTGAAAGCAAAGCTCGTGCAGCGATAATAATGGCTCTTCCACAAGAGATTCTTCACACCTTCAGGAAGTATAAAACTGCCAGAGAGCTTTGGGAAGCGCTTGAAAACCGATTTGAGGGTAATGTGGGGATTCGTGCATCAAAGATTAAACTACTTAAAACCCAATTCTCGGTGTTCAAGTACTTGAAGAATGAATCACTTGATGATATCATCACTAGATATTATCATCTGATGACAGAACTAAGAAATTATTCCATTGCTTACAAAGAAGATGAGATCGTGGAAAAGCTTCTTGATGCTCTCCCACCGAAATGGGAGATGTACACTGTTTTGATGAGAGAAGACAAAGAGTTTGCCGACTATGACTTGGAAACAGCAGTCAACAAACTAAGAACTTTTGAACTTAACATGGTTCGAAAAGAGACACCAACTGATCAGGTTCAGGATCCGGGAATGTATGGTGCAAAAGTTAATGCAAGTTCAAGTTCGAAGTCTGAATCATCTGCTTACTACTCAAAGGGAGAGTCGGGCGCTAACTCAACACATGAAGGACATGTATCTCTCAACATGAATGGTGATGTATGTTTTGTAGCTGGTGGATCAAATGCTTCTAAACCTCAAGCAAACAAGAGTAGTTTTTCCTCAAGTGTTCCAAACATCAACTACTCTAAGATGCCCATGAGTGTTAAATCTGCTGAACAGCAGTTTGCTCTCTATGCATCTTTCATTGCTTCGTATGAAAATTACATTAAGGGTAAGATTGTTGATCCTGCAACTTTGGACGAAGACTATGATCAGATCGATGCTGATGATCTGGAAGAGATGGATTTGCAGTGGCAGATGGCGATGATTGTGAGAAGAGTTAAGAGGTTTATGAAGAAGACAGGTAGAAAGTTTGTGGGTGAAAGACCAGGGTTTGATAAGTCGAAGGTTAGGTGTTACAACTGTCAACAGAATGGCCACTTTGCGAAGGAGTGCACAAATGAACGTGTAGAACGCAGTCAGACCAGGTCTACACAACAGAGTGGTGGAAGTAATGAGAATAGAGCCATGATATCCAGACAGAACGGGGAGTACAACTAGAATCTGCATGTTGAAGAAGTGTTCGAACATGCCAATTTGGTGAACATCGAAACTGCAGATAGTGAGAAAGTGACTGGCGAAAATGAAGCTTACATGGCAGAAGTGGCAGACCAGCTCTCCGAGGTAAGTACTAAACTCCCTTGTACGAAATGTGAAAATCTGTCTGAACAATTGACAACTATAACTGATCAGTTTGTTAGTTTGGATGCTCAATTTAAAACATTAAAAGAAGATCATCATTTCACTAAAGCTAGAGAAAACAGTTATAAGGTAAAAATAAAAGTTAGTGAGAAAGATATTAGAAGTCTTAAAGCCAGTCTAGCTGAGAAAATACAAGTAATTGATCTTAGCTATGAAGTGTTAGAAGAGAAAACCAAACTAATAGCTGAAAGGGATAAACAGATAGCTGATCACCAGTTGAAAGTGGTGGAACTAAACAGGAAACTTGAGCAATTTAGAAATTCCTCCGCTATACTTGATCACCTCGTTAGTGATCAAGGTTCCCCAGTTAAAAGGGGAGGAATTGGATATCATGAAGTTCCACCACCTTACAATCATAACTATACTTATGATCCTAGTAATCAGAAATCTGTTGATGTTGATTTTGGTCAGACAGTTCCGGTTAAGGTTACTATTAAAGAACCAGAAGTTAGTAAAGGCGAAACAAGTAAGCCTGTTTCGAGTGTTAAAATTTCTGTTCCTAGTCCTGTCTCATCAAACTCGGACAAGTCATCCGAGTCGAGTGAAACAAAAGAAGAGGCAGTGTTACCAAAAGGTGGAGAGAAACATAAATCATATGAAAAGAATTCTCCACTAAACCCGTATGTCCCACCATATGTGAGACAAACGGGAAGTAATGCAGCCTCAACATCTAAAACAACTATTGAAAAGAAAGTTGAACACAGGAGTTGTTTCAGATGTAATCAATTAGGACACCTAATTGCTGATTGCCCTCTGAAGCAGAGATTCAGAGGTGTGAGGCCTTCGAAAACTGAGAACAGAACTAACAGTAATCACTATAATGGTAAAAATGAAAACTCATCAAAGTTCAGAAATTGGACTAATCCTGGTTTTCAAAGAAATCAATCTCAGTTTTTCCCTGTTAAGAACCAAATAATGAGTAATAATTCATTTAATTCACGAAGGTTTGGATGACCTCATAGTCAATCTACAAGAAGGTATCCTTTTAGGACTTACATGAATTATTCTGATACTAACTTTGGACAGCCAAAGTACGGGATGTATCGACCCAAGACCAATAGGTCTTGGGTCCCCAGATTTTAATCCTCTGCTTTAATCGGGCAGGAACAGTTGAACAGGGCTGCAAACAATCTATGGGTTGTGGATAGCAGCTGTTCCCGGCACATGACGGGTAACAAGAACTTGTTACACGAATGGAAACCTGTTCAAGGAGGAAGAGTGAGTTTTGCTGGAGAAAATGGTGGAAGGATTACTGGAATTGGGACGGTGACTAATGGAAAAATGACTTTAGAGAAAGTGAATTTCGTTGAAGAACTGAAGCATAATCTGCTGAGTGTATCGCAGATCTGTGACAAAGATTACACCGTGCACTTTACCAAGAATGAGGCGATTGTACTGTATCCTGGTTTCAAGATACCAGAGGATTGGATTGTAATGAAGGCTCCAAGAGAAAAGAATACGTATATTATGGACATGAGGTCGACTGAGATGGCCACAGAAGAATCGTGTCTTCTGTCAAAAGCAACTGAATCGGAGTCCGAGTTATGGCATAGAAGAATGGGGCATATTCATCTTCGGAAAATGAACTACATTGTCAAGAATGGGCTGGTGCTGGGTGTTCCCTTGAAGAACTTCAACTTTGAAGACCAATGCCTATCATGCAAAAAGGGAAAGCAACACAAGAAAACCCATCACACCAATAAGGTTAATTCTATAGTCAGTACCCTAGACCTACTTCACATGGATCTCTTCGGTCCCGTGAATGTAAAAAGTCTAGGTGGAACATCATATTGCTTGGTGATAACTGATGATTTCTCTCGATATTCTTGGGTATATTTCCTGAAGTCAAAGGATGAAACGGTTCAGATGGTAAAAAATTTGATTACCAAGGTTGAGAATATCATGGGGAAAAGGGTTAAATACATCAGGAGTGACAATGGGACAGAGTTCAAAAATTATGAGATGGAGATCTTCTACTTACAGAAAGGGATAGAACACCAGTACAGCGCTCCGTATACTCCGCAACAAAATGGAGTGGCTGAGAGGTAGAACATAACGTTAATTGAAGGAGCCAGAACCATGCTGGATGATTCGAAACTTCCTGTGGTGTTCTGGGCTGAAGCTGTTGCAACAGCCTGTTATATCCTTAATAGAGTTTTAACTGTTAAAAGACTGAATAAAACATGTTATGAACTTATGCATGGGAGAAAGCCCAACTTGAGTGGTCTTGAACCATTCGGGTCCCCGTGTTCAATATTAAAGACAAATTCTAAATTTGGTGAAATAGCCGACGAAGGTATTTTAGTCGGATATGCTGTTGGGACTCCCAACAGACGAGTCTTTAATACATCGACCAGCAAGGTTGAGGTGGTGTGTAACACTGATATCACAAGTTACAAATCACCAAAACCAAGCACGGGACCCGCTGGGGTTTTCGACTATGATAGGCTTTTTAAATATTTTAACATGCCTTATTTGGATTGTGCAGAAGTTGATGAGAGAATTGCTACGAAGATGATTTACGATGAGGAAGACACTTTGGTGCAACGACCGCAGTATGATGAATGTCAGCCTTCCTCGTCAAATGCTGTCGATACCCCTGCTGCCTTTACAGAAGAGGAATTCTTCAATCCGTTTCACTCTCAACAACAATCACCCATTGATGAGCTACCTTCGAACCTGGAAGACAATCTGCAAGTCGTTTCGGTTCCGACTACGAGAGTGCACAAAAATCACCCTTTGGAGAACGTGATAGGTGATCTGTCCGACGGTGTACAAACAAGACAAAGCTTGAATGAGCACACCGGTGTTTACACAAGCATTAAAGATACGGGCATAATTAACGAATGCTTGTACACCTGCTTCATCAGCCAAATTGAACCAAAGAACTATCAAATGGCTCTCAAGGACAGCTCGTGGGTTGAAGCCATGCAAGAAGAGTTAGCCCAGTTCAAAAAGATGGAGGTATGGAACTTGGTTGCAAAACCGAAGAATGTGCATGCGATTGGCACCAAATGGGTTTTCAAATGCAAGAGAGATGAAAAAGGGATAATCATCAGGAACAAGGCGAGGCTGGTTGTAAAAGGTTTTAATCAGCAAGAGGGGATCGATTACAATGAGGTGTTTGCTCCTGTGGTAAGATTGGAAGCCATTCGATTGTTTTTGGCATTTGCTGCACACAAGGAGATGAAGGGATTTCAGTTAGACGTGAAGAGTGCGTTCCTTAACGGTAAAGTAGATGAGGTTGTGTACGTTGAGCAACCTCCGGGTTTTTCTGACCCAGACTTTCCTGATTACGTGTACAAGCTAAGTAAACACTGTATGGGCTACATCAGGCTCCTCGTGCATGGTACTCAACACTATCCGACTACTTGCTTGAGAATGAGTTTGAAAGGGGAAAGATTGATAACACACTGTTCTTTAAGAGAAAAGGGAGCGACTTTCTTCTGGTGCAAGTCTACGTGGACGACATCATCTTTGCTGCATCAAAAGTCGCCATGTGTCAGGAATTTGAGGCCGTCATGAAAAAGAGGTTTGAAATGAGTGCTATGGGTGAACTAACTTTCTTTTTAGGACTGCAGGTTGATCAGAAGAAAGATGGGATGTTCATTCATCAGACTAAGTATGTCCATGATGTTCTCAAACGCTTCAAGATGGAGGACAGCACTCCATTTGATACTCCAGTCTGCGTCAACCATAAATTGGGTGCTGATTCAGACAACGATGCAGACGTGGACCCAACCCAATATCGGGCAATAATAGGTTCTTTAATGTACTTAACTGCTTCTAGACCTGATATTATGTTTGCATTTTGTCTTTGTGCACGCTTTCAGGCAAACCCAAAGGAATCTCACTTGAAGGGTGCGAAGAGGATATTGCGATATCTCAAAGGCAAGCCTAAGCTGGGGTTGTGGTACACGAAAGGAGGAGACTTGGAGTTGGTCGCCTACACGGATTCTGATTATGGAGGGTGCAATCAGAATCGGAAGTCAACAACAGGTGGTTGTCAGTTTCTTGGAGGCAGATTAGTGTCATGGCAATGCAAGAAGCAGACCTCAGTCGCCATTTCAACCTGTGAAGCAAAATACATGGCAGCATCCAACTGCTGCTCCCAGGTTCTTTGGATACAACAGCAATTGCGCGATTATGGTCTGAATTTCACTCATACTCCTATTTGCATTGATAACACTGCTGCTATCTCAGTAACTAACAATCCCGTAAAGCACAGTAAAACTAAACACATTGACATCCGTCATCATTTTATACGGGATTGTGCTGAGAAGAAATTGATTGTGCTCGAAAAGGTTGATACGTTAGATAATTTCGCTGACTTGTTTACTAAAGCGTTTGACAAAAATCGTTTTCAAAACCTTGTTGAGCTGAATGGGATGATCAATCCTGAGTAACCGTGTTTTGTGACTTTGTTTAAAAAAAAAAAAAATTAAAAAAAAAAAAAACATCACTATCGCTTAGAATTATGTCGGTTGCCTCAGTTTGAAGGACATATCTTCGGATATGTTTCGTCCTCATTTCTACGTGTAGACTATGAGGATAGCCATTAACCAGATGACTGAAAGTGACCGGGGCGGTTTATGATGTGTTTTTATTCTTTCGCTGAAAATTAGTCGTTCATACTTAGTTAGAAGGACACATACTCGTATGTGGTCGGTCCAGCTGATCCATTGGATCTTCAGGATAGCCGTTTACCTGAAGACTTCGACTTGATCGGGGCGATAGAAGTTATAAAATTTTTTTTCGGGAGATGAAATTATTTTTCAAGTCTACTACTTCGTAAGAAGTTCCTTTACTATGTTTAACAGAAAATTGATCCAACCTTGGAAAGTGATAGATATACTGATTCTGTGTGCTTAACTAGTGAAGTTATTAGGCCTAAAAGACTTTAGAACAGTCATTGTATGTCATGGTAGCTTCTTATGGTGCGTAAAAGTAGAAGTGATACTAACTAAATTTACTCGATTTTACGTGGAAACTCCTTAAGAGTTGTGCATGTCTCCATAGATATCTTTCCGAATGATAAGCAGAAAAGCGATTACCCAGTCATACACGAGCCCGTGAGTGTTCTGATTCCCGTGAAGATAGCGTGTCAAGAAACTGCAGTGATCCAGATTCGGGACTTGCAGTTGCTTACTACTCTGAAGTTGTGTAAATACTTAAAAAAAAAAATAAAAAAAAAAGTGTTATTGAGACATTCTAGAGTCATAATGTTAATACATCTCAATCAAGATGTAAGAAAGATAACGGGAAGAAGAGTCTGAAGATCGAAGAGTAATTACTATGTCATCAGACACTACGGGTCGAGGTCAACTCGGGGTGACTTGGGGAAAGCCAAATATGCTTTGAGAATAGATAGGAGGCATCACAATCTCTGAGTTGTTGCCCACTTAAGTTTTGAGCTTAATTGAACCTAACCCGTATCACAGAAACGATGAAAACCATTCTAAGTTATTTACCTGCTTACAACCTGTTTCTTTATGTCATAATACAGCTGAACACGGATCTGTGTGACAGTCACGTAGTTAATATGATTCCTGTTCGGATCTTTTCTAAAACATGGTAGTCCCTGTCGAGACTGAAATTTGATCCCGTGTACTTTAATTTTTAAAAGTTTTTTCTACTTATGTAGTTGTATGATTTTATACCTGGTTACTTGGTCTTGATCGTATCATTTAACGCTTTAAAGGTTGTTTTAAAACTTAATTGCAAATTGTTCAAATTATGGGGTTTGTTTTGTAAAGTTCAATATATCGGCGAACTTGTGCATAACTTTGCCTGCAATAGGCGAAGTTATCCATAACTTCGCCGGTATAACTCTGACCCTATATAAAGGAAATTAAAGGTCAAACTGTTCATTATTTCAAAAACACGCGAACTTGTCTTTCTTTAACCCAGCGAACTTATCTCCTGAAACCTAAGCGAAGTTACATATCATTCCGATCTGTGTTATTTTCTCGATTACTATTCCGATTAAAGGTGTGTAGGCTTGTAGTGTCGTAGAATCACTATCCTTGACGTTAATCATCGGTCGTTTCGACCCGATTCACGACCCCGTTTATTCGGAACTTCATTACCCGATTTTCAAATGTGTTTTTACGTGGTCATACTCAACTTAATCGTCTAGATCTTCATAATATCATGTGTTTATCACCGAACATTCTCCAAATTGATCCAATTCAGTTCATTTGATAGTCTAATCTGTCGCCGTTTCATATTTGGCGAAGTTACAGTTTAGGCGAAGTTCTCCGTAACTTCGCCTGACAATTAATTAATTAACAGTTTATGAGGCGAATTTGTGGTTAGGCGAAGTTATCATTAACTTCGCCTGGCCCTTTTCATTTAACATTTATTAAGCGAAGTTCCAGTTGAGGCGAAGTTGTTCCCAACTTCGCCCCACCTCTAACTTCGCCTATACAGAATAAATCATAACTTCGCTCATGGTAACAGGCGAACTTGGGATTTGCCTTGACGTTTATCTAACTTAGCCTGTTTGTTGCAGAAATGGCTGCTGTAGCTGGAGCAGGTGGCACAGGTGGTGATGATGGAGGAGATAACCAAAGACAGTTTTTCCCGGGTCATAACATGTACATAACATTAGACCCGGATGCGAGCGGTGTTGATGATTCGTTCTTACTCCGCTCGCGTATATTCCACGCGATTACCACAACGCTGCCGATATCCTTGCCAAACATTGAGGAGTTTTGGCAGACCGTGGAATATGACTGTCGCATCGAGCCCCCGGTGATGCGAGCAACGGTCAACAATCAGATTGTTCAGTTCTCATCTGAACAGATCCGGGCGGCTTTGCGGTTTGGAGATGAGACGAGAGACGATCCGACAGATTTTGTGGCTCCATTCCGAGATGGTGCGTTTATGAGGATGGGATATTCTGGTCCCTTGGGAGATACTCAGAGACGGAAGGGGTTTTTGCTAGACCACTTTCTCATGCATGTGATGATAGTGTGCATGTCAGGGAGAAAGGCTGGCACTGATGGGATGGGCGCGACCATGCAGTCGGAGATGACTGCTCTGACTTATAATAAGCGTTACAGCTTTAGTCAGATGGTCTTCTACGAGATAGATCGACAGAGAAGAGCGGTGGCGCGTGAGAGATTTCTCATGTATCCAAGATTCTTACAAATGATCTTGAATCATGTTGCTCCAACACTACCTCAGCGCCGCCCAATCAGATATGTAGAAAGTGTGAGTAAACGGATCTTCGCCCAGTGCAGATCTTCCTGTGCGAGGAGTAAACCTGAGCTCCGTCCTCGACATACTCCACTATTTGAGTACTTGATCGACCCGGAGTATGTGCCTGCTCGTGGGGACGAGTTTCGGGACCCGGCACCACAACAGGCTGGAGCACCTCAACCAGCTTCACCTGCTCCTGTTGTGTCACCGGAGGAGAACGTAGACCTTGATGCTGCGTTTGGCGGTCAAGGCTTCTTTGATATGGATCGGGTGGATCCAGAGGAAAATGTACAAGTCTCGATTGCACAGGTTTCAAGTGTGAATGTGACTAGGACAACTACAACGGTGGCTGATTCTGATTCTGATGATGATGTGAATGAAGCGAGACGAATTTTGGTAAATCAAGAACGTATTCATGGGAAAAGAAAGAGAACTGATGATGACAGCGAGTCAGATTATGAAGAAGAAGTACATCAGTTGATACGCAGATCAAGAAGGGAACAGACAGGTGCAGGTTCAGGAGCTGGTGAGAGCTCAAGGGTGGTACGTTTCACTCCACCCGCACTGTCCGGTATGACTATTGTACCTTCATCGTTGCCAGTTACAAGGCCAAGCGCCACGGACGTTCCCGTGGTGGCTACCTCATCCTCATTCGGCCTCCCACCCACTACATTTCAGCTATCGACTCCCGAGATTGTATCTTTGCCACCTCCAACTCTTACTCCAACGGAGGTCGTGGCAAGATTTATTGAGTCGACGGTTGTAGCGACTGCAGGATTATCAGTTACGTTGCCACCTGCGGTTACGTTTACGCCTACTTCTGAGGTCCCGGTTACATTGGAAATCCCTCCTCAGTACACTCAAGATATATCACATCTGAGGTTTGATTTCAATGCAACCTTATCAGACTCAGAACGAATAGCAGCACTTGAACGGGTCGTGGCAGAACAATCAAGGGTGAATCTTATTCAGACCCATGCTATTCAGCGCCTCGTTGCAGAAAATCAGATATAGTCGTCCCTGCTGATAGAACATGGCAAAATCATTGATGCTTTGAAGGAGTTCTTCGCATCTCAGGGGGAGACGAGCTGTAAAGGCGATGAGCTGAGGACTAAGAAGCGAAATGATAGAGACGATGATCCCAATGCATCGAAAGGTGCAGGTGGAGAGTTGCCAAGAACTAAACAAGCTCTTGGGACTTCCACATCTCAGGGGGAGTCGACAAGTGCAGCTGGTGGTGATGATGTGGTGGTAGTGGACGTTGAGGAGATGGATGATGAGTTTATAGGTGATGATGATGTATTACCAGTTGATGAGATAGAGAAGATTGGTGCAGAGATTGTTATTGATAATGAGATAGAAGAGGGAGAGATAGTAGAGGAGAATGTGGAGCATGAGATTCCGGAAGTCGATAAGGCAGATATGAGTCAAGAGATTGGAAATGATGAGACGGAATGGGAAGAGCAGCCTAGATGGAAAGAAGGCTACGCTCAGTGGTTCGTAAAAACGAAGAAACCGGCGGTCCCTACTATGTTTATGAAGAGTTACAACATTAGAGGTTATGCTGAATCGAGAAAGGGGATTATATGCTGGATATATGATGAGCAGTTGAGGCTCTTCGTGATTAAAAGATATGATGGTGTTCAGTACTTCAAGAGGCTGTTGAGATCATTGAATACATTGCCTGAGTTTGAAGTGAAAGACTTAGCCAGATTGGGGTTAATAAACAGGAGTGATGATAATATGGCTAGAGTCATTGGGAAGATTGTTTGGAAGGAAAGTATAAAAGAGAAGAAGTTCGAGCTGTTGAAACCACAAAAGGGAAAACTTATTGAAGACAAAGATAGAGGGATGAGAGCAGATGGCAAGCCTTGGATGATCATGAAGTATAAGCCGATCCGGTGTTTAAAAGAAGTGCCGATGAAACAAATGCCCAAGGATGTGCTGAAAGATCTGAAGTGGTGGTATGTAGATTGTGAGACAGCTGAAGCAGTAATGGAGGACGAAGATGAACAAGAGCTGCTGAGAGTTTATGATCCGATGCATCTAGTGAACTTGTCTCAAGCTGATCTGCAGGTGCTGAATGAGAAGAAGATATTTTATATTCCTGCTTGGAAAGACGAAGCGAAGAAATATCAAAGAGTTGTTTCGGTATGTGTACGAGAAGGAGTGCATGCTTAAAGATGAAGATACAAGATTGTTGAAGATTACAAGACACGTGTTTGAAGATAAAGATATGAAGCTACTGCCAAGGGGGAGTCTGTTGGTGCATGATGTCAGTAGTTCAGTATATAGTGTCTGTAATCGAATCGTTTGGATTAGTATTTTGTATTAAGCGAAGTTAGCTAACAAGTTCGCTGATATAGGCGAACTTGTTAGATAAGCGAAGTTAGTGACAACTTCGCCTGAACATGCCAGGCGAAGTTGTCGTGTTATATATAGATTAGGTTACGGCTTGTTTAAATCATTGGAGTTAATCATTGTAACGAGTCGTCCAGTGTTTGGTGATTGATATCACGTGTTTCCAGTTGCAATACAACGTGTCTTTGTTCATTGTAACGTGTGTTCGATCGTGTTAGCTCGTATCGTCTTCTACGCTCGTAACGTCTTACGTAGGGATTCCGCACCTATGTAGAACGAGATATTCCGTGTAGATCCGGCTGGGAACCTACAGTCTCAAACATCAAGATCTGTATTCCAATCACCCTAGAAATGGAATCGTCTATGTACACTTCTTAGTCTGAGTTGTTTAAAATCCATTGCAAAGCTTTCATGGCTTTCAATCACTTGTCCAACAAACAGCCGCCTGCACCTTCTAAACCCGAAGCCGCTGAACAAGAACGCGAACAATGGGAGCGCATTGATTCCATTTTTCTTCAATGGATATACGGTACCATAAGTCGAGATCTCTTACATACCATTCTAAAGAAAAACACAACCGCATGTGATGCATGGGAAGCCCTCGCTGTCATCTTTCAAGTTAACAAAACCAACCATGCAATCTACCTTGCCAACAAGTTCTCGTAAACTCGACTCGAAAACTTTCCGAATTGCACCGCGTATTGCCAAGAACTAAAGATGCTTGTTGATCAGATGGTGGATGTGGGAAAAGAAATCGACGAATCACAACTGGTAACACAATTAATAACGGGTCTCAATGAAGCCTATAGTCCTTTTGCCACGGTTCTTCAACAAACCGAACCTCTGCCCAACTTTTACCATGCTCGATCCCGACTTTTACGTGAAGAAACTCGGAAATCTGAAACTGCTATGGCTGCCGCTACGGCCGCCGGCACGGCCTTGCATGTATCAGCCTCCAAACCCGCAACCACCAACACATCCAAGAACAACCCTCATACTCATGATTATCGATATGAACCCTCTCAAGATCGGTCTCACGGTCGCGGTAGGTCTCGTGGACGTGGCCGTGGAAGACAAAACTTTGGCAGAGGACGTGGTTACTCACCACAACAAAACCCATGGCAACAACCCTACTATCCCACTTGGCCAACCCCATCCCACTACCAAGCCAATCACCCTCCGACCCCATACTACCCAACTCAATCACCCTCCTGGCCTACACCACCATGCCCATATCCCACACAACCTCACAAGAATCAGAACCAAAATGGTATTCTTGGGCCAAGACCAAATCAAGCCCATCATGAAACATACCAACCCACAAACATTGAGCAAGCGTTATACACGATGTCGTTGAACCCGCCAGATCACTGGGTTATAGATACCGGTGCTTCTACTCACATGACCAATAATCCAGGTAATTTTCATTCTTATTTTAGTAACGGCATTATACAAAATATCATCGTTGGAAATGACACGACCATCCCGGTTAACGGGCATGGCAACCAAAACTTACCACCCGCTTTTCCACCTCTTAAATTAAACAATGTCCTTTATGCCCCTCAACTAATAAAAATTTTAATTTATGTTCGTCGTCTCACTATTGACAATTGGATTTTTATAGAGTTTTACCCCTTTGGTTTTCTTGTGAAGGACTACAAGACCTGGATCCCTATAATCCAGTGCAACAGAAACGGTGATCTCTACACTCTCCTACCATCGCTCATCTCCAACCTTCAATCACCATCCACTTTTGCTGCTGTCTCACAAGTCTCTTAACAACTATGGCAACGACGACTTGGTCATCCGGGGAACACTTTATTGCATTCCTTAAAAGCATCTAGTTTTATTAATTTTGCAAACTCTAATAAGAACATTTGCCAGTGTTCTGTTTTTGGTAAAAGTGTTCGTTTGCCTTTTAATGATTCAACTACTTGCACTACATTACCTTTTGATATTGTTCATAGTGATCTATGGACATAACCCATTTTAAGCTCGACCGAACACCGTTATTACATACTGTTCTTAGATGACTATACTAATTTCTTGTGGACATACCCTATAGCAAACAAATCTCAAGTTTTCACCACCTTTACTCAACTTTACAAACACATTGAAACCCAATTTGAACGCAAAATTAAAACCTTGCAATGTGATAATGGCACCGAATATGTCAACAACTCATTAAAAGAATTTTGCGCCACTACTGGCATGCTCTTTCGCCATTCGTGCCCCCACACATCTTCTCAAAATGGGAAAGTCGAGCGCATTATACGATCTATCAACAATATCATCCGAACACTTCTTGCTCATTCCTTTCTACCCCCTCATCTTTGGCACCATGCCCTTGACATGGCCACTTATATCCTTAACATTCTCCCATATAAATAAACACAATACTCATTTCCCACCCAACTCTTATATCATCGGTCCCCCGCCTATGATCATTTGCGGGTCTTTGGTTGCATGTGTTACCCTCTCATTCCCTCCACCACCATTCATAAACTTGAACCTCGATCTACCCCATGTGTCTTCCTTGGGTATCCCCCCTAATCATAGAGGATACAAATGTCTAAATCTAAAAACCAATCAAATAATTCTATCCCGACACGTAATCTTTGACGAAACCATTTTTCCTTTTGCTCACCAAACTTCTTCCAAACCATCTTATGAGTTCCTAAATAATGGCTTACATCCAATATTGTGGCCACATGTTCAAACACAAACTCCAATCACACTCCCTGCCACTTCCACACTACACCCCCACCCTACAGCCTCACCTACTCCCCCCTCATCACCCACTGTGGCCCAATCTCAAAAATTAAACCCATTTCCACAACCTCCACAGCCCATAACCCATTCCACCACCCTACCTCATGTCAATCAACCTTTGAACCAACCTTCTATCACAGAAACCAACACTACTACAGTACCTACACAAACACCACCAAGGGCGTGGTATCAACAGTTTACTGGTTATGTTCTTACTTTGGGCTTCTCTCAAAGCAAGTGTGATTCTTCCCTCCTTACACTTAAAAATGGTAAAGAAACGGCATACCTACTTTTATATGTCGACGACATTCTTTTGGTATCCTCAACCGACTCTCTTTGACACCACTTACTGGGGGGCTTTCTAAAGAGTTTGCCATGAAAGATCTAGGCCCGTTAAGCTACTTCTTGGGTATCATCATGTTTTTGACACAACAGGCTTACGTGAAAGATATAATTAAACGTGCTGGCATGCACACGTGCAAGCCCGTATCTATCCCCGTAGACATGAACCCGAAACTTGGAGCAACATCTAGTGACGTTTTTGATAACCCAACTCTATATAAAAGCCTCGCCGGGGCGTTACAATATCTTACTTTTACACGAGCCGATATAACTTATGTAGTTCAACAAATTTGCATGCACATGCATGCTCCCTACACGACACACTGGGAAGCTCTAAAGAGAATAATACGGTATATTCCGGGCACATCCGATCTCGGCCTCACTCTCGGATGTCAACCGAACCTCTCTCTAATAGCTTATACCGATGCTGATTGGGCGGGATGTCCGGACACTCGCCGATCTACTTCGGGCTATTGTGTCTACTTGGCTAACAATCTAATTTCATGGTCTTCAAAACGCCAACCCACTATCTCACGTTCAAGTGCCGAAGCTGAATACCTTGGGTTTGCAAATGTTGTCGCCGAAATAAGTTGGTTACGTAATCTTCTACTCAAGCTTCGTCGTCCCTTGTCTCGTGCCACCCTGGTATACTACGATAATGTCAGTGCTATTTATCTCTCCAATAACCCGGTTCAACACCAGCGCACGAAGCATATTGAGTTGGATATTCACTTTTTACGTGAACAAGTTCAGAGGGGTCAAGTTCGTGTGCTCCATATGCCCATGTGTCATTAGGATGCGGACATCTTCACCAATGGCCTACCTCGAGCACTATTTGAAGATTTTCGATCCAGTCTCAGCATCCGCTCACCTCCTACTTCGACTGCGGGGGTATAATAGGAACCATATTGTATCTTGTATTTAGTTATGTGATCTCCATATATTTGGCATTTATTGTTGAGATAATATCTCAACTATAGAATAGATCGTTGCAATTATATAAAGGGAATTGTGAATGAGAAGAGAGCAACGAGGCAATTCATCTACACTATCAAAAGAACTAACATGTCACTATTACAGATTTATAAATATCAAAACATAGCACAAACCCATAGTTGATGAGAAGTATAGTTTTGACAAAGGAAATCCAAGAAATTGATAAACTACATCATTATCCTATTGGATTTAAATTCTCTGAAACTCTCAATCTTCCTCTCACTGTCTGTCTAGATAGTCTTGAAACCTAGCCTCTCACTGTCTGTCTAGATAGTCTTGAAACCTAGCCTCTCACTTTCTGTCTAAATAGTCCTGAAACCTAGCCTGTATGAAAGAAAACAACACACACATGAGCCTAACTCATAACATTTAGTGGATGGACAAACTAAAGAAAGACAACATTATATAACAATTATATAAATAGCTAAAACAATACAATGAGAATGATCGTGAACTAACTAACACTAACAAAACATAAGAATTATGATGTGTATAAATAAATATCTATCTTTTAGGAAAGATTTGTATACAATTGAGTCTTGAGAAAGGTTTTTCTCCAATGACTAAAATACACATCCAAAAGGAAAGTGTACATCGATAATAATGTAGCTTTCGATAAAAACTAGAAATTAACCCTTGTACGATAACTACTGATCATAACAAGCCTCATAACATCATCTGTTGATAAGTTCTTCATGTAAGTAATAGAAACCATAATTAATATTAAACCTATGAACCTGTTACAACATGGAGAGTAGTAACCGCAACAGAGTATGACGTAGTCGATATGTTTGTCATCTTGATCGAGTTCCCCTTTAGGGTGTATAGTTAAGAATGGTGTTAAGGTTCTTGAGAGGAACCCGGTTTAGGAGAGAGGAGACACACAAAATTGTTACGTGTGTGTGATTAGGTTATGATGTTAATATTAATCTCTATATATACACCCAAGGGGAAACCCTTTATTAGTTAGTAAGGGTAATATGGCCCATCAACAATTACCAAACTAATATATGATAAGGTATAATTAATATTTTGATCTAATATAATATAAATGATAATGATGACCATATTAATAAATATATAATATATATTTATTCTTACATTCTCCCACTTGGCCAAGTAATCATTTATTATGAGTATTAGATAAGCCTGATAAGGAGTTAACACTCATTTTAGTTTTAAAGTTAAACTGGAGCAGAGAAATATGGTCATTGAATTGAACATCAGCTCAAGACCCCCATTAATCATACTGCAGTCCTTATTTAAAACCTAAGTAGTTATGATCAAAATTTTCAAGTAAGCCCTTCAGAACTTTTGATTTGTATATTAATTCATCTATATGTCATTATGCATGCAGAACATATTAAGAGACGTACAAAATCAAAACTGATGAGAAATTTTAATAGTTAATCATTCATAGTATGATATGCAGTTGCACATAGTCATCAATAATCTGTCATTATTATAAGCGCTTTCATAGTATTTATGGGTGAGACTTTTAGTTATCGGATCCTTAAGCATATCATGAATGTATTGGATATGAAAATTTAGATTCCTCAATTCGTTCATAAACGAATAATTAATTTCATATCGAAATTATAATGCAGCACTTCTCGAACTATTACTATTTGAGAAAACATGGTAGCTGACTTTATCACGGTAAATCTTCAATATATAATTTATATGGAGTTAATAAACTTATGAGTCCACTGATAACTTTTCAACAACATTTATTGATGATTGCGTTGTGATTAATCAACACATTATGTCATTATAACTTAGATTGTTGTTATCAGTTCATTATGACTCCTCCATGAGATAGATTTATCTGCTAACATAAGAATATATCCTGAAAATTATATTTTCTTATATCTGAATATGACAAAGTTTCGAGTAATCTAACGGTTTGAATTCTCACTTCTTCTTTTAAATTAAGTCTTTCGTTTCTTTTAAATATATCTTAGTACTCTTTTAGATGCTTCACATTAATCTAGACATATTTAGTGTGTTGCAATTTTGAGTAATATCTAAACGAGTATAAACTTGAACTTATATAAGGCTTTTACTTAATGAAGCATAAGGAAATAATCTATGTGTTCCTATTATCCTCTAAAGTAGAGCAGTATTATTTGTTACATGAGTAAGGTATATCTCTGAGATCTATAATATCAAAGTGTGTGAACAATGCTTTGACTTATGTAACATATACTCATCTATATAAGGACAAGTTTGATTTTAGTTGCTCCCACTCATCTTGAGGTAGTTACATTAATCCACTTGGGTTTTGATGAAAATAATTGTATAAAGATTTCATCACATTTTGATGCTTGCATTAACCCATATATGGATTTTATTGACTTATAACTAAATGTTCTTTGACCTTAAGTTTAAAACTTTTAGGTTGTTTTATGAACATATAAGTATGTTAGTCGATTGTTAGGGAAAGTTGTTTTAATGTTCATCTAATGTAGCTCTTAGCTATTATAAGCTACTAGAACAGTAATGATCCTTAAAGAAATCTTTTGTAGTATAGGTAAGAAAATTCTTTGATAATTGGTTTATCCTTGAATCACTACTAGAAAAAAGGCTTTTAATGACTCGCATTGCGAATCATAAATGGGTACAGATGACTCACAAATGCGAGTCATTGATAGCCCAGTCATAAATCAATTATGACTCTCACTCGCGAGTCATAACTTATGACTGGCATTTATGACTCACATTTCATGACTCACGTTTAGGACTTACACTTCATGACTCTCATTTATGACATACTTTTATGACTGTAATTTATGACATGCAAATTTGCGAGTCATGGTATTATTAAAAAAAATTACTATTTTATTATTATTATTATTATGCATACTAATATTTAAATTAATGACACAATTATACAAAATAAACCTTTCATTTCATTTCTTAATTAAACATCCTGCATCAAAATGTTACAAATAATATTTGTTTAGTCAATACAAGAAATCATTCTCGAAAAACAAACTGAACCTCATAGCTCGACCATTCTTCACAAACCGCATCAAGATTCGCATCCGTGTATACCTCTTTGCCACCACCAACCTAAGAAGAAAAAAAAAGATGTTACAAACTTGGTCGGGTCAAAACATATTCGATCAAAACAAACCAATAAGCAAAAGAGTAAATTACACTCACATTGTTATTGACGAGTATGTCAAGTCCGTCACGAACTATCTCCTTCGTGAAGTTTAAGTTATATTATCCGCACTCTATACTTCTTGGTTGAGTTGGACACTACATAATAACATATTCAAGGTTACATATTATGATTGAATATCCACACTCTATACTTCCCGGTTGAGTTGGACACTACATTAACATAATAACACATTTAAAGTTATAGATTATGATTGATAGATAATAGAAGTTTGTTTTCGTGTGTGATGAACTAAAGGCAACCTAATAACTAAAAACATCATCTCATAATTCACTAAACAGATTTAAGTTGACTATTATGACTTCATGTTAAAATAATCACACTTTAGTTACACATGTATGAAACATATTTTTACAAAGTTGAAAAGAAATACTTTGTTTTAGTCGTATTCTTTTACTTGCGTCCAATTCAGCGCGCACAGATCAGATTAGCACGCATGCGTGCAGATCAATAGCGTGCAGTTAAAATTAGAATTTGAATAACGCGTAGACTAGAATAATGCGCGCAGATGAGAACAACCCGCATATCAGAATAACACTCAAATCAGAACAGCGCGCGCCCGGATCAGATCAGCACGTGGGCGTCCAGTTCAAATCTGCGCGCGCGCGAATAAGATTAGCAATCAATCATGCTTCTTACTGTCTTAACGTTTCGTATTGGAATTTAGTTTAGTTATGAACACTCTTAGGTGATTCAACCAAATCTCAAAACGTTAGCCTGACTTATGGAGTCAATTATGATTGACTCTAACGGCTTAATTATAAGGGGTATGATCATTAAACTTTCCATCATCCATTTCAACTTTAGTTAGGGAGGTTACATAATCATCAATTTTAGTAGGTTTTAAAACCTAGATGACCTCCTAAGTTATTGGGTAATTTTAAAAGTCTCAGTTTTATGGATTAGCTCTTAGTTAGGTTGATATCATTTACAGGATTCTAAGTGTGTAAGAGTTGGTACAGTATGGTGTACAAGAGGTGTAATCGGAGTTAAATTCGGAGTAAAATTTAATGACTCTCTCCCCCCGTCTCTTGTAGTTCTGACAAGTCATTATAAGGACTTTTACTGCTACAACTAACCTTAGAAACCTTTAGGAAATTTACATGCTTATGGTCAATATTTAATGACCAACAGATTCTAACATAGAAACAAGTTAATAATATAAGTTGTTGTAGTTTCTCTTGGTGAGGATTAGTTTATTAAGAAATCCGAATATGCCCACGTTTAAGAAACAATGTAACTTTTGTAAGAGTAGTAGTAGTAGTAAATTTTAAAGAGATAAGTTTTGATAAAATAGTGTTGTGATGTAGTAGTGTCTTGTACAAGAGGTGCAATTGAGATAATATCAAGTTTTCTCTCCCCCACCTCTTGCAAATTTTGTAAGTTATGATTGAGACATTTAAGGCTCCCACTAATCTTTAATATCTCTAAAAAAACTACATAAGGAGTTTCAATGTTGTACATGATGTGGGAATTTCTCATATATATATGTTAGACTTGATTTGATTTCATTAACGTCCAGATGTCATAATAAACTTAGGGACATATTTAGAAGAAATCGTATTATGTATATATGAATGGATCTCTTCAAAACCATGGACCATAGAAGTTAGATTAGATACAAGTAAATAGCTTTTTAAATGATAAAAGAATTATGTATAAATATTCCGTATTGAGTAAGTTCCATGAATGTCAGTAAAATATAACTTACGGCGGACCCATACTTATTTCTTAAGCCAAGTAATGTTTAGGGCATCTAACACATGATTATAATTACTAAGAATGATATTAGATGAAATTCACCCTCATCAACCATGTCATGATTTCTCATGAAATTTGGTTTTAATGAATGAATTTTGTAAGTCTCATTTGTCTTTTGTTAAATTCTTATTTGCATGATAACAAAAGTTGTGAAAGTATGTGGTATCATCTAATTCTATTTTATAAATGTTTCAATCCAGATATTGATAACAAATAATATGAGAGTTTAAGGTAAGATTGACTTTATGTTGGCTATGCAAACCTCACAACTGTCATAATGTAGCTTGAGTATTGATACTAAATTCTGATTAATCTCCAGAATATCTAAAGTATCATAAAGCGTAATTTCAAAATGGTCTATTATGGTTATAATAGCCTTAACATTTATATTTTGTCACTGACACTCATGTTAGTTATTTGTTGATATCGGTAAAGAAACTTATAGAACTAAACTCAACATATAATGTGTTAATTGGAATATTTGGATTAGCATACTTAAATATCATTAATATACAACAATCAGTTTTAGCCCGTTGTTCTTTTTAATTATTAATAATCTTGTTGCTTATGCCTAATCTAATGACATATTTTTGCAATAAGACTTCTCCTTATTGAACTTAAAGATGAAAGTGATACTTGTATTTTGTCTATGAACCTTAGAATTATCCTCTTTTAGGTTTTAGTAGAAGTGAGTTGAATAACATCTTATTTTCCAGTAACGGACGTTTCTTTTCTTGTACATATGTTGTTGATCAACACACTCATTTTCCTTTGGTACTTATGAGTGTTATAGTTGATTCTTAAGGCACCAAATTGTACTATTGAAAATTTTAGAATGTAATGTACTAGAAAATTGTACTTATTTTCATATGTGAGCCCTTAATTTTATGGGTCATGTATTGTACATATGATGTATTTAATATTGCCATTTAACCTTATAGTTAGAATTTAGAAGGAATGCATGCATCTTAGAAGTTATTTTGATTAGTCTTAGGAAAAACTAAATCTAGAATAACTCTAGTGAAAACATTTATTTAAATAAGTTCTTGATTATCATTATCATAAAAGACATTATGATTGACTCATCCCATTTGTTATGCTCTAGTTTTTAATAGAATGATTGTTATTAGAAAGAGCAGTAGGATAGTCGTATCACGTCTTAAGAGATAATTAAAACTGAGAAGAGCTAAATATTATTGAAACTCTTTATGATGTAAAACTTATATTATGTTTTAATATTAGAGTGGATGATTAGGATGAGATAGTTATTTATAGAAGAAAATTATAGTGAGTAATGTTATGGGATATTAAATAATATATATTAAATTTATGATCATTAGATTAATGAAGGATCATTAATGTGAGGATCATTATATTTTATTGAAAATGTGATATGTCTATTATTAACATCAAACTAATAGACTATAATTAAAAGTTCTAATTAAACAAAAAATAAATCACCTTTGGGCAGAATTAAAATTTATTTAAGTATGTGTGCAAAACAATTGTAACACATCACCTTTGGGCAGAAGTGTGACAATTATTTTAATTATGCACGGGCTAATTTTGCTAGATAAAAATGTAACACATCACCTTTGGGCATAAGTGAGACATTCGTATCATCTTAGGCAAAAACTAACAAAAGCTTTTAATTAGACTTGAATGATATGGTAAGTGTAACAAATCACCTTTGGGCAGAAGTGATAAATCAAAAGTTCATTCAAGTTAAGCCTTCTTAGATTTGTAAATATATATATATATATATATATATATATATATAACAATTTACAAAACTATTTAGTTAGTAGAAAATCATTAGAGTTCTCGAAAAATTTAGTTCTTGGAAAATTGAGTTTTCAAAAAATTTTGAGTTTTCAAGAATCTTAATGGGTTTACGGGTTTATGAGGTTTATGGTTTATGGTCGGTAAACTAGTTAGAAACCCATAAAATGACTTTAAAACCCGTATACTAATCCATGATCTTTATTAACTAAATTAACAATGATAAGATTTTCACTACGTGAAAATTGACCTTTGCCACACGAAAAAAGTGTGGTCGTAGGCCTTTAGCCACACACATTTTGTTCAGGTCATATGTGGCTAAAGGTCGCGACACCGTGGGTATGATATGGCCACACACAGTTTTTAGTGGCCTTATGTGGTAATAAGTGTGGCTAAAGGGTACAGGCATTAGTTGCTGGCTATCAAGAAGCCTCTCCAATAAGTGTGGCTAAACGGTAGAAAATGGCCACATGACTATTTCCTATGAGTGACCATTGCACGTATATAGCCACATGAATTATTATTTCAGCGACATGAATTTTACAATAATGTGGTCAATAGGGTTGTGTTAAGCTTGCATTGTGACATATACCGTGTGGATATACCAAAGAAATGGCCACTTAAATTTAATAATAGAGTGGCTAATTATAGGATATAGACACTGGATATTATATTAAACGTGGCTAAATATGTTTACTTGCCACTCAAACACTCCTTTGTAGATTATAGTGTGGCTATTGTCTTACCGTTTGTCACACATAATGCTTTTCGTAATTGAAAGTGTGGCTATTGTCTAACTTTTCGTCACACATAGTGAGGTACTGAGTGGCTAATAATATCATATAGACACTTGAGGTTATTGTCAGTGTGGCTAAAAATATGAACTTGCTAGTCAAAAACTCTTTTGTAGTTTGTGGTGTGGCCATTGTCTTACCGTTTGTCACACATAATGCTATTCGTAATTTAAAGTGTGGCTATTCTCAAACTTTTCGTCACACGTAGTGATGTATTGTGTGGCCAAACATAACATATAGACACTGGAGGTTATTTGTAGGTTCCCCGGACGGATCACACGAGATATCCCGATATACACAGGTGCGGAATCCCTGTGTAGATCGTTACGGACGTAGAACACAAGCTTACGAACACACGAACACGATACGAACAAACCCACGTTATATTAATAACTCAAACCGTGTTACTTACAGACTCACGTCAATAGACTCACTGAATTACACGTAAACTGAACCACTCGATCTACCAAAACTCTAACCCGTAAACAGTATAAATACACGACAACTTCGCCTCAGGCGAAGTTGTCTATTAACTTCGCTCGTTCAACAAGTCCGCCTAGGCGAACTTGTCAACAACTTCGCTTGGTTAACAAGTTCGCCTAAGCGAACTTGTCAACAACTTCGCTTTTACAAACAAATACACAAACAATATTACAGACTCGATTACAGACATTAGACATATGAACTACTGACATCTATGCACCAACAGACTCCCCCTTGGCAGTAGCTTCATATCTTGATCTTTCAGCATCGGTCTCGTAATCCTGTATCTTCAAGCGTGCACTCCTTCTCTAACACACACCGTGACTACTCGCTGATATTTCCTTGCTTCATCCTTCCAAGCAGGAATATAGAATATCTTCTTTTCATTCAACACTTGCAGATCAGCTTTCGATAAGTTAACAAGATGCATCGGGTCATACACCCTCAGCACTTCTTGTTCATCTTCGTCTTCCATCACGGCTTCAGCAGTCTGGCAATCAACGTACCACCATTTTAGATTCTTCAACACATCTTGAGGCATATTCTTCATTGGAACCTCCTTGATGCATCGGATCGGTTTGTACTTCATCACCATCCATGGCTTGCCATCTGCTCTCAATCCCCTCTCTGTATCCTCCACGAGCTTTCCCTTCTGTGGCTTTAATAGTTCAAACTTCTTTTCTTTTATGCTTTCTTTCCACACAATCTTCTCAATCACTCTTGCCATGTTGTTGTCACTTCTATTTATTAGGCCCAACCTGGCCAAATCCTTCACCTCACATTCCGGCAACGTATTGAGAGATCTCAACACTCTTTTGAAGTATTGAATACCATCATAACGCTTCACCACAAACAACTTCATCTGTTCATCATAAATCCAACAGATAATTCCCTTCTTCGACTCAGCATAGCCTTTGATGTTATAACTCTTTTTGAACATGGCTGGAACAGCAGGCTTCTTGGTCTTAATAAACCAATGAGCACAGCCTTCCTTCCACCTAGGCTGCTCCTCCCACTCAGTCTCATCCATCTCAGCACCCATGTCGGCTTTCTCAACATCAGGGATCTCGTGTTCAACTCCTTCTTCTACTATCTCCCCCTCTTCTATCCCATCTTCAATCACAATCTGCTCACCGATCTTCTCAATCATATCACTCGGCAGCACATCTTCATCAAACAACACATCGTCGCTGAACATGTCATCGTCAAGCTCCTTCAGCGCATCAATCACGTCATCCTCAACTAACACCACATCATCACCACCAGCCGCGTCAGTAGACTCCCCCTCAGTTGTGGAAGTACCAAGAGCTTGAGAAGTTCTTGGCAGCTCACCACCTGCATCTTTCGATGCATTGGGATCATCGTCTCGGTCGTTTCTCTTCTTCGTTCTGAGCTCGTCGCCCTTACAGCTCATCTCCCCCTGAGATGCCAAGAACTCCTTCAAGGCATCTATAACTTTCCCATGCTCAACCAGGAGGGATGCCTGTAGTTGATTTGCTTCCACTAGGCTTTGAATAGTCTTCGATTTCTCTGCCACGATCCGCTCTAGTGAAGCTATTCTCTCTGAATCTGAAGTAGGCGAAGGCGAGACACCAGAAGCAGGCGTAACCGCAGGTGGTACCATACCTGATAACCCCGCAGTAGTAATGACCGTTGACTCCACAAAACGTGCAGCTACCACCGACTGAGTAAGCGTTGGAGGTGGTAGAGACACGATCTCCGGAGTCGACGTCTGGATAGCAGTGATGGATGGAATGCCAGCCGATGATGTAGCCACCACGGGAACATCCGCAGCGCTTGTACTTGTCACCTGTATAGAAGAAGGAACAATGGACAGACAGTGCGGCCGGAGCAAATCGTACAGTCCTTGAAGGCTCTCCAGCTCCCATGCCAGCACCTGTCCTTTCCCGTCTTAATCTTCTTCTAAAACCTCATAACGTAGATCAATTACTTCAATTTTTTCAGCAAGTTTAGTTTTTAAGCTTTTAACATCTTTTTCACACGCTTTTATTTTAACTTTGTAACTGTTTTCTCTTGCTTTCGTAAAGTGATGATCTTCTTTAAGAGTTTTAAATTCAGCATCTAAACGAACATACTGATCAGTTATGGTAGCAAGTTGCTCAGACAAATTCTCACATTTAGTACAAATAGATTTAGAACTTACCTCGGAGAGTTGATCATTGTTATCTGCCATGAAAGCTTTTTCCTTACCAGTAGCTTTCTCTTCTCCGGTAGTCTTCTCACGTTCTTCATTTTCAACCTTAGCCATATTTGCCTGTTCACTAGTTTCATTCAAATGCAGGTTCCAGTTGTATTCACCTGCTTCTCTGGACATCATGGCATTGACTTCTTTAGTACTCCCAGTGTGCTGTGCAGACCGGCCCTGACCACGTTCAACTCGCTCGTTTCTGCAATCTTTGGCAAAGTGCCCGTTTTGTTGACAGTTATAGCACCTCACCTTGGACTTGTCGAACCCTGGCCTGCCACCAACAAACTTTCTCCCCGTCTTTCTCATAAACTTCTTCACTCTCCTCACTATCATGGCCATCTGCCATTGTAAATCCATTTCCTCCAGATCATCAGCATCGATCTGGTCATAGTCTTCATCTAGCATCGCTGGATCAACCACCTTTCCTTGAATATAGTTTTCATATGAAGCAATAAATGAAGCATAGAGGCCAAACTGCTCTTCAGCAGATTTGACGCTCATTGGCATCTTAGAGTAATTATTGCTTGAGGAACTTGAAGATCCACTACTCTTACTTGCTGTCTGTTGAGTACCACTTGATCCACCCGCAACAAAGCAAACATCCCCATTTGAGTTTACTGACACATGCCCCTCCTGTGAAGAATTTGCACCCGACTCACCTTTCGAGTAGTAGGCGGCAGAATCAGTCTTTGAACTTGTATTGGAGTATACTTTAGCACCGTACATGCCCGGATCTTGAACCTGATCCATAGATGTTTCTTTTCTTACCATATTAAGCTCAAAAGTTCTGAGCTTGTTGACAGCGGTTTCAAGATCATAAGTAGGGAAGTCCTTGTCTTCCCTCATCAGTACCGTATACATCTCCCATTTTGGTGGGAGAGCATCGAGAAGTTTTTCCACAATCTCTTCTTCTCGGTATGAAATGGAGTAGTTACTCAATTCAGTCATTAGATGATAATATCGAGTGATAATGTCATCCAGAGATTCGTTCTTTAAGTACTTAAAGACTGAAAATTGAGTCTTGAGCAACTTTATCTTTGAAGCCCGAATACCTACATTCCCTTCAAATCTGCTTTCAAGAGCTTCCCAAAGCTCTCTAGCTGATGTATACTTTCTGAATGTATGGAGGATTTCCTGTGGAAGAGCCATTGTGATTGCAGCATGAGCCTTGCTCTCGGCTTCATACATCTTTTTCTCCTCCTCTTCCATTTTACTGTATTTCTTAATTTGGTCTCGACCCTCATACTCCATGATTGGTGGAATATATCCATCTTGGATGCATACCCACATTTTCGCATCCTGGTACTTAACGTATTGTATGAACCGATCTTTCCACGCGACAAAATCGGTTCCCTTCAGCAACCTTGGGGCCTTCGTAGCTGACCCCGCTTCAACTTCCATCTTTACAAGCTCCGAAATGTTGATCGACGACATCCTTCTTGAAGACTAAGAAACCCGAAAAATTCTGAAAAGGGCGAAGTTAAAAAAAATTTCTTCGAAACAGTACTGTAGGCGAAGTTAAGGATAACTTCGCTTAAGTAATAACTTCGCTGGATTCTTCTTAAATTCGCGTGACTGGGAGAAGTTGAGAATAACTTCGCTTAGGGTAAGCGAACTTAGAAAGTAGGCGAACTTGATGAGAACTTCGCTGAGCTAGGCGAACTTGAGAAGAACTTCGCTGAGTTAGGCGAAGTTGAGGAGGTAGGCGAAGTTGTGAATAACTTCGCTTCTCCTTATATCTTCGCTGAAACCCTACGTTTCCTGACGGCAACTTAGCCTGATGAACAGCAACTTCGCCTGACGAACTGAAACTTTCTGCAGATCTGAAAATCGGATTTTAACGACGATTTTGACGGTGTAAAGGCTTGAACACACTGGTAGGAGGCTAGAATGAGCAAAAACACCACAAACTCGTCCCGGTAATACCCGAAATGGAACGAATTCTACACCCGCGTGAATATCCCGAACCACACAATCGAGCAAAAGCTCTGATACCAATTGTAGGTTCCCCGGACGGATCACACGAGATATCCCGATATACACAGGTGCGGAATCCCTGTGTAGATCGTTACGGACGTAGAACACAAGCTTACGAACACACGAACACGATACGAACAAACCCACGTTATATTAATAACTCAAACCGTGTTACTTACAGACTCACGTCAATAGACTCACTGAATTACACGTAAACTGAACCACTCGATCTACCAAAACTCTAACCCGTAAACAGTATAAATACACAACAACTTCGCCTCAGGCGAAGTTGTCTATTAACTTCGCTCGTTCAACAAGTCCGCCTAGGCGAACTTGTCAACAACTTCGCTTGGTTAACAAGTTCGCCTAAGCGAACTTGTCAACAACTTCGCTTTTACAAACAAATACACAAACAATATTACAGACTCGATTACAGACATTAGACATATGAACTACTGACATCGTATGGGTTAGCGTAAGCAAACCGTACCATGTCGGTTAGCAGCATCGTTATGATAACCACCACCAACCCAGGTTGTTATATCCATGTATTCATGTGGGTACCATTATATTAGCATCGTCGTCGTGATAATTGGGCCAATCATCATGGTCATCATACGGGATAGCACTGTCATCGTCTCATGGATTACTTATCCGCAATTATACTACACACCACCTACTGCCACCATCCACCTGCCACATTCGCCTCAACGACCTCCAGCACCAACCACTAACCACACACCACAACCACCCACCACCACCACCCACCACACCTCTGCCACCACCACCCACCACCACACCGCCACCACCACCACCACCACCGACCTTTGCCACCACCACCCACTAATATTATATATATACATATTTTTATATCGTATGATTAAAATTTAAAAGCACACGCCTTCTTTTAAAAGGGTCAAATAATTACCCAAAATTCAACCTCGTAAGTCAATATTTCTACTGTGAAGCACAATTATTCCCAATATTCCTTAAAACCGTCGATGATTCGTTTCTACAGTGAAGCACAAGCACAAGCACAACCACAAGCCCGAGTGGTTTAATTATTCTGGAACGGAACCAAAATGAAGAACCCTAACTCATCTACTTCTGGAACGGAACTAAGGACGAAGCACAAGCACGATAGGTTTCAGAATAAAGACGGAACAAGTGTTAATTTATTATTTTTTTAGCGGTTTAGGTTTAAGTAATCTTAAAATTAAGCATTTGTTTAAATCATCTTATGTATTAAAGCGTTATATAAGCGTGTTGTTGTTGTAATACATATCTTTGTTTTTTTTAAAATCTATGTATAATATTAAAGCATGTTATAAGCGTATGCTAAGCGTGTTATGGCTTTGGTATGAGAATTATCAATGTGATGTTTGATAAGAGTTTTCTGTTTCCTTGTGATTCGTGTTGTTATCCCCTACCCCCATGTTTTATTGTATGTATGTGATTCAGTTGTCGAAAAAAACAAGACTGATAAAGCTAAGCATCTAAACGAGAAGAGAGATAAAAGGAAGACTAAAAAAGTTGCTCCGGTGGTGAAAAAGGTGAAAACAAAACATGTTGTGGAAGCAGACTCTGATTTATCCCTTGACACAAAATAACCGGTTGTTGTCAAAGCGGAAAGAGGTGGAACACAACACCTCTGACCCGGACTTTCAACATCCGAAAAAGAAAGCCATTAAAGAAAAGAAGCCAGCCGAGAGGGGAAAACCTTTTGTTGAATTTGTAGACAAAAAATTGAAGAATAGGTGTGCACCTTGTAATATTGTTGATGCAGTGAAGGCAATGACCACTGCCCAAAAAAGTTGTGTAGAAGAAATAGGTTTCGGGTAAATGTTAAGACTTCAAGTAACCCAAACTCCAACTACTTTGGGATATTGGTTGCTCATGAACTATAATAACCGTTTAAATGAATTGAACATTGGGAGCGGTGTTATTAAGATAACACCATAAAAAGTACATAAAGAGTTGGGGATACCAATGGGTAAGATTCCTATTTTAGACAATAGTAGACCAAGATTGGGGGAAGATGTTACTACATATTTGTTCAAAAAGCAATTCCCGACAAATTCAAGAATAAGTATAAAGCATGTGAAAGACAAACTGGCCGCGGATCAAGGAGTTGGTGAACTGTTTAAGATTAATTTCCTTGTGGTGTTCAACACCTGTATTGGATTTATGACAAAATCAACAACAGTCAATCAACGATTCATCGCCACAATTGATAAAACCTCAGATATTCCAAATATGGACTGGTGCAGCTATCTTATTGAAAACTTGAAAATGAAAAAGGAAGAATGGAGAGATATCAACGCTCAATACAACGGTCCGATCATCTTCCTTGTGATGCTTTACACGCATGAGTACCAGAAAAAATATGGTCCATTTGGGACTCCCGTCACAACGCCTGCAGTCAACTACATAACAACAACTACTCTTAATAAGATGGAAAAATACTTGGAGAATAATGGTCCTCCCTTAGAAGAAGATGCTACTGAGGTTGTTGCTGCTGCTGCTGTGACATTTAGTTTTGACGGGAAGGGGATTGATGTGGCTGCTGCTGCTTCTGCTGCTGTGACCGTTAGTGCTGCCGGGAAGGGAATTGATGAGACTTCTGATGCGGCTGTTGCTGATAGTGCTGCTGTGACAGTTAGTGCTGCCGGGAAGGGACTTGATGAGACTGCTGCTGCTACTAAAACAGATAATGCCGATCAAACAGCTGAACAAGATTTGGATGATTATGTAAGCGTTTATTCACCTTTAAGTTTGCAAATGCCTATCGTGCTTGTTGAGTATTATTTAACTCCATTACAACTGGTTGGGATAAATTGAAAATGTTTTTTAATTAACAATAACTATATTTTCTTTTTACAGTCTTGGAATAAGGCAATGGATAAAAAGTTGAAGACATTTGATAAAATTTGCTCAGAGATCAACGAGTTGGTCTGTCAAGGAAAGGATAGACATCCATCAAATCACAATATCTTTGCTAGATGTTGTGAATGGGAAAACAGTTTCACTAATAATGTGGTCCCTAAAATACAAGATTCAGATGTTGGTGTTGGTGGTCCAGTGGCTGCTCTAAAAGGTATTTGGGCTAAATTAATTATAATTATAATTAAAACGCTCATAAAACGCTTATGCTGTTATTTTAAACTTATTACATCTGTGTGATGTAGTTGATTCAGATGTCGGTGTTGGTGGTCTAGTGGCTGCCCAAAAAGGTATTTGGGCTATTTTAATTATAATTATAATTAAAACGCTCATAAAACGCTTATGCTGTTATTTTAAACTTATTACATCTTTGTGATACAATTGATTTAGATGTTGGTGTTGGTGATCCAGTGGCTGCTCAAAAAGGTATTTGGGCTAAATTAATTATAAGTATAATTAAAACGCTTATAAAACGCTTATGCTGTTATTTTAAACTTATTACATTTGTGTGATGCAGTTGATTCAGATGTTGGTGTTGGTGATCCAGTGGCTATTCAAAAAGGGATTTGGGATAAATTTATTATAAGTATAATTGAAACGCTCATAAAACGCTTATGCTGTTATTTTAAACTTATTACATCTGTGTGATACAGTTAATTCAAATGTTGGTGTTGGTGATCCCGTGGCTATTCAAAAAGGTATATGTACCAGCTTAATTATAATCACAATTAAAAACGCTCATAAAAAGCTTAGGCTGTTATTTTAAAATTATTACACCTTTGGCTGTCGTAAAAAAATGATGCAGGTGATGCAGGTCAATAAAACAATGTCTCATGCGCAGATATTGATAAAGTTGTTAATATAGTGGTTGAGTGGGCTAAAGAGGGTATTTAATTATTGTTAATACAGTGATTAAGTAAAATGATGTTTTGTGTAAACAACTTGTGTGTCAAGTTGTTTTAAGATTATGCAGATTTTATGTTGTAATGTTTTAGTATAAATAGGTGGCTAAAATGTCTTGTATAAGTGTGGTGGTTTAATCCCTTTAATACAAAAGCAGTTTTGTGACTTTGATTGCAAAAAATTATAAGTAAAAAACAAAAGGGGTTTAAGGTATTTAATTATAGTTACAATTATTTTCAGTCAAATTTAAAATGGGTTGTTTTATGTTTAACAGTTGACACCGGATTGTCAACAAGTGAAAACCTCATTACACTGAAATCTCCATATCTTCTGAGAGAGGTTGACATATCCGCTAGTGTCACAGAAGATGAAGAAATAATTTCAGAGTATATATTTTTTTGTCTTGAAGACATTTGGGAGGAGGTCTACAAGTCCACTCACACAAACTCGTTCAAGGTGATCTTTGAAAACTACTGTCCTGGCATTTATATAACCACCAATGCAATGGATGCATTCACTGAACTATGAAGAAAAGCACAAACAGGCCACATCACCGTTCAGATTCTTTGCTTCAAGCACTCTGCTGGTGCAAATTAATCTATTTTGTTTGTACTATTATAAAACGTTCAATAAATGTTTTAATCATCTGCATTTTAATTATTATACAGACAAGTGACCATTATGTTGAGTCAAGGGGTTACACATACAAAGAAAGACTGAATGTGTTTTCAGACAACATCGAAAAACAGATGGCAAATTTTGGAATTCTATCACTCAAGGAGGTTGCTATAGTGCTCGTGCCAATTCTACAACACGGACATATCAGTAGGGTTAAAAAATAAAAAAGAAAAAACCATAAACCCACGTACGAAGAAACTGAACAGACTGATGAAGTTCTTCAATTGATAATCGATTTCCCTGCTCTCAATCGCGATTCTTCAATCGCCAATTCCAGGTTCGATATCATTCTTCAATTGCGATATCATTCATCTGTTGCGTTTTCAATTAATTTTCTACAGCGTAACGACGATCAATATTTTTGAGGTTGTCTGTTTATTCAACTTGAAAGAAAGTGAGTGGGACACATGTGGTGTGGGTTTGATTCTACGATCAACAAACAGTGTGGGTTTGATTATAATAGGTCAAATAGCATGATTCAAATAGATTATATATATTATTCTATGTTTTGTTGTCCACTGTTGGTTTTTATTATTATAATATTTGTTTAGTTTTTTATTCTAATAGGTAAAATAGCATGTGTTGGTTGATTCTAATAGTTGTTGTCCACTGTTAGTTCGATATTATAATGTTTGATTCTAGTATTAAACAAATAATTGTATTGTTTGATGCTTACCATGTAATTTTCTTCTTTAACAGAATGGATCAAATAACTGCAATATTAAAATTGATTCAGAATGAAGATTTTAACACAATGTCTCACTTTGAGGTTGTGAATAATGATGATGTGGATGATGTTTTAGAAGAAAATGGAATTGAAGATGATGATGATGATGATGATGATGATATCGATGATGTGTTAGAAGATGACGAAACTGGGGATGAGGCTCACAGAATTGTAGATGAAACATCACATGGTAATGTTCAAGTACCTTCAACTTATATCAATTTAAAGGAAACTAACTTGAATGTTGATAGCAATTGGATGATTTCACATACTGTGAGTAAAAATGATTTCACTAGTGATTTGGGAAAAGACTCTTTTGATGATAAGGAAGAATTTATTAGAGCTGTCAAACTCTATCATATCAAGTCACATAAACATTTTAAGGTTATAGAATCGAAACCAACCACTTGGTGTATAATATGTAAGTTACATGAACAAGGTTGCAAATGGCACGTTCGTGCAAGTAAACGTAAGCGTAGTGGATCTTTTGAAATCACACGGTATATAGGTCCACATACTTGTTTGCATTATAAGATTACCCAGGATCATCCAAACCTAGATGCAACTTTAATTGCTCAAGAAATCGAACACCTTATAAAAGAGCAACCTTCTATTAGTAATACCGCTTTGAGAGCTGAAATTATTGATAAGTTAGGCTATACTCCTTCATATAAGAAGGTTTGGGTAGGAAAGAAAAAGGCAATTGAACATGTTTTTGGGAATTGGGAACAATCTTATATTTTGTTACCTAAGTTTTTAAATGCATTACGAAAGTTTAATCCGGGGACTATCGTTGAATAGTGTGTTATGAGACCGACGAATGATCAGGTGGAATTTAGACGTGTGTTTTGGGCATTTGATCCATGTATAAAGGGATTTAAACATTGCCGACCTGTGATTAGTATTGACGCCACACATTTGTATGGTAAGTATAAAGGCAAGATGATGATCGCAATGGGAGTTGACGGTAACAACCAGATATTGCCACTTGCATTTGCTATTGTTGAGAATGAATCTTACCCTAGTTGGAATTGGTTTCTTTCTCATGTCAAGAAACATGTTGTAAAAGATATTGAAGGGGTATGTTTAATATCTGATCGTCATGCTAGAATCTTAAAGGCGGTTAATGAAGAAGGATCTCCTTGGTTAGAACCACGTGGTTTTCACAGGTATTGTTTATAAAAATTATATCATATTGGTTTTGTTGTTTTTTTTTATGTCAGTGACAATTATCATTTTGTTTTTCAATAGGTATTGTTTAAGGCATTTTATCAACAATTTTAATGATAAGTTTCGCAACTCAAAATTGAAAAGATTATCTTATCGTGCTAGAAGTCAAAATCAAATTCGAAAGTTCAACTCTATTATGGAAGAAATTGGGACGATAAATTCGAAAGTCAAAATCAAGCTCGTCAATGGCTCGAGGACCATGCACTTGATAAATGGACACTTGCACATGATGGTGGAAAGCGATATGGGCTGCTCACTACAAATTTATCTGAGATATTTAATAGTGTACTTAAAGGTGCTCGTGTCTTACCAATCACATCATGTGTTCAACTTACATTTTTTAGATTGGTTAACTATTTTGAGGTGAGACATCCTATGGGATCTAGTGCTCAAGCTAATGGAGATGTGTATACTCCTCATGTAGCGGCAAAACAAGCTGCTCTAATGTCAAAAGCAGGTGCGCATTCTTTGAAATTTTTTAATCGACAGAAGGGAATTGTTGAGGTCATAACTCAAAAGGGAAAAAATGTCCAAGTAGTTAATTTGGAACAAAGAACTTGCTCGTGTGGTAAATGGGAGATATTTAAGTATCCGTGTTCTCATGTTTTGAGTGTATGCGTCAAACTTTGTTTGAACAATTGGCAATACATTAACAAGTGTTACTCAATTGTGGATTATTGTGCTACTTGGTCATCCGAGTTTTTCCCGATTCCTCATGAAGCTTATTGGCCGCAATCACCATCTATTAGATTACTTCCAAATTCGGATCTAAAGTGAGACAAAAAGGGTCGCCCTCGCTCTACAAGGCTACGGAATGGAATGGACATTAAAGAAGGAAAAAGTGGTAACCGTTGTGGAATTTGTGGAGAACGTGGTCATAATCGGTCAACATGTCCCTCCAAGCCTAGAAGAATTGACGTCTAAGTGGATGAAGTTGTTTAGACATTTTTATTTTAATCTCTACTTAATTTTATCAAGTTGACTTTATTTGACGTTCTTATTTTGTTTGTCTTTGATATTGAGACCGTTTAGTTTGAAACTCTTGTTTAGTATGTTTTTTTATCTTATTTTGAAGTTTATTTAGATGATTGCTAAGTTGTAGCTAACATGGCTTGATTAAAGAAAAAATTAAAAGAAAGTAATTCTAATTAGTTAATTAAAAAACAGAAATTAAAACTCCATTTGGTTCCTAAAAAACTTGCTGTAGGTGTAAGTGGATGAACTTCCTAAAAAACTTGCTGTAGAAATTAAAACTCCAGTAGTTTATGGTTTTCTCTTTTTTATTTTTTAACCCTATTGATAAAGAATTAAATAAAAAGGAGAGAGAATAGAAAATTTCTCATTTTGGTAAATAGTTTTAAAATAACCTATATTGGTAAATACTTTTTCCCACCAACCCATTTCGGTAAAAAACTCAGAGAAAAGAGAGGAGTTTGGTGGGATTTCTTGATGCCATACAAGGAGGGCACGACTGTTTGGAGAAACGGGAAGCACGAGTACGACATTTGACGGCGGTTAGGGTTTTACACAGAACAACAAGTCTTTCTCTTTATAACTCTTGGATGATTTTGGTGTTCATGATGTAGAGTCAAGGCTAATCCCCTCGTGACCACTTCAGGTGTAGGGTTTTGAGTAAACTTGTTATAATCGAATTCAATGTTCTTAGTTGTTTCAAAACTTGATTGATTGTCTTATTTTATCTTGTTTTGCTTTATTGATTAATTTTTTAAACAATATGTGTTTTGTTTATCAAATCTTGCATCAACTATTCAGTTGTGTTATCAATATTTAAGATTATATTCTTATCTCATTCATCCGATAGTCACTAGTCATTGCTTAAAAATCGGTTTTCATAATATAAAACTGGCAATTGGTCGCATTCAGTTGTGTCAACAATTCAGATAGGGTTTCGTTTGTCATCACAACTAAACTGCAAGGTCTGGTAATTATTACGCAATCAGCTTAAAAGAATCCGTGACTAGTTTGTTATCACATGACCTGAACTTGAAGTGAATCACTCGTTTCTTAAATTGTTTACAAATCATAAAAGTAATCGTGTCGTGTTCAAAACATTTTTCTAAACTGCTTGACATCATCTGCCCGCTTAGTTAATTAATCTTTTAAACTCATGAGTCAAACTTGCATCTTCCACTGATTTCCGTGGAGACGACTTTACTTAGCCGTACTAGTTACAGGTATTTAAGTTACATAAATACTTTTTTATTATTAAAGCACGATATCTACATCACTTACGCATCCAGACAACTAAAAATGCATGAAGAGAATTACACGACGTATCATTTAGAGTTGGGAGCAATAATTTTTGCCATAAATATCTGGAGATATTATATGTATGGCAGTAAGTTTACTGTATTCACAGTTCATAAAAAGCTTAAAATATATTTTTGGGCAAAAGAGGCTGAACATGAGGCAGAGATAATTTATGATTGTGAAATTCAGTATCGTGAAGGAAAACTAATGTAGTAGCTATTGTAATAAGCGGAAAAGAGCATGAGAAACCTAAAATAGTATGAGCTCTAAGGCTAGAACTTCATATCAACATAATTGGTAAAGTGAAAAATGCTCAGAAACAAACAATATAATAAAATAACATTGATGATGAAAAATGAAATTGTACTATTGATCAAATGGTCAAAGAAAATGATGAAATTCTCTTGATAGGGAAAAAAATTTGGGTATCAATCGTAGGAAGATTACGAGAAAAAACTATCAATAAATCCCATAAAACCAAATACACAATGCATCCCAGAAAGGATAAAATATATCAAGATTTGAAGAAAACCTATTGATGGATAAGAATGAAAAAGGACATACCCAATTATGTTTCGAAATGCTTAACTTGTTTACAAGTTAAAGCTGAACATCAAAAGCCGTCAGGATTACTTCAACAATTAGAAGTGCCAGAATGGAAATGGGAGTTAATAATGACGGATTTTGTTACTAAATTACCTACAACAAGAAGTGGTAATGACACAATCTAGGTGATTGTTGATTGATTCAAATCAGCTCATTTTATACCAATGAATAAAACTTTTAAAATGGAACAATTAGCTAAATTGTATATGTAGGAAAAGTTGTCTCATTAGATGGAGTTCCATTATCCATTGTATCTGATCGAGATAGCCATTTTACTTTTCATTCTTGGAAGAGTTTCCCAATAACCATGGGAACAAGATTGAACTTGAGCACAACGTATCATCTACAGAATGATGAACAAAGTAAAAGGACCATAAAAACATTGGAAGACATGCTAAGAGCATGTGTAATAGATTTTGGTGGAAATTGGGATGACCATTTACCACTAATAGAATTCTCCTACAACAACAGTTATCAATCAAGCATTAATGCTACCCAAATTGAAGCACTTTATGGACAAAGTGCATAAGCCCAGTGTGTTGGGCGAAAATAGGAGGAAAACAATTATCAGGTCTCTAAGTTATACAAGAAACTACTAACAAGATAGATCAAGTCAAGGATAGATTGAAGACTGGACGAGATCGTCCAAAGAGTTATGCAGATCATCGACACAAACCATTGGAATTTCAAGTGGAGATAAAGTACTAGTGAAAGTGTCTTTATGGAAAGGAGTTGTTCGATTCGGCAAGAAATGAAAGTTGAGTCTAGCTGGACCATTCCAAATTATTAAATGAATTGGAAAAGTAGCCTATCAACAAGAATTACCATAATGTACATGATGTATTTCATGTAAGTAACTTAAGAAAATGTTTAGCTGATGAATCATTGAAAGTACCTTTTCAAGATATAAAGGTAAACAGAAAGTTGAAATTCGTTCAGAAACATTTACAAATTGAAGATAGAAAAATCAAGAATCTCAAGCGTAAGAGACTCGTTCTGGTCAAAGTGAAGTGAGATTCAAGAAGCGGACCATAATATACTTGGGAATCAGAAACATGAATGAAACAAAAATATCCCACTTATTCCAATAAATCTTGAGGATGAGATTTAAAATAAGGAGGGGAGAATATTACAAACCAAAATATAAGCAAAATGAAGGTGGAAAAATAAGAAGGTTGGTTTCTCCCACATTGGTGAAAGAAGAAAGTGAAGTTATCCCACATGATTATCAATAAGAAAAGAGAACTTGTTGACATCATTAGAAGGCAAACTTGTAAGCTCTTTATAAGAAAGAGAGCTCACATGATAATATTTTTATATGACAAGACCTACTCAGAAGTCTTAGCGAGGGTGCGAAGCACCCGACGCGCACATGTACATGAATGAGCATGAGCTCGGGCAAAGTGCGATGGGCGTAATGTGTCGCATTGACGCACACACTCTGCCTAAGTATTTTTAGTGGTCGCGTTACACGATGGACAAATGCACAACACGTCATGATACAAGATGACTTGTAATTATCCTGAAATTTGCGTGTTCATCTCTCTACGCGACGTGGAGATTACGTTGACATGACATGTTGCCTGCCACATGGCATAGCTAGGGCTGGCTCAGTAACCCTATAAGCTAGTCGCGCTTTGCGATGACCCTCCTTTTAGGCGAAATCAGCTATAAAAGGGAGGTAACAAGGCCTTCATTCTTCATTTTTATATCACTTCTCTCTCATTTTCATATATTAAGATGTTAGTATAATACCTCGAGTAGTCGTAATGTGTAACACCCTAGATTTAGCCGAAACGCTTGAGTGTGACGTACATATTGCTCAAAACACATTTGACACTATTAAGTGATAATATTATCATTTATTATCTTAAGCATCAAATACACAAGTTCGAAGATAAAGAAATACAAGAAAAACAAAAAAAAAAAAAACAATTAACAACTTGACCATTTATTAATATAACCTAAGTTCTAGTGTCTTCTCCAAGTCTCATCTTCTAATGAATTGTACATGTAACATATATATAAAATAAAGTCAACTAAACGAATAGTTGGTGAGTTCACACAAGTTTAATATAAATACGTAAAAACCATACAATTCCATGAGACAAGTGTAATAATCACGCAAGTAAGGTCATTTCCAGTTGGTAACAACCAACGTACTCGGATAATGAGGCCCCTTTCCACTCATAACAAAATGGCCCTGAGTGCAAAGGGGGGGGAGTATGATCATACTTATTGAGGAAACCACGTGCAAGTAAGTTCGAGCAAGTAATCAAATAAACACACAAGTCCATGTAATGAATTGTAGTTTGTAAATGAAATCGTAAATACTTGAGTTTTTAAGATACATATGCTACCCCCAAAATGTGTCTAAGCGTTAAAAAGGGGCGTGAGAAACTCACCTTGAAATTGAAGCTAAACTTGAAATAACAACCGAAAGCGCGTTAAAGAAATTGAAACGATCAAACCTCAAGAACTATAAGTACACGAAATACAGTAGTTAAAGATTACTAACGGGATTGTAAAGGTTGAATAATATAGTTTTAAGAATCATGAATTATTTTATTATCTTAAGGACATTTTATTATAATAATATTTTCAAGCTTTACGAACTTTTAACGATTTTATTGTGGTTTTAATACTATTTAATTATTAGTTTATCACTAAATAAGGATTACAACATTTATTGAACAGATTATAACAGTATAATTTATCTCAAAAACAATTAAGTTAAGGTATTATAAAGATTAATAAAATAAAATAGTGACATAATATTATTCTGGTTTTCACGGATTTAATGGAAACTAAAAGTTGGTGTTTGAGTAAATAATGATAAAATAATTTATAACAATTTTTTTTACTTTAAAATAGTATTATTTAGTTTATATGATTTTTAATAATTTATTTGATTAATATAAAAAACTAAAAAGGCTTTTAAATAAAAAAACGGCTTGATACGAGTTTAAGCGAGTGGTCATTTCTGGTAGGACCCGAACTCAACTTTAGGTTGGGCTTGTTTCCGATATGGTAAAAAAATATTATATTTCAGAGAGTTAGATGAAAAGAATTAGTTTCGGATGTTGGATAAAGGATATAACTAAACCGAACTGAACAAATACATAAGCGAGTCAAGTTCGTTTTTGATGAACTAACAATAATGTTAGATAAATTTTAATATAAATATAAGTTCTATACAACCCGAACAAGCAAAGTTACAAACATGACATTCCTGAAAAAAGAACATAGATAATAAAAGAAGAATTCTTGAACTTCACGGTTTAACTTCATAAATCAAAGTAGGTGAAAATCACCAAAATGAGACAATATCAACATTATTTTGAAAATTGAGTTGTGAGAAAATGAAAAAAAATTGGAGCTCTATTTATTAGTGAATTGAGCTAGAGGTGTTTCAATTAAATTAAATTGGTCAAAATACTAAATGGATCATGAATACCATTCAAATTTGTATTTGGTTATAAAAATTAAGTTGTAACATACAAACTATATTAAAACAAATTTATAATCATCATAAAGAATTTTTTACCAAAATTTTAATGTAGTAGGAATGTATTTTTCATCTTTTAATAAAATTACTTTAAATAAAATTAATGTGACATAACTAAATTAAAATGAAGTACTTTGGTTATGCATCAATAATGTTATTTATGTGATATTTGAATAAAGAAAAATCACGCGTGTTATAATTTCTATATATATTTATATATATATATATATATATATATAGGGGTGGGATCTAGAGAGAACTTCTTTTAAAGAGAGAACTAGAGAACTGGTAAATAATTATTTTTAACTATTTAAAAAAAATTATTTTGTGATTTTTTTTCTTTCCTCATTCTAATAAGATGATATTGACCCTAAAAAAAAAAAACTTGTTGGTGTAGTACTGTAATGTATATGTGCACTAATGCCTATTGCATATATACAATAGTGTTTTATTCCATATAATACAACACAATTGCATTATCCAATACACACTATTGAATATATGCAAATACGACACTAATAATTGTATGCAAAACACATTATCGCAAATACAACACTAATGCACATATGCACTATATCGATTTTTTTTTAATTTTTGTATATAATATAACACTATTGCAAATAAACAATACAAACAACTATATAAATGCTATTCAACACTATTTCAAATATCAAAATGCACACTATTGCACATATGCATTATAAAAAAAGTCGATGTATTGCATATATGCATTACTCATTAATTTTTTTTAGTTTTATTTTTTTTTTGTGGTGAAGAATAACAACATATAAGAAGGATGAAAGAAAAAAAATTTTAAAAATATTTTTTTTAATTAAATTAAAAATACTTCATTATTAGTTCTCTAGTTATCTTCATAAAATGGAGTTCTCTCATGATCCTCTCCCTATATATATGTATATATAGAAAATGGTTCAAATAAAAAGAAGTTGTTTCCTAGGAATGGTAAGAACCAATAGAATTTGACATTTGGCATTAAAACCTATGGTGAAAGAATAATTCTAGAAAACTATGTCGGTTATAATGGTATAAGAATAATTTTAGGAAACTATGACGGTTTTTGGTAATTTTAAATCTCAACCATTGATTGATATGATCCAATGGCTATGATTTATTCTTAGTCTTCCTAGGAAACTATTTCTTTTTATTATAACCCACCCCTATATATATATATATATTAGTAACGATTAATATCATTAAATATCTTTAGGAAAGAAAAACTGTTACATACGAAATATGTAACATATGGGTATATGTATAACTAAACGAATCACATCGAATAATAAAACGGGTCGGTTTAACGAATACAATACAAGTAATAGAAATTGACGAATGCCACATAAAATACATGAAACGAAACTATATATATATATAGGTTTAAGTTCAAGAAAGAAATAGATTTATTGCAAGAAATGAGAGAAATGAATACAACCAATAAGAAATTTCATATTCTTTTTCTTTTTTTTTTAAATAGAGAGGTAGGAAGGTAAAATCTCATAATTATTTTATATGGCAAGTTTTGTTTAATTAAACAAATATGCTGGAATAATTTTTTTTGTTTAATTAAATTCTTTTTATTCTTATATTATTTAAAATTTATATATTAGATTATATTATCCCTATCTTAACATCGATTTTTTTTTCAATCGTATCCACATTATCAATTTGATCTTCACTTATTATGATCGCGACCTTCACTTATTAACAATTTACGATATACACTTAGTATCAATTTGATTTATCACGATCTTCACTTATTATCAATTTGCGATCTTCACTTACGATATATTTCATGGCAAGTTTCGGTTTTTTTTGTTACACCTAAAACACGGGTATTCATAAAAAACGCACTTTAAATACTACGTGTTTCGACTCCACCCACACGTAATGACGTAAATCGAATACTGATATACGTTGTTACGCCTTGCAGTTTCCTACACCATCTCAACCATATATAAGTGTAGGAACTCTGGCGCTAAATGTTGGAACTTTCGAACAGTTCTCACGAACTGTGTAGGAAAAACTTTCATGTATTTCTATTATCTTTCGACGGCTTACTGTATATCTACACGAAAGTACATTTAAATAATCATTTTTAAAAGGCATATTAGATTATAATACTAAACATATCTTTCCCAAGACCAGTGTAGGAACTTTTATTTAAAACTAATTTTCATGTCAGACATAATATTAGATTTTAATAAACAATGTTAGGGATATTATATTTCAATAATCAGAACATTTTCTCCAAAAGCAGTGTATAAACTTTGACTGTGAACTTAGTTAAATTTTATATTTCAATGTGAATTTTTGTTTTCACAAAACATTCGATTCATAATGCTCATAGCTAATATAGAACACGTACAATATATTTCATGGCAAGTTTCGGTTTTTTTTGTTACACCTAAAACACAGGTATTAATAAAAAACACACTTTAAATACTACGTGTTTCGACTCCACCCACACGTAAATCGTATACTGATATACGTTGTTACGCCTTGCAGTTTCCTACACTTTTCTTATATCATGCACAACTTTTTTACCTACACAAATAAAATTAAAGCATATTTAATAAACACCGCAAACTAACATACAACGTCTAATATACAACTCACTAGGTACACATCATACCTTTCTTGGCTATCATATCGTGTTAAGAAACACTCGCACCTACATTCCAAATTAAGTTGAACAACTAGTTAAAACCTTACTAAATTTAAGCCTAATAACAATATTTATGTCACATGCACTACTCATAAATAACATACCTCTGTTTCTTTTAATTCCATGTTTGCTACTACAAGCAATTGTAGTTATGTTTGCCACTTCAACTTGTCCACCTACATTATCTAAAAAAATTATAAAAGTTACAACCCTATGCCAGACTACACAACCCATAAAGACAATAATAACTACACCTACATTAGCTAAAAAATTCTAAAAGTTACAACCCTATGCCAGACTAAGTTTAACAAATCCAACACAACTACAATCGTTACAACAAGCAATCATACCTTTTCTTGGCTATACCTTGTTCAGATTGCATACCAACACTGGAACCTACGTTGTCAACAAAATTCAAACATTATACAAAATTTAAAAACACATTGCATTCACAAGTCTACAAAACCATACCTCCAATGCTTTGTTTCCCACCTTTGCTTCTTTTTAAATTTTTGGTAACATTGGTCGCATCAGTCTTCCCCACTGCAATAACAATTCAACATTTTTAAATTATTGATAGCTTACCAGCTGAAATAAGTGTCACCTACATTGTGACTACTTCTAAACACAAAAAAAAACATACACAACCATCCATACTTTATAAAATTTCTTTAACAAATTACAATTTTTTTTTATTTATACAATTTCGAGTAAGAAATCCATCAGAACACCTTACATCAATATATTCTAACTACACAAACCATAAAGACACAAACCATAAAGACATCCTACACATCAAACATATCAACCACTTTAGTAAAATTTTACTTTAACTACTACTATAGATACTAGCAACACAGTCACCAAAAAACATTCCAAATAAAAAATTTTCATCATACAGAAACCTACACAACAATTTGAAAAAAGTTTAAAATAATTCTATAACATTTCTAACTACCACTACATTACAAAAACATCCCTACACAATACATGTTATCCACTAACTTAACCTCAATCTGAATTATCAGACAACCAAAAACACAAAATACGAACCGTTGACATGGATTTAACTAAACCCACATCCCACTAAATAAAAAAAAAGAATACACTTCAAAACTCAACATATAAACCAATCCTACACATATATGCAACTAGATCCTACAGTTAACACAAACTACAATTACTCTCAGTGACACATAACAAGCTTCGTACAAAACTATTAACAATTACCAATATCTTGTCCATCTTCCACATTCTCAGCTTCCACATGAAGAGGATTTTCGGCAGAATTCAAGGCTATCCTATGACTACTCCTTTATGCACTCAACAAAAAAACAAAAAAAAAATCATTTTAATTCCTAATTTTTAACAAATGTACAAAAATCAAATCAATGTCGGGTTACCTTTTTTCAATCCGAGTTTGCCCTTTCATTTTTTTTGACCTACACAACAGTTAACAACCATGAACAACAATTCCAGTAACAGCCTCCACTTCCGGTTTCCGATGGCTAACATAACCAATCGGATCCGCAGTAACTAATTGCAACAACTACGCCTACCTACATCGAAGAATAGAATGAAAAAACCAATATATAAAAACTAAATCTTACCGTCATGGCTGTAAAAACCTTGACCTATTGACGACAAAAAGATCATCGGCGAAAAATAAGCTACCCAAGCATTGTGATTACATAAGATAACACCTTTTATAATTGTCCACGATGACGGATCTTCAACACAAGAATGATTACAGAAATTGTTGATAAATATAGATGATTCTAATTGTTTAATTTGATATGGTATAGTGGTTGAAGATGAAAGGTTTTTTTTTTCTGAAAAGTGAATTTTTGTTTGACCCCCGTGAACTGTGGTGGGTTTTAATTTGCCGGCACCTCTTAAGCCTACACAAAAATTACTAACATACCCTTCCAGTGTTAATATGTATAAACCCTTTGACATTTTGTTTACAAAAATGCCACAACAACTACTAACCAATGATCATTCTTAATCTAGTGATCTTGTTAACTTCTTTCATTTCTTGCAATAAATTTATTTCTCTCTTGAACCATCCTCTCTCTCTCTCTCTCTCTATATATATATATATATATATATATAAACAAAACCAAAAATTTAAAATGGATCGTGTTTTCGGGTTTGAATTAATGAATGTCATAATGATACCTTGTCCAATCAAAATAAGCTTTCATACACGAATCAAAAGCTCTGCCTGAATATGGTCAGACTTTGTGTCATCGTGTAAAGTTTCTAATCTCGTAATTATCGTTATGATGTTTGTACTAATATAGATATATTACATTGTGTTTAAATAGGTGGTTAATACCAAAAAGCTCTTTGTTTGTAAACTTGCAAGATGAGACATTCGAGTTTTTATACAACTCACATTGTTATGAGACAATTGTTTTTCCAATAATATCATGATGATTTTAAAATTTATTAAACTCACGAAAGATAGTCCAAATGTGTTCAAAAGGTTCTAATTACGTTACAGTAATTAAATCTCTGTAAACTTACGGGATTATTACTACTGGTATTGTGAGGTTTTGTATACAAAGCTTGCCTAATAGGCTATTACATGTTACTTATTGTACAAGTGTTAACCAATAAGTAATATGATCACAGTCACGGTCGAGTGACAAGATGATATGAGTTGATAGAGGACTCTTACTATTTTGTTATCTATTTAAAATATTATATTGTATTAAATAAGGGAAAATGAGTAAGGTCCTATTCTACTAGAATCTTGATCGACAATATTATATATACTAACAAAATGACTTTCCATCTTCGAGTGTAGTGTTGTGAATCTTTTAAATAATATTATTAATATGAGTAGTTATCTTTTTGTAAAAGAAAATTATCCAGACGTTACAGTTCATTTCTTTTGGTTGTTGTCATAGATCTCATGATAATAGGATCTTTGAAGTTTGAAATGTGATCTGATATAAGTATAACGCTATAATCACTCTATTGTTGATCAAGAAAACACCAAGAGAACGTTTTATTTTATGTAAAGCTTTATAAGCCAATCATTACAAGCATACATAGAGCTGAGGTGCTGCTGGTTTTCATCACAATGGCTCAAGTAGTAAGAGTCTTATTGTAGCTACGGGGATGGTGTTCGTTATCTAGTTGACAATAAACATATACTACTTCTGCTACAATAAATAAAGCAGGACACAAGTTTCTAATATCACTATCCTAAACGTTGACCAACAAAACAGAATACTGATTTTCAGATATGAAGAAAGCTAGAATTGAAGTTGTGTGTTGATACAAAATGCCCTAAATATCCAAGGGTTCAAGTTGAGGGGTTACTTAAATAACATTTAAACATAAATACATTTTACTATTATTGTTTTTAGTTATGTCTATTTTACTAATTTTATACATTTTTTTTAAAGTTCCACCTACTCTGTCAAACAACTAAATATATATAAAAAGATACAAAGATATAGCTTCCAACTACCGGCTACAGCTACCAGCCACCAACTTCCAGCTACAGCTAGCAGCCAGTTTTGCTAAACATACCCCTTGTTTGGTGTTAAATTTTTACGTTGTTGCATAAACATCCATACGCTCGTTGCTATTTTTTATTTGTAACTTAAAGTTGCTTTCAATATTTTCATAGATAATTGGAAACACGGTTTTCCATCTTCTAAGTGTAGCGTTGTAGATCTTTTAAATCTTTTTATTAATTAACATTTTTACAAGGAAAAATATCCAGAAGCTACAGTCCTATTTCTTTTGTTTGTTCTCATGATAATAGGATCTCTTTGAAGTTCAAAAGTGATCTGGCATAAGAAAACGTTATACATGTCTATCAACAACACACCAAGACGACATTTTATTTATTTAAAGCTTTAGCCAAACATCACCTACTGAGTTTGGCTTATTATATATTATTACAAGCATACATAGAACTTAGGAGATGCAGTTTCGATCACAATGGCTCAAGTAGTAAGAGCCTTATTGTAACTACGGGGATCGTGTTCGTTATCTATTTGGCAAGACAGAAAGAGGCGTTGAAACATGGAGTGTTGCCATTCACTTCGATGGTTACATTTGTACCATAGCCTTCCATTCTTGCTAGACTTTGAGCACCAGAATCCTTCAACTTCTTATATATCACATCCCAGTCACAGGTATTAAAGTATCCCGGAACATTCATCTCACAATAAGCCTGCAACATTCGCATAAATAATTCGTTGTTATATATTAATTATGCATGACATTACAAGAACAATGGCTAAAAATGACTAAAACGCATGGTTATTATAGGGTCAATTGGACTAGTCAACAACAGGAGAATGTTTGTTTGAAGAACCTCTCCCCAAAATGTTCATACTAAAGCTTGTCGACCTACTGACTTTTAATCATTGGCTCATGGCATTATTAGCCAAGTAGATTTTGTCAGTTGTCCTAAAACCGTCGATTCGAAGATACTACTTTGGAGCTTGACGAGATCGATTATTTTGGGCAAGTGGCCCAATCTGGTTGGCCAAATTTCCGTTGAGTTCATGATAAATTTCAGCAAGTAAAAGGGTTTCGGCTTAGACATTTTGAAAAGAGGTTGGTAAAACGGACATTCTCTTGATGTTGATTAGTCAAATTAACATTTCTTGTGACCTAAATGTGACTGACAATATATATACTTACACTGTTCATTCCACCCAAGCCAGTTTTCCAAGGGTTGTTCCAAGCGATCATTGCATCGGTGCAATTCTGGATGCGGTACACAACAGCAGCAATTGATCCTTTGGGGTGTGAGCCACTAGTGCCAACATGTCGAAAAACCGCCCACTGCCCATTTTGGATGCTCACCGGGTAGTGCCAAACAACGCTTCCCTCCCAATCGTAGGCGGTCACTTTAGTTATAGTAACTCCGGTGGCATTGTACATCATGCCAAATGTGGAGCAATCTGGGTCTTGGGCGTTTCCCGCTGCTGCATTTTGAGACTTGTTTGAAAGCTGCAACACCTGGTCGAGCTTGCCATCAGCGTTTTGGTAGTTTTGGGCTGCTTGGGCCCTTTGGGCAAGAGTTCCTTGAGTGATTGGGTTGCCAAACACACGAACCGCGGTTGCAGCTGCCATTGTTTAGTCTGAATTAACTGGTATTACAATTTAGCAATTTAATGTCTGGTTTGGTTTCGTATGGATATTTATGTCATGGGCACTACCCTATTTATAAGCCTCTCGGGGACTAGGTACTCACTCATTCAACTGATCAAGTCATTTTCCATATTTGCATAATTTGATGGGGGTATATATTCCTTTTACATTAAGCCACCACTTAATTTAATTAGTGCATGTCACCATAGTGATGGACTTTCCATAACCCTACATTATGATTATCTGTTGAATATCAAAGGTTAGACTGCTTAAAACCCAAACAATAAATTAACTTTATATAGTTAACATTATCGGTTGAAAGAAAAACTTATAAGTCACATAGGTTGCATAGGGTAACTATTAATATACACACAAAGAAAATCAAAATCTTGATAAATTGCTTGTATTATTTATATATAAGATTTTGAGTATTGTGTAACACATGGGCTTACTTAAAAGATTTTGAATTTAAGATACAAAGTTTTGGTCACGTTAAATATTATCACGGTTTGGTGACCCACATCACGTGCATGTGGGTCATACACATAGAGGTTTTGGGGTTTTCTGTAAACTTTGAAGGACTTCAATATTTGTGTAGTTTAGCGCATAATTGTTAAAGTTGTATATGTATTCCTTTGCCCCAACCCGGGCAGAGGGTCATCCCTAACAATGCTTGGGCCTTTTGGGACCTGTGTGGGTAAAATAATTGGACCCTCATACAAAATTATTTTAAAACTTAAGTAATTGACAATAACTGTTATTAGTTTGTTGTTATGAAGGTATAAAAAATAAGCTTTTTCAGCCCTTGCTTTATTCGACCGTTGCTATTTCATTTCTCACTTTGTCAATGTCAAGTTCTATTAACTTAATAGTAAGGCTCTCTTAACATTTTTAAAAGCAAATTAGTATATGAGCTAATTTGTATCAAACAGTATTGGGTTTCAAATTTTTGTTTGAGATGGTATTGGCTTTTTTACATTATATTTTTAGAGACATTTTATATCTATATAAAAATAACAAATTATTTATTTATATTAATAAAATGATTAAAAGTTACATGATCGATATATGATAACCTAATAATTAATTAGGCCAATTGTAGTGGGCGAATTTGGAGGGGCGAATAGGGCGGTTTTTTGTAGGGGGGGGGGGGGGGGTGGGACATCGCCCCAGGGCGATATTGGGGCGAAAAGGGGCGGGGGCGGGAGGGTTTTGTCACCGGAAGAAGGAAAAGAATATTATTATTTTATTAATATTTGTGATATATATATATATATATATATATATATATATAGAGAGAGAGAGAGAGAGAGAGAGAGAGACAGAGAGAGAGAGAGAGAGAGAGAGATGGGTTATAATAAGAAGTAGATTTTTCCTAAGAAGTGTAGAAAATGTGTTTTCACCATTAGATCTAATAAAACACACCGCAATTCAAATAAAACACACTGCATAATAAACACACTTTTCATATCATCATCAGATCAACATATCTAACGAACTAGATTGCTTCTTACACTTCTTAGGGACACTTCATTTCTTATTTTAATCCCACTATATATATATATATATATATATATATATATATATATATATATATATATATATATATATATATATATATATTACTATTTGTAGTCTCTACACCATTACACTCTAAAAACAAATTCCCACCACTTCCTAACAGGACGCCACGTGTCGCAATTCGCCCCAGTTTATAACCCCTCCACTACGCATAGCCTTAGCTAGTTCAGCAATATATGATTAGAAAAAAGAGGCAAACTAAACCTCTTCTACATAATTACATTTATTTAATTTATTACATACAACAACAAAATCAACAAAGTAAAAATAAGTATGTTAAAATAGCATAGAGTTGGTGTTAACACTTTTCAAGAAAGAAACAAAAAAAAAGATATTAAAATACTTTATTTCTTACTTTTACGTAAAGAATACATATATCACCATCATCATATCTTCTTACTCTATCCATTTTACACATAATACACGTCATGCCTCTGCATATGATAGAAATGTCGGAGCACCACTAATTGCATAGTAACTTGCAAGACACTATTAATATTAATATTAATGTGACAATTACTAATATTTAAATTCACATTATTGAAATACGTAACAAAATCCATAACAAATTGTTAGGCCATGAATTTTATACTGAGGATCCTTTATCCTTAACTGTCTTATAGATAGTTTATCCTTGAAATATGTATAGGGATATAAACGATCGACGATCCTCGGTATTACTTGTTTACTAATGATTGCGTTTAGTATGGTGATTTGTTAGACATGTATGACAACTTTAAGTCGTATTTGTATCAATTATCCTCACAGAGCATTCTTTAGCTGGAGCATGGATCCAGGATCCTAGTTCAATGTAGCTGTTAATGGACGAACTCATGTGTAGATGGATGTTTAAATATCAACAACGGCTACAAGACTCGTTCTCCCACTTATCTCGCTACTGGATGGCTATTGGCACGTGGTCAAAGGTTGTGGAGCGGCTAGTGGAAGACTTCCGGATAGTTAGGAAATATTGTTAGTGATATTTTCTTATTTATTTGAGCTATGATCGAGTAGGAAACACATGTACTTACACACACACACTCTAGAGCAGAAACAGTTACTCTCTCTATTCACTAGCTTATTATTGTAATCTCGATCATATACTCCACAACGATTGTAATACCTTTTTTATCTAATAGAAACGACGGTGATAGTTTTCACCGTCCGGGGGGTTTTTTGTGCCGGAGATCACGATAATCACATACTCATCGACCAAAGGTTACCTTGTTGATACTTGACCGAAAGGATTTAATCAACGATTACTTAGTGTCACACCCTCAAAATCCACTAACGGAGTTTTACCGTCAGAGGGTGTGAACTTACAGGATCGGAATAATTAGTTACAATCAAACACCATATTAAAAGTTTTCAAACCAATAAGACATCAAGTCTTAAATGAAATGCGGAAGCATAAATTGTAAACCAAACAGTTGCGCCACACCAACGACGACTTAAAAACCCAAGTCATCAATACAAAAATTAAATGAGTTTTTAAAACAACGGTGTTTAGCGAATGCATGTCCTAAACCGCGCGCCCGCCTCGGCTACATGAGAATAACATACTAAAAGTGTCAACACAGGGTTGGTGAGTTCACAGGTTTATATAAATAAAGTGTTTGCGTTTTAGCGTTACCAGATAGTGTTATGTCAATTATATATCAATAGGTAGCTAACTTATTAAGCATGTATTACTAAGTGTTCGACACCGAAGCTGACTGTTTATCAATTGCCTTGCCACCATGTCAACCACGACCATGGTAATGTGTTAGCCAAGATTACACCCACTCGACCTACAGTCGAGCTTAGAGTTGGGTGGGGTTTGTCAAACCCAGTAGTACTACTCAACAGTGACTCGCTATTATACAAATATTAATCGGTTCGATGTTATGAGGGACTTTGGTTGGTTTGTCTGCCACTTAGCCTTACAAGTGATATATAAAAAGTAAACAAAATCTACAGCATTGGAGTATGTTATCTCCCCCAAATAAAAGCGTTTAAAAGAGTAAAAAGGGGACGTGAAACTCACTGTTTGCGAAGATACTCAATAAAAGATCCGAGAAAAAGTGTGCGTCACGGGAAAGTCCACACTAGTGTTCTAAAAAACAAAAACAAGATTTTTTCTAAGTATTGAACCACGAGTGAGTCCCTAGACTCGACACATACAACTTATGCATGAAATGCGTTTCGTGTTTAGTTTGTGAATTAAGTGCGACTCGACAAACACATTGGTGATAAGTTACACATGTGAACAAGTACCTAAGTGTCAAGTATTAACATCGTTCATTACCATCAAATATTCCCACAAGGGCAATTTAGTCAAAACATAGTAAACATCGATCAGTTATGCACCTTTCATGATAGTTCAAGTAATTCAGCAGCTAAATTGTCCAGCCAGATTTTCACTCGACAATATTAATCTATTTAACATATCCTAACATGTCCAATAAATCACCAAAAATCATCACAGCAACACACTTTAGTTAGGTCTCTAAAAATATTTTTATTATATTTTTATGATCTTCGGTTTTATCACAATGATTAAAACATCACAGCAAACAAACAGCAATCATTATCATGCGCAACAGAATGTTATTTGTTATTCCCGTTAAATGACAAATCCAATTAATGCAAGACTAATTGGGTTAGATTCCTAACTCAAAATATTAACTTCCAGAAGTGAAACCAACCCATTTGGTCTTGTCGTTTATGAGATATCTTAGTCGTAAAACAGCCTAATAGCAGGTCTCTCGAATCAGCCTTGCACAACAGTTTTGTAAAATAATAAAAACAAACTTTTACAGTCATCCAAACACGAATTCAACAATCTGTCCAGCATCAGTTTTCATCAAAACTCAACAAACTATCATCCTATGAACAATTAACCATGCAAGCAATCCTCTAGACTCATAATCTATCAACAATCAATAGTTTTAACATCTAGGGTTTATGTTTATTATGCTTAATCATGCAATTAACTCAATAAAATAAACTAGAGAGGATGTAATTTACCTAGCTAGCACTTTAATTCTTCAAACAAGCTTGCAAGGAGATTGTATGTGTGTGTGTGGGTGTTCACGGCTGCCAAGAGGAAAGAGGGGGAAAGAGACGATCGTATATGGGAGGGAGGAGGATTAGGGTTATGTAATAATCTGATTAATATCAATTATATTACACTTAGCCCCTCTAATCTTCTAATTAACCAATTTCTAGCACACATTTGTCTATATAATTTATAGTAAACTTTATACACATAATTACCAAGTAACACATAAGCTTAACACCTTAATTATCAAATGAACTATTCCTAATATTTGTTGTTTGTTCACCAACGGTTTGAGTCGACTCGTGCGTGTTTCGGTAAAATTCCGAAAGACTACTTGTGTAGCGATTGTTATGCGTCATCTAAAACCCTAACTTAAATGTAATGAGATATGCGTTATAGTTCGTGTGATCTTAAGTTGGAATTTAACGGAGTTCGGATTAACGGAGTTAACCTGAAATTGACGAGTGTGACACTTAGTCAATCCTTGATTGAAGAGATTCGACCAAATATTACCTTGATAAGTTTTGACCGAAGTAAGACTATCTTGGTTAAGGGATTTTTCCCTCGTGATCAAACCTTTGTGTTCACCAATATTACGATTACACACTTGTCATTATCGAGTTAGCACCTTACCTCACTTAACAGATTTGGATACTTGATTCTTAGTTGATTTTTGTCCAAAACAATTTGGCGCCCTCCGTAGGGCAATTGGTGCTATAATCCATATTATTCCTATCATTCTCAACTTTTTCATACCCATATCACTATCAATGGCCTCTCAATCAACCTCTGCTTCATCAACCATGCCGGCTACGGTTCCTCTCTCATCAAGGACTTTGCCACCAATGCCTCCGCCAATCACGGGAACGCAACAGCCTGCTGCTGGGAGCAAGACGCAACTACCAGTCTTCTAAAGCTCAAAAACCGCTGCTGCTGCCCCGGTGGTTAATACTAACATTTATGTTTCATCTATGTTTTCGCATGTTAAAGCATACATGGAGCAGCAAAACAAGACTAACCAGAGGATCATCTGTGAGATAGAAGATCTCAAGAAGAACAAGAGGCCAGCAGAGGATCTCACCCCCCTTGATGCCAAGGATGCTGGATTTCACCAGTCCAGAATCCATGGCTCAGTTCTCACAAGGATCATCCATCCTTCAACAAAGGTCCATGGGCCAACAGGCTCAAGGATTCTCGTTAGATCAGCCACGGTCGACTAACCTCCAACAAGGATCCATGGGTCAGCAGAATCAAGGATCCTCGTATTATCGGAAAGGATCAGCCATCCTTCCACAAGGATCCTACGGTACTCAACCTCAAGGATCCTTCATCCCGAATCAAGGATCCTTCTTTCCGAATCAAGGATCCTCAGGCGTCCAACATCAACGATCCTCTGAAGTCTATGAAGGAGACATAATCCCTATGCAGACCATAGCCTCTGGAGGACCAACTCTTATCGTAGAGTCCTCTTACCCCATCTACTCATCTGAGATGCCAACCTTCACTCAGCAGAGAGGTAACTTGTACGATCCTTTACCCTTAGATGCTAACCGTGGTTTCATGCAGGATGCAGGTATCAACCAAGCTATGGCCAAGGAGCTGCAGAAGCTCAAGGATATGATATCCAGTGTTCCCGGAGTCATAAGACCAATCCCCGAGATACCTGAAGGAAGCCACAAAGTATCCAGATTTGCTCCACCTATCTGTGATGCTGAAATCCCAAAGCTGTTCCAGACTCCGAATATGAAGACTTACGATGGGACCACTGATCCTGAAGAACATGTAGCACAATATAGGGAAAGGATGGAGATCAATCCTATTCCGGAGAGACTCAAAGAAGCTTGCCTATGCAAAGGCTTTGGATCCGCACTAACGGGAGCCGCGCTGAAATGGCTGCTAAGTCTTCCTCCGTTTTCAATTACTTCTTTCTCTCACTTAGTTAACTTATTTAACACTCAATTTTCCTGTAGTCGGAAATTTGAGAGGTTAACTAGTGATTTATATCGTGTTGTCCAACCTAGTGATGAATCCCTTAGGGATTTCGTTACCAGGTTCGGCAAGGAAGCTCTAGAAATCCCAAGTATTGACATGCCTACTCCTGTTGAAGCATTCAATATGGGAATTCAGAAGAGCTCTCCCTTTTATGATGATCTAGTGATGACTCCATGCAGGACATTAGACGAAGTCAGAAACAGGGCATTAAGATACATCAGGTTGTAAGAAGACAGAAGGATCCAGGATCGTCTTGGGGGACAACCAAAACAAGAAAACCCCGAAAAGAATAAAGGATCCTGGAACAGGAACAACAATCCGAAGCCGTACACTAAGTTCAACAATCAAAACGTACGGGCAGTTGAAGAAGGAGATGACGATGAAGACTATCCTTGCATCTCCGATTATTGTTTCTCTGTGGACACTCATGGATTGATCTGTGCCATGAAGCATCTGGGAGAAAAAGCGAGGTGGCCGCGAAAATATGAGAAGACTGTCGGTTTCAAGGACAAGTCTAAGTGGTGCGCCTTCCACAAAGACTTTGGCCACGCGACAGACGAGTGCATCGGCTTAAGGAGGGAAATTGGTTACCTCTTGAGCAAGGGTCACTTTAAAGAACTCTTGGGAAGGAAAAAATCAAAGATCCAGGATCCTGAAGACCTTCCACAGAAAGTAACACCACCACCACCAGATGCTCATGTGATCAATTTTGTCTCCAGAGACTACGAATTGTTTCAAGATTCTTGTGCCATAAAAGAGAATCCCATAGAAGAATTCGAGTTGGACGATGAGAGAAGGCCACTCATTCCCACTACTCGAGTGACTGATCAGAGAATCTTTTTCAATTCGAGGATCCAGGATCCTAATCAGGACAAGCTGGATGTGCAGACGATCAATTTCATCTCTGGAGGTTCAGACATATGTGGAACTTCTTTCTCTGCAGCAAAAATACTTGCCAAAGAGATAAAGATGGATAAAGGAGATCGACCAATAGTGTCAACCACCTTAACAACAGACAAGATAATCTTCTTCGACGAGGAAGACAAGATGAACATTCAGGATCCTCATCACGACGGTTTGATTATTACTTTATTTATCTCTAACTATTATGTACGCAGGATCCTAGTTGACGGTGGCGGCTAAGTCAACATTATCCAACATGATGCTCTCAAGAAGATGAACATCCCGGATTCAGAAATCGTTCCTAGAACATCAGTGCTAGTCGGTTTCAGTGGTGAAACCAAGAAAACATTGGGGGACATCAACCTCCCAATTTATATCGAAGGGTTAAATTCAGAAATAAAGGTGTTCCTAGGATCCAGTGCTGGAAGCTCGGGAGAAAGACCTTAAAGAAGTATCATTGGACCCCAAAGATCCAGAAGTAAAGGTGTTCCTAGGATCCAGTATCCCCAGTAAGATCGAGGAGGATATAATATCCTTCTTAGGGCGAAGAAGATCTACTTTTGCCTTCAAACACTCGGACATGACAGGTATTTCAAAAGAGGTAATCACTCATAAACTCGACCTTGATTTATCTGTTAAACCCGTCCATCAGAAGCGAAGGAAATTCGCTCCTGAGAGGAACAAGATCATACAAGAAGAAGTTGAAAAACTTCTTAAGGCCGGTATGATCAGAGAGGTTCAATATCCTCGATGGCTGGCTAATGTGGTCGTTGTTTCAAAAAAGAATGGAAAGTGGAGGGTGTGTGTCGATTTTACCGATTTAAACAAGGCATGTCCCAAGGATCCTTTCCCATTACCACACATAGACTCCATGGTGGATGCAACGACAGGACATGAAATGCTTACTTTCATGGATGCTTCCTCTGGATTTCAACAAATTCAGATGGAACCATCTGATCAGGAAGATACTGCATTCATGACTCCTACCGGCATATATTGTTATACTGCTATGCCGTTTGGACATACCAAAGATTAGTCAACATGATGTTCAAGGATCAGTTGGGTAAGACTATGGAGGTCTACATAGATGATATGGTGGTTAAATCAAAGAAAGTTGAGGATCACCTTAGAGACCTCAAGGAAGCATTCAATATCCTTGACCAATATAACATGAAACTGAACCCGTCAAAATGCCATTTTGGTGTTAAGGCTGGAAAGTTTCTGGGATATATGGTGACTAAAAGAGGAATTGAAGCGAGCCCTGAACAGATTGAAGCCATCATCAACCTTAAGTCGCTCGCAAACATCAAGGATGTCCAAAGACTAACGGAAAGAATAGCTGCTCTCAACCGATTCATCTCAATATCCTCTGAGAAATGCAAAGACTTCTACGATATTCTTAGAAAGAATAAGAAGTTTGAATGAACGGAAAAGCATGAGGCTGCGCTTACAGCCTTGAAGGATTACTTATTCTCAGCTCCAGCTCTAATGAAGCCAGTGGATGGAGAATCCTTGTATCTATATTTAGCTGTCTCAGGAAATGCAGTAAGTGCCGTCTTGGTAAAGGATCATGAAGGTGAACAACATCCCGTTTATTATGTAAGTAAAAGTCTTCTAGATGCGGAAGCCAGGTATTCTCATTTAGAAAAATTAATTCTTGCACTCATTATGGCTTCTACTAAGCTAAGACATTATTTCAAAACTCATCCTATTATTTTAAGAACTAATTATCCTATGAAGAATGTTCTTAGAAAACCAGAATTATTAGGTAGAGTGGCTAAGTGGGCTGTGAAGTTAAGCGCATTTGATATCCAATACGAGCCAAGAACAGCAATCAAATCTCAAGCGCTAGCGGACTTTGTGGCTGATTTCACTAGTGATCTACAAAAAGAAGCTGACTTAGAGGTCCAACAACTGGAAAAGACCAAGGATCCTTGGATACTCTTCACTGATGAAGCATCCAACGTAAGAGGAACAGGATTGGGGATCCTACTGAAATCGCCACAGGGGGACATATTACCCTTGTCCATAGCTTGTGAGTTCCAAGCGACAAACAATGAAGCAGAATACGAAGCACTCATAGCAGGTGTACTTTTAGCCAAAAGTATGAGAATCAGGTATCTTCAAGTTTATATGGATTCTTTGCTTATTACTAACCACTTTAACGGTTCTTATACCGTGAAAGGGGAAAATATGATCAAATATTTAGAAATTGTGAAGGAATTAGCAAAATCCTTCGAAATATTTAGTATAGTACATGTACCAAGAGAGGAAAATGCTGGGGCAGACGCCTTAGCAAATTTAGCCTCATCCCTAAAAATACAAGAAGGTACAAAGATCCCAATTATTCACATACTCTCGCCAGCAATAGGAGAGCAAAAAGTTGGTGAAATAAAAAGTGATAAGCAGATTGTACTTTGGGATCCATTATCCTCGGAAAATCAAGGATCCTGGATCCTTCCGATCAAAAAGTACATTCAAACTGGAGAGATTCCAGCTACGGAGAATTCAAAATCCTTCAGACTCAAGGTATCGCAATATATTTTATTTGATGATATGCTATACAGAAAATCTCTTGCAGGTCCATACTTGAGGTGCATCGAGGATCCTGAAATCCAGGAAGTACTTAAAGACTTTCACCAAGGATATTGCGGCAACCACACAGGTGGAAGAGCATTATTTTCTAGGATACTCAGAACGGGATACTTCTGGCCAACAATGAAGAAGGATGCAGTGGAATATTCAAGGAAATGTGATGCTTTTCAAAGACACGCGAACATTCTTCATCAGCCAGCGGAGCCTCTATATCCTATATCTTCATCATGGCCTTTCATGAAATGGGGTATGGATATTGTAGGCAAGCTACCAAAAGCACCAGGTGGAAAGGTACTTATGCTTGCTATGACTGACTACTTCTCCAAATGGATTAGGCAGAAGCATTCGTACAAGTCCGAGAAAGGGAAGTGATATCTTTTATTAAACGAAATATTATAACTAGATTTGGTATTCCTGCTGAAATTGTTTATGACAATGGTTCCCAGTTTATCGAGAGTAGAACTACTAACTTTTGTGACAATTGGGGCATAAAAATGATTACTTCCACTCCGGTTCATACCCAAGCCAATGGTCAAGCTGAGTCTAGCAACAAGATCATCATCAACAATCTAAAGAAGAAGCTAGGATCTAAGAAGGGAAAATGGGCTGATGAACTTCCTTATGTTCTTTAGGCAGATAGGACTACGCCCAAAAATGCAACAGGCCAAACACCTTTCTCATTGGTGTTTGGATCAGAAGCAGTAATTCTCACAGAAATGGTGGTTCCTACGGCAAGAACGAGCATCCGTGATCCTGTAGCCAATGAAGAAACCCTTCTTGAAGACTTGGATACTATAGAATAACTCAGAGACCTAGCCAAGATCAGGATGGCAGCATATCAACAAAGGATAGCTGGGGCATACAACAAGATAGTGTTGAGAAAAGCCTTCCAAAACACAACCAATCCGGCTGATGGAAAGTTAGCACCCAAATGGGAAGGACCTTATCAAATTGAATCGGAGGCAGGAAAGGGGGCATATCATATGCTTACAATGGAAGGCTACAGGTTACCAAGAGCATGGAATGCCATCCACCTCAAGAAATATTTTTTCTGATCAGGATCCATTATCCTGAGAAGATATATTATCCCAAAAAGGATCTAGGATCCTTAATTCAGTAACATCTTTCTGATCAATTATTCTTTTTGAATTATTACTATTAATTTAAGGATAATATATTCTTAACACTTTATTTTTTCCAAGTTTTAAATAACCATGCAGGATTATAATGATTCATTTGATGTTCAAGAGGTTGGCCACCTCTCCTTTGAATTTGAGGTATTATCTTATTTCTCTTTGCCTAGCCCACGTTTGGATATGACCCCCGATGGTCATATCCCCTACGGTTTAAAGGTTTTCACCTTTCTCACGATCGCCAGTTGCGCACGCTATCCGATGTATAGTCCGGGGCAGCGGGACCAGTACACGTTTAGTGGCTGACAATTTCGTTGTTTCCGGCTATATGGAGGATCCTACGATTTATGGTAGACGTACCATACCACCGGTTTATAACGTTTTCACGTTATCTCAAGTTTGGGCTAAATCCCGGTCCGGGCGAGTGCCCTGTTAACATCTGTATTTTGGGGTTGTCCCCAGTTGCACGGGCTTGTCCCCAGATTACACGAGCTTGTCCCCAGATTACACGGGCTTGTTCCCAGATTACACGGGCTTGTTCCCAGATTACATGGGCTTGTCCCCAGTAGCACGGGCATGTCCCCAGATTATTATTTGGGCTTGTCCCCAGTTTAATGGGTTTGATCCCAGTTGATATTATAAATTATTTGCAACAGATTTTCTAAGTTCCTTCTGAAGATCAAGAAACTAAGGATCCCGGATCCTAAAACTATTCCTTTAAGGGTCATTAAGAGCTCAATACTTATGGTAACTTAGGTCTGTCTTGACCTTCTGGTATGATCTCTGCTAATTAATTTATGTATGATATTTCTTGCAATAATTTTGGATCTTTCAGTTTAAATTCTCTTATATAAATTTTATCAACTATTCAAGATGTCTTATCCTAATATTTATTGTTTAAGGATATTCTTTCCTAATATTTTTCCTAAGGATATTATATCCTAAACGATTTTCATAAGGATCTTTTATCCTAAAAATCTTTTACTTGAAACTATTTGCCAAACTATCAATAATGTTAAAGTTATATCTAACAAATTTTTCAAAATAAATAACAAGTAAAAAGTCAAAAGATTTATATATTAGTTAAAATAAGCCGCAATGACTTATCCAAAATTCTTAACCCGGACTTCACCATGCAAAAGATGGACCATCCATCCGGGTTAAGTAAGAGTTACTAACAGTTCATAAGTGCAGGAAATTTAAAAACAGGGGCAACAAAGGCTTCATCCCCACAAACAGAGGATCCCTCAACCTTTGTCACCCCCGCTGATTGTCTTATGGATCATGGATCCTTTATCCTAAATACTATTGTTTATTACAGAACATAATTGTTCATAAAAACACCAACACTAAACAAAAACGTGGGCACGGGCCTTGTCTTTGATATCCTTCATTGCCCACTTAAGCTGCATCCTCAACCGCAGCATCACCTTCTCCCTTGCCATCTTCAACCACCTCCTTAACGCCACTGGTCCCAGCCTCGGTGTTCTCAACCATCTCCTCATCATCCTCACCATCAAGGTCGTCAAGAGCTGCCTTCCATTTCTCCACATCCCAGGCCGACTTGTCAAAAGCGGAATCACCAACCTCCTTCGGCATCTTGATCCGCGCCTAGAATACCAACCTGGCAGCCCACACCTTGGCTTCATCAGTCGCCTGCTCCACTGCCTCTTGACGTTGGGCTTCGGCTAAGGATAGCTGATCCTCCAACTGTTTCTTCTCACTGGAGAGCTGGATCATAGCCTTGTCCTTAGCAACCACAGCTTTCCCTAAACCTGACATTTTCTCGCTCATCTGATGGATAATATTTTCATAGTGATCCCTCATAGCGATCGCAGCCTATCAATAAATTTCAAATCAGAATTATGACAAGACTGGATCCTAAAATACCAAAGGAAAGAATACAATATACTTACAGAGTTGACAATGTCATAATGGGTCTCAGGATCAGAGGATCTTTTCCTCTTGGAAACTGCGGATTTGGCCTTGGTCGTAGCAGTCTTGGGCTCGGAGCTAGTGCCAGCCTTTGAAGCCTCCTTCTTGACAGCAGGAGAAGTAACCATACAATCGATGTCATCTAGGGAGAACTTGAGGGCGGACTTTCCTGATTTCTTGGTGCCTATAGAAGAAAAATCGACAGATAAGTGTTCTATTTTATTTTATTTATCTTAAAATTATTAACTTACTTGACATGCTTGAACTTGAGGAGATATCACAAAAACATTCAACAAATCAAGCTTGAAAGGTCCTAACTTTGGTATCCAGCTTCAGGAACCGTTTTGCTTTCTCTTCTGTTCCAGGTAGTTTACTCAATGAAGGGAAGTTCTCAACTGCAGAAAACTAGAAAGAATAAGGATTAAATATGAAGAATAAAGGATCCTGCTATTCCTTAAGGATCCAGGATCCTACCCTTCGTAACCCACGTTAAAGGAAGATCAGTTCCCCCTGGTATTGAGTCACGTTTTACGAAGAAAAACTGATTCCTCCACACGGAATCATTTAGCGTGGCTTTTGAAATCAGATGGGGCTGTCGGGGCTTGGATTTGAAGATGAAACGAGCAGGACCTTGGGTAGTGAGGGTATATAAGTATGATAACTCGGGAAGGCCAAAATCGATCTTCTCCTCTTCAATGATTCTCTCGACAGTGCTGAGAACCCTCAAAATCATCGGCATGGCCTGTATGTAGGAATGACGGTAGAGTCGAAAAAGCTTTGGGTAAAAGATGGAAAAGGGTACTTGTAGCCAATCAGAAATGGAGTCGCCGGAAAATAGATCCAAACTCTGGAGTACACGTCGCACCTGAAACTGGATTCGTAGGGTCGGAATAAGGTTCCCGGAGGAAATAACGAGTGAAAATCATCAACCTCGGGATCCATAAATTTGCAAATCTCAATCGACGGATTGGCAATGAGGCACTGAGGTTCCATCTCCGACAACTCGCGGTCGTCGGAAATCTTTTCGGAAGGTTTAGAAGCTGTCGGAAAAGAAGAAGACGAAGCAGCAGACATGATTAAAAGAAATAAAGAAAGAAAGGTAGGATGGATACCTGATGCGTCAGAAGGAAGCATGTATATAATCAAAGATATAGGGCGACATATATAGACGGTTATAATTAACCTTGAGGGATAAATGGGAAATATTCTGGCAAAACCGTCCTACTATCAGTTTTCGTAGCAATTTTGAAATTCATAATGACAGCTGTGTTCCACTGTCACCCGCCATTTTGGGGGCATTTTTAGGCCATGAATTTTATACTGAGGATCCTTTATCCTTAACTGTCTTATAGATAGTTTATCCTTGAAATATGTATAAGGATATAAACGATCGACGATCCTCGGTATTACTTGTTTACTAATGATTGCGTTTAGTATGGTGATGTGTTAGACAGGTATGACAACTTTAAGTCGTATTTGTATCAATTATCCTCACAGAGCATTCTTTAGCTGGAGCATGGATCCAGGATCCTAGTTCAATGTAGCTGTTAATGGACGAACTCATGTGTAGATGGATGTTTAAATATCAACAACGGCTACAAGACTCGTTCTCCCACTTATCTCGCTGTTGGATGGCTATTGGCACGTGGTCAAAGGTTGTGGAGCGGCTAGTGGAAGACTTCCGGATAGTTAGGAAATATTGTTAGTGATATTTTCTTATTTATTTGAGCTATGATCGAGTAGGAAACACATGTACTTACACACACACTCTAGAGCAGAAACAGTTACTCTCTCTATTCACTAGCTTATTATTGTAATCTCGATCATATACTCCACAACGATTGTAATACCTTTTTTATCTAATAGAAACGACGGTGTTAGTTTTCACCTTCCGAGGGTTTTTTGTGCTGGAGATCACGATAATCACATACTCATCGACCAAAGGTTACTTTGTTGATCCTTGACCGAAAGGATTTAATCAATGATTACTTAGTCAATCCTTGATTGAAGAGATTCGACCAAAGATTACCTTGATAAGTTTTGACCGAAGCAAGACTATCTTGGTTAAGGGCTTTTTCCCTCGTGATCAAACCTTTGTGTTCACCAATATTACGATTACACACTTGTCATTATCGAGTTATCACCTTACCTCACTTAACAGATTTGGATACTTGATCCTTAGTTGATTTTTGTCCAAAACACAAATATTATCCAAATAAATTGTTTATTTCTTCAACAACCTGAAGTCCAACTAAAGGTTTTCTCAAACATCTAATTCTTCAACTAGCAAACCTGAAACATGCGTAAAAATAAAATTTGATCAACATAAAGTTGAGTGAGCAATACACATATTAAGATATATATATATATATATATATATATATATATATATATATATTGTAAAACAAAACAATTCCTAGGTGAATATGAACAACTACTCAAATTAAATAGATGTGGACCTTTTCGGTCTAGCACAAAGCCAGCTTACCCGTGTAATGTATGCATAATATCTAAGGGTGAGGTGGCCCAACCACCAAACAATAAAAATAAACACATAACGATATAGCATGCCATCAATGACCAATAATCCATAAACACATAATATTGAATTGTGGTTGATAAGATATAAATGTAAATAAATAAATTTGATGTGTGTGGTACACATGTTACCCTAGAAGTAAAAAGATCACCTTAGAAATTTGGCTAGTTTAAGAAATTAAATATATAAGAGAAGATTAACTTTAAACGATTTGACCAAACCAAACTTGAGGACGGCCTAAAATTAAATAAATATTATAAGGTTAAAATTAAACTAAAACAAACAAGATTTAATAACAAAATCTGAGTTTAACATAAAAACAAAGATAACGACACTTATGCGAGTATTCGGTTCGAAATCGGTCCGAATTACGTTATGAGATCGGATTCAGGTCCAACATTTCCAAAACTTGAAAGTCATAAGCTAATTCGGGTCAATTGGTGTAATTGAAAAACCCCAATTTAGTTCTTAATATAATCCCTAACTTGAATTTGATTCAGTTGAACATGAAATCCTCTAAATCCATTGAAATTGGATGAGGAATTTTTTTAAAGGGTTGATAATTAACAATAAAAACCCAAACTTACTTGAGGATTGATGAAAAACTAGATGATTTATGATTGAAAGACCGATTTGACTTTTGAAAGCCAAACCTTGAAGAACACCTGATTGAGCTCGAATTCGTGAAGAGGATGAGTTTATATGTTATGTAGCAAAGAAATAATGTGTAGAATGATTTCTTTATATAGAAATCATAGTAAAGCTTCATGTTTATCACTAATTTAAAGTTAATTCATTTAAACTTAAAACTAATGCAGATAAACACTATAATATTGTTAGGGCACAGAAATTTGACACTGTGGATATGTTATCCTCGCATATGTTCTTGGATCAGTTATCATTAGTTAGATCCTGTCAGGATCAAAGTACTTATTATTTACTAACGATTGTTTCTCATGTGTAGTCTTGTTTTTAGCAGTTGCAACCGCTCCAGGACCTGGTCTACCATATATTTCTCTACAAGGCACCTTCAGCACGTGGTCAAAAGTGAAGACTAAGCTAGTGGGAGAAGTGGCGGATTTATATGACTTCTTGTTTGCTTTTATTTTCTATTTAATTGAGATTATGATCAATTAGGTTGACACTTATCACGTTCATTAGCAAACACAGAGCAAAACACAGCAGTTACCACACACACACTTAGCTATCTTTTATTCATTGATCATAATCTCCAAACCTTGTAACCCGATTTTTTATTAATAAAGTGGTGATAGACGATTTGTCATCACCCGGGGTTTTTGTGCCGGTGATACGAACCAGATCAAGGGCTTTTCCTCACAACAAATCCTTGTGTTTGTGTTTGCAATCGATTCATTACCATATTTGTTAACTTAGCACTAAACCTCACCAAACGAATTTGGTTACATTATCCTTAGTAGATTTTTGAACAAAACAATTTGGCGCCCACCGTGGGGCAGTTGGTGCTATAATCTAGAAAATACCTTATCAATATTCAACCTTCCATACCCGTATCACCATGAATGGTCTCTAAACAATCTTCTGCTTCATCAACCATGCCCTCATACGTTTCTCACTCATCAAGAACTTTGCCACCAATGCCTCCTCCATTGACGGGAGCACCAAGGGCTTCTACTGCTGGAAACAAGACACAACTACCAGTCTTCCAGAGCTCGAAAACTACTGCTGCCACTTTGGTGGTTAATACTAACAATGATGTTTCTTCTATGTTTTCACAAGTTAAAGCATACATGGAGCAGCGGAACAAGACTAACTAGAGGATCCTTCAGGAGATAGAAGACCTCAAGAGGACTAAGAGGCAGGCAGAGGATCAGACTCCTCTAATGCCTAGGATGCTGGATTTTATCACTCTAGGATCCTTGGCTCAACATACGCAAGGATCATATATCCTCCAACCGGGATCTATGAGTCAGCAAACTCAGGGGTCCTCCTTTTTTTTAGCAAGGATCACCTATCCTTCACCAGGGGTCCATGGGTCAGCAAGCTTAAGGATCCTCAATTTTTCAGCAAGGATTATCGATTCTTCAACCAGGATCCTCTGGATTATATCATCAAGGATCCTTCAACTCCCAACCTTTAGGATCTTTCATCCAGAATCAAGGCTCCTTCCTCCAGAATCAAGGATCCTCCGGAATTCAGCATCAGAGGTCTCCTGAGGTCCATGAAGGAGATATTATCCCCATGCAGACTATCGCTTCTGGTGGACCAACTCCTGTAGCAGCCACTTCTTACCTTAACTACTCTTCTGGAATGCCAACCTTCACACAAAAAGGAGGTAACATGCATGATCCTATATCCTTAAATGCTAACCATGGTTCCATGCAGGATGCATGTATCAACCAAGCTATGGCTATGGAATTGCAGAAACTCAAGGATATGATATCCAGCGTACCAGGGGTAATCCGTCCAATCCCTGAGATACCGTAAGGAAGCCACAAATTGTCCAGATTTGCTCCACCAATCTGTGACGTGGAGATCCCGAATCGCTTTCAAACCCCCAACATGAAAATGTATGATGGGACCACTGATCCTGAGGAGCATGTAGCCCAATACGTTGGATAGCGTGCGCTCCAGGCGAGAGTGTAGAAACTTTATTTATAAGAAAGGTGAAAACCTTTAAACCTTAGAGGATATGACTATCGGGGGTCATACCCAAACGTGGGCTAGGCCAAGGAAAATAGCGATGTATCTTAAGCGTGAGGGAGAGGTGGCCAACCTCTTAGACATTGAACCTCTTATTGAAACCTGCATTGTTACTTAAAATCTTGGAAAAGACAAATCGTTAAGAATACATTATCCTTAAAATAATAAGATATTGAAAAGAATAAGTAATCAGATATATATTACCAATTTCGGGGGTCCATGATCCTTTAAGGATAATATATCCTCTCAGGATACTTGATCCTTATTAGAAAAAAATACTTCTTGAGGTGGATAGCATTCCATGCTCTTGGTAATCTATTGCCTTTCATTGTGAGCAAATGATATGCCCCCTTTCCTGCTTCCGACTCGATCTGATAAGGTCCTTCCCATTTGGGTGATAACTTTCCATCAGCCGAATTGGTTGTGTTTTGGAAGGCTTTCCTTAAAACTAAATCTCCTTCTTGAAATCTTCTGATCCTGATATTCTTGTTGTATGCCCCAGCTACACTTTGTTGATAAGCTGTCATTCTGATCTTGGCCAGGTTTCTGAGTTCTTCAACAGTATCCAAGTTTTCAAGAAGGATTTGTTCGTTGGCTTCAAGATCACGGATGCTCGTTCTTGCTGTAGGAACCACCATCTCTGTTGGGATTACTGCTTCTGACCCAAACACTAATAAGAAGGGTGTTTGGCCTGTTGCATTTTTTGGTGTCGTCCTGTCGGCCCAAAGTACATATGGTAGCTCTTCAGCCCATTTTCCTTTCTTGGATCCTAGCTTCTTTTTCAAGTTGTTGATGATTATCTTGTTGCTTGACTCTGCTTGACCATTAGCTTGAGAATGCACTAGAGTAGAGGTAATCATCTTGATGCCCCAACCGTCACAAAAGTTAGTGGTTCTTTTCCCGATAAATGGGAACCATTGTCACAAACAATTTCAGAAGGGATACCAAATCTAGTTATAATATTTTGTTTAATAAAGGATATAACTTCCCTTTCTCGTACTTGCACGAATGCTTCTACTTCAATCCATTTGGAGAAGTAGTTTGTCATGGCAAGCATAAAGACCTTTCCACCTAGAGCCTTTGTAAGCTTACCAACAATGTCCATTCCCCACTTCGTGAAAGACCATGAAGAGGATATAGGATACATTGGTTCTGCTGGCTGGTGAAGGATGTTTTCATGCCTTTGACAAGCATCACACTTTTTTGAGTACTCCAATGCATCCTTCTTCATCGTTGGCCAGAACTACCCAGTTCTAAGTATCCTGGAGAATAATACTCTCCCCCCCTGTGGGGTTGCCGCAATCACCTTCATGAAAGTCCTTGAGTAACTCTTGGACTTCAGGGTCCTCTATGCACCTCAAGTATGGACCTGCAAGAGATTTTCTATATAACATATCATCTAATAAAATATATTGTGATACCTTGAGTTTGAAAGATTTGGGATTCTCTGTGGCTGGAATTTCTCTATCTTGGATGTATTTTTTGATTGGGAGGATCCAGGATCCTTGGCTGGCTAAGGATAATGGATCCAAAAGTATAATCTGTTTGTCACTTGTTATCTCCCCAACTTCTTGCTCTCCTATTGCTGGCGAGAGTATGTGGATAATTGGGATCTTTGTATCTTCTGGAATTTTCAAGGATGAGGCTAAATTTGCTAAGGCATCCGCCCCGACATTTTCTTCTCTTGGTACCTGAATAATACTAAACAACTCGAAGGATTTTGCTAATTCCTTCACAACTTCTAAATATTTTATCAATTTCTCACCTTTCACGGCATATGAACCGTTAAAGTGGTTATTTATAACAAAGAATCCATATAAACTTGAAGATACCTGATCCTCATGCTTTTTGCTAAAAGTAAACCTGCGACGAGTGCTTCATATTCTGCCTCATTGATGGTGGCTTGGAATGCACATGCAATGGACTGGGGTATTATGTCCCCCCCTGTGGCGATTTCAGTAGTATGCCCAATCCCGTTCCTCTAACGTTGGATGCTCCATCTTTGAAGAGGATCCAAGGATCCTTGGTTTCTTCTAGTTGTTGGACTTCTAAATCAGCCTCCTTTTGCATGTCACTGCTGAAATCAGCCACAAAGTCCGCTAGTGCCTGCGATTTGATAGCTGTTCTAGGCTCATACTGAATGTCAAATGCACTCAGCTTCACAACCCACTTGGCCATCCTTCCTGACAATTCCGGTTTTCTAAGCACATTCTTAACAGGATAATTAGTTCTCAAAATAATAGTATGAGTCTCAAAATAATGTCTTAATTTAGTGGAAGCCATAATCAAAGCAAGGATTAATTTTTAAAGGTGAGAATACCTGGCTTCTGCATCTATTAGACTTTTACTTACATAATATACCAGGTGTTGTTCACCTTCATGATCCTTGACGAGGACGGCACTTATTGCATTACCTGAAACTGCTAGATACAGATATAAGGATTCTCCATTCACAGGCTTCATCAGAGTTGGAGCTGAGGATAAGTAATCCTTCAAGGATTTGATCGCAGCCTCATACTTGTCTGTCCATTCAAACTTCTTATTCTTTCTAAGAATGTTGTAGAAGTCTTTGCATTTCTCGGAGGATCTTGAGATGAATCTTTTGAGAGCGGTTATTCTTCCCGTGAGCCTTTGGACATCCTTGGCATTTGCAGGCGACTTTAGGTTGATGATGGCCTCAATCTGCTCTGGGCTTGCTTCAATTCCTCTTTTAGTAACCATATATCCCAGAAACTTTCAAGCCTTAACACCAAAGTGGCATTTTGACGAATTCAGTTTCATATTGTACTTGTCAAGGATATTAAAAGCTTTTTCGAGATCCCTGAGGTGATCCTCGGCCTTCTTTGATTTCACCACCATGTCATCTATATAGATGTTTTGGACAAAAATCTGCTAAGGATCAAGTATCCAAATCTGTTAAGTGAGGTAACGTGCTAACTCGAAAATGACAAGTGTGTAATCGTAATATTGGTGAACACAAAGGTTTGATCACGAGGGAAAAAGCCCTTAATCAAGATAGTCTTACTTCGGTCAAAACTTATCAAGGCAATCTTTGGTAAAATAACTTCGGTCAAGGATTAATAAAATAATCTTTGGTCGAATTACTTTATTCAATTATCAACAAGGTAACCTTTGGTTGACGAGTATATGATTATCGTGATCTCCGGCACAAAAAACCCCCGGACGGTGAAAACTATCACCGTCGATTATATTGATAATAAAAGGTGGTTACAAATGAGGTGGAGTTTATGATCGAGATTACAAAGTATGCTAGTGTATAGAGAATGATAGTTTCAGCTCTAGTGTGTGTGATATTACATGTGTTTTCCTACTTGATCATAGCTCATTTAAATAAGATAACAATAATAACAATATTTCCTATCTATCCGGAAGTCTCCCACCTAGCCGCTCCACGACCTTTGACTACGTGCCAATAGCCTCCCAGTAGCGAGATAAGCGGAAGAATGAGTCCCATAGCCGTTTTTAATATTTGCACGTTCATCTTCCCATGGATTCGTCCATTAATAGCTTCATTGAAGTAGGATCCTGGATCCATGCTACAGCTGGAGAATGTTCTGTAAGGATAATTGATGCAAGCACGTCTTAAAGTTGTCACACCTGTCTAACAAATCACCATACTAAACGCAATCATTTGTAAACAAGTAATACCGAGGATCGTCGATCCTTTACATCCTGATATATATTTCAAGGATAAACTATCCATAAGACAGTTAAGGATAAAGGATCCTCAGTATAAAATCCATGGCCTAACAATTGCTCCCAAAATGGCGGGTGACAGTGGAATACAACTGTCATTTTGAATTTCAAAATACTGCAAAACAGAAGGTGATTAGACGTGTGTCAGGCGGTTTAATATCTACAAACCATAATTACGCACCGCCTATATATGTGATAACTATAATATTCTTATAATTACAGATCCAACGTCTTTCAGGTATCCTTCTTTCTTTTTGTTAATCTTTCTTCGACATATCAACTGCTTCTACATCTTCTTCCTCTTCTTTTTTCCATCTTGATGACCTTTACTCACAAAATCTCATTCAATCACTCTCTTCCGAAACCTGTAAATTCACAGATTCGGATATCGATGAAATCCGATCATACTTCCTAGCCGATACAGTTTTTCGACCCTTCGATCCTGCAGCTCGTAGTGACAGCATTTCGAAAAACTGGGTTTGCTTTCCGGCCCAACCGTTTCTCTTCGGTTATAAGTATCCTTTCCCCAGTTTCAATCAAAGGCTCTTCAATTTAGCGGGAATTTTTTATATCCAGGCTACACAAATGTTGTGGAGAGTCCTTCATACCATAGAAAGGATAACCGTAGAGGATGGAGTCGAGTTCGGCTTAGCAGAATTAGCATATCTATACAATCTTGTTACCCACGGTTCCCAACGCTTTATCTTTAAATCGAAACCTCACCAAGAAAATCCCATTTCCAAAGTCACCCTTAAAAGTACCCTTTGGAAAAACCAATTTTTCTTCGTTAGATGAGATTCTATTTCGTGTGGAACTAATCTTCCCAAAAAGTGGATACCAAAGGGTAGGATCCAGGATCCTTAGGTTACCAAGATAGGATATTCTATTCTTCTTCGAATTGTTGGCTGATCTTCCGGGAGTTGAAGATAGAGTGAAGAGGTTTCTATCACTGGATCCTGCAATTAGGACCTTTCAAGGAAAGTTTGTTGAAGCTTTTCAAAGATCAAACTCAGAATCAGTTATGTCAAGTAAGAATAATAACTCTCAGTATAAAAAGTGTTAATAATTGAAAACTTATCTGTCAATTGCTGTTTATAGGTGCTCCGAAATCAGGAAAATCTGCTTCCAAGTTTTCCCTCAAGGATATCGATTGCATGCTTACTAAGAAAAAGACCCCAAAATCAACCCCTACATCCGAGCCTCGCCCGATCACAACTCGAACAAAGTCTGGGTCCAAGAGAAAGAGGAGTTAAGATACGGAGAATCCCTTTGATGCCGAAAAGCAGATTCTGGACATGCTTTCCACTGTAAGGATCCTTTATCTTTGTCAATTTTTATTATTCCAAGCATCTTTCCAAGCTTATTCCGCTTTCATTCATAGGCCATCAATTCTGCCCGACACCACTATGAGAAGACTGTCGCAGAGCATGAAAAGACCCTCGCTGCACTGAGATCAACGGCTACTGCTAAGGAGAAGGCCCTCTCGAAGATGACCAAAGAGAAAAGAGAGATAGAGGCACATGCTGCTGCATTGGCCGTCCAAATGCAAGACGAAATCAACCGGGTTACTGAAGAAGCGAAAGTATGGGCAGCCTAGTCGGTCCTCGAGGCCAAAATCAAAATGTTTACCGAAGCCAATGATCCATCTTTTGATAAGTCTTCATGGGAAATCAAAGAATGGAAGCAAGCCTTGATCGACTTGGATGGAGGCGAAGATGAGACTGAAGCTATAATGGTTGAAGCGGGCGAAGCAGGAACAAGCGGTGTGAAGGGTCTGGATGAAGCTGAAGGTGGAAACGAGGCACTGGTGGCGGCGGAGACAATCGTATGAACAGGGGATGAAGGATACAAAAGACAAGGCCCAAGCCCGTTTTATTTTGCTTTTATGGTGCTTTTAAGAACAATTTCTATGGTATGTAATAAACAGTAGTAATTAGGATAAAGGATCTACGATCCTTAAGACAATTTGCGGGGGTGACAAAGGTGGAGGGATCCTCTGTTTGTGGGGATGAAGCCTTTGTTGCCCTTGTTTTTTTTTAATTTCCCTGCACTTTATGAACTATTAGTAACTTTCACTTAACCCGGATGGATGGTCCATCTTTTCATATGGTGAAGTCCGGGTTAAGAATTTTGGATAAGTCCTCGGGTCTTATTTTAATTAATATATAAATCTTTTGACTTTTTACTTGCTATTTATTTTCAAAAATTTTATTAGTTATAATCTTAACATTGTTGATAGTTTTGCAAAATAATCTTAAGTAAAAGATTTTTAGGATACAAGATCCTTATTAAGATTGCTTAGGATAGAATATCCTTAAAAGTTGATAAAAGTTTTTAGGATAGAGTATCCATAAAATAGGGTAAAAGTTTTTAGGATACAGTATCCTTAAAATAGGGTAAAATATCTTTAGTAGTAAAACAACTTTAAGGGAATAACCTTCTAAACTGAAATATTCAAAACTATTGCAACAAATATGATATATAAATTAATTAGTAGAGATCATACCAGAAGGTCTAGATAGACCTAAGTTACCAGAAGATCCTTGAAGGAATAGCTTTAGGATCTGGGATCCTTAGATTTTTGATCTTCACAAAGAACTTAGTAAGTCTGTTGCAAATAATTCATAAGGTTAACTGGGATTAAACCCATTAAGCTGGGGACAAGCCCAAACAATATACTGGGGACAAGCCCGTGCAACTGGGGACAAGCCCGTGTAATCTGGGGACAAGCCCGTGTAATCTGGGGACAAGCACGTGCAACTGGTGTTAAACTGGGGACAAGCCCAAATACTGGGGACAAGCCCAAACTGGGGACTGGCCCAAAGATACGGATGTTAATTGGCGACATGGCCCTTGAGAAGAAATGAAAACCCCATAAACCTTAGGAAATGGTACGTTTACCATTATTCATAGGATCCTCCAAATAGCCAGAGACAACGAAATTGTCAGCCACTAAGCGTGTACTGGTCCCGCTGTCCCGAACTATACGTCGGATAGCGTGCGCAACTGGCGATCGTGAGAAAGGTGAAAACCTTTAAACCTTAGGGGATATGACCATCGGGGGTCATACCCAATCGTGGGCAAGGCCAAGGGAAATAGTAAAGTACCTTATATGTAAAGGAGAGGTGGCCAACCTCTTAGACATTGAACCTCTTATTGAAATCTGCATTGTTACTTAGAAACTTGGAAAAGATAAATGTTAAGAATATATTATCCTTAGAATAACAAGAATAAAAAATGGATAAGTAATCAGATAGATATTATCGATTTTAGGATCCTTGATCCTTTACGGATAATATATCCTCTCAGGATACTGGATCCTGATTAGAAAAAGTACTTCTTTAGGTGGATAGCATTCCATGCTCTTGGTAGTCTATTGCCTTCCATTGTGAGCAAATGATATGCCCCCTTTCCTGCTTCCTATTCAATCTGATAAGGTCCTTCCCATTTGGGTGCTAGCTTCCCATCAGCCGGATTTATTGTGTCTTGGAAGGCTTTCCTTAATACTAGATCTCTTTCTTGAAATCTTCTGATTCTGATATTTTTATTGTATGCCCCAGCTACCCTTTGTTGATATGCTGCCATCCTGATCTTGGCTAGGTCTCTGAGTTCTTCTATAGTATTCAAATCTTCAAGAAGGGTTTCTTCATTGGCTACAGGATCACGGATGCTCGTTCTTGCCGTAGGAACCACCATTTCTTTGGGAATTACTGCTTCTGATCCAAACACCAATGAGAATGGTGTTTGGCCTGTTGCATTTTTGGGCGTAGTCCTGTCTGCCCAAAGAACATAAGGAAGTTCTTCAACCCAATTTCCCTTCTTGGATCCTAGCTTCTTCTTTAGATTGTTGATGATGATCTTGTTGCTAGACTCAGCTTGACCATTGGCTTGGGGATGAACCGTAGTGGAAGTAATCATTTTGATGCCCCAACTGTCACAAAAGTTAGTGGTTCTATTCCCGATAAACTAGGAACCATTGTCACAAACAATTTCAGCAGGAATACCAAATCTAGTTATAATATTTCGTTTAATAAAAGATATTACTTCCCTTTATTGGACTTGGACAAATGCTTCTGCTTCAATCCATTTGGAGAAGTAGTCAGTCATAGCAAGCATAAAGACTTTTCCACCGGGTGCTTTTGGTAGCTTGCCTACGATATCCATACCCCATTTCATGAAAGGCCATGAGGAGGATATAGGATATAAAGGCTCCGCTGGTTGATGAAGGATGTTTGCATGTCTTTGAAAAGCATCACATTTCTTTGAATACTCCACTGCATCCTTCTTCATTGTTGGCCAAAAGTATCCAGTTCTAAGTATTCTAGAAAATAATGCTCTTCCACCTGTGTGATTGCCGCAATCTCCTTCATGAAAATCCTTGAGTACTTCTTTGATCTCAGGATCCTCAATGCACCTCAAGTATGGACCTGCAAGAGATTTTCTATATAGTATATCATCTAATAAAATGTTCTGTGATACCTTGAGTTTGAAGGATCTGGGATTCTCTGTTGATGGAATTTCTCCTGTTTGGATGTACTTTTTGATCGGGAGGATCCAAGATCCTTGATTGTCCGAGGATAATGGATCCCAAAGTACCATCTGCTTATCACTTGTTATTTCCCCAACTTCTTACTCTCCTATTTCTGGCGAGAGTATGTGAATAATAGGGATCTTCATATCTTTTGGAATTTTCAAAGATGAGGCTAAATTTGCCGAAGCATCTACCCCAGCATTTTCTTCTCTTGGTGCCTGTACAATGCTAAATAATTCGAAGGATTTTGCTAATTCCTTAACAACATCTAGTTATCTGATTAGTTTTTCTCCTTTAACAGCATATGAGCCATTAAAGTGGTTAGCAATCAATAATGAATCTATATATACTTGAAGATACCTGATCCTCATGCACTTAGCTAGTTGCAAACCTGCGATCAAAGCCTCATATTTAGCTTCATTGTTTGTTGCTTGAAACTCACAGGCTATAGACTGGGGTAATATGCCCCCCTGTGGCGATTTCAGTAGGATCCCTAATCATGTTCCTCTTACGTTGGATGCTCCATCTGTGAAGAGTATCCAAGGATCCTTGGTCTTTTCCAGTTGTTGGACTTCCAAGTCAGCTTCTTTTTGTAGATCACTAGTGAAATCAGCCATAACGTCCGCTAGTGCTTGAGACTTGATTGCTGTTCTTGGCTCGTATTGGATATCATATGCACTTAACTTCACTGCCCATTTGGCCATTCTACCTGATAACTATGGTTTTCTAAGAACATTCTTCACAGGATAATTAGTTCTCAAAATAATAGAATGAGTTTCAAAATAATGTCTTAATTTAGTGGATGCCATAATGAGTGCAAGAATTAACTTTTCTAAATGAGAATACCTGGCTTCCGCATCTAGAAGACTTTTACTTACATAGTAAACGGGGTGCTGTTCACCTTCATGATCCTTCACCAAGACGGCACTTACTGCGTTTCCTGAGATGGCTAAATACAGGTATAAGGATTCTCCATCCACAGGCTTCATTAGGGCTGGAGCTGAGGATAACTAATCCTTCAAGGCTGTAAGCGCAACCTCATGCCTTTGCGTCCATTCACACTTTTTATTCTTCCTAAGAATGTTGTAGAAGTCCTTGCACCTCTCGGAGGATCTTCAGATGAACCTATTGAGGGCATCTATTCTTCCTGTGAGCCTTTGGACATCCTTTGTGTTTGCAGGAGATTTCAAATTGAGGATGGCTTCAATCTGCTCGGGGCTTGCTTCAATTCCTCTCTTCGTCACCATATATCCTAAAAATTTTCCAGCCTTAACACCAAAGTGGCATTTTGACGGATTCAATTTCATGTTATATTGGTCGAGGATGTTGAATGCTTCCTCGAGGTCTCTAAGGTGATCCTCAGCTTTCTTTGATTTTACCACCATATCATCTATGTAGACCTCCATTGTGTTACCCAACTGATCCTTGAACATCATGTTGACTAATCTTTGGTATGTTGCCCCTGCATTTCTTAGTCCAAACGGCATAGTAGTATAACAGTATATGCCGGTAGGAGTCATGAATGCTGTATCCTCTTGATCAGATGGTTCCATCTGAATTTGTTGAAATCCAGAGGAAGCATCCATAAAGGTAAGCATTTCATGTCCTGCCGTTGCATCCACCATGGAATCTATATGTGGTAATGGGAAAGGATCCTTGGGGCATGGCTTGTTTAAATCAGTAAAATCGACACACACCCTCCACTTTCCATTCTTTTTTGAAACAACGACCACATTAGCTAGCCATCGAGGATACTGAACCTCTCTGATTATACCGGCCTTAAGAAGTTTTTCAACTTCTTCTTGTATGATCTTGTTCCTCTCAGGATCGAATTTCCTTCGCTTTTGATGGACGGGTTTAACAGATAAATCAAGGCCGAGTTATGAGTGATTACCTCTTTTGAAATACCTATCATGTCCGAGTGTTTGAAGATAAAGGTAGATCTTCTTCGCCCTAATAAGGATATTATATCCTCCTCAATCTTACTGGGGATACTGGATCCTAGGAACACCTTTATTTCTGGATCCTCGGGGTCCAATGATACTTCTTTAAGGTCTTTCTCCCGAGCTTCCAGCACGTCCCTAGGATGTTGCTGTAATTGCTATGCTATGGTTGGCTTGGCTGTTGGCTTCATTGATGATGAATAATAGTTCTTGGCCTTTGCTTGGTCACCTACTATCTTTACAACTCCCCAAGGAGTAGGTAGCTTGATGCACTGGTGATAAGTTGAGGCTACAGCCTTCATTCCATGGAGCCACGACCTACCTAAAATAACCTTGCAATAGGAAAGGTTATCTATAACACAAAATTTTTGGTATGAATTTAACCCATCGATATAAATTGGGAGGTTGATGTCCCCCAGTGTCTTCTTGGTTTTGCCACTGAAACCAACTAGCACCGAAGTTCTAGGAATGATTTCTGAATCCGGGATGTTCATTTTCTTTAGGACATCATGTTGGATAATGTTGACCGAGCAGCCGCCGTCTACTAGGATCTTGCGTACATAATGGTTAGAGATAAATAAAGTAATAATCAAACCGTCGTGATGAGGATCCTGTATATTCATTTTGTCTTCCTCATCGAAGAAGATTCTCTTGTCTGTTGTTAGGGTGGTTGACACTATTGGTTGATCTCCGTTATCCATCTTTATCTCTTTAGCGAGTCTTTTTGCTGCAGAGAAAGAAGTTTCACATATGTCTGAACCTCCTGAGATGAAATTGACCGTTCGCACATCCAGCTTGTCTTGGTGAGGATCCTGGATACTTGAATTGAAGAAGATTCTCTGATCAGTCACTCGAGTAGTGGGGATGAGCGGTCTTCTCTCGTCGTCCAGTTCGAATTCTCCTACGGAATCTTCTCTTATGGCACAAGAATCTTGAAATAATTCGTAGTCTCTGGAGACAAAGTTGATCACATGAGCATCTGGCGGTGGTGGTGTTGCTTTCTGTGGAAGGTCTTCAGGATCTTGGATTTCTTCCTTCCCAAGAGTTCTTTAAAGTGACCCTTGCTTAGGAGGTAACCAATTTCCCTCCTTAAGCCGATGCATTCGTCTGTTGCGTGGCCAAAATCTTTATGGAAAGCGCACCATTTAGACTTGTCCTTGAAGCCGACAACCTTCTCATTTTTTCGGGGCCACCTTGCTTTTTCTCCCAGATCCTTCATGGCACAGATCAAGCCATGAGTATCCACAGAGAAACAATAATCGGAGATGCAAGGATAGTCTCCATCGTCATCCCCTTCTTCAACTGCCCGCACGTTGTGATTATTGGACTTGGCGTACGGATTTAAGTTGTTGTTCCTAATCCAGGATCCTTTATTCTTCTCGGGAGTTTCTTGCTTCGTTTGTCCTCCAAGACGATCATGGTCCCTTTTGTCTTCTTCCAATCGGATGTGTCTTAACGCCCTGTTTCTGACTTAGTCTAATGTCCTGCATGGAGTCATCACTAAATCATCATAAAAAGGGGAGCTCTTTTGAATTCCCATCTTGAATGCTTCAATAGCAGTAGTCATGTCAAGATTTTGGATTTCTAGAGCTTCCTTGCCAAATCTGGTGACGAAATCCCTAAGGGATTCATTACTAGGTTGGACAACACGATACAAATCACTGGTTAACCTTTCAAATTCCCGACTACAGGAAAATTGAGTGTTAAACAAGTTAACTAAGTGAGAGAAAGAAGTAATTGAAAAGGGAGGAAGACTTAGCAGCCATTTTAGAGCGGCTCCCGTTAGTGTGGATCCAAAGCCCTTGCATAGGCAAGCTTCTTTGAGTCTCTCTGGAATAGGATTGATCTCCATCCTTTCCCTATATTGTGCTACATGTTCTTCAGGATCAGTGGTCCCGTCGTAAGTCTTCATATTCGGAGTCTGGAACCGCTTCGGGATTTCAGCATCACAGATAGGCGGAGCGAATTTGTATACTCTGTGGCTTCCCTCAGGTATCTTAGGAATTGGTCTTATGACCCCGGGAACAATGGATATCATATCCTTGAGCTTCTGCAGCTTCTTGGCCATAGCTTGGTTGATACCTGCATCCTGCATGGAACCACGGTTAGCATATAAGGATAAAGGATCGTACAAGTTACCTCTTTGCTGAGTGAAGGTTGGCATCTCGGATGAGTAGATGGGATAGGAGGAGTCTGCGATAAGAGTTGGTCCTCCAGAGGCTATAGTCTGCATGGGGATTATGTCCCCTTCATGGACTTCGGAGGATCGTTGATGTTGGACGCCCGAGGATCCTTGATTCGGAAAGAAGGATCCTTGATTCGGGATGAAGGATCCTTGAGGTTGGGTACCATAGGATCCTTGTGGAAGGATGACCGATCCTTGCTGATAATATGAGGATCCTTGATTCTGCTGACCCATGGATCCCTGTTGAAGGATAGATGATCCTGGCTGAAATAGCGAGGATCCTTGAGTCTGTTGACCCATGGATCCCTGTTGAAGGATAGATGATCCTGGCTGAAATAGCGAGGATCCTTGAGTCTGTTGACCCATGGACCCCTGTTGAATGATAGATGATCCTGGCTGAAATAGCGAGGATCCTTGAGTCTGTTGACCCATTGACCACTATTGAAGGATAGATGATCCTGGCTAAAATAGCGAGGATCCTTGAGTCTGTTGACCCATGGACCCCTGTTAAAGGATAGATGATCCTGGCTGAAATAGCGAGGATCCTTGAGTCTGTTGACCCATGGACCCCTGTTGAAGGAAGATGATCCTTGAGAGAACTGAGCCATGGATTTTGGACTGGTGAAATCCAACATCCTTGGCATCAAGGGGTGAGATCCTCTGCTGGCCTCTTGTTCTTCTTGAGATCCTCTATCTCACGGAGGATCCTCTGATTAGTCTTGTTCTGCTCCTTCATGTATGCTTTAACCTGCGAAAACATAGATGAAACATCACTGTTAGTATTAACCACCGGGGCATCAGCAGTGGTCTTTGAGCTCTGGAAGACTGGTAGTTGCGTCTTGCTCCCAGCAGCAGCAGGCCGTTGCGTTCCCGTGATTGGCGGAGGCATCGGTGGCAAAGTCGTTGATGAGAGAGGAACCGTAGCCGGCATGGTTGATGAATCAGAGGTTGATTGAGAGGCCATTGATAGTGATATGGGTATGAAAAAGTTGAGAATGATAATAATAATATGGATTATAGCACCAATTGCCCCACGGTGGGTGCCAAATTGTTTTGGACAAAAATCTGTTAAGGATCAAGTATCTAAATCTGTTAAGTGAGGTAAGGTGCTAACTCGATAATGAAAAGTGTGTAATCGTAATATTGGTGAACACAAAGGTTTGAACACGAGGGGAAAAGCCCTTAATCAAGCCCGTTCCTCTTACGTTGGATGCTCCATCTGTGAAGAGGATCCAAGGATCCTTGGTTTCTTCTAGTTGTTGGACTTCTAAATCAGCCTCCTTTTGCATGTCACTGCTGAAATCAGCCACAAAGTCCGCTTGTGCCTGCGATTTGATAGCTGTTCTAGGCTCATACTGAATGTCAAATGCACTCAGCTTCACAGCCCACTTTGCCATCCTTCCTGACAATTCCGGTTTTCTAAGCACATTCTTAACAGGATAATTAGTTCTCAAAATAATAGTATGGGTCTCAAAATAATGTCTTAATTTAGTGGAAGCAATAATCAAAGCAAGGATTAATTTTTAAAGGTGAGAATACCTGGTTTCTGCATCTAATATACTTTTACTTACATAATATACCAGGTGTTGTTCACCTTCATGATCCTTGACGAGGACGGCACTTATTGCATTACCTGAAACTGCTAGATTCAGATATAAGGATTCTCCATCCACAGGCTTCATCAGAGTTGGAGCTGAGGATAAGTAATCCTTCAAGGCTTTGAGCGCAGCCTCATGCTTGTCTGTCCATTCAAACTTCTTATTCTTTCTAAGAATGTCGTAGAAGTCTTTGCATTTCTCGGAGGATCTTGAGATGAATCTGTTGAGAGCGGCTATTCTTCCCGTGAGTCGTTGGACATCCTTGGCATTTGAAGGAGACTTTAAGTTGATGATGGCCTCAATCTACTCTGGGCTTGCTTCAATTCCTCTTTTAGTCACCATATATCCCAGAAACTTTCCAGCCTTAACACCAAAGTGGCATTTTGACGGATTCAGTTTCATATTGTACTGGTCAAGGATATTGAAAGCTTCTTCGAGATCCCTGAGGTGATCCTCGGCCTTCTTTGATTTCACCACCATGTCATCTATATAGATGTTTTGGACAAAAATCTGCTAAGGATCAAGTATCCAAATCTGTTAAGTGAGGTAAGGTGCTAACTCGATATGACAAGTGTGTAATCGTAATATTGGTGAACACAAAGGTTTGATCACGAGGGAAAAAGCCCTTAATCAAGATAGTCTTACTTCGGTCAAGGATTAATAAGATAATCTTTGGTCGAATTACTTTAGTCAATGATCAACAAGGTAACCTTTGGTCGACGAGTATATGATTATCGTGATCTCCGGCACAAAAAACCCCGGACGGTGAAAACTATCACCGTCGATTATATCGATAATAAAAGGTGGTTACAAATGCGGTGGAGTTTATGATCGAGATTACAAAGTATGCTAGTGTATAGAGAATGATAGTTTCAGCTCTAGTGTGTGTGATATTACATCTGTTTTCCTACTCGATCATAGCTCATTTAAATAAGATAACAATAATAACAATATTTCCTATCTATCCGGAGGTCACCCACCTAGCCGCTCCACGACCTTTGACCACGTGCCAATAGCCACCCAGTAGCGAGATTGTTGGTGCATGATGTCAGTAGTTCAGTGTCGAGTGTCTGTAATCGTGTTAGTTAGATTTGAGTTTTGTATATAAGCGAAGTTGCTAACAAGTTCGCTTATATGGGCGAACTTGTTAGACAAGCGAAGTTAGGGACAACTTCGCCTGAACATGCCAGGCGAAGTTGTCGTGTCTAGATAAGCCATTTGTATACGGCTTATTCATAAAGTTAATTAAGTTATCATTCGGGTATTCGAGTCAGAGAGTTGGTATTTGGTGATCATAGTATCACGTGTTTACGGTTGGAATACAACGTGTGTTTGGTTATCGTATCGTGTGTTAGCTCGTATTGTTTTCTATACTCGTAACGTCTTACGTAGGGATTCCGCACCTACGTAGAACGCGATATCTCGTGTAGATCCGGCTGGGAACCTACAATTGGTATCAGAGCTTTTGCTCGATTGTGTGGTTCGGGTTTATCACGCGGGTGTAGAAATCGTTCCGTTCGACTATTCGCGGGACGAGTTTTCTGAGTTTTTGTGCTATACTCACCTCCTATAATCATAAACAACCCATAACACCTTCACAAACCTCGAAAAACCCAGAAATCTAATCTGCAGAAAGTTCGTGTTCATCAGGCGAAGTTGCCGTCACTGTTAGTAGGGTTTCGGCGAAGATATAAGGTTAAGCGAAGTTATCCACAACTTCGCCTACCTCTTCAAGTTCGCTTACCTCAAGCGAAGTTACCCACAACTTCGCCTACCTCCCAAGTTCGCTCAACTTAAGCGAAGTTATTCTCAACTTCGCCAATCCGGCGAATTTAAGAAAGTGAGCGAAGTTACAAATTCACGCGAAGTTAAGTTTTAAGCGAAGTTATCCACAACTTCGCCTACAGTGCTGTTTGAAAATAAAATTTTTGATTTTCGGATTTCTTTGAGTTCTGTGAAAGATGTCTTCGATAAACATTACCGAATTGGTAAAGATGGAAGTAGAAGCGGGTTCGGCTACAAAGGCACCTAAGATGCTTAAGAAAACTGATTATGTAGCGTGGAAAGATCGTTTTGAACAATATGTCAAGTATCAAGATGCTAAGATGTGGGTGTGCATACAAGATGGTTACATTCCACCTACTGCTGAGTATGAGGGTCGTGATCAGATCAAGAAATACAAAGAGATGGAAGATGAGGAGAAGAAAATATATCAGGCCGAAAGCAAAGCTCATGCAGCAATTACCATGGCTCTTCCACAAGAGATACTTCACACCTTCCGAAAGTATAAAACTGCTAGAGAGCTTTGGGAAGCACTTGAGAACCGGTTTGAGGGCAATGTGGGAATTCGTTCCTCGAAAATTAAACTTCTAAAAACCCAATTCTCGGTCTTCAAGTATCTGAAGAATGAATCACTTGATGATATCATCACTAGATATTATCATCTGATGACTGAACTCAGCAACTATTCAATTGTTTACAAAGAAGATGAGATTGTTGAAAAGCTTCTTGATGCTTTCCCACCGAAATGGGAGATGTATACTGTGTTGATGAGAGAAGACAAAGACTTTGCTGACTTTGACCTGGAGACAACAGTTAACAAGCTAAGAACATTTGAACTGAACATGGTCCGAAAGGAGACACCTACCGATCAGGTTCAAGATCTGGGTATGTATGGTGCAAAGGTTAACTCAGGATCAAGTTCGAAAACTGAATCATCTGCTTATTACTCTAAGGGAGAGTCAGGCGCTAACTCAACACACGAAGGACATGTATCTCTCAACATGAACGGTGATGTGTGCTTTGTAGCTGGAGGATCAAATGCTTCTCAACCTCAAGCGACCAAGAGTAGTTATACCCCAAGTGTTTCAAACAACAACTACTCGAAGATGCCCATGAGTGTTAAATCTGCTGAACAGCAGTTTGCTCTCTATGCATCTTTTATTGCTTCGTATGAGAACTACATTCAGGGTAAGATTGTTGATCCTGCAATTTTGGATGAAGACTATGATCAGATCGATGCTGATGATCTGGAGGAGATGGATCTGCAGTGGCAGATGGCTATGATTGTCAGAAGGGTTAAGAGGTTCATGAAGAAGACTGGCAGGAAGTTTGTCGGAGAGAGGCCAGGGTTTGATAAGTCGAAGGTACGATGTTACAACTGTCAGCAGAATGGCCACTTTGCAAAAGAATGCAAAAATGAACGTGTAGAACGCAGTCAAAATAGATCTACACAGCAGAGTGGTAGTGGTAATGACTATAGAGCCATGATTTCCAGACAGAATGAGGAGTACAACTGGAATCTGCATGTTGAAGAAGTATTTGAACAGGCCAATTTGGCAAACATCGAAACTGCAGATAGTGAGAAAGGAACTGGCAAAAATGAAGCTTACATGGCAGATGTGGCAGACTAGCTCTCCGAGGTAAGTACCGAACTCCCTTGTACTAAGTGTGAACATCTGTCTGAACAACTGACAACTATAACTGATCAGTTTGTTAGTTTGGATGCGCAATTTAAAACTTTAAAAGAAGATCATCATTTCACTAAAGCTAGAGAAAATAGTTACAAAGTAAAAATTAAAGCTAGTGAGAAAGATATTAAAAGTCTTAAAGCAAAGCTTGCTGAAAAAATTCAAGTGATTGATCTTAGCTATGAAGTTCTAGAAGAGAAAACCAAACTAATAGATGAAAGGGAAAAACAGATAGCTGATCACCAGGTAAAAGTGGTGGAACTTAACCGGAAACTTGAGCAATTCAGAAATTCCTCCGCTATACTTGATCACCTTGTTAGTGATCAAGGTTCTCCAAAAAGGGGAGGAATTGGTTATCATGAAGTTCCACCACCTTTCAATCATAATTACACTTATGACCCTAGTAATCAGAAATCTTTCGATGTTGACTATGGTCAGACAGTTCCAGTTCAAGTTACTATTAAAGAACCAGAAGTTAGTAAGCCTGTTGCAAGTGTTAAGATTTTTGCTCCGAGTCCAGTCTCATCTAACTCAGACAAGTCCTCTGAGTCGAGTGAGACAAAACAAGAGGAAGTGTTACCAAAAAGTGGAGAGAAAAATAAAACACCTAAAAAGAAGTCTCCACTAAACCCGTATGTCCCACCATATGTGAGACAAACTGGCAGTAATACAGCCTCAACATCTAAGACAACTTTTGATAAGAAAGTTGAACACAGGAGTTGTTTTAGATGTAATCAAATAGGACACCTTGTTGCTGATTGCCCTCTGAAGCAGAAATTCAGAGGTGTGAGGACTTCAAAATCTGAGAAAAGAACTAACGGTAATCAATATAATGGTAAAAATGAAAACCCATCAAATTTCAGAAAATGGACTAATTCAGGTTTTCAAAGAAATAGATCTCAGTTTTTCACTGGTAACAACCAAACCTTAAGTAATAATTCTTTTAATTCACGAAGGTTTAAATGGCCTCATAGACAATCCACAAGAAGGTATCCTGTTAGGACTCATAGAAATTATTATGATACTAACTTTGGACAGCCAAGGTACGGAATGTATCGATCCAAGACCAATCGGTCTTGGGTCCCCAGATTTTAATCATCTGCTTTAATCGTGCAGGAACAGTTGAACGGGGCTGCCAACAATCAATGGGTTGTGGATAGCGGCTGTTCCCGGCACATGACGGGTAACAAGAAATTGTTACACGACTTTAACCTGTTCAAGGAGGAAGAGTGAGTTTCGCAGGAGAGAGCGGTGGAAGGATTACAGGAATAGGGACGGTGTCGAATGGAAAGATGACTTTGGAGAAAGTAAATTTTGTTGAAGAACTGAAGCACAATCTGCTGAGTGTTTCGCAGATTTGTGACAAAGACTACACCGTACATTTTACAAAGAATGAAGCGATTGTGTAGTATCCTGGTTTTAAGATACCAGAGGATTGGATTGTTATGAAGGCTCCAAGAGTGAAGAATACGTATATCATGGATATGAGGTCGACTGAGATGGCCACAGAAGAATCGTGTCTTCTGTCAAAAGCAACTGAATCGGAGTCCGAGTTGTGGCATAGGAGAATGGGACACATTCATCTTCGGAAAATGAACTACCTTGTCAAAAATGGGCTTGTGCTGGGCGTTCCCTTGAAGAATTTCAACTTTGAAGACAAATGTTTATCATGCAAAAAGGGAAAGCAACACAAGAAATCCCATCACACCAAGAAGGTCAATTCAATTGTCAGTACCCTAGAATTACTTCACATGGATCTCTTCGGTCCCGTGAATGTAAGAAGTCTAGGGGGAACACCGTATTGCTTGGTGATCACTGACGATTTCTCTCGATATTCCTGGGTATATTTCCTGAAGTCAAAGGATGAAACAGTGCAGATGGTAAAGAATTTGATTACCAAGGTTGAGAATATCATGGGGAAACGGGTTAAATTCATCAAGAGTGACAATGGAACTGAGTTCAAGAACTATGAGATGGAGATCTTCTGCTTACAGAAGGGGATAGAACACCAATACAACGCACCGTATACTCCGCAACAAAATGGAGTGGCTGAGAGGAAGAACAGAACTTTAATTGAAGGAGCCAGAACCATGCTGGCTGATTCGAAACTTCCCGTGGTGTTCTGGGCTGAAGCTGTTGCAACAGCCTATTATATCCTTAATAGAGTGTTAACTGTTAAAAGATTAAATAAAACCTGTTATGAACTTATGCATGGGAGAAAGCCCAACTTGAGTGGTCTTGAACCATTCGGGTCCCCATGTTCGATATTAAAGACCAATTCTAAATTTGGTGAAGTAGCCGACGAAGGAATCTTAGTCGGATACGTTGTTGGGACTCCCAATAGACGGGTCTTTAATACATCGAACAGCAAGGTTAAGGTGGTGTGTAACACTGATATCACAAGTTACAAATCACCAAAACCAAGCTCGGGACCCGCTGGGGTTTTCGACTATGATAGACTCTTTAAATCTTTTAACATGCCTTATTTGGATTTTGCAGAAGTTGAAGAAAAAATTGCTACGAAGATGATATGCGATGAGGAAGACACTTTGGTGCAACGACCACAGTATGATGAATGTCAGCCTTCCTCGTCAAATGCTGTCAATACCCCTGCAGCCTCTACTGAAGAGGAATTCATCAATCCGTTTCACTCTCAACATCAATCACCCATTGATGAGCTATCTTCGAACTTGGAAGATAATCTGAATGTCAGTTCGGTTCCGACTACGAGAATTCACAAAGATCATCCTTTGGAGAATGTGATAGGTGATCTGTCCGATGGTGTACAAACAAGAAAAAGCTTGAATGAGCACACCTGTGTTTACACAAGCATTAAAGAATCAGGCATAATCAACGAGTGCTTGTACACCTGCTTCATCAGCCAGATTGAACCAAAGAACTATCAAATGGCTCTTAAGGACAACTCGTGGGTCGAAGCCATGCAAGAAGAGTTAGCTCAGTTTAAGAAAATGGAAGTATGGAACTTGGTTGCAAAACCAAGGAATGTGCATGCGATTGGCACAAAATGGGTCTTCAAATGTAAGAGAGATGAGAAAGGGATTGTTATCAGAAACAAGGCGAGGCTGGTAGTTAAAGGCTTTAATCAGCAAGAGGGGATTGATTAAAATGAGGTGTTTGCTCCTGTGGCAAGATTGGAAGCCATTCGGCTGTTTTTAGCATTTGCTGCTCATAAGGAGATGAAGGTCTTTCAGTTGGATGTGAAGAGTGCGTTCCTAAACGGTAAAGTCGACGAGGTTGTGTATGTTGAGCAACCTCCGGGTTTTCCTGACCCTGACTTTCTCGATCACGTGTACAAGCTAAGTAAAGCGCTGTATGGACTACATCAGGCACCTCGTGCCTGGTATTCAACCTTATCAGATTACTTGCTTGAGAATGAGTTTGACAGAGATAAAATTGATAGCACATTGTTCTTCAAGAGAAAGGGTAGCGACTTTCTGCTGGTGCAAGTCTACGTGGACGGCATTATCTTTGCTGCATCAAAGGTCGCCATGTGTTAGGAGTTTGAGGCCGTCATGAAGAAGAGATTTGAAATGAGTGCTATGGGTGAACTAACCTTCTTTTTAGGATTGCAGGTTGATCAGAGGAAAGATGGGATGTTCATTCATCAGAAGAAGTATGTCCATGATGTTCTCAAACGTTTCAAGATGGAGGACAGCACTCCATATGATACTCCAGTCTGCGTCAATCACAAATTGGGTGCTGATTCAGACAACGATGCAGACGTGGACCCAACCCAATATCGGGCTATTATAGGTTCTTTAATGTACTTAACTGCTTCTAGGCCTGATATAATGTTTGCTGTTTGTCTTTGTGCACGCTTTCAGGCAAACCCAAAAGAATCTCATTTGAAGGGTGCGAAGAGGATACTGCGGTATCTCAAAGGCAAGCCGAAGCTGGGGTTGTGGTACTCGAGAGGAGGAGACTTGGAGCTAGTCGCTTACACAGATTCTGATTATGGAGGGTGCAATCAGAGTCGGAAGTCTACAACTGGTGGATGTCAGTTTCTTGGTGGCAGACTAGTGTCGTGGCAATGCAAGAAGCAGACCTCAGTCGCAATTTCAACCTGTGAAGCAGAATACATGGCAGCATCCAACTGCTGCTCCCAGGTTCTTTGGATTCAACAACAGTTGCGCGATTATGGTCTGAATTTCTCACTTACTCCTATTTGCATTGATAACACTGCTGCTATCTCAGTAACTAACAATCCCGTAAAGCACAGTAAAACTAAACATATTGACATACGTCATCATTTTATACGGGATTGTGCTGAGAAGAAACTGATTGAGCTCGAAAAGGTTGACACGTTAGATAATTTCGCTGACTTATTCACGAAAGCGTTTGATAAAACTAGATTTCAAAACCTTGTTGAGCTGAATGGGATGATCAATCCCGAGTAACCATGTCGTGTGTTTTTTGTTTAAAAAAAAAAAAAAAAAAACGTCACTATCGCTTCGAATTATGTCGGTTGCCTCAGTTTGAAGGACATGTCTTCGGATATGTTTGTTCCTCATTTCTACTTGTAGAATATGAGGATAGCCATTAACCAGATGACTGAAAGTGACCGGGGCGGTTTATGATGTGTTTTCATTCTTTCGCTGAAAATTAGTCGATCATACTTAGTTAGAAGGACACATACTAGTATGTGGTCGGTCCAGCTGATCCATTGGATCTTCGGGATAGCCGTTTACCTGAAGACTTTGATTTGTTCGGGGCGATTGAAGTTAAATTTTTTTTTCTTTCTGGGAGATGAAATTATTTTTCAAGTCTACTACTTCGTAAGAAGTATCTTTACTATGTTTAACAGAAAATTGATCCAACCTTGGAAAGTGATAGATATACTGATTCTGTGTGCTTAACTAGTGAAGTTATTAGGCCTAAAAGACTTTAGAACAGTCATTGTATGTCATGGTAGCTTTTTATGGTGCGTAAAAGTAGAAGTGATACTAACTAAATCTACTCGATTTTATGTGGAAACTCCTTAAGAGTTGTGCATGTCTTCATACATATCTTTCCGAATGATAGGTAGAAAAGCGTTTACCCAGTCATACACGAGCCCGTGAGTGTTCTGATTCCCGTGAAGATAGCGTGTCAAGACGCTGCAGTGATCCAGATTCGGGACTTGCAGTTATTTTCTACTTGAAATTGTGTATATGTTTGATTATAAAAAAAAAATGTATTCTAGAGTTCATAATGTTAATGATTATCAATCAAGACGCAAGAAGGTGATCGGGAAACAGAGTCTAAGACCGAAGAGTAATTGTTACTTAATCAGGCACTACGGGTCGAGGTCAATTCGGGGTGATTTGGGGAAAGCCAAATACGCTTCGAGAATAGATAGGAGACATCATAATCTCTGAGTTGTTGCCCACTTAAGTTTTGAGGTTAATTGAACCTAACCCGTATCACAGAAACAATGAAAACCATTTTAAGTAGATTACCTGCTTACAACCTGTTTCTTTATGTCATAATACAGCTGAACACGGATCTGTGTGACAGTCACGAAATTAGTATGATTCCTGTTCGGATCTTTTCTAAAACATGGTAGTCCCTGTCGAGACTGAAATTTGATCCCGTGTACTTTAATTTTTCAAATTTTTGTTTGATTTTATACCTGGTTACTTGGTCTTGATCGTATCATTTAACGCTTTAAAGGATGTTTTAAAACTTAATTGCAAATTATTCAAATTATAGGGGTTTGTTTTGAAAAGTTTAATATACCGGCGAACTTATTCTTAACTTCGCCTGCAATAGGCGAAGTTATCCATAACTTCGCCTGTAAAATTTTGACCCTATATAAAGAAGTTTTAAAGGTCCGACTGTTCATTATTTTTCAATCCAGCGAACTTATTCTCTCCGTAACCCTTAGCGAACTTATCGATCAAAATCATCTGTGTTCTTATTTCGATTCCATTCCGTGATTAAAGTTGTGTAAGGTTTCTAGTTTCGTATAATCAATGTTTTTGAGGTTAATCATCGGTCGTTTCGACTCGATTCTCAACCTCGTCTTTCGAAACCTTAAACACCCGATTTCAAACTTGTTATTACGTGATAGTAAACTACTTGAACGTCTAAAACTTCATAAAATCATGTATTTCGGAGTCCTCGATCTCCAAAATCATCATCTACACGTCGTTCGAATACCCTATCTGTTGCCGATTTGAATTCGGCGAAGTTACAGTTTAGGCGAAGTTATCCGTAACTTCGCCTGAGGTTTAATTTTTTAAACAGTTTATGAGGCGATGTTGTGGTTAGGCGAAGTTATCATTAACTTCGCCTGGACCTTTATACTTAACAGTTATCAGACGAAGTTCAAGTTGAAGCGAAGTTGTTTCCCAACTTCGCCCCACCTTTAACTTCGCCTGTATAGTATAGATCACAACTTCGCTCATGGTAACAGGCGAACTTGTGATTCGCTTTGACGTTTATCTAACTTAACCTGTTTGTTGCAGATATGGCTGCTGTTGCTGGAGCAGGTGGTGCAGGCGGTGATGACAGAGGTGATCACCAGTGACAGTTCTTCCCGGGTCACAACATGTACATAACATTAGACCCGGAGGCGAGCGGAGTTGATGATTTCCGCGAAATCATCACATTTCTGTTACGCTCGCGGATATTCCACGCGATTACAACAACTCTGCCAATATCCTTGCCCAATATTGAGGATTTTGGCAGACAGTGGAATACGACTGTAGGGTCGAGCCCCAGGTGATGCGAGCAACAGTCAACAATCAGATTGTTCAGTTCTCTTCTGAACAAATCCGGGCGGCTTTACGATTTGGGAATGAGACAAGGGATGACCCAACAGAGTTTGTAGCTCCTTTCCGTGATGGAGCGTTTTTGAGAATGGGATACTCTGGTCCCTTGGGGGATACGCAAAGGAGGAAAGGATTTTTACTTGATCAGTGGCGCTTTCTCATGCATTTTATGATCGTTTGCATGTCAGGGAGAAAGGCGGGCACTGATGGCATGGGCGCGACCATGCAGTCAGCGTTGACTGCTCTGACTTACAACAAGCGATACAGCTTTAGTCAGATGGTCTTTTATGAGATTGATCGTCAAAGAAGAGCGATGGCGCGTGAGCGATTCATCATGTATCCAAGATTTCTTCAAATGATCTTGAATCATGTTGCTCCAACGCTTCCTCAGCGCCGTCCGATCCGATACGTTGAGAGTGTGAATAAACGGATCTTCGCCCAATGTAGATCCTCCAGTGCGAGGAGCAAACCTGAGCTCCGTCCTCGGCATACTCCGCTGTTTGGGTACTTAATCAACCCGGGGTATGTGCCTGCTTGTGGGGACGAGTTTAGGGACCCGGCACCACAACAGGCGGGAGCACCTCAAGCTATACCTGCTGTACCTGTTGTGTCACCGGAGGAGAACGTGGACCTTGATGCAGAATTTGGTGGTCAAGGCTTCTTTGATATGGATCGGGTGGATCCAGAGGAGAATGTACAGATCCCGGTTGAACGTGCTTTGGGTGTGAATGTTACTAGGACAGCTGCTACGGTGGCTGCTTCTGATTCTGATGATGAAGTGGCAGAGGCGAGAAGGATTATGGTAACTCGAGAAAGACTACATGGTAAAAGAAAGAGAACTGTTTATGACAGCGAGTCAGATTATGAAGAAGAGGTACAACAGTTGATCCGAAGGTCAAGAAGGGAACGGATAGGTGCAGGATCGAAAGCCGGTGAGAGCTCTAGGGTGGTACGTTTCACTCCACCAGCACTATCCGGTATGACAATGGTTCCCTCATCACTACAGGTTACAAGGACAAGCGCTACGGTTGTTCCCGTGGTGGCTACCTCATCCACATTTGGCCTCCCATCCACTACTTTCCAACTTTCGACTCCTGAGATCGTTTCATTGCCGCCTCCGACTGTTACTCCATCGGAGGTCGTGGCACAATTTATCGAGTCGACTGTTGTGGCCACTGCAGGGCTATCGGTGACGATACCACCTGCGGTTACGTCAATTTCTACTTCTGAGGTCCCGGTGACATCGGAAATCCCTCCTCAGTACGCTCAAGATATATCACATATGAGGTTCGATTTCGATGCAACCCTATCAGACTCTGAACGAATAGCAGCACTTGAACGGGTCGTGGCAGAGCAGTCAAGGATTAATCTTATCCAGACCCAGGCTATTCAGCGCCTAGTTGCAGAGAATCAGATGCAGTCGTCCCTGCTGGTACAAAATGGAAAAATCATAGATGCTTTCAAGGAGTTCTTGGCATCTCAGGGGGAGACGAGCTATAAAGGCGATGAGTTGAGGACCAAGAGACGAAATGATAGAGACGATGATCCCAATGCATCGAAAGATGCAAGTGGTGAGTTGCCAAGAACTGATCAAGCTCTTGGAACTTCCACAACTCAGGGGGAGTCGACAACTGCAGCTGGTGGTGATGATGTGGTGGTGGTGGACGTAGAGGAGATGGATGTTGGTTTGGTTGGTGATGATGATGTACTACCGAGTGATGTGATAGAGAAGATTGGAGAAGAGATTGTGATTGATAATGAGATTGAAGAGGGAGATATAGTAGAAGAGAATGTGGAGCATGAGATACCAGATGTTGAGAAGATATATATGAGTCAACAGATTGGAAGTGATGAGTCTGAATGGGAAGAGCAGCCTAGATGGAAAGAAGGCTATGCTCAGTGGTTCGTCAAAACGAAGAAACTGGCGGTCCCTACAATGTTTAAGAAGAGTTACAACATTAAAGGCTATGCTGAAGCGAAGAAAGGGATTATTTGCTGGATATATGATGATCAGTTGAGGCTCTTCGTGATTAAAAGGTATGACGGTGTTTAGTACTTTAGAAGGATGTTAAGATCGTTGAATACACTGCCAGAATGTGAAGTGAAAGACTTAGCCAGATTAGGATTGAAAAACAGAAGTGACGAAAATATGGCTAGAGTCATTGGGAAGATTGTGTGGAAAGAGAGTATAAAAGAGAAGAAATTTGAGCTGTTGAAACCACAAAAGGGAAAACTTGTTGAAGACAATGATAGAGGTTTGAGAGCTGACGGAAAGCCTTGGATGATTATGAAGTATAAACCGATCCGGTGTTTGAAAGAAGTGCCGATGAAACAGATGCCCAAGGATGTGCTCAAAGATCTAAAGTGGTGGTTCGTTGATTGTGAAACAGCTGAGGCAGTGATGGAAGACGAGGATGAACAAGAGGTGCTAAGAGTTTACGATCCGATGCACTTGGTAAACTTATCGCAAGCTGATTTGCAGGTGTTGAATGATAAGAAGATATTTTATGTTCCTGCTTGGAAAGACGAAGCGAGGAAATATCAAAGAGTTGTCTCGGTTTGTGTTCGAGAAGGAGTGCATGCTTGAAGATAGAAGATTGAAGATTACTAGACACGTGTTTGAAGCTAAAGAGATGAAGCTACTGCCAAGGGGGAGTCTGTTGGTGCATGATGTCAGTAGTTCAGTGTCGAGTGTCTGTAATCGTGTTAGTTAGATTTGAGTTTTGTATGTAAGCGAAGTTGCTAACAAGTTCGCTTATATAGGCGAACTTGTTAGACAAGCGAAGTTAGGGACAACTTCGCCTGAACATGCCAGGCGAAGTTGTCGTGTCTATATAAGCCATTTGTATACGGCTTATTCATTAAGTTAAGGATAGAGAGTTCATTCGTGTATTCGAGTCAGAGAGTTTTGTATTTGGTGATCATAGTATCACGTGTTTACGGTTGGAATACAACGTGTGTTTGGTTATCGTATCGTGTGTTAGCTCGTATTGTTTTCTATACTCGTAACGTCTTACGTAGGGATTCCGCACCTACGTAGAACGCGATATCTCGTGTAGATCCGGCTGGGAACCTACAGAGATAAGCGGAAGAATGAGTCCCATAGCCGTTGTTAATATTTGCACGTTCATCTTCACATGGATTCGTCCATTAATAGCTTCATTGAAGTAGGATCCTGGATCCATGCTCCAGCTGGAGAATGTTCTGTAAGGATAATTGATGCAAGCACGTCTTAAAGTTGTCACACCTGTCTAACACATCACCATACTAAACGCAATCATTAGTAAACAAGTAATACCAAGGATCGTCGATCCTTTACATCCTGATATATATTTCATGGATAAACTATCCATAAGACAGTTAAGGATAAAGGATCCTCAGTATAAAATCCATGGCCTAACAATTGCCCCAAAAATGACGGGTGACAGTGGAATACAACTGACATTTTGAATTTCAAAATCCTGCAAAATAGAAGGTGATTAGACGTGTGTCAGGCGGTTTAATATCTACAAACCATAATTACGCGCCGCCTATATATGTGATAACTATAATATTCTTATAATCACAGATCCAACCGTCTTTCAGGTATCCTTCTTTCTTTTTGTTAATCTTCCTTCGATATGTCAACTGCTTCTACATCTTCTTCCTCTTCTTTTTGCCATCCTGATGACCTTTACTCACAAAATCTCCTTCAATCACTCTCTTTCGAAACCTGTAAATTCACAGATTCGGATATCGATGAATTTTGATCATACTTCCTAGCCGATACAGTTTTTCGACCCTTCGATCCTGCAGCTCGTAGTGACATCATTTCGAAAAACTGGGTTTGCTTTCCGGCAAGCATAAAGACCTTTCCATATGGAGAAGTAGTCTGTCATGGCAAGCATAAAGACCTTTCCACCTGGAGCCTTTGGAAGCTTACCAACAATGTCCATTCCCTACTTCATGAAAGGCCATGAAGAGGATATAGGATACATTGGTTCTGCTGGCTGGTGAAGGATGTTTTCATACCTTTGACAAGCATCACACTTTTTTGAGTACTCCATTGCATCCTTCTTCATCGTCAGCCAGAAGTACCCAGTTCTAAGTATCCTGGAGAATAATATTCTCCCCCCTGTGTGGTTGCCGCAATCACCTTCATGAAAGTCCTTGAGTACCTCTTGGACTTCAGGATCCTCTATGCACCTCAAGTATGGACCTGCAAGAGATTTTATGTATAACATATCATCTAATAAAATATATTATGATACCTTGAGTTTGAAAGATTTGGGATTCTCTGTGGCTGGAATTTCTCCATCTTGGATATATTTTTTGATTGGGAGGATCCAGGATCCTTGGTTGGCTAAGGATAATGGATCCAAAAGTACAATCTGTATGTCACTTGTTATCTCCCCAACTTCTTGCTCTCCTATTGCTGGCGAGAGTATGTGGATAATTGGGATCTTTGTATCTTCTGGAATTTTCAAGGATGAGGCTAAATTTGCTAAGGCATCCGCCCCGACATTTTCTTCTCTTGGTACCTGAATAATACTAAACAACTCGAAGGATTTTGCTAATTCCTTCACAACTTCTAAATATTTGATCAATTTCTCACCTTTCACGGCATAAGAACCGTTAAAGTGGTTAGTTATAAGTAAAGAATCCATATAAACTTGAAGATACCTGATCCTCATTCTTTTTGCTAAAAGTAAACCTGCGAAGAGTGCTTCATATTCTGCCTCATTGTTGGTGGCTTGGAATGCACATGCAATGGACTGGGGTATTATGTCCCCCCTGTGGCGATTTCAGTAGTATGCCCAATCCCGTTCCTCTTACGTTGGATGCTCCATCTGTGAAGAGGATCCAAGGATCCTTGGTTTCTTCTAGTTGTTGGACTTCTAAATCAGCCTCCTTTTGCATGTCACTGCTGAAATCAGCCACAAAGTCCGCTTGTGCCTGTGATTTGATAGCTGTTCTAGGCTCATACTGAATGTCAAATGCACTCAGCTTCACAGCCCACTTGGCCATCCTTTCTGACAATTCCGGTTTTCTAAGCACATTCTTAACAGGATAATTAGTTCTCAAAATAATAGTATGGGTCTCAAAATAATGTCTTAATTTAGTGGAAGCAATAATCAAAGCAAGGATTAATTTTTAAAGGTAACAATACCTGGCTTCTGCATCTAATAGACTTTTGCTTACATAATATACCAGGTGTTGTTCACCTTCATGATCCTTGACGAGTACGACACTTATTGCATTACCTGAAACTGCTTGATGCAGATATAAGGATTCTCCATCCACAGGCTTCATCAGAGTTGGAGCTGAGGATAAGTAATCCTTCAAGGCTTTGAGCAAGCCTCATGCTTGTCTGTCCATTCAAACTTCTTATTCTTTCTAAGAATGTCATAGAAGTCTTTGCATTTCTCGAAGGATCTTGAGATGAATCTTTTGAGAGCGGCTATTCTTCCCGTGAGCCTTTGGACATCCTTGGCATTTGTAGGCGACTTTAGGTTGATGATGGCCTCAATCTGCTCTGGGCTTGCTTCAATTCCTCTTTTAGTCACCATATATCCCAGAAACTTTCCATCCTTAACACCAAAGTGGCATTTTGACGGATTCAGTTTCATATTGTACTGGTCAAGGATATTGAAAGCTTCTTCGAGATCCCTGAGGTGATCCTCGGCCTTCTTTGATTTCACCACCATGTCATCTATATAGATGTTTTGGACAAAAATCTGCTAAGGATCAAGTATCCAAATCTGTTAAGTGAGGTAAGGTACTAACTCGATAATGACAAGTGTGTAATCGTAATATTGGTGAACACAAAGGTTTGATCACGAGGGAAAAAGCCCTTAATCAAGATAGTCTTACTTCGGTCAAGGATTAATAAGATAATCTTTGGTCGAATCAATTTAGTCAATGATCAACAAGGTAACCTTTGGTCGACGAGTATATGATTATCGTGATCTTCAGCACAAAAAACCCCCGGACGGTGAAAACTATCACCGTCGATTATATTGATAATAAAAGGTGGTTACAAATGCGGTGGAGTTTATGATCGAGATTACAAAGTATGCTAGTGTATAGAGAATGATAGTTTCAGCTCTAGTGTGTGTGATATTACATGTGTTTTCCTACTCTATCATAGCTCATTTAAATAAGATAACAATAATAACAATATTTCCTATCTATCCGGAGGTCTCCCACCTAGCCGCTCCACGACCTTTGACCACGTGCCAATAGCCACCCAGTAGCGAGATAAGCGGAAGAATGAGTCCCATAGCCGTTGTTAATATTTGCACGTTCATCTTCACATGGATTCGTCCATTAATAGCTTCATTGAAGTAGGATCCTGGATCCATGCTCCAGCTGGAGAATGTTCGTTAAGGATAATTGATGCAAGCACGCCTTAAAGTTGTCACACCTGTCTAACACATCACCATACTAAACGCAATCATTAGTAAACAAGTAATACCGAGGATCGTCGATCCTTTACATCCTGATATATATTTCAAGGATAAACTATCCATAAGACAGTTAAGGATAAAGGATCCTCAGTATAAAATCCATGGCCTAACAATAGACTTCCATGGTTTTGCCTAACTGATCTTTGAACATCATGTTGACCAGTCTTTGATATGTTGCCCCGGCATTTCTTAGTCCAAATGGCATAACAATATAACAATATATGCCGGTAGGAGTCATGAATGCGGTATCCTCTTGATCAGATGGTTTCTTCTGAATTTGTTGAAATCCGGAGGAAGCATCCATAAAGGTAAGCATTTCATGTCCTGCCGTTGCATCCACCATGGAGTCTATATGTGGTAATGGGAAAGGATCCTTGGGACATGCTTTGTTTAAATCTGTAAAATCAACGCATACCCTCCACTTTCCATTCTTTTTTGAAGAATAATAATTCTTGGCCTCCACTTGGTCACCATCTATCCTTACTACTCCCCAAGGAGTTGGTAGTTTGATGCATTGGTGGTAGGTTGAGGCCACCGCCTTTATTCCATGGAGCCAGTGCCTACCTAAAATAATATTGCAACAAGAAAGGTTATCAATTACACATAACTTTTGATATGAATTTAACCCTTCAATATAAATTGGAAGGTTGATGTCCCCCAATGTCTTCTTGGTTTCTCCGCTGAAATCGGCTAGCACTGTTGTTCTAGGGACGATCTCGGAATCTGGAATGTTCATCTTCTTAAGGACATCATGCTGGATGATGTTGACCGAGCTTCCACCGTCCACTAGAATCCTGTGTACATAGTGGTTAGCAATAAATAAAGTAATAATTAAACCATCATGGTGAGGATCCTGGATGTTTAGTTTGTCTTCCTCATCGAAGAAGATCCTTTTGTCTGTCACTAAAGTGTTGGATACTATTGGTCGGTCTCCGTTGTCAAACTTGATCTCTTTGGCGAGCCTTTTTGCTGCTGAGAAGGAATTTCCACATATGTCAGATCCTCCAGAGATGAAATTGACCATTCGTACATCTAGTTCATCCTGGTAAGGATCCTGGATGTTCGAATCGAAGAATATCCTTTCATCAGTTATTCGAGTAGTGGGGATGAGTGGCCTTCTTTCATCGTTCAACTTGAATTCTTCTTTAGGAGAAGATGTTTGAAATATGTCATAGTCTCTGGAGACGAAGTTGATCACGTGAGCATCCGGTGGTGGTGGCGTTGCTTTTTGTGGAAGATCTTCAGGATCCTGGATTTTGGATTTCTTCCTTCCAAAGAGTTCTTTGAAGTGACCCTTGCTCAGGAGGTATCCAATTTCCCTCCTTAAGCCAATGCACTCGTCTGTCATGTGACCAAAATCTTCGTGGAAAGCACACCACTTAGACTTGTATTTGAAGGTGGTAGTCTTCTCGTTCTTTCGGGGCCACCTTGCTTTTTCCCCTAGATCCTTCATGGCACAAATTAAGCCATGGGTATCTACGGAGAAACAATACTCGGAGATGCAGGGATAGTCTTCATCATCATCTCCTTCTTCGACTGCTCATACGTTTTGATTGTTGAACTTGGTATACGGCTTTGAGTTGTTGTTCCTGTATGAGGATCCTTTATTCTTGTCAGGGGATTCCTGTTTTGTTTGTGCCCCCAGACGATCCTGGATCCACTTGTCGTCTTCCAATCGTATGAACCGGAGTGCCCTATTTTCTACTTCATCTAGAGACCTGCAAGGAGTCATCACAAGATCATCATAAAAGGGGGAGCCCCTTTGAAGTCCCATCTTGAATGCTTCAACAGCAGTAGCCATGTCAAGATTAGGGATTTCTAGAGCTTACCTGCCGAACCTCGTAACAAAATCCCTAAGGGATTAATCACTAGGTTGGATAACTCGGTATAAATAACTAGTTAACTTCTCAAATTTCCTACTACAGGAAAATTGGTTGTTGAACAAGTTAACTAAATGTGAAAAAGAAGTAACTAAAAAGGGAGGAAGACTTAGCAGCCACTTTAAGGCGGATCCTGTGAGTGTGGATCTGAAGCCTTTTCACAAGCAAGCTTCCTTGGGTCTCTCCGGGATAAGGTTGATTTCCTTACGCTCCCTATATTGTGCAACGTGCTCTTCAGGATCGGTGGTCCCATCATAAGTCTTCATGTTGGGGGACTGGAACCGCTTCAGGATTTCAGCATCACAGATAGGTGGAGCAAATCTGGATAACTTGTGACTTATCTCAGGTATCTCGGGGATTGGTCGTATCACCCCGGGAACACTTGATAGCATATCCTTGAGCTTCTGTAGTTCCTTGGCCATAGCTTGGTTAATACCTGCATCCTGCACGGGACCACAGTTAGCGTTAAAGGATATAGGATCATATGGGTTACCTCTTTGCTGGATGAAGGTAGGCATCCCAGATGAGTAGCTGGGATAAGAATAATCTGCGATAGGAGTTGGTCCTCCAGAAGCTATGGTCTGCATGAGGATAATGTCTCCTTCATGGACCTCCGATGACCTTTGATGTTGAACCCCTGAGAATCCTTGATCCTTGAAGAAGGATCCTTGATTGTGGATGAAGGATCCTAGTGGTTGGGAGTTGAAGGATCCTTGAAGATACAATCCGGAGGATCCTGGTTGAAGGATCGATGGACCTTGCTGAAAGGTTGAGGATCCTTGAGCTGGTTGAACCATGGACTCTTGTTGAAGGATAGATGATTCTGGCTGGAAGATCGAGGATCCTTGAGTATGCTGACCCACGGACCCTGGTTGAAGGATGGATGATCCTTGCTGGAAGATCGAGGATCCTTGAGTATGCTGACCCACGGATCCTGGAGTAGAGAACTCCAGCACCCTAGGCATCAAGGGAGTCTGATCCTCCGCTGGCCTCTTTCTTTTCTTGAGATCTTCAATTTCACGTAGGATCCTCTGGTTGGTTTTGTTCTACTGCTCCATGTATGCCTTAACTTGTGAAAACATAGCAGAAACATCATTGTTAGATTTGACCACCGAAGTGGCAGCAGTGGTTTTTGAGCTCTGGAGGACTAGAATTTGTGTCTAGTTTCCAGCCGCGGTGGTCTTTGGAGCTCCCATGATTGGCGGAGGCATCGGCGGCAAAGTCCTTGATGAGAGAGGAACCGAAGATGGCATGGTTGATGAAGCAGAGGTTGATTGAGAGGCCATTGATAGTGATATGGGTATGAAAAAATCGAAAATTGATAGGAGTAATATGGATTATAGCACCAATTGCCCCACGGTGGGCGCCAAATTGTTTTGGATAAAAATCAGCTAAGGATAATGTATCCAAATTCGTAATTGTGAGGATTAGTGCTAAATTGATGACAATGAATTTAAGAATGAAATTGAGATGAACACAGAGATTTGATCACGAGGGAAAAAACCCTTGATTATGATAATCTTACTTCGGTCAAAAACTAGCAATGTAAGATTTGGTCGAATTGCTTCGGTCAAAGATTAACAATGTAATATTTGGTCCGATGGTACGTGATTATTATAACCTCCGGCACAAAAAACCCTCGGACGGTGAAAACTATCACCATCAAGTTTATTAATGGTAAAAAGATGATTACAAATGTTGTGGAGTTGTTGATCAACGAATGCTATTTGTGTGAGTACAAGATATCTTAGCAGCTAGAATACGTGTGAATGTGTGTGTTCTAATGTTGATCACAGCCTCTATTTATACAGCAAAAATAATAACTCAATGGAGTTATAATAAAGACTATTAACTAATAATCCCTAAAAATCCGCCATTGCCTTCAATATAATTGTAACTGCCACTTTGACCACGTGCTCCATCACTCAGGCTGCGAAATAAGGGGTAGACCAGGTCTTGGAGCCGTTATACTTAATAAATATCAGCCTTCATATAAGAAACAGTCGTTCATGGCGCCAAATACCGAGGATCCATGATCCTGACATAACTTTGGAACTCTTCAGAAGGATAATTGATCCAGACACGTCAATATCTTCTTGACTGCAAGTTAGTGGATAGACTGAGTCTTCTAACCGTTATACATGCTTAATATAAGACTACACATGAGAACAACCGTTAATTAGTAATAAATATTGAGGATCCTTGATCCTGATACGATCTGGAATACATGCTAAGGATAACTGATCCAGACATATGCCAGGATAACATATCCACAATGTCAAATTTCTGTGCACTAACAATGTACGCCAGATCCTAGTCTATGGTGGAAGCTCAGTCAATATCATCCAACATGATGTACTTCAGAAAATGAATATCCTTAACTCGAAGATCATCTCGAGGACATCGGTGTTAGTTGGTTTCAGTGGCGAAACCAAGAAAACATTGGGTGACATCAAACTCCCAATGTAAATCGAAGGGTTAAATTCTTACCAGAAATTATGTGTTGTTGATAACCTATCTTGTTGTAACGTTATTTTGGGCAGCCTTGGCTACATGGGATGAAGGCAGTAGCCTTTACTTACCATTAGTGCGTCAAACTACCGACTCCTTGGGAGTAGTAAGGATAGATGATGATCAGGTGGAAGCCAAGAACTATTAGTCTTCATATATGAAGCCAACAACCAAACAGACGATAGCATAGCAACCACAGCAGCATCCTAGGGACGTGCTGGAAGCTCTGGGAGAGACATAAATGAAGTATCCTTGGATCCCGAGGATCCAGATGTGAAAGTGTTACTAGGATCAAGTATCCCTAGTGAGATCGAGGAGGATATAGTATCCTTCCTAAAGCGAAGAAAGTCCACGTTTGCCTTCAGACATTCAGACATGACAGGTATTTCTAAGGAGGTAATTACTCATAAGTTGGGCCTTGATTTATCTGTTAAACCCTTCCATCATAAGCGAAGGAAATTCGATCCTGAGAGGAACACGATCATACAAGAAGAAGTTGAAAAGGTTCTTAAGGCCGGTATGATCAGAGAGGTTATGTATCCTCGATGGTTGGCTAATGCGGTTGTTGTTTCAAACAAGAATGAAAAATGGAGGGTCTGTGTTGATTTCACCGATTTAAACAAGGCTTGTCCCAAGGATCCTTTCCCTTTACCGCATATAGACTCCATGGTGGATGCAACGACAGGACATGAGATGCTTACCTTTATGGATGCTTCCTATGGATTTCAAGAAATTCAGATGAAACCATCTGATCAAGAGGATACAACATTCATGACTCCTACCGGCATATATTGTTATATTGCTATGCCGTTCGGACAAAGAAATGCAGGGGCAACATATCAAAGATTTGTCAACATGATGTTCAAGGATCAGTTAGGCAAGACCATGGAAGTCTACATAGATGACATGGTGGTGAAGTCTAAGAGAGCTAAGGATCACCTCAGAGATCTTGAAGAAGCTTTCAACATCCTGGATAAGTACAATATGAAGCTGAATCCATCAAAATGTCATTTTGGTGTCAAAGCTGGGAAGTTCCTAAGATACATGGTGACCAAGTGAGGAATATAAGTGAGCCCCGAGCAGATAGAAGCCATCATTAACTTGAAGTCTCCTGTGAACGCTAAGGATGTCCAAAGATTGACGGGAAGAATAGCTGCTCTAAACAGATTCATTTTCAGATGTTAGAGAAGTGCAAAGACTTCTATGACATCCTTAGGAAAAATAAGAAGTTTGAGTGGACGGAGAAGCATGAAGTTTCACTTAAATCCTTAAAGGATTACTTATCCTCAGCACCAGTTTTGATGAAGCCTGTGGATGGAGAATCCTTATATTTGTACCTAGCTGTTTTAGGAAATGCAGTAAGTGCCATCCTCGTGAAGGATCACGAAGGTGAACAACATCCCGTTTATTATGTAAGTAAAAGTCTTTTAGATACGGAAGCCAGGTATTCTCATTTTGAAAAATTAATTCTAGCACTTATTATGACTTCTACTAAATTGAGTCATTACTTTGAAACGCATACTATTATTTTGAGAACTAATTATCCTGTTAAGAATTTGCTTAGAATTCCAGAATTTTCAGGAAGGATGGCCAAGTTGGCTATGAAGCTGAGTGCATATGATATTCAGTATGAGCCTAGAACAGCCATCAAATCGCAAGCACTACCAGACTTTGTGGCTGATTTCAGCAGTGACATCCAAAAAAGAAGCTGACTTGGAGGTTCAACAACTAGAAGAAACCAAGGATCCTTGGATCCTCTTAACGGATGGAGCATCCAACGTGAGAGGAACAGGATTAGGTATCCTACTGAAATCGCCACAGGGGGACATAATACCCCAGTCCATTGCATGTGCATTTCAAGCCACCAACAATAAGGTAGAATACGAAGCACTTATCTCAGGTTTACTTTTAGCCAAACAAATGAGGATCAAGTATCTTCAAGTTTAAATAGATTCTTTACTTATAACTAACCACTTTAACGGCTCTTATAGTGTTTTGGACAAAAATCTGCTAAGGATAATGTATCCAAATCGTGATTTGTGAGGTTTAGTGCTACGATAATAATAACGATTATATGAACAGAATAATGATGAACACCGTGATTTGTTGCGAGGAAAAACCTCTTGATCTTGTTTAGATCAAAGGAAAAAAACCCCGGGTGATGACAAATCGTCTATCGCCAATTTATTAATCAAGAAAATGAGAATACAAGGTTGGAGATTATGATCAATGAATACAAGATTGCTAAGTGTGCGTGTTCTGATCTTAGTTTGCTCCGAGTATTGATAGTGAACGTGTTGTGTCTTCCTAATTGATCATAAGCTCATTTAAATAGGAAAATAATAACTAAAACCCTATTTTTTAGCCACTAATCAAGCAATTCCTTCATTAGAGTTTTTTCCTTCATTAACCACACGGTTTATTGACTTGATTGCGAGATTATAGGTTGGACTTAGTCACTAGCTGTTGTACCTACCAAAAATATCAACATAACTAAGAAAAATCGTTAATAAATAATAAGTACTGAGGATCTTTGATCCTGATAGGATCTGCAACACATTCTATGGATAAATTGATCCAGATTATATGCCAGGATAACGTATCCACAGTGTCAAATTTCCGTGCCCAAACAATTGCCCCCAAAATGGCAGCTGTGATAAGATCATGAATGTCATTTTGCCTTTAAATTCAAACTTCCTGCAAAAACATATGAGATTTGACAAGCTGGATATAATTGTTATATATCAATGAAGTTTCCTTGGGGACTTCCCTTTCGGCCATTTATCCTTCTCCTATAAGTATCGATCCTTCTGTGATCCTTGTAATTGAATTTAGGATACCTGATGCAAATAACTTATGATATTAACTGGGGTTAAACCCAACAAACTGGGGACAAGCCCATGCAACTGGGGACAAGCCCGAACTAGGGACTGGCCCAAAGATACGGATGTCAACTGGGGACTCGCCCAAACTGGAATTTAGCCCAAACGTGAGATAACATGAAAATGTTATAAACCTGTGGTATGTTAAGTCTACCATAAATCGTAGGATCCTCCATATATCCGAGAACAACGAAATTGTCAGCCACTAAGCGTGTACGGGTCCCACTGCCCCGGACTATACGTTGGATAGCATGCGCTACAGGCGAGAGTGTAGAAACTTTAATTCGTAAGAAAGGTGAAAACCTTTAAACCTTAGAAGATATGACCATCAGGGGTCATACCTTAATCGTGGGCTAGGCCAAGGGAAATAGTAAAGTACCTTAAGTGTGAGGGAGAGGTGGCCAACCTCTTAGACATTGAACCTCTTATTGAAATCTGCATTGTTATTTAAAACTTGGAAAAAGACAAACATTAAAAATATATTATACTTAAATTAATAAGAATTTGAGATGAATAAGTGATCGGATAGATATTACCAATTTTAGGATCCTTGACCCTTTAAGGATGCTTGATTATTTAAGGATACTTGATCCTGACTAGAAAAAGTACTTCTTGAGATGGATAGAATTCCATGCTCTTGGTAGTCGGTCACTTTCTATAGTAACTAGATGATATGCCCCCTTTCCTGCTTCTGATTCGATCAAGTAGGGGCCTTCCCACTTAGGTTCTAGCTTTCCATCCGCTGGATTGGTTGTATTTTGGAAGGCTTTCCTCAAAACTAGATCACCTTCTTGAAATCTTCGAATCCTGATATTTTTGTTGTATGCCCCTGCTACCCTTTGCTGATATGCTGCCATTCTGATCTTAGCTAGGTCTCTGAGCTCATCAACAATATTTAGATCTTGGAGAAGGATTTCATTGTAGACTTGAGGATCACGGATACTTGTTCTGGCAGTAGGAACCACCATCTCTGTAGGGATTACAGCTTCTGAGCCAAACACCAATGAGAAGGGTGTTTGACCTGTTGCATTTTTTGGTGTTGTTCTATCAGCCCAAAGAACATAAGGAAGTTCCTCTGCCCACTTGCCTTTCTTGGATCCTAGTTTCTTCTTCAAATTGTTGATGATAATCTTGTTTCTTGACTCTGCCTGGCCATTAGCTTGAGGATGCACTGGAGTATAAGTAATCATCTTGATGCCCCAACTGTCACAAAAGTTAGTGGTTCTTTTCCCGATAAACTGGGAACCATTGTCACAAATAATTTCTGAAGGGATACCAAATCTAGTAATAATAATTCTTTTAATGAAGGATATCACCTCTTTTTCGCGGACTTGAACAAATGCTTCTGCTTCTATCCACTTTGAAAAGTAATCAGTCATTGCAAGCATGAATACTTTTCCTCCAGGCGCTTTAGGTAGCTTACCCATGATACCCATGCCCCACTTCATGAAAGGACATGATGAGGATATAGGATACATAGGCTCTGCTGGCAGATGTAGAATTGCCATGTCTTTGACATGAGTCACACTTCTTTGAGTACTCCATGGCGTCTCTCTTCATGGAAGGCCAGGAGTATCCTGTTCTCAAAATCCTAGAGAATAGGGCTCTACCTCCAATGTGATTACCGCAATCTCCTTCGTGAAAGTCTTTGAGCACCTCTTGAATTTTAGGACCTTCGATACATCTCAAGTATGGACCTGCAAGAGATTTCCTATACAGAATATTATTTAATAAAATGTATTGTGATACTTTAAGTTTGAAGGACTTAGGATTCTCTGTGGCTGGAATCTCTCTCCATTTTGAATGAACTTCTTGATCGGGAGGATCCAAGATCCTTGATTACTTGAGGGTAATGGATCCCAAGGCACTATCTCTTTGTCAGTTGTTATCTCCCCAACTTCTTGTTCTCCTATTGCTGGTGTGAGTATATGGATGATTGGGATCCTCGTATCTTCTGGAATCTTCAATGATGAAGCTAAATTTTCTAAGGCATCTGCCCCAGCATTCTCTTCTCTTGGTACCCGTATAATACAAGAAGAATCGAAGAACTTTGATAGTTCCTTCACAACATCTAGATATTTGATTAGTTTTTCACCTTTAACAGCATATGAGCCATTAAAGTGGTTAGTCATCAATAACGAATCTACATATACTTGAAGATACCCGATCCTCATATGTTTAGCTAATTGCAAACCTGCGATCTGAGCTTCGTATTCTGCTTCATTATTGGTGACTTGGAATGCACACGCAATGGACTGGGGTATTATATCCCCCTGTGGCGATTTCAGTAGGATACCCAATCCTGTTCCTCTTACGTTGTATGCTCCATCAGTAAAGAGGATCCAAGGATCCTTGGTTTCTTCCAGTTGCTGAACCTCCAAATCAGCTTCCTCTTGCATGTCACTACTTAAATGAGCCACAAAGTCTGCAAGTGCTTGTGACATAATGGCTGTTCTGGGCTCATACTGAATATCATATGCACTCAATTTCACAGCCCATTTGGCCATCCTTCCTGACAATTCTGGTTTTCTAAGCACATTCTTAACAGGATAATTAGTTCTTAAAATAATAGTATGTGTTTCAAAATAGTGTCTCAACTTGGTTGAGGCCATAATCAAAGCAAGAATTAAATTTCAAGGTGATACGTGACCTCTGCATTTAACAGGCTTTTACTTACATAATATACCGGGTGCTGTTGTCCTTCATGATCCTTGGCTAGAACAGCACCCGATTGCATTTCCTAACACAGCTAAGTATAGGGACAGCGGCTCACCATCTATTGGCTTCATCAAAGCAGGCGCTGAGGATAGATAATCCTTAAGAGCCTTTAGTGCATCTTCATGCCTTTGAGTCCATTCAAACTTTTTATTTTTTCTCAATATATCATAGAAGTCTTTTCACTTCTCTAAAGATCTGGAAATGAATCTGTTTAGGGCAGCTATTCTTCCCGTCAGTCTTTGGACATCTTTAGCATTCCCTTGAGACTTTAAATTAATGATGGCTTCTATCTGCACGGGGGCTCGCTTCTATTCCTCTTTTGGTCACCATGTATCCTAGAAATTTCCCAGCTTTAACACCAAAATGGCATTTTAACGGGTTCAGCTTCATGTTGTACTGATCCAGGATATTGAATGCTTCTTCAAGATCTCTAAGGTGATCCTCAGCCCTCTTCGAATTCACTACCATGTCATCTATGTAGACTTCCGTGGTTTTGCCTAACTGATCCTTGAACATCATGTTGACCAATCTTTGATATGTTGCCCTGCATTTCTTAGTCCGAACAGCATAGCAATATAACAATATATGCCGGTAGGAGTCATGAATGCTGTATCTTTTTGATCAGATGGTTCCATCTGAATTTTTTGAAATCCAGAGGAAGCATCCATAAAGGTAAGCATCTCATGTCCTGCTGTTGCATCCACCATGGAGTCTATATACGGTAAAGGGAAAGGATCCTTGGGACATGCCTTGTTTAAATTGGTGAAATTGACACACAACCTCCACTTTCCATTCTTTTTTGAAACAACAACAACATTAGCCAACCATCGAGGATACTTAACCTCTCTGATCATACCGGCCTTAAGAAGTTTTTCAACTTCTTCTTGTATGATCGCGTTCCTCTCAGGAGCGAATTTCCTTCACTTCTGATGCACGGGTTTAATAGAATAATAAAGGCCAAACTTATGAGTAATTACCTCCTTAGAAATACCTGTCATGTCTGAATGTCTGAAGGCAAATGTGGTTTTTCGACACTTTAGGAAGGATATTATATCCTCCTCGATCTCGTCGGGGATACAGGATCCTAGGAACACATTCATGTCTGGATCTTCAGGATCTAAAGATACTTCTTTAATGTCTCGCTCCCGAGCTTCTAGCACATCCCTAGGATGTTGCAATAATTGCTATGTTATCCTTTGTTTAGCTGTCGGCTTCATGGATGAAGAATAATAATTCATGACTTCCACTTGGTCACCATCTATCCTTACTACTCCCCAAGGAGTTGGTAGTTTGATGCACTGATGGTAAGTAGAGGCTACAGCCTTCATTCCATGTATCCAAGGCCTTCCAAGAATAACGTTGAAACAAGAAAGATTGTCAATAACACAAAACTTTTGGTAAGAGTTTAACCCTTCGATGTATATTGGGAGTTTGATGTCCCCCAATGTTTTCTTGGTTTCACCACTGAAACCCACTAGCACCGACGATCTCGGGATGATTTCCGAGTCCGGGATGTTCATTTTCTGCAGCACGTCATGTTGGATGATGTTGACCGAGCTTCCACCATCGAATAGGATCCTGCGCACATAATGGTTAGCAATAAATAAAGTTACAATCAAACCGTCGTGGTGAGGATCTTGGATGCTTGTCTTATCTTCTTCATCAAAGAAGATTCTTTTGTCAGTAATCAAAGTAGTGGATATGACTGGTCGTTCTCCGTTCTCCAACTTGGTTTCTTTGGCGTGTCTTTTTGCCGAGGAGAAAGAAGTACCGCATATATCTGAGCCACCAGAGATGAAGTTGATTACTTGTGCGTCTGGTGGGGGCGGAGTTGCTTTTTATGGTACATCTTCAGGATCCTGGATCCTAGACTTTTTTGTTCCCAAGAGCTCTTTGAAATGACACTTGCTTAGGAGGTATCCAATTTCCCTCCTTCAAACAATACAAACTTCTGTCTGATGGCCAAAGTCTTCATGGAATGCATACCACTTGGACTTGTCTTTGAAGGATGTTGTTTTCTCATTATTTTCTAGGCCACCTTGCTTTCTCTCTAAGATCCTTCAAGGCACAAATCAAACCATGAGTGTCAACAGAGAAGCAATACTCGGATTATTTGGGTAGTCCTCATCATCTTCTCCTTCTTCAACTGCCCGGACATTTTGATTTTTGAATTTGGAGTACGGCTTTGAGTCATTGTTCCTAAATGAGGATCCTTGTTTCGGGTTAGATGACTCTTGTTTTGTTGGATCTCCTAACCGTTCTTGGATTTCTTGTCATCCTCTAGCCTTATAAATCTGAGTGCCCTGTTTCTGACTTCATCTAAAATCCTGCATGGAGTCATCACAAAATCATCATAAAATAGGGAGCCCCTTTGAAGCCCCATCTTGAATGCTTCAACAGTCGTAGCCATGTCAAGATTCGGGATTTCTAAGGCTTCCCTTCCAAACTTTGTAACAAAATCCCTTAACGATTCATCACGAAGTTGGATAACTCTATATAAATCACTAGTTAATTTCTCGAATTTTCTGCTACAAGAAAATTGGCTATTGAACAAATTAACTAAGTGCGAAAAAGAAGTAACATAATAAGGAGGAAGACTTAGCAGCCATTTGAGTGCGGATCCTGTTAAAGTGGATCCAAAGCCTTTGCATAGACAAGCCTCCTTGAGTCTTTTAGGAATTGGATTGATTTCCATCCTTTCCCTATACTGAGCCACATGCTCCTCTGGATCAGTGGTCCCATCATACACCTTCATGTTTGGGGTCTGAAATCGCTTTGGGACATCAGCATCACAAATAGGTGGAGCAAATCTGGACAACTTGTAGCTTCCTTCTGCTATTTCAGGAATTGGACGGACCACTCCTAGCACACTGGATATCATATCCTTAAGCTTATGAAGTTCCTTAGCCATAGCCTGGTTGATACCTGTATCCTACATAGAGCCCAGGTTAAGGTATAAGGATATATGATTATACATGTTACCTCTCGGTTGATTGAACGTTGGCATCCCAAAAGTGTAGCTAAGATAAGAAGCATTTGCCATGGTAGTTAGTCCACCAGAGGAAATGGTTTGCATGGGGATGATGTCTCCTTCATGAACCTCCGAAGACCTCTGATGTTGAAGTCCTGAGGATCCTTGATTCTGGAAGAAGGATCCTTGAAGTTGGGAGTTGAAGGATCCTTGGTGATACATCCTAGAAGATCCTGGTTGAAGGAACGAGGATCCTTGAGTTTGCTGACCGATGGATCCCTGTTGAAGGATAGATGATCCTTGCTGGAAAATCAAGGGTCCCTGAGCATGCTAACCCATAGACCCTAGTTGAAGGATATATGATCCTTGAGCAAGTTGAGCCAAGGATCCTGAAGTGGTGAAATCCAGCATCATAGGCACCAAAGGAGTCTGATCCTCCAGAGGCCTCTTGTTCTTCTTAAGATCTTCTATCTCAAGAAGGATCTTCTGATTAGTCTTGTTCTGCTGCTCCATGTATGCTTTAACCTGTGAAAACATAGCAGAAACATCATTGTTAGAGTTGACCATCGAAGTGGCAGCAGTGGTTTTTGAGCCCTGGAACACTAGAAGTTGCATCTTGTTTTCAGCAGCAGTAGCCCTTGGTGTTCCCGTAATTGGAGGAGGCATTGGTAGTGAGGATCTCGATGGGAGTGAAAGTGAGGAAGACATGGTTGATGAAGCAGAAGATTGTTGAGAGGCCATTGATAGTGATATGGGTATGAAAGGTTGAATATTGATAGGGTAATTTTTGGATTATAGCACCAATTGCCCCACGGTGGGTGCCAAATTGTTTTGGACAAAAATCTGCTAAGGATAATGTATCCAAATCGTGATTTGTGAGGTTTAGTGCAACGATAATAATAACGATTATATGAACAGAATAATGATGAGCACCGTGATTTGTTGCGAGGAAAAACCCCTTGATCTGTTTAGATCAAAGGAAAAAAAAACCCCGGGTGATGACAAATCGTCTATCACCAATATATTAATCAAGAAATTGAGAATACAAGGTTGGAGATTATGATCAATGAATACAAGATTGCTAAGTGTGTGTGTTCTGCTCTTAGTTTGCTCTGAGTATTGATAGTGAACGTGTTGTGACTTCCTAATTGATCAAAAGCTCATTTAAATAGGAAAATAATAACTAAAACCCTATTTTTTAGCCACTAATCAAACCATTCCTTCATTAGAGTTGTTTCCTTCATTAACCACGCGGTTTATTGACTTGATTGCGAGATTATAGGTTGGACTTACTCACTAGCTGTTGTACCTACCAAAAATATCAACATAACAAAGAAAAATCGTTAATAAAAATAAGTATTGAGGATCTTTGATCCTGACAGGATCTGCAACACATTCTAAGGATAATTTATCCAGATTATATGCCAGGATAACGTATCCACAGTGTCAAATTTCCGTGCCCAAACATATATCGTAAAAGGTAAGAATATGATCAAGTATTTAGAAATTGTGAAGGAATTAGAAAAATCCTTCGAGTTGTTTAGTATCGTACCTGTACCAAGAGAAGAAAATGTTGGGGCAGACGCATTAGCGAACTTAGAATCATCATTGAAGATCCTAGATGATGTAAAGATACCTATCATTCATATATTTTCTCCGGCAATTAGAGAACAGGAAGCTGTGGAGGAAACAGTGGATTACACAGAAAAACTTAAGGATCCTTCATCCTCTCAAAAAGCAGGATCTTGGATCTTCCAATTAAGAAGTTCCTTCAAGATGGAGAAATCCCTACAGGGGAAAATCCTAAAGCTTTCAGATTGAATGTATCACAATTCATTATTTTACAAGATATTGTATATAGAAAATCTCTTGCAGGTCCCTATTTGAGATGTATCAAGGATCCTGAAATACAAGAGGTACTCCAAGACTTCCATGAAGGTGACTGCGGCAACCACACAGAGGGAAGAGAATTATTCTCCAAGATACTTAGGACTGGATACTTCTGGCCAACAATGAAGAAGGATGCAATGGAGTACTCAAAGACGTGTGATGCTTGCCAAAGTCATGGAAACATCCTTCACCAGCCAGCAGAACCAATGTATCCTATATCCTCTTCATGGCCTTTCACGAATTGGGGAATGGATATTGTCGGCAATCTACCAAAGGCACCAGGCGGAAAGGTCTTTATGCTTGCTATGACATACTACTTCTCTAAGTTGATTGAGGCGGAAGCATTCGTGCAAGTCCGAGAAAGGGAAGTTATGTCCTTCATTAAAAGAAACATTGTAACTAGATTTGGTATCCCATCTGAAATTATTTGTGATAATGGATCCTGGTTTATTGGGAAACTAACTACTAACTTTTGTGACAGTTGGGGCATCAAGATGATTACTTCCACACCGGTTCATCCTCAAGCCAATGGACAAGCAGAATCAAGTAACAAGATCATCATCAACAACTTGAAGATGAAACTAGGATCCAAGAAAGGCAAGTGGGCCGAAGAGCTTCCCTATGTTCTTTCGGCTGACAGGACGACACCCAAGAATGCAACAGACCAAACACCCTTCTCATTGGTGTTTGGATCAGAAGTAGTAATCCCTACATACTAAAACAAGCATCCGTGATCCTGAAGTTAATAATGGAATCCTTCTCAACGACTTGGATACTTTTGAAGAACTCAGAGACCTAGCCAAGATAAGAATGGCGGCATATCAACAAAGGGTAGCTGGGGCATACAACAAAAGTATAAGGATTAGAAGATTTCGAGAAGGAGATCTGGTCTAGAGGAAAGCCTTCCAAAACACAACCAATTCGGCAGATGGGAAGCTAGCACCTAAATGGGAAGATCCTTATCTAATAAAGTCGGAGGCAGAAAATGGGGCATATCATTTGCTAACTATGGAAGGCAACAGGTTACCCAGAGCATGGAATGCTATCCTTCTCAGGAAGTACTTTTTATGATCAGATCTATTTGATCTCTTATTTAGTTAAGATTTTTATTAATTTAAGGATAACATATTCTTAACGTTTACTTTTTTCAAGTATCAAATAACTATGCAGGATTCTAGTTAGAGGATTAATGTGTAAGAGGTTGGACACCTCTCCTTCACATTTAAAGGTATATTGCTATTTCCCTTGGCCTAGCCCACGTTTAAGGTATGACCCCCGATGGTCATATCTTCCAAGGTTTAAAGGTTTTTACATTTCTTATAAATTAGAGTTTCTACACTCTCTCCTGGAGCGCACGTTATCCAATGTATAGTCCAGGGCAGTGGGACCAGTACATGCTTAGTGGCTGGCAATTTCGTTTCTTCGGCTATATGAAGGATCCTACGATTTATGGTAGACGTACCATACCACTGGTTTATAACATTTTCATATTATCTCACGTTTGGGATAAATCCTGGTTTGGGCGAGTCCCCAGTTAACATCCGTATTATTGGGCTTGTCCCCAGTTACACGGGCTTGTCCCCAGCTGCACGGGCTTGTCCCCAGTTTGATGGGTCTAATCCCAATTGATCTTATAAGTCATTTGCAACAGATGTCCTAAGTTCAACTACGAGGATCAACACTCATGGATTCAAGATCCTTAACTTATTTTTACAAGGATCACGGAAGGACCTCTACTTATTTTTCCATGTTTGCAAGGATATTCTATCCTAAAATTTTTACTCAAAGATATTTCTTAGAATTTTCAATAAGACTAAGATTATATTAAACTTGTTTTCAGAATAACAGATAATAACGAGTAAATAGTCAAAAGATAATGTTTATTAAAAACTTACTTAAAATCACCAAAAGTTTTAACCCGAATTTCACCATTTAAAAGATGGACCATCCACCCGGGTTAAGCAGGTGTTTCTAGCTGTTCATGATTTGCAGGAAGAATTAGAGGTTTTGGATATATATAGCTTGAAGGAAAGTTCTCAAGGAAAATCTATAGATGTAGGATAATTATATCTAGCTTGTCAAATCTCATCTGTTTTTGTAGGAAGTTTGAATTCAAAGGAAAAATGACAGCTGTGATCTTATCACAACCGCCATTTTGGGGGTAATTGTTAGGGTACAGAGTTTTGACACTGTGGATACATTATCCTGGCATATGTTCTTGGATCAGTTATCCTTTGTCAGATCCTCTCAGGATCAAGGATCCTCAGTAATTATTGTTTATTAACGATTTTTTTTCATGTGTAGTCTTGTATTTAGTAGTTGCAACGGCTCTATGACCTGGTCTACCATATATTTCGCTCAAGGCACCTTCAGCATGTGGTCAAAAGTGAAGACTAAGCTAGTGGGAGAAGTGGCGGATTTATAGGACTTCTTGTTAGCTTTTATTTTCTATTTAATTTAGATTATGATCAATTAGGTTGACACTTATCACGTTCATTAGAAAACACAGAGTAAACACAGCAGTTACCACACTCACACTTAGCTATCTTGTATTCATTGATCATAATCTCCAAACCTTGTAACCCGATTTTTGATTAATAAAGTGGTGATAGACGATTTGTCATCACCCGGGGTTTTGTGCCGGCTTTCCGAACCAGATCAAGGGCTTTTCATCGCAACAAATCCTTGTGTTTGTGTTTGCAATCGATTCATTACCATATTTGTTAACTTAGCACTAAACCACACCAAACGAATTTTGTTACATTATCCTTAGTAGATTTTTGACCAAAACAAATATGATCAAGTTTGAATTTTTATCATTAATTAGATGATAAAGCTCATGGGAATGTGTTAGAATGTAGTTAGGAATGTTCTGGAACTAACGAATTTGAATTATAATGAGATTAGGATAAAGATTTGAGGTTAAACAAGTAAAAACGAACTTAAACACAAAATACTGATCAGGTATGTTGTCCAAGCCATACACAGGACTTAGCCCATTCCTATGCGCCACGCAAGAAGGGTTATTCTCAGAAGTTTAATTTTGAAGAAAATGGTCCCTATAGTTTCCAGAAATGTATTTTAAGCTCAAAATAAGGGTTTTAAAGGATGGTTTAGCATATTTAAATAACAATACAATATAAAATGAATTAAACAATATAATTCACTATAAACATTCGATTTAATTAATGATAGAGATCCGAATACAAGCTCGGGTCGGGTAAATGAGTACAAATAAAAAACCAAAAATTGACAAATGTCACAATGAACACCTTCGTGCTCGTCGGAAAACCTTTAAAGAATACCATTCTTCTTCTCTTAATTTGTTTGCCCTTCGTGAAGATGGGCCCTGAGCGATGGTACAACCTGCACACCCTTCGAGACGGCCCTGCCCAAGCAATAAATTCAAGAACGTCTTCGAGAATTTATATACCTCGAACGAGGCAAAATAAAAAGGTCCGTAAACCCTAATGAGTAATAAAATATACAAGTTGATTTTTAAACAACATTAACAATGAAAATAACAAAATTATAGTAATAAGATCAAATACAATAATAGCTAACGGCTAACCAATGATTCGTAACTTATGTATAGTTATAATCGTTCGACCTAATAAAGAATATTTATTACTCAAGTAATTATTTAAATATCCAATCGTTCGACCAAATAGCGGCACAACCATAAACAAATAATCATATAGTTAAAACTAAAATAATAAATTGGTGAATCACTAAGTTGGTTTCGTGGTAGCCGGTGTTCTGTTCGACGGCGCTGGCGATGATTGACTGTTGGAGATGGTAGTGATTGTGGCAGAGAACTGAAGGAGGAGGAACAAGAACAACGAAGCGTCGCAAGAGCTCAGATGCCTTGTTTTGATTGGCATTTTTTTAAACAAATTATTGTTATTGTTTTATTATTGAATTTGCCATTTTGGTTTGGGCCTCATAATCTAATTTTATCCAATGTATTATGAATAAAAAAAATTATGGGCCCATTAATTTTAAGAGGGATCAAAATACAATTATAATAAATAAGGATCTTTTATATATATATATATATATATATATATATAAGTCTATAAAATGCCCACCCCCATGTACTCGTACACTCTCAAAACCGGCCTTGAATAAATTAATAAATTAACAAGATACACTTGACATTATCGGTGGAAAGTAAAACTTATAAGTCACATAGGTTGGATAATTATTAACAAATGCATAAATAAAATTAAAATCTTAATAAATTGCTGGTTTTATTCTAAGTCCCAATTGATAAACTAACATGAACTAAACAAATCTCTCGTTTATTAATGATAAAATATAACTCAAAAAACTTGTTACGACTCTCAACCCTAACTCGGTTGACTCTTGATGAACCCTAACTTGGTTGTATCTAGATAAACCCTAACTCGATTACATCTCGTGTGTGTCTCTAGATAAACCCTAAATTTGGTGTATCTCACGTGTTCCCTTTGATGAATCCTAACTCGGTTGCATCTCACATCCTCTATAATGTCTAACCATAACTTGCTTTAAATAGACTAAGCTAACTTGATATCCAAGACATTACCAATTATCGTTATAATATAATTAGGAAATATAACTGTTTTGGATAAAAATCAGCTAAGGATAATGTCAAATTTGTCAAGTGAGGTATAGTGCTAACACGATAAGAGCGAATGTATAACCGAGCTATTGGTGAACACAATGACTTGATCACGAGTCAAAAAACCCTTGATTATGATAATATTACTTCGGTCAAAAACTAGCAAGGTAGTCCTTGGTCGAATTGCTTCGGTCAAAGATTAACAAGATAATCTTTGGTCGGATGGTACGTGATTATAATAATCTCCGGCACAAAAAACCCTCGGACGGTGAAAACTATCACCGTCAAGTTTATTAATGGTCAAAGGTGGTTACAAGTGTTGTGGAGTTTATGATCGATGTTACAAAGTAAACTAGTGAGTAGAGAGAGTCATTTCTTCTGCTCTAGAGTGCGTGAGAATACAAGTGTCTCCTAATCGATCATAACTCGATAATTATAAATAAAATACAATTAACAATAACTCCTAATAATCCGCAAGTCCTCCACTAGCCACTCCATCACTTTGACCACGTGCCATAGAAGTCCAGTAGCGAAATAAGCGGAAGAACAAGTCTAAGAGCCGTTGTTGATATTTAAACATCAGTCTTCACACAAATTCGTCCATTACTAGCTATGCTCAATAAGGATCCTGGATCCATACTTCAGCTAGAGAATACTCCATGAGGATAATTGATGCAAACACGCCTTAAATTTGTTATACAAGTCTAACACACCACCATACTAAACGCAATCATTAGTAAACAAATAACACTGAGAATCATTGATCCTTTATAACCTGTTACATATCTCAAGGATAATATATACATAAGATAGTTAAGGATTAAGGATCCTCAGCATAAAATTCATGCCCCAACAATTGCCCCCAAAATGGCGGGTGATTGTGTAAAACAACTATCATTTTGAATTTCAAAAACCCTGCAAAAAAGAAGGCGATTAGACGTGTGTCAGGCGGTTAATATCGATAAGCCATAATTATACGCCGCCTATATATGAGATAATCATAATTCTCTTATAACCACAGATTCAGGCGTCTTTCAAGTATCCTTCTTCCTCCTTCTTTATTTTCTTTCAATATGCCGACTGCTTCTGTATCATCTTCCTCTTCTTCTTTCAATCATACTTATCTCGATGATCTATACTCGCAAGGTATCCTTCAAACTCCTTCCTTCGAGATCTGTAAGTTCACAGATCCGGAGATTGACAAAATCCGATCACACTTTCCGGCCAACACAGTTTTCCAACCCTTCGATCCTTCAACCCGTAGTGACAGTATATCGAAAAATTGGGTTTGCTTTTCGGCCCAACCGTTTCTTATAGGCTACAAGTACCCTTTTCACGATTTTACCCAAAGATTCTTCACCTTGACGGGGATTAGTTATATTCAAACCATGCCGATGTTGTGGAGAGTTCTTCACACCATAGAGAGGATAGTCGAAGAAGAAGGTGTTGAGTTCGGCTTAGCAGAGTTGTCGTACCTGTACAATCTGGTTACCCACGGTTCCAGTCGCCTCGTCTTCAAATCGAAACCCCACCAAGTGATCCCCATTTCCAAAGTTACCCTAAATGGTACCCTCTGTAGGAACCAATTTTTCTTCGTTAGAAGTGATTCCATTCCGGGTGGAACTAATCTTTCCAAAAAGTGGATACCAAAGGGTAGGATCTAGGATCTTTAGGTAACCAAGGTAGGATACTTTATTCTTTTGCTAATATTTTTCATTGCTTGTGTAGTTGAGAATTTTGATTTGCTATCTGATCTTCCTGGAGTCGAAGAGAGAGTCGAGAAGTTCTTATCACTGGATCCTGTAATCAGAACCTTTCAAGCCAAGTTCATTGAAGCTTTTCAAGAATCACACTCAGAGTCAATCATGTCAAGTAAGAGTAATAATTTTTAGTATTAAAAAGTGTAATAATTGAAAACTTATATGCTAATTACTGTTTACAGGCGCTCAGAAATCAGGAAAGTCTGCTTCCAAGTTCTCCCTTGAGGATATCGATTGCATGTTTACCAAGAAAGAGACCCCGAAACCAACTCCTACATCCGAGCCTCGTCCAATCACAACTCAAGCCAAGTCAGGAGCTAAGAGGAAGAAGAGTTCGGAACCAGAGAATCCTTTTGACACTGAGAAATAGATCCTGGAAATGCTTTCAACCGTAAGGATCCTTTATCCTTTCAATTTTTTTTATCCAAATATCCTTTTAAGCTTATCCTGTTTTCTTTTATAGGCCATCAATTCTGCCCGAAGTCATTACGAGAAGACTGTCAGAGAATATGAAGAGACCCTCGCTGCGATGAGATCTATGGTTGCCGCTAATTATAAGGCCCTCTCCAAGATGACCAAAGAGAAGAGACTGATAGAAGAGCATGCTGCCGCACTCACAGTCCAAATGCAGGACGAGATCAATCGGGCTACTGAAGAGGCAAAGGTCTGGCAGCCAAGTCGGTTCTCTAAGATAGAATCAAGCTGGTGACTAAGGCCAATGATCCATCATTCGACAAATCTTCATGGGAAATCAAGAAATGGAAGCAAGCTTTGATTGACTTGGGTGGAGGCGAGGATGAAGTTGAAGGTGAGATGGTTGATGCAGGTGAAGCAGGGACGAGCGGTGTGAAGGGTCAGGATGAAGCTGAAGGTGGCCATGAGGTGACGGTAGAGGTTGAAGCAACTGCATAGACGGGCGATGAAGGATACAGAAGACAAGGCCCAAGCCCGTCTTATTTTGCTTTTATGATGTTTTTATGAACAATTATTTTGGTTTGTAACAGACAGTAGTAACTAGGGTAAAGGATCCATGATCCTTACAACAATTTGTGGGGGTGACAAAGGTGGAGGGATCCTCTGTTTGTGGGGATGAAGCCTTTGTTGCCCCTGTTTTAAATTTTCCTGCACTTATGAACAGTTAGTAGTACTCACTTAAACCGGATAGATGGTCCATCTTTTGCATGGTGAAGTCCGGGTTAAGAATTTTGGATAAGTCCAGGTGACTTATTTTAATTAATATAAATCTTTTAACTATTTGCCTGTGGTTTATTATTAAAAGTTTGTTTGATATAACCTTAGCGTTATTGATAGTTTTGAAAAATAATATTAAGTAAAAGTTATCAGGATAAAAGATCCTTATGAAAATTACTTAAGATAGAATTTCCTTAAAGAACAAATAGTAGGATAAGGTATCCTTAAAAATAGGTAAAAAAATTTTAGTAATAAAATATCTTCAAAGGAATAACCCTCTATCTTGAAATATCAAAAATTATTGCAGCTAAGATAATACATAAATTCATTAACAGAGACCATACAAGAAGGTCTAGGTAGACCTACGTTACCATAAGTACTGAACTCTCAGTGATCCTTGAAGGAATAACTTTAGGATTCTGGATCCTTAGAATTTTGATCCTCGCAATGAACTTAGAAAATCTGTTGCAAACAACTTATAATGTTAGTGGGATTAGACCCATTATGCTGGGGACAAGCCCAAATATGAATGTTAACTGGGGACTCGCCCAAACGAAGGTAACTTGAAAATGTTATAAACCTTAGCTAACATGAAAATGTTAAAAACCTTTGTCATGAGATAACGTAAAAACGTTATAAACCGGTAGTATGGTGCGTCTACCATAATCGTAGGATCCTCCATATAGCCGAAAGCAATGAAATTTTCAGCCACTAAACGTGTACTGGTCCCGCTGCCCCGGACTATACGTTGGATAGCGTGCTCTCCAGGCGAGAGTGTAAAAACTCTATTTATAAGAAAGGTGAAAACCTTTAACCTTAGAGGATATGACCATCGGGGGTCATACCCAAACGTGGGCTAGGCCAAGAGAAATAGGGTAGTACCTCGAATGTAAAGGAGAGGTGGCCAACCTCTTGGTTATTATACATCTTGTTAATATCCTGCATTGTTACTCAAAACATGGAAAAGATAAAATGTTAAGAATGTATTATCCTTAAATTAATAATAAGAAATTGAAAATGATAAGTAATCAGATAGATATTACCAATTTCAGGGATCTTTGATCCTTTAAGGATAACATATCCTCTCAGGATACTGGATCCTGATTAGAAAAAATATTTCTTGAGATGTATAGCATTCCATGCTCTTGGTAATCAGTTGCCTTCCATTGTGAGCAAATGGTATGCCCCCTTTCCTGCCTATGACTCAATTTAATAAGGTCCTTCCCATTTGGGTGCTAACTTTCCATCAGCCGGATTGGTAGTATTTTGGAAGGCTTTCCTCAAAACTAAGTCTCCTTCTTAAAATCTTCTGATCCTTATATTCTTGTTGTATGCCCCATCTACCCTTTGTTGATAAGCTGTCATTCTGATCTTGGCTAGGTCTCTGAGTTCTTCAATAGTATCCAAGTCTTCGAGAAGGATCTCTTCGTTGGCTTTAGGATCACGGATATTCGTTCTTGCTGTAGGAAACACCATCTCTGTTGGGATTACTTCTTCTGATCCAAATACCAATGAAAAGGGTGTTTGGCCTGTTGCATTCTTGGGTGTTGTCCTGTCGGCCCAAAGAACATATGGTAGTTACTCGGCCCACTTTCCCTTCTTGGATCCTAGCTTCTTCTTTAAATTGTTGATGATGATTTTTTTGCTAGACTCCACTTGACCATTAGCTTGAGGATGCACTGGAGTTGAAGTAATCATCTTTATGCCCCTGCTGTAACAAAAGTTAGTTGTTCTTTTCCTAATAAATTGGGAACCATTATCACATATAATCTCAGAAGGAATACCAAATCTAGTTATAATATTCCTTTTAATAAAAGATATAACTTCCCTTTCTCGAACTTGTACGAATGCTTCTGCTTCAATCCATTTAGAGAAGTAGTCCGTCATGGCAAGCATAAAGACCTTTCCGCCTGGTGCCTTTGGTAGTTTACCAACAATATCCATTCCCCATTTCATGAAAGGCCATGAAGAGGATATAGGATACATTGGTTCTGCTGGTTGATGAAGGATATTTGCATGCCTTTGGCAGGAATCACACTTCTTTGAATACTCTACTACATCCTTCTTCATTCTCGGCCAGAAGTATCCAGTCCTAAGTATCCTGGAGAATAATGCTCTCCCCCGTGTGTGGTTGCCGCAATCTCCTTCGTGAAAATCTTTATTTACCTCCTGGATTTCAGAGTCCTCGATGCACCTCAAGTATGGACCTGCAAGAGATTTTCTGTATAGCATATCATCTAATAAAATATATTGTGATACCTTGAGTTTGAAGGATTTTAGATTTTCCGTAGCTGGGATCTCTCCAGTTTGAATGTACTTTTTGATTGGGAGGATCCTGGATCCTTGGCTGGCTGAGGATAATGGATCCCAAAGTACAATCTGCTTATCACTTGTTATTTCTCCAACTTCTTGCTCTCCTATTGCTTGCAAGAGTATATGGATTATTTGGATCTTCGTATCTTCTGGAATTTTCAAGGATGAGGCTAAATTCGCTAAGGCGTCTGCCCCAGCATTTTCCTCTCTTAGTACCTGTCGTATACTAAACATTTCGAAGGATTTTTTCATTTCCTTCACAATATCTAGATATTTGATCATATTTTCACCTTTCACGGTATAAGAACCGTTAAAGTGGTTAGTTATAAGTAAAGAATCAATATAAACTTGAAGATACCTGATCCTCATGTTCTTGGCTAAAAGTAAACCTGTGATAAGTGCCTCGTACTCTGCCTCATTGTTGGTAGCTTGAAACGCAGATGCAATGGACTGGGGTATTATGTCCCCCTGTGGCGATTTCAGTAGTATGCCCAAACCTGTTCCTCTTACATTAAATGCTTCATCTGTGAATAGGATCCAAGGATCCTTGGTTTCTTCTAGTTGTTGTACTTCTAAATCAGCTTCCTTTTGCATGTCACTGCTGAAATCAGCCACAAAGTGTGCTAGTGCCTGTGATTTGATAGCTGTTCTAGGCTCATACGAATATCGTATGCACTCAGCTTTACAGCCCACTTAGCCATCCTACCTGACAATTTTGGTTTTATAAGAACATTATTAACAGGATAATTAGTTCTCAAAATAATAGTATGAGTCTCAAAATAATGTCTTAATTTAGTAGAAGCCATAATTAAAGCAAGGATTAACTTTTCTAAATGTGAATACCTAGCCTATGCGTCTAAAAGACTCTTACTTACATAATACACTGGGTGCTGTTCACCCTCATGCTCCTTAACGAGGACGGCATTTACTGCATTACCTGAGACAGCTAAATATAGATATAAGGATTCTCCATCCACAGGCTTCATCTGAGCTAGAGCTGAGGATAAGTAATCCTTCAAGGCTGTAAGTGCAGCTTCATGCTTTTCCATCCACTCAAATTTCTTATTCTTTCTCAGAATGTCATAGAAGTCTTTGCATTTCTCGGAAGATCTTGAGATGAATCTGTTGAGAGCGGCTATTCTTCCCGTGAGCCTTTGGACATCCTTGGCATTTGCAGGCGACTTTAGGTTGATTATGGCTTCAATCTGTTCTGGGCTTGCTTCAATTCCTCTTTTAGTCACCATATATCCTAGAAACTTTCCAGCCTTAACACCAAAGTGGCATTTTGACGGGTTCAGTTTCATGTTGTACTGGTCAAGGATATTGAAAGCTTCTTCAAGATCCCTGAGGTGATCCTCAGCTTTTTTTGACTTCACCACCATGTCGTCTATATAGTCTTCCATGGTTTTGCCCAACTGATCCTTGAACATCATGTTGACCAGTCTTTGATATGTTGCTCCTGCATTTCTTAGTCCAAATGGCATAACAATATAACAATATATGTCGGTGGGAGTCATGAATGCGGTATCCTCTTGATCAGATGGTCCATCTGAATTTGTTGAAATCCAGAGGAAGCATCCATGAAGGTAAGCATTTCATGTCCCGTCGTTGCATCCACCATGGAGTCTATATGTGGTAATGGGAAAGGATCCTTGGGACATGCCTTGTTTAAATCTGTAAAATCAACGCATACCCTCCACTTTCCACTCTTTTTTGAAACTACAACCAGATTAGCCAACCATCGAGGATATTGAACCTCTCTGATCATATTGGCCTTAAAAAGTTTTTCAACTTCTTCTTGTATGATCTTGTTCCTCTCAGGAGCGAATTTCCTTTGCTTCTGATGGACGGGTTTAATAGATAAACCAAGGCCGAGCTTATGAGTGATTATCTCCTTTGAAATACCTGTCATGTCTGAATGTTTAAAGGCAAAGGTAGATTTTCTTCATTTTAGGAAGTATACAATATCCTCCTAAATCTCATCGGGGATACTGGATGCTAGGAACACCTTTACATCTGGATCCTCGGGGTCTAAGGATACTTCCTTTAAGTCTTTCTCCCGAGCTTCCAGCATGTCCCTAGGATGTTGCTGTGATTGCTATGCTATAGTTTGCTTGGTTGTCGGCTTTATTGATGAAGAATAATAATTCTTGGCCTCCACCTGGTCACCGTCTATCCTCACAACTCCCCATGGAGTAGGTAGTTGATGCATTGGTGATAAGTTGAGGCCACCGCCTTCATTCCATGCAGCCATGGCCTGCCTAGAATAACAATGCAACAAGAAAGGTTATCAATAACACAAATTTTTTAATATGAATTTAACCCTTCAATATAAATTGGTAGGTTGATGTCCCCCAATGTCTTATTGGTTTCTCCACTGAAACCGACTAGCACTATGTTTTAAGGACGATCTCAGAATCTGGAATGTTCATCTTTTTAAGGACATCATGCTGGATGATGTTGACCGAGCTCCCACCATCAACTAGGATCCTGTGTACATAATGGTTAGCGATAAATAAAGTAATAATCAAACCGTCATGGTGAGGATCCTGAATGCTTATTTTGTCTTCCTCATCGAATAAAATCCGTTTGTCTGTCGTCAAAGTGGTGGATACTATTGGTCGGTCCCCATTATCCAACTTGATCTCTTTGGCAAGCCTTTTTGCTGCGGAGAAGGAAGTTCCACATATTTCGTATCCTCCAGAGATGAAGTTGACCATTCGTACGTCCAGTTCACCCTGGTGAGGATCCTGGATACTCGGATCGAAGAATATTCTCTCATCAGTTATTCGAGTAGTAGGGATGAGTGGCCTTCTTTCATCGTCCCACTTGAATTCTTCTTTAGGATAAGATGTTTGAAATATGTCACAGACTCTGGAGACGAAGTTGATCACGTGAGCATCTGGTGGTGGTGGCGTTGCTGTTTGTGGAGGATCTTCTGGATCCTGGATCCTGGATTTCTTCATTCCCAAGAGTTCTTTAAAGTAACCCTTCCTTAGGAGGTATCCAATTTCCCTCCTCAAGCCAATGCATTCGTCTGTCATGTGGCCAAAATCTTCGTGGAAGGCACACCACTTAGACTTGTTTTTGAAGGTATTAGTCTTCTCATTTTTTCGAGGCCACCTTGCTTTCTCCCCTAGATCCTTCATGGCACAAATCAAGCCATGGGTATCTACGAAGAAACAATACTCGGAGATGCAGGGATAGTCTTCATCATCATCTCCTTCTTCAACTGCTCGTACGTTTTGGTTGTTGAACTTATTTTACGGCTTTGTGTTGTTGTTCTTGAACGAGAATCATTGCTTCTTGTCAGAGGATTCTTGTTTCGTTTGATTCCCCAGACGATCCTGGATCCTCTTGTCATCCTCCAAACGTATGAATCTGAGTGCTTTGTTCCTTACTTCATCTAGAGACCTGCAAGGAGTCATCACAAGATCATCATAAAAGGGGGAGCCCCTCTGAACTCCCATCTTGAAGGCCTCAACAGCAGTAGACATGTCAAGATTAGGGATTTCTAGAGCTTCCCTTCCGAACCTCGTAACAAAATCCCTAAGGGATTCATCACTAGGTTGGATAACTCGGTACAAATTACTAGTTAACTTTTCAAAATTCCTACTACAGGAAAATTGGGTGTTAAACAAGTTAAAGATGTGAAAAAGAAGTAACTGAAAAGGGAGGAAGACTTAGCAGCCACTTTAACGCTGTTCCTGTGAGTATAGATCTGAATCCTTTGCATAAGCAAGCTTCTTTGAGTCTTTCCGGGATTTGGTTGATCTCCATCCTTTCTCTTTATTGTGCAACATGTTCCTCAAGATCTGTGGTCCCATCATAAGTCTTCATGTTGGGGGTTTGGAATCGCTACGGAATTTCAGCATCACAGATAGGTGGAGCAAATCTGGATAACTTGTGGCTTCCCTCAGGTATCTCGGGGATTGGTCATATCACCCCGGGAAGACTGGATATCATATCCTTAAGCTTCTGTAGTTCATTGGCCATAGCTTGGTTGATACCTATATCCTGCATGGGACCACAGTTAGCATCTAAGGATAAAGGATCGTACAAGTTACCTCTTTGCTGAGTGAAGGTTGGAATCTCGGATGAGTAGATGGGATAGGAGGAGTATGCGATAAGAGTTGGTCCTCCAGAGGCTATAGTCTGCATGGGGATTATGTCCCATTCATGGACTTCGGAGGATCATTGATGTTGGACGGCCGAGGATCCTTGATTCGGAAAAAAGGATCCTTGATTCGGGATGAAGGATCCTTGAGGTTGGGTACCATAGGATCCTTGTGGAAGTATGACCGATCCTTGCCGATAATATGAGGATCCTTGATTCTGCTGACCCGTGGATATATGATGAAAGTTAGATGACCTTGGCTGATCTAGCGAGAATCCTTGAGCCTGTTGAAGGATAGATGATCCTGACTAAAATATCGAGGATCCTTGAACCTGTTGGCCCATGGACCCCTGTTGAAGGATAGATGATCCTTGGGAGAACTGAGCCATGGATTCTGGACTGGTGAAATCAAACATCCTTGGCATTAGGGGGGTGAGATCCTCCGCTGGCCTCTTGTTTTTCTTGAGATCTTCTATCTCACGAAGGATCCTCTGGTTGGTCTTGTTTTGCTGCTCCATGTATGTTTTAACCTGCGAAAATATAGATGAAACATCATTGTTAGTATTAATCACCGGCGCAGCAGCAGCGGTTTTCAAGCTATAGAAGACTGGTAGTAGCGTCTTGCTTCCAGCAGCAGCAGGTCGTTGTGCTCCCGTAATTGGCGGAGGCATCGATGGCAAAGTCCTTGATGAGAGAGGAACCTTAGCCGGCATAGTTGATGAAGCAGAGGTTGATTGAGAGGCCATTGATAATGATATGGGTATTAAAAAGTTGAAAATGGTAAGAATAGTATGGATTATAGCCCCAATTTCCCCACGGTGGGCGCCAAATTATTTTGGATAAAAATCACAAGTGAGGTATAGTGCTAACACGATAAGAGCGAATGTATAACCGAGCTATTGGTGAACACAATGACTTGATCACGAGTCAAAAAACCCTTGATTATGATAATATTACTTCGGTCAAAAACTAGCAAGGTAGTCCTTGGTCGAATTGCTTCGGTCAAAGATTAACACGATAATCTTTGGTCGGATGATACGTGATTATAATAATCTCCGACACAAAAAACCCTCGGACGGTGAAAACTATCACCGTCAAGTTTATTAATGGTCAAAGGTGGTTACAAGTGTTGTGGAGTTTATGATCGATGTTACAAAGTAAACTAGTGAGTAGAGAGAGTAATTGCTTCTGCTCTAGAGTGCGTGAGAATACAAGTGTCTCCTAATCGATCATAACTCGATAATTATAAAGAAAATACAATTAACAATAACTCCTAATAATCCGCAAATCCTCCACTAGCAACTCCCATCACTTTGACTACTTGCCATAGAAGTCCAGTAGCTAAATAAGCGGAAGAACAAGTCTAAGATCCGTTGTTGATATTTAAACATCAGTCTTCACACAAATTCGTCCATTACTAGCAATACTCAATAAGGATCCCGGATCCATACTCCAGCTAGAGAATACTCCATGAGGATAATTGATTCAAACACGCCTTAAAATTGTTATACCTGTCTAACACACCACCATACTAAACACAATCATTAGTAAACAAATAACATCGAGGATCATTGATCCTTTATAACCTGTTACATATCTCAAGGATAATCTATCCATAAGATAGTTAAGAATTAAGGATCCTCAACATAAAATTCATGCCCCGACAATAACCAACTATGGATGACTTGCTAATATTGGTCCCTCAAGATCACCTGCTTGTGACTTGGAATCCTAAATTACGTCCGACATTATTATTTTTCATATAAGTTTTTAAGTATTGTTAATGCAAAATTTATAGCATGTAGGCTTACTTAAAAGGTTTTGGTTTTAAGATATAAGGTTTTGAGCACGTTAATTGTTAGGGAAAATTCCCAAAATAGCCCTATTTTGGGAAGAGGTTTCAAAAATGTCCCCCAAATTTTAGAATTTCAAAAATGTCCCCCTCTAACACATCTCCAATGATGCGTTAGGAAATCTATCTTTAACACATCGTTAAAGATGTGTTAGACTTCCTAACGCATAGTCGGAGATGAGTTAGACTTTCAAACACATTGGAAAAGATGCGTTAAACTTCTTAACGCATCGTCAACGACGTGTTAGCCTCTTGTTTGTTATTTTTAATATTATATTAATATAACTATTTATACCTATATTTGTTTTTTATAACTTATAATATATAAAGTTAGTTTTATTATTCGAATAAACCGATAAAGCATGCTTATTTTTATCTACAGACCGACATAAATGTACTTAAACCCGAGTTATGTCAAATTAATATCGAAATATTCAATAAAATTTGTTTTAAATAAAAATTTATGCGACATATAGATAAAAATAAGCATTTTTTATCGGTATATTCGAAATGATATAAAAATTTATATATTAAAAGTTATAAAATCACAAAAACAAGTAGAATTAGTTATATCAATATAATATTAAAAAAAAAAGCAAACAAGAGGCTAACGCATCGTTGACGATGCGTTAAGAAGTCTAATGCATCTTTGCCGATGTGTTTGGAAGTCAAACTCATCTCCGACCTTGCATTAGGAAGTCTAACACATCTTTGACGATGTGTTAAAGATAAACTTCCTAGTGCATTGTCGGAGATGTGATAAAGCGGACATTTTCGAAATTCTAAAATTTGGGGGATATTTTTGTAACCTCTTCCCAAAATAGGGCTATTTTGGGAATTTTCCCTAAATGTTATCACGGTTAAGTGACCTACAACATGTGTGGGGGTACACACAAAAGTTTTGGGTTTCCTATAAACATTAGAAGACTTCAGTTTTTGTTTGGTTTTGTGTGTAGTTGTTAAAGCTCTATACGTATTTCCTTGTCGCAGCGAGAGCGGTGAGTTTACGTACAATTATTTATTTTACCTTTATAAAGTTTTGAGGACACTTATTTTTTTTTTACAGTTTAATGCGACACGACACGTGCATGTTTAATACTAGGTATATGGGTTTAGGGTTTAGATTATTCTATTAGCATAACTAATTTATGATTTTAGACATTAATAAATAAATTAATAAAAATTCAACATAAATAACTAAAACAATTTATTTAGTATATGAATGCTTGTCCTTTTTTCGGCCATTTGTTGCCTTAAACTTTGATAAAAATAAGTATAATATTGCTAATGGTCCAAATTTCTATAATGTAGCAATCATTTTTTTTAATTATTAGATTGACATATTGTAATGTATGTAATGTATATCTAATGTAGTAAGTAGCGACATCAGTATAAATCTTATGCTCAAATTAAAGAATATTCCTATCACTAGATGTAAATTCTAAACATTGTCCATAAATACAAAAGTTAAAAAGCTCGAATCATTTATCCACAAAGAACAAGAATCCTGTTATTTTTGTTATGTTCTTATAATAAGTGACACATGTCCCGATAAGATATTCGCAAAGTAATGTAACCGAAAAAAGACAAATTTCTATAATCTCTTTTATAATATATTTTTGAATGGCTATTTAGATCGTTAACGGGCCACTGACCCACCCGTTTATCTCTACTCCACCCTCAGAAGGAAACTCACCATCGGTGAGAAATCCCCCAAATCCAACCACTAATTTATTTAATTATATATATATTTTTTTGTTAAACGTGGGTGTCGAACCCAAGATCTCCCCTTTTTAACTGTTGTAATTGACTTTGTGCTCGATGAGTGTAACGCTACTCTCTCGTGCAATCAGTGTTGTCTGTTTTGTAAACTAAGAGCTCATGGTTTTGTTTTTGGATTGAAGACTTCCTTCGAGTTTACCCATCCTCGTAATGCTTAACTACGGAGTTTTGCCGTTATACACAATCATTGCACCTAGAACGCAACCCCCCCCCCCCTTTCTTATGGACTCATCGTCCTTAATAAGGTTTGCCCACACTACCCAATTATATCCTATGCTTAAGTTCATACACAGATCTTAGTTCTTATTTCCTGAATAAGGTTTTCATCTACTCTATTGTTACATTACATACAAAAGTAACATCGACGTTGATATTTCAACAAGTTCTATACATTTTTTACCATGCACGATATAAGTTACTCATATCTTTCTTTATTTAGGTACCTCACTACTAAAAAACTGGTACTTTTCTGACAAAAATATTCATAGGTAAATTGTCGTAAACGTTGATTAGCGATAAAATACCGAGGAAAGACGTTTGTTGAAAAAAACCTCCTTGGAAAAACTTTTCCGAGTAATTTCCCACAATTATTCCCACAAAATATCGACAACTGTGGTTTGTCGCTGATTTGCGACAAATTACTGACGACAAGATTTTTAGATTATTCCAATCATTTAGCGAGAAACTAGTCACACAACATAATTTTATTAATATCCTCTTCTATATATTAATCATAAATATTTTTAGTACTAAGAACAATTAATTTAATTTTATTTTCGATGATTTTACGACAAATCATATTAATTAAGTATAACACAATTTTAAATGTACAGACCAACTTCCGACGACAAAATTATCTTTTATTATTTTCTATTTTATTCTTGTAGTTGAATTTTCGACAAAAGTTAATTATTAATTTTTTATATTTTTTTTCCTGACAAAAAACCTGGATTATTTCTTCTCGAAATCTTATAGGAAAGGCTAAAATTTCAGAAAAACAAAAACATAATTTAGATTAAGCAAGTCTTTTACAATGACATAACAAAATACAATGGCATTTGTTTTAACATGTCAAAGTACCAAACAAAATAACATAAGTTTAACATGTTAAAATACCACATAGTCAACAAACTACTTACCGGCAAATTTTTACATCATTTCTTCAATTTGTTTTTGCAGTTTCTCGCGTTCAGCCCGTTCTTTTTCCCGCTCGGCCCTCTCTTTTTCACGTTCAGCCCGCTCTTTGTCCAAGTCTCTTTCCATTTGTCTTTGTAGTCCCTCATGTTCGGCCCGTTCTGTTTCCGCTTCTCTTGCAATTTTTGCCAAGCGGTTTTCCATGTTTTGTCGAGCTTCTGTTTCCTGTTCTAACTTGGCTCTAACATCTTTGACCTATAAATTGTTAAAAACATATATAATTAATGCATAATACATATTAGTTCAAAAATTGTAATGCTAATAAAAATGCCACGGGTCATTTTAAGACATGATCCAACTGTCATGCTAATTAAATGTTAGCAAAATCAACCAATTTTGAAATTTGAATAGACACAGAATGTAATAACTATTAGATGGAATACATAATAATCTATCTGACTATTTGTGTATTTGGTATTGTTGTAAAAAACAAATGACAATGATGGCCCCAGTTTAAACAACAAATTACCAAGGTGCCCCTAGTCCATTATATACAGCATATCACTATGGTGGCCCCAATTTATACTATAACTTACAAAAAATCTCTTAACAACTACTAGAAAACAAGTACCAAATGACTAAAATAGGTACATGTCAAACCAACAATGTGCCCGTTACAAACTAAGGTCATATTCGTTTGACCTTGAATGTAAACAAAAAGAATTCACACATACATAAAAAATATGTAGAGAAACCTAAAATGTTTAAACTGAAATTATAAAGTGACTATTGAGCAACACCATGTGAACTACCCGCAAGTGATGATTGTGACCCGGTCACCACGAAATGTGGATCAGAAGACCCTATCCCAAACATCCGGCCACAACTTTTGTGATGCAAACGCTCCCACACAGCAAACTCATCCCGATCCGGATTCTGATCATTGTCTGGCCCATACTCCTTCTCAAGTTCTTTGTGAAACCATGTCTACATTATCATCAATGCAAAGAAAGTCACTTTTTAATCAAATGATTACATATATATATATATATATATATATATATATATATATGATAACTTACAAATGATTCTTTTGATTGTGTTGTGATGATTTCTAACTTCTCCAAGTCATTATTGTTGATTTCCCCATCGCGCAATCTCTTCTTAGTCTGACAAACTCGTAGCCCACTGTTCCTCCCTTTCGTTTCTCCTACATAAATTTTGATAAGTGTTACACATCTAGTTACAAGAATTATTAAACTGATTAGCTTACCATACGGATGTGATGTTCATCAATACCCATAGACTCGCCTGTATGACGCGATAAATCATTTTTACGAGTGTTTTTACAGCTTTGGATCTGTTTAAAAAAAAAAGCAAACAAGAGGCTAACGCATCGTTGACGATGCGTTAAGAAGTCTAATGCATCTTTGCCGATGTGTTTGGAAGTCAAATTCATCTCCGACCTTGCATTAGGAAGTCTAACACATCTTTGACGATGTGTTAAAGATAAACTTCCTAGTGCATTGTCGGAGATGTGATAAAGCGGACATTTTTGAAATTCTAAAATTTGGGGGATATTTTTGTAACCTCTTCCCAAATTAGGGCTATTTTGGGAATTTTCCCTAAATGTTATCACGGTTAAGTGACCTACAACATGTGTGGGTACACACAAAAGTTTTGGGTTTCCTATAAACATTGGAAGACTTCAGTTTTTGTTTGGTTTTGTGTGTAGTTGTTAAAGCTCTATACGTATTTCCTTGTCGCAGCGAGAGCGGTGAGTTTACGTACAATTATTTATTTTACCTTTATAAAGTTTTGAGGACACTTATTTTTTTTTTACAGTTTAATGCGACACGACACGTGCATGTTTAATACTAGGTATATGGGTTTAGGGTTTAGATTATTCTATTAGCATAACTAATTTATGATTTTAGACATTAATAAATAAATTAATAAAAATTCAACATAAATAACTAAAACAATTTATTTAGTATATGAATGCTTGTCCTTTTTTCGGCCATTTGTTGCCTTAAACTTTGATAAAAATAAGTATAATATTGCTAATGGTCCAAATTTCTATAATGTAGCAATCATTTTTTTTAATTATTAGATTGACAGATTGTAATGTATGTAATGTATATCTAATGTGGTAAGTAGCGACATCAGTATAAATCTTACGCTCAAATTAAAGAATATTCCTATCACTAGATGTAAATTCTAAACATTGTCCATAAATACAAAAGTTAAAAAGCTCGAATCATTTATCCACAAGGAACAAGAATCCTGTTATTTTTGTTATGTTCTTATAATAAGTGACACATGTCCCGATAAGATATTCGCAAAGTAATGTAACCGAAAAAAGACAAACTTCTATAATCTCTTTTATAATATATTTTTGAATGGCTATTTAGATCGTTAACGGGCCACTAACCCACCCGTTTATCTCTACTCCACCCTCAGAAGGAAACTCACCATCGGTGAGAAATCCCCCAAATCCAACCTCTAATTTATTTCATTATATATATATTTTTTTGTTAAACGTGGGTGTCGAACCCAAGATCTCCCCTTTTTAACTGTTGTAATTGACTTTGTGCTCGATGAGTGTAACGCTACTTTCTCGTGCAATCAGTGTTGTCTGTTTTGTAAACTAAGAGCTCATGGTTTTGTTTTTGGATTGAAGACTTCCTTCGAGTTTACCCATCCTCGTAATGCTTAACTACGGAGTTTTGCCGTTATACACAATCATTGCACCTAGAACGCAACCCCCTCCCCCTTTCTTATGGACTCATCGTCCTTAATAAGGTTTGCCCACACTACCCAATTATATCCTATGCTTTAGTTCATACACAGATCTTAGTTCTTATTTCCTGAATAAGGTTTTCATCTACTCTATTGTTACATTACATACAAAAGTAACATCGACGTTGATATTTCATCAAGTTCTATACATTTTTTTACCATGCACGATATAAGTTACTCATATCTTTCTTTATTTAGGTACCTCACTACTAAAAAACTGGTACTTTTCTGACAAAAATATTCATAGGTAAATTGTCGTAAACGTTGATTAGCGATAAAATACCGAGGAAAGACGTTTGTTGAAAAAAAACCTCCTTGGAAAAACTTTTCCGAGTAATTTCCCACAAATATTCCCACAAAATATCGACAACTGTGGTTTGTCGCTGATTTGCGACAAATTACTGACGACAAGATTTTTAGATTATTCCAATCATTTAGCGAGAAACTAGTCACACAACATAATTTTATTAATATCCTCTTCTATATATTAATCATAAATATTTTTAGTACTAAGAACAATTAATTTAATTTTATTTTCGATGATTTTACGACAAATCATATTAATTAAGTATAAGACAATTTTAAATGTACAGACCAACTTCTGACGACAAAATTATCTTTTATTATTTTCTATTTTATTCTTGTAGTTGAAATTTCGACAAAAGTTAATTATTAATTTTTTATATTTTTTTTCCTGACAAAAAACCTGAATTATTTCTTCACGAAATCTAATAGGAAAGGCTAAAATTTCAGAAAAACAAAAACATAATTTAGAATAAGCAAGTCTTTTACAATGACATAACAAAATACAATGGCATTTGTTTTAGCATGTCAAAGTACCAAACAAAATAACATAAGTTTAACATGTTAAAATACCAAATAGTCAACAAACTACTTATCGGCAAATTTTTACATCATTTCTTCAATTTGTTTTTGCAGTTTCTCTCGTTCAGCCCGTTCTTTTTCCCGCTCGGCCCTCCCTTTTTCACGTTCAGCCCGCTCTTTGTCCAAGTCTCTTTCCATTTGTATTTGTAGTCCCTCACGTTCGGCCCGTTCTGTTTCCGCTTCTCTTGCAATTTTTGCCAAGCGGTTTTCCATGTTTTGTCGAGCTTCTGTTTCCTGTTCTAACTTGGCTCTAACATCTTTGACCTATAAATTGTTAAAAACATATATAATTAATGCATAATACATATTAGTTTAAAAATTGTAATGCTAATAAAAATGCTAACGGGTCATTTTAAGACATGATCCAACAGTCATGCTAATTAAATGTTAGCAAAATCAACCAATTTTGAAATTTGAATAGACACAGAATGTAATAACTATTAGATGGAATTCATAATAATCTATCTGACTATTTGTGTATTTGGTATTGTTGTAAAAAACAAATGACAATGATGGCCCCAGTTTAAACAACAAATTACCAAGGTGCCCCTAGTCCATTATATACAGCATATCACTATGGTGGCCCCAATTTATACTATAACTTACAAAAAATCTCTTAACAACTACTAGAAAACAAGTACCAAATGACAAAAATAGGTACATGTCAAACCAACAATGTGCCCGTTACAAACTAAGGTCATATTCGTTTGACCTTGAATGTAAACAAAAAGAATTCACACATACATAAAAAATATGTAGAGAAACCTAAAATGTTTAAACTGAAATTATAAAGTGACTATTGAGCATTACCATGTGAACTACCCGCAAGTGATGATTGTGACCTGGTCACCACGAAATGTGGATCAGAAGACCCTATCCCAAACATCCGGCCACAACTTTTGTGATGCAAACGCTCCCACACAGCAAACTCATCACGATCCGGATTCTGATCATTGTCTGGCCCATACTCCTTCTCAAGTTCTTTGTGAAACGATGTCTACATTATCATCAATGCAAAGAAAGTCACTTTTTAATCAAATGATTACATATATTTATATATATATATATATATATATATATATATATATATATATATATATGATAACTAACAAATGATTCTTTTGATTGTGTTGTGATAAACTCTAACTTCTCCAAGTCATTAATGTTGATTTCCCCATCGCGCAATCTCTTCTTAGTCTGACAAACTCGTAGCCCACTGTTCCTCCCTTTCGTTTCTCCTACATAAATTTTGATAAGTGTTACACATCTAGTTACAAGAATTATTAAATCTGATTAGCTTACCATACGGATGTGATGTTCATCAATACCCATAGACTCGCCTGTATGACGCGATAAATCATTTTTACGAGTGTTTTTACAGCTTTGGATCTGTTTAACCATTTTTCAGTGTCCCACATCTGCAATATTAAAAAAACCATATATGCATAACATATAAAGAACATGAAATATTAATAAAAAAATCATAAAAAATAATTAACACCCTTTCTTTACACCGGCGTTTCCATCTGTCACCAGGCACTTTATCGTGTGGATAATTACAAATTATATCAAATCTCTGTTTACCATCCTCGATAAAATGATTGTTCTCCCTGGCTTTCTTTTTTGATTGTTCTCGCAAGTCACTCATCTTATTTGGATAACGATCCTTAAGAACATTAAAGAATCCCTCAAAAATGTGTTGGTCATCTCATAAATCCCATCTCCATTTTGTCTATTTAAAAATAAAGATTAAATTAACAAATAATTATAACATATACCAATGATATATTGATATTTACTCGAAAGGTATTAAACATATCCCTTAAAGCACTATGTGGGATCTTTTTAAAAGTGATTCAATCTCCATCAAGTTTTTGATCTAGTATTTGACCAGCACTCCTATGAACATATCCGAGTCCAAACCTATAATATTGAAATAAACCATAATGATAATCAACACAAAATAAAAATGTAAAAATAAATAAATTTAGAAACATACTTTCTTCCCATGCGTGCGATGCGCCTATTATCACCATCATCCTGACCAATAGTATCCTCAAAACTAGCATTCTCAAAATCATTAGCCTTACCACTACCATCATTCTCACAAACATCATCATGATGACTACCATCATCCTCATCAGAATCGTCCACTTACACATACTCATCATCTTGTACATTATGAATCGTTAGTTGGTTACGAATTAACCCAGCCATATCAGCCATTTTATCACCGCTAGCAACACGACTATGACTACCAGCAACTCCTCCACCTTCACCACCACGTGTTATTACGTATCTCCCACAAGTTTTTCTATATTCTCTTTCAACAGGTTTTTTACCTTTCCATTTAGAACTGAACACTTGGGATTGACGTCGCTCTAAATTATCACGAGCACCATTACAAGAATCATGCTCCTAAATATGAATACTGCGAGTGCCACTTCCAACATGTTTCCCTAGAGCTACCTCTTCGCCACGAGTACGAACACCACCACCACGACTACCATTACCATCAACACTCTCTGCCATAATGTATATAACGTGCAATTAATAAAAGAAGCACAGTTAGATAAATAATAAAAGATTAACAAGACATATAAATTGGGAATAATATAAAGTATAAGTACCATATGATAAATGTCAAATAGTAATAAGTTTACAACAATAAACAATTTATCTTCCTAACAATCATCTAAAGAGTGGTCAGAATAAGTCATTTCATCATCAACATCATCATTAACAACATCATCGTCATCATCATTATCTTCAGTTAGTTCCACATGATTGATCATCTGCTCTATTGTAGTGGTGTTTGTAACCCGATCCAAGCGTTCACTCCTAGTTACTTTTTCTGGTAATTCAAATCATTCATTAATATGAAAGGGCGCATTTTCTTCCATGTTTTAATTGTTTAAGACTTCAGTTTTAGGTGTAGAAACCTCATAAATGTGTTGGGCTTTTGTCTTGACAACCGCCCATAGATCTTTTGTATCACTTGTCACAGCAGGGTATGATGAGTAAAACACTTGTTTCTCTTGTGATGCCAAGATATATGAGTCATCACTTTTAAGTCGGGACTTGTGTTTGACATCAACTAACTTATTTTTTTTGAACTACTACACCGTCTTTGTTATCAAACCATGTACATTTTTTTATATCTGTATCTTGCATGGGACCACGGTTAGCATCTAAGGATAAAGGATCGTACAAGTTACCTCTTTGCTGAGTGAAGGTTAGCATCTCGGATGAGTAGATGGGATAGGAGGAGTCTGCGATAAGAGTTGGTCCTCCAGAGGCTATAGTCTGCATGGGGATTATGCCCCCTTCATGGACTTCGGAGGATCGTTGATCTTGGACGGCCGAGGATCCTTGATTCGGGATGAAGGATCCTTGAGGTTGGGTACCATAGGATCCTTGTGGAAGTATGACCGATCCTTGCCGATAATATGAGGATCCTTGATTCTGCTGACCCGTGGATCTATGATGAAAGTTAGATGACTTTGGCTAATCTAGCGAGAATCCTTGAGCCAGTTGAAGGATAGATGATCCTGACTGAAATATCGAGGATCCTTGAACCTGTTGGCCCATCGACCCCTGTTGAAGGATAGATGATCCTTGGGAGAACTGAGCCATGGATTCTGGACTGGTGAAATCCAACATCCTTGGCATTAGGGGGGGTGAGATCCTCCGCTGGCCTCTTTTTTTCTTGAGATCTTCTATCTCATGAAGGATCCTCTGGTTGGTCTTGTTTTGCTGCTCCATGTATGCTTTAACCTGCGAAAACATAGATGAAACATCATTGTTAATATTAACCACCGGCGGTTTTCGAGCTCTAGAAGAATGGTAGTTGCGTCTTGCTTCCAGCAGCAGCAGGTCGTTGTGCTCCCGTAATTGGCGGAGGCATCGGTGGCAAAGTCCTTGATGAGAGAGGAACCGTAGCCGGCATAGTTGATGAAGTAGAGGTTGGTTGAGAGGCCTTTGATAATGATATGGGTATTAAAAAGTTGAAAATGGTAAGAATAATAAGGATTATAGCCCCAATTTCCCCACGGTGGGCGCCAAATTGTTTTGGATAAAAATCACAAGTGAGGTATAGTGCTAACACGATAAGAGCGAATGTATAACCGAGCTATTGGTGAACACAATGATTTGATCACGAGGCAAAAAACCCTTGATTATGATAATCTTACTTCGGTCAAAAACTAGCAAGGTAATCCTTGGTCGAATTGCTTCGGTCAAAGATTAACAAGATAATCTTTGGTCGGATGGTACGTGATTATAATAATCTCCGACACAAAAAACCCTCGGACGGTGAAAACTATCACCGTCAAGTTTATTAATGGTCAAAGGTGGTTACAAGTGTTGTGGAGTTTATGATCGATGTTACAAAGTAAACTAGTGAGTAGAGAGAGTAATTGCTTCTGCTCTTGAGTGCGTGAGAATACAAGTGTCTCCTAATCGATCATAACTCGATAATTATAAAGAAAATACAATTAACAATAACTCCTAATAATCCGCAAGTCCTCCACTAGCCACTCCCATCACTTTGACTACTTGCCATAGAAGTCCAGTAGCGAAATAAGCGGAAGAACAAGTCTAAGATCCGTTGTTGATATTTAAACATCAGTCTTCACACAAATTCGTCCATTACTAGCAATACTCAATAAGGATCCCGGATCCATACTCCAGCTAGAGAATACTCCATGAGGATAATTGATTCAAACACGCCTTAAAATTGTTATACCTGTCTAACACACCACCATACTAAACACAATCATTAGTAAACAAATAACACCGAGGATCATTGATCCTTTATAACCTGTTACATATCTCAAGGATAATCTATCCATAAGATAGTTAAGGATTAAGGATCCTCAGCATAAAATTCATGCCCCGACAATAACCAACTAGGGCTGACTTGCTAATATTTGTCCCTCAAGATCACCTGCTTGTGACTTGGAATCCGAAATTACGTCCGACATTATTAATTTTCATATAAGTTTTTGAGTATTGTTAATGCAAAATTTATAGCATGTAGGCTTACTTAAAAGGTTTTGGTTTTAAGATATAAGGTTTTGAGCACGTTAATTGTTAAGGAAAATTCCCAAAATAGCCCTATTTTGGGAAGAGGTTTCAAAAATGTCCACCAAATTTTAGAATTTCAAAAATGTCCCCCTCTAACACATCTCCAATGATGCGTTAGGAAATCTATCTTTAACACATCGTTAAAGATGTGTTAGACTTCCTAACGCATAGTCGGAGATGAGTTAGACTTTCTAACACATCGGAAAAGATGCGTTAAACTTCTTAACGCATCGTCAACGACGTGTTAGCCTCTTGTTTGTTATTTTTAATATTATATTAATATAACTATTTATACCTATATTTGTTTTTTATAACTTATAATATATAAAGTTTTATATTATTCGAATATACCGATAAAGCATGATTATTTTTATCTACAGACCGACATAAATGTACTTAAACCCGAGTCATGTCAAATTAATATCGAAATATTCAATAAAATTTGTTTTAAATAAAATTTATGCAACATATAGATAAAAATAAGCATTTTTTATCAGTATATTCGAAATGATATAAAAATTTATATATTAAAAGTTATAAAATCACAAAAACAAGTAGAATTAGTTATATCAATATAATATTAAAAAAAAAAAGCAAACAAGAGGCTAACGCGTCGTTGACGATGCGTTAAGAAGTCTAATGCATCTTTGCCGATGTGTTTGGAAGTCAAACTCATCTCCGACCATGCATTAGGAAGTCTAACACATCTTTGACGATGTGTTAAAGATAAACTTCCTAATGCATTGTCGGAGATGTGATAAAGCGGACATTTTTGAAATTCTAAAATTTGGGGGATATTTTTGTAACCTCTTCCCAAAATAGAGCTATTTTTAGAATTTTCCTTAAATGTTATCACGGTTAAGTGACCTACAACATGTGTGGGTATACGTAAAAGTTTTGGGTTTTCTATAAACATTGGAAGACTTCAGTTTTTGTTTGGTTTTGTGTGTAGTTGTTAAAGCTCTATACATACTTCCTTGTCGCAGCGAGAGCGGTGAGTTTACGTACAATTATTTATTTTACCTTTATAAAGTTTTGAGGACACTTATTTTTTTTTACAGTTTAATGCGACACGGTACGTGCATGTTTAATACTAGGTATATGGGTTTAGGGTTTAGATTATTCTATTAGCATAACTAATTTATGATTTTAGACATTAATAAATAAATTAATAAAAATTCAATATAAATAACTAAAACAATTTATTTAGTATATGAATGCTTGTCCTTTTTCGGCCATTTGTTGCCTTAAACTTTGATAAAAATAAGTATAATATTGCTAATGGTCAAAATTTCTATAATGTAGCAATCATTTTTTTTAATTATTAGATTGACATATTGTAATGTATGTAATGTATATCTAATGTAGTAAGTAGCGACATCAGTATAAATCTTATGCTCAAATTAAAGAATATTCCTATCACTAGATGTAAATTCTAAACATTGTCCATAAATACAAAAGTTAAAAAGCTCTAATCATTTATCCACAAGGAACAAGAATCCTGTTATTTTTGTTATGTTCTTATAATAAGTGACACATGTCCCGATAAGATATTCGCAAAGTAATGTAACCGAAAAAAGACAAATTTCTATAATCTCTTTTATAATAGATTTTTAAATGGCTATTTAGATCGTTAACGGGCCACTGACCCACCCGTTTATCTCTACTCCACCCTCAGAAGGAAACTCACCATCGGTGAAAAATCCCCCAAATCCAACCTCTAATTTATTTAATTATATATATATTTTTTTGTTAAACGTGGGTGTCGAACCCAAGATCTCCCCTTTTTAACTGTTGTAATTGACTTTGTGCTCGATGAGTGTAACGCTACTCTCTCGTGCAATCAGTGTTGTCTGTTTTGTAAACTAAGAGCTCATGGTTTTGTTTTTGGATTGAAGACTTCCTTCGAGTTTACCCATCCTCGTAATGCTTAACTACGGAGTTTTGCCGTTATACACAATCATTGCACCTAGAACGCAACCCCCCCCCCCTTTCTTATGGACTCATCGTCCTTAATAAGGTTTGCCCACACTACCCAATTATATCCTATGCTTTAGTTCATACACAGATCTTAGTTCTTATTTCCTGAATAAGGTTTTCATCTACTCTATTGTTACATTACATACAAAAGTAACATCGACGTTGATATTTCATCAAGTTCTATACATTTTTTACCATGCACGATATAAGTTACTCATATCTTTCTTTATTTAGGTACCTCACTACTAAAAAACTGGTACTTTTCTGACAAAAATATTCATAGGTAAATTGTCGTAAACGTTGATTAGCGATAAAATACCGAGGAAAGACGTTTGTTGAAAAAAACCTCCTTGGAAAAACTTTTCCGAGTAATTTCCCACAATTATTCCCACAAAATATCGACAACTGTGGTTTGTCGCTGATTTGCGACAAATTACTGACGACAAGATTTTTAGATTATTCCAATCATTTAGCGAGAAACTAGTCACACAACATAATTTTATTAATATCCTCTTCTATATATTAATCATAAATATTTTTAGTACTAAGAACAATTAATTTTATTTTATTTTCGATGATTTTACGACAAATCATATTAATTAAGTATAACACAATTTTAAATGTACAGACCAACTTCCGACGACAAAATTATTTTTTTTTTATTTTCTATTTTATTCTTGTAGTTGAATTTTCGACAAAAGTTAATTATTAATTTTTTATATTTTTTTTCCTGACAATAAACCTGGATTATTTCTTCTCGAAATCTTATAGGAAAGGCTAAAATTTCAGAAAAACAAAAACATAATTTAGATTAAGCAAGTCTTTTACAATGACATAACAAAATACAATGGCATTTGTTTTAACATGTCAAAGTACCAAACAAAATAACATAAGTTTAACATGTTAAAATACCACATAGTCAACAAACTACTTATCGGCAAATTTTTACATCATTTCTTCAATTTGTTTTTGCAGTTTCTCGCGTTCAGCCCGTTCTTTTTCCCGCTCGGCCCTCTCTTTTTCACGTTCAGCCCGCTCTTTGTCCAAGTCTCTTTCCATTTGTCTTTGTAGTCCCTCACGTTCGGCCCGTTCTGTTTCCGCTTCTCTTGCAATTTTTGCCAAGCGGTTTTCCATGTTTTGTCGAGCTTCTGTTTCCTGTTCTAACTTGGCTCTAACATCTTTGACCTATAAATTGTTAAAAACATATATAATTAATGCATAATACATATTAGTTTAAAAATTGTAATGCTAATAAAAATGCCACAGGTCATTTTAAGACATGATCCAACTGTCATGCTAATTAAATGTTAGCAAAATCAACCAATTTTGAAATTTGAATAGACACAGAATGTAATAACTATTAGATGGAATACATAATAATCTATCTGACTATTTGTGTATTTGGTATTGTTGTAAAAAACAAATGATAATGATGGCCCCAGTTTAAACAACAAATTACCAAGGTGCCCCTAGTCCATTATATACAGCATATCACTATGGTGGCCCCAATTTATACTATAACTTACAAAAAATCTCTTAACAACTACTAGAAAACAAGTACCAAATGACTAAAATAGGTACATGTCAAACCAACAATGTGCCCGTTACAAACTAAGGTCATATTCGTTTGACCTTGAATGTAAACAAAAAGAATTCACACATACATAAAAAATATGTAGAGAAACCTAAAATGTTTAAACTGAAATTATAAAGTGACTATCGAGCATAACCATGTGAACTAAACCCGCAAGTGATGATTGTGACCCGGTCACCACGAAATGTGGATCAGAAGACCCTATCCCAAACATCCGGCCACAACTTTTGTGATGCAAACGCTCCCACACAGCAAACTCATCCCGATCCGGATTCTGATCATTGTCTGGCCCATACTCCTTCTCAAGTTCTTTGTGAAACGATGTCTACATTATCATCAATGCAAAAAAAGTCACTTTTTAATCAAATGATTACATATATATATATATATATATATGATAACTTACAAATGATTCTTTTGATTGTGTTGTGATGAACTCTAACTTCTCCAAGTCATTAATGTTGATTTCCCCATCGCGCAATCTCTTCTTAGTCTGACAAACTCGTAGCCCACTGTTCCTCCCTTTCGTTTCTCCTACATAAATTTTAATAAGTGTTACACATCTAGTTACAAGAATTATTAAATCTGATTAGCTTACCATACGGATGTGATGTTCATCAATACCCATAGACTCGCCTGTATGACGCGATAAATCATTTTTACGAGTGTTTTTACAGCTTTGGATCTGTTTAACCATTTTTCAGTGTCCCACATCTGAAATATTAAAAGAACCATATATGCATAACATATAAAGAACATGAAATATTAATAAAAAAATCATAAAAACTAATTAACACCCTTTCTTTACACCAGCGTTTTCATCTGTCACCAGGCACTTTATCGGGTGGATAATTACAAATTATATCAAATCTATGTTTACCATTCTCGATAAAATGATTGTCCTCCCTAGCTTTCTTTTTTGATTGTTCTCGCAAGTCACTCATCTTATTTGGATAACGATCCTTAAGAACATTAACGAATCCCTCAAAAATGTGTTGGTCATCTCGTGGATCCCATCTCCATTGTGTCTATTTAAAAATAAAGATTAAATTAACAAATAATTATGACATATACCAATGATATATTGATATTTACTCGAAAGGTATTAAACATATCCCTTAAAGCATTATGTGGGATCTTTTTAAAAGTGATTCAATCTCCATCAAGTTTTTGATCTAGTATTTGACCAGCACTCCTATGAACATATCCGAGTCCAAACCTATAATATTGAAATAAACCATAATGATAATCAACACAAAATAAAAATGTAAAAATAAATAAATTTAGAAACATACTTTCTCCCCATACGTGCGATGCGCCCATTATCACCATCATCCTGACCAATAGTATCCTCAAAACTAGCATTCTCAAAATCGTCAACCTTACCACTACCATCATTCTCACAAACATCATCATGATGACTACCATCATCCTCATCAGAATCGTCCACTTACACATACTCATCATCTTGTACATTATGAATCGTTAGTTGGTTACGAATTAACCCAGCCATATCAGCCATTTTATCACCGCTAGCAACACGACTATGACCACCAGCAACTCCTCCACCTTCACCGCCACGTGTTATTACGTATCTCCCACAAGTTTTTCTATATTCTCTTTCAACAGGTTTTTTATCTTTCCATTTAGAACTGAACACTTGGGATTCACGTCGCTCTAAATTATCACGAGCACCATTACAAGAATCATGCTCCTAAATATGAATACTGTGAGTGCCACTTCCAACATGTTTCCCTAGAGCTACCTCTTCGCCACGAGTACGAACACCACCACCACGACTACCATTACCACCAACACTCTCTGCCATAATGTATACAACGTGCAATTAATAAAAGAAGCACAGTTAGATAAATAATAAAAGATTAACAAGACATATAAATTGGGAATAATATAAAGTATAAGTACCATATGATAAATGTCAAATAGTAATAAGTTTACAATAATAAACAATTTATCTTCCTAACAATCATCTAAAGAGTGGTCAGAATAAGTCATTTCATCATCAACATCATCATTAACAACGTCATCGTCATCATCATTATCTTCAGTTAGTTCCACATGATTGATCATCTGCTCTATTGTAGTGGTGTTTGTAACCCGATCCAAGCGTTCACTCCTAGTTACTTTTTCTGGTAATTCAAATCATTCATTAATATGAAAGGGCACATTTGCTTCCATGTTTTAATCGTTTAAGACTTCAGTTTCAGGTGTAGAAACCTCATAAATGTGTTGGGCTTTTGTCTTGACAACCGCCCATAGATCTTTTGTATCACTTGTCACAGCAGGGTATGATGAGTAAAACACTTGTTTCTCTTGTGATGCCAAGATATATGAGTCATCACTTTTAAGTCAGGACTTGTGTTTGACATCAACTAACTTATTTTTTTTGAACTACTACACCGTCTTTGTTATCAAACCATGTACATTTAAAGAGTACAACAATGTGAGGCCCATTGCAATCATATCGGAGCTCAAGAACCTCGTCCACCAAGCCGTAATAGTCAGACGCTTCATCGATGTAAGTCTCCCCTCTCACACATAAACCACAGTTTGAGGTCATAAGTCCTTTACCATACTTTTTTATGTGGAACTTATAACTATTTACAAAGTACCCATTGTATGATTGGACAAAATTTTATGGTTTTCTTGCTAATATCTCTAAATGCCTGGTGCTTCCATCAACTAAGCCAATATTTATCTACAAAGAAGAAGACCATTGCAACGTGTTGGTTAATGATGCACTAACATTAATCATTATGATTTAGTTAGATTTACTTGCACGCTTTTCAAACCATTCAGCAAAGTGGTTATCTCTAAGAAGCGGGATCGGCTCATTCGGATATAATTCTGGTGCCTCTTCATCGAACTCGTCGATATCAGGGTAAACTTCTTCACAATTTAGAAGAACATGTGTGTGCCTTGTTTTATTCTTCTGTTTTCATGCCTCTCCATGTTTCACTCTTTTGATATAATCATCTCGATGGAACAACAAATATGCTTAGTTGAGAGCCAAGACTCGAAGAGTCGGGACGGTGTGGTGCAAAATTACGCGGCTCTAGATTATGACGTGTCTCAATTGTCTTGTCAAAGTAAAAAGAACAATATGTAGTGATTTCATTCACTAGGTGTTCCCTCGTGATTTAACTCACAATCCTTTCCTTGTTTCTAGTTCTTCTTTTGATCAAGCCAAGCTTCCTACATTTAGAAATCAGTGACAATGTGTTATGAGTGTTGAACAAACCCAAGCATAAGGAATTCATAAGATGACAAACAAGTATGATTACCTCTCATACTGATACATCCATCTATATTACACGGGACCAACGAGAAGAGCTTGATCGGCAAGATGTATGATCAAATGCTCCATTGAATCAAAGAAACCGGGAGGAAATAGTTTCTTTAACTTGCATATAGTTACAACGACAGTGCGTTTCATGTTAACCAAGTCATCTACATGCAACGTTTTTGAGCATAAGACTGAAAGAACATGCACAACTCTGTCACAGCCTCATATGTCTCTTTTGAAACAAAACCTCTAATAGCAAGTGGAAATAACCGTTGCATAAACACATAACAATCATGGCTTTTGAAACTATGAAAAGTGTTGTATTTGATTTTGACTAAACTCCCTATGTTTGAATCATACTTGTCAGGTAATATAAGCTTTTTCATCCAAGCACAAACTTTTTTAAGGTCATCTTTTTGCGAAGTGTAATCTCTGCTATGTACTTTAATCTTCCCACTGTTACCATGAATGGGATTTAAAAGACGCCGGTCACAAATAAGCTTAATGTCTTGTTGTGCCTTCATATTATCTTTGGATTTGTCGGTGCCCATAATTGTGTTAAACAAATTTTCAAATACATTCTTCTCAATATGCATCACGTCAAGGTTGTATCGAATCAACAACTTATCCCAATACGGGAGCTCCCAAAAGATGCTTCTCTTTACCCAATTATGTGTAATCCCAAAACCATGTGGTTTTGCATAAAATTCAATATTATGAGGTTCACCCTATAACCAATGAGCAAATCTTCTAGAATCTGCCATATTTCCTCTCCGGTTGGTTGTGTAATACATCTTACACTCGAAACGGTTTTGTCTTTTAAAAAGTTAACCTTATCTTTCAAAAAACAATGTCGGGTAGGAAGATGTTGTCTATGACAGTCAAACCAACAAGGTTTCCCTCCGAACTGAAGTTGGAATGATCCTGATTCACTCGAGCAATATGGGCAAGCTAATTTACCATGTGTGCTCCACCCAGACAACATTGCATAAGCAACGAAGTCACTAACTGTCCATAGAAGTACTGCCCTCATTTGGAAATTGGTGCGTTGATGGGCATCATAAGTTTCAATACCGTGGTTGAACAAATGTTTCAGCTCGTCTACTAAAGGTTGTAGAAAAACATCAATATTTTCTTCAGGACTCTTCAGACCACGAATGATCAAAGGAATTTGTAAGTACTGTTATTTTAAGGCCAACCAAGGAGGTAGGTTGTAAAACGTGATAAACACCGGCTAACATGAATATGGGCTCCCACTTGTATTATTTGGGCTAAACCCATCGGTACACAACCAAAGACGAACATTGCGTGTCTCTTTGCAAAACCAGAAAAGACCAAGCAGAATACCTGAACGTTTATAATCTCACTGTTTTATAATACTCAAACACCTTTTTAGAACCACTCTTTTAGATTACCCAATGACATATAGGTCACAAAAATTTGAAAAAGGCCAAGTTCTTTCAATTAATCAATATAAATTAACCAACTAAATAAATAAAAGAAATGAATAGGCGGGATAACATCAAAATGAATCTGCACAAAAGAGTTTTTCGTAATTATAGTTACTGAAATCTAATTTTCGATCGACAATGCCCCATGAAAGACTTAGCGAGTTGGCGTTAATAGCTATCGAGAACGGAATATTAGAGAGCATAAACTGCGAAGAGTTAATTCACCAATTTGCTATCAACCACTCTTTTAGATTACCCAATGACATATAGGTCACAAAAATTTGAAAAATGCCAAGTTCTTTCAATTAATCAATATAAATTAACCAACTAAATAAATAAAAGAAATGAATAGGTGGGATAACATCAAAATGAATCTGCATAAAAGAGTTTTTCGAAATTATAGTTACTGAAATCTTATTTTCGATCGGCAATGCCCCATGAAAGACTTAGCGGGTTGGCGTTGATAACTATCGAGAACGGAACATAAGAAAGCATAAACTGCGAAGAGTTAATTCACCAATTTGCTATCGAAAATGTTAGGAGAGGCTCACAAATCCTTAGTTAGCTATTAGCATATCCAGTATATCATAAACTCATTCTAATACCATGATTTTGCTAATTGTTATGTTTATCGCTATAATTGTAATTATTGATTTTGCATACACATACTAACACACACGCACATGTACACATACAGACACACACATATGCATACACACATAGACAATCCTACACATACATATGCATACACACATATACACTCCTACACATATTCCTTCATATACATATACTAACACATTCATACACACATAAACACTCCTACACGTACATACACTAACACATACGCATGAACACATATGAATATACATACACTAATACATACTTATAGCAGACACTCATCATACATATGCCTATACTTATACACATACGTACAATAGCACACACACTAACACAAACAACACACATACATGTCATGTACACATACACTACTAACGCTTATGCATACACACACTCATACACATATAATCATTCACATACGCATACATACTCTTACACGACTACATGTACATACACTAACACATATTCACACACATGAACGCTTATGCATGTACAAATATGTATACACATTATGTAAATAAAAATATAATTCGTAATTATTAATTTTTTATTTTATAATATTGTGTTCATAACAATAAATTCTTTTATTACTAGAGTATTTAAATTTTAGTGTTATTATAAATTATAGATTATGTTTTAAAAATTTATATAAAATATTATAACCTATAATTAATATGTTTATATACTAAAGAGTTAAATTATTGCTATTAGTAAAATAATATTTTTTTTTCTTTTTTTAAATAATCGATTAGATTTGTTGAAAGTTTAATAAAATAACTTAAATAAATTGTTTTGACATTTGTCAGAAAATTTTCAGAAACTTATATACTTCCGACAATATTCCGACAAAGGTTAAAAAATCTTAATTTTTTAGTTATTTTGTTGATAGATTAGATTTATAAATGATCATAATAGATAAAATAATAGTATATATAATCTTTGTCGGAAAATTGTCTGAAGTCTTTTAACGTTTTCGACAAGTTTCCAACAAAACATAAAAAATATTGTTATTTTTCTTATGTAACTTATTAGATATAACTTATTAGTTAATAAATGGCAAATTTGTCGGTAAAATGTCAGAATCATTTGAATACTACCGACAGATTTACAAGAAAATTTAATTTGAAGGCATTTTGTCAGATGATTGTCGGAAAAATCAGTGTTTTTTTTTCCTACTTTTTTTTGTCGGAAAATTTCCGCTGAATTGTGAGAATTGAGTTTGTCGGTATTTTACCGGAAAAATGTGTAGGAAACTTTCCCTTTTTTTAGTAGTGCCTAATGTCGGAAAAATCAGTGTTTTTTTCTACTTTTTTTTGTTGGGAAATTTCCGATGAATTGTGAGAAATTGAGTTTGTCGGTATTTTACCGGAAAAAATGTGTAGGAAACTTTCCCTTTTTCTAGTAGTTCCTAAAGTGCATATGGGACTATGTCTAACGTTTATTCAAGAAACTTCTTTTACAATACCTCAACTTGATCATCTTTATTACAACCTTCCGCCTTTTATTACGAAGTTTTAATATTTTTTTAATTGACTTATCTACACGTTTCATACATGTCATGGACTTATTGATGTAATCATGTGTATGTTTATCTAGAAAACGAATCTTAACTTGAGCATTAGTAGTTAGTTTATGTGACTTAGTCACTCAATTTAGGCAAGTAAATGAATCAGGTTGATAATCTTTGTAAATAATTAACCACTGAACTTCTTGTTCACACTTCTAATTTGATTAACGAAGTGAGACAATGATAAATCAGTCCACCTCATTTCAGTTACAAAGTTTATTCACCGTTGACGGTTCTTTCTGCAGTCACTGGTAACCTAGTTACAGGTAGTAGTTGTTTCTAGCAGTTGTAAACTTGCAACGGATGATGGTTAGTTCTCTGGACCAAGAAAAGTTATAACTTATCAAAGTTAATGTTAATAACACAGTTACTACTGATCACATAATCATTGCTCAACATGGATAGTTATTTTGGACTAATGTCTGTTAGTGTTGTTAGGGCACGGAAATTTGACACTGTGGATACGTTATCCTGACATATGTTCTAGGATCAGTTACCCTTAGACAGATCCTGTCAGGATCAAGGACCCTCAGTAGTTGGTATTACTAACGATTGTTTCTCATGTGTAGGTAAATTGATAGGTATAACGGCTATAGGACGTGGTCTACCTAATATTTCGCTACAAAACCTGCAGCACGTGGTCAAATGGCTGTAACACGTTTAGTGGGGATAATGGCGGATTTATAGGACTTCTTGTTGTGTCACAAATAACTGAGTACTGAGGATATGTTATTCTTGAAGACGTGGCTGGATCCATTATCCTTCTGAAGAGTTCCAGAGCTATGTCAGGATCATGGATCCTCGGCATTTGGTGCTATTAACAGTTATTTTTTATATGAAGGCTGATATTTATCAAGTGTAAAGGCTCCAAGACCTGGTCTTCCCCTTATTTCGCAGCCTGAGTGATGGACCACGTGGTCAAAGAGGCAGTTACGATTATATTGAAGGAATGACGGATTTTTAGGGATTACTAGTTAATAATCTTTATTATTCATAACTCCATAGAATTATTATCTTTTATGTATAAATAGAGGTTATGATCAGCTAGGAAATACACAATAACACACCCAATACACTCTGCTCACTACGAATTCAGCAGCATACACACACACACATAGCTTTCGTTGTAACACTGATCATAATCTCCAACCTTGTAACCACCTTTTATTATCAATATACTTGACGGTGATAGTTTTCACCATCCGGGGGTTTTTTATGCCGGAGATCACGATAATTACATACTCCTCGACCAAAGGTTACCTTGTTGATCATTGACTAAAGTAATCCGATCAATGATTATCTTATTAATCCTTGACCGGAGTTATTTTACCAAAGATTACCTTGATAAGTTTTGACCAAAGTAAGACTATCTTGGTTAAGGGCTTTATCCCTCGTGATCAAACCTTTGTGTTCACTAATATTCTGATTACACACTTGTCATTATCAAGTTAGCACCTTACCTCACTTAACAGATTTGGATACTTGATCCTTAACAGATTTTTATCCAAAACAATTTGGCGCCCACCGTGGGGCAATTGGTGTTATAATCCATATTATTCTTATCATTCTCAATTTTTCATACCCATATCACTATCAATGGCCTCTCAATCAACCTCTGCTTCATCAACCATGCCGACTACGGTTCCTCTCTCATCGAAGACTTTTCCTCCGATGCCTCCGCCAATCACGGGAACGCAACGGCCTGCTGCTGCTGGGAGCAAGACGCAACTACTAGTCTTCCAGAGCTCAAAAAATGTTGCTGCTGCCACTTCGGTGGTCAAATCTAACAATGATGTTTTTGCTATGTTTTCACAAGTTAAGGCATACATGGAGCAGCAGAACAAAACCAACCAGAGGATCCTACGTGAAATTGAAGATCTCAAGAAAAGAAAGAGGCCAGCGGAGGATCAGACTCCCTTGATGCCTAGGGTGCTGGAATTCTCTACTCCAGGATCCGTGGCTCAACATACTCAAGGATCCTCAATCTTCCAGCTAGGATCATCCATCCTTCAACCAGGGTCCATGGGTCAGCATACTCAAGGATCCTCGATCTTCCAGCCAGGATCATCTATCCTCCAACAAGAGTCCATGGTTCAACCAGCTCAAGGATCCTCAACCTTTCAGCAAGGACCATCGATCCTTCAACCAGGATCCTCCGGATTGTATCTTCAAGGATCCTTCAACTCCCAACCATTAGGATCCTTCATCCAAAATCAAGGATCCTTCTTCAAGGATCAAGGATTCTCAGGGGTTCAACATCAACGATCCTCCGAAGTCCATGAAGGAGATATAATCCCCATGCAGACCATAGCTTCTGGAGGACCTACTCCGATTGTTGACTCCTCTTATCCAAGATACTCGTCTGGTATACCATACTCCACCCAGCAGTGATGTAACTGGTACGATCCTATATCTTTAGATACTAACCATGTTCCCATGCAGGATTCAGGTATCAACCAGGCCATGGCCAGAGAATTACAGAAGCTAAAGGATATGATATCCAGTGTCCCGGGAGTGATACGTCCAATCCCTGAAATACCGGAGGGGTGTCACAAATTATCCAGATTCGCTCCGCCCATATGTGATGCTGAAATCCCGAAGCGGTTTCAAACTCCCAACATGAAGACGTATGATGGGAGCACCGATCCTGAGGAACATGTTGCCCAATATCGGGAGAGAGTGGAAATTAATCCTGTTCCTGAGAGACTCAAAGAGGCTTGCCTTTGTAAAGGATTTGGAGCCACACTAACGGGAGCTACACTAAAATGGCTGCTAAGTCTCCCCTCTTTCTCGGTTACATCTTTATCTCATTTAGTTAGTTTGTTTAACACTCAATTTTCCTGTAGTCGGAAATTTGAGAGGTTAACCAGTGATTTATATCATGTTATCCAGCCTAGTGATGAATCCCTTAGGGATTTCATTACCAGGTTCGGAAAGGAAGCTCTAGAAATCCCAAACCTTGATATGACTACTGCTGTTGAAGCATTCAAAATGAGAATTCAAAAGAGCTCCCCTTTTTATGATGATTTAGTGATGACTCCATGCAGGACATTAGATGAAGTCAGAAGCAGGGCATTAAGATACATCCTCTTAGAAGAAGATAAAAAGATCCAGGATCGTCTCGGGGGACAAACGAAGCAAGAAATTCCTGAAAAGAATAGAGGATCCTGGAATAGGAACAACAATTCGAAGCCGTACGCCAAGTTTAACAATCAAAACGTACGGGCAGTTGAAGAAGGAGATGACGATGAAGACTATCCTTGCATCTCTGATTACTGTTTCTCTGTAGATACTCATGGCTTGATTTGTGCCATGAAAGATCTGGGAGAAAAAGCAAGGTGGCCCTGAAAGAATGAAAAGGTTGTCGGCTTCAAGGATAATTCTAAGTGGTGCGCTTTTCACGAAGATTTTGGCCACGCAACAGACGAATACATCACCTTAAGGAAAGAAATTGGATACCTCCTGAGCAAGGTTCCCTTTAAAGAACTCTTGGAAGGAAGAAATACAAGATCCAGAATCCTGAAGATCTTCCACAAAAAGCAACACCGCCACCGCCGGATGCTCATGTGATCAACTTTGTCTCCAAAGACTACGAATTGTTTAGGGATTCTTGTGCCGTAGCAGAGAGTCCCGTAGAAGAATTCAAGTCACACCCTCAAAATCCACTAACGGAGTTTTACCGTCAGAGGGTGTGAACTAACAGGATCGGAATCATTAGTTATAATCAAACATCATAAGTAAAGTTTTCAAACCACGAAACATTTAAGTGTAAATAAGTGCGGAGGCGTAAAATCATAAACCAAGTGTTGCGTCACGCAGGACGACTTAAAACCCAATTGATAACATTTTAAAAACAAGTTTGCAAAAACGATAGAGTTCAAGGTAATGCATGATCCTATACCGCGCGCCCGCCTCGGCTACCTGAGAATAACATACTAAAAGTGTCAACACGGGGTTGGTGAGTTCACAAGTTTATATAAATAAAGCGTTTGCGTTTTGCGTTTGCGTTTTGCGTTTGCGTTTGCGTTTTACGTTTGCGTTTTCGTTACCAGATAATGTTAAATCAATTATATATCTATAGGTAGCTAGCCTATAAAACAAGTATTACTAAGTGTTCGACACCGAAGCCGACTGTTTATCAATTGCCTTGCCACCATGTCTATCCAGACCATGGAAAATGTGTTAGCCAAGATTACACCCGCTCGACCTCCAGTCGAGTTTAGCGTTGGGTGGGGTTTGTCAAACCCAGTACTACTACTCAACAGTGACTCGCTATTATCCAAATATTAACCGGTTCGATGTTATGAAGGACTTTGGTTGGTTTGTTTGCCACTTAGCCTTACAAGTGATATATAAAAACTAAACAAAATCTACAGCGTTGGAGTATGTTATCTCCCCCAAATAAAAGCGTATAAAAAGAGTAAAAAGGGGACGTGAAACTCACTGTTTGCGAAGAATTCAAAAACAAGTCAACCAAGAGATGCGCGTCACAGAAAATCCTCACTAGCGTTCTAAAATAAGAATGAGATTTTCTAAGTGTTGGAACTATTATTGAGTCTCTAGACTCGGCACATAATACCTATGCATAAGATACGTTTCGTGTTTCGTTTGTGAATTGTGTGTGACTCAACAAACACATTGGTGATACGTTACATGTGTGAACAACTACTTATGTGTCAAGTATTAATATTGTACATTACTAGCAATCATTCCCCACAAGGGCAATTTAGTCAAAAACATGGCAGTTATCTAGCAACAAGCACGTTTCATGTATTTTCATATAGTTCAGCAGCTAGTTCTATCAGGACAGATTTCTACTTGAAAGATTACTCTATTCAACAGATCATAACATATCAATTAATTCACCAAAAATCGTCACAAAAGCACACATGAGTTAGGTTTCTAGAACTATTTTTAAGGTATTTTTATTCCACATAGATTTCTTACAATAGTCAAAACATTACAGTAAACTCACAGCAGTCAGAATCATGCGCAACAGAATTTTATTTATTATTCCCGTTAAATGAAAATCCAATTAATGCAAGACCAATTGGGTTAGGTTCCTAACTCAATGTATTTTTTTCCAGAAGTGGAACCAACCAATTTGGTCTTGTAGTTTATGAGATATCTTAGTCGCAAAACAGCCTAACAGCAGGTCTCCTAAATCAGCCTTGCACAACAGTTTTGTAAAATAATAAAAACAGACTTTTATACGTCCAAATATTACAAACTCGGACTTTTCAGAAACTAGACTCGACCTAGTATACTGTAGAATCAACAATCGTAACAAACCATAACATTAACATCGAGTTACAGCCGTCCAAACACGAATTCAATAATCTGTCCAGCATCAGTTTTCATCAAAACTCAATAAACAATTAACCTATGAACTAACAATCATGCATGTAACCCAAATCATCAACAAACAACATATTTAACACTTAGGGTTTATGATTACAGGTTTAATCATACAATTAAATGATAGAATGGATTAGATATGTTGTTTATATTACCTAATTAGCTTCTTAACTCTTCGATTAAGCTTGAAACCGACTTGTATACGTGTGTGTGTGTGTGTGTGTGTGTGCCTTGTGGCTAGGTCGACGAGAGAGGAGAGGGGAGGGGGGCTGCCGCCAGGTGAGAGGGGAGGGAGAGAGGGGATTAGGGTTTAGGTTATTAATATGTTGTTTATATATATAATTATGTTACACTTAACCCCCTTAAGCTTCTAATTAATCAATTTCTAGCATAACATAGACTTTTGCATCTTGAGTTAATGTTTTACATATGAATATAAAATAACAAATAAACCTAACACATAATTCTCAAATACTTATTGTTTGGATGTTTGTCGTTTATTCACCAATGGTTTGCGTCAACTCGTTTGCGTTTCGGTGCAATCCCGAAAGACTACATGTGTAGTGATTGTCAAGCGTCATTTAAAACCCTAGTTTAAATGTAATGAGATGTGCGTTATAGATCAAGTGATCTTAAGTTTGAATTGACGGAGTTTGAATTAACGGAGTTAACCTGAAATTGACGAGTGTCACATCATTCCCATGTTGAAAGAATTTTTGTCCCGAAAATTTGAGTCAAGTCGCGATGAGTGTCTGAAAAAAAGCAAGAAAAATTTCAGTTTGTTATATCATCCTCTAGTAGAAAGAAATTTCGTCCCGAAATTTAATTCATACCTCTGGTGATTCCTGACGGTTTGACGGCTTTCGCGTTTTTCGGTGTTTGGTCAACCCTTCAAAAAGGTGAGGATACTTTTTCATCATTTGGTCCGCGCGTTCCCACGTGAACTCTGGTCCACGTCTCGAGTTCCAACAAACCTTAACGATTGGAATTTTGCTGTGCTTGAGTGTTTTGGTTTCCCAATCCAAAACTTCGACTGGTTCTTCAATGAAGCGTAGCTGTTCATAAACTTGCAACTCGTCCAAAGGGACTGTTTGGGTTTCATCGGAAAGGCATTTCTTCAAATTGGATACATGGAATACATTATGTATGCCACTGAGTTCCGTTGGTAGATCCAGTCGGTACGCTACCGGACCAATGCGCTCAGTTATCCGGTAGGGACCAACGTATCGTGGATTGAGTTTGTTTCGCTTTCCGAAGCGAACCACACCTTTCCAAGGTGAGACTTTGAGTAATACTTGGTCATTCACTTGAAATTCAAGAGGCTTTCGGCGCTTGTCGGCGTAACTCTTTTGGCGATCTCGTGCTGCTGCCATACGGTTTCGGATTTGGACAATTTTTTCAGAGGTTTCAAGTATTAATTCTGGACCAGTGATTTGGCTATCACCCACCTCTGCCCAGCAGAGAGGTGATCGACACTCCCGTCCGTACAACGCTTCAAACGGCGCTGCTTTAATGCTTGCGTGGTAGCTGTTATTATACAAAAACTCTACCAGAGGCAAGTGAGGTTCCCAACTTTTTCCGAAATCCAACACGCATGCACGCAACATGTCTTCCAAGGTCTGAATGGTACGCTCACTTTACCCATCTGTCTGAGGATGGTATGCTGTGCTCATATCAAGGCGGGTGCCTAGTGCATTCTGTAGTGACTTCCAAAAGTGCGAAGTGAAACGGGAATCTCGATTAGATGTGATTGAGACAGGCACTCCGTGTCTAGACACTACTTCTTTCATAAAGATGCGAGTCAGTCTTTCCATTTTGTCTGATTCCTTGATTGCTAAGAAGTGTGCAGACTTAGTCAACCGGTCAACGATCACCCAGATGGTATCGCATCCCGTCGGTGTTTTGGGTAATCCCGTGATGAAATCCATGGAAATGTGTTCCCATTTCCACGTTGGAAGTTCCGGTTGCTGTAGCAAGCCGGATGGTTTCTGATATTCTATTTTGACTCTTGCACAAGTCAAACATTTTCTCACGTAGGTGGCAATATCGGCTTTCATGTTTGGTCACCAGTAAAGTGTCTTTAGGTCATGCTACATTTTATCTGAGCCAGGGTGAATGGAATATCGGGACTTATGTGCTTCGTCCATCACTAGAGTTCTCAACTCTCCGTATCCCCAAATCCGGTTTTCGAAATATCGGACCCCGTCCGATTTGGTTTCAAGTTGCTTGTTCATGCCTCGCATGAGTTCTGATGGGAGATTATCGTCTTTCAAGGCTTCGAGTTGCGCATCGCGAATCTGATAGGGTAAGTTGGCTTGAATCATGAGTTGTAATGCTCGCACTCGCCTAGGTTTATCGGTTTCTTTCCTGCTGAGAGCATCGGCCACTACATTGGCCTTGCCAGGGTGGTACTTAATTGCACAATCATCATCTTTAAGCAGCTCGACCCAACGACGCTGTCGCATGTTCAACTCCTTTTGCTCGTAGATATGTTGGAGGCTCTTGTGGTCGGTGTAAATGGTTAACTTGGTACCGTACAAGTAATGTCTCCATATCTTAAGAGCAAACACCACAGCTCCAAGTTCCAAGTCATGGGTCGTATATTTCTTCTCGTGTATTCGCAGTTGTCGAGAGGCATAGGCTATAACGTTCTCGAGTTGCATTAAGATGCAACCGAGACCCTGTATCGATGCATCACTGTGCACTTCAAAGTTTTCTGTTCCCTCGGGGAGGGCTAGGATAGGGGTGCTAGAGAGTTTGGTTTTCAACAGTTGGAAAGCAGATTCCTGCGCATCACCCCAATTGTACTTAGTACCTTTGTGTGTCAATGCGGTGAGGGGTTGAGCAATCTTTGAAAATCCTTCGATGAAACGTCGATAGTAGCCAGCCAGTCCTAGGAATTGTCGCACCTCAGTCGGAGTCTTAGGTGCTTCCCAGTTTTTGATGGCCTCTACTTTGCCGGGATCGACATGGATACCATTCTCATTGATCACATGTCCTAAGAAGTGAATCTCGCGAAGCCAAAATTCGCATTTCGAGAGTTTAGCGTATAGTTGTTCCTTCTTTAGCAATTCCTGGATTAACCTCAATTGTTCTTCATGGTCGGTCTTGTTCTTGGAGTAAACGAGGATATCATCAATGAAAACAATCACAAACTTTTCGAGGTACGCCTTGCATACTCTGTTCATGAGATCCATAAATACAGCTGGTGCGTTGGTTAAGCCAAAAGGCATAACCGAAAACTCATAGTGACCATACCGAGTTCTGAATATCATCTTTGAAATGTCTTCTTCGCGCACTCTTAATTGATGGTAACCAGATCTCAAATCGATCTTCGAGTAGTAACTCGATCCTTGAAGCTGGTCGAACAGATCATCAATTCGGGGTAGGGGATAACGGTTCTTGATCGTCACCTTGTTTAGCTCTCGGTAGTCGATGCACATGCGGAAAGTCCCGTCTTTCTTTCGAACAAATAACACAGGGGATCTCCATGGTGATGAGCTGGGTCGGATGAAACCTTTATCCAACAAGTCTTATAGTTGAGTGTACAACTCCTGAAGCTCTGCCGGTGCAAGCCAATACGGGGCTCGTGCTATGGGTGCTGCACCGGGGGGCAATTCGATTTGGAACTCGACTTGTCGAATAGGTGGGAGTCCAGGAAAATCCTCTGGGAAGACTTCCGGAAAATCTCGCACAATCGGTATGTCTTTGATTCGCTTCTCCTCCGCGGGTTTCTCGACAATATGAGCTAAAATCGCTAGATGACCCTTTCGTAAAATATTTATGCGCCTTCATGAGGGTGATGACACTTGTAGTCATGCCGTTCTTATCGCCCCGTATCGAGATGATTTCGCCGGAAGGGGTAGTGATATGGACTATCTTGTCGTGACATATAATCTCAGCTCTATTCTCGGATAGCCAGTCCATGCCGACAATGACATCGAAACTACCAAGCGTAAAGGGTATGAGGTCGATATCGAAAGTATGACCTGACTGTTTCAACTTACATCCCGCTAGTACATGAGTTGTTTCTATAGACTTACCGTCAGCTAATTCACCAAGAAACTTAGCATCTAACGGGGTTGGAGTTAAGTCTAAGAGTTTACTAAAGGCTTTCGATACAAAACTCCTATCAGCTCCAGTGTCAAACAAAATAGAAGCAAAACAGTCGTTCACAGGAAACTTACCGGTAACCACATTCGGATCGTTGCGAGCTTGGCCCGACCCAATGACGAAAGCTCTACCTTTACCACTGCTTCCGCCACTGTTGCTACCTCCATTGTTCTCATTCTGCTTTAGTTTGGGGCAATCCTTCTTGAAATGACCCTCTTGACCACACTCGAAACACCCTTTAGTCGCAGTAGGATGTTTAGGAGCACCCCTTGCCGCTAGGTCTCCCCTACATTCCTTAGCCTGATGACCCATTTTTCCGCATCTCAGACATTTAATACGGTCGCATGGCCCAGCATGGTGATAGTTGCACTTGTTGCATTTCGAGTACTTCCCAGCATAGCCACTCGAAACTTGTCCGCCACCGTTGTTATTATTGTTGGAACTCTGATTATTGAAGTTCCGAGCGAGTTCGGGCTTACGGTAGTGTTGTTGCTGTGGGGGGGTCGATGATGAGGACATGGTGTTGTCGAATTTCCTCTTTCCATTGTTCTGGTTGTTGTTGTTGTTGTCAGTGCTTAAGTTGTCACGGGTTTTAGAGGTTGAACCTCTAGGTGGTAACGCACCTTGTGTCACTGCCTGGTCCGTCAGTTTGTGAGTTAACCGGATCGCTTGTTGAATTGTAGCCGGTTTGGAAGACGTCACCATACCCTGAATTTGTGGTACCAGCCCATCGATATACATCTCGATTCTCTTACTCAGCGGGTCTACCATCCGTGGACACATCACTACTAGCTCGTGGGAACGGGTGGTGTAGGCTTCAATCTCGGAACCCACCATTTTCAATGACCAAAACTCATATTCCAACTTCGCGATTTCTTCTCTAGGACAATACTCTTCCCGCATCCTATTCTTGAACTCTTCCCAGTTCATAGCGTTCGCCAATTCCAACCCAAGAATTTGCACATTGGAGTTCCACCAAGTGAGAGCAAAATCTTCCAGTGTTCCAGCAGCAAATTTGACCCTACTGGCGGGTGGACAGTTACACATCTCGAAAGCTGACTCTGCCTTCTCGGCCCAACGCAGGAAACCTATGGCTCCTTCAATTCCGTCAAATGAATTAGGCTTGCAGTCTAGGTAGTTCTTGAAAATACAGACTCCGGCTTGACCTCTGGCTTGATTCTGAACGTGCGCAGCTGGAGCTGCCGCCGCATGGTCATTCAGTAGGGTTTGGAGTTCTGCTGCGGTTAGGTTAATGTTACCGCGACCATGACCAGCGTTTCTTCCAGACATCTAGATGTTATCATCCTGAGATGTCGTCGCCTGAGAACACGTCCGAGTGTGCATCCTCCTCAGTATCTTCCTCAGGTTCTTCTGCATCCGGGGCAATCTGCGCCCCTAGTGTGTCGCATCGGGCTAGAGCTGTCGTTTCAAGGGCTCTTGCACTAAAAATTTGGTCACGCAAATCTATCATCTCTGCTTGTATTTTGTTCATTATCTCCATTTGCTGAACATGAGCATCCTGAACTTCCTTCATAGCTTCGGTCAGGAAGGAAATTCTCTCTCGGACATCAATTCCATTCTCTTTCAATTCTCTCACGTTTGCTCTAGTCAAGTGCATAATGTCAACCTCACGCTCTAAACAAGAAACGAGGGCTGCGAAAGCGCGCTCCATCAGGAGTGTCAGGGGTGGTAGCGTTTTGAAAGATGTAGGACAACCTGGGAGAGGTAGCGGTGGAACTTGCACACAGTAAACGATCCGCTCGACTAGACTCGTGTACCAACTCCAGTTACCGTTGTCCTCGTACACGTCTCCAGATGGGTGATACCTCTTCGGTGCGGGGGCTGCTAGTGCCGGGACTACTCGGGGTGGTGATGAGTTGGGAAGATGAAGTTCCTTTCTAGGGGCGTGAGACATCGGGTCGGATGATGATGACGATGGCGTCGACATCCTTACAGGATAAGTCGTGTATGGGTTACGCGCGTACGAATGAATGAGGTTAAGAGATAAAGAAAATGAGTAACTAAATATATATCATATCTATATACTTATATGCAGTGCGTAAGACCATAACTAATGGGTCGTTGCGGTTATAGTCTAGTATGCGTGCAATTCTAGTTCGCTATAACCAATGGCTCTGATACCAATCTGTCACACCCTCAAAATCCACTAACGGAGTTTTACCGTCAGAGGGTGTAAACTAACAGGATCGGAATCATTAGTTATAATCAAACATCATAAGTAAAGTTTTCAAACCACGAAACATTTAAGTGTAAATAAGTGCGGAAGCGTAAAATCATAAACCAAGTGTTGCGTCACGCAGGACGACTTAAAACCCAATTGATAACAGTTTAAAAACAAGTTTGCAAAAACGATAGAGTTCAAGATAATGCATGATCCTATACCGCGCGCCCGCCTCGGCTACCTGAGAATAACATACTAAAAGTGTCAACACGGGGTTGGTGAGTTCACAAGTTTATATAAATAAAGCATTTGCGTTTGCGTTTGCGTTTGCGTTTGCGTTTACGTTTTGCGTTTGCGTTTGCATTTTTCGTTTGCGTTTGCGTTACCAGATAATGTTAAATCAATTATATATCTATAGGTAGTTAGCCTATAAAACAAGTATTACTAAGTGTTCGACACCGAAGCTGACTGTTTATTAATTGCCTTGCCACCATGTCTATCCAGACCATGGAAAATGTGTTAGCCAAGATTACACCCGCTCGACCTCCAGTCGAGTTTAGCGTTGGGTGGGGTTTATCAAACCCAGTATTACTACTCAACAGTGACTCGCTATTATCCAAATATTAACCGGTTCGATGTTATGAAGGACTTTGGTTGGTTTGTTTGCCACTTAGCCTTACAAGTGATATATAAAAACTAAACAAAATCTATAGCGTTGGAGTATGTTATTTCCCCCAAATAAAAGCGTTTAAAAAAAGTAAAAAGGGGACGTGAAACTCACTGTTTGCGAAGAATTCAAAAACAAGTCAACCAAGAGATGCGCGTCACAGAAAATTCTCACTAGCGTTCTAAAATAAGAAAGAGATTTTCTAAGTGTTGGAACTATTATTGAGTCTCTAGACTCGGCACATAATACCTATACATAAGATACGTTTCGTGTTTCGTTTGTGAATTGTGTGTGACTCAACAAACACATTGGTGATACGTTACATGTGTGAAACACTACTTATGTGTCAAGTATTAATATTGTACATTACTAGCAATCATTCCCCACTAGGGCAATTTAGTCAAAAACATGGCAATTATCTAGCAACAAGCACGTTTCATGTATTTTCATATAGTTCAGCAGCTAGTTCTATCAGGACAGATTTCTACTTGAGTTAGGTTTCACCAAAATCTTCACAAAAAGCACATATCAGTTAGGTTTCCAGAACTATTTTTATTGTATTTTTATTCCACATAGATTTCTCACAATGGTCAAAACATTACAGTAAACTCACAGCAGTCAGAATCATGCGCAACAGAATGTTATTTGTTATTCCCATTAAATGAAAAATCCAATTAATGCAAGACCAATTAGGTTAGGTTCCTAACTCAATGTATTTTTTCCAGAAGTGGAACCAACCCATTTGGTCTTGTAGTTTATTAGATCTTAGTCGGAAAACAGCCTAACAGCAGGTCTCCCAAATCAGCCTTGCACAACAGTTTTGTAAAATAATAAAAACAGACTTTTATACGTCCAAAAATTACAAACTCGAACTTTTCAGAAACTAGACTCGACCTAGTATACTGTAGAATCAACAGTCGTATCAAAACATAACATTTACATCGAGCTACAGCCGTCCAAACACGAATTCAATAATCTGTCCAGCATCAGTTTTCATCAAAACTCAATAAACAATTAACCTATGAACTAACAATCATGCATGTAACCCTAAATCATCAATAAACAACATATTTAACACTCAGGGTTTATGATTACAGGTTTAATCATACAATTAAATGATATAATGGATTAGATATCGTGTTTATATTACCTAATTAGCTTCTTAACTCTTCGATCAAGCTTGAAACCGACTTGTATACGTGTGTGTGTGTGCCTTGTGGCTCGGTCGACGAGAGAGGAGAGGGGAGGGGGGCTGCCGCCAGGTGAGAGGGGAGGGAGAGAGGGGATTAGGGTTTAGGTTATTAATATGTTGTTTATATATATAATTATGTTACACTTAACCCCCTTAAGCTTCTAATTAATCAATTTCTAGCATAACATAGACTTTTGCATCTTGAGTTAATGTTTTACATATGAATATCAAATAACACATAAACCTAACACATAATTCTCAAATACTTATTGTTTGGATGTTTGTCGTTTATTCACCAATGGTTTGCGTCAACTCGTTTGCGTTTCGGTGCAATCCCGAAAGACTATATGTGTAGTGATTGTCAAGCGTCATTTAAAACCCTAGTTTAAATGTAATGAGATGTGCGTTATAGATCAAGTGATCTTAAGTTTGAATTGATGGAGTTTGAATTAACGGAGTTAACCTGAAATTGACGAGTGTCACATCGAGTGACTGATCAGAGAATCTTTTTTAATTCAAGGATCCAGGATCCTCAACAAGGCAAGCCAGATGTGCGAGCAGTTAATTTCATCTCGGGAGGTTCAGACATATGTGGAACTTCCTTCTCTGCCGCAAAAAGATTCGCCAAGGAGGTCAAGATGGATAACGGAGATCGTCCAATAATGTCGACCACATTAACAACAAACAAGAGAATCTTCTTCGATGAGGAAGACAAGCTGAACATTCAGGATCCTCATCATTACGGTTTTATTATTACTTTATTTATCTCTAACCATTATGTACGCAGGATCCTAGTAGACGGCGGCAGCTCGGTCAACATTATCCAACATGATGTCCTTAAGAAAATGAACATCCCGGATTCAAAAACCATCCCTAGAACATCGGTGCTAGTTGGTTTCAGTGACGAAACCAAGAAGACACTAGGGGACATCAACCTCCCAATTTATATCGAAGGGTTAAATTCATACCAAAAATTTTGTGTTATAGATAACATTTCCTGTTGCAATGTTATTTTAGGTAGGCCGTGGCTCCATGAAATGAAGGCTGTAGCCTCAACTTACCACCAGTGCATCAAGTTACCTACTCCTTGGGGAGTTGTAAAGATAGTAGGTGACAAAACGGAGGCTAAGAATTATTATTCATCATCAATGAAGCCAACAACCAAGCCGACCATAGCATAGCAACTACAGCAACATCCTAGGGACGTGATGGAAGCTCGGGAGAAAGACCTTAAAGAAGTATCATTAGACCCCGAGGATCCTGAAATAAAGGTGTTCCTAGGATCTAGTATCCCAAGTAAGATTGAGGAGGATATAATATCCTTCAGAGGGCGAAGAAGATCTACCTTTGCCTTCAAGCACTCGGACATGACAGGTATTTCAAAAGAGGTAATCACTCATAAAGTCGGCCTTGATTTATCTGTTAAACCCGTCCATCAGAAGCAAAGGAAATTCGCTCCTGAGAGGAACAAGATCATACGAGAAGAAGTTGAAAAACTTCTTAAGGCCGGTATGATCAGAGCGGTTCAATATCCTCGATGGCTAGCTAATGTGGTCGTTATTTCAAAAAAGAATGGAAAGTGGAGGGTGTGTGATGATTTTACTGATTTAAACAAGGCATGCCCTAAGGATCCTTTCCCATTACCACATATAGATTCCATGGTGGATGCAATGGCAGGACATGAAATGCTTACCTTTATGGATGCTTCCTGTGGATTCCAACAAATTCAGATGGAACCATCTGATCCAGAGGATACAGCATTCATGACTCCTACCGGCATATACTGTTATATTTCTATGTCGTTTGGACTAAGAAATTCAGGGGCAACATACCAAAGATTAGTCAACATGATGTTCAAGGATCAGTTGGGTAAGACTATGGAGGTCTACATAGATGATATGGTGGTAAAATCAAAGAAAGCTGAGGATCACCTTAGAGACCTCGAGGAAGCATTCAACATCCTCGACCAATATAACATGAAACTGAATCCGTCAAAATGCCACTTTGGTGTTAAGGTTGGAAAGTTTCTGGGATATATGGTGACTAAGAGAGGAATTGAAGCAAGCCCCGAGCAGATTGAAGCCATCCTCAATTTGAAGTCTCCTGCAAATACAAAGGATGTCCAAAGGCTCACGGGAAGAATAGCCGCTCTCAACCGATTCATCTCAAGATCCTCCGAGAAATGTAAAGACTTCTACGATATTCTTAGAAAGAATAAGAAGTTTGAATGGACAGGAAAACATGAGGCAGCACTCAAGTCATTGAAGGATTACTTATCCTCAGCACCATCATTAATGAAGCCTGTGGATGGAGAATCCTTGTTTTATACTTGGCAGTTTCAGGTAATGCAGTAAGTGTTGTTCTCGTTAAGGATCATGAAGGTGAACAACACCCCGTATATTATGTAAGTAAAAGTTTGTTAAATGCAGAAGCCAGGTATTCTCATCTTGAAAAATTAATTCTTGCCTTAATTATAGCTTCTACTAAATTGAGACATTATTTTGAAACTCATCCTATTATTTTGAGAACTAATTATCCTGTGAAGAATGTTCTTAGAAAACCAGAGTTATCAGGAAGAATGGCCAAATGGGTAGTGAAGTTAAGTGCATATGATATCCAGTACGAGCCGAGAACAGCAATCAAGTCTCAAGCACTGGCGGACTTTGTGGCTGATTTCACTAGTGATCTACAAAAAGAATCTGACTTGGAGGTCCAACAACTGGAAAAGATCAAGGATCCTTGGATCCTCTTCACAGATGGAGCATCCAACGTAAGAGGAACGGGATTGGGCATATTACAGAAATCGCCACAGGGGGACATAATACCCCAGTCCATTGCATGTGCATTCCAAGCTACCAACAATGAAGCAGAATACGAAGCACTTATAGCAGGTTTACTCTTAGCCAAAAATATGAGGATAAGGTATCTTCAAGTTTATATGGATTCTTTACTCGTTACTAACCACTTTAACGGTTCTTATACCGTAAAAGGTGAAAATATGATCAAATATTTAGAAATTGTGAAGGAATTAGCAAAATCCTTCGAAGTGTTTAGTATAGTGCAGATACCAAGAGAAGAAAAATGTCGGGGCAGACGCTTTGGCAAATTTAGCCTCATCCTTAAAAATACCAAAAAATACCAAGATCCCAATTATTCACATACTCTCGCCAGCAATAGGAGAGCAAGAAGTTGGGTAAATAACAAATGATAAGCAGATTGTGCTTTGGGATCCATTATCCTTGGACAATCAAGGATCCTGGATCCTCCCGATCAAAAAGTATATACAAACAGGAGAAATTCCAACAACAGAGAATCCCAGATCCTTCAAACTCAAGGTATCACAGTACATTTTATTAGATGATATGCTATATAGAAAATCTCTTGCAGGTCCATACTTAAGATGCATTGAGGATCCTGAGATCAAAGAAGTACTCAAGGATTTTCATGAAGGAGATTGCGGCAATCACACAGGTGGAAGAGCATTATTTTCTAGAATACTTAGAACCGGATACTTCTGGCCAACAATGAAGAAGGATGCAGTGGAGTATTCAAGGAAATGTGATGCTTGTCAAAGACATGCAAACATCCTTCATCAGCCAGCAGAGCCTTTATATCCTATATCCTCCTCATGGCCTTTCATGAAATGGGGTATGGATATTGTAGGTAAGTTACCAAAACACCCGGTGGAAAATTCTTTATGCTTGCTATGACTGACTACTTCTCCAAATGGATTGAGGCAGAAGCATTTGTACAAGTCCGAGAAAGGGAAGTAATATCTTTTATTAAACGAAATATTATAACTAGATTTGGTATTCCTGCTGAAATTATTTGTGACAATGGTTCCCAGTTTATCGGGAATAGAACCACTAACTTTTGTGACAGTTGGGGCATCAAAATGATTACTTCCATTCCGGTTCATCCTCAAGCCAATGGTCAAGCAGAGTCTAGCAACAAGATCATCATCAACAATCTGAAGAAGAAGCTAGGATCCAAGAAGGGAAAATGGGCTGAAGAACTTCCTTATGTTCATTGGGCAGACAGAACAACTCCAAAGAATGCAACAGGTCAAACACCCTTTTCACTGGTGTTTGGATCCGAAGCAGTAATTCCCACATAAATGGTGGTTCCTACTGCGAGAACGAGCATCCGTGATCCTCAAGCCAATGAGGATATCCTTCTTGAAGACTTGGATATTGTAGAAGAACTCAGAGACCTAGCAAAGATTAGAATGGCAGCCTATCAACAAAGGGTAGTTGGGGCATACAACAAAAATATCAGAATCAGAAGATTTCAAGAAAGAGATCTAGTGTTAAGGAAAGCCTTCCAAAACACAACAAATCCGGCTGATGGGAAGCTAGCGCCCAAATGGGAAGGACCTTATCAGATTGAGTAGGAAGCAGGAAAGGGGACATATCATTTGCTCACAATGGAAGGCAATAGACTACCAAAAGCATGGAATGCTATCCACCTCAAGAAGTACTTTTTCTAATCAGGATCCAGTATCCTGAGAGGATATATTATCCTTAGAGGATCAAAGATCCTAAAATCGGTAATATCTATCTGATTACTTATCCATTTTATATTCTTGTTATTCCAAAGATAATATATACTTAACATTTATCTTTTCCAAGTTTTTAAGTAACAATGCAGATTTCAATAAGAAGTTCAATGTCTAAGAGGTTGGCCACCTCTCCTTTACATATAGGGTACTTTACTATTTCCCTTGGCCTTGCCCACGATTGGGTATGACCCCCGATGGTCATATCCCCTAAGGTTTAAAGGTTTTCACCTTTCTCACGATCGCCAGTTGCGCACGTTATCCAACATATAGTTTGGGGCAGCGGGACCAGTACACGCTTAGTGGCTGACAATTTCATTGTCTCCGGCTATATGGGGGATCCTACGATTTATGGTAGATGTACCATTTCCTAAGGTTTATGGGGTTTTCACCTCTTCTCAAGGGCCTTGTCACCAGTTTAATCCTAAGGTTTAAGGGGTTTTCACCTCTTCTCAAGGGCATGGTCGCCAGTTTAATCCTAAGGTTTAAGGATCTTTCACCTCTTCTCAAGGGCCATGTCGCCAGTTTAACACCAGATTAAACGGGCTTGTCCCCATTATATTATTTGGGCTTGTCCCCAGCTTAATGGGTTTGATCACAGTTAACATTATGAATTATTTGCAACAGAATTACTAAGTTTTCTGCGAATATCAAAAATATAAGGATCCTGGATCCTAAAGCCATTCCCTCAAGGATTATTGAGACTTCAATATTTCTGGTAACTTAGGTCTATCTAGACCTTCTGGTATGTTCTCTATTAATTAACTTATGTGTTGTACTTGTTTCAATGATTTTAAATATTTCAGTTTAGAAGGTTATTCCTTTAAAATTGGTTTAGTATTAAAATTTGTTAACCTGTTTTAAGGATACTTTATCCTAAAATTTACCCTTTGAAGGAATTCTATTATGAAATTTTTATCTACTCTTAAGGATATGAATTCCTATTGTTTATTCTCTAAGCATTTTCTATCCTAAACAATTTTCTTAAAGATCTGTTATCTTAAAAATCTTTTACTTAAAATTGTTTTTCAAACTATCAACAATTCTAAAGTTATATCTAACGAATTTTTGAAAATTAACAACAAGCAAAAAGTCAAAATATTTATATATTAATTAAAATAAGTCCCAAGGACTTATCCTAAATTTTTAACCCGGCCTTCACCATACGAAAAGATGGACCATCTATCCTGGTTAAATATGTGTTACTAGCTGTTCATGATGTGCAGGGAGAATAAGAGAAGTTGGATATATAGCCGGAAGGGAAATTCCCAAGGAAATTCTATAGATATTTGATAATTATATCTAGCTTGTCAAATCTCATATGTTTTTGCAGGAAGTCTAAATTCAAAGTCAAAATGATAGCTGTGATCTTATCACAACCGCCATTTTGGGAGCAATTGTTAGGGCACGGTAATTTGACACTGTGGATACGTTATCCTGACATATGTTCTAGGATCAGTTATCCTTAGACAGATCCTGTCAGGATCAAGGACCCTCAGTAGTGGGTATTACTAACGATTGTTTCTCATGTGTAGGTTAATATTTAATAGGTATAACGGCTATAGGACGTGGTCTACCTAATATTTCGCTACAAGGCACCTGCAGCACGTGGTCAAATGGCTGTAACACGTTTAGTGGGGATAATGGCGGATTTATAGGACTTCTTGTTGTGTCACAAATAACTGAGTACTAAGGATATGTTATTCTTGAAGACGTGGTTGGATCCATTATCCTTCTGAAGAGTTCCAGAGCTATGTCAGAATCATGGATCCTCGGCATTTGGTGCTATTAACGGTTATTTCTTATATGAAGACTGATATTTATCAAGTGTAACGGCTCCAAGACCTGGTCTTCCCCTTATTTCTCAGCCTGAGTGATGGAGCACATGGTCAAAGAGGCAGTTACGATTATATTGAAGGAATGACGGATTTTTAGGGATTATTAGTTAATAATCTTTATTATTCATAACTCCATAGAATTATTATCTTTTATGTATAAATAGAGGTTATGATCAGCTAGGAAATACACAACAACACACCCAATACACTCTGCTCACTACAAATTCAGCAGCATACACACACACATAGCTTTCATTGTAACACTGATCATAATCTCCAACCTTGTAACCACCTTTTATTATAAATATACTTGACGGTGATAGTTTTCACCGTCCGGGGGTTTTTTGTGCCGGAGATCACGATAATCACATACTCCTCGACCAAAGGTTACCTTGTTGATCATTTACTAAAGTAATCCGACCAAAGATTATCTTATTAATCCTTGACCGGAGTTATTTTACCAAAGATTACCTTGATAAGTTTTGACCGAAGTAAAACTATCTTGGTTAAGGGCTTTTTCCCTCGTGATCAAACCTTTGTGTTCACTAATATTCCGATTACACACTTGTCATTATCAAGTTAGCACCTTACCTCACTTAACAGATTTGGATACTTGATCCTTAACAGATTTTTATCCAAAACAAGTGTAATCTTGTGTAAGTGCGGGGACCTAATTGTCGTACTTATAAACCAAGGGTGGGTTTTTGAGTTAGTTTCTCTCCTATTCTTTTCTAACAAGGAATTGTATACTTATAAATATGATTATTTGTAATCAATAAATCATAACATTAACAATCAATACAATCCAGGTTTAGACTTGAAATCTTGTTGTCTTCCATTGGTATCAAGAGCTACGGTTAAGGTTCAAAACGCAGGTGAGGATTACGTAACATCCTGCTTTTGATAATAATAAATAAAAGAAGCTTTGTATATTTAAGGGTGTGTTTATATTAACTAAGTAAAATAATAGAGTGTGGACTTGGGCAAAGAAAGATGGAATAAGGTATGGTGATTGGACTTAGGTCCATAGGCTTAAGGGTATATAAACCCCTTAAAGCTCCCTAAAACCCTCATTCTTATCTTCTAGCCTCTATACACACTCAAAAACACACACAAACACTCCCTTATCCTTATGAATAAGTTTTAATCCGAACCAAGAAGGTTCGTGCTAGATCTCATCAAACGAACAAGAGAAACGACTATAATCGTGTTGAAGCTAACCATAGCCGCAATACGCCAAAAGGTACCTTTTTAGATGTAAAGGTGTAGTTTTTAAGGTTGGTTTGACCTAAGATTTGATACGAAGGCAAATCGAGCATTTTTATACAATAAAAATGTAAACTTGATGTTAAATATGGACTTGTTCAACTCGTAAGCGAAGATCTAGCTAAACCGGGTTTGGAAACCAATAAAGGTTTAAACTTTAATGTCAAACGAGCTACATCTTGGCCGAAGGATGAAATAGAAATGGTTAAAAGATGAAATAATGGTAAATATAATGATGGACGATAATATATGTAATAATATTAACAACAGCACACTACAGTAGGAGTATACGAATGAAAAAGTATTCGAATGAGAAGTATTCGAATCAAAGGGAAATGTAATCGAAGGAAAATGATGAGAATGGAAGCATATGAATCAAGTCCTTAAGGAACCTTTGACTCATGGAACTAATCGAATCAAATGAGAAAAATGATCGAATCGAATGGGTGATTCGATTCGATTAGAAAGTCCATTCGAATACAATCTGCCATTCAAATAGAAAGTCCATTCGAATAGAATCTATCATTCGAATTGAACGTCTATTCGAATAGAATCTGCCATTCGAATAGAATGTCCATACTAATAGAATCTGCCATTCGAATAGAAAGTCCACTCGAATAGAATATGTCGCTCGATTAGAACTAAGAATTCGATTAGATTAGTTCAGACTTAGAATTTTCTGATGAACCTTAAGTAAATGACTGTTAATGAAAATAAAATTTTTCTAAGCTGACTTGGCAACTCGACCCCAGCCAGGGGGACTCTGCCCCTTGGACCCTGCTAGGGGCTGCTGCCCCTAGACCCCGCTGCCAGGGGCGCTCCCGGACCCCCGTAGCTAGGGGTTACAATAACTTAGAAGTATGATATAGTTAGAAATAGTTAATTGATACTTATAATTATTATACAGTTAGTCGTGCATAGCTAAAGAGGGGTATTACTATAAACTCATAAAGAAATGATATCCAGGTGAGTTTCTAGCCCATTTACTTGTTATGTTTTCGGGGTTGTGTGCATACTCAATTTGATTAGTTAATGCACTTACCTTAATTAGTAAGTGTATGATATGTGAATGTTTGATATATGATGTATGAATGATGTATGCATGCTATAGAAAATATCAAGAGTATGTATGAAAGTTATAATTATGAATATATAGAAAGGTATGGTATGGTTGTATGGAAGAAAGGGAACCGGACCCTAATAATACTCGAGGAAGAAGGGAACCGAGCCCTAATAATACTCGATGAAAGAGAGAACCGAGCCCTAATAATACTCGAGGAAGAAGGGAACCAGACCCTAATAATATCCACGGTAGAAAAGGGAACCGGGACCTAATAATACTCGAGGAAGTAGGGCGTAATGCTCTTTAAAACGTGTAACTAGTAAAGTAAGTACTAAAATATAAAGGAATGAGAGAAGTAAAGAATGAAATAAAGAAGGTATATACTTATGTGTGTATAAAAGAAAGATACACAGGTTAATAATATGTATCTTCGGATACGAATGAGTAAGTATGTGAATGTATTGTATGTTGCCTGATTAACTAGAACTCACTCAATGTAACTGACTTTTAGTATGCACGCAGGTAAATAGACTGAAGCAGCTAGCTTGAGGGAGATACATGGCAGGAACTGAAGAAGCTGGCATCTGAAGATTTGTCATGATGTTTTATATTTTATGTTATAATTAAAAGACAAGTTATGAATGTTTGTAAAGAATGGTTGAATTTTATTATTATTCCGCGAAAGGTTTAACTAACTCTGATAAATAGAACTGTGTTTATGAGTAAATCCAACGCCAAAGTAGGGCACCGGCACCGGCACCTTACAGATTACCTATCAAGATAAATCCACCAAACAAGGCGCTCGATGGAGATCGCAAGAGCTTGTGATGGGTTTTAATAAATGATTGGAAATCAAGAGTGGCTGTAACACCCCGGTTTTAAGCAGAATACGCCATGGATTAACGTACAAATAACTCATAGCTCGTAACACTATTAAAGCCGAAATAATTATATTTATTTCATTTCGTAACGTAACAAGTACACAATTATTAATAAATAAAAATAAAAAGAAACACTTCATCAAAACAATAAATAATTTTTTTTATTCCAATAACCTAAGGTATACTAATGATCTCCATCCTTAATTAGCATGTCATCGATTCAACCTGTAGTATGTTGAAAATAATATATTTGTCAACTATTAAGTTGGTGAGTTTTCATAAGTTTTTTAGTATACATATATATAAAGGCACAATTCAACATTCGTAAAGCAATAAATATTCAAGCGTAAAGTAAATGAAATCAATTAATTTCATCCTCTCGTTTCTTTAGCCGAGGCCGTAGTAATAGGGGAAATTAGAACCACCTTATGAACAACCGAAGTCATAACGTTAGACGGCGCAGGTACGTCCCGTTGGACCCTCCCACTATGTGTATGCGTTTGCGTAACTTCCACCATAGGAATAGTAAACACGTTGCAAGCAAGTTCACGTATAACCATAAACAATATGCAAGAATAGTATTAACATGTACACTAAATAGGTTAATAAATAAGCACATAACTAACGAGATAAAACTTATGCACGGCCCCGTTACCGGTGCCTCACTTTGGGCGTTGGATTTACTCATAAACACAGTTCTAAATATCAGAGTTAATTAAAACTTTACGCGGAATATAAAACTTTCATTAAACATTCATAACATTTCATAGCTTGTCGAAATCAAACATCTTTGTCTTTCAATTATAAAACAATAATCATAAAAACATCTTGAGTCTTCAAATGCCAACCTCTTATTCTTCCGCCATGTATCCCTCTCTCAAGCCAGTCATCTCATTCTACTCACCTGCGTGCATACCGAAAGTCAGCTACGCTGAGTGAGTTCTAGTTAATTAGGTAACATACATTACATTCTCATACATTACTTCACGTATCCGAAGACACGTATTAATACCTTAACCTTGTATAAAGATCCATAAGAGGAACGTCACGTAATATCTTTTAAAATAACCATTACTATTACCCATACTATATATATTCTCCATAGAAGGAATGATCTATATATATATATATATATATATATATTATCCATAGAAGGAATGATCTATATATATTATCAATAGAAGGAACACTCTACGTATTATCCGTAGAAGGATCACTATACATTATCCATAGAAGGAACGACTCGCATTATCCATAGAAGGAACTTTATATATTATCCATAGAAGGAATACCATATATTATCCATAGAAGGAACACTATTCATTATCCATAGAAGAAGCAATATATTTTATTATTTAATATCCATTTAAGGAACACATGCTTTATTATTTAATATCCATTTAAGGGACACTAATACTGTTCACAGTCCTTATCTACACTATCACTTCCCGGGTCTATGTCCAATTAAAGTTAGAGGGATTTGTCATCCTAAACTATGATATCAAACATAGAGCCCGCATACCTTTCATACACTTGCTTCCAGATACCATACCTACAACTATAATCACTTCCCTTAGAGATACGTGCAATATCCGAAGATCGTTCACGTACCAACAAGTTTTCATTCTCATTCAAGACATATATAAATAACATATAAATCATACATGACATACACTTACCATTTAAGGTAAGTGTATTAACTATCACATCGAGTATGCACACAGCCCCGAAAACATAACAAGGAATGGGGCTAGAAACTCACATGGATCTTGTTATGTTCTCCGTTCAATGTTATTCCTTTCTTTAACTAAGCTCTGCTAACTGTATGTTAATCACATGTATCAATACTTGTTCTAGTCATATTATTCATGTTTCACCATAAATGGTTAAGTCTGGTCTATTCTAATAGCATTCTATTTGAATACCTTGTATTCGAATGGTATTAGAATACATTTGTGTTAGCATACATTTGTATTCTAATGGAAATATTATAATCTTATGATACATTGTAATCTAATTCATGAATTGTAGTCTAATGATACATTGTAATCTAATTCATGAATTGCAATCTAATGATACATTGTAATCTAATTCATGAATTGTAATCTAATGATACATTGTAATCTAATTCATGAATTGCAATCTAATGATACATTGTAATCTAATTCATGAATTGTAACCTAATGATACATTGTAATCTAATTCATGAATTGCAATATAATGATATATTGTAATCTAATTCATAAATTGCAATCTAATGATACATTGTAATCTAATTCATGAATTGGAATCTAATGATATATTGTAATCTAATTCATGAATTGTAACCTAATGATACATTGTAATCTAATTCATGAATTGCAATCTAATGATACATTGTAATCTAATTCATGAAATGCAATCTAATGATACATTGAAATCTAATTCATGAATTGTAATCTAATGATACATTTTAATCTAATTCATGAATTGCAATCTAATGATACATTGTAATCTAATTCATGAAATGTAATCTAATGATACATTGTAATCTAATTCATGAATTGTAATATAATGATACATTGTAATCTAATTCATGAATTGTAATCTAATTGTCCATTGTAATCGAAATAAGGCATTGTAATCGAATTGCCCATTGTAATCGAAATAAGGCATTGTAATCGAATTGCCCATTGTAATCGAATAGGCCATTTGTAATCGAGTTGGCCATATGTAATCGAATTGGCTATTTGTAATCGAGTTGGCCGTATGTAATCGAATTGGCCATTTGTAATCGAGTTGGCCATATATAATCGAATTGGCCATTTGTAATCAAGCGTGCTGGGCAGTTTAGGTCTGTTTACCACCGTTATTATTATATTTCTCTGTCTTAACGCTTTATTAAGGTTCGGTATTAACCCATAACCATTTCCTTAACCATTTTCGGCCAAAACTTAACCCGTTTAACCATATAGCTTGGACCTTTATGGTCAAAACGTTCAAGGCTAGATCTAGGGTTTCTTATGAGTCGTATACATACATGAGTCTATTGTATCCATTTTAAGCATCAAGTTTTGTAACATCCCAAAAATTTTGGTCCAAATTTGACAACTTAGTAAAGTTGAAGGATCAAAATTATTCTTTAAAATAAATAATGAAGACATATTTAAATAAAGAAAATAAGATCATTCTATACGGAAATAAAGATACCCCATAAATAAAGTCATCTCATGCTAAGGATATGGAATAAGGAAATTTCATCCCACATTGAAAGATGTAAAAAAGTGGATGCATTCCACATGGGTATAAATAAGGAAGTTAAAATCCATCCCACATGGAAAGTGGTAAAGATTTTGAAGCTCTTTATAAAGAGATAAAATTCCATAGTAATATTCTTTTATGCCTAGCATGTACCCAGTGGTCCTAGCGGAGGGTGCAAAGCACCCGACGTGCACGGGCTCGGGCGTAGGGCGTTGGGCGATAGGTGCAATGTGGCGCTTTGATGGCACACTTCGCACGCTCGCATCGCCGCAAGCCGCTTGAGAGCCGCCTTAGTATTTTTGGACAAGGGGAGTTAGACCCAGAAGTGACAAGCTAACAAAAGACAAGGGACCAAAAGTGAAATATTGAATTCAGGAACCGATCGCACTAAGCGATGAGCCCAGAACACAAGTCATCGCGTATCGCGATGGATCTTGATTACTCAGCATAAACGTGTCAGCTTGACGTATGACGGCGGAGAAAATACGGCGGCGCGATACGCGACGGGATTTCCAAGACCCATCGCGTATCGCGATGGGCTGAGAAATCAGCTATAAAAAGGGAGGCCACGGCTCATTTCTTACACACCAATTCACTTTCTCTCTCTAGAAGCACTCTCTCTCTACCTCGGTTTCCATGCCGACCCGACAATCCTCACCTCGTAATCCGTGCCATACACCAACGATACCTCTCAGTGCGTGCCACCCGAAAATAACCCGGCATTCTATCTCGAAGTTCGTGCACGACACGACGACCACCATGTCACCTCGTTTTGCGTGCAAACCTCGAAGTTCGTGCTAAGCTCTGAGGTTCCCACAGTTTAAGCTCTACTATGCAATAAGGAGTAGAAGTGTTGCTTGTACAAGCTTAGGTATATAACTTCAAATACCAGTGTAAGGTAGGAGTTCTGCCTAAGTCATTATTTTGTTATCATTATATGGATTAGACCATAGTCAAGGGTATAGCCCAAACCTTGATCATAATTATAAGCTATAAACATACAAAGGATTATAGTAATGTTTCTTCACAATTAAGAAACACAAATTTTACATTCATAAGGATAAATAGTTTCTTCGCGATTAAGAAACGTAACATTTTATATACAAGGAATATAGTTAATATGTTTTTTCTTCATGATTAAGAAACATAATATTTTAAATACAAAAGTAGCAATCAATGAATGTTTCTTCTTGAAGAAGAAACAGATTATAGATGTTTCTTCATGAAGATGATTGTTGGAAAACCTGAAAGAAATAATGAAGAAAAATTTAAATAAAGAAAATAAGATCATTCTATAAGGAAATAAAAATATCCCATAAATAAAGTCATCTCATGCTAAGGATATGGAATAAGGAAATTCCATCCCACAATGAAAGATGTAAGAAAGTGGAAGAATTCCACATGGGTATAAATAAGGAAGTTAAAATTCATCCCACATGGAAAGTGGTAAAGATTTTGAAGCTCTTTATAAAGAGATAAAATTCTATAGTAATATTCTTTTATGTCTAGCATGCACCCAGTTTTCATAGCGGAGGGTGCGAAGCACCCGACGCACACGCGCCCGGGCTCGCGCCCGGGCGTAGGGTGTTGGGCAATGTGGCACTTTGATGGCGCACTTTGCACTTCGCACGCTCGCATCGCCGCAAGCCGCTTGAGAGCCGCCTTAGTATTTTTGGACAAGGGGAGTTAGACCCAGAAGTGACAAGCTAACAAAAGACAAGGGACCAAAAGTGAAATATTGAATCCAGGAACCCATCGCGCTACGCGATGAGCCCAGAACACAGGTCATCGCGTATCGCGATGGACCTTGATTACTCAGCATACACGTCTCAGCTTGAGGTATGGCGGCGGAGAAAATGCGGCATCGCGATACGCGATGGGATTTCCAAGACCTATCGCGTATCGCGATGGGCTAAGAAATCAGCTATAAAAAGGGAGGCCACAGCTTACACACCAATTCACTTTCTCTCTCTACCTCGGTTTCCGTGCCGACCCGACAATCATCACCTCGTAATTCGTGCCATACACCGACGATACCTCTAAGTGCGTGCCACCCAAAAATAACCTGACAATCTATATCGAAGTACGTGCACGACACGACGGCCACCATGTCACCTCGTTTTGCGTGCCAACCTCGAAGTTCTTGCTAAGCTCTGAGGTTCCAACAGTTTAAGCTCTAGTAAGCAATAAGGAGTAGAAGTGTTGCTCGTACAAGCTTAGGTATATAACTTCAAATACCCGTGTAAGGTAGGAGTTCTGCCTAATTCATTATTTTGTTATCATTATATGGCTTAGACCATAGTCAAGGGTATAGCCCAAACCTTGATCATAATTATAAGTTATAAACATACAAAGGATTAAAGTAATGTTTCTTCACAATTAAGAAACACAAATTTTACATTCATAAGGATATATAGTTTCTTCGCGATAAAGAAACGTAACATTTTATATACAAGGAATATTGTTAATATGTTGTTTCTTCATGATTAAGAAACATAATATTTTACGTACAAAGGTAGCAATCAATGAATGTTTCTTCTTGATGAAGAAACATATTATAGATGTTTCTTCATGAAGAAGAAACAAAGCATATGATTAGTATATAAACAGAAAGACTACAGGTTTAAATATTTTATTCAAACAAATGATCAATCAAGGTTTAAATCTATCAAAACTAGACTAAAGGTCTATAGCCGGATAAAAAGACGATCCGGATATTTATATACCTATTTTATTATAGGTCAATCAATCAATCAGTCAGACAGTCAATCAATTATTCATTCACAGTCAATGTTTCAAACGAGATCACCATATCATTCAGAACAGACAATCACAGGTGAATACGTTCAAACCTTTTATAACGTGAATACGTTCAAACCTTTTATAGCGTGAATACGTTAACCTTTTCAATCAATCAAAACATATTTATACTCGACAAGATGAACGGGTGTTTGTCTTAACGAGTCAGTCAATGATTTCATGAGATTACATGATCTCTAAAACGTTATAATACAAAGTAGAAAATAAAATCAACTCATACCGAATATGCATGTGTCTGGATCCAAACATAACTGTTAAGCTCAATAAATCAATCAAAGGCGAGGTAGCCGCGAGCTAAACGGTCATGACTAGTTATCTGTTCAGGGCCTCGTGGCTCGGAGAATACCGTTATGTGTATAGGGAAGTGGTACATATACCGGAAGTAGAAATGTTTCCGCTGAGATTGTCGAGAAAACTATATTTGTATTGTAAGTAATTCAAATGTTTTATAGAGTCATACGTGTTCACCAGCATATAGCTGACGTATTTTCCCCATATTTCAGGGAAACAGATTAGTACATGTAGCAAGGAATGATAGACATTTATGGAGTTAGATGCTTGCAAGGTAATGATGGCTCAGTTTTTAATTATTCAAATATTGAAAACAGTATTTCAACAAGCTTTATAAAGCAAACACCGGGTATTTATTATCCGAAAAGTTTTCAAATAAATTAATATCTTATTCAACCAAAGTCTTCCGCTAAAATAAACCGCAAACTCTGATATATTTACAAAACAGGTACCAACTTGTGGTCACACGCCTAGGCCCTAAACCGGGGTGTGACAAGTTTGTAACTTTATGGTTCTTTTATACCCGATCTACTCTAGGTTTGAGTTTCAAGGAAAACCGTTCATAGAAACAAAACCTTTAAAGATAAAGAACGTACCTTTACTCGTTTTTAGGTTATAGCTTGGTTACGCCATAAATAAATAATATATTAAATATTATTTTTGGAAAATTTTGGATGCTACATGTGTTCCCTCCTTAAAGAGGTTTCGTCCCCGAAAACCTGCTCATTCTTTGCAAAAAGGAACCCTTCTAATATTCACACACTTGCCAAATCATCTTTGCTTTATGGGTTATCCTTCTTTCTCCTGATTTTTCAGTCACCGAGTGATGTTCATGGGTTTTAGCTATTCGAGGTAGCTAGTCCATGAGGCCCTCGATATACCAAGTCTCGTCTCTTCCTTCCAAGGGACGTTTTTCCGTACTATCTAACACAATTGTCTAAAACGACATTTTATCATAACATAAGTAATCATGCATCCAAGACAATTCATATAATTAATAAACACCAGTCTAAACCTCAATACAAAACAACCCGCATTGAGTTGTTAATAAGTCAAACATAGTTAAAACTTATGGCTAGTAGCTAGCCTTCTTAAATGGTCTTTTCTAAGAAAACAGAGGAAACTGTTAAGCCTCAAGCATTCTTCCCTGCTCCGCACTCGTCCCTTGGCTTCCTGCAGTCCCTTGCTAGGTGTCCTTTCCCCCCACAGTTATGATACCTATGGTGATTCTTTCACTCCCAGGAGGAATATCATGCTTTCCCACACCTATAGAAAACACCTAATCCCATTCTGCACTGTCCCGAGTGCTTCTTTCCACATTTTCACAAACAGTGAACTCCTCATGCCTTGCCTTCTTGTTACGTGGATCCTCTTCGTTAGATTCTTTTGGTTTTGGGGTTGGGTTCTTTCTCTTCGGTTCAGTCTTCTCCTCTTCACTGATGGCAAGGTCCTCATAAACCATCTCGGCCAATTCCACGGCCGAGTCAAATGTTGCAGGTTTACTAGCCTTAACCAAAGTGCGAACATTCTGCGGAAGTTCCCTGATGTAACACTTGATCCTCTTAGCTTCAATGTTCACCATGTCAGGTACCAGCCTAGACATGCGGTTGAATTCGGCAGTATACTCCTGGTGTGTCATATTTCCCGCTTTCAAGTTCAGGAACTTCATCTCAGCTCTTTCAACTTCGGCATCAGCACAGAACCTCTTCATCACCAACTCTTTCAGATCATCCCATCTCATCACCTTAATTTCATCCAGAGTATTTCTCCGCTCCACACTTTCCCACCAATACATAGCTTCATCACCAAACGACTGAGTAGCATAACCCACTGCTTGGTCGGGAAGGAAATCGTTGATTCAGATAACCTTGTCCATTGCGGTTATCCATTGGAGAGTAGTGATTGCGTCTCCAAACCAGTTAGCTTCGGCGGGTCGCAACCTTTGAATGACTTGTAGTTACACCCACCTCGGCCTCTCTTCCTATCATCAACCTTTACCGACTTAACCTCACTCGAGTCACCCTTCTCTCCTTCATCATCTTTCTTACCCCTATCTCCTGACCCTTCAGCAGTTCTCCCTTGGCTTCTGGCAGACCCTTCGGGACTCAAGTTCTTTACAGCAATGGTTACATCTTGAACAATGGCTGCTTGAACTTCAAGGTCAAGTTGATACCCTTCGTTGTTGCTCGGGTTTCGCTCAACCCCGCTTCCTTCTTCCCTTGTGTTAGAAGCTGATTCTATAGAAAGTTGTCGGACAATATGTGGCCTGCCACGACGTCTTGTGCGACCTCCTATTCCTATAACTTCCCTAGCTCCAGCCATCGTATTCTGGAAGAGAAAACACAAACGTCATCACTCAAGGAACTATTTAGTACAAGGATAGTAAGGCAAACAGGTAATAACATCGGTCAGCTATGATTAGCTAATCACGTTACTTCCGTGTCCTATAGACTCCCCTTTATGAGTATATTTGTGCTAAGTTCTACTTTTAAATAGTTACTCAATCAGATAATCAATTAATCCTATCCCTAACATTTACATATCCTTTCTTTAGCAATTAAGCTAACATTAACATACATTATTTAATCATACCTTTACCTTTACTAAGCTTGCTTGAGTGATACACGGCTTTCTTGAACCGGCATCTTCTTTCTTTTCTTACTTTAATCCCATTCTCTGTTCGAGACTAAGCATGTAGGATGCTTAATTCTCTCGAACTTCGCTATGATACCAACTTGTAAGGCCCCGTTACTGGTGTCTCACTTTGGACGTTGGATTTACTCATAAACACAGTTCTTAATATCAGAGTTAATTAAAAATTTATGCGGAATTTAAAACTTTCATTAAACATTCATAACATTTCATAGCTTTTTGAAATCAAACATCATTGTCTTTCAATTATAAAACATTAATCATAAAAACATCTTGAGTCTTCAGATGCCAGCCTCTTATTCTTCCGCCATGTGTCCCTCTCTCAAGCCAGCCTTCTCATTCTACTCACTTGTGCATACTAAAAGTCAGCTACGTTGAGTGAATTCTAGTTAATTAGGTAACATACATTACATTCTCATATATTACTTCACGTATCCGAAGACACGTATTTATACCTTAACCTTGTATAAAGATCCATAAGAGGAGTGTCAAGTAATATCTATTAAAAGAACCATTACTATTACCCATACAATATATATTCTTGATAGAAGGAATTATCTATATATATTATCCATAGAAGGAATTATCTATATATGTTATCCATAGAAGGAACTATATATATTATCCATTAAAGGAACACCATATGTTATCCATAGAAGGAAAACTATTCATTATCCGTGTAAATTGCCATCTAGTCCCTATAGTTTGGTTTGGCGATCAATTGTTGTAAACACTATAGTGTAGGGGCTAAAAATGCACATATTATATAATTTAAACGAGTAGGATACGAGCAACGTGTAAATACAATAAAGATAAAACCGAAAAACATAATTAATAACTCAACATTTCATTAAACGAGATGATCCGATTACAAAATGGTAACAAAACGAGCACGAATACTAATTTGAATTTGACGAATGTCACAGCGGCGGTGTAGAACAGACTCTGGCGACTAGTTTGTAGTCTCTCACCGGCACGGAAGCAGCGAAGTTGGTGTTTGTTCTACAAGATTTAATCAAGAAAACAAGGAGGCGGCTCTGAATTATTTAATCGATCTGAAAGTGGTTCTTTACTACTTGGAATTCAAGAGTTTAATTTATCGGCGGGAAGCAATTAATATCCGGTCACAAAAGTAAAAGTTTTACAATTTGATTTCTTTGTCAACAAGAATTCACGTTCAAATTTCGCCTTGGCTTTTGTGATTAAATACAAAAGTAAAAAAAAAGTAGTGTTTTTAATATTTTGTGTAAATGAGCGTTAAGCGAAGCACAACATAATTTCTTTTGTTTTGCCTTTTAAATAATAGCCAAATTACGGGTTCTAGAAGATTGATTCAAGATTTAGACAGAAGTACCAACGATCAAAGAAGATGGAAGACGAACCAAGTAATCGAGAAGGTTTTCCAAAAGAACCGCGTTCCCTCTCGATCCAATGCCCAATTCTTACGTCCACCAGTTACACAGTTTGGATGGTTAAGGCCATCTTTAAGATTCAAGGGTTGTTGGAAACTATCGAAACCAAGAACGGGAACGGTGGTCGACCTGAAGATAGACGGGTTGGCGATTGTATATCTCTATCAAGCCATGCAGGAGGCTTTGGTGATGCAAGTGGCTCACCTTTCCACCCCTAAAGAGATAATATATGCACTTAAGACTCATTTCATTGGGTTGATAGGGTTCAGGAAGCACGGACCGAGTCTCTTTAACATAAGTTCGATGTACTCATGATGAAAGAAACGGACACGATTGATGACTTTGTGAGAAAGCTTTTGAAGTCGTCCCGAGAAAGAGGTATATAGCGATTGTTTCTACAATTGAACAGTTTTCTGATATAAAGAGATAACATTCGATGAAGTCATTGGATTCCTAAAAGACTTTGAGGAACGATCTGGAAATGAAGACAAACCCTTGTTTAGTAAGCAAGAACAAATCCTATATACATATGAAGAATGGAAAGCTAAAAGCAATCATGAAAGGCTTCATGGGAAGGCCAAGATGGGAACCAAATCGAGTTAAACAAAACAAGAGAAAAAGTAAGGTTGCGGATCGGGAAAAGAAAGACCCCCAACAAAAGAAGTATCAGTCAAAATTTAACTGCTATCGATGTGATGAACTTGCAGATGGAGTGTCAATAATCGAACACCCAATGCAAATTTGCGATGCATGTATGCTAGGAAAACAAACAAGATCAGATATCCCGAAAGAAACCAACTATCGTGAAAAGGTACCGCCCGAACTCATTTATGCCAACGTTTGTGGCGCAATTACGCCCGACACATGGTGGAAATCGGTACTTTTTACTTGTTCTTGACGATTATACTCATTAGATGTGGGTTTACACGATAAAGACGAAAGACCAAGTTAAGGGTTTACTCATTGATTTCGTGAAAAGGGTGGAAAATGAAACGGACAAGAAACCTAAAACCACACGAACCGACAATATGGGTGAGTTTACATCCCATGTGTTGGAAGATATTTGTCAAGTATAGGTGTGGCACATCAGTTTACCGCTCGTACACCCCACATCAAAACGGGGTGGTTAAAAGAAGAAACCTAACCATACTTAGTACGACTCAAAGTTAGTTAAAGGAGATGTCACTACCGTAAGATCTATAGCGAGAAGCAGTTCATCACTCAGTTTATTACTAAACCGTTTAGTAGCTAAATCATTGGAGGATTCGACTAAGTAAATGTGTTTTAAAGGAAGAAAACCGAACCTTTCACACGTTAAAGTGTTCGGATGCATGTGGTATGTAAAAGTCCTTGGTACCAGTCAAAAGATATTTGACGACCGAAGCATTGTGATGATTCACTTAGGTACTCAACTTGGAATCCGATCAAAAGGAGAATACATGTTACACGGGTTTCAAGTTTGACGAGTGTAAAACTTACGCTTGGGCTAATCTTGACAAACAAGAAGGCAAAAAGGGTCAGAATGGACCCGTTTATTGTTGGGTACGACATTGACACATAACCGGAGCAGGTTATAAACCGGTTTGACCTTGGGTCCATAGACCGACATGATATGGATGAGTTGGTTCGAATCAGAGACAAAAGTGAGTCGTCGAGTTCAGAAGGTGGAAGCCCACTCTTAAGCCCAACTAGGCCAGACACTAGCCTAAACGAGGAACCGTTACAAGTTCCCCAGCCTCGTCAAACTGCTCAAAAGATGGTTTTGACTAAAAAATTTAGCGATTTTCTTGTTGAAGGAATACCGGCACCCGCCGAGCAAGACCCGACAACTGACGCGGTAAATCTCTTATTATTATTCAACGAAAAACCGGAAAATATTTGTGAAGCGAATAATGTATAACATTGGAGAAATGCCATGGAAGCAGAGATTGAGTCGATTAAGAGAAACAAGACATGGTAGTTAGTTGAAGCACCACCCATAGTAAAATCGAAGGTTTAAAATGGGTCTATAAAATCAAAAGAGGCGAAGCCGGGAAAATAACCAAGTACAAGGCCAGACTCGCAACTAAGGGGTTTGTTCAAAAATATGGGATTGACTTCGAAGAGGTATTCACATCGGTTGCGAGAATCAAAACCGTAAGACTTTTACTCGCGTTAGCAGCAAACCGAGGTTGGGAAGTGTATCACATGGACATAAAATTCGTGTTTCTTCATGGTGATTTGAAAGAAGAGGTGTACATATTTCAAATGGATGGGTTCTTTAAGAAGGGTCAAGAAAGAAATGTTAACAAGTTGACTAAATCGTTGTACGGTCTATGCCAAGCACCAAGGGCAAGGAACACTAAAATATATGGGCCGTTAAAGGAAATCAGTTTCACTCGATATAAACAAGAACATGTGGTTTACAAGCGTCTTCGGGTCAAAGGCTACTACTCCTTGGGGTTTACGTTGACATTCTGGTAGTCACAGGCACAAGTGTTCAAGAGAGATCAAATTTCAAAAGGCAAATGGAGTCAAGGTTCGAGATGAGTAACCTCGAGTTGTTGCATTAATATCTCGGGATCGAAGTTAAACAAAATTATCATGTGTTAACGTTAAAACAAAGTGGTTATGCAATGAAGATCCTAAAAGAAGCAAATCTTTGGGAATGTAACTAGACTCATTATCCGATGAAACAGGGCTTAAAGTTGTCTAAAGAAGATGAAAATTCGAAGGTAGATCCGACCGGTTATAGAAAAATAATCCGAAGACTGCGGTATTTAACTCATATGAGACCCAATTTAAGCTACTCGGTTGGTTATGCGAGTCGATTCATGCAATCACCAAGTCAAGCTCATGCTCATATCTAAGGGGTTCTCTAGACTTTGGTATTACTTAATCGAGAGGCGGAAACAGTATGTTGCACGAGTATCGTGATAGTAGTCATGCAGTGGATATGGGTGATTGTCGGAGTACATCGGGTCTATTATGGTACATCACCGACATCATCGTTTCTCAGAAACAACGAACGATGGCGTTATCATCGTGCGAGGCTGAATTTATGCCAGCTACATCAGCTGCATGTCAAGCCTTATGGTTTCGGGGTTTGTTGTCAGAGATGACATGAGAAAATGAGAAAATCGTGACGTTGAAGGTAGATAAATCATTGGCTATTGCCGTAATGAAGAACCCGATTTTTCACGGGAGAAGCAAGCTCATTAACACGCAATACCATATCACTCGGGAGTGCATTGAGAGAGAACAAATCAAGGTGGAGCATGTCAGTGGAGATTTATAGTAAGAGTTGAGATCCTTAAAAAAATGTTGCCACTGTTGAAGTTTAACGAGATGCGAAGCTTCATCTGTGTCACTTGAAAGATAAAATTAATAACACACACTAAAAAATTGTAAACAAAAACCTTATGGTAAAAGACAGACCCTCGAACTCGGGAAACAATAAATCCACCCACATCTTCCAAGGTTTAGATAACAACTCAACAACCAACCAGCCTAATGCATCGTTATTGTTAAGACATGAAACTATTACTAAATATTAGTGGTGGCAATTGAAGTGGGTTGGGTTGGGTTGGGTTGGGTTGGGTTGGGTTGGGTTGGGTTGGATTTGGTGATGGGTCAGGATGGATATAAGGTCAGGATGGATTTTTAAAATAGAGGGTTATGATGGATATGGGTCAAGATGGGTAAAACTAATCCATCTTGACCCAAGTGAAGGTTGACGTACAAAGGGTTTTAAAAACCCCTCAAAAAAAATTCAAAAAAAACTATTAAAAAAATAATAACTCAAAATGCAAATAAAAAACGCAAAATGTAAAATAACTAAAATGTTTCCCCCATCATCCTCGTTCATAAAAAAAAACCATCGTTTTGTACCTTTTCAGGTTCTAGTTTTTCGGGGGTTTTTTTTTCGGTTCGGTTTTTTTTTCATTTCGGTCGATTTTGGTATCTGCTCGGTTTCAATTTCTCGGTTTTTTCGGTTTCAGTTTTGTTTTGTTTTAGTCAGTTTTTTCGGTTTCATTTTGTTTCGTTTCGATTCATTTGTTTTATTTTGGTCGGCTACGTTTCAGTTTTTTTGTTTCATTTTGGTAAGTTTTTTTTATTGCATTTCGTTTTTTTTGTTTCGTTTTGGTCAGTTTTTCGGTTTAATATCGGTTTTTTGTATCGTTTTGGTCGTTTTTCTATTTCGGTTCAGTTTTTTTGTTTCGTTTGGTCGGTTCGGTGTTTTTGATTCGTTTTGGTTCGGTTTTTAAATTGTTTTTAGTTTTTTTATGTTTCCTTTTGGTCAGTATTTCAGTTTCAATTCGGTTGTTTTGTTTCGTTTCATTCGTTTTTATATTTCGGTGTAGTTTTGTTTTGGTTTTTTTGTTTCGCTTTGGTTGGTTCAGTGTTTTGTTTTTGTTTTGTTTTGGTCAGGTTTCAATTACATTTCGCTTTTTTTGTTTCGTTATTTTTTCCTATTTCGGTTTAGTTTCGTTTTGGTTTATTTGTTTTGTTTCGGTCGATTCGGTGTTTTTGTTTTGTTTTGGTCGGTTCGGTGTTTTTGTTTTGTTTTGGTTCGCTTTTCAGTTGCTTTGCGCTTTTTTTTGTTTCGTTTTGGTCAACTTTTCGGTTTCATATCGGTTTTTTTGTTTTGTTTTGGTCGTTTTTCTATTTTGATTCAGTTTTGTTTCGGTTTGGTTGATTCTGTGTTTTTGTTTAGTTTTGGTTAGCTTTTCGGTTGCATTTCGCTTTTTTTGTTTCATTTGGGCCAGTTTTTCGGTTTCATTCCCGTTTGTTGTTGTTTCGTTTTGGTCGTTTTTCTATTTCGGTTCAGTTTCGTTTTTGTTTCGTTTAAGTCGGTTCGGGGTTTTTGTTTCGTTTTGATCGTTTTTTGGGTTTCGGATGAGTTTTGTTTCGCACGTGATAGTTTGGGTATTTTGAATTAGATAAATTTTGGATAACTTGGGTATTTTGTTTTGACCCATTTTAACCAATAAATGAAACTCACTTGTATATTTCCAACCCATCCTGACCCACATGAAGAATTTTTATGATCCATCCTAACCCATTTAACTTTTAAAGTTTATCCATCTTGACCCAAAACAATCCATTTGGTTTGGGTTTGCCACCTTTACTAAATATACTAAAACAGATTTACACTACATTGTGACACCAAACTTCTTAAATATACTAACTAGTGTTATACCCAGCGCGCCAGGTTGGTAAAACAGACGATGATGAACCCAAATGTTGTCGGTCCTAGGCGTTGAGGCGGTAAGTCGACATAGATTGGGTCGGTTTCTGTTAAGGGGTTATGATACCGGAACTAAAATAAAAAATAACACTCGAGTGTTGGGAAGAACTGAGCATTGCCGATCCCGGAAGTTGAGGTGTTGAGTCTACGCAAATTTAGATGATTTCCGTCACATTGGTTACAATACGGAATTTAAACATACATTGAGTCAACGCGGATTCTTTCAAGTTCCGTTATGTTTGTCATAGTAACGAAATTAAAACAAAACGCAAAAAAAAAAGGACCAATACGGTGCCGCCAAGTGCCCAATCGACACTCAGCGGCACCAAATTTTATGGTTGTTATATATAATAGTAATAATAATAATAATAATAATAATAATAATAATAATAATAATAATACACAAAGATAATCAAAATCTTGATAAATTGCTCGTTTTATTAATTTTCATATATGGTTTTGAGTATTGTCAATGCAAATGTTGTAACATGTGTGCTTACTTAAATGGTAATGGTTTATGATATAAGGTTTCGAGCACGTTAATTATTATCACGGTTTAACAATCTAGAACATGTGTGGGTACAAGTAAAGATTTTGGGTTTTTCTATAAACTTTGGAGGACTTCAACTTTTGTGTGGTTTTGCGCATATAGTCGTTAAAGCTGTATACGTATTCCCTTGTCATAGCCTGAGAGGTGAGTTTAGGTAAAAATATTAATTTCACTTTTTAAAGTTTCAAGGACATTTATTTGTTTATGGTTTAGTGTGACACGACGTGCGGGCCTGGTTAATCGATCTTAGGGTTTAGAGTATTCTATTAACTTAACTTTTTAAAGGTTTTACGAAGTAATAAATTAATGAATAAAATGTTAAATTCAACATAAATATCTAAATCAAATTATTCCATGTCTGAGTGTTTGGCTTTTTTTTTCTTTTTTTTTTTGGGTTGTTTGTTGACTTTAGACATCGATAAAATAAGTAAAAGTGGCTGATGGTCCAAACTCCACACTTTAAAAAGGGAAGCAAGCAATTTTTTTATATTAGATTGTATTAATGTATATCTAATGTGGTAAGCTATAGCAAAAGAATAAATCTTATGCTTTAAGTATATCCCTATCACAAGATGTACATTTGAAAACCTTGTCCACAAATTCAAAATTTATAAAGCTCGAATCAATTATCCGCAAAGAACATGAATCTCATTATTTTTGTTTGTTCTTATAATGTGTGACATATGTCCTGATAAGATATTTGGAAAGTAATGAAACCAGAAAAAGGTAACCTTCTAGAATCTCTTTTATAATATATTTTTTAACGGTCCATTTGGATCACTAACGAGTCATTGACCCGTCCGATTATCTACACTCCAACTTTAAGAGAAAATCCACCATAGGTGAGAAATCCTCTGACCTGGAATCTTTTTCTTTTTTTTTTATCATTGTTGAAACTTGAACTCAAAATATCCCTATTTTAACTATTGTAATTGTCTTTTCGCTTGATGGCTGTAACAACAGCCTCTCGTACAATCAGTGTTATCTGTTTTACATGCTAAAAGGGGGAGTCCTTCGAGTTTACTCATCCTCGTAATACTATAAAGTGAGCATGATTAACTATAGAGTTCTCCTGTCATACATAACCATTGCGCATAAAACGCGTTAGTGATATTTAAGGTCTGATATTCCTTATGACCCTAACATCTTTCCTGTCCCTATCATATATGGGATTTTGCTTAGTGTGTTATATTCACCCCCTTCTGGACTCATCGTTCTTGATAAGGTTTGCCTCCACCATCCTAATCAGGATGTGGGATTACTTGAAGGTCATCCTCTTGAAAACCTAACTCATCATCTTGAACTTCACATGAGTAGAGTAGAACTACTGTCAATTATTACCTTTAATATCTTGTACCACCAATATTGTCTGCGTGAAGACTTCATAAGAGACCACTAATTCTTGTATCACTCTCAACTTAGCACCTTTACCTGTAGAGTAATCATCACCTTCACATCCAACAACAACCATACCTAGTAAATCCCACAAATAGCAAAAGTTATTAGTAAGATTTAAAAGGATGGAATGTAGGAAACCTTATCTCTATCCCTGATGATAGAGTGGCTGCTTCCAACAATACCCTCGGATCCATAACAAATAAAACCATAAATGTAAACAAATAATATAAAATAATATTAGGTAAAGTTATAACTAGGAAGCATATTTCTAACTAAAACTATATCCATCACCTAAAAATACTTAGCCTTAGTCCTATGCCTTGAAGAAGTCTCATTATCAACCATATCCTCAGAGAGGTGCAGTTCTATCAAATAATGTTTAACCATCTCATCGTAAGTCAATTGGGGTCTGCATCTACCCCTCCTTCCCTCTATAGTAATGTTTTCTATTGTCAACAATATCCGTTGTGTATTCTCTTCATGTGTCCAAACCACGTCAATCTCCCCTCCCCAATCTTATGTGATAAACTATCTACGTCTAATCTTTCACAAAAAAACGTCGTTTCTTATTTGGTCAAACCTTGTATTCTCGCACATCCACCTCATCATTCTCATCTCTACTACCTTGAGCTTACATGCATGCGTCTTCTTGATGGTACAACATTCTGTTTCATACAAAATCGCTAGTCTAATGGCAACCCTATAAATAATTCCCTTTAGTTTAGTTGGAACCTCCTATCGCACAAAACTCTTGTAGCTACTCATCATCCTACCTAGACTCAATGAGCCACGTCTATGTCTATCTCTCCATCGCTCTTTACAAATGATCCTAAATACTTGAACTTTGTTGTCTACGGAACCACTTGGTCTTAAATAGTGATCTGACCTCGTCATTGTCATTTACCGACGTAAAGTCACAGTAGACATGCTCGTTTTTTGAGCGACTGGCCTTTAATTAAACTTTATCTAAAGTTGCTCGCCGCTCCTCTAGCCTCCTCTCCTTCACAAGCATTCCACTCAAATGCATTGGTGATATTTGGACCCGGTGTTTCTTATCAACCTAACATTCATGTCCACATCCGATATGAGATTTGCATATGGTGTGAGTGCCAAAAACTTTTCTCTATATCACTTAGTTTCATTTTAAACATCACGATTCCACACAAAAGACTTGTTTATATCCAAGATATGGAACATCGTCATGAATACGGACTACTACCCAAAAGATTATACTTACTATGAGAATTTGGTTTCTCCTTATTTGTGTTTAAATTATATACTATGTTTTAGTTCAAACATTGATCTTGATTCTTATCTCGCCTCATTTTCATCATTTTTATTGTTGCATTACATACAAAAGTAACGTCAACCTTGATTTTCTTCAGGTTCTATACATTTCTATCCACGCATGATATAACTAATTACTGATATCTCTCTATATTTAAGTATACCTAGCATGCATATGAGACATTTAAATTATATCCTATGTTTTAGTTCATACACATATCTTAGTTCTTATGTCCCATCGTTCATCATTTCTATTGTTACATTACATACAAAAGTAACGTCGACGTGATTTTCTTCGGGTTCTATACATTTCTAACCATGCGTGATATAACTAATTACGAGTATCTTTTTATACGAGACTATGACTAATGTTTCTTTAAGAGACCCTTTTACAATACCTTAACTTGATCATCTTTATACTACTTGCCATTTTTTGTTACGAAAATTTTATTTGACTTAATTATCTACAACGTTTCATGCATGTCACGAATTATTTTAATCTTCTAGAAAACAAATCTTAACCGAGCACTAATAGTTTGTATATGTGATTTAGTCACTATTTTGGCTAGGAAATGCATCTTGTTGCTAATCTTTGTAAAAAGATTATCAATGAACTTGTTCACATTGCTAGTTTGATGTCCAAAGCCACAGGAAACGGTAGATTAGCCACGATCCATGATCCAGATCGCCTGTACCGGATCGCGGTAAAAAATCAAACCGATCACTCATGGTACGCGATCCGGATCGGAAAAATTGACCGTACCCAGTTGTTGAAGAAATTGTACTATGGCAGTCAAATTCGCGTTCCCGATTTACGAATTCGGTGATTCGGATCGTGCAAAAACGCGTACTGGAATCCCAACATCGAATTTCACACTTTTTTTGAACAAATTAATTGCAATAATCTTTGCGTACACTATCAACGGAATGTAAATAGAAACTCATCAGGTTACACGTTATGAAAATCGACAAAAATCTATGACAAACTGCCATGATTTTGTCGATTGAGGAGGGTGTAAAGATAGATGAAGGCGGCAGATGAAAAGAAAGGGGATTAGGTTTATATCTAGGTCACGTTCCCTCATATTTATATTTTGAAATTACACTTTCAACCCTTAAAGTTAGAGTTTTAATTAAATTTTATCATAAACTTTGAAAACTTATGTTATTACTAGTTAAATTATGAATAAAGCTTCTTTAAAGTTAAAATTTTATGTTAACTTATGTTAGAAACCTATAATAATAATTAAAAAAATCTATATAAATTGTTTTGCATATGATACGATGTACCAGATTATATAGTACACTGTACCGCGTACCGAATGAACCTACCCCCCCCCTCGTACCTAATTTTTGAAATGCACGAACCACGTACCAGTTTCCGTACCGTGTACCAGTCCGTACCTCGATCCATGTGACTGTGGTCCAAAGTGAGACAATGATAAATCATTCCAACTCATTTCACTTTCAAACTTTATTCACTCATGATGGTTATTTCTGCAGTCACTGGTAGCCTGGTTACGGGTAGTAGTTGTTTCTAGCAGTCACTTTGTAAACTTGTTACTAATGATGGTTAGTTCTCCTTACAAAGAAAAGTTCCAGTTAATTATCACAGTTAATGTTAATAACACAATGACTATTGATCACACAATCGATCATTGCTCAAACTGGATAGTTTCATGCGCTGATACCTGCTCATGTTTTAGGGATGAGCGGGTACCGGTACCGCTATTGAAGACAAACTTCAAGAAATACCAGTACGCGTATCGTTACCGAAACTCAAAAGTTGATACCGATTCGGTAGCGGTACCGATACCATTCATGTTATCTTGTACCACCACATAACCAGCCCCTTGGACCCCACAAAGGAGGTGCATCTGGAGGTGCACAAAAAATTCGTACCCGGAACCGGACCCGAAAAAAATACCCGGAACCGGTTTTTTTTATACCCGGGTATTCAACCGACCCTACCCGTAGGGTATGGATAGGGTATGCTTTAAAGCTCAATACCCGTACCCGGAACCGTGCCCTATTTATACTCGTAAATACCCGGACCCGGTCATACCCTATACCCGTACCCGGTTATACCCGATACCCGATACCAATTTTCTAATATCTAAAATAATACAGAGTTTTTATGGTATATTTTTATGTTTACTTCACAACTTTTATGTTTAAGTTTTTGTAAAATGCATATTATAATTATTAAGTAAATAATTTGTAATTAAGTGGATTTATGGTTTTTGTAATATAGTTTAATTATTTTTATAAATTACAAAGCAAATTTAAATTTAAAAAAATTAAAAAATGTATAAAAAATTACAAATTCAAAACCGGGTATTAAATAACCGGTCATACCCGGACACATACCCGCTTCCAATACCCGGTGATACCCGAACCTGATCATACCCTACCCGGGTACATAGGGTTGAGTTTTTCTCCTCAATACCCTACCCGAACCCTACCCAATTTTTCTCAATACCCGATTTTTCAATAACCAATCATACTCGAAACCGGTTTCATACCCGAATCCAGGTATTAGAAAAAACCCAATAGGTGCATTCTCTTGAAGCCACATATTCGTTTGGGCCAAAAATCAGAATAATCTTGAATGAGTTTGCGCTCTTCAACTCCTAACTTGTAATGCTTTTTATATGTTCCCATCTAACAAAACTAATTAATTCGATTAAAATTAACACCACCGATGCAATAGCTGTTGATATATATGCACCCCTCTAATTAAACAAGCAAGAAAAAAAATCTACTTGTTGACCTTACCCTCCCAACGTCTTGTAACCCAATGGTAACAATGTGTTAATTGAGATAAAGTTTTTCAGATGTGGCGCGGGTTCAAATCCCATTGTTGACAAAATGATGTAAATTTAGGAGTGGGTTAGAGGCCAGATCGCTTGTTGTGGTTAAAAAAATTTGTAATCGCAAGTTAAAAATTAGCAAGGAGTGATGTTAAATTGGTCTTATATGTATAGTTTAAGAGCAGCATGGATCTTGTGTAACCATGAGCCCTTTATAACATCTTAATTTGTTCAATAGCAGCACATATTACTTCACCATTATACAGTGTTATAATATATATCATAGACGCCAATTAACATTTACTATGTGCAGTCAATAAACATTTACTACATCTAAGTACAATAAATAAATCAATACACATGTTACTAATGTCTCCATCCTAAACATTGAACTACAAAATGGAACACTGATTTCCAGAAATGAAGAAAGCTAGAAGTTGCCTGTAGATACGGATTGATCTAAATACTTGTCCAGGGTTGAATTTCATTCAAGTGATTGCGGTGTTCTATTCATATGTCAAAGGGTTCAAGTTGAAGGGTTAACTTAGCTAGTTAGTTTTCAATTGCTACATCGTTGCATAATCATCAATATGTCATTGTTGCTATTTATTCTCAAGCATGGTCGATTTCAGTATTTTCATAGACTAGTGATATACATCAAGTTCGGTTTATTAAGTCAATTAACCGGGTACATATTTACCCGCACTGAACCTGAAGAGCCACCATATTCTAACTCATGAATTTGTAGCCACGTCTTACTGCATTTTATTTTATATTATTTGTTTTATTATTGTTTTCTTAGTTTTATGTTTTTGAATGTTTAAATTCTTTTTGTTGTTGTAGTTAACTTAGTGGAGTCATGGGTAATTTTTTATTCTTTGTAACTTGCATGTATTAAAAGGAACTGTCACGAGAAATGAAAGGGGGATGATTTATGTTAAAAAAAACTTTTGGTAATTTTTTTAATGGATTTTGAGTAAAGTTGATTTGTCTTTGCTAGCTCGATTTTGGCATCTCGAGTGGTGATCTTAGACACTGTTTCTTATCCGGAGTGGTGTACCTCTTTCTTGATCGGTTAAAGATCATAGCCCGACGTTTTGTTTTCAGTGGTGAATGTGTATCCGAAATCAATCGTGGAACTATCCGTTTTATTTATCAGTTCAATTTTCTATTCATTACCGGTGATTTCCTATCAACTACAAAATGAGTTCCATCTCTGAGTGTAGTGTTGTGAATCTTTTAAATAGTATTATTAATGAGTAATTATCTTTTTGCAAAAGAAAAATATCCAGACGTTACAGTCCATTTCTTTTGGTTATTGTCATAGATCTCATGATAATAGGATCTTTGAAGTTTGAAATGCGATCTGATATAAGTATAACGTTATAATCACTCTATTGTCGATCAAGAACACACCAAGAAAACGTTTTATTTATGTAAAGCTTTATAAGCCAATCATTACAAGCATACATAGAGCTAATTGACCAAAATGGCTCAAGTAGTAACAGCCTTATTATAACTGGGGGGGGGGGGGGGATCGTGTTCGTTATCTAATTGACGATAATCATTTATTACTTCTAATATCATCATCCCAAACGTTGACCAACAAAATAGAATACTGATTTTCAGAAATGAAGAAAGCTAGAATTATATTGTAGTACGTTGTCTGTTGATACAAAATGCCCTAAATATCCGGGGTTCAAGTTGAGGGGTTAACTTACTTAATTTGGTTTTAAATTTTTACGTTGTTACATAAACGTCCATACGTTCGTTGCTATAATTTTTGTCAATTAAGGTTGCTTTCAATATTTTCATAGATAATTGGAAACTTAATTGGTTTTCCATCTTTTAAGTGTAGCGTTGTAGATCTTTTAATTATTTTATTTAATTATCTTTTATACAAAGAAAAATATCCAGAAGCTACAGTCCTATTTCTTATGCTTGTTCTCATGATAGTAGGATCTCTTTGAAGTTTCAAAAGTGATTTGACATAAGAAAACGTTATAGATGTCGATTGACAACACACCAAGACGACATTTTATTTTTGTAAAGCTTTACCCAAACATCACCTACTGAGTTTGGCTTATTATATATTATTACAAGCATACATAGAACTTAGGAGACGCAGTTTCGATCACAATGGCTCAAGTAGTAAGAGCCTTATTAATGTAACTACGAGGATCGTGTTCGTTATCTATTTGGCAAGACAGAAAGAGGCGTTGAAACATGGAGTGTTGCCATCCACTTCTATGCTTACATTTGTACCATAGCCTTCCATTCTTGCTAGACTCTGAGCACCAGAATCCTTCAACTTCTTATATATTGCATCCCAGTCACAAGTATTAAAGTATCCCGGAACATTCATCTCACAATAAGCCTGCAACATTCGCATAATAATTCGTTGTTATGTATTAATTATGCATGACATTACAAGAACACTGGCTAAAAATGTGTGACTAAAAGGCATGGTTATTTTAGGGTCAATGACACAAATTTTCAATGAACTAGTCAATAACAAGAGAATGTCTATTTGACCAACTTCTTCCCAAAATGTTCATCTTAAATCTTGCCGACCCGCTGACTTTTAATCATTGGCTCATGGCATTATTAGCCAACTATATTTTGCCAATTGTCCTAAAACAGTTGAATCGAAGATATTACCTAGGTGTCCGACAAGATTTTTGGGCAAATGGCACAATTTGGTTAGCCAAAATTCCCGTTAAGTTCATGATAAAATTCAACAAGTCAAAAGGGTTTCAGCTTAGACATTTTGGAAAGAGGTTGGTAAGGACATTCTCGTGATGTTGATTAGTCAAATTAACATTTATTGTGACCTAAATGTGACTAACTATATATATACTTACACTGTTCATTCCACCCAAGCCGGTTTTCCAAGGGTTGTTCCAAGCGATCATTGCATCAGTGCAATTCTGGATGCGGTACACCACAGCGGCAATTGATCCTTTGGGGTGTGAGCCACTAGTGCCAACATGCCGAAAAACCGCCCACTGCCCATTTTGGATGTTCACCGGGTAGTGCCAAACAACGCTTCCCTCCCAATCGTAGGCGGTCACTTTAGTTATAGTAACTCCGGTGGCATTGTACATCATGCCAAATGTGGAGCAATCCGGGTCTTGGGCGTTTCCCGCTGCTGCATTTTGAGACTTGTTTGAAAGCTGCAACACCTGGTCGAGCTTTCCATCAGCGTTTTGATAGTTTTGGGCTGCTTGGGCCCTTTGGGCAAGAGTTCCTTGAGTGATTGGGTTGCCAAACACACGAACCGCAGTTGCAGCTGCCATTGTTTAGTATGAATTAAGTGGTATAACAGTTTAGCAATTTAATGTTCCGTTTGGTTTCGTTTGGATATTTATGTCATGGGCACTACCCCTATTTATAAGCCTCTCGGGGACTTGGTACTCACTCATTAAACTGATCAAGTCATTTTCCATATTTGCATAATTTGATGGGGTATATATTCCATTTATATTTTAACTTAAGTTTGAAGCCACCACATATTTTGATTAATGCCATGTCACAATAGAAGTACCTTCCATAAGCCTGCATTATGATTATCTGTTGAATATCAAAGGTTAGGCTGCTCAAAAACCCAAGCAATAAATTAACTTGATATACTTTTAATATCAGTTGAAAGAAAAACTTATAATTAAGTCACATATGTTGCATAGCGTAACTATTTTAATATACACATAAAGAAAATAAAAATCTTGATAAATTGCTCGTTTTATTTTTATATAAGGTTTGGAGTATTGTTAATGCAAATGTTGTAACACATGGGCTTACTTAAAAGATTTTGGTTTTAAGATATAAGGTTTTGGTCACGTTAATTATCTTCACGGTTTGGCGACCCACAACACGTGCATGTGGGTCGTACACATAGAGGTTTCGGGGTTTTCTATAAACTTTGGAGGACTTCAATATTTGTGTAGTTTAGTGCGTAGTCGTTAAAGCTGTATGCGTATTCTTTTGCTCCAACCTGAAAAGAGGGTAATCCTTGAGAATACTTGGGCCTTTAGGGGCTTGTGGGGGTAAAAAAAATTGACCCATTTATAAAATTATGTTAAAATTTTAGTAGTTGACAATAATTGTTATTAATTTGTTGCTGTGCAGGTAGAAAATAAGCTTTTTCAGCCCTTGTTACATTCGACCGTTTGTTGCTATTTTATTTACCACTTTATTGTTGTCAAGTAAGGCTAAATTAACAGTGAGACTCTCCTAACATTTTTTAAAGGTAAAGTTAGAATACATATGGATACAAAAATAAAAAGTGTGAGAAAGATTTTTGATCACACAAAAAAACCATTAAAAATGAATTAAAAAAAATGAACAAAATCATAACTCAAAATATAAATAAAAAATGAAAAAAAAATAAAAAAAACTACAAATGTTTCTGCCAACATTCCCGTTCAAAAAAAAATTAAAACAAAATACAAAAAAATAAAAAAATAATTGACGAAAAGACACAATGGTGTGATCAAAGACACAATGACGAAAATGAACAAAAGACACAATTATAACTAAAAAAGACACAACAGATCACAAATTATTACACAACACCGAACAAAATATAACACCATGCCGAACAAAATAACACAATGTTAAGTAATATAACACAATGTAAAGAAAAAAAAGACACAATGTTAAGAAAAAAAGACACAATCAATGACGAAAATAAGCACAAAACAAAATAATAAACAAAAAGACATAACGAATTTTTTCACTTACCATTGTGTTTTTTTATGAGAATGAGAAAGACGGTGGAAACATTTTTGTGTTCTTACTTTTTTTCGTTTTTTATTATATTTTGAGTTATGATTTTTTTATACATTTATTTTAATATTTTTTAGGGTTTTTTTTGTATGACTAGAAATCCTTCTCATCATTCTAATTTTTATAATTTATTCTCATTGTAGAATAAGTTTCATTTTTAAATGGAAATTTGATAGATGAGCTCATTTGTATCGAATAGTATTGGGTTTCACGATTTTGTTTGAGATAGTATTGGATTTTTTACATTATATTTTGAAGACATTTTAATTCTATATAAAGATAACAAATTATTAATTTATATTAAGATGATATAAAGTTACATGATATATGATAACATAATAATTAACTAGTTAAAAAAAAGGACAAACTAAAACTCTTTTACATTTATTTAATTGTTATTACATACAACAACAAAATCAACAAATAAAAATAGGTACGTTAATATAACATAGAGCTGGTGTTTACACTTTTCAAAAGAGAAACAGAAGAAAAATATTAAAATACTTTCTTTCTTACTTTTACGTAAAGAATACCTATATGATCACCATCATCATATCTTCTTCTCTCCAGTTTACACGTAAGGCTATGTGCAGTGAAGAGGCTATAAATTGGACGAATTGTAACACGTGACGCTCAGTCAACAAATGATAGAAACTTGTTTTTGGGGTATAATGGTGTTGTAAGCTCTTCAGTGTCACGTCACCATTTTTTTTATTATTTTCTTTTAATAATTAAACTAAACAAATAAAAACTCATTAAATTAAATAATTAAATAAAAATACATTAAAATTAGAAAAGAAATATAAAAAAAATACATAACAAAAAAAACTAATATCCATAATATTCATGCATTTTTTCCACTCGTCGTCGTTGCAATAATGCGGTCTTTTCGTGTAACTTGTCCACTTTGAGGGATTCTTAGTCTTCTTTCATTTGTCGTAGTTCAAACGTCTGGGCTAGCATTTCGTGGTATTTGTTGGATGCTTTCATGTCATTTCCCATTTCCACGGCATGTGTTTCGAAACGACTGAACACCTCGTTTAGATGTTCGACTTATTCACTGGCCGTCGTATTGAATCGTGACGATGACGAACCCTCCCTTTTATTTGTATTATTTTTTCTTGCTCTCCCGCGGGGTCGAGCTAACTCATGTACTACGTCTTCGTCGTCTAAATTAACTGCGTTGTTTACATCAACGAGGTTGAAGTTACGAGCATCGGAGGGTGTGTTTGGTGTGCTCGGATTTGTCGACGACGATGTCCTCGACTTTTTAGAAGACCGGGATGATGAGCCTGCTCGTCGAGCGACCGGAACGGAGGGTGCCCCATTCCATTTCGCGCATAGCCTTAGTTTTTCCCAACATTTTAGATGCTTGAATGTTTTCCCGATCCGCCCTTGAGCTCGAAAGTCGCTTAACGCTTTAGATTGGATGCTGGCGTCGTTTTGCCCGCTACGCCAACCGGTCACGCGCAAGCGGTGGTATATCCCGGCAAATTTTTGGCAATCGGAATTAAGGCCCTTCCAGTGGACTTGTACCGCTTCTTTATCCTGGTAGTATTCGAGATTACCCATTAGCCCGAGCCAAGCTTCAAATACTTTCCTCCAAAGTATCCCGGCGGCTTGAAAGTTAGCTACAAATTAAAACTATTTGTCACAATTAATATACATTTTTAATAAACACTAAATAAAGTTATATAAATTGTTAATATTAAAAAAGTTACCAACGTCAGGATCCCCCGAAACGACGATCCAAGCCCTTGCGAGGGCTACTTCCTCCTCCTCGGTCCATTGCTTGTATGGATCACGTTGCGCAATAGGCTCCCCCGATTAGTTTATTGTGTTTACGGGTCAGCTTTTGGCTTGAACCGGATTCCTATGTCGTTTGAGTCTCTGGCACCGTCACCGGCTCCGGCTCCGGCTCCGGCTGGGTAGACCCGAACGCCAGCATGAGGTTTTGGGGGTTCAAATTCGTAACAGAGGGGTCATTCATTATGCTGACCAGTTCATTATAAAGGTTCAATTTGCTATGAAGTTCAATTCGTTAACCAGACCAAACGAATGAGGTCCAATTCGTTATAAGGACCAGTTCGTTATAAAGTCCAATTCTTTATAAAGTAATGAATGGGTTCATTCGTTATGAACCCCGTTCGTTAAGGGACTGGGTCGAATTAGAGTTTGAAAGAATGACATAAAGGTCCCTGAACTTAGAATTAAATGGATTAATTACAAAGAAACCCCCGAACTTTTGAGCCAGGGGCTCTGCCCCTTGGACCCTGCTAGGGGCTGCCGCCCCTAGACCCCGCTGCCAGGGGCGCTGCCCCCCGACCCTATTCGTTTAGGGTTATAATTAAACTAGAAACGCGAAATGGGTAGTGATAGTTAGTTGATACGTGTAATTGTTAGACAATTAGTCGCGCTCAGCTAAAGAAAGGAATAACAATAAACTGTTAACGTAATCACGTTTAGGTGAGTTTCTAGCCCCATTCCTTGTTATGTTTTCAGGGCTGTGTGCATACTCGATTTGATTAGTTAATACACTTATCTTAAGTGGTAAGTGTATGCCTTATATGATTATGTATGAATGGATGCTTGACGGTGCGTGAACGATCTTCGGATATTGCATGTACCGTCGGGTGATAGTTCGAAGATATGAACGATATGTATATATAGTATGAATGATTGCTTGTCGGTACGTGAACGATCTTCGGATATTGCACGTACTGTCAAGTTATAATGTTATGTATAATGCACGAATGAATGTAAGAGACAGCCAGGTGCAGAAGAAAGGGACTGAGCCCTAATAATACTCAAGGTAGAATGGGACCGGACCCTAATAATATCCGAGGCAGAAAAGGGACCGAGCCTTTTATAAACCTCGAGGCAGAAAGGGACTGAGCCATAATAATACTCAAGGCAGAAAAGGGACCGGACCCTAATAATATCTGAGGCAGAAAAAGGGACCGGACCCTAATAATATCCGAGGTAGAATAGAATAATGTAAAGTAGAGTTTAGAATAAAGTATGAAGGTAAGTATGTATATTATGAACGAATTAAGAAAGTATGAAGTACGTATGGGAGTACGTAGTTAAGAATGTAATGTATGTTGTATGATTAACTAGAACTCACTCAGCGTAGCTGACTTTTAGTATGCACACAAGTTAATCGACTGAGACAACTGGTTTGAGGAAGACACATGGCAGGATCCGAAGAGGCTGGCATCTGAAGATTTGTCATGATGTTTGAAATAATATGTTTTATGTTAAGTTTAAAAAGACAAGTTGGGTATTTGTAATGAATGGTTGACTTTTATATTATTCCGCGAAAGTTTTAATTAACTCTTATATTTAGAACTGTGTTTATAAGAAAATCCGACGTCAAAAGTGAGGCACCAGTAACGGAGCCTTACAATGGATTATTATCCAAAATTCCCATAATCATGCTACCATCATCAGTTTTCCATATTTTCCAAAATATCAAAAAAATTTCCATATTTTCATATTTCTATACTTCCAAAGATACGTTAATTTTGTGTTTATGGAAGTGTATTATAGTGTAGGCTAATGTAGGGAACTGTGATACACACGTTTGTTAACAATATTTATGTTTGTAAATCATTTTAGGGATGTTTTGGGAAAAGATTTATTGAACATAATTTGTATTTTTATATGGAATTATAGCATAGTTTGAGTGATGTATGAAAATGTAGGATAGTTGCGATACTAATGTGTTGTTCAATAAACTTGTGTAGGGCAGTGTAGGTGAACATATAGTTTATCTGACTACATGTAGTTGTTTCTAAATTTGTGTAGGACGGTGTAGGGTTCAATAAATTTGCATAGGGCAGTATAGTGATACATGTAGTTGTTTAAACAAAATTTTTGACAACTTGTTTTATCTGACTACATGTAGTTGTGTCTGAACGGTGAATGATTATGACTATTGATGTGCTTGAAGTAGTTATAAAATAAATAACTAAAATTATACTAATCTAGACACTAAGTAATACTCTAGACCCTTAAACTTAACTTAAACTACTAACCGGCAAGTGAACCGGTCGACTCTAGTACAGCTAAGTAAGTCCGGATATCGAACCCACGAGACTCTTCAAATTACGAAACTAGCAAATTAGACTCAACTACAAGACACGACTATTTGTTAATAATATTTGAGGGGGATTTTAAAACTAATTAATTAAAACTCTAATAATAATTAACTAATGATTACTTTAATTTAACTATTAATAAATTAATTAATATAATAATAAAACAAACCCTAATTATTATAATAATAATAATAATAAAAAATAATCATTACTTATTAATTAATTAATAAAACTTAAACCCTAATTAGTTTTAACTAATAAACAATTTAGAAAACTTGGATTAATTCAGATGATTAAAATAACTAACCAAGTCAGAATCCCCAAAGTTACGGTTATTAATTTAAATGGAAAAACGCAAGTTATGGAACCGGGATCATAAGATAGACCCTTGACAAAAAACCCGAACAGGACCCTTGAACTTCAAGAAGACGCCTATGGATTTCTAACAAGTTAAGATTCACCAGTTTTATATTAAACTTCCTTACGGTTATTTAATTGCTTATGTCTAAGTATCTTTTATGACGAAAACCTCCCTCACAGCGCGGAATTCAAAAGATAGTAAAGCAAACCCAATTAATTTAATAGACTAAGTTGACAATAAAATCTAGACGGACTCCTTACGAAGAACTAAATCTAGCAATCTCGACAAGCAAAGATCTATTAATAGCCTATCACTTTACAGCTTTTTAGACTAGCAGCTCACTTTTATTTGTTTAATTGATTTTATTGTTACTATGATCTTAATCGATATCAATCATAAACTAGTCAAGAACACACATTAAATGTCCTAACAAAACCATATCCTATGAAACAATCAACAAGGGCAATGTGAAACAATAAATTCAAGTAAACAAAACCAAGCAATCATACTTATCAACTAAATCAAACTCAACCGTTTACTTAGAACATAATACCCATAACGAAACGAAAATCCAAATAAAACCAAACCGAACTAAGGTTCATCACGACCTAGGCAGTCTATGGAATTTAGCCTAGCATATTAAAATCTAAATCAAACAAAACAAAGAATAACGAAAACATGGTGAAAGTATAAGAAACGGGGAATCGAAGATGATAAAACCCGTAAACTCGAACGTGAACGTGTAGCTCTTCACCGGATGTTCTCTCGCCTTCAAAATCACCAACAAACTTGTAAAATTGCTCCAAGAACTCTCCAAAATCGGCTGGTGGCTTTCCGGTTTTTCAGGTTTAAGTTAAATGTGTTTAAATAACCAAAACAAGGCCCGACATTAAGCGAAAACGAACTTAATTAAGCCCAGTATTTCCTAGGCGCCCCGCTAAGTGAATTTGGCCTTCCCCCTTCGCGCGACGCGGCGTGCTTCTCCATAGGGGCCGGTCAGACCTGCCCGGTCTGACCGGTTCTTTGTTCTGGTTCTTCCTGACGCGTTCCGGATCTCCGTTTCGGCTCGTTTTAGCTCGTTTTTCGCCCTTATTAATCACGATCAAATCCCGGAAACTACGAAACATAGAAACGTTATTAGTATACCAATCTCGACTAAAAACGAACAAAAACTATTAAAATATTAATTAAAATGCACAAGGGAAACATAAATATTTAACATTATATCAAATATCCCCACATTTATTCTTTTTTCGTCCCTGAAAAAGTTTGATACAGTTGGATCAGAATCGGAAAATTAAAGTCTAACAAACATATAAGTTAATTTTTTAAAGCTCAGAAGAACGCGAATACCGCGATCACCGATATTGTTGTCCACTTAAACCCATGCCTTAATATTTACCGAGACAAATATGATCCGACAAATTTTTTTTACTCAGTGGTTTACATAGTTAAGACCCGCTTATTTTCAGCTTTTACCAGCCCAGACCACCCCAACTTGACTTAAACCTCAAAATTAGCAGAATTAAAACTTTTTGTTGCTCTACTTTTTCATGAATAGCTAAGACGATCAAGGGTATTGTTTATCCACCTAAGCTTAAGCACCAAAGTCTACCAAGCAGCCATTAGATACGATTAAGGTTCAATTAATTTATATCTAGTGTTCCCCACAACATGACATACCCCCGTTATCAAGCAACACCCCAAATCCATCACCATAGGTGAGTATGCAAAATTTCATCTGTAGGGCTTACATTTAGCGTGTCCCTTGTGGTCCGTTTCTTAATGGTAATGAGACATGAGCAAGGGGACCCCACATAGCTAACAACGTGGATGATCAAGTCTGTAGTGAATTTGTACTTTTATACTTTTGTGATCATGTTTATAGACTTAATAGGGTTTGTGATGTGTGTGTGCTAGTAGCTTGTATAAATATGATAGATTGGATATTTAGCTTTTGCACAAGATCGTGTTTTAAATTGATAAAAGTAATTTCTACAAAGACTAAACACACAAAATAGGCAAGTGTACCTATCGTATATTTAGAATAGTATTGGTAAGAACCAAGTATCGATCCGTGGACACAAAGGTTTCTAATAATAAATCGTTGTTTTACTTCAATCGGAGGTTTTAATCATTTTGGGGTTGATTTTTAAACTTTTTATAAAATATAAATACTTATATATATAATATATAGGTGACCGAGATAAGAGATTCTAAACGAGTTGTTTAATTATGTGAAGGTTACCATCTAAGATCAAGAATCCACTCCATTTTAGCATTGATAATTAATATGTGGACATGTGATAAACTTTTCGTAGCAATATATGATAGATAGCGCCTTAAGCCTTAAGTGAGCATCTTCGGCACTAAGGAGATGGTATGCGCATTTTAAAGTCCACCTTTTCCTAATGTCATACCATCTCAATGATGTCGATTTGAGTTGACAAGTAGTTTCGTAAAGTAGAAAGATTAGGATTGACTTCAATTTCTCAAATACCAATTCTACCAACTTTGGGTGGTTGTAGTTCATCACACAACCTCCCCTTGGTTGATTTATGTAGATTATAATTACACATTCCGTTAACATATGGTTTCTTTAACTAATTTGATATCCTAAGCAAAGCCATTTTCGGATTACCAAGGTTTAGAAAAATACACCATAACTTATATCTCATCATTTCTAAGTACAATATAAGGATCCATGTTTCGATAATGTATGAAAGTATTTCTATCTTTCAAGAACATGAATCGATCATGAACGATTGCCAATGATATTGACAACCACCAACTTTAATTTAGTGATTTAAGATGGTGAAACATGTCTCATCAAAAGATAATTGTACTATAACCATGTACTTTACTAGACTACATCACATGTCTTGGTTAATTATCAAGTAAAACAAAGCTTCTTCATAGATTTTAGATGGTAAAAGGAGTTTAGCTAATAATGAGCATAGTGATAAACATTAAGATGATTGATAATAACAAATACATGATTAAACTTGGAACAATCTAACCAAATGTAGATGAATCCTTCTTCTTAATGATGGTAATGATGGTTGATGATGATGATTAGTGGTGATGACCTCCAAACCTTCAAACTCTTCACTAGATATTCAAAGTGAGTGTTAGTGTGAGTTTTTATAAGTGAAAACCGAAGAGAATTCTTTTCAAGGCACACCAAATGAGTGCAACATGAGCCACTATTTATAGGCATTCTAGATGGTGAGCACGACCCCGTGCTTGATGAGCACGCCCCCGTGCATTTTTATGACATGTGCCAGATTTGTTTTGTCTTTTCTGTGACGTGGCCACGGCCCCGTGATTTTTAGTGACATGTGCTCAATTCTTCTTTGTCTTTTCTGTGTTCCCGTCCACGGCCCTGTGGTTTTGCTTCCAGATTTGTCTTTTCTTATGTCATAAGCATGGGGGCGTGTTTCTTGAGGCATGGGGGCGTGTTTCTTTGTTTTCTTCTGTTTTTCTTCGTCTTTTTGCATGTTTCTTCGTTTGAGGCTTGGTTTCACCTGAAATTATGTTTTATTATGATAAGTAGTCTTTTATGCTATGTTATTGGATAGAAATTGCAGTTTTTAGAGATTATATGTACATCAAACATCCCCACACTTGAACATTGCTTGTCCTCAAGCAATCCTCTTATAAATATCCTCTAAAAAACAGCAAATTTAGATCATAGCTATCCCTTAAGTGAGCTTCAAGAAGACAAAACAAAATAACCAATCTTTATGTTAGTGATAAAAGAGAGAACTTTTGTTTTTATGAGTTTCCGTTTATGCAAAACGTCACGTTCTCACAATGTTCACTCACACTCGGTTTTATATCTGATCATACCGGTGATGTAAGTATGTGAACACTCTTAGACAAAATGCAACCTGTGATAAATAAGCTTGTAATGAGTTCAAATCTCTACCTTTTTGAAGGGTTTCATAGATTAGAAGGTAAAAAAGGGGTTTTGGTTTAGTGTGAGTCGGAATTGGTATTTTGTGGTGGTTCAAGGGTTAATGGTAAATACAACTTCCAATGTTTGTTGGGAGTTTTGAGATGTCTTCGATGGTTAGCTCCTTTTTCTCCGAGAGTTTTTTTTAAGTACCTAATGACTCTTTTAAGGTCAGATCGTCAAGACCAGTTTTATCGAGGATGTGGATCAATTCTTCCTCAATCCTGTTCTGAATATAACTTCCAACTCTAATGGATCGTTCGACTTTGAGCCTAATAGCCCCCACCCTCATTAGTTCGGTATATCGATGCTGAAACTGAGTTTGACTTTTTCTACATCGTCCTTCATGGGACCAGTTTCTGCAACCTAAACATCGTTCATATCTTTTTGCTCTTCTCTTCATTATGTTTTTGGAAATTACACAGAATGGTGGCCTTTGTTATTTTTGGCGCCACTTTTTCCTCACCTCATTGCTAAAGAGAAAGATTCTCTCCCTAAGTTCTGGAGGCAACCTAGGTTTTGTGAAGTGTATGCAGCAAAGGAAATTGAAATCGAATGAATGCATTTCCAGTTCTTTAGGGTCTGCCGGTAAAAGACCAGTGTTGTATTTTACCGGTGAAAATGGATAAAGTGATCGGTTTTTTTTTGGGGGGGGGGGGTTTGTAATTTTGGTAATGGGTTTGATGGAATTGTGTAAATATTACCTTCTTCCTTATACAACTCTTCGTTCGGTCTTGAAATGAATAATTGCGACAAGTTCTAAATCACCTGAAACATATGACTCACTCAAAGCTTCCGAAAAAATATTTATACGGCATGAGGTTTATCTCACAGTAACGGAGGAATTGGGTATTAACGCCATATTTTGCATAAATTTATTCTCAATATTACAAAACTTTTTCTTACTTTTTTCACTTTTAAATGATTGGTTAATTGCAAAAACTTTTTCTTGGATTTCTTTTAAGGTTTAGAATAATCTTTGTCTGCTGCAAAAATATTTGTTTTAGAGAATTTTTATAATTAGTTGGACAAACAATTGGTCAAGTAATTCCCCTCCCCACACTTGAATCTCACATTGTCCTCAATGTGACAAGATTCATGAAAATATAAAAATTCTAATTGAGTATTATGGGTAAAAATGGAGAGTTACTTCCCTACGGTTTAACGAAATTTTGACAGAGGAGTCCCCTGTTTTTCGTCCGTTTTCCTGTTTTTGTACCTGTATAATATAAAACTGCAAACATCCACAAACAACCAAGCATAAACTGCTGAAAATTGGGTATGGAATCATCCATCCCTTGCCCTTTCGGGCTAAATTAGTACCTAGCATAATGTCTTTGGCACTCATGGCCATAATAGTATCCAAACCAACATAAACACAAATAAACAAGTAAGATGAAAAGTAAATTGTTCAAAACACACATAATAATAAGTTCATAAAATAACGCCATCCCATGCCCGTGCCCATGGCCACCTACCTATACCGTCAGTCATCAGTTACCTGTGTCCAGGTTAAACGGATCCTTGTTCGTGCGTACTCAGCTTCTATTCTTTTTCTCCGTTCGTCTTCCATCATCATTTCCAACTGGCTTTTCGGGTCCCAAATGTCGCCGCGGCTGTTGACGAACCTCCAAATTTCTGGTCTTGCACTAAGGATTCGAGCTATGTGCAACTTGTAACAGAGTTTGAGGTTAAGAGCAATAGGTTTCGGATTTTCGGTCGCTTCCACATCTACATCATAAGCTTTGTAAAGCTTGTAGATCCATGCGCCACCGAAGAGTGGAGTCCTTGGACATTCAGCTGTTGCATTAGTTCTGAAAAGTTGACAGAAGAGATAACTAATGTTGCAATCAATTTCATTTCTTATGCAGTAAAGTGCCCACAAATCCCGTAAATTCACCACTCCTTTATTTTTGCTACGTGCTGTTAGCGTCTTGCTTAGTAGCTGTAACATCCCGAAATTTCTAGATTAATATTTAATATAATATTTTCGTTAGGTGAATTGAATGAGTTAGTGGAATAATAATAATACTAAATAAAGAAAAGAATTATGGACTTGGGTAATTAAAATGGATCAAGATAGTGGGATGGGCTTAGAGTCCATGGGCCTTAGTAGTATAAATACCCATCCTAAAACCCTAACTTATCATTCCATCTTTCCATAATCTCTACACACCCAAAACACACACATAAACACAACTATTATGGCTGTGAGAAGAAGGAGGAGATCCGAGACCGATTCTAGCCTAAATCTTTGATATACAATCAAGATACAAGATCGTAGTTCATAACCAATCTAAACCGTGACCTAAAAACGGGTAAAGGTACGTTCTTTATCGTTAAAGGTTATGTTTTTATAAACGTTTAGTCTTCAAACTTAGAACGAGATTAGATCGGGTATAAATGAAACGTAAATTTGCGAACTTGATGCTAAAACGAACTTAATGGACCTGCAAACAGGTGCAACTCGTTTAGAATGAACCCTAGGTCTAGTTTTGAAGGTTTTAGCTTAAAGGCCCAAACTTTATGCTTTTCTGGGCCGAGTTTTACCCGATATCGATCAAAGGAAATGTTCACGGGGTTGGTAATATCATACCAAGGGATTTCATGTGAAAACAGAGGTGATTATGGGTGTGAAGTGCGAACAGTGGCCGCTGCTGGGCAACTTCTCCTGCGGCTAAGTTCGCCTGCAGCCAAGTTCGCCAGCATGTTCGCTGAGCAAGTTCGTTGAGCAACTTCGCCTGAGGTTAACTTCGCCTAAGGTTAACTTCACCTAAGGTTAACTTCGCCTGAGGTTAACTTCGCCTAAGGTTAACTTCGCTAAGGTTAACTTCACCTGTTGATAACTTCACCTAAGGTTAACTTCGCCTGAGGTTAACTTCACCTAAGCTTAACTTCACCTGAGTTTAACTTAGCACTAAGTTGAAATAATCTGATACGATAGGACGAGTATTGATACGTGTAACCTATATACAGTTAGCAGAGCACAGTTAAAGAGAGGAACCACGATAAACGGAGAAAGGAACCGCATTCAGGTGAGTTTCTAGCCCCATTTCCTTGTTATGTTTTCGGGGCTGTGTGCATACTCGATGTGAAGTGTGAATACACTTACCTTAAGTGGTAAGTGTATGCTATAGATGTTATACGAGGTAGCTATTTTATAATGCTTGTCGGTACGTGAACGATCTTCGGATATTGCACGTATCGCCAAGGATAGTAAATTCCCAGTGGTTGTTAGTGTGTATGAATGCTATGATGTGACTTGCTTATTACGTAAATAATGAACTGATATGAAGTGTGATATAGGCAGGTAGAGGTAGAGTGTGATATAAGTGGCAAGAGTCTAGTAAGGGTGTTAGTGGCATAACGTGAGTGCGTGATAGGGAAAGCCTATACGTGCCTTCGTTATTAAGTGGCACAACGTGAGTGCGTGATAGGGAAAGCCTATACGTGCCTTCGTTATTAAGTGGCACAACGTGAGTGCGTGATAGGGAAAGCCTATACGTGCCTTCGTTATTAAGTGGCACAACGTGAGTGCGTGATAGGGAAAGCCTATACGTGCCTTCGTTATTAAGTGGCATAACGTGAGTGCGTGATAGGGAAAGCCTATACGTGCCCCTGTTATTAAGTGGCATAACGTGAACACGTGAGAGGGCAAGCATCTATGTGTTTCCGTAAACAAGTGGCTAAGTGGTTAGGGGCAGTTAAGTGGTTAAGTGGTAAGGTGGTCAGGTTAGACAGTAGATTATGTGTCTTCAGATACATACATATTGTATGAAGTGGTTGTATGGTAAGTTGTTTGATTAACTAGAACTCACTCAGCGTAGCTGACTTTTAGTATGCACGCAGGTGAGCGAACTAAAGAGCCGGCATGAGGATGGCACATGACATGGATTGAACGGCTGGCATCTGAAGATGGAAGAAACGATGTGTTAAATATAAGTTATGGTTTTAAAGAAAAGATTAAATGTTTGTAATAAACGGTTAAAGTTTTATATTCCGCGAAAGTTTTAATTAACTCTGATTTGTAGAACTGTGTTTATGAGTAAATCCTACGCTAAAGTAGGGCTACCGGGAACGGGGCCTTACAAGTTGGTATCAGAGCAAAGTTCGAGAGATTTAAGAATCCTACATGCTTAGACTCGAACAGAGAATGGGATTTTAGTAAAAAAGAGAAAGAAGATGCCAGTTCAAGATATCTATGTGTCACTCAAGCAAGCTCAGTAACAGTAAAGTATGTTAAATAATGTATAAGGATGTTCGCTTGATTGTTAAAGTAAGGATATGTGAAGCTTAGGGATAGGATTAATTGATTGTCTGATTTATTAACTGTTTTACGGTAGAAATTAGCACAAAGGAAATCATAAAGGGAAATATGTAGGACCTGAGGAGTAATGCAAATAGTTAATTACACTTGATCAACGTCATTAACTACTTACCTTATGAATCATGTGCTAAATAATTCCCGGAGTGATGACGTTTGTGTTTTCCTTTAGAATACAATGGCTGGAGCAAGAAGGTTTGTTGGTAAGGGAGGTCACACTGGACGTCCTCGTGGACTACGCGTTGTCCGAGAACCTTCTGAAGAACTAGTTACTACCACGACAAAGGAGAAAAGTGAAACTCTGCAAGGACCAAGTGGCTTAGTCTTGTATTGGCTTGCCTATCTCTTGCATCATGTCCGGTTAAGACTAAAAATGCATGAACTTCTTCCCCATACTCGGCCATCTGCAATTTAAACCTAAATTAGTCAGAACTTATGAAAAATTTTCAATTTGCTGAAACAGAAGGAAAAGCACGGCGGCGTGCTTTCAGGAGCACGGTACCGTGCTGCGCTTCTGGTTCAATTCCTTGGATGTTTGACTTTTGGTTGTCCATGGCTCGTGTTGTTTTGTGCACGGCTCGTGTTTTTAATACCAATTTCTAACTTACTTAAACTCGAACCCTCGTTTCTAACCGGTTATATCAATTGGGTTTAATGGTTTGTCGGGTATTTATTCTAACACCCAAAACCCGAATTGTTTCTTTCAATTAATCCCTAACCATCAAACATTCAACAATCTATTCATCATAATCAAGCATAATAACCCATACCCTTTTCAGGTTTTGACCCAATTTGGTTGATTTGAACAACTTTAGGGTTAATCTAAACCTAGAATGACGAATCTGAGTAATGCACTTGTTAAATTAACATACATTAGGTTTAGGATTGAAGAGTAGATGAAGAAATTTGCAAAATGGTTGAAGGTCGGCGGTTCTTAGTTTAGAATGCAGTGAAATTAGGGTTGGATGTGTTAGAAAGTTATTTTATCAAAGTTAAAACTCGTAACTGTCGTGACACCAAAAACACGACCTCGTGCTTTTGGAGCACGGTATCGTGCTGCTTAATGCAGACAGTACTGCTTTTTTTATTTTGTCGAGCTGGTTTGCTTTTAACTGGTTTTTATTTTCTGGTTATTTTGATATGGTAATTAAAAATCCTAGATTTCATTAAAACATAAATTTAAAGACATAATTAAAGATAGATAAAATGAAAAGTACAACAACAACTCTCGAATCCTAACATATAGTACTAGCGGGAACAACTTCAACACGATGTGTGGTGGTGCTCGTTTGGCTTCCAAAAGTTCGTCAAGCTTTTAGTTGAGCGTGACGAGTTCTCGGTTGAGAAAGTTAAGTTTGGAAGTCACATCTTTGTGGTGGCCATCCACAACCTGGAAGTTCTCGAACCTAAGCAGGTCGACTTTGTTAATCAACTCGACTACTCGAGCCTCGGTTTGCATGTTGCTCTCAACTTGGTCTCTTACGATGCATTGGAGTCTCATGATTTGTTCCTCAAGGAAGAAAGATTCATGTTGTTTCCCCTTCTTCACTGGCTTCCATTCAACCCGTTTTCCTTCCATTTAGGTAGTTTTTATTTGGTGTGAATGGAATAGTGAATTTATGCATGCATTATATAGAGACTGGAAAGTTGAACACGGCACCGTGTTTATTGGAGCACGGCCCCATGCTGCTAGAAGAATAAATGTTTATGAGTCAGAGAATTGTACGGAGTCAGTGCGTATCAGGCTGAAGATTCTGGGGTGACCACGGCCTGGTGCTTAGGAAAGCACGGCCCGTGCTTTTTGTCACAATGTATTTCTTTTTTAGTTTTCAACATGATTCACGATCCGGTATTTTTAGAATGACGTTTATTGTAATAATTTGGAAGTTTGGTCATCTAAAGATTACTTTTAATTAAATAAAGATCCTAGAACAATTACGGGATAAGCCCGGGTTTCCTAAGAAAAGAAAATAATCGGGTTAAGCCCGAAGTCCTAACACTTTGTGCTTAATGCACTTTTTAACATATAAAAACATAAAATTAAGTTTCCTAGAGCTCTCCGAAAGGCTCTCTTCCTCCCGATGGTCCTGGTGGTGGAAAATACGTGAAACCGAGAACTTGAAACTGGAGTTGTTCGTTGATGTCTCGGAGTTCCATTTTCATGTTTTCCACCTATTCGGTGAGTTGCACGAGACGCATCTCCGCGAGGACATTTATTTCAGTGAGTTCTCTCACGAGTTCTTTAAGATTCAAGAGAAGCTCGGTTTTGGAAACATGGCGGGCATCGTTTCTTGGATGTCGGGAAACGGGAATTGCTTCATTCATCTCAGTTGGAATGCTGAATTATCAGAGGTTTTTGGTTTTGGTTTGTGTAAGGAATGCAATGACACAAGGTTCCTTATATAACCAAACAGGAGACCGAGCACGGTACCGTGCTTTTGGAAGCACGCCCCCGTGTTTTTACTCTGAAAATTCTGTTACAAACCAGTCTGACTAAGATTTTTGCAGCGTAGATGCCGACCCGCATTTTTAGGCACGGGACTGTGCTTTAAGGAGCACGCCCCCGTGGTTTTCTGAAATATTATATATATATATATATATATATATATATATATATATATATAAAAGTAAAACAATATTTACAAGGCCTACTTTTGTGAAGGTCTTGGCCAGACCTTGTTTCCTTAATGTCTTATTTAAAAAGTTTGGAGGGTTAGTACCACCAAAACTTCTTTAAGTGGACCGTGGATGTATGGTTTTAATCAATGTCAATTGACTTTGAACTTTTGGCCGTTTGAACTTGAAATTTCGATGGTTCCATAGTCAAAAACTGTTTCAACTACGTATGGACCTGTCCATCGGGATTTCAGTTTTCCTGGGAAAAGATGTAAACGAGCGTTGTATAACAGTACACGATCGCCGGCTTAAAATTTCTTGTTTCCTTTTAAATGAGCGTCGTGTATTCGTTTAGTCTTTTCCTTGTAGGACCAGGAATTTTCGTAGGCCATTGTTCTTAGTTCCTCGAGCTCACGAATTTGATCTTCCCGGTTTGCTCCGGCGGATGTTAGATCAAAATTCACTGCTCGGAGAGCCCAATAAGCTTTGTGTTTTAATTCCACTGGTAGATGACATACCTTCCCGTAAACAAGCTTGAAGGGTGTCATTCCTATGGGAGTTTTGTAGGCCGTACTGAGGGCCCACAATGCGTCATCTAACTTTTCTGCCCAATTTTCGTGATTCATCCCCACACTTCTTTCTAAAATCCTCTTAATTCCTCGGTTTGAGACCTCCACCTACCCACTGGTCTGCGGGTGATATGGTGTTGCTAGTCGGTGGTGAACCCCATACCGTGCTAAGACCTTGTCCATTAGGGTGTTACAGAAGTGAGTACCTCTGTCGCTGATAAGGGCTTTTGGAGTACCGAATCTTGAGAATAACTTTTTCAGAAATCGTACAACTACTCGAGCATCGTTGGTGGGAAGAGCTTGTGCTTCTACCCATTTAGACACGTAGTCGACTGCTACAAGGATGTATTTATTTCCGAATGAGTTAGGAAATGGCCCCATGAAATCTATCCCCCATACATCAAAGATTTCACAAATTTGAATGCCTTTATGAGCCATCTCATTTTTTGATGAGATGTTCCCGGATTTTTGACAAGCATCGCATGCTTGTATCAAAGTATGTGTATCTTTGTATATAGTGGGCCAGAAAAATCCTGCATCAAACACTTTCCTGACCGTGGTGGCGGTACCGTGGTGTCCGCCTGTTGGTCCTTCATGGCAATGTTTGAGAATGTCTAAGGCCTCTTTTCCTGCTACGCACTTACGAATGATGTGATCCGCACCTATCCTAAACACGTATGGATCTTCCCAAAAGTAAAACTTAAGATCGGAGAAGAATTTCTTCCGCTGTTGATGAGTAAGTCCTTTTCTGAGGATCCTACAAGCTAAGTAATTGGCGAAGTCGGCATACCAAGGACTTTCGTCCTTTTCTTCTATCACTCCTTGAATGTGCATGAGAACCTCATGTGGGAAATTATCGTTGATAATTTCTTCTTGAAGCTCTTCGGGAGTTGGACATTCTAATCGTGAAAGATGGTCTGCGGCTACATTTTCTGCTCCCTTCTTGTCTTTAACTTCGATGTCAAATTCTTGGAGTAGTAGGATCCATCGGATGAGTCTAGGTTTGGCATCTTGTTTGTTGAATAGGTATCGTATTACGGCATTATCGGTGTAAACTATGGTTTTGGAAAGAACTAGGTATGATCTAAATTTTTCAAAGGCAAATACTACTGCTAGTAACTCTTTTTCAGTGGTGGTATAATTCTCCTGTGCATCGATAAGAGTGTTACTGGCATAGTAAATTGGGTGAAAGTGTTTTTCTTTGCGTTGTCCGAGTACGGCTCCAACTGCAAAGTCGCTTGCATCGCACATGATTTCGAATGGAAGGGTCCAGTCGGGTGTGTTCATGATTGGTGCGTTGACAAGTTTGTCTTTCAGTGTATTGAATGACTCAACACATTCCTCAGAGAAGATGAATGGTGCGTCTTTCTCTAGAAGTTTGGTCATAGGTCTTGAGATTTTTGAGAAGTCTTTTATAAAGCGGAGGTAGAAACCAGCGTGGCCTAGAAAACTTCTAATGGCTTTGACTGAAGTTGGTGGTGGGAGTTTGGATATGGTTTCTATTTTGGCTCTATCAACTTCTAGTCCGTTTTGATAAATCTTGTGACCTAGAACAATGCCTTCCTTTACCATAAAGTGGCATTTTTCCCAGTTGAGCACTAGATTTACTTCTTCACACCTAGCTAGAATTTTGTCTAGGTTTTTCAGACAACGATCGAAGGAATCTCCAAAGACTGAGAAGTCGTCCATGAAAACTTCCATAGAGTTTTCGATCATTTCATGAAAGATGGCCACCATGCAGCGTTGGAAGGTGGCTGGAGCATTACATAATCCAAATGGCATTCTTCGGTAAGCGAAGGTTCCGTATGGACATGTAAAAGTAGTTTTCTCCTGATCTTCAGGAGCAATGGGAATCTGAAAGTATCAGGAAATTCCATCAAGAAAACAGTAGAACATTTTTCCAGATAATCATTCGAGCATTTGATCTATGAAAGGAAGTGGAAAATGATCTTTTCTTGTGGCATCATTAAGCTTCCGGTAATCGATGCAAACTCGCCAGCCTGTGATGGTCCTCATTGGTATTAGTTCATCCTTCTCGTTCATTAAGACTGTCATTCCTCCCTTCTTGGGTACTACCTGAACGGGACTAACCCAAGGTGAATCCGAGATCGGGTAGATTAATCCGGCGTCAAGCAGTTTGATTACTTCCTTCTTCACCACATCTTGCATGTTGGGGTTGAGACGTCTTTGATGTTGGACCACGGGTTTGTATTCTTCCTCCATGAGGATTTTGTGGGTACAAAACGAAGAACTGATGCCCTTGATATCCATGATCTTCCATGCGATAGCCTTCTTATGGTTTTTGAGAACCTTAAGAAGTTCTTCTTTCTCTTCTTTAGAAAGGTGAGATGAAATAATTACTGCGAGTTGAGAATCTTTCTCTAGAAAGGCGTATTCGAGATGTTTTGGCAGTTCTTTTAACTCTAAGGCTGGTGGTTCTTCGATTGATGGTTTTGATTTTTCATTGTTTTCAATGATTTCGTATATCGTTTCTGATTCTTCGTGGTAGTTGTTATTGAAATTTTCATTTTCTAAAATGGGTTTGTTTAGTGTTTTGTCTAAGATTTGTGTTTCTAGGGGAGTATTGATGAAGGAATCTCGCATATAGAAACTTACGATGGAGTCTATGATATCAACATAGTATAAGGTGTCATCGTTTTGTTGCGGATATTGCATAGATTTTCCTATGTCAAAAGTGATTGCCTCATCATTGACCCTAAGAGTGAGTTTGCCGGTGCAAACATCAATGATAGCCTTTGCGGTGGCTAAAAAGGGTCTTCCTAAAATTAGAGGTACACTTTTGTCTTCCTCCATGTCTAGAATCACTAAATCTACTGGGAAAACGAACTTGTCAATTTTGACAAGAATGTTTTCAACAATGCCCCGAGGAAATTTAACGGATCGGTCAGCTAACTGAATGCTCATGCGGGTGGGCTTTGGTTCTCCTATCGCTAGTTTTGCAAAAACCGCATAAGGCATCAAATTAATACTAGCTCCTAGGTCAGCCAGGGCATTGCTAACAGATAAATTTTCTATGAGACAAGGGATAGTAAAGCTCCCTGGATCGGTCATCTTTGTCGGTAGCTTGCTTTAGAGGACAGCTGAACATTCTTCACTTAGGGTGACATGCGAGAGTTCCTCCAGCTTCCTTTTGTTTTTCAGCACTTCTTTGAGAAACTTGGCGTATTTTGGCATTTGAGCGATAGCTTCGACAAAAGGGATGTTGATATGGAGTTGCTTAAAAAGTTCTAGAAACTTCCCATACTGGGCTTCCAATCGCTCCTGCTTCGGTCTTCCAGGGTATGGAATAGGCGGAACATAGGTTTGGACTGGTTCCTTAGGCTGTACTGTGCTTGTTGGGGTCAGTCTTTCCTGCGTTTCATCAGGAGACTTTTTCTCCAAAGCTGGTGGAACAACAGTGGTTGTACCACTCCTGAGTGTAACGGCATTAGCGGTCGCATTCGGATTGGTGATTGTATTGCTTGGAAGAGTGCCAGGTGGTCTTTCGGATAATTGTAGGGCAATTTGTCCGATTTGGGTTTCTAGGTTCTGAAGCGATGCTTGTTGACTTTTGAGATCGGCTTCATGTTTTAATAATACTCCGCTGATATCAACAGCTCTTGAGTCGGCTTTCTTTTCTGCTTCATTTGTTTTAGTCATCAATTGGATTAGCATTTCTTCGATCTTCGAGTAGCTTGGGTTTTGATTGCTACTAGAACTTTGATCTTGAAATTGAGGTTTAGGTTGGAAGGGTTGATTCATAGGTCTCTTTTCGAATCCGGATAAAGGTTGAGTGTTACCTCCGTCTTTCCAGCTGAAATTCGGGTGGTTTCTCCATCCTGGATTGTAGTTATTGCTGAAAGTGTTGTTCTGTCGAGTGATGAAATTGACTTCTTCCATGGCCATAATGACTTGTTTACAGTCACTCGTCTTATGACTTCCTCCACAAGTGTCACAGGTGAGTCTGATTTTTAATAGTTCGGGTTTAAGTTGTTCGAATTTTTTAGAAAGAGCTTCAAGCTTGCTGTGATAAGAGTGTTGGAGTCAACATGGTGTATTCCTTTATGGGTAGGTGTAGATCTTGGTGGGTTGTAAGCGAAACTCTTCTTTGCGGCTTTCTCCAGGACTTCAAATGCTTCGTTAGGTGATTTGGATCCCAGGTCTCCACCAGCGATCTGGTCGATGGCCTGTTTGTTTTGACTGGATTGTGCGTCAAAGAAAGTTTGGACTTGTAACCATACGCTCAGTCCATGATGTGGGCATCTTCTAAGAAGACTTTTGTATCTTTCCCATGCTGCGTGTAGCGATTCATCATCATCGGTCCGGAATCCGGTAATGCTGGCTCGGTATTTGGCAGTTTTGTCAGGCGGAAAATATTTGAGGATAAACTGTTTAACCATCTAGTCCCAAGTGGTGATGGAACCAGAGGAAATAGATTCTCTCCATTCTAGGGCTTGGCCCCTTAGAGAGAAAGGAAATGGCTTGAGTTTGATTTGATCTTCTGAACAGTTTTGGATTTTAAAGATTCCGCATATTCGTAAAAATCGAGATATGTGAGAAAGAGGGTCTTCGTCGAGGAGACCATGAAATTGAACTGAATTTTCTACCATATGAATGGTGCTAGATTTGATTTCGAAATTTTCGGTGATTTCGGGAGGAGCCAATCCATTGATGTAGCCTTCGAGAGTCGGCTTGGCATACTGGCTCATGTTCGGCTCATTGTTTAGGGCTGCCATCATTTCTTCGGTTTGATTTTCTCCTGATGTGGTGACGTCTACTGATTCGTCTTTGATTGCTTCTGCGGTTTCTGTAGTCCGTTTACGAGTTCGTCGACGAAAGAGTCGTTCTGGTTCAGAAATTGGAGAAACAAGCTCACGCTCAAAAGTAGAGGACATACATGAGGTTAAATCAAAATTACACTAAAGTAAAAGTTAGTTAAAGTTAGTCTAAGTTGAACTATAAGTTAAGCTATTTTAAACTAAACTAATGTCTAAGTTAGTTAAACTATTTCAAAAGTAAGGTAAATAAAGGTTAAAAATTAGGCTAGCCGTAAAATTATATAGTTTAATATTTAGTAAAAATTAAAGATAAAATAAAATAGAAGTTGAAAATTTGTACAATTATAGACAATGATTAAATTAAAACTTGGATCGTTCTTAGAAACGTACTGTGTCCCCAGCAACGGCGCCAAAAACTTTGATGTGTGCGTGCTAGTAGCTTGTATAAATATGATAGATTGGATATTTAGCTTTCACACAAGATCGTGTTTTAAATTTATAAAAGTGATTTCTACAAAGACTAAACACACACAAAATAGTACCTATCGTATATGTAGAATAGTATTGGTAAGAACCAAGTATCGATCCGTGGACACAAAGGTTTCTAATAATAAATCGTTGTTTTACTTCAATCGGAGGTTTTAATCATTTTGGGGTTGATTTTTAAACTTTTTAAAAAATATAAATAGTTATATATATAATATATAGGTGACCGAGACAAGAGATTCTAAACGAGTTGTTCAATTATGCGAATGTTACCATCTAAGATCAAGAATCCACTCCATTTTAGCATTGATAATTAATATGTGGACATGTGATAAACGTGTCTTAGCAATATATGATAGATAGCGCCTTAAACCTTAAGTGAGCATCTTCGGCACTAAGGAGATGGTACGCGCATTTTAAAGTCCACCCTTTCCTAATGTCATACCATCTCAATGATGTCGATTTGAGTTGACAAGTAGTTTCGTAAAGTAGAAAGATTAGGATTAACTTAGATTTCTCAAATACCAATTCTAACAACTTCGGGTGGTTGTAGTTCATCACACAACCTCCCCTTGGTTGATTTATGTAGGTTATAATTACACATTCCGTTAACATATGGTTTCTTTAACTAATTTGATATCCTAAGAAAAGCCATTTTCGGATTACCAAGGTTTAGAAAAATACACCATAACTTATATCTCATCATTTCTAAGTACAATATAAGGATCCATGTTTCGATAATGTATGAAAGTATTTCTATCTTTCAAGAACATGAATCGATCATGAACGATTGCCAATGATATTGACAACCACCAACTTTGATTTAGTGATTTAAGATGGTGAAACACTTCTCATCAAAAGATAATTGTAATATAACCATGTACTTTAATAGACTACATCACATGTCTTGGTTAATTATCAAGTAAAACAAAGCTTCTTCATAGATTTTAGATGGTAAAAGGAGTTTAGCTCATAATGAGCATAGTGATAAACATTAAGATGATTGATAATAACAAATACATGATTAAACTTGGAACAATCTAACCAAATGTAGATGAATCCTTCTTCTTAATGATGGTAATGATGGTTTATGATGAAGATTATTGGTGATGACCTCCAAACCTTCAAACTCTTCATAGATCTTCAAAGTGAGTGTTAGTGTGTGTTTTTATAAGTGAAAACCGGAGAGAATTCTTTTCAAGGCACACCAAATGAGTGCAACATGAGCCACTATATATAGGCATTCTGGATGGTGAGCACGGCCCCGTGCTTGATGAGCATGCCCCCGTGCATTTTTATGACATGTGCCAGATTTGTTTTGTCTTTTCTGTGACGTGGCCACGGCCACGTGGTTGGTAGGCACGGCCCCGTGATTTTTAATGACATGTGCTCAATTCTTCTTTGTGTTTTCTGTGTTCTCGTCCATGGCCCCGTGCATGATGAGCACGGCCCCGTGCTTTTGCTTCCAGATTTTGTCTTTTCTTGTGTCAGAAGCATGGGGGTGTGTTTCTTGAGGCATGGGGGCGTGTTTCTTTGTTTTCTTGTGTTTTCTTTGGTTTTTCTTAGTCTTTTTGCTTGTTTCTTTGTTTGAGGCTTGGTTTCACCTGAAATTATTTATGATAAGTAGTCTTTTATGCTATGTTATTGGATAGAAATTGCAGTTTTTAGAGATTATCTGATGCCGAAAAGATGTATATTTATATATACATCAGTTTGCTCTTTTTGGCTTAATTTTAAATATTCACAACCCCATTTGGAATTGTGAATACCTAGATGAATAGTCGGCATACAGAACCATGGTCTCCGGACCCGAAGCATCCCATCAATACTGGATTTAAGGTTATAAAACCATACGTCGATGAGGTGTAAAACACTAAACTAGCAGTTTTAAGTTTATATCACAGGCTACACGACATACTCTAACGTTAAACCTACCCAAGCATCATATGATAACGTATTCAGATTTTTAAAATTTATGATATTTCCACTTTTTCATACCAATAATTGAGGCTTGATTATGGCCCGACCTTTCATTACTTATTTTCTACGGACAAAACACTTTACCCACAAGAGATTTCTGACCCACTTTATCAAATTGCCCTTTCATTTTCAAGGTTGAGCCTACCGACACATCCCAAGTTAAGTGCACTTTCTTTTATTTATCTCATATTATTAGTAGTTTGAAAAACCAATTTCCGATACAATCATCATCTCCCACTTTAACGCAACAAAAACTAGACTCAAGGGACATTTTTAAAACATTTCTTTTTTAATTTTTTTATTTTGTTATTTTTTTATTTTCTTAAACCAAATACGAAAACGAAAACAAAACTAAAATTAGTTAAAAATATTGTGTCCCATCCCCACACTTAAATTTTTTATTGTCCTCAATGCGGGCACGGGAAAACACGACTCGAAAATTTAAAACAAAACTAAAAAAATAAAAATAAAAAGCAAAAACCTAAAAAGATAAAAACAAAGACATAAAAATAAAAACATAAAAACAAAGTACAATGGAAAAGACTTAGCTGGTAATATGCGAGACTGTCAATGTGCCAGTCTATTTCCATGGGTGCTCTCCTTACCAACCGCTCAACATGAATTGGTAACTCATTCCCTCTTTAAGAACGGACACGGCCTCTGCTCTCGACAAACCTAAGTAACATCAAACATAAAAACTAAAAAATAAAGGTTTCTTATAAAGTTCAAGCATCCACCAACTTCCAACCCACCAGCCCAACCAAAAAGTCTAAAATAATATCTGTACAGACCAAATAAAAAACAAAAACATCATAAAAAATAAAATAAAAACATCATAAACATAAACTCCCATGTCAGCTCGTCAACTCAATCCTCATCTTCTTCCTCCTCCGACTCCGACTCCTGCTCAAGAATACGGTATGGCTCAGCATTATCAATTTCTGGGTAACCCGTCCTATAAAAAGGTACTCCATGACCAAATCCCAAACCACCCGGGGCGCTCGACCCGCTCGGTCCCGCATCGTCCGGCTGTCGAAGAGAAGCAGGCAAATCAATACGCAGTGCACTCATCATATGCCTCATGTACTCATCCTGCCTCCGTTGGTTCGCCTCATCATCTGTCTCAACTCTTCTCGACTCTCAGTCACATAACCCCTGATCTGATCAAAACCGGACTCCATCCGGTCATATAACGAATCCAAAGTAATATCCTCGGGGCGAGGCTCTCTGACCGGGAACTGAACACCCGGTCTTTCTGACCTGTGAAGCGGCCTCTGGTGACGTGTCGGTAAGCCGGCTCTCATAGCCGCAGCAGCCACGGTCCTCGCCGATGGATGAATCTGTGGGCCTGTCTTGACATCCTCCCACTCTAACGGATCGGACCCCTTCAAAATTCCAGCATTCCTCAAATCCTTAACCTCCAAAAACTCTCTAACGGGCCCCTTTGTCAAAATATCCGGTTTAAACTATCAAACACACCCAAATATCTAGCATTCCGTGTAACATACGGGCCCAAATCCATCCTTGACCTATTTTTTGTTCCCCCACGTCTCCTCCGATGAAACGACCACGCCAAAAGACTCGCGTAGTTTATCAGAACCTTCTCAACCATAGCCATCAAACAGAAAATATCCAACCAATTTACTTTATTGTCGCCCGAACCGCGACCAATCAAAGTATTAACCAAAACCCGGTGGATAAACCGAAGCACAGGATCTCGAATATCCGACGCCACATTCTCTCCCGAAAACGAACAAATAGAAATTTTGTTCCAAAAAGTGGCCAACTCATCCGAACCGATACTCATATCATGCTTATTTAAAAACGCACCCCGTAGACCCGTCACAAACCCCGGTTCTCTCACCTCTGCATCCGTATAAAAACCACTTGCTATCGCGAACTGTGCGATAGTCATATTGTGCAATTGTCTTCCCAAAGAAAACGATACCGCATTCGATTGAGCAAAATTACCATCTTTATATTGAAATGTGCTCAAGAACTCAAGTGTCAGCTTGTGGTACTATGGTTCGTTTAAATCTAACATCTCCCTAAACTTTGGGCCCAATAACTCTTCAATGCGCTCTTTTTGACCAATCGAACCCACTAATTCCCAATTTATCGTTTTGAATGTGAGGAGATCCGAGTTAACTAACTTACATAATTGATCGTACTCGGGTGAATTAACATCAAACTTAAGTAAGGAGCTTTTCTTAAGGTTGGAAACTTTTCTAAACACAATCTGTCCGGGTTGATACTCGATTACCCGAGCCCTCGGGTCTATGAAAAATAACCGGTTCCGGCTCGCCACGTGGTCGCGCGGTCGGACCTTGTTTCCTCTTTCCCGCCTCTTTAGACATCTAAACACATTTAAAAAAACAAACAAACATGAGAGTAAGTAAATAAACTAAAACGAATAAAACAAAATATTTTTTTAATTTTCGGATTTTTTTTATTTATTTATTATTTTTTTTGACAAATAAAAACAGAAAATAAAATAAACTTTGGAAGTTCGGGTTACAGAACATTTTAAACCGACTCATTTAGATGAAAAACAAGTAGGTGCAAGTGGTTTAAATCTTTGTTTAAAAGCTAACGGATAACCAACTTGTTAAGACTTTTACTAGTTTATAAATCCGAAAACGATCACACCGACTCAACAAACATCACCTCCTCCCGGTACTTTAATTATCCCAATTAAAACCAAGTGCCAAAAACCCGAAAAATTGAGTCGAAAACGAGCGAAAAACCACACTTTTAGTAAAATATATATTGCTTAAAACTTGTTTTCCGGCTCGTTTTTAACTACTAAAACACTAAAATTCAACATCTCAAACTAAAAACCCAACACTAAATAACCTGTTTAAACCCCAAACCGACAACCCGACCGCAACCGAAAATAAAGTTTCAACAAATCCAACCCAACAACCGCACTCAAAAATCTCAATGAAACTGCCAGCCCTTCAACCCGCACCCAATAATCTAACTTAAACATCTTACTTGAACAAAACCTAACTACAAAGTTTGTAAAATCTAAGCTAACACTAACACTAATAAAGTACAAAAATTACAAGAAATCATACCTTAGTGAAGTGTAAACCCGGATAAACTTGCAAAAATTGAAGAACTATAGTGTGTGCAAGTGAGAGATTTAGTGAGTTTTAGGTGAAATTAATGGTGGGTTATGGTGTTAAGATGATATGTAAGTGATTAGGAGGTTTAATTTGATAATTAATAGTGAAAAATTGATGGGTTATGGTGGAGATTTGATGAATTTCGGCTTAGGGTTCTTAGGGGAAAGAGGTGAGTTTGAAAAAGAATGAAGAAATTTGGCATTATATGGTTAAAAAGGAAAAAAATCGGAATAGGGGTGTTGGGCGCCGCGCCCCGCGGAGGACCCCTTAGCGGGCCGCCTAGGCAGCCCTGGGTGTTTTGTGTTTTATTTGTTGGTCTTCGCGGCCGCCGAGGTGAAATAAGACCACCGTCGCGCGCGCGATGGGGTGTTTTAACAGAAAGTTTTTAATTTTTGGGACCACGTTTTGCCTTAGAAAAAAAATTAGATGATTACCCACTCATTCTTATGCCTATTGTACGTTAATTTTACGTGCAAAACTAACCTGATATCTTTCGAAACCTCTTAAAACCTCTCGTTTAGTTTGGTGATGATCTCTTGCAATGACCCGACGACGCAATTAAACTACAAAAACGAAAGTTAGTGACCCAACGAAACGAAAATAAAGTAAAAGAATTATACAAACTCTACACTTGAGTTTTCACTCAAGAACCCGATTTGATGATTCAGTTCGATGGATCGAGGGGAGTTTCCTCCACCTCGGTTGACTCCTCCGGCCCTCCAAGATAATGCTTCAGACGATGACCGTTCACTTTCCACGAAGTTCCGTTGTCCGGATTCTCTAACTCCACCGCTCCATACGGGAATACTTCTTTCACCAAATACGGTCCCGTCCACTTGGATCTCAGCTTACCTGCAAATAACTTCAAACGAGAATTATATAACAATACTTTATCACCTTTCTTGAAGTCTTTACCTCCCTTTAAACATCGATCGTGCAACACTTTCGTCTTTTCCTTGATATCCAACGATCGAGAATATGCCGCATCACGAAGCTCCTCTAACTCATGAATTTGAAAATACCTTTTCCTTGCGGCTTCAGTATGATCAATATTCACTGTTTTCAACGCCCAAAACGCTCCATGTTCCATCTCCACGGGCAGATGACAAGCTTTACCGTAAACCAACATAAACGGTGTAGTACCCAACGGTGTCTTGTACGCGGTTCTGAATGCCCATAACGCGTCATCCAATTTCTCCGACCAATCTTTCCGACTTATCCCAACCGTCTTCTCCAAAATTCTCTTCACCCCTCTATTAGCATTTTCGACTTGACCATTAATTTGAGGATGGTAAGCAGTAGAGGTGCGATGAGTGACTCCATAACGAGCTAATGCTTTCTCCATGACGGAATTACAAAAATGGGTTCCACAATCACTAATAATCGCTCGTGGAGTTCCGAACCGAGTAAATAACTTCTTTAAAAACTTCACAACAACTCTAGCATCATTTGTGGCTAATGCTTGGGCTTCAATCCACTTAGAAACGTAATCTATCGCCACTAAAATATAATTGTGACCACCAGAAACGGGAAACGGTCCCATAAAATCGATGCCCCAAACATCAAAAATTTCAAGAGTTTGTATGGGGTTTAGAGGCATCACGTTTTTCGACGAAATATTTCCGGCGTGCTGACAAGCGTCACAAGGCTTAACAAATTCCACCGCATCTTTTACAACCGACGGCCAATAAAAACCACTATCAAATACCTTTTGAGCCATGGCATGTGCTCCATGATGACCGCCCGTTAAACCTTCATGAACATGCTTTAAAATATTTAACCCTTCCTCTTTCGACACACATCTTCTAAGAATTCGGTCACCGCCAATCTTGAACAGATAAGGATCGTCCCAAACATACCGATTAACATCCCAGAAAAACTTCTTCTTTTGTTGAGTAGTCATCCCTTTCAACACAAGGCCCGTAGATAAAAAAAATAGCAAAGTCGGTGAACCCCGGCAAACCTTGCTTTTCAGACATAACAAAATCAATCGACTCATGTGGAAATCTATCACCAGTTTCTTCTTCGCGAATCTCTTCTCTCTTTGGATCTTCTAAACGAGAAAGATGATCCGCCGCAACATTTTCCGCCCCCTTCTTGTCTTTAATCTCTATATCGAACTCAGAAAGTAAAAGAATCCACCGTATGAGACGGGGCTTCGCGTCTTTCTTGTGAAATAGAAAACGCAAAGCTGCATGATCGGTAAAAACGGTGGTCTTATAATGTACGAGATAAGACCGAAACTTGTCAAATGCAAACACAACGGCTAAAAGTTCCTTTTCGGTGGTGGTGTAGTTCTCTTGGGCATCATTTAAAGTCTTGCTTGCATAATAAATAGGGTGAAAATGTTTATCACGCCTTTGCCCTAAAACCGCTCCAACCGCATAATCACTCGCATCACACATGAGCTCAAACGGTAAATTCCAATCCGGTGACACGAGAATAGGAGCACTTACAAGTTGATCTTTCAGAAACTTGAATGACTTCAAACAATCTTCATCAAACATAAACGGGACATCTTTCTCTAATAACAGGGTTATCGGGCGGGTAATCTTTGAAAAGTCTTTAATAAATCGCCGGTAGAAACCCGCATGACCAAGAAAACTTCTTATAGCCTTAATATTTGTCGGTGGAGGAAGCCTACTAATAGTATCAATCTTCGCCCGATCCACCTCTATACCATCTCTTGAAATTTTATGACCCAAAACTATCCCTTCCGTCACCATAAAGTGACACTTTTCCCAATTTAACATCAGTTTCGTCTCGATACACCTCTTCAAAATTTTCTCGAGATTAACTAAACAATTATCGAAAGAGTTACCGTACACCGAAAAATCATCCATAAAAACCTCCATGGACGTCTCTATCATATTCTGAAAAATTGCCACCATACAACGCTGAAAGGTAGCCGGAGCATTACACAACCCAAACGGCATGCGACGATACGCATATGTACCATAAGGACACGTAAAAGTCGTATTCTCTTGGTCTTCCGGTGCGATAGGAATCTGAAAATAACCTGAAAAACCGTCAAGAAAACAATAAAACTGTTGACCCACGAGACGCTCCTACATTTGATCAATAAACGACAACGGGAGTGGTCCTTTCGAGTAGCATCATTCAACCTCCGGTAGTCAATACAAACCCGCCAACCGGTAACCGTACGTGAGGGGATAAGTTCATTCTTCGCGTTCATGAAAACCGTCATCCCCCCTTTCTTTGGAACAACTTGAGTCGGACTTACCCATGGAGAGTCCGAAATCGAATAAATCATCCCAGCATCCAACAACTTAAGAACCTCTTTCTTGACAACCCTTTGCATATTTGGATTCAAACACCTTTGGGGTTGAACCACCGGTTTATACTCGTCTTCCATCAAAATCTGGTGGGTACAATAAGCGCGGCTAATACTTTGAATATCCGAAAGTCTCCATGCAATCGCCCCTTTATTCACCTTCAATACCTCTATCAATTTTGACTTTTCTTCCTCACTCAACTTAGATGAAATGATAACGGGCAAATCTGAGCCCTATTCAAGATACACATTCTCTAAATGTGACGGAAGAACTTTTAATTCCAACGGAGCGGTTTTTTCCGCCTCTTTTTCACAAATAATCTCACTAACCTCCATAATCTCCGCCGAACAAGAAACATCATCTACCAATTTTTTCTCACCATCCTCCATAATTTCCGTCAACTCATCATCCATCTCCATCCCAACCAAATCGGTACCACAAAGATAATCAAGACACTTATCAAAACCCGGAATAAAAGAATTAAGAAAATATACCGAATGACATGGACCACTAACATCGTCACTATCATCCTGGTGCTTCATCGACTTTGCAATATCATAACTAACATTCTCGTCACCAACCCAAAGTGTAATTCGCCCCTCATACACATCAATAAGAGCTTTAGCCGTTCTAAAAAACGGCCGACTGAGAATAATGGGGACTTTCTCGTCGGCCTCCATGTCAAGTACCACAAAATCAACCGGAAATACAAATTTGACAACTTTTACTAATAAATTTTCAATAATACCTCGCGGATACTTAACCGAACGATCCGCCAACGACAACGGCATACGAGTCGGTGTAAGCTCACCCAACTCCAACTTCTCAAACAACGAATACGGCATAAGATTAATACTCGCACCCAAATCTGCCAACGCTTGACTCATCATATCACTTCCGAACGTGCACGGGATTGTAAACACACCCGGATCCGACAACTTTTCCGGAACCCGATTTAACACAACCGTCGAACAATCCCCGCTAAGTGGAATAGATGAAATCTCTCCCAACCGATCTTTTCTTTTGAGTAAATCTTTAAAAAATTCCGCATACTTTGGCATGTGTTGGAGAGCTTCAGCAAATGGAAGATTAATCTTTAATTGTCGGAACATATCTAGAAAGTGTTTGTATTCCCGCGTATACTTTTGATTCTTGAGACGAGCGGGATAAGGAACATGGGCAATATTAATTTCGGGTGGTGGCCGAAACACGACCGGCTCTCTCTCAACTTGTGGCTCGATAATTGGTGTTTTAATTTGTGACTTAGCTGGAGCCTCCAACTCGATCTCTTCATCCACCGCTTCCTCTTCTTCAACTCCACCCGTTTCTTTAACTACCTCGGGACCCAAAACCCTTCCGCTACGAGTAGTAATTGCTTTCAGTTGAGCGGCCGGATTCGTCTGAGTAGAACCCGAAAACTGTCCTTGAGGCCTTTCATCGTGACGACGAGCAATGTCACCAACGGTCCTTTGAAGGTCAAGCAAAGAAGATTGTTGATTCTTTAAGAGCATATCATGTTTGGCAAACTTTTTCTGTGTAATTTGATCCCTCTCCAAGATTTGCTTCATCATATCTTCTAGACGTCCCATTCCTCCATTAGAAACCTGCACATTATTTTGAACATTAGTACCATTGTTATTATTAGTATTATTATACTGACCTTGTCCTTGATTGTAAGAATTTTGGTAGCCGGGTGGTGCTCCCGACGGACGCCAGTTGGATTTATTTTGACTCGGGTTCTTGTAGGTGTTCCAATTTTGATTATTGTTGTTGAAATTGTTATTGGGAAACATATTCTGAGCACCAACATAATCGACTTGCTGATTCATCACCGGGCACTCCAAAGTGCCATGTCCACCTCTACAAAACTCACACTTGCCCACCTTAGTCTTGAGTTCCTTCACTTCTCGGGTTAGTGATTCCAAAGCAGAAGCCACAGTAATATCCAGATTAACCTAGTGTACACCTCGAGAAGATGAGGATGTACTTCTAACGGGAGTGGAATCCCCGTGTCGTGTCCATTTGGCGAGGTATAATTGAGAGAAGCTCTCAAACATCTCGTTACATTCGGCGACATTCTTCTTAGCCAGTAGACTTCCTCCTACGGCCGTGTCGAACTGAACTTGGGTTTCGTAGTTCAACCCATTGTAGAATTTCTCCACGAGAGCCCATGGTGTGAAACCATTCTGTGAGCATCGAGATAACAAGCTCTGAAAACGCTCCCAAGCATGACAATATTGCTCATCCGGCTCCATGTGAAACGAGTGAATCTGATCGCGAAGAACAGCCGCTTTAGCCGGTGGGAAGTACCTCTTGATAAATGCGGAATGTAGTGCTTCCCAAGTGGTGAACGTGCCAGGTGGCTGCGTGTCAAGCCAAATAGCTACTTTACCTGTAAGTGAAAAAGGAAAAAGATGTAAGAAAATTGTATCTTCAGTAGCACCTTGCAATTTAAAAGTTTTCAAAACGCGGTAAAGTCGGTTAATATGAGCCAGCGCATCCTCGTCATCGTTCCCATGAAACTGATTAGTTTGAACGATGATGTTCATGACGTATGACAAAATCTTCCATGAGTTGGGGTTGTCGATCGCGGGGACAACGATGCATGACTGGTTTCCGGTTAAGCCATTGAAGGCTTAAGCAGCAATTGTCCTATCGTCGGCCATTTGAACGTTTGGTTGAATTCTCAGACTTTCGGGTGGTAACTGTGTGGTGACAATTTTTGTGAAGAAGTAGCTTCTGACGGTGGTTTCTCTGCTGACGAGCTGGTCTCGGTCTTGAATGGAGAAAAATCCAGATTTACCAGCGGTGGTCCTTGCGAACGAAGATGTGACATAAACCTGAAATCGCAACAGACCAAGTAAGTAGACTAAAAAATAAAATTAAAAGATAAAACGAAAGTAAACTAAAATTAACTTAGACTCCTACGACTCAAACGAAAACAAAACAAATAGCACGTATGTAGCAATTAAGTCCAAATAAAGCAAATAACGCAATCGCCAAGAGTCCCCGGCAACGGCGCCAAAAACTTGATGTACAAAATAAATAACTAAAATTATACTATTCTAGACCCTTAAACTTAACTTAAACTACTAACCGGCAAGTGAACCGGTCGACTCTAGTACAGCTAAGTAAGTTCGGATATCGAACCCACGAGACTCTTCAAATTACGAAACTAGCAAATTAGACTCAACTACAAGACACGACTATTTATTAATAATATTTGAGGGGGATTTTAAAACTAATTAATTAAAACTCTAATAATAATTAACTAATGATTACTTTAATTTAACTATTAATAAATTAATTAATATAATAATAAAACAAACCCTAATTATTATTATAATAATAATAATAAAACATAATCATTACTTATTAATTAATTAATAAAACTTAAACCCTAATTAGTTTTAACTAATAAACAAAATAGAAAACTTGGATTAATTCAGATGATTAAAATAACTAACCAAGCCGGAATCCCCAAAGTTACGGTTATTAATTTAAATGGAAAAACGCAAGTTATGGAACCGGGATCATAAGATAGACCCTTGACAAACAAACCCGAACAGGACCCTTGAACTTCAAAAAGACGCCTTTGGATTTCTAACAAGTTTTAAGATTCACCAGTTTTATATTAAACTTCCTTACGGTTATTTAATTGCTTATGTCTAAGTATCTTTTATGACGAAAACCTACCTCACAGCGCGGAATTCAAAAGATAGTAAAGCAAACCCAATTAATTTAATAGACTAAGCTGACAATCAAATCTAGACGGACTCCTTACGAAGAACTAAATCTAGCAATCTCGACAAGCAAAGATCTATTAATAGCCTATCACTTTACAGCTTTTTAGACTAGCAGCTCACTTTTATTTGTTTAATTGATTTTATTGTTTTTATGATCTTAATCGATATCAATCATAAACTAGTCAAGAACACACAGTGAATGACCTAACAAAACCCTATCCTATGAAACAATCAACAAGGGCAATGTGAAACAATAAATTCAAGTAAACAAAACCAAGCAATCATACGCATCAACTAAATCAAACTCAACCGTTTACTTAGAACATAATATCCATAACGAAACAAAAATCCAAATAAAATCAAACCGAACTAAGGTTCATCACGACCTAGGCAGTCTGAAATTTAGCCTAGCATATTAAAATCTAAATCAAACAAAACAAATAATAACGAAAACATTGTGAAAGTATAAGAAACGGGGAATCAAATATGATAAAACCCGTAAACTCGAACGTGAACGTGTAACTCTTCACCGGATGTTCTCTCGCCTTCAAAATCACCAACAAACTCGAAAAATTGCTCCAAGAACTCTCCAAAATCGGCTGGTGGCTTTCCGGTTTTTCAGGTTTAAGTTAAATGTGTTTAAATAACCCAAACAAGGCCCGACATTAAGCGAAAATGAACTTAATTAAGCCCAGTATTTCCTAGACGCCGCGCTAAGGGAATTTGGCCTTCCCCCTTCGCGCGGCGCGGCGTGCTTCTCCATGGGGGGCGGTTAGACCTGCCCGGTCTGACCGGTTCTCTGTTCTGGTTCTTCCTGACGTATTCCGGATCTCCATTTCGGCTCGTTTTAGCTCGTTTTTCGCCCTTTTTAATCATGATCAAATCCCGGAAACTACGAAACATAGAAACGTTAGTAGTATACAAATCTCGACTAAAAACGAACAAAAACTATTAAAATATTAATTAAAATGAACAAGGGAAACATAAATATTTAGCATCATATCAACTACTATTAATTGGAATAAAGAGTTTTGGATATTATCGCCTATTAATTTCTAAATTAATTTGATAATTTGAAACTTCAACAAAACAATTAATACTTACATTTAAAAGAAATAATTAACTTACAAATATGCCCCTACATTTAATTAAATAAGAAAAAAGAAAAAGAAAAAATATGATCGAATTACGTCCGACATTATTAATTTTCATATAAGGTTTTGAGTATTGTTAATGCAAATGTTGTAGCACGTAGGCTTACTTAAAAGTTTTTGGCTTTAACGTATAAGGTTTAGAGAACGTTAATTGTTATCATGGTTAAGTGACCCACAACACGTGTGGGTACACGTAAAGTTTTTGGGGTTTTCTTTAAGCATTGGATGACTTCAATTTTTGTTTGGTTTTGTGCGTAGTTGTTAAAGCTATATGCATATTTCCTTGTCGTAGTGAGAGAGGTGAGTTTACGTACAAAGATGTATTTTAATTTATTAAGTTTCGAGAACACTTATTTTTTCTGTAGTTTAGTGCGACACAGCACGTGGATGTTTAATATTAGGTATTAGGGTTTAGATTATTCTATTAGCATAATTTTTTTTTCAGATTTTAGACATTAATAAATAAATTAATAAAAATTCAACATAAACAACTAAATCAATTTATTCAGTATTTGAATGCTTGTCTTTTTTCAACCATTTGTTGGCCTTAAACTTTGAGAAAAAGAAGTAAAAAATTGCTAATGGTCCAAACTTCTAAAATGTAGCAAGCATTTTTTTTATTAGATAGAGATATTGTAATGTATATCTAATGTGGTAAGTAACAACATCAGCATAAATCGTGTGCTCAAAGAATATCCCTATCACTAGATAGTACATTTTAAACCTTGTCCATAAATACAAAAGTTACAAAGCTCGAATCAATTATCCACAAGGAACAAGAATCCTATTGTTTTTGTTTGTTCTTATAATAAGTGACATATGTCCCGATAAGATATTTGCAAACTAATGTTACCGAAAAAAAGGCAACCTTCTATAATATATGTTTAACACCTATTTAGATCGCTAACGGGCCATTGATCCACCCCTTTATCTCTACTCCACCAACAGAAGGAAACTCATCATAGGTGAGAAATCCCCTGACCAAACCTCTATTCTATTTCATCACTTTTTTTTACACGTGGGTGTTGAACCCAAGATCTCCCCCTTTTAACTGTTGTAATTGACTTTGCGCTCAATGAGTGTAACATTACTCTCTCTTACAATTAACGTTGTTTGTTTTGTACACTAAGAGCTCATGGTTTTGTTTTTTGTTAGAAGACTCCCTCCGAGTTTACCCATCCTCATAATACTATAAAGTGAGCATGTTTAACTATGGAGTTTTGTCGTCATCCACAATCATTGCGCCTCGAACGCAACAACCCCCCCCCCCCCCCTCATATAGGCTCATCGTCCTCAATAAGGTTTGCCCCCTTTATCCCAGTTACGAGGCGGGACTTCCCTAAGGTCACTCTCTTAACAATCTTAGGAACTCTTCATCCTCAATGTCACATGAGTAACGCTACTAACAATTACTACATCTAGCCACGAGTATTGTCTAATTTTTCCCATAAGAGATTTTACAGTTGTGTTTGGTTGTCTGCGTAAGACTTCGCAAGAAGAGGTTTGTATTTGTGTTACCACTCTCAACTTATCACTCCTAATTGTAGAGTAATCATCTCCTTCACAAGCATTCCACCCAAATGAGTTGGTGATATTTGGGTCCGGTGTTCCTTATAAACCAAACACTCCTGACGTCCACAGCCGATTTCAGAGTTGCATAGGCTGTGAGCACAAAACACTTTTGTTTATATCTCACTTAGTTTCATTTTTCACATCATGATACGCAAAAAAGACTTGTTTATTTCCGACATATGGAACAACGACATGAATATGGACTACTACCAAAAAGATTTTGCTTAGTATGAGAATTCGGTTCTTCCTTATTTATGTTTATATTATATCCTATGTTTTAGTTCATACACAGATTTTAGTTCTTATTTCCCACTATTTTCATCAACTATATTGTTACACTGCATACAAAAGTAACATTGACGTTGATTTTTCATCAAGTACTATACATTTGATACCATGCATGATATAACTTACTGATCATATCTTTCTATATTTAGGTACCTAAGGTGCTTTTGGGACTATGTCTAATGTTTATTCAAGAGACTTCTTTTACAATACCTCAACTAGATCATCTCTATTACAACTTCCGCCTGTTATTATGAAACTTTAATTTTTTTCTAATTGACTTATCTACCACGTTTCATATATGTCATGAACTTATTGTAATCATGTGTATGTTCTTCTAAAAAACGACTAACTTGAGAATTAGTTAGTAGTTTTTATGCATGACTTAGTCACTCTATTTATATTTATGCTAGTAACTAAATCAGGTTGCTAATCTTTGTAAATAATTAACCACTGAACTTCTTGTTCACACTGCTAATTTGATGACCGAAGTGAGAGAATGATAAATCATTCCAACTTATTTTAGTTGCAAAATTTATTCATCGCTGATGGTTCTATATGTGGTCACCGGTAACCTAGTTACTGGTAGTAGTTATTTCTGGCAGTTATAAACTTGCTACTGATGATGGTTAGTTCTATATGTCGAGGACTATTATTTTTTCAAATCCTTGTATATAATGTTTCGAGGACTATTATCTTTTTTTACAGTTTAGTGCGACGCGGCACGTATATGTTTAATATTAGGTATTAGGGTTTAGATTATTCTATTAGCATAACTTTTTTCAGATTTTAGACATCGATAAATAAATTAATTAAAAAAATCAACATAAATATCAAAATTAATTTATTCAGTATCTGAATGCTTGTCTTTTTATTTCACGGCCATTTGTTGGCCTTAAACTTTGATAAAAAGAAGTGAAAATTTGCTATTGGTCCAAACTTCTAAAATGTAGCAAGCACTTTTGTTATTAGATAGACAGATGGTAATGTATATCTAGTGTGGTAAGTAGCAACATCAGCATAAATCTTGTGCTCAAAGAATATACCTATCACTAGATGTACATTTTAAACCTTGTCCATAAATACAAAAGTTACAAAGCTCGAATCCATTATCCACAAGGAACAAGAATCTTGTTATTTTTGTTTGTTCTTATAATGTGACATATGTCCCAATAAGATATTTGCAAAGTAATGTGATCCAAAAAAGGCAACCTTCTATAATCTCTTTTATAATATATTTTCATAACGGCTATAGATCGCTAACGGGCCACTGACCCACCCTTTATCTCTACTTCATCCTCGGAAGGAAACTCATCATAGGTGAGCAATCCCCCTGGCCCAACCTGGAACCTTTATTTTATTTCATTGCATTTTTTTTGTCACACGTGGGTGTTGACAAAATAAGATATCCTGAAAGAATCCAATTATCATGCAAAGGTACCGCTCGAGCTCATTTATGCTGACGTTTGTGGCGCAATTACTCCTGAGACACACAGTGAAAATTGGTACTTTTTTACTTGTTGTTGACGATTACACCCAGTATATGTGGGTTTACACTATAAAGACGAAAGACCAAGTTGCGGGCTTACTCATTGATTTCGTGAAAATGATGGAAAATGAAACGGGCAAGAAACTCAAAACCATACGAACTGACAACGGGGTTGAGTTTACATCCCATGTGTTGGAAGATTATTTGTCAAGTATGGTGTGGCATATCAATTTACGGCCCGGTACACCCCACATCAAAACGGGATGGTTAAAAGAAGAAACTGAATCATACTTAGTATGACTCAAAGTTTGTTAAAGGTGATGTCATTACCATAAGATCTATAGGGAGAATCAGTTCATCACTCAGTTTATTTACTAAACCGGTCACCAACAAAATCTTTGGAGGATTTAACTACGTACAAGCCTTTTACAAAAAATGAATCTTTCACACGTTAAAGTGTTCGGATCCATGGGGTATGAAAAAATCCTTGATACCAGTCAAAAGAAATTGGATGATCGAAGCATTGTGATGATTCACTTAGGTACTCAACCCTGAACAAAAGCCTACCATATGTTTGATCCGATCAAAAGGCAATTACACGTTAAGTGAGATGTCAAGTTTGACGAGTGTAAAAGGTACGCGTGGGCTGATCTTGACAAACAAGAAGGCAAAAAGGGTTAGGAATTGACCGAGTTTATTGTCGAGTACGATATTGACCCTAAACCAAGCAAGTTATAACCCAGTTTGACCATGGGTTCGTAGACCGACATGATACCGGTGAGTGGTTTGAAATAGAGACAAAGTGAGTCATCAAGTTCAGAGCCCACCGATAAGCCCGACACTGACCTAAACGAGGAACCGTTACAAAGTCCCCAGCCGCGTCGAACTACTCGAAAGACGTTTTTGCCCAATAAATTTAGCGGTTTTCTAGTTGAAGAAATACAGACACCTACCAAGCAAGACCCAACAATCGATGAGGGAAATCTCCTATTATTATTAGACGACAAACCGAAAAAATTTTGTGAAGCGGATAATGAAAAACATTAGAGAAAGGCCATGGAAGCGGATATTGAGTCGATTGAGCGAAACAAGACATGGCGATTAGTTGAAGCACCACCCAAAGTAAAGCTGATAGGTTTAAAGTGGATTTATAAAATCAAAAGAGATAAATCCAGAAAAATAACCAAGTACAAGTCCCGACTCATAGCTAAGGGGTATGTTCATAATATAGGATTAGGATCGACTTCGAAGAGGTGTTCGCACTGGTGGTGAGATTTGAAACCGTTAAGACTTTTAGTCGCGTTAGCAACAAACCGAGGTTAGGAAGAGTATCACTTGGACATAAAATATGCGCTTCTTCATGGTGATTTAAAAGAAGTGGTGTACATATTTCTACTGGATGAGTTCGTTAAGAAGGGTCAAGAAAGAAAAGTTTACAAGTTGACTAAAGCATTGCACAGTCTATGCCAAGCACCAAGGCCGTGGAATACTAAAATAGACGGGTCGTTAAAGGAACTCGGTTTCACTTGTAAACAAGAACAAGTGGTTTACAGGCGTGTTTGGGTCAAAGGCAGCTACTCTTTGTAGTTTACGATAATGATATGATAGTCACAGGCACAAGTGTACAAGAGATCATGGGCACAAATGGAGTCAAGGTTCGTAATGAGTGACCTCGGGTTGTTGTATTAATATCTCTGGATCGAAATTAACAAAGGGATCATGGGATAACGTTAACTCAAAGTGGTTATACAACGAAGATCCTAAAAGAAGCAAATGTTTGGGAATGTAACTCGACTCATTTTTCTGTGGAACCGGGCTTAAAGCTATCTAAAGAAGATGAAAATCCAAAGGTAGATCCGACCGGTTATAGAAAAAAATCAGAAGTTTGCAGTACTTAACTCATATGAGACCCGATTTGAGCTACTCGGCTGGTTATGCGAGTCGATTCATTCAATCACAAACTCAAGCTCACGCTCAAGTAGTTAAATATATTTTCCGATATCTTAGAGGTTCACTAGACTTTGGTATTTCTTACTCGAGAGGCGAAAACAGTATGTTGCACGAGTATAATGATAGTAGTCATGCGGTAGATATGGATGATGGTCGGAGTACATCGGGTCTATTATGGTACATCACCAGTATTATGTGTTTCTCATAAACAAGGAATGATGGCATTATCATCGTGTGAGGCTGAACTTATACCAACTGCATATCCTTATAGCTTCGGGTTTGTTGTGACCGGAGAAAATGAGGAAATTGTGACGTTGAAGGTGGATAAACCATCGACTATTTCCTTAATGAAGAGCCCGGTTTTTCACGGGAGAAGCAAACACATCAACACACAATACCATTTCATTCAGGAGTGCATTGAGAGAGAACAAATTATCAAGGTGAAGCATGTCAGTGGAGATTTACAAAGAGCATAGATACTTACAAAAGTGTTGCCACGTTTGAAGTTTAACAAGATGCAAAGCTTCAACGGTGTCACAACATTAGGGGGTGATAGTGTAATCTTGCATAAGTGTGTGGACCTAGTTTTCGTACTTACAAACCTAGGGGGTTTTCGAGTTAGTTTTTCTCTTATTATTGTCTAACAAGGAATTGTATGGTTATAAATAGGGTTATATGTAATCAAGAAATCATAACATTAACCATCAATACAATCAAGGTTTAGACTTTAAATCATGTTGTCTTCAATGCCTACTCATGTTTCTACCACCTCATAACCATCCCTAGCCTTGGACCCCATCGAGAAAATGCGTCCTCTTGAAGCCACGTATTCGTTGTGTCAAAAATCAGAATAACCTTAAACAAGTGTGCACTCTTCAACTCCTAACTCGTAATGCTATGTATTTGTGTTTCCTTTTTTTTATGTTCCCATCTAACAAAAAATGATTTGTAAGGTCCATTCTGTTTTGAGTATTTCGTATTTGTATTTAATGTCGTTTAGGTATTTATTAGCTTGTTAGGACTTGTTCTTTTGTATGTTTGGGCCCAAGGCTATATGTATTTAGAGCCCATTGGGCCGATTATAATAAAAGAAGGTGTATGAGCTTACACACTATATATAGAGTGTGTAACTCATACACACATAACATTTTTGTCAAACCTTATCTTCACAACTCACAAACTCTCTCCTCTCTCTCGTATTCTCAGCAATAATCATACACCAAACAAGATCCGAGATCTCTGTCCTCACTAGTGATTTCCGCTAGCTAGTGTAGAGATTGATCCAAGATAACTAGTTATTGTGTTGTTTGATCCGGTCAAGGGACCTACATGATTTGATTAAAATCAACAACACCGATGCAATAGTAGTTGATATAAACGCCTCTAATTAAACTAGCAAGAAAAAAAAATCTACTAGTTGAGCTTACCCATGGGTACCCAAAGGCTTGTAACCCAATGGTAGCAACGTGTTAATTGACGTGAAGTTCCTCATACGTGATGTGGGTTCAAGGCCCATTGTTGACAAAATGATGTAAACTTAGGAGTAGCATAGAGGCCGGGGTGCGCGTTGCGGTATGCATGGCAAGTTAAAAATTAGCAAGGAGTCATGTTAAATTGGTTTAATATGTATTGTTTAATAGCACCATGGATCGTGTGTAACCATGCGCCATTTATAACATCCTTCTTAAATAGCTGCACATATTACTTTTCCTTTATATATAGTGTTTTAATATATTTCACGAATGCCAACAATTGTAAGTATTTTCAACATTTACTATGTGCAGTCAATAAACATTTACTACATCGAAGTACAATTAATAAACCAATACATATGTTTCTGATATCTTCATATATCCTAAACAATGAACTACAGAATGGAACACTGATTTGCAGAAATGAAGAAAGCTAGAAGTTGCCTGAAGATACGGATTGATCTAAATACTTGTCCAGGGTTGAATTTCATTCAAGTGATTGTGGTTTCGCGTTCTATTCATATGTCAAAGGGTTCAAGTTGAAGGGTTAACTAAGCTAGTTAGTTTTCAATTGCTACATATTTGCATAATCATCCATATATATGTCCGTTGTCATTTAATTCTCAAGCATGGTTTATTTCAATATTTTCATAGATTAGAAACATGACTTTCCATCTCCGAGTGTAGCATTGTGAATCTTTTAAATAATGTTATCAATATAAGTCATTATCTTTTTTGCAAAAAATTAAAAAATATCCAGAAGTTGTAGTCCATTTCTCTGGCTTGTTGTCATAGATCTCATGTTAATAAGATCTTTGAAGTTTGAAATGTGATCTGATATAAGTATAATGTTATAATCCCTCTATTGTCGATCAAGAACACACCAATTAGAAAACGTTTTATTTATGTAAAGCTTTATAAGCCAATCATCACCTACTATAGGTTTGGCTTATTACATATCATTACAAGCATATATAGAGCTGAGGTGCTACGGGTTTTCATCACATTAATGGCTCAAGTAGTAAGAGCCTTATTGTCACGTACTTCAAGGATCGTGTTCGTTATCTAGATGGCAAGACAGAAAATGGCAGTGTAACAGGGAGTATTGCCTTTTTTATCGATGGTTACTTTTGTAGCATAGCCTTCCTTACTTGCACGGCTTTCAATACCCGAAGCCTTCAACTTTTTGTATATTGTTTCCCAGTCACAATTATTAAAGTATCCCGGATAATTCATCTCACAATAAGCCTGCAACATTTGTATAACCAGTTTGTTGTTATACATTATGTATGACTTAATAAGAAGAGTGGTCGAATGTGGGATTTAATTATTATGAACTAAATGTGACTTACACTGTTCATTCCACCTAAGCCAGTTTTCCAAGGGTTGTTCCAAGCAATCATTGCATCAGTGCAATTCTGGATGTTGTACACCACAGCAGCAATTGATCCTTTGCAGAGCGAGCCAGGACTAGTGCCAACATGCTCAAAAATTGCCCACTGACCGTTTTGGATGTGCACCGGGTAATGCCAAACGACGTTTCCCTCCCAATCATAGGCAGTCACTTTAGTTATAGTTTCTCCGGTGGCATTGTACATCCTGCCAAATGTTGAGCTAACTGTGGCTGGGGCCCTTCCCACTGCTGCTTTCTGAGACTGGCTTGAAATCTGCAACACCTGGTCGAGCTTGCCATCAGCGTTTTGGTAGTTCTGGGCTGCTTGGGCCCTTTGGGCACGAGATCCTTGGGTGATTGGGTTGCCAAACACACGAACCGCAGTTGCAGCTGCCATTGTTTAGTATGAACTAGTATTACAATTTAACAATTTAAGGTTTGGTTTGGTTTTGTTTTGTTTTGTTTTGTTTTGTTTGAATATTTATGTCTGGTTGCTACCCCTATATATAAGCTGCCTCTTGGGGACTAGGTACTCCCGTCATTCAACTGAAGTCACTTTCCATATTTGCATAATTTGATGGAGTATAAATTCCTTATTTTAGCTTAAGTTTGAAGCCACCACGTATGTTGATTAATGCATGTCACCATAGTGTCTACATAATCTTATCTTTTGAATATCAATGATTAAACTGCTCAATGCACAAGCAAGAAATTAACTTGATGTAGTTCACATAACATAAAACCTGAACACTTGATAAAAATCACCTACATATGTGTGATTTAAAATTAGTGATTTACCTTTCATAGTCTCACTTTATCATTATTTGTTGAATATCAAAGATCCATCCGTTGACCATCAACACACAACCAAGAAACTAATATAAATAACAATTCGATTTTAACAAAATACTGAAACACTTGATATATGTCACATAGAGATGCATGTGATTAAAACTTTGTTTTTGTAATCAGTGGTTGAGATCAAAGTGTAGAAAAAAAACAGCGTAAGGGAGGGTAAATTGGAGATAAACCACTTTTGTTGATAACTGGAGATAACCACTTTTGTTGATGTTTTTCAATTTGCCTCGTCTTTTTTAATCATCTACAGCTTTTTTATGCAACATTAATTTAAACAAATGCATCATAGATCGAGCACTGGATTTTTTTGTATCGTTAAGACCGTGCTATAGTTTTCGTACTGAAAATTTTGTACTAAGTTTTTTGTGTTGAACTGTCTGTGCATACTGAAATTTTTATACTGGATTTTTTTGTGCTAAATTTTTTGATTTTTTGTGTTGTACTTTAAGAAAACAAGTAGATGAAAGTTTAAGACGTTGTTACCTAAATTAAAAGGGGTGATACATTTCATCTCTATAATCTCTTGTTAGAAGAGCCACCCCTTTTATGCCTATTAATAATAGCAAAAAATATTATCGTGTACACAGTTAAAAATAAATATGAAGGTGCATTATATAAATAAGGTTGAGAATAAATAACAATCAAGTAATTATTCTAAGGAGTCATACAGGAGGTATGTGTCAACAAATAACATAACATGGAATTGGACATCAAGGAATCAATCTTATTCTTATTAACAAAAATATACTGGTGAATGAAAGAGTCATACACTAGATGATATGGTGAATGCCGTCATACAAATAAGTTCCGAATTAACTAGAACATATTGGGAAGCTATATTATTACTCTCCTCCTTAGCCTAACGGCATCGAGGTGTGTAAAACTGTCTTATGAGGTTGAGGGTTCGAGTCCAATGATTAAAATAGTTGAATAGGACTAATATTTGAGGGAGAGTGTGTCACTTGAAAAATAATTTAATATGAATTATGGATGGGAAGAAAAGAAAATTGATCGTACATATATATAAACGAAAGCTCCATAAATTCTCTCAAGCCACCAGAATGTTTTATTTTTAAATGAAAACTTATTATGCATTTGACCTGAATTCATGGGTATGGATATCACCGGAACCAGATAGCCCTTAAATGGGTTATAACATCTCATTATATTAAAAATTAATCTCATCAAATATTTAAAATGAAAATCTTATAAAATATAGGGATACACTAAAAATTAATATCTTTTTTTAAAAAGATATTATTTATAATTAAGAAACAATTTTATAGTAAAAAAAATAAACAGGTCATGAGTCTCACTAGACCCAGATAGCTTTTAGACCGGGTATAACATCTTATTTATTTATAAAACCCTTTTATTATCAAATCCTAAATATATTAGTAACTTTCTAACAATAAATAAAATTAAAATCCAAAAAATATATAAATATTATAAACGAATAATATAAAACAACATATGAGGATGTAAATAAATTACAATACATGTTGCGCGCAAAAAAAGGAAAATGAAAGAAAAGAAAAACTATATAACTACGAATCTTCGTCTTAAATATACATATATATATATATATATATATATATATATATATATATATATATATATAGGATAGGGTTAATGTAAAAAACAATATTTTTGTGAGAAGAAAAAGAATAGATCTAGGCCCTTGGATCTATGATTTAGTGGTTGAGATTGATAGTTTCTAAATAATTGTATTGTTTCATATTTACATTGTATAGTGTTATATTTAGGTGGTTTCTTTTATTTTAAAGCTCTTCTCACACTTCTCACAAAACACTTGTTTTTTATTTGAACTTTTATATATATATATATATATATATATATATATATATATATATATAGAGAGAGAGAGAGAGGGGGGGGAAGGTTAACATACAAATGAAATTAACATGCTAAACTTGAGAATCAAATAGAGTAATTATATATACAAGTAGAGTAATTATGTAATTACATCATAGAGTAATTATAGTTACATAATTACTCTACTTGTATATATAATTACTTTACTTGATTCTCACGTTTAGCACGTTAATTTCATTTGTATTTGATCCAAACCTTATATATTTATATATATATATATATATATATATATATATAAACCTTATATATATAATTACTCTACTTGATTCTCACATTTAGCACGTTAATTTCATTTGTATTTGATCCAAACCTTATATATATATATATATATATATATATATATATATATATATATATATATATATATAATATAAACGAAACATTTAAAAGCTCTCTGGTTGCTTCTTATATTCTCTCAAGCCACCAGATTATTTTATTTATAAATGAAGACTTCTCATGCATTTGACCCGAATTCACGGGTATGGATCTCACTAAACTCAGATAACCTTAAACGGGTTATGACATCTCATTATATTAAAAATTAATCTCACCAAATATTTGATATGAAAATCCTATAAAATATGGATATACAAAAAATTAATATCCAATTTATTTAGAAAAAAAAAAATTATTTATATTAAGAAACAATTTTATAGTAAAAAATAAGCGGGTCATGGGTCTCACCAAACCCATAGTTTTTAAACTGGTTATAGCATCTCATTTATTTGTGAAACTCTTTCATCATCAAACCCTAAGTATATTATTAACTTTCTTACAATAAATAAAATTAAAATCTAAAAAAATATAAATATTAGACACGAAAAAGAAACACAACCCCCGTAATACGGAGGATAAAAACTAGTAATTCTATATATGTGTGTGTTTATATATTTAACTAGGTTTTATCCCCCCGTATTACGGGGGTTGTTTTCATTTTTGTTTCTAATATGTATAGTTTTTTTTATTTTTGTTTTAATTTTATATATTGTAAGGGAGTTAATAATATATTTAGGGTTTTATGATCAAAGGATTTCGCCAACAAATGAGATGAATTAGCCTGTTTAAAAGCGATCTAGGTTTGGTGAGACCAATGACCCGCTTATTTTTTTACTATAAAATTGTTTCTTAATTATAAATAATATTTTTTTTAAAAAAATGGATATTAACTGTTAGTATATCTTATTTTATAGGATTTTTATATTAAATATTTAGTGAGATTAATATTTAATATAATGAGATGTTATAACCCGTTTATAGGTTATTTGGGTTTGGTGATACTCATACCCATGAATTCGGGTTAAAGGCATGAGAAGCCTACATTTACAGATAAAGCAATCTGGTGGTCTGAGAGGATGTAGGAAGTAGCCAGAGAGATTTTAAAAGTTTCGTTTATATATATTTAAGATAGGTTATTATAAATTTTTCAAATTTCAAATGTCTAAAGTCATCACGACTGTATTTTGAATTTTCCCACATAGTGGCATCTAATAGTTGCTATACATACATTTAACTAGACATGCGTTTCCTAAAACACTACTAAGCCTTAGCTATATGGATCGGACTAGGAAAAACTATCACGCTGCGTGAAAAGTTCAATATACGCAATGTGACCATGAACATCCCACCATTATACTCGAGACAGTTCAATCGTATGACCTACGAGTAATGGCATAAACATGTTCAATAATTGGCCAGTAGTTAATAAAATCTTAAAAGATAATGTGCCTTCATGCAAATTTATGGGGAATGGCACAATACACAAAAGGATACATGTATACTATCTTGCAGATTTAATTTATCCTAAACAGGTCGCAGTGGTAAAAGGTTTCAGATATCCATATAAACCGAAGAAACTACAATTTAAATTCGTCATGAATAGAATATGTAAAGCATATTGCGAGAGTGTTTGATGCCCTCCAAGCACGGTGAGTATTATACGTGATCGAAAAAGAATTTGGAGCATGCAAGTCATAAGTGAACTAATGCATGTATACCTTATAACGAATAATATGACTGTACACGACGAATGGCATGCCATAACTAAGTGGTCGGAGGAGGGGGATGGTGGTGATGATGATGATGATGATGATGATGATGATGATGATGATGAACCTTTAAGTTACAAACATGGACCAATACCAGAAATTAATAGTCACCTGAAAGGTCCAAAAGTTTACGTGATATTGAATCATATGTAGTCTCTTAAAGAGTAATTGTGTTTTTATTTTGTAATAGTTTAAATTTAAGTTGACGTAGATTTTAATTTGCATTTTTATTTTTTTTATTTAGAATACACGTTTAAAAATATTTTATTATTTTAAATAACAAGAAGTTAAAAAAAACTTGTTTATCACAAAAATAAATATAAAAGATAGGTGATCACTTGGAAGCGTAAAGATGTTAGTGAAGGATCGTGTAGAACTAAAAGAATTCACAAAAATGAGTTTTTATTTATTTTATTTTTAGTTTTATTTTGTTTTTTAAATTTTAGTTTTCCATGTCACCCATTTTTATCTATTGTGAGAGGCATTTTTCAACCAAGTTTTTTCATACAAACTAGAAAAAACGAGTCTATTTGTAGGTGGTGGGGCCAAGTGAGAGGTTGAATGTTGAATTAAAAAAAAAATTGTTAAATTTATAATTTGTTATTGAAAAATACTATATTTATAAATAAGGGTAAAGTTAAAATACAAAGGATAATAAAAATGAGAAGGGTGAGAAGAAATCCAGTCCATTGATCTTAGATTTGAATGGTTGAGATTAATTTAATAAAAAAAATTGATGAAAAGGTAATAACCCATCTTTCTCTCTCCACATGCAAGACACATGTCAATTCCCCAATCATTTTAAAATGTCCGTAACTTTTTCATACGACATTATTTTTTTGAAAAAAATTCACCATAATAATAAGCGTTTTATTTTCTTTAATATGAGTATCATATTGTTATATAAAAAAAATTAATGAGTTTTTTTAATTATGTTTTTTTTGTTGTTCATTGTGTCATTGTGTAATATGTTGTTTCCATTGTGTTTTATGTTTCATGTCATTGTGTTATACGTATTCACCATTGTATCTTACGTTTTAGGTCATTGTGTTATACGTATTCACCATTGTGTGTCTTACGTTTTAGGTCATTGTGTTATACGTATTCAACATTGTGTTTTACGTTTCAAGTTATTGTGTAACATGTATTAAGCATTGTGTTTTATGTATTAGATAAAAAGACACAATGGTGTGCGAAAAGACACAATGACGAAAAAAGACAAAATGGTATGCGAAAAGACACAATGACGAAAAAAAGACACAATGACAAGTGAAAAGACACAATGGTGTGCGAAAAGACACAATGACGAAAAAAGACACAATGACAAGTGAAAAGACACAATGGTGTGCGAAAAGACACAATGACGAAAAAAAGACACAATGACAAGTGAAAAAACACAATGGTGTGCGAAAAGACACAATGACGAACAAAGACACAATGATAAGCGAAAAGACACAATGGTGTGCGAAAAGACACAATGACGAAAAAAGACACAATGATAAGCGAAAAGACACAATGGTGTGCGAAAAGACACAATGACGAAAAAAAACACAATGATAAGAGAAAAGACACAATGGTATGCGAAAAGACACAATGACGAAAAAAGACACAATGACGAACGAAGACACAATGACGAAAAAAGACACGGTGACGAAAAAGACACAATGGTGTGCGAAAAGACACAATGACGAAAAAAGACACAATGATAAGCGAAAAGACACAATGATAATCGAAAAGACACAATGGTGTGCGAAAAGACACAATGACGAAAAATGACACAATGGTGTGCGAAAAGACACAATGATAAAAAAGACACAATGATAAGCGAAAAGACACAATGGTGTGTGAAAAGACACAATGACGTGATTTTTGTTTTAAATTTTATATAACAAAAATCATACTCATATTAAAGATAAAAAAACGCTTGTTAATATGATGATTTTTTTAAAAAAAAATTATCATACGAAAAAGTTATAAACGTTCTAAAATGATGGGGGTATTAACATGTGTCTTGCATGTGGAGAGAGAAAATGTGTATAATTACCTCTATACTCTTTTTCTTTTGGTCCACACTTGACACATATCAATTATTTATGGCTTCTCACACTTCTCATTTTTGTAATCCTTGATAGAATAACTTGACCCTTTGGTAAAATAACATATTCTAAAACTAATTGTAACTAGGGTTTAAAGAGTCGAGCCTCAGCACGACTAGCAGAGGTTGGGGCTTGAGCTCGGCTATTTCCCTCCGTTGAAAACATTTAGATAGTATTTTATATATTTTACCAAAAAATAGAGACTGGTAATTAAAAATAAATTCAAATTTTTAACTTTTATAGTTTTCCCTTCATCAAAATATTTAGCAATATCTTATATAGTTTATAAAACTAAAAGTTAACAATTTAAAATTAATTAAAACTTTCAAATTTTAAATGCTATAATTTTTCTACATAAAAAATATATTATGACTTCTAATATATTTTAATGAAATAAAAAAGATAGATAATTTAAACTAGATGTAAAAGGTTGTGATGATGTGGCAATGGTTTTGGTTGTTTTTAAGATTCTATACCGTGTGTGTTTTAAATAATAGTGTTTTTATGATTTGGTTGTTAAATATACATGTTTATTTTTTCCTCCTTACCGTTGATGCTCTAAAATACATATACAAGTGTTTTTGTAACATATTTGTGACACCAGGAAAATTGTGATTCTTATAAGTTTACAACTTAGTATGAAAGCTCTGTCAATACCAAAGTTACAAAGCACGAATAATTTATCCACAAGGAACATAGTCTGTTCTCATAAAGTCATAATATGAGACAGATGTCCTGATAATGAGCTCATATATTTGCCATGTAACAAGATTCCATAGAAGACAATTTTCTAGAATCTCTTTCTTTCCACACAAAAATATCAAAGTAATCATCATGGCTTTGGTCCTTTACAATCATCAAAACTGCAACTAAGGTGATGATTGGATATTTCTTAAAAAAAATCACAAACTAATCCCATTGTATAGGGAGGAAATACAAATCCTTCACAAACTATATCGAGATCTAGATAACAATGAATCAAATACAAATTATAGATAATCTTATAATATCTTGAATATATTTATTTTATTGACACAGGATTGGAATGGCTTAAAAAGAGTGTAATATAGAAATAGTTTTAGGATCCAAATTACCTATGAATGGCAAAATGAGTCATCCTCGACTACTATCACCCATTACCTATGAACAGACATGATAGTTGGTCATGTCGCTAACTATCAGCCATGCAGTTACAAACAAGTGCTTGTGGCGATTTATGTGGTTGACTGGTCGCTAGTGGACAAGTGACCAACCTTAAGTTAGTAGAAGACTGAAGACCCTTCAATTCTTCGGTGACGACCATTGTTGCCAACACTAAAGTAACAACCATATGATGGTCTCTAAACACTATTTTAGATCGGGTAATAATTGCACGCCTACCCTTGCATAGTGTTATTTGAATTTAATTTATCCTCTTGTTTTGTTGGAGTCGAATTACAAATCTTGCAAAATATAGACCTTGTAAGTTTAAGTTGTTCTCAATAGTCAAGTAAATACAAGAGTCGCTTGTTTGTTTTGAGCAAAGCATGTGTCGGTTTTCTTTGGCTTCTGTTTGATTTCACTTGTAAAGGTTTGACAAGTGGTACAAGAGCCAAACCTATTAGTCATAAATGAATTCCAAGGTCTTGGTTGTGGGAAGAAGTTGAACTCATACTACAACATACAGTCTACATGTAATGTATTGAATTCGTATCTACATGGTTTAGACCTACGAAACGTTGTCAACGGTGATAGCATGGTGGAGACTAGGATCGATACTAATGTGCTAATTTACAAGTGGATAGTCAAAGTTGATAGAGCCATGTTCATCTTGAAGACAACGATCAAGGAAGAACTGTTGGAATACATTAGGGATCGATACTAATGGGAGTAATTAGTGGAGAGCTTATTTACCGACCAACAAACGACCCATCTGAAACACCATAACATACTACAAAAATGATCAATAGGTCGCGTCGCGTATTTTAATCAAACATAACAAACAGAAATAGTTAACTTGCATGACAACCAAGAACAGACCAAACAATTCAACACGCTTACCGGAGTCACATATAAAGGTACCAAAAGAAATCGGGAATCTGTAAATATAAAAGTTATAACAACCCCAACCCACCACATAACATGTCCAAACCAAACCGTCTAATAGCTCCAGATCAATCTCCACGACACGTACAAACGAACCAATAGACCACGACCCATGAACCACCAACAAAGTTTATATGTAATTTAAGTATCTATGTTTTCTGAGCAATAAACTATTTTGATACCATATTTAAATAGGCTCAAGAAATAGGGCCTCCTGTTTGCTAGTCAAACCGAGTTCATTCAACGTTAAGTTACTTTCTCCATCACTGAAAGCCTGGCGAGGATAGGGTCTCACCTGTATAAGAATACAACAATGGTCAGTTTATAGGGAACCACATGTGCTGAACAAGTTGAAAGTCATTTGTGTGTATTTTTATTGCATGGAATCTCATCTCACTTTATTTAAGAAATTAGGTCATTACTGGAAATATAAACTTTTGTATCACATTCAACATACTATTTCTTAAAAAAAAAAAGTTAATTTTTTTGGAAAAAAGTACGTTCTTACTAGGGGTGTAAACTCTAATAAAATAACTAAATGATAAATATGAAACTAATGATAAAATATAACATAAACATTTTATTATACGTATATATAATATTAATATGCGACCCGTGTGCCACTCAAGATCAGCTAGTTAAAAGCTTTAACCGAGCCGAGCTTAAAAGAGCTTGAGCCTCAAAATAAGCTTGTTTAACAACAAATAACTATATATTATGTTATATATAAAAATTATAATTAAAAATTTATAAAAATGTACAGAAATTAATTGCTAAATAATAAACAAGCTGAACCCGAGCCAAACTCAAGCCGAGCTTGAGTATGTGACAACAGCCGAGCAATACTCAATCTCAAGAAAATGAATGAAAAACGTTTGTTTTTCATATACGAGCCACCACGCAAACTGAAAAAACAGAAACTTAAGAACGCTTTGAAAAAAGTGGGTGAGGAATTACCAATCTGTATGTTCCAGGCTTGACCACTCGAGCAACATCAATGAAGCTGAAAAGATGCTGCCAAGAAAAAAATGTAACACAAATCAATTAAAAGTGATAGTAACATCGCTAAAAGACTAAAACACCTTTTAATTTGGCATTTTGGGAAGTATTGTAGTTAGGTTAACACAAAAGGTTAATGTTTTTAAAAATTATTATACCTGTAACTTATCAGTCCTGAAAAATCTGCGTCCACGACGGCTTCCATCTGGCATGCGGACAAGAAGTGTGACAGCATTTTCATCATCAGATGTCGGTTCCTGAGGAAGTGATGCTTCTTTTCCTGCTAACTGCCTCGAAAGTTCCTGCAAGAAAAATATAACAAAATCAAAAACAAGTATTTACTGTTTGATGATTGAAGTTATGCCGTGATCTTATAACAGATGAAGCATGAATAAAGCCAGTAGTAACAAACCAGTGTTACTTTAGACATGAAAACACTAAGGAGCAAAAAGTGAATTTTTCAGAAAAAGATTCTATTTTTGTAGATATATCATATATGTTATGTACTTGTATGGGCATACCTGTCTTGCCTGTAAGAGGTATGTGTATACTCTATACATGCACATAATGTGTATGTGTTTTAATCGTATATGTGCACATGTTTTAGAAAAAATATTTATATGCATACATACAGTATGTATATGTATGTGCATTCTTACCATGTATTCGTTTGAATATGTAAATATATATATGTATATCTATGTAAGGATTCGTTTGAATATGTAAATACACACTGAATAGTTATATGGGACAAAGCATATATACATGAGTATAGAAATTTGTAACAACTTATCATTAAGTATTAACATTAGATAAACCTAACGTTAATAACATATAGATTAAGAACCATTCAGGTATTAATTGACAATCTCACATTAATATTAACATCAGTAAACAGATGGTATTCAATTAACATTACAGAACAGACTACTAACATTAAATTTAAAATCAAAAGCATATTAACCAATACCACTAACTCCAACTTAACTCAAGTAGTCAAGTCCATAAAATATCCACAAACAAAACTTATTTGAGGTGGAATAATGTCACTATTCATTAATTTTTTTATTTATTATCTTAGGTTTTTAGTGACTAGGATACTAGTTAAAGAAAGATTAATTGCATCAGACTTCAATAAAAGCATTTTAAACACAAGTCACCTGTTCTTCTTCTAGCTTTATGTGTGCTTCTTCTTCCTTAAGCCTTTCTTCTTCCATAGCAGCTTCTTTAGCTGACTGCTCTAGTATCTCTTTTTCTCTGTCAGCTTGCAATGCAGCAAGATACTCATCATCCTGTATGCAAAAATTACACTTTTCTTACAAACTTATTGCGGTTTTGTGTTAAATAATCAAACCATACTTCAATGTTCAAATATATACCTGTTGTTCTCTTATTAAACGCTGAGCAGTTAGAGACGGTGACGGAGGACGAGGTGTTGGCCGGGTATACGGTCCAACATTTCCATCTAAACCATTTTGCATGTACGGATGTGATGCAAACGGTACACGATATCCACTACCTTCTGGTATTCCACCAAACAGTGCAGCCTCAAGCATGACCGCTTCATCATGTTCCATAGATGAGATTCCTCCCCACTGTAAATAGATAATCAATTATGATAGAAACAAAGTATGTACGTGTATGATACGCATTTAGTGAATAATAATAATAATACTTCATCAGATGGGAAGTCACTCGTGTTGTTCACAGGGTGATTATTTGGTGGTTGTTGAAGACCAGATGCTAAGTTTAAGTCTACTTGTTCAATTTCTTCAGAAGAATCAATGGATCGAGAGGACGTGAGCCGGCTCCTGTTTCTAACCAGAGGTTGTTCTTCTGGTTCATCAACTTCTTCTGGAATTGATGAGCTCCCTGCTTCCAACCTGTTGTAAGTTACAGAGAAACTGTTTAGTATTCTCACTTTGCGGGTCCCAGTTTTAAGGTCTCAGTAAAATGCACCAGAAACTAGAGTTGTCAAATTCAACCTACTTATGTGTGGGTCAGTTTGGGTTGCGTTTTTATCTCAAACTGATAAAAAGAGTCAAACAGGTTCAATGCAATCAAAATTATACTTTTACCGCATGCATCTAAAAGTGTGCATGAAACCAAAATAACAGACCCGTAACCTAAGCAAAACAAAAACTGACAGCTTTTATGTTTTCTCAAAACCTAAATTTCCAATTAGGTTTCAGTTTTGCATGTACTGATGTACCCAAGCCTGAAAAACCAAATCGAGTTTTATAACAGAACCATTAAAAAACCAAATCAAACCCGTAAAAAGCAATTCTGCATGGGTTAAAAACTTTATTTGAATGTTTGTTATTGAATTTATTGATTATAACATTTAATTTTAAATGTTAAGTCCTTTATAAAGAATTGATGTAGCCCTAAAACTTTAGGCCCAAATGTTAATCTTTAACAAAAATATTTAGGCCCAAATCCATTGTTTTGGGCCATTTTCAGCCCAGAAGTTCAAGCCCAAATGACAAAACCAAGAAAACAGAAAACATGTGGTTTTTAGAAACCCAAAAATTGATTTTCAGTTTTTGGTTCAGCCTGTGAGCCTGGGCCCAAAACCGACCCATGCACACCCCCAACGTAAATCCTCCAAAGTCATTTATTTTAAAGGACTAGCATTGTAATAATATTAATTTTCTACTCACAATTAAAAAATTCAATATCAATAAAACTTTATAAATTGTATCAACACAAACCCAATTTTCTAATTACTCCAAGTCCCAACTCACCCAACTCTTCACATTGGCATGAATGATTAGAATCTTACCTTCCATTAAACGATGTCAATGTCTCCAAATCGTCCACGTCAACCAACTTTGAACCTGTCGGTTCTGATGGTCCCACTTCAGACCCTAGCTGGCGCAAGGCTTTCTCTTGCTCAGCAGTCTGGTAAACATTAATGTTAGCACGAGTGCTTTGTCACATTATAAGAAAAAGGTTAAAAATAAAAAAACAAACCTTTAAAGATAAAGAAACCGCTTGTGCCAATTCAGGATCCTCAATCTGAGATTGCCTGGGCTGTGGTACACCTTCATCTCCTACACCCATCTGTGAATCCTGTTTAGAAGCTTCTATTGCAGCCCGAATCATTTCCTCTTCAATACCATAATCGGGTAAATTCAAATCACCAACTTGTGGAGCACTAGGCCTCAAATCAGAAGTTGGAAAATCATTATCATCATCATCTTCATCAACAATCACAACCCCATGAGTTTCTGGGACATTCTCTGATGCGGTCTCAGTGACATCCTCGATTCTAGGAGCGTGTCCAGAACGTTCCGATTCTGAAGCAGGCCCGGGCCCGTCCTTCACCTCAATGGGAATCTGTCTCACTTCTCGTGGATGGGATACAAACGGTTCACCGGTTCCGAACCTGGGCTCACTATCGAATACGCTTCGGGTGAAGTTCGGGTCGAGAAGAGAGAAGGGATTAATATCTCGGGCTGAAGGAAAGAGTGAAAAAGGAGGTCGGTTAGATGCGGTTTGAATCAGTTCATCCATTTCCATGAAATCATCTTGTGGAGCAGCAACAGGCGGTTCGTGTCTTCTAAATATATCAAAAAGAAAGAAAAAAGTGTATAAAACTTAACGTTAGAGTTTATTATTTTGTGACATTTAAACTAATAAACAAAGATTAAACTAACATGGTTCTATCTCCTTCAGTGAAATGTGCATTGACAGCCGCGTTGAGATCACCATTATGTTCCTGATTAAGACCAAATTAAGAAGTTAACGTATCAAATAACTTCCAAATGTTAATGTATAGTTAATAGGCACAGTCGCACAGATGCTTTGAATTTTGAATAAAGAACAATTACGGCGTGCACACATGACATACAGAAAAGGAATATCAATTAACAATCTGACAACGGTGCTTGTATAGTCGTCTCATTTAATGACAGATACAATTTGACCATCAATATTATCATTAATTAATATTAACAACATAAACAATCAACATTCAATGCATATCATAACATCAAGCAAATGGGGCAAGAGGGGCGCGTCTATGTACAACCAAATAAGCTTTATTTACAACCGAATCTCTCATAACATATCATTATCAACCTATCTTCATTCGACGGTTTCCACATATAAACCTCTACAAACCCTAACTTTGACCAATTTTCACCCAAAACTACATGAGACCACGTTTAAAGACCAAGGACTAATTGCTATGCAGTCGATATCGCCAATATATCACCGATGTATTGGGTAATCGGTCCCTTAATAATATATTTGTCCTGATATTATCAGCGATATTGACCGATTTTCCCGATACCAGTGTTTTACGTCTTAAATGTCAATTTTCAGTGTTTAATGTTGGTACTTTTAAGTCTTAATCAGTTGCTACTTGCTACAACTGTTAGTGTTTTGTAAGCTCAAAAGGTGAAGTTGTCAATGATAGGAGGAGAGTATACTGAATTCTTAGTGTTAAATTACTATATATATAAATTCTGCATGATATTAAAATACCGATTTCTCAAATACCGGTACTTGACCGATATCCGATATCTTTCCGCATTAACTGCATAGACTAATTGAAATCATGTGAAAACCATATATAACCAACAACTTGACGCATTACCACCATCTAAAATCAAATTTCTAAAGAGCATATACAGAAACTATACCTTAATTGAAGCAGAAATAAAATACCTAAATCCGTTAATTACGATCTAACCGAACAAAACAAGTATACTTTCCCAAAATCCTTAAATAAACTTCACAACAAGCAATATTAGAGATTCAATTTCCCAAAACTACTAATTCTCAAAATCGAACCCTAGCTTATTACAAACACCAAATTAAACCAGAAATTAGGGCTAAATTAACACCAAACCCTCACATTCTACTGTATAATCAAAAGACAAGCTCTATAAAGCAGACGAACACGAATTAATACTGCGGATGCTTATGTAATCAATCAAGGAAACCATATCGATGAATCAAGAACAAAAGTTATGTGATTTGGATGAAATTACTATTATTAATACCGTGAGTTTGAGTATGGCAACGGATTCAGATGCACCGGTGATGCTGATGAATGTGTTGATTGATTCCTGATCAGGTGTCGCCATCGATGGAATAATATTGCACAACAAGTTACTAATAATAATAATATTAATATTATTTTACTATTTGCAGTTGGGAAGAAGAAGAAGAAGAAGAAGAAGAAGAAGAAGAAGATATATATGTATATATCTCTGAGTTAGGGTATATATCTGTTGCCGAAGAAACAAGTTTATATAGTGTGTAAATTATGCAGAAATGGTCTTTTTTTTGTTGGCAAGTTTGGTTCCTATAGTTTGTGTTTTTACACTTTTACCACTTATAAGTTTGTTTTTTTTTTAATAGTAAAGGATATCACGTGTAAACTTTTCATTTTGGGGGCTATGTCTAAGATCGAATCCTCGATCAACGTGACCCTGATGCTTGGGATCTGGATGGAATCCGTAAACTCTTGCCCATGTCGGGTTCAAACTTGGAATTAAAGTCTTGATTCGTCACTTTATCCAGATGTCCATAGAATTGGCTCAAATGAAAATCGAACATGCGTCTCCACTAAGAAAGTCAGGCCAACTAACCACTGGATCACTATTAAGTAATAAGTTATATTTAATAGTTTTTTGTGTATATCTCTATACTTCTATACTCTATAGAAATATATATTTATATATTCTTAAATATGGTTTTAAAGGAAATTTTTGGTGGAAGTAATTAGAGAGACTCGATTTATTGGTATTTGATTAACCGGTTAAATTTTATATTAGTAATGATATCTAATGTCATTTTTATGTTGCGGTTTGTTTTTTCACATTGTCGATTATAAACTAGTTGAAATGCATGCAAGAAAAAGTTGTGATCTCTAGCTGAAAATTCAATTTTGGTTCATCATATCTTATGTTATTTAAATAACATATGAGTTTTTTATTATAAGGTTTATTAGATAGATAGTTAAAATCAGTGGCGGATCCAAGATTTTTTGTCAATGGGGTCCCAATTTTTCTGGTTTACAAAATTTTTGGGTCGGTCGTTATTCGGATCGGGTCGAGAGGAGGAACATAATAAAACACGAAAATATGGTGTCATCGGAAACGAGTAAGTAGAAAGAATATAGATTAGAAACTAGATAGAACATACACTTTTAATTCATTTTTATTCATACCCGAAAAATATAAGCGTAAGCTATATATATATGGTCTTACATGAATAACCAAGACATGAAAAACTAACTCTTACACAAATAAATGATTAATTATAATATACATACGCAAGATAAATAATTTAAGTATATGTAAAACTCATGTTGTCATTATATATGTTGCATGGTGATAATGGTTATATGGGATAAACTAAAGTGATAATGGTTATATGGGATAAACTAAAGAAAAAACACAAATACCCTAACTAAATAACTAATATTGACTAGAATATTAAAAAAACAACAAAAACTGGGTATGGTGAGGCTTGAACCTGCAACCTCTCAAAGAAAAAACAAGGGATTTTCCACTAGACTAGTTCAGCCTTAATAGTATGGGTTCCAAGTATTAATTTTTATGGGGTCCTTACAAAATTTAATATATCGTCTCTAAGTAATTTTTAAAAAACACTGGTGTCTCGGGACCCCGATAGGAACTATGTGGGTCCGGCCCTGGTTAAAATAAGTATATATAAGTATACCAAAACTTCTATTATGTCATTAGTCAAAATCCACATTAACTTAGTCGTGTCAACAAATATTAGTTATATAGATTAAAAAGGATAAGATATTTTAATTCTTAAAAGATATATATAAGTAGAACATCTAACTCATCATCATCATACTCAGTATATTACATCAATAGGAAGGCTATAGTAGGGTCTGTAGACAGACTTACCTCTACCTTATAGGAATAGAGAGGCTGCTTCCAGTGAGACGCACGGCTCAATGATAGTTTTGCATCAAGCATTAGACATAAGGCACATAACACTCAATTATCGGGGCACCGGCTGATTGGTGCATGTACCATTGTCTTTCGGCTATCAACGCCACCACATGATACCTGATTAACCTTCTGCCAGTTTAAACATTATTTTCACGAGATTAATAAAATAACGTCAAAATTAGTGCAATTTCACTTTTGTCCACCCGATGGTTCACACGTATATACATTATATACACGCACCGCAAGCAGGGCGTTAGAACATTTGACTCATATGAACTCATATGCTATTCAAATATGGATTATAACTAGGGATTGTCCTAAACCAGTTAATGAACATTCTAGTCAAAGAGACTTTGGTATAACGATATCAAAGGGTTTGATAAGACTTTGCATTTCTAAGTGATTTGGGTTCAACTCTCATGGTTTTCAATAATAAAGGTATAATTTAGAAATATATTAAAAAGTGTGTAAGTTGCCATTAAAAAAATTGATATAGCGCTATTGAACTGGAGACTAAAACTAGGTGTATGGTTGTCCAACTAACTTTTTTAATGGAAAAGCGACTAGAAAACAAATTAATATGGTTTTCTTTCAATTTATATTTGAAGAAAATAGTTGTTATCAAGCTAAAATTGTGTGTATTTACTGCCATGTAACTCGACATTTATGTAAAACACACAACCAACATAATGTTAGTGTACACTTTTTGCGAAAGTCATAACTTGAATTCACACTTTCTTTAACATGTATCACAATTCAACATGCCATGTACTCATGGTCAGTCTAACAGATGTCTAGAGTGTTATAAACACCTATTAATAGCTCATTTTCCTTCTAAAGTTTTTTGTTGCTTCCAAAATGACAGAAGGTTGGTTTTGTAACACACAAACAAGAATTAAGGTTAACGCCTACTTTGGACGCAAGTTGCACCCGCAATTGTGTCTTCATAGTTGGAGGTTTACTCGGTATGTACTTTAACATTTCTTTGTCACGTGAGATTCGAGTAAGGTATTACAGTTATATTAAACAACACAGTATTTAAATAAGTATTAGCTCAAGTCTCGTATTTTAATTTGGATTTTACAATTTTACTTATAATGATAACCTAGACCCAACTCTATCATAGCTTTGTCTATAATCGGTCGATTGTTATCAATTTCTCATTATCCTGACCTCTAGGGTAATATACTAGTTACTATTTATCCCTCTCATTTTTCGTTTTAACTCTTATACACGATAATTGTAACATCGTGAAAATTTTGAGTTCAAAATGTAAACCTTCCAAAGTCAAGGGACCAAATATGCCAAATTCCAAACCTTAGGGTTTAAAGTGAAAATTCTGCTTTCTTGTCCTCTCGCGATAAGCGACGGGACAAAAGACGAACCCATCGCGTACCGCGACGGGTTTGGTAAAAAAGGTTCTAGAAGAGTCAACATCGATACGCGATCGCTGTTGAGCCTACGTCATCGCATACCGCGATGACGTGGCCTGACACCTCTGACACAAGCCTGCCACGTGTCCACACGTGGCACACCTCTCGCCACGTGGCCACACGTGGCACGATGTCCTCCACGTGGCACATCGTCTGCCACGTGGCAGACCTACGCAGTGACTGCGCAAAGCTACGTCGCGCTACGCGACGGGTGCCAAGGAGCCTGTCGCGTACCGCGATGGGATCCCAAATTTTGCCTATAAATAGCAAGTCCGGAATCTCATCCAAGGCACACCAAATCACTCATACATCTCTCTCTAACATCTCTCTACGTTTCCACAGTCATATTAACGATCCGCCTCGATAAGCGTGCCCCGATTCCTCGAAGTTTAAGCCACCCTCCACCCACATTCGACCAAGGGAAGGTGTTTGTTCTCGAAATGCGTGTCATCAATTCTCGAAGATTGGTGTTGTCATTGGCGTGCCCAAGTTGATCGAGAAAGTGAAGCAGCGTTGAAGTGCTGCTCAAGTTCTAAGATTTCTAAACGTCAACAATGTTAAGCGTAACGACAAATGAATATAATATAATATTATATTAAAGGCTTAAGCCTTAAGTCAAGGTTATACTCGATACCTCGATAAAAGAAAAATAAACATAATAAAGAAAAGAATAAAAGATTGAAGTGTAAATATGTATATATGTGTGTAAGTATATATGTATATTCTTTGTTATGAAATTATTATTTAAGTAATAATGAGTATTCTTAAATAATAAAAGAAAAGAATACGTTTCTTTGAGAAGAAGAAACGTCGGGTTTTATAAATAAACTAATGTTTATAACTACTTTTAAACTAAAGGTTTTCAAGTAAAAGAAATATATGAACTAAAGGTTCATCGAGGTAGAGATATAAAATAAGACTAAAGGTCTTAAGCCGGATTGTATATCCGACTAACAAATGTTTATGCTCGTACTATAGGTGCGAGATAAAAAGGGAAAGACCCTCGGAAGGTGTTGAAGCCGATCCCAAATTGAAAAGGTGAATACGCACCCAAACTTTTAAACTTGTTTTCAAATGAGTCAAACATGTTATATGAAAATATTTATAAGGGACTACGTGTCCCTAAAACCATTATAAATGAAAGTATAAACCTAGCCCTCAGGCTGTGGTATACGTGTGTCTGGATCCTTACATAGGTGGTAGTACGCGATGGGCACATCGCACCACCCTGATCGTAGGACGCTTTCCTGCGGGAAGTACGATCATTGTGTATATTTATGGGTACTTAACTAAGTCAAACGCTGCGGTGTTTGATGAGGTGACCTAGAGTAGAGACTTGAATTTACAAATGTGTTATTTGACTTTGTTATTCCTAAGCCACGATGGGCCGAGGAAGGCGTAGTCTCGAGGGGTAATAAAGTAAAGGAAAATATTTTAGCGTCAACATGTTCACCAGCATTCGTTGCTGACGTATTTTATTTACATTTTGAAGGTGAACAAGATTAGCGCTTGGAATGTCGAAGTGCTATTTATATCCGATGGCTCGGATTTATTTTGTATAAACCTTAATATGCTAAATGGCGGTTTGTAATTAAAACAAATAATCTTTTGAAACTTAAACGGGAATATTTTATAATCCCGTCTTTTGTAATATTACAACTTTGATCCACAAGTTTTATAAGTCTTCCGCTAATATACAACTCTGATTTATATACAAATGTGGTACCAACTATTGGATCGCACTCCTAGGCCTAAGATGGGGGTGTGTCAATAATCATGATAACCAGTTTTTATGTTCGATGTCAGCCTTCCAATTTCTTTACACTAATTGTGATCAACATAAATGTTGCATGTTGTAATTCTCAAGGTATTTAATTAACAATTTCTTACACTAATCGTGATCTAGGTAAATGTTGCATGTTGGAATTTTCTAGGTATTTAATTAGAAACTTGACTAGTGAAATGTTGTTTTTGCATTAGTTTGTTTGTGTGAAGATGAAATTGTATAGACGTAAGGAACGACTTGATTTAACTTGTTAACAGACAAGTATGCAGTTTCCAACATAAATATTTTACTTAGAAATCGAAAGTGTAACATTATAAGTGGTGATTGGAGCGTTCGCATGTATCCTGTTAAGCATTTTCAGCTTGAGGTGAAGATGATTCGATTCGAGTTAAGCTATTAACCACGATCCAAATTGCAAGTAACTATATTCATACAGATCAAGTCTGAAATAATAAGCCTAAAATTTGGTTTGGTTTCACGGAATCATAGATCACAAATTCACAATACGCAGCTATTCTAATGCATCTAACCGATCTAACCATCAAGATACCAACAACGTGTAGTATCGTTTTGGTTCATTGGGTTTATTAATTGCAATTGAGTTTTACACACTCTTACTAAAATCAAATAGTTAAAATAAGACATTAAGAAAGCTGGAATAACTGACATAATCACCTTTAGTGTTTTATATAGACCGTATATATAACATGAGAGTTTTAGGCAAATATGCTCTTTTTTAAAGATCAAACTCATTGGCATGGTCTTTTTTAAAGATCAAACTCATTGGGTTTTTTTATTAAAAAAAACCAAAAAAGAAAAGAAAAGAAAAGAAAAGAAAAGAAAAGAAAAGTTGAACTCATTTCCAATAAAAATTTACTGAGTAATTCATTTATATAAATTGGAAATAAATAAACCTATTTTTTATATATTGGCCGATAATAATCTCATATTTAAAAAATCGTTAACAACGGTCTAACCTTTCAACTATTTTTAAAAATCTCATTTTTAGTAATCTCATCTTTAAAAAACTTAACAACGTTAAGTGTTTTTTAACAAGTAGCAAACCGATGTTTTAGGGGCTTTTGATCAGAACAAGGATATTAGTCGGCTGATGTAAAACTTATATCGGAACGGTGATTCAAATGACTTGATTTTTGTTAACTGGAAATTCAAATAACCGAATTGAAACATTATTTCGTCGTTTGGATCACCATTTTAAGATAAGTTTTACATCAGTCGACTTGTATTCTTGTTCCGATCAAAAGCCCTAAAACATCGGTTTAAAATTCGAAAAAAAACTTAACGACGTTAAATCTTTTTTACGGAAGTTCTTCGAGACAAAAATAGTTCAAAGGTTGGACCGTTGATAGCGATTTTTTAAGATGAGATTATTATCAGTCAATACACGAAAAGTGTGATTATTTATTTTCAATTTGCCCAAAAAGAATAATAATTGGTACCGTCAGTGCAAACATATAGTAGTGTAAGGGTCAAAAAAGCCATGTACTCGTAGTACAGGGTGCAAAATAATATTTTGTTTGTAGATACATACCAGATAGTATCACCCCCCTGGGTGCTTCTCCATTGTTCTCTAGTACACTACTTTTCTCGATGATCAAGTGGGACATCAAGGACTGGATATAAAATAACTATGGCCGTTAGATAAGAGTCAACTTAAGTTAGGTCAAAGTGAAGATGTAATCGATGGCTAATAGTGCATGTTGATTACACACTATGTTGAACTTCGGAATCTTGGTGATCCTAAATAGATTTGCTTTTGTTGGACTGTTGGAGTTCAATTTTGATATTTATTTTATCCATGAATTAATTAGTATATTGATATTTATTTAATTAAATAAAATATTTTAAAAAGAACAAATAGAAAAAATGCAATGATATTCTCTAGCTAGGTTTGTCATGGGACTTGAACTGGATCAGACTAAAAGACCCGAATCGGTATCAAGACCATGAAAATTCTTGAACCGAAGACCAGGCAGGTCATGGCTAGATCAGTTAATTTTGGTCGGCTCAGTCACTGAATTTGAAGAAAATAAACGAAAATCATAAGATACAAAGGAGGTAGTAGATTCAAGAGATCTCTTTATAAACAAAAACATATTAGACTTAAGTGAAATTGTTTACAATGGAGGCCAAAAAGAAACTCGATATGAAGCAAAAAAGTTAGGATAAAGTGAAAAACTAGGTTTTTTTATTCTAACGAACACACATGATTTGTACCCACAATCACTTGGTTGGAAAATATAACATTTTACCATCAAAATGCCCCTTTAGGAACTCATAATCAAACGACTATTTATGTAAATAATATTATATTTATTTTTTTAATTATCGTATTTATTATTCACATTAAAGCTCTTTGTAAGTTAGCCTATTTTGTAATATATATCGATTCTAATAAATGAGACAAATTATCAAGTTTTGTATACTTTCATGTTATCAAGCGTCAAATCCTAAAACGATAATGGCATTCCCACCGTTGACTTTGATCGCCCAACTCATTTCTGACTTCAATCGGACTACATCCATTTTGTTCATCATCACTCATTTTCCATGACAAACGATATACAAAAAGTGTCACCTCACTCATCCCCGAGTGTACTATCTCAAACATCCAACATTGAAGAAACACGGATCCGATTCTCAAGTATGGGTCCTGGATCCAATGAGTCCACAGGGTAAGATACGATAATTACTACCAATGATATGAGTGTGACTTCCCAAAGTCCAATGACCGGAACCTGCAAAACAGACGCCGTGAGTCTCGTTACAGGAAGGACAAGAGGGGGGGGTCTTCCTGTAACCACCCTCCGGCGTGAGAATCAGTAACGTTCGTAAATGGAGAAAGTACTGAAGTAAACAGACTAAGTGTAGTCAGAATGCAAGTGAGTGAATGAATACCTCATACCGTTTGACAAGGTATTTATAGCCGAAGGATGTAGGAAGGTGATTGGGCCAGCTGTCCTCTTCCAGAAGATCTTTGATAACTGCCTGGACGCGTGTCCTCTTGTGATAGGTTGAGCTATACGTCCCATGTGCATGGGTATAACAACCTGAACACGCGTCGCCTAATGATAGGACGGATTGCACCCTGGCCATGTGCACGGTTATAACAAACTGGCCAGGTGTCCTTTATTTATTGGCTGTCCAGTCACGTATTTTCCAAGTAAGAGTCATGAACCTTCTTCTAGAGAATATTTGAGTGATGACAGCTGTCCCGCTGGCATTGTCTTCCGGATGTTTAAGCGGACAGATATCCCGTCATGCGGATGACTTTTGAGGATGCCAGGACGCTTCTGCGCGTGTTGTGCGGACGTTCCTCCTCATTCGTGATATGCGGGTGGTCCATATGTCCCGCGGGTGGCTTATAAGAGGATTCTCTGTGACCCGCGGGTAGTACTTAAGGGTATTTGGGTCTTTTTAGTATCCTACCTCTACAAGTCCCCCCAGTCCAGTGTTTCTTCCGTGTCAAATCTTTATGCGGGTGAAATTCTGGACTTAATGCGTGTTGGGGATTTTTATTGTTCAGAAGTTATGTAGAAAATATCTTCTGATGGTATGGATAATCATAAAAAAGGACAAGCTGACCACTCGCAGGCGCGTGAACAGGTGATGAGACGTTTTTGACGGCTGTCACTGTACCCAACTGTGCAGCTTTTTCTCTTTTTCGAATTTCCCGCGTGACGTGGCGTATATTGATTAGGCGATGATTTTCTCTCTCTACTGTTCATATCCTATCGCATTAATTGCGATGGGTATAAAAGGAAGAGAAAACTTCCTATTGAAGCTTTATCGCCTTTGATTTTCCTTCTTTGTTCTTCTTTTGATCTATAGCTTTGGAATTTCTTCATAACCCTTATGCCAAAATCGCCTGCAATGTCGAATGTTCAAACCGAAGTTGATGAGATAGAAATCTCTTGGGACCATTCAGAATATGAGAAGCTACTGGAGACGTATGGTATTCCCCCGCAATGGAAACCGGAATTTCCTTCACCAGGCTCTATAGCCAGCTTATCTCCACCAGGTAAAATGGCCGTGTATGCCGATTACTTTACCTGTGGGAATTTTCGTCTTCCTTTGACAAAATTCCTTAAGAATTTGCTAACCGCTTATGGGATTCATTTGTCCCAACTACATCCACGTGCTATGATGCGAATCCGACACTATGAATTTGTCTGTATAGCACGGGACCTGGTGCCACATGTTGATCGATTCCCAATTTTCTACCGTCTTGCCATCCGCGATGGCTGGTAATCCCGCCAGGGATTTTCTGACCGAAGTATTGGATATGAAGTCGAGAAGGTGCCTTCTGACTGGCGTTGTAATTTTTTTTGGATTTCGGAGGACGTGGTACCTGTTGCCATGGTCCGTCGCCCGGTCAACTCTCGTTTTCCGGACGTTGCTATAGCTTCTCACGAAGGTCGTGACTGGTTCCGTACCCTAACGATGGAACCAACGCCAATGCGGGCACTGCTAGAAGAAGCCCTGGTGTGGGCAGGCATGAGTCGCTTATGGGCCTCAGAATTTATGGAGCCTATTTTTGTTGACTTATATGAACGTAAGTTATTCTTACTGTTTTTTCTTCTTTTTGCGATGTATTCTATAATTAAAATTTTTTATCTCCTCAGGTCGGGGTTCGATGTTCAATGCCCTTTTCGAAGATAGGGGTTGTGTTCTATGTTCCCGCTTCTTTTTTCCAAAGAAGGTGCGGGCTGAGCCCATTGTCTCGAACGCCACCTTTGAAACAGGTGCGTATGTTCTGAACCGTCATCCGCTTTTTGCTATTACTTCTGACGGGACGATCGCCACATTATTGTCGAGTGATGATGACGGCGATAGTTCTGACTTCTCGATCTCCCAAGGAGAGAGGGAATCTGATGACGATACACCTGAACCTTCTTCTGTCTCCCATTTGTTGGCAGAATTAGAGAAAAAGAGAGCTTTTATGGCTTTCCAAGCAGGACAAGCGGGTGGCAAGACTGCGGATGCTGAGGCGGGATCTTTAAAGAAGAAACGAAAAACCCATCTTCCTAAGAAGCCACAGTACAGTCTTGCCGATCGCATTGACACGGTGGAAGGTATATATTAATCCTTTTAAGTGTTATAATTTCATAAAATGTGTATCTCAAAATAACTTTTGCATTTTGTAGATCCACTAATCTTCGGGGAAGATGTCTCTGAGAAGTTGCCTACACCAACCCCTCAAGCTAAACATCAACCACCTCCCTCTCCAGAGAAGAATGTGGAGGATAAGCCTCCGACTCCGCCTAGCACTGTTAACACGGAAGATCAACCATCTTCACCTTTAGTTGAGGTTGATGTAGAAGAAAGAGTACCGACTCCTCCAATTGATACTGCCACTGTAGAGGGGGCTAACGTCCAGTCTGAGATTGACAATCGTTTTAACTATCTTTTTGAGGCTGGGGTGGTACTGGTGGTCAGCAGTACAATCCTGCTGTTAATGAGGAGGGTTACAGGACTGAGGAGTCTCCTCCTCAACAACTTTTTTCAACCCCAACTCGCCTTAAACCTTCGGGTTCTCGTTACTATGGGGATACGGGCCTGGGTGATACACATGAATAGTTTGTCCCTCCATGAGGGATTACTAACGGGTCATGGTTCTCCCATTCTAGAACTTGTATGGATTTCGTTGAACATTGTACGCCACCCGCTGAGATGGCAGTTCAACGTGACCTTTCCCGCCATGACCTACATACCAACGTGGCCTACCACCTGGCTAATGCTTTAGCCGGTAGCCAAGAAGTCCTAAGTGAATGGCGTACTTTAGGCGGGAAAGTGGGAGAGGCCCGGCGGGCCACTGAGGCTGCCAAGAAAGAAGTTGAGGAGCATCGCATTGCTGCCCAAATTGCTAAGTGGAAACAGATCGATGCGGAGAATGCCCTTTAAAGTGAACAAGATCGTAATGCTGCTGCTGCTCGTCGATGGAAGGAAGCTTGTGAAAAGCAAAACTCCCTTCTTAAGGCCGCTCGGGCAAAAACTCAAAAGGAGAAAGATGATTTGGCCCGGGCGCACGAAGCAAACTCAGTTCTAGAAAATCAAGTGTCTCTTCAAAATATTCGAATTCAGGAACTTGAGGCCGAGTTAAAGTTGCAAAGAGAGCAAAATGAACTTAAAGACAAAAGTGCCCTTGAGGGTCAGACTGCTTATGACTCTCTTCTGTAGGCTCATGAGAATATGGTAGCGGAATCCCAAATGTTTCAAGCGCGAGCTAAGCAGGCGGAACATGATCGTCAGTGGTTCCTCACCCGAGGAATTGATGCTGTGAGTTTACCTTCTTTGAATGTTCAATGCTTATTTCTTATTACTTGATAATGAAGGCTTTTTTTTTGTCCTTGTAGGTCGTCCGTCATATTAAGGGAAACAAAGAACTTACTAACAGCTTTGCTAATGTGATAACTGCTTCTTCTTCCCTTGGGCGTGTGATAGGATTTCATGAAGGGATGAAGTATGCTTAAAACAACCGCACATTTAAAGATCATCCGCTTCACGGAGTTGACGTCAAGTAAGCCCGAGCTATGCGGGTGAAAGAACATGATGATCTAGTGTTCCCGCTTCAGCAAATGCTTTCGGAGTTTGCATCCGCAGATGATGGCTTACAACTCTTGAAAATTTATCTTGGTGAAGAGTCTGAGGACGATTCTTCGGAAGATACCTCATCAAAGGCTCCGGAAGGCGAAACTTCCACAAACCCTTAGAATAGATTCGTAGGTTTTTATTACTTGTAATTTTTCCTTTCTCTTTTTGTAGTTATTATTATTTTTATGAATAATTAATGAGAAAAAATCTTGTCTTGTGTAGATATTATTTTGTTTAAAGAAAATATCTTTTAGGAGATAACTGTGAAATCCTCAACTTTTTGATATGTTTGAAAGTTTCGGATAACTATGCTGATGTGGCGGAGAGAGAAATTTCTTGAGGGCAACTGATAAGACGTGTATGACGTCGTTGACAGTCTGTTTGCACTATCTTGAATTTCCCGCCTGACGTGTCAACCATCTGGCGGTCCGCTGTTTCTCTCTCCTCTGTCACTTTATGGATCGCATTAATTGCGACGGGTATAAATATAACCCTTGAAGTTTCCATTTAATCTTTATCACTTTCAAATTTCTCTCCAACGCTCTAGATTCTCTAACCTTCTCTGAGATTTCTTCCCCTTCTGATATTTCTTCATCCTTCTATTATTTAAATGGCTAAAGAAAAGAAGGGTACCCCTACTATAAATGAGGTTGAAGTCTGCCTTAGAGAAGAAGATTATAACGACGTTGTAAATGTGTACGGATTAACGACGGAGTGGGAACCGGAGCGTCCTGCTAGTGGTTCTATTGCCAGTAAACCTCCTCCGAGGAAAATGGCCGTATACATAGACCACTTTACGACAGGGAACTTCTGGATTCCGGTAACCAAGTTTGTCGAATCGATCCTAACGACTTATGGGGTCCATCTCTCCCAGATCCATCCTTTTGGGATGTTGAGGATTCGGCATTTCGAGTTCTGTTGCCAATCTCGCAACCTTGAACCAACTGTTGGCATGTTTGCCGTGTTTTATAAAATGACTTTTCGTGATGGGTGGTACAGTTTTTCCTCCATCGAGAAGAGGACTATAGGCACGAAGTGGCTCCGTAGCCTTCATGGCTGGAAGCCAAAGTTTTTCTGGATTCATGAGGATGTCGTTCCTTTCAAGATGACGAGGCGTAAGGCGGACGCTCCCATGCCTGTGGTTCCCGCCAGTGCTTATGAGGACCAGGCGTGGTATAAGACGCTGATATCCACGCCAACTCCCCTGCGCCCAATTCATGAAGGGGCAATGGTAAGTGCCAAGATGAGCCGTTTGTGGCCATTTCCCAAGTTGGAACCGTATTACGAAATGACCAACAAGAGTAAGTTTCGTATGATATCTGTGTTTCTCTTATATTATAAACGTCCAATGCCTGACTTGTTTTATTCTTTGTATAAGTGAGGGTTCCGCCTTCAGCACCTTGTTGGATCATGAAGAGGGATGATGGTACGTCGTCCGATTGAACCTAGGGACGGCCCCTTTTTGGATCGAACCCGCAACAATTTTTTATTCCCTACTGCATTTCGTCCGGAACCTTTGGTTTCCGAACCTATGTATGCCAAAGGTGAGAAGTATGTTCAAGACATTGTACTCAAAGGTGAGGGCATTTTGAAACCCAAACCTATGATTGCTATTACTTCCAGCGGAGTGATTGTGCTCTTCTCGTCTAGCGAGGAGTCATCACTTTGTGAAGAAGCTTGTTCAACTGATGTTAATAGAGCTGTGGACTCATCTGCATGTCTCACTCGCCAGAGGGCTGCGTCTAGCCAAACGGCGAATCAAGATGATGCTACAATTGAAGCAGAAGGTAAGAGACCTGCATCTTATGACGTCACTGCTGAGGGTGATCATCGAGCGAGTGAGGCGAGCATCTCCAAAGTGGCTGGAAAACGCAAGGTTAATCCAGTCAAGATTGTCTTAAAGAAGAAGAAATCTAAAAAGACAAACCCTGTTGCTTTGGAAGCTCGTTTGGATCAACTCGACGCTGACGATCCTTCGTTAGGTAAGCTATATCTTTTCACTTGTTAATTGTTGTGGATTAGAATGTTTCTAACTCATTTGTTGATGTTTTTCAGTGAACCTGGATAACCTCTCTGAAGGTATTTCCGGTTTGAAGGATTCTCCTGTTCGTCCGCCACCAGCGCCTCCTAACACTGCTAAAGATCCGGTTATTGTGGCGGACGACTCCCCACTGAAGAAGGAGGAAGCCGACACCACTGTTCACGCTAAGGTGTCGCCTTCTCAAAATGTACGCCACTTCAGGGATCAAGGGGGTGTGAGCACATTTCCGTATGCGTCCCCAACTTCTCCTCCTCCTGGGGGAAGACCCCACCCCATACCAACCTAACTGGACCTTACGTCGGGATTCAACATTTCGTGACGTGGACACGTGTTTTGATTTCCTGGGGGAGTGTCTTCCGCCTGGTGAAAAGGAAAGGTGTCGCCTTAGTGTTCGCCAAGAGTTGCTAAACTCCCATTCTTATTATTTGGCGAACTCTATTTCCACTACCTATGAAATAACCAGGGATTGGTTGGCGATGAATGAAGAATGGGACGAACTGGCGGCCTCTGCTTCTGATGTTAAAGAAGAAGCCCTTAAAGCTATAAACGAAGCTAGAGAAACTGGCCAGGCCTTAGAGGCGGAGAGGCGAAGGTGCGGAGCATAAAGATGTTGCACCATGAATTTTTCTGTTCTTATAACTTGATCCTTTTTTGTTTGTTTGTAATCCCATTTTTCTGTTCTTGTAAAGAAGGTTTTTTTGTCATAATATAAGTGTTTTGTAGGATCTTCTTTGTATGCCAATAAAGGATTACATAATAATACAAGTCTCATATGACTGAAATGAAAATTTTCATAACTAAGGCATAAGCCGAATTACAAAAAACGAAATTACAAAGGTTCTTAACATCTAGTTAGGCACGCAGGCCAGAAGAAAAACCAACTAAATGTAACATTTTCTCAATTGGGCCCCATTCCAGGTTCTAGGGATCTCTGCCCCGTCCAACCTTTCAAGTTTGTAGGCACCTTTAGATAGAACTTTCTGGATTCTATAAGGTCCTTCCCAGGTAGGAGCCAACTTGCCCGAAGGCTCTTGCCCGAAGGCTTCATTATTGCGGAAGACAAAGTCTCCCGCTTCGAATTCACATCTTTGAACCCGCGAGTTATAATATTTTTGCAACCGTCGTTTGTAATTATGCTCGCGGATTGATGCTAGTTCTCTCCTTTCCTCAAGGAGGTCAAGGTTCATCCGTAGTTCATGATCATTATCCTCAATCATAAGAACTCTGGCGGATGGGATACCAATCTCAGCGGGAATCATGCTTCTGTGCCACATGTTAAACTGAAGGGGGTTTCGGAATTACTGGAATTCCTTTGAGTGCGGAAAGCCCATAGTACATGGGGCAATTCGTCCACCCATCCCGTTCGTTTCCTCCCTAATCTCATCTTAATTCCCTCTTTGATCGTCCAATTGGTTCTTTCGACTTGACCATTTGCTTGCGGGTGGGCTACAGAAGTGAAGACTTGTGAAATGTGTAACTCTTTTAGCCATTCTTGTAACCCACTGTCCGCGAATTGTGTTCCGTTGTCACTAACGAGCTCTAGGGGGAGGCCGAAACGACATATGATGAATTCCCACAAGAATTTTTTAACACTCGCTGATGTTATAGAAGCAACTGGTTTGGCCTCCACCTATTTTGTAAAGTAGTCGATGGCTACTATTAAGAATTTGACCCGTCCAGGGGCTTCAGGGAAAGGTCCCATGATATCAATAGCCCATTTTTGGAATGGCCAAGCTGAAGTGACTGGAACTAACTCGTTCTTTGGTCGTAGCGTGTTAGGGGCATGCCTTTGGCAAGAATCACACTTTCTGATTTCATTTATAGCATCCAAGTGCATCCCCGACCAATAGTACCCGGCATTCATTAACTTCGCCACGACCATTCGCGGGCCAGCGTGAAGACCACAAATGCCTTCATGAACCTATCTGATTAGGTAGTTCGCGTCATCAGCATCCACACATCGTAGTAATGGTCCGAGGAAGGAACGTCGATACAAGACACCGTCAAGTATTTGATAGTTCAAGGCTTTGTGCTTTATCTTCCGGGCCACTGCTTTTCCCTCCGGAAGTGCTCTGGATGACAGGTATGCTGTAATTGGTGTCATCCAGGATTCCACTCCCGTTTGGATCACTAAAACCTGATGTTGCGGGACATACGGGCGGTCTAATATTTCGATGCGGATGTCTTTGGCAAAGTGTTCAAAGTTTGTTGAGGCCAATTTACTGAGGGCATCTGCTGATCTGTTCTCATATCTCTTTATATGAATGACTTTGCAAGAAGAGAATTGGAGCATCAGATCTTTCGCCTGTGACACATATGAAGCCATGATATCATTTTTTGCTTCGTATGTGCCGTTGATCTGTCCCGCAATCAACATGGAATCCACTCGGGCTTCCAAATGCTTAACCCCAAGCTTTTTAGCTATCCTCAAGCCCGCCAAGAAAGCTTCATATTCTGCCTCATTGTTAGTACTTTTGAAGTCCAACTTTTTGGCATACGTAAACTCATGGCCCTCGGGGTTGACTAGCCTGAGGCCTGCGCCACATCCCTCACTGCTTGAAGCTCCATCCGTAAATAAGGACCAAATCTGTCCTGATTCCGGGGGTGCTTGGGGTTGTTGCTCAATCAAACATTCTTTTTATTTGTGATGCGAGACCTCTGTCACGAAGTCCGCCAACACTTGCCCTTTGATTGCTGGCCTAGGTTTGTATTCTATTGCGTTTTCACCTAGTTCGACGGCCCATTTGGCCAATCGCCCAGACAATTCTGGCTTGCTGAGAATGTTTTTGAGCTTGTATCCAGTTAAGACATTGATGGGGTGCCCTTGAAAGTACCTACGGAGGCGTCGTGCAGCGTAGACCAGTGCCAAAACAAGTTTTTCTAGCATGGAATATCTTGTTTCTGGGTCTGATAGTGTTCTGCTGACGTAGTAGATCGGTGTTTGAACATTCTTGCGATCGGTCAGAAGGACGGCCCCAATGGCAATGTCTGAAGCTGATAGGTATAATGTTAAATGTTTTCCCCCATGGAGCGCTGTTAACGTGAGAAGTTCCATCAAACATTTTTTAACCTCCACAAAAACTTTTTCGGCCTCCGCGGTCCACTTAAATTGTGCTTTCTTGAGACAATTTCTTAAAGTTGAAATGAAAGGATGGGACTTCGCTGCATGATTCGCCAAAAAACGATTCAAGGCAACCAATCGACCATTTAATGTCTGAACTTCTTTGAGGGAAGATGGGGAAGGCATGCGGGCTATAGCTTGAACTTTATCTGGATTTGCTTTGAAACCCGCATCCGTGACAATCACTCCCAAAAATTTTCCTTCTTCCATTCCAAATGAACACTTGGCCGGATTCAGCTTCATGTTGATACCTTTCAAGGTTTCGAACGTTTCTTCAATATCTCTCAACATCTGGTCTTCCGCAACACATTTTATTACGATATCATCCATATACACTTCTAAATTTCGGCCAATTTGATCTTTGAACGCTATGTCCATTAATCGTTGATATGTGGCTCCCGCATTTTTCAATCTGAAAGGCATCATTTTGTAACAAAAAGTGCCTTGATCGGTACGAAATGCTGTTTTGTCCTCATCATCCGCTGCCATGCGGATCTGATGGTAGCCTTTGTAAGCGTCCAGAAAGCATTTGAATTTGAATGGTGCCACAACATCAACCTTGAGATCTATTTCGAGTAAGGGATAACAATATTTGGGACACGCTTTATTTAGATCTTTGAAATCGATACACATCCGTCATAACCCATTGCTTTTGGGGACAATAACTGGATTAGCAACCCAGGTCTGATAACGAATTGGGCGGATGATTTCAGCTTGTAAGAGATCCTGGACTTGCTCATTCATTGCTTTTGTTTGTTCCGGACCCATCTTACGTTTTTTCTGAACAATTGGCGTAAACAACGGGTTTACCCTTAATTTGTGTTCCGCAATGTTCCTCGGAACACCGGTCATATCCACGGGTTGCCATGCAAAAACATCAATATTCTTTGATAATAACTATTTTAAGAAGGTACGCACTATCTCGGAAATAGCAGGTTCTGTTGTTACAGTTTGATTAGGAAATTCTTTGTTCAAAACCCATTTCTCTGGTTCAGTCTTCACAGTTTGTTTTGGAATTTTTCTTGGTTTTGAGCTCTCGGTTGCAAAGCAGTGCCGATTAACATAAATTATTGTTATGCCAGTGCAAGTTGGAACTCCTACTACACCGTGTGCTGTGGACGGATGAGCATTAAAGTCACCAATCGCTTCTCGTCCAAGAATAATGTCATGTTTTGATGTTGCTGGCAGAACCAAAAATTCGACTTCCTCAGTCCTAGAGTGAATTCCGTTACTTAAGGTGACTGGGAATGAAATTACACCCACGGATGCATTATTTCCCCTCCGAACCCCGATACTGAAGCGTGGATGGGTTTTAATCTTTCCTTATCTTCCTCATCAAGCTGTTCAAAACATTGTTCAAACATAATGTCGGAAGTACTACCAGTGTCGAAGAAGACGTATTGGGAACAGTAGTGCCCGAATTGGGCAGTGATGATCAAGGGGTTTTTGTTATTCGGGCCCCCTTGATACGAGGAAAGATCACTGGCTCATTCTTCCAGTCCTCATCATCAGACTCCTTCCTCTTTTTCCTTGTATCATACCCGCCTTGTATCATATGGACGTTTAAATCTCTGACTTGCTTTTTACTCAGGCCGTGGATATCCCGTGCGGGAGCTTTACCATTGCCAGGTTTTCCACCTTTTACCAAGTGTCCAAGTTTTCCAGACTTTACAGCTGCTCCAATTTCATTTTTTAATGTTCTGCATTCATTCGTATTATGACCAATGTCATCATGATACGAACAACGCTTTTTCGGGTCAAGGAATGATCTTCTCGTCAGTGGTTGTGGTTTTCTAAAATTCACATTCTCCGTGGTGAGAATTTCAGCAGGAGTCTTTGAAAGAGGAGTCCAATTATTGGGGCCTCGATTCGAGGGTCCCACTTTGTTTTTGTTGCCTATAAGGGATCGTGCATCAAATGGTTTTGATGCTTCCACATTTGGCTGAAGCCTTGACCAGATAGGGCCTTTCGCCTGTCTATTAGGTCTTGGAGTTTGAAACTCGACTTTGAATTTTTGCTTCGGGTTACCATTTCTCAATGTTTTCTCAGTGTTAGCATACACCTTTGCCGCAGTCATGAGATCATCCCACTCTTTTGGCATTCCATCTCTGCCAGTAAGTGTGCGAACTAAATCATCACATCTGACGTTTTTGCGGAAGGCGCCCCGAAGCATGTCTTTACTAATTCCACCGATGTTCAGGCTCTCATCGTTGAACCTGGTAATAAAATCTTCTATAGACTCGTTATCGTGCCGAACGACATCTAAAATTTCTGATTGGTCCCGCGTATGTTTCTTCTGCTGACTGAACTGCTGAGAAAATTTTTTCACCAAATCGTCCCAGCTAGAAATTTCACCATCAGGTAACTTTTCAAACCACTCTCTTGCTGCCCCTGTTAGTGTCAATGCAAACATGTGACACCAATAGGGAAGCGTCCAACCACTAACACCACCAACTGCCACAAAGTTCTTGAGATGATCGCTTGGATCAGTCATACCATTGTATTTACCTACCGATGTAGGTATTTTAGAATTAACAGGAAAGGGTGCTGTGGCAATGCTCGCTATAAATTTTGATTTTTCGGCGAAAGCCGCGGGGCGGTATGGTTTGGTAAAGTCTCGTTCAGCATTGCTATGGTACTCGGTGTGGCGAACTATGTCATGCGGACGATTGTTTCTCGCCTGTGAGCTTATCCTACTATCCCCGGTATACATACTGTAACCTCCCGGGTGATAAGATGAATCATAACTATCAAACTCGTCCAAATAGGATGGTATCCGCATGTCTATGCAAGGACGAGGGCGTAGCCTCAGTAATTCGCCAAATTCTGGCTCCGCCTGTTGGCTGTAACGAATCTGACTTCCTCTCATTATTGGTGGAGGAGAAGGAGATCTCCTAGGAGATTCCTCATAATCCAAAGTGCGAGCGTAAAGTCGTTCGTTACGCTTTCTACGCTCGTATTCAGCCACCAAATGATAATTCATGGGTAGAGCCGAAGAATACTATACAAGTTAGCAATAACATTGATTAAATGAAGTAAAGGCTCCGGTGTATAGAGAAGACCTCAGCGTTTAAGAAGTAACCATATAAACGATGGAATCCACTATTTCTTTATCATTACTTTGATTTTTTAATACCTTGTATAGTATAATTTCGTATTTCGAGGTGAAATGCCTAGAAAAAATAAAAAATTGTGGTTTGGGAGGTTATAGTAGCCAAAACCATTGGAATTCTTAGTTTATACATTGGAAAAATCAGTTTTGTTATTAATATACTAGGAAAGGGGCAAAAGAATAACTGAAAGAAAGGAAATCTAGGAAATCTATTAGTTATTCGTTAAATTTTCATTTATTCAATGAACACAATTAGACGGGGATATATCTCCGGCAATAATGCCCTCTTGTTTTATCAAGAGGGAAGCTATTGCTCCTTTTTTAGTTCAAAAACTCCTATACAATCAGACCAAAGTCTTATCCATTTGTAGATAGAGCTTCAATAGCAGTTAAGTCTAGAGGGAAATTATGAGCATTACGTTCATGCATAACTTCCAACCAAGGTTAGCACGGTTAATGATATCAGCCCAAGTGTTAATTACACGGCCTTGACTATCAACTACCGATTGGTTGAAATTGAAACCATTTAGGTTGAAAGCCATAGTACTGATACCTAAAGCAGTGAACCAGATACCTACTACAGGCCAAGCAGCTAGGAAGAAATGTAAAGAACGAGAGTTGTTGAAACTAGCATATTGGAAGATCAATCGGCCAAAATAACCATGAGCGGCTACGATATTATAAGTTTCTTCTTCTTGATCGAATCTGTAACCTTCATTAGCAGATTCATTTTCGGTGGTTTCCCTGATCAAACTAGAGGTTACCAAAGAACCATGCATAGCACTAAATAGGGAGCCGCCGAATACACCAGCTACGCCTAGCATGTGAAATGGGTGCATAAGGATATTGTGCTCAGCCTGGAATACAATCATGAAGTTGAAAGTACCAGAAATTCCTAGAGGCATACCATCAGAAAAGCTTCCTTGACCAATTGGGTAGATCAAGAAAACAGCAGTCGCAGCTGCAACAGGAGCTGAATATGCAACAGCAATCCAAGGTCGCATACCCAGACGGAAACTAAGCTCCCACTCACGACCCATGTAACAAGCTACAGCAAGTAAGAAGTGTAGAACGATTTTTGTTGTTGCATGCGGAGCCACTCTTCAGGAGTTAATGCTCCTCTGGATCTAGAATTACGTTGGTGAGATCTCGCGATGTCAGAATCGCCTGAATCATTTTCCAGATCCAATTCTGGTCGTTTCCGGCGAGTCTCATCCGTAATTCGATTTTGACCCAAATTAGAACCTTCCGGTGCCAAGGCACGTCCCATGTTTGTGGGAGTGGGATCGGTTGATGCTGTAACATTTTCTAGGGAAAAACCCCCAGGTGTTACCTCAGTGATTCGTGACCCCGGAGCAGTGATACGTTCAAGAGCACGACCACCCGGAGTCGTGATACGTGCAAAAACACTAAGACCCGGAGGTGCTTCTGTTTTAGTTACACGTGAATCGGGTGCAGGGGTTCCCGTCGGCCCTTCAGGAAGTTTACTCATATCAAACGAACCAAAAACCGACAGAGACAAAATTATGCAGTTCTAACACCAACACGGATGGCGTCAATGAATAAACACGGATCCGATCCCCAGGTATGGGTCCTGGATCTAATGAGTCCACAAAGTAAGATACGATAATTACTACCAATGATATGAGTGTGACTTCCCAAAGTCCAATAACCGGAACCTGCAAAACAGACACCGTGAGTCTCGTTACAGGAAGGACAAGAGGGGGGGTCTTCCTGTAACCACCCTTCGGCGTGAGAATCAGTAACGTTCGTAAATGGAGAAAGTACTGAAGTAAACAGACTAAGTGTAGTCAGAATGCAAGTGAGTGAATGAATACCTCATACCGTTTGACAACGTATTTATAGTCGAATGATGTAGGAAGGTGATCTGGCCAGCAGTCCTCTTCCAGAAGATCTTTGATAACTTGTCTAAAAACTATTAAATTATTTATAAAATGTATTATATACAACCTTCAAATTTGTTTCTTATTGAAAAATTTTAAGTGAAATATAAATAAATAACGCTCGAAATCGCTCGATGTTCGATCGAAAAATGCTCGATTTGAATCTGGCTCGTTTCGGTTTTCGCTCGGTTCGAATTTCAGCCGTTCGGTTCGGTTCGGTTGTAAACGAGCCAAGCAACGAGCAAGCATTCGCTCGGTTCGGCTCGGCTCGTGAACAACCATAAGCTAGGCCGGCTCGGCTCGACACAGGCTAGCGGCCACACCGGTCTTTTTTCTTCTTTGTGAAGTTTCCGTTGGGCCTTCTTAGCGGGCCGGCCTAGCTTGTGTCTACATGGCCCACCTTGTAAACGAACACAAACAATGGCATGTTCGTGTTCGTTCGTTTAAGTTTAAATGAACACAAACATGAACAGTTACTCGGACAAATATATGTTCTCATGTTCATTCGTTTATTAAATGAACTAACACAAACTAACTTCCCGCCGAACGGCTCACGAATAGTTCACTGAATGTCCAGTTCGTTTACAAGCGTAGAAGCCTCGAAACTTTGTTTCTCTATAAAATAGAGTATAGAATGAATGAAAACAACTAAAAACTCTCCTGATTGTAATCTCTATAATTAATAAAATTTTGATAAACGGAATAGTGAATCTATGTATTTAGAGAGTTACTATTCATCATCTATATAATTTTGTAAGTGTATAAAATCAAGAAAAAATAATAAAATAAGTGTTTGTGAGTAAGATAAAGATAAAAAGGAATAGGATGTGTGATATTTTTAAAAAACAAATGAAGTTTAAAGAAAGTTAATTTTTTAATTTGAATTATATAGATAGAGATAAAACTCGGATAAAATGCTCAAAATCAAAGTTTATATATATATATAAGAATTAAATTAATGTGACCACCAACTCCTGAAAGACTTTGACTGATGACTCAAAGTCTAAACTGATCAAGTCTTTGGATGCTCTTATAATTTAGAAAAATCATGTATCACTATTTATTATTTATTATTATTTATACTTGAAGAAACACGGATCCGTTCCCCACTAATGAGTCCTAGATCCGATGAGTCCACAGAGTAGGATACGGTTAACTGCCAATATGATATGAACACAATTGCCCAAAGTCCAATGACGTGAATCTGCAAAACAGACACCGTGAGCTCGTTACGGGAAGGACAAGAGGGGGGGGGGTCTTCCCATAACCACCCTCTGGCGTGAGAATAAGTACCGTTCTGACGAGAGTAAAGTACTTAAGTAAATTAAAAGAGTATCGTGGGAGTGAATGCCTACCTCATGATGATTGAGAGGGTATTTATAGCCGAAGGGTGTAGGGAAGTGATTGGGCCATCTGTCCCTTTAGAAGATGCCTCATAACCGTATGGACGCGTGTCCTTATATGATAGGTTTAGCTTATACGTTGCATGTGCATGTATAACAACCTGGACACGTGTCACTCTATTATTGGTTAACGGGGTAATATTGGCCATGTGCACGGTTATAACGACCTTGCCAGGTGTCATTAGTTGATTGGCCCAATGGTCACTTATTGCTCAAGAAAGCATCTTTGATAGATCTTCTAGAAGGTAATTAGTTGATAACAGCTGTCCCGGGGCATTGCCTCGTGGTCATTTACGTGGAAGGGTATTCCTTCTTGCGGATGACTTTTGAGGGTGCCAGGATGCTTCCGAATGTGTTATGAGGGTGTTTCTTCCTTAGATGATTTATGCGGATGATTCGTATGTCCCGCGAGTGCCTTATGAGGGACTTCTGATTGACCCGCGGGTATTCCTTAAGGGTATTTGAGTCTTTTTGGTACCAAACCTCTATAATACTTTTTTGCAATACAAAAAGGGTTTTATGATACGCTAGAATACATCCTCCAAAATGGAAACCAGTTTTCTTGTCATTTTATTTTTAACAATCCTCATCTTCCAAAGATTTGGCACAAGCAGTAACACCATGATTATGGCTTCTTCAAATGTTACATGTATCGAAATGGAGAGGCGGTCCCTTCTTGTATTCAAACAAAGCCTCAAAGACAGATTTAATCTTTTATCAACATGGAGCGGAGTAGAATGTTGCGAATGGCGTGGAGTTAGATGTGACAGTCGAAATGGTCATGTTGTCAAACTTGACCTTCGATCTAGAGTGTCTTTGGAAACGATTATGCAAAATCGCATGTTGCTCGAGGGCGAGTTGAGTCCTTCGTTACAGAATCTGAAGCATTTGCGTTACTTGGATTTGAGCATGAATGGTTTCTCTGGAAACATTCCGGAATTCCTAGGATCGTTCAAACGCTTGGAATACCTTAACTTGTCACGCTCAGGTTTTGACGGTGTAGTTCCACATCATCTTGGAAACCTCTCAAGGGTACAATATCTTGATCTCAGGAATAGTTTTGACCTAGATACAACCTGTCAAGATCATACGAGTGGCACCCGTACTATTAAATTTGCAGAAATGTCCATCATGGATGATTTAAGATGGGTGTTTTCGTTATCATCATTAAGACACTTGGATCTATCAGGTATAACCATTGGTAAGAATGTTGATTGGTTTCATCCAATTAACATGCTCACTTCTTTGCTTACATTAAACCTAGCATATACTAATATCGATATCCCTTCCATTAAAGTCATCAATTTTACGCCTCTTAATTCACTAGACCTTTCAATAAATGGCATTAGTCCCACCATTCCGATTTGGTTATCGAACCTTACAAGCCTCGTGCATCTTAACCTTTACTTTAACGACTTCCATGATAAAATTCCTGACTTCCTTGGAACTTTCAACGCTATTGCTTCCATCGACCTCTCGTCCAATTCCTTTGATACTTCGATGCCAGATATGTTGTCTAATTTGAGCAGCCTCATTCATTTGCGCCTTTCAAGAAACATGTTTTCTGGTCCTATTCCCGAAAACCTTGGACTACTCTTGAGAATAGAAGACTTGTATCTGAATAATAACCAACTGAGTGGGAACATTCCCATGAGTCTTGGGCAACTTTCAAAGCTAAAGAATCTAGATCTCTCCCATAATTCATTGGTTGGGGTTCTTTCGGAAACTCACTTCACCAAGCTAAATAATTTGAATTATCTGACATTGTCGTCGAATCCACTAGCGTTGAATTTCAACTCTCGATGGATCCCTCCCTTCCAACTTCAAATGCTTTTGGCAAGTTCTTGCAACATCGGACCCCACTTCCCGAACTGGCTTCAAGCACAAACAAATCTTCAAACGTTGGATCTTTCTAATTCGAGTATTAGAGATACAATACAAGAGTGGTTTGAGACCATCTTGTTTCGTATTCTTGAATTGGATCTGTCTAATAACCAAATTAGTGGCAAACTGCCACGATTTCTTGGCGGTAGTAGTAACAAGATCCTGAAGATGAACTCAAACAAGTTTGAGGGATCACTAGCTACATTTCCATCAAATGTGAAATATTTGGATCTTTCAGATAACCTACTCTCGGGATATGTTCCTCAAACAAACGGAACCATGAACCCAAGTATAGAAGTTATTTATCTCTCCAAAAACCGTTTCACGGGAAGTGTTCCGGTATGCTTTTGTAAGGTTCCTAGCATCCAGATTTTAGATTTGTCACAAAATAAGTTTTCTGGAAGGCTTCCTGGATGCTTAGGGAACTTGATTAATTTGACTGTGATAGTTCTTAAAAATAACAACATAAGTGGTGTTGTCCCAAGTTCAATGGGTTCTCTAAAAAATCTATGCTCGCTGCACTTTCGAAACAACAGATTTGAGGGGGATATTCCAGCGTCCTTACAAAACTTGACAAATTTGGTCACTATGGATTTAGGGAACAATTTGTTCACTAGTATTATCCCTTCTTGGATTGGTGAAGAGCTATGTTACCTTCAAATTTTGAATCTCGAGTCAAATAAGTTTACAGAGAATATTCCGCTACAGATCTGTCAACTCAACTATCTACAATATTTAAACTTGGCACATAATAACATAACCGGGACAATCCCTCGTTGCTTTGGATATTTAAGTGGCATGATGACGACGACTTTATGGGTAAGTTCTACAGAGTATTATAGAACTTCTTACGAAGAAAATATTTTGGCATTTATAAAGGGAATGCAGTTGTTGTACACCAAGACAATAAAGTTTCTTGCATCCATAGACCTCTCAAAAAACAATATTGTTGGAGAAATTCCCGATTCGCTAACGAATCTTGTGGGGTTAAGGAATTTGAATCTTTCCGGAAACCTTCTAGAAGGACGGATTCCAATGATGATTGGAGATCTAAAGCAATTGGAATCTTTAGATTTGTCAATGAACAAGTTGTCCGGTTGGATTCCTCAAAGTTTAACTAGCTTGAACTTCCTTGGCTACTTGAACCTGTCTTTCAATAACTTATCTGGCCCAATTCCAGCTGGAACTCAGATACAAACTCTAGATGATCTGTCTTTTTATCGAGGAAACAATGGTCTATGTGGGCCGCCAATTTTAAGGAGTTGCAATGCAAATGAGGTGTTACACAATCATGTTGATGAGGATGTAAGTGAAGATGATACCGTAGACGTGTGGTTCTATGCTGGCATGAGGCCAAGGTTTGTTGTTGGATTCATGGTACTACTTGGGACTCTCGAAAATGTTTACGGTTGGTTAATGGTATCACTTCTACTCAATCTTGCTAGCTTAAGGAGGAATGTATCGAATGAGGCACCATGAAATGTGTAGAATTTTTTAAAATATAGGAGGCAGTGTCAATTTGTTTGTGAGGTAAACATCAATTTCACAACGTTGTAATTTTGCTGGCAATGAGCCAAAACTATAGCACCAGCCCGACCAACCTGTTTTGACATGAACTGAAAATTTTACCTATTTCAACCCATTCACTCAACCCACTAATTCGCCAATTTTCCCATGACAATCCCCATCAAACATTTCGCAAGCGAAGAGCGAGCAAACTTGTTTAAACTTTTGAATATCAAAAAGGTCACTCAACCAGATATAAAATAGGCGTTCAATGTTTGAGGTGCAGCAAGCCAATAAATCTCCACAAAGATTATTTGGAAAATGAAACAGCATACCAACTAGCTGCTCATTACTATATTAAATCTCCTTATAAAAACTATATTATTATAATAACTTTACAAAGTATTATAGGTTTGGCAGTTTCCATCTTTGATTTTAACCAAGTTAATCGATTAACCCAGATATAAAAATAGGAATGTAAATACTATTTACATAAAATCATAAATACTCGCATAAATACTATTATATATATAGTTAGTTAATATTTGAAGTTTTATTTATTATTATGCATAATTAAACATAATTTATAACAAAAAATATTAACCAGACTTGTAAAAGTACTCACCGAGCTTAAACTTTAGACATAAGGCTTTAAACAAGCCAAACTCAAGCTTGGTTGGGCTTGGGACCGGCACATTTACACCCCTACATGTATCTAGAATAGAGAAACCATGCAGGTGGTCCAACCGTCTACAACTTGCAAACATAAAAAGATCACAATTCAAACTACCAACATTTTTGTGATTTCTAAGAGGTTTGTAACCAAGGACTAAAACACAAAAACATTTAAACATATCACATAACTTTGTAAACTTTATGCATTATGCACCCTACCACTTGGATCTACTTACTTTCTAGTTCTAGTATAACTTCCAAAAGATTTTAACTCCCCAACTTCTCTTACTTAGATAATCATAAACTAATGACGGGGGCCCACCGGTCGGTCTTCTACCATTTCATATTGAACCACAAAGTTGTCCTGCAATGCGAATCAAACAATTAAACTTGTCATCCTAGTGCATGTGTATATGACAAACGCTAATCTTAAAAAGAAAACAATTAGTTTAATTCTTTCTTCAAATGTGTACCTTTCGAACCGTTTCCCATGTGTTGGGATCGAAACAGTAGTAACAACCTCTTTCATATGTGCTTGTCTTCACTAGTAGTTCCATGTTTGGAGCCCTAGAAAACCATAGACGCAGCTCTTTGTGGTAAAACCATCCTCTGTTGTGTCTGCAACACAATGCCATATACGCGTTTAAGTTATTAATGAGCAAAAAACAAGTTTTGAAAAAAAGTACCCAAAGTTTCATAAAAACATGACAAAAGATGTGAAGAGGGATACACACAGTTCATTAGCTGCAAACAACTGAGCCTCGTCCTTTGGCATGCTGTAAAACGAGAGTAAATGTTTACTGTCGAAAAATCACACGACAAAACAAATATTAGGAAGAAAAGAGAAAATGTCACCTGTAGAAGATATAAAACAGAGTCTCGGGAGAAAATCTCGAGAAGCTATCTTGCTGCGTTAAACAACGAAATATTTAGACCCATTGAAGCAAGCATCTGAAGTTTATCAGTAAAGGTGGCAATATAGGCAGGTCGGGCTGGGTTGACCCAAATTCCGAAACACTCATTCTCAAAAAAAATTATACAAAATTAGTGTCAAATACATTAGGATAATTACATTATTATATCAATAAGATTTTATTTTGTTTGGCAAAATGATTTGGAAGATTTTATGCATTAATATATTGGGTCACTTTCAACTAGGAGTGTAAACAAGCCAAGTCGCTCATGAGCAGGGTGTAAACAATCAGGCTCGGCTCGTTTAACCTACGAAAGCTTGAGCTCGGCACGTTTCGAGCTCTATTTCTAAAGCTCGAGCTCGTGAGTAGTTTTTCAAGCTTGAGCTCAGTTCGTATTATGTATCAAATAATTTATAAACATTTATTATTATTTTCTTAATATTTTAAATATAATTTTTAGATTTGAAATAATATTATATTATTTATAATATTTACAATCGTAAATTTGTGTATAATTAATTTAGAAGTATTGTACAAATATATATTAAATACATTTAAAATAGTTATATATAATAGGCTCGTTTAAGCTCGCGGGCCAGCAGCTAGCTCGAGCTCGATAAATGCAGCTTAGGCTTGTTTATTAAACAAGGTAATATTTAGGCTCGAGCTCGTTAAAGATCGGTTTGACTCGAGCTTTTAGCGACCTGATCTCAAGCAGCTCACAAACGGCTTGGCTCGTTTACACCCCACCGGCAATCTACTCAAGATTGGCTCGCTAAAAGCTTGAAAGCCTGAACGCAAGCCTAGTAATAAGCCCATTTAATAAACAAGTTTGAGCTCAAGCTTCACTTGTCGAGCTCAAGTTCATGAGCCTAAACGAGCCGATCATACGTAACTTTATGTAATATATCAAAAAATATATATATTTGCATACTAATTAATTAATTATTAGTATATATAATATTATGATAAAATAATAACTAAACAATGTATATTACTTTATATATATCTATAATTATAAATATATATAAACAAATAATAAATTCATTAATAAATAATTAACACACAGAGCCCAATCCAAGCTCGAGCTTATACGAGTTCTAACTCGGCTCGGCCCGTTTACTCCCCTACTTTCAACCCATTTGACCCGTTATAGATTAAACATAACCCAATCTCACATTTAGAGGAGCCGGTTGTTTGGTATTGAAGCACTCGGGAATAGAGTAATGGGGCTCTCCCTTTGCAGCTTCCTCAGACCACGGAGAGGAAAACTTCTTGTAAAGATTATCAGGGGAATTCAAGTTTAGACCGAGTGTCATCAGGTCAATACCCAAAGCAAGAGGGGTCAAATCAGGATTATTCATCCTTATGACGTTTAATAACCCTAACAACCCAAATCTATCAACAGCAGATTGGGATAACTGTGTGGCCTTCAGATCCAGGTCTCTAAATGGGCTGACGTGGTGTATCTGTGACTGTTTCTGAAAGTGTTGATACTGTTGCATCAGTTGATCATAGGACCCGCCACCTGGCACAGTGTTGGATAGGTTTACAGGCCTTGAGCCAGTGGCAAGCATTCCCGAGTTTCTTGCCTGCAAGAATTAGTATATTAGCATGTGACAGGTTTAGACAACTTTAACAGGTTCAAGATATATGCGAAAATGGGTGGGCGGGTAAAGGGTCATGTTGGCCCGAAACACTTTCTGTTAGATAAATTTAACTTTTCGAATAAATAATTAGTACTGAATGTAATTACAAATATTGTGTTATTTCCATAATACTCTTAATCTTTAAATAAATGATTTGGGAATGCAGGCGTAAACTAGCCAAGCCGGCTTCTGAGCTACTCAGGATCGGCTTGTTAAAAGCTCGAACCGAGCAGAGCTTCAACGAGCTCGAGCCTTACAATAAACTAGTATAATAAACGAGCATGAGCCCAAGCTTCACTTATTGAGCTTAAGCTGGCTCGTGAGCCTAGACGAGCCTATTATTTATATAACTTGTATTTAATATATTAGATATATATTTATTATACATGATATTATTAACAACTAAATAGCATATATTATGTAAAATATAATATATAGAACTTATAAAATGTAACATATAAAATGTATATAAAGTTAAATAATAAATAATAAACGAGCTGAGCTCAAGCTTTAGAAATTGAGCTCGAAACGAGCCAAGTTTATGCAATAAGAATAAACTTTAGCCAACTTATAACCCTTTCATTTTGAAAATTAACTTTTTATTTTCCCTGTTTGACCCGATGAGAGATAAATATAACTCAGATCAACCCATTTATTAAAAAAGTGCACCAAAATTGCAACCTTCAGTTTAGGACTATCGGCATAGTAAAAACAGAGGAGAAACAAATGCTGCATCAAAATTGAAAGTAAGCTTGTAATGGGAGTATAAATCACCTCAGAACCATGAAAATGGAGGTCTTGACCGTTTGTAGGAATGTAGGACCCACCACCATTAACTGGAGCATGCTGCTGTTGTTGATGCGATGAATATGCACCTCCTCCTAAACTGAATACACTCGATCTTCCGACCTAATAATCAAGATTAAAGTAGTATTAGGTAGCTGTTTTTATTAGAAACTTAGTGCAGTGTAAACTATTCACAGTCTTGGTTTAAAAAAGCGTTAGGCGAGGCGAGGCGTTTTAGTTCAAAAATCCGAGGCGCGAAGCGAGAGCTTCACGTATGTGAGGCGCTCAATTTAAAAATTACTAAAAATTAATTATACATGACATATTTTACTTGAAAATCAATCATGACGATAAAACATATTTGTAAAACTAAACATGAATACTTAATACGTAGGTTAAACATTATAAAAACATATTTAGAAGTTGCAAAACACTTCAATTAAAAGTAATAATGAAGAAAAATACCTCTTGAGTCATAAACATATGTGTAATAATTGGGTGAGTTTGAACTGATTCAAAAGATGTTAGTGATAACTGAGGAGAAGATAAACTTGAAACGTCTAGAAGGTTGATATTTGGAGAAGATAAACTTTGAATATGAAAATTAAAGAGTGGTTTGAATTAAATATAGAGTGATAAATATATATAATACGGTTGGGTAATGTTTTATAGATGAGCCCCAACGATATTATTTTAAGCAGATGGCCCAAACAGCTACATTTTCAATCTCATTTGGACTGAATCACATGAGGCGCTGCCTCAAGCGCCTCACGCTTCGCCAGCTAATGCGCCGCCTCAGGGCGCCTCATGTATTTTAGCGCTTTACGTAAAATAAGGCGTTTACAAAAACGCCTTGGGCGCCTCACGCCTGAGGCGCGCCTGAGGCGCGCCTTTTTAAACCAAGTTCACAGTGGGGCCTACAGGCAAATGTTGCTGAGATTGCATCATAGACACTGCATTGTCATGAAGCTGTTCTTTCTGGTGCATATTAACCGAAAACTCATTGCCACCTGCTATAAAAAATGGGTTGTGATCAGTAACAGTTAAAAGTATAAAATTTTAGATTCTTGATCATTATAATACATATAGCAAGTTTAATCACAACAATACCATCTGTGTTTAAAGAACTACATTAGGAGAACAACTGTAATCATAATAATACTAATGGAATGTCACAGCATTCCAACAACAATTATATGTAAAAAAGTTCCGCTTTTTAGCGGTTTTGAGCACAAATGTTTTTACTCTTGATTAAGCTCAACAATTTATTCAAAAATTCGACAAATATAAGGGGTTAAAACCAAAATATTAAGAACCAAATCAATTTGGGAACAAGTTAAAACATTGCAGCCCTTTCAATATCAGGAATACCTCAAACTCAAATCTTAAAAAAAAAATTAATCATCATTAAATATAGGCACAGGACTATCAGATCCAAATTGGGAAATATGAGGTAAATCCTTGATACTAGAATAGTTTGAAATAGGATCTAGTTTTCTATTTGATTATGAATGCACAATAATAAACATACCTCCCATATTTTCAAAATGGGACAGGATATTACTTTGAAACAGATAGATCGGTCGTCAAACGATCAAAACTGCCTTGATAAAAACCAGGGTTTATACTTCTATCGCGCAAAATAAAAAATTAGGGCTTCAATATATCCCTCCACGTGATTTGTTTCCAGGCCTCCATAAGGTAAATAATATATACATAAATGTAACAAGAGATTCTTGGACTAAAGCTTTCCCCAAATGGAATTTCAGGTGAAGAAGGTAAAGTGAGTGAGTCTCTAAAAGGGAAAATAAATAGTGATCAAAACTTTAGGTTTCTCAGAAGATCAGTGTGCTCGGTGAAGTTTGGAGCTTTCTCTTAACGTGCTACACGTGGACGGTTTGTCGGTACGGTTTGAGCTTTCTGTCATCTTGAGACACGTCAGACTGCCAGATAGTCACATTGACTATTTGATCATGACTATATTGTATTTTTTTCTTAAACTAGTCTACCTGAACTGAGTTTTTTCACTTAAGTGTGTTTGCATAAACTTACTATAAGGAGAATGGGTATTTCAGTATATGTTATCACACATTGTCCGGTTTGTAATAATAGTCCTTCCGTTGCCATTAAGTCTTAAACACATGTAAAAGGTACCAATGTCACCATTCAAAAGCATTAATTTGATCATTATACTATTTTCCGTCTGACATTTAATATATACTACAAGTCCATCTTGAATCATAGTCTCCTATAACAAATTCTAGTTGCAAGAAAGATAGAGAAGATGACTAACATACCTTTATATCCAGGTAAAGCTGGAAAATCTTCATTTTGGATGCTAAATTCTTGGTTTTGTTGCATAAATCCCACACTTTGTCGACGTGTCAAACCGCCTACATACCAATAGTCAAAAACATTACTCTGTGTTAATCAATGAAAAAGTTTAAACACAAAGATGATACAGGTATCGTATAGCCATAATACCTAACTGTCTTTGAGAACCACCAGCAGAGCTAAAATGTCCACTTAACTGAGGGAAATCATTCATGTCAAACGAATGGTCACGATTCAACTCAGATAATAAAGCCATTGAATTTAAGTGATTATTCCCCGCTTGAAATTGATTTTGTGAAAGTGGCCCTCCACCACCAGAGTAAGAATTTCCTAACAGAGATACCATCTGCGGTGCTAAAGTTCCACATGTCATTCAAACAACACACCAAGTTACTAATTTTCAAAAACAGAGATATTGTAACATGTTTTGGTCCACTGTTACCAGTTAGATTCAAGCAAGAAGCCACCGCAGGCATGTTAAGTCCACCGGAAGTTAAACTTCTCCCAATGTTTCCACCATTAACAAGGTTATTCATTGCCATTGAGCTCATCATGTGTTCTCTGTTTCCTAAAGTTTGACCTATACCTGGCCCTGAAATTATACATTAAGAATAACAAAAAATGCAAAAACTTTAGTTAAACCAATACCACACCGTACATCCATTGTTTGTAATCCCAGAAAGTCCAAGCGAGCTGACAGCAGAATGCTTAATCCACGTAAAGCACACACAAAAGCAATGCGTACATTAAAGTCAGCACAGTCAAATAATTAAGAAATATGAGAAACATAATACAATACAGAGTTGATTTCAAATTACAGATTTGGTCCCCACCCATTTACACACTGTATCATGTTTGATTCTTAACACCAACAGACATTAAAAATGGCCGTTAAGACAATGTGAAATGACCACAACACACACTTCTGATTTGGGTTTTTTTAAGCAAAAGGGTAAAATGGTCATTTCACATCAACTTAACAGTCATTTTCAACGTCTATTGATGATATAACTAAACATTTTACATTGTGGCAAAATAGCTGGGACCAAATCCGCATGATGGAGTTGCCACAGTCCACGTAAACCATCCGTGTAATTAACTCAACAGGCTAACATACTATAAAAAAAATTCATAAAGTGACCTTTAATACAAATAAACAAACAAAGAATATCATTTTTGTTTATTTCTTCCTTCCACTCCATTATAATTGTAATGGATGACTTATAAATGACAAAAATGAAATATAAAAATATAATACTTGAGAAAGTGCAACAGGAAGATTGTTTACTGCGTATCGTCCATTAGATATACTTCCTGTAGGTTGCTGTACACCATTCAAAGGACCATTTAATCCAGAGTTTCTTGACGTATATGCACCTGGCATGCTGGGAATGTTGAAGTTCCCATTTATGCTACGTAACCCTAGTAAATCTTTAACAAATGGAGTGTAAAAAAGTCATCTTAGAATTTAACGAGTAAAAAGTTGAATATTTTTAGCATACCTATTCCATCGTTTTGATTCATATCAGCAGCAGAAGAACCTATTTGAGAAGAAAATGCTGTATTAAAAGCTCTTCCAGTAGCATCTGGAAAAGTTGATGTTGAGCCGTTCACACCAGACTGAAAACCAAAAAACAAATGAAGATAATACAAAATGAACAGTAATGCAAATGCATGATATCTATAGAAACCAGTATAATAAAGACAACATTAGAGAACAAATAATACATTAAGTATCCCAGACATTGTAGAGGAAAACCAAGACAAAAGGCTTTAAATCATTCCTCTCGAGTATTGTTGCTTAGGGTTTTAATTTTGCAGCACCGCTAACTCTGAAATAAGAAAGAGTAGAAATGTGTGGAGATTAATAAATTTACACGATAACTTATAATTATGCGACAGATGACCCTATTTACTGCAGTAACAAGCTTGATTGGGTCACTATTATGTTACTATGCTCGCCAATCTTAACACTGGTTATTCCTAGTCTTCCGGGCACACACCAGATCGTTATGAAAAGTTTAACAACAATGATATGAATTAACTCAACAATATACATGATCACGCACACGCGTGCACACACACACACATATATTCACATGCTAGACTCTATAAATATATAACTTGTTATTAAAAAAAATATTCCTACTCTTTAAAAAACCAATGTATATGCATTAGAATAAGCTAAAGCTCTCAACGAGATCAACCAATGTTATAAAAAAAATACCCAGTTTGAAGAGACCTGAGAATTACTAGATTGTTTCTTGTTACAATGCGTTGCATATTTCTCCATCGGGATATAAATGATACATGCAACGTATCCACAATTCGGCATTTAACAATCTAACATATATGTTGTTAAAAACTAAAAAGATATGTTTATAACTCCTTACTCCTCTATGGAATTTATATTTTTCTCATTCTTTTTACCATACCTTAATGGCTCAAAATGACTTCTAGTGGATGATCCATAATATTTGGAAACATATATTTTTCAAAACAGCTGATTACATGCAAACAAACTCCATGAACCTCTCTATAACAGAAGTCGGTTATAACTTATAAACGTTAAACCAGTTTCGCATTTAGAATGGCATCTGAATTCTTAACTTGGTAATGATAATGAATCACACCATTTGCTTTGAAATTTATAGAATAGTGAAGCTACTCTTAATGAGTTGCAAGTAAGCTAACGTTCGACTACTACAGCAAACTGAAACACCTGTAATTTGTAAATGTATAAAACACCAAACAACTTATCAGAACTCCGAAAGACAGGTTGAAACGTATAAAAGCACAACATTAGAAACAAAATCTTCGACCAACCAACCGCCCGCTTATAAAACCATAATGATGCTGCATTACTGATCATAGATTACTTACATAAATAGCTTTATTGTAAATTGTATAAGTTAACAAGTTAACAAGCCAATTAATAAGCTCAAACACCCTATGAAATAAATTAATAACTGAATAACAAAACCGATAAAATAAACTGAAAACCTAAACTACATTTCACAATTATCACATCTAACAGATTAAACCTAACAATAACAAAGTGACGATCATTCATTGAACTCTGGAAAATTAGTTTATTTAACCTAATTCGTAGTTGACTGAAACTGATGGATTAAATATAGATAATATATACCGATTGATTGATCGATGAAGAAGAAAAAGAAAGTGATGTAAAGTAAACACAACACAATGGCGATTGATTGATGAAAGAGTGTGTATGTGTTGGTGAAGCTATAATAATATAATTCGGTGGTGGTTTTATTTTATGGAACAACGTATTTGCTTGCTTGATTTCTTCGATTTTCCAACATCACCACCACTAGGGCCCCCTTTTGCATCTTATTACTTTTTTTTTTCCTTTTTTAATATTATTATCCGCGTAAACTACGGTTTTAGTCCTCCATTTATATTAATTTACACACACCGTGTTTATATTAAGTCAAATCACGAAATTTATTCTTTCCTTTAAAGGATGTTAGATTTTGGGTTTCAGAAACACAGTCTAGTCATAACTCAAGGATTGGCCGAAGAGATGAATGATGGGTTCATCGGAAGGTGACAGTTCCTGGTGAGTAATTGATTGATGTACTGGTGGGTTTTCAGATCTTTGTGGATTTTAAGAAGAAACCCACCAAATTATAAATAAACATCTAGGTGATTTCCGAGTGGAGAACACGTTCTCTTACCAAGCGCGTCTGATTCATTGATGAGTTTGTAAGAACTAATTGTTTGAGGTATGTGATAACTTTATGACAAATATAATCTGCAATATGATTAATGCAATATGAAAGAATAGGAAAACATATTTATTTAATTATACGAACCTTACCAATGAAAAGAAAGATATAGAGGTTTTGAGATTACGAATCTCACATGATAGGATGTGACTTGACATGTATAGTTGAGGTCAAAGAACTTCAAATGAATGAAAGTGAATTTGAATTGTGTGCTTTGAATTTGTAGAAGAGTCGTGTCACACCACGACCAAAGGCGGCGGAATATGACGAGGTGCAACGGATTGCCCAAAACACAAGACACTATTAAAGTGACAATATTTAATCAACTCATTTATTTATAAATCAATAAACAACACATCTTGTTCATACAAACAAATTGAATACAAGTAAACAAATATATTGTTCGTTTTACTAATATCCTAATAGTCTTGATAACGTTTTTCGTCAAGTTCTCGCATCAACCAAAGTCAAACCTGTAACATTTCATAAAATAAAGTTGTCAACACAAAGGTTGGTGAGAAATTCATAAGTTTGAGCATATAAGTATATGGTGATAAAGTGCCACAAAACTTGTATACGAAACAATAAATAAAAGCAATAACTTGGATAAATAGATATCGCTAACAGATTTACGTCAGTGACACATAGCTATAAGGGGATGCCAGATAGTTTAGGATTTTATAGTTATCGTTAATTGCATTACGTTAACGACACCTTGCTACAAGGGGATGCCAAGTAGTCTAGGATTTATAGATCAACCAACCAAAAGCGATAAACACATAGGCATAGAATCATAGAACACCAAATCGAGCAATTATTCAAGTAAAGTATACAATAATGTTTGTGGTTTAAGACTCAAGTATAAAGCATTTAGTTTGAATAAGTATGAAATGTCACCCCTAAAACAAAAAATAGAAAACAGGGTATGAAAGTACTCACGTTCAAGTAATAAACTTGATCGGTAAAATGACGAGTAACCGGAAGGACAGGGTTGAACGAGCAAGGTCTAGGTGAAAGGAAATCTTGTATATGAAAGGTTGTCTAAGAAATCTTTATATAAAATAAATGAAAATAATGTAAACAATTTAAAGTTTAAGGTTTAAAAATGTAAATTTAATAAATTGTAATACTAGTCTTTAAAAATATAAGTTTGCTCGAAACCGGGTTAAAGTATCTAGCCTTAATATTTACTCAACATATGTTAAGTAATAAGGTGGGTAAAATGCAAGAATGCAAGTCCCTTTGGGATAAAGATACTAAAATGGGTTTTAACGAGTGTTTCGGGTTGTTGGTTCGGGTCTTGATAATTGGTCAAACCCAGGGTCAACTTTCCAAAATATTAAATGTTATGAGATAACTCATAAAAATCAAGTAAGGCTTAACCAAGTATGTAGATCTATTGTTTTAGAACTAACAACGTACGTTAAGCGAGTGTTCGGTTTTGTCGGTCCAAACTTTGTTATGAGATCAACTTGGATCCAACATTTCCAAGTACTTAGGAAAATAATTAAAATCAGTTTGTAAACTATTTTTAAAGAAATATACAAATCTTTGTAGCTAAAAACACACATGTGTGTCATAAGCGAGTAAAAGTCGGTTTAGTTCGGTTTGGTTCGATTTCCATCTCACAATTAGTTCATTGATGGTTTCCACATGCCCAAATATCCAAGAACTTGTATAAAAATTTATAATTGAAGAAACTTAAGTTTTGCAACAAAAAAGTTAACAATAAAGTCTTTAAACAAGAGTTCGGTTTTAGTTCGGTTTCCATCTCCCAATAAGTTCATAGATGGTTTCCACATGCCCAATATCAAAGAACTTGTAAAAAATGATTTTAGAAACTCAAATCTAACATTAAACATGTTTAGACAACTATTTTAACAAAACTATTAAGCAAAAGTTCGGTTTACAGTTTTGAGCTATTTACGGTTAAACTGAAGCATAGACCCTCAACTCATAACCATGGAACTTGTAAATAAACTAAAATGAGCAGAAGTTAAGCATGGTCAGTATGTATAAACAAGTTATATAAGTATATATATATATATATCAAGAACACGAAGTTTTCCATGAAGTCTTGCCTTATAAGGTCCGAAACTTAACCAACCGGGGTCGGATAATTAACTACCAAAGGTAACAAGGGATGTATATTATATATATGTTGTGCCATAAGCTTCAGGTATTAATAAGGGTTAGCAAGTTAGTTAAAATGAAAGACTATGGTTAGTTTGACTTTGGAAGGTCAAACTACCAAGAACATGAAGAACAACCTTTGAATATTAAGAATTGAGAGAGAATTTGGAGTTAGAGCAAGTGTAAAATGAAGAAGATGAGTGTGTATATATAGGGTAAGTTGAAATGGTCAAGCATAAAAAGTCTTGCATGAAAATGGGTTTGTTATAAACACAAGAAAGCATAAAAAGCAAAAAAAAAAAAAAAACGAATATGCAGGTCTAAGGCCGCCATGCGCGACCCCCTGCCCCTTGGTGGCCGCGCGGCGCGGCGCCCTCTGGGGGTGGGGTTGGTCCAGCTCGTCTAGCGAGGTTTGTTTTGCACCCCGGAAGTTCGTTTTTGTTGTAATTTGCTTGTTTTAAAGGCGTTTTCGAATCCGTAAAAGGGGTTTTTCAAATTAAACAAGTGGGAATGATTTAGTAACATAAAATCCAAAATTTTATATATTCGAAATGTCCAGGATACAAATCGGGTCGGTTTACGTGATAAACGAATACACAAACGAATACAAATATAACCCAAAATTGACGATTGTCACAAGTCGTTTGTAAAATAATAATAAAATACAATTCTTATTCATATAAACTACAATACGAAAACAAATAAAGTGGTAAATTGCAATACCTGGAAATGATAGTTGCAAACTAATTACAACGAGTACAACGAAATCGAATAAAACAGTAAATGGCGCCGAGGATTCGTGTTTAACACGGGTCCCTTAAAATAGATTGTCGGTTTCTAAAGAGAATCCGTCAGTTTCCCAAAGTACAACAACCGAAGGAGCTAGTACTAACGGGAAGGACCGAGCACCCGAATTAGAACTCGAAACTCAAAGAAAGGAGTAGAAAAAAGTGTGACAACCTTCACTAGTGTTTGTATTTTGGCGTAAGTTGGTGATCTTGCAAGCATCTTTTCCAAGAAAGACTTCTCTTGTTTATATATATAGTGGATTAGAGGCTTTTGAGGTGAAACCTTTTGTCACACCCCAACTAGCAGCGAAAGCGTAAAGGGAATGTAACAGACACCTTTGATATCAATCACATTGTTTATAAAGAAACATTAATACACTAATTTACATCATATTACATTATATGAACTCCAGACACATGTGAGGTGTATGGCACATATAATGAATTTAATTGTGCAAGATGGACTAACGTGTCACACCCCAACCTACGACGTAAATGTCGGGCGTGAATTGTTGGTTCACAGCTCACAATACACTATCATGCAATTTATGACAATATCTAATTTATTTATTTACAGTTTCCAAATCAAGTACATATTTTTCGTCCAAATACAAAATTTAAAAAAAATAAATAACAACAATAAATATATCAAAACACTTTCTCTTTCTTTTATTAGGTAGCCTAATGTCCTTTTTCTAAATGGTCTTCTCCTTTACTTCAAATCAGATGATAACCTGCAATATGCGTACAAAATATATAGGTTTGTCAACACGAGGTTGAATGAGAAAATCACCAGTTTTTTATATTATAATAATATATGAATAAATGAGCAAACCCATAAGGTGAGCATCAACAATTAAACAAAAGCAAGTAATTGGTGTCAGTTGACCATGCCTCACGAACACGGGCTATGACTACTATGACGATATCAATGAGTTATGCTAGAAACAATGATGAATCTCTCTGAATGCTATAAATAAACAAATAAGTAAGCAAATAGCAAATAATCATATCACTTAATCGATCAACACACAATATTTACAATTGGCTACTTGTGTATATTGTGTTATATGTAAAGCATGAATAGGATAAGTCCCCAAGAGGTTCTAAAGCAGTAAAATATAGAAGTGATTACCCACCTTATTAATTGGGCGAGTTAACAAAAAATAAAGATACTAAATGAGTCTCGAGCCTTAAGTGAGCTGACTGATTTGACACGAACTGACCTGTAACTTTGAGATAGTAAGCTAGAATTAAAAACGAGAACATAGCCGCTAGAATTATATCAAACGAAGGTATAAAACTCAAGTTGTGAGATTTTAATGATTTAAGTAAGCTGGTACTGTTCAGAATCCGAACTTCTAGTCAAAAGTTGGGTTCTAAAAAGTACAGCCAAAATTTCAAAACAAACATAAAAGTCTTCTGGCTCAAACGCTATTTCCGACCAAAAAGTAGAGAAATTGGTACGTCAAATATGTTTGACTATTATACCCTAAAACGGGCCGGAGAGCAACTGATTGACAAAACCCCATCAATCAGTAAAAATGATTGAGGTATTTTGTTGATTAGATAAAAACCAACGTTTTTCATGAAGACAACTTACCCGAAAAGATTACGGAACAATGAGAAAACATGAGTCAAAGGGTCTTGATGCTTGAAAGTCAAACCGTATAATGAAGATTCTTGGATAAAACACCATGAACAGCAATGGAGGATGGCTTTGGACGATGGGGGCTGATGTTGTAGATGTATTTTTTTAGGCTGGGGTTTAAGAAAGATAGTTTAAATTTGTTTATGAACAGTATAATAAGTAAACGAACTCGTTTAGGAAGTAAATCGAACAATAAAAAACAAAATCTGGTATAATAACATAGGGATTTCGACTTTTCAAAAAACAAAACGATTTTGGACCTGTTATAAAATTATAGGACTTATCTTAGGTATTAAGTTTCTTGATTTTTGGCGAAAATAGTCCATGTACTTTTATAAATGAAATTTTTAGCCGTTTTAAACGACTTTATGGGTTTTCTAGACTTGTTTGACGAGTTTGAAAGTTAAGAAAATATAAATTAAGTCTAACCAAGTTAAATACTAATAAATACAACATTTAAAGAATTCAAACGATTTGAATTACACTCCGAGTCGGGTTAAACATAATACGAAAAACCCGAGATGTTACATAACGAGGTGGGAGTTTATGTTGAACGTATTAGGGCTGCTGTTTGGTGGGTTAGACAATCGCCAGCTAGAATGAAAAGATTTAAGGACTTTTAAATGTTGGAAGGAGTTAAATGTGAAAAGTCTTTAACTTTGGATGTTCCAACTCGTTGAAACTCTACTTATTTGATATTGAATGTCGCAAGTGAGTATGAAATAGTACTTGAACATTTTATAGAGGAGGTACTGGTGTTTTTCATGATCTTGAGGAGGGGCAAAGGGTTCCAGATTTAAACGATTGGGGGAATGTAACAAGGCTAGGAAGTTTTCTTCGTCATTTTTATGAGCTCACCATTAGAGTTTCAAGTATTAATTATGATCTTATTTAACTTTTTAGTGTATAGATATATTTATCTGGTTTTTTATAAAAAAAAACATAATGCTCATATTATTATAATATTTGCTAGCCTCCTTGGGAAGGGCCGGATTAAACAAATAATAAGTCTTGGCAAAACTTTTTTAAAAATTAAATTAGTGCAAAAGACCACCAATTTAAACCTTTGCAAGCTTAGTCAAAGATTTTTAATTCATTAATTTTATCTCGTTTGATGATTTTGTGCTAATGTCTTTTAGGGATAAAGTATATTACCTCGAACACATATTTGGACTCCATTAGTTATATAAATACAGTTTTGGAAAAATTGCCATACAACAGAAGATGAGGAGTTGAAAAGGATGGCAGACTTAATTACATTGAAATTTTAGTAAGTATTGGGGTGATGTCAAGAAATTCAATCAGATGGTGTTTATTGCTTCTTTTTTTGATCCAAGGACAAGTTGGGGTACCTTAACATCAATCTTCGAGGTATGTATCGAAATGAGCTAGGGGATCAAATTTATCAATTGTGTGAAGAAGCATTGTATAACTTATTCAACGAATATAAACGAATTCACTCGAATATTAATCCAACCAAAGCTTCATCAGTATCATCTAAGCCCGTGAATGAGGAGACTTCAAGTGGTAAAAGTTTTAATTTTTTTTGGCAATGTTGAGGATACAGTTAGAGAACAAAGAGAGAGAAAGATGGTTGAAGTAAAATGACAAAAAATAGAATCGAGTGTGGCTGAAGATTCTAAGACTAAATCGGATAGGTATTTGAAATATGAGATTGAAAGAGATAGTGTATGGTTTGAAAGTGAAGATTTCACTTTTTGGGTTGGTGGAAGAAGAGAAGTCCGGCATTTCCTATTTTGTCATTACTTGCTCTTGATATTTTAGCCATTCCTACTTCAATAGTGGCTTCTAAATCTGCATTTAGCATGGGAGGTAGAGTGCTCGACTCATTCAGGAGTTCTTTAACTCCTCAAATCACTGAAGCTTAATTTGTACTCAATATTGGATTCACACGGGAGGTAGAGTGCTCGTGGAAGAATGTCACACCCCGACAGAAGGCGGCAGAACATGTCGGGGTGCAATGGATTGCTCAAGAACACAAGACACTATTAAAGTGACAATATTTAATCAACTCATTTAAATTCATAAAATCATAAAAAGTCACATAAATTGTTCAGACAATAACCGAATTCAATCATAGCAAATAATATATTGTTAGTTTTGCTAACATCCTAATAGTCTTGATTACATTTTCACTTCAAGTCGTCGAATCAACCTAAAGTCAAACCTGTAACATTGCATAAAACAGAATTTGTCAACACAAAGGTTGGTGAGCAATTTCATAGTTTTGAACAATAAGTATATAATAGGAAATTCCACAACTTGTATACAAAACAATAAATAATAGCAACAATTTTGATAATGAAATCGTTAATAAGAATACATTAACGACACCTTTATATAAGGGGATGCCAAATAGATTTGGATTTATATGAAATCGTTAATAAGAATACATTAACGACACCTTTCTATAAAGGGATGCCAAATAAACTCGGATTTATGAATCCACCAACCAAAAGTGGTAAACACATTAGCAATTAAACATGTAAGCATATAACACCAAATCGAGCATTTATTTAAGTAAGGTATACAATAAAGTTTGTGGTTTAAGACCAAGTATAAAGCATTGGATTTGAATAAGTATGCAATATCACCCCCAAAACGAAAGATGGAAAACGGGGAATGAAAAGCACTCACGTTCAAGTAATAAACTTGATTGGTAAAATGACGAGTAACCAGAAGGATGAGGCTAAACGAGCAAAGCCTAGATGAAAGGGAGTCTTGTATTAGAAAGATTGTCTTAGGAAATAAAATAAAATAAAATAAATGATAAGAAATGCAAACAATTTAAAGTCTAAGGCTTAAAATGTAAATAGTTAAGAAATTTTAATAATAGTCTTTTAAAATATAAGTTTGCTCGGAACTGGGTTAAAGTATCTAGCCCTTAAGTTGTAACATCACGTAAATTTCGAGTTAAAAATGTCAAGTTTCCAAAGTCAAGGGACCAAACTTGCCAAATTCCAAACTCCGAGGTTTAAAAAGAAAATTCTGTTTTCTTGTCCTATCGTGATACGCGACGGGACAAAGGACAAGCCCATCGCGTATCGCGAAGGGATTGGTCAAAAGATTCTAGAAGGAGTCAACAGCGATACGCGATCGCTGTTGAACCAACGTTATCGCGTATCGCGATGACGTGGTCTGACACATCGTGACACGTGTGCCACGTGGCAGACGGTGGCACAATGTGTCGCCACGTGTCACCACGTGGCAACGCGTCTGCCACGTATCGCCACACGGCACAACGCCTGCCACGTATCAGCACGTGGCTGGTCTACGTGGTGACTCAGGCAGCCTACGTCGTGATACGCGACGGGCTTGCCAAGGAGGCCGTCGCGTACCGCGACGGGCTCCAAAATTTGCCTTTAAATAGTAGGCTACGGGGTCTTCACAACTCACACCAAAATCACACACATAATCATCTCTCTAACATCTCTCTAAACTCCAAGAAACCAACCCTCATTTGCCTCGATAAACGTGTCCTCGATGCCTCCTTTTCCGTACCATCACCTCGATTTTTCGTGCCATACCTAGATAATTGTGCCATCTCCCGACAACATTCCAAACAAGATGGTGGTGCCATTTCAACGTTCCGACAATCATCTCGAAGTGAGTGCCATGAAGAATTGGTGATTGACGTTTGGCGTGCCAAGGTAAGAATAACAAAAAGAAAGGTTGACCGAGAAGGAAAAGAAAGTAAAGCAGCGTTGGAGTGTTGCTCGAGTAATTAGGGTTTCCATAAGCCATCGAAAGTAGGCATAATGTCCGAATGATAATAATAATAAAATATTGAAAAGGCTTAAAACCTAAGGTCGAGTAAATACTCGATACCTCGATAAATAAAAGAATAAATAACAAAGAAAATAAAAGAAAAGAAAGAAATATAAATGTATATTCAAATACATGTGTGGATATATATATATATATATATAAATCTTTGTTATAAATATTATTTAAGTATAATGAGTATTCTTAAATAATAAAGAAAGAAAGATATACGTTTCTTAAAGAAGAAGAAACGTAAGGTTTTATAAATAAGATATCTATAGGTTATCTTATAAAGAAAGATATTTTTAAACTAAAGGTTTAAAAAGAAAAGAAAAGAGATTACTTTAACTAAAGGTTTTAAAGTAAATCGAGGTGCCGATTATAAAACTAAGACTAAAGGTCTTAAGCCGGATTGTATATCCGACTAACAAAAAGTTATACTCATACTATAGGTGCGAGATAGCAAGGGAAAGACCCACGAACGGTGTTGGAAGACGATCCCAATAAAAAGGTGAATACGCCCCAAACTTTTACAAACTTGTTTTCAAACGAGTCAACTTGCTATATGAAAAACTTTGCATGAGACTAAGTGTCTCTAAAAACATTATGAATAAGAGTAAAAGCCTAGCCCTCAGGCTGTAGTATACGTTTGTCTGGATCCTTACATATGTGGTAAAATGCAGTGGGCACATCGCACCACGCTTGGTCACGACCTCCAGCCACGATAGGCCGGACCTAAGTACGTTCGAGTGAGACTGACCATGTGTATATTTATGGCACCTAAGTATGTCGAAACGCTGCGGTGTTTTGCTGGGGTGACCTAGTGTAGAGACTCAAGTTTATAATGATGTTGTTTTAACTTGATTATTCCTAAGCCAAGATGGGCCGAGGCTTACGTGGTCTCGAGGGGTAATTAAGTAAAGAAAATATTTTTAGCGTCAGCATATTCACCAGCATTTGTTGCTGACGTATTTTCTTAACATTTTGCAGGTAATCAAGAATAGGGTTTGAAGAACGAAGTGCACATGATTCCGATGGCTCAGATATTTTGTTAAACTTAATTATAACTAATGGTGGTTTTGTAAACTTATAAACAAGTAAACTTAAATGAGACTTTTGTCTTATCTTTTGTAATGTAAATATTTACAACTTAAATCCACATGTTTTATAAAGTCTTCCGCATTAACCCGTAACTCTGATTTATTTACAAATGTGGTACCAACTGTTGGTCGTACTCCTAGGCCTTAGATGGGGGTGTGACAGGTTGGTATTAGGGCCATCGATCTTAGCAAATTGGGTATTTCAAGATAATACCCAAGCTTCGATCCAAGCATAGGAAAATAATTTTACTTGTTTATTTGAATAGGGATAAGATTGGCTAGTAACCCTTTATTTCCCTCTCCTCAATCTAAACCACCAAATTTAGATGTCATTCGAGAAATTAATGGAGTATTATGATCATGAAGCAAAAATAGCAAGAGAATACTACATATTCCCAAAAGACGTCATGAGTGAAGATTATTATGAGGCTTTCTTCGACCGAGACCAATACATTGAGCGACCCAAGCCAATATACTTCCCTAGAACCGAACATTGTCCAATTAATTTACCCGATAGTCCACCCATACAAAGAAGAGATCCACCGAGACACACAAGCTACCACCCATCAACAATACCGATGTATTATCCTTCTAAAGTTCCCACCTATCAACCAACGGAAGTCCCGCCATATTACCCATCTGGAGGTTCGACATACCTACCACCGAATCCTCACCCTTCATACGCCTTCCTCTCCAATCGAACAATCAAAGTGGAACCAAGATCTCCTTCATCCGACTGGATGCAATGTCATTCAGATCAGCGAAGGTGGCATACCAGAACTTCTACCATGGATGCTATCGATTCCCACCTCAACAAGGATGGAACCTCTCGCAAACCCAAAATGAGGGTGATGTCGTACGAGAACTTTCGCATGCCCGCATTATCAAACGAAACAGATCTAATGGAAGAAGAGGACCTAGAGGAGGAGGACCCAGAAGAAGAGGAAACGGAAGAAGATCCAGAGGTGGAATACCCCGATAATCCGAATGAAGTCACAACGCCGGTGGAAGAACCATTCTCTCACCCAAGCTATGGTTTATTTGATCCCTACATGCAATTTCTCCAAGAACTTAAAGGAAAAGCATCATCAAGCTTCCCACCGTACCAAGGAGAAATACCATCAATTGAAGACCAAGCGAATAAGAATCGGGAGCAGAACGAGGCTGCCGAGGCTTTCTTTAACTACCAATCCGATGTGACAGCAACACCATACCCGGATCCGAAGAACCATTTCGATGTTGCTATGATGGGGAACCGTGATCCACCACCCCGCTACTGTTATCCCAATGACATCCCTCAGTCACAGGAGGAGCATCTCGATCGAGCCCTACATGAGACAGAAGACCTTCGAAAGAAGATAGCCATTGATGGGAAGAAAAAGAAGAAGATAGGAGAGACGCTTCTTCGCAAATGCAACAAGTTATCGAAGGTTGTGAAGAAATTTATGAAGGATTGAAGTGATGGTGGTGATGATGGTGTGTTTTCAAGAAATGAAGTTTATGTGTTAAGATAGTTTGTATGTTATGTGTAACATATGTTGTAACAAATAAAATAAGGATATGTATATATATATCGTTTATACGATATATATATAAAGATGTTGTAAAATAATATATATATCATTTTTATGATATATATGTATGTGAAATAAATAAAACTTGTATTTAAGAAATAAAATTGTTTAATTTCATATAAAGAAAAAGATAAAGATAAAATGTCTCGACAAAGTGATAACCGTGAGGCTTATCGAAGGAAGCCGATAAACAAAAAGAAAAGGGGAAAGACCCCGAAAACGAAAAAGATGAACCAATTCCCGAAAAATATATGAGTTAAATCCAAAGAATGATAAAAGAAGCGGTTAGAGAAGAATCTATGGCTAGATCCCAATCAAAACACTCAAAACATTCTCATTCCGTTGATCTTTCCCGAAAATCCGTAAAATCTCGTCCAAAACCATCTCATATCGAAGAAAGTGTTCACGAATCGAATGTTGATGGAAGAGTTAGACAAGAATTTAAGAAACTCAAGATCGGTGGATGTTCGTTTAAGGATTTCAAGTATTATGGACCAAAAGAGTTCCATGGTGACAAGGGAGCCATCACAACTGTTAGGTGGCTTGAATAAATGGAGACGATTGTAATAACAAGCAAGTGATCAGATGAAGAGAAGATTCAATATTCTGCCCTCATGTTCAAAGGTGAAGCTCTGGAGTGGTGGAACACGCTAATTTTGAGTAGAGGAAGGGAGGTGATGTATAATCTAACTTGGAATGAGTTTAAGGAGATGTTGATGACAAAATTTTGTCCGATGCACGAGACCGACCAAATCCAAACTAAATTCCTGAATCACAAGGTCATTGGAACAAACCTTCGTGAGCACAACACAAAATTTCACGAATACTGTCGATTGGTTCCCCAGCTGGTTACCCTTGAATCCAGCAAAGTGACACGTTATATTTGGGGACTACCATGAGAGATTCGTGACATGGTGAGGTATCACTTGCCACAAACCGCCGACTCCGAGATGGAATTGGCTGGTTATTTGATGGGCGGAATGATCCACAACAAGGAAGAAGATAGAAAGGTTGTAACAACGCATGACCCAAAGAAAGAAGGAAATACCCATTTCAAGGGTAAAGGAGTTGACCAACGAAAGTCCAGCTTCAACTCCAGCTTTCCACGATGCAAAATCTGTAAGAACTATCATAGGGGTAGATGCCATTTAACTCCACGAGTCTGTGAATCGTGTCATAGAACCGGCCACGCAACGGCCGATTGTTGGAAGAAAAAGATGACCTGTTATAACTGCAAAGAAATGGGTCATCTTAGCTTTGAATGCCCCAAGAACAAACCCGCGACTGGTGGTGCGGGTGGTAGTGGTCAAAAGAATGAGTCCAAGAAGGGCAATGCAAGAGTTTTCGTCCTTGATACCAAGAAAGCGGCCGACATGCCGGAAACCATTACCGGTACGTTCCTAGTTAACAACACTTATGCTAGTGTCTTGTTAGATTCAGGGGTCAATTTAAGTTTTATAGATTATAACTTTTGTAGTCTATTAAACGAACCTTTAATCAAACTTAATAAAACTCTAAGCGTCAAGACCGCTAGTGGCGAAATTGTTAAAATCTCCGAAACTCTAGAAAACGGAAAAATCTTATTAGTCGGTTACGTTTTGCCTATCCAACTATTACCTATGACTCTTGCGGGTTTTGATATTGTATTGGGTATGGATTGGTTATCCAATAACCATGCTCGTATCCTTTGCAATAGCAAGACCGTTGAACTTCGAGCCTCTGATAAACGAACCATTCGAATTGAAGGGGATAAAGACACTGGCCAAGTTAGCCTAATCTCCATGATAAGGGCTAACAAATGTTTAAATCAAGGATGCTTAGCGTTCATGGCCTATGTCACCGAAGAATCTAAACCCAAAGAAATCAAAGACGTTCCTGTTGTTTCCAATTTTGCTGATGTCTTTCCCGACGAACTTCCTGGAATCCCTCCCGATCATGAAGTAGAATTCAGAATTGATCTCATTCCCGGTACCGCTCCGATCGCCAAGGCACCATATCGTTTAGCACCAACCGAGATGAAGGAACTAAAGAAACAACTCTACGAACTTCTTGAGAAAGGCTTCATCCGACCGAGTTCGTCACTATGGGGAGCACCAATTCTATTCGTCAAGAAGAAGGATGGATCTGTGCGTATGTGTATCGATTATCGTGCGTTAAACAAAGTCACAATCAAAAATCGTTATCCACTCCCTCTAATTGATGATCTTTTTGACCAACTTCAAGGTGCTAGTTTCTTTTTCAAAATCGATTTTCGTTCCGGCTATCATAAACTCAAAGTTCAAACCGAAGATATTCCGAAAACTGCCTTTCAAACAAGGTATGGCCATTATGAGTTCACCGTTATGCCATTCGGACTTACTAATGCGCCAGTCGCGTTCATGGACATGATGAATCGAATCTGCAAGACTTACTTAGATAAATTTGTTATCGTATTTATTAACGACATACTTATTTATTCTAAGTCTAAGGCTGATCATGAGTCCATCTTCGAACCTTACTTGAAATACTTAGAACCGAGAAGTTGTACGCCAAGTTCTCAAAATGCGAGTTATGGTTGCACGAAGTACAATTTCTTGGGCATGTCATAAATGTGAATGGTATTCAAGTCAATCCCGCTAAAATCGAAACCATTTTGAAGTGGGAAATTCCAAAGTCGCCAACCGAGATCCAAAGTTTCTTAGGTTTGGCCGGCTACTATCTAAGTTTCATTGAAAATTTTCTCGTATAGCCGTTCCCTTAACCTCCTTAACTCGCAAGAACATCAAGTATGAATGGGGAACGAAACAACAAGAGGCGTTCGATATACTCAAACAAAAGATTACCCAAGCACCTATACTGGCTTTGCCAGAAGGTACCGAAGATTTTGTTGTCTTTAGTGACGCATCTCATTCCGATTTGGGATGTGTACTAATGCAACGAAAGAAAGTAGTCGCCTATGCCTCTCGTCAACTCAAGGTACACGAAAAGAACTACACAACTCACGATCTCGAATTAGGCGCCATAATCTTTGCACTTAAGATATGGAGGCACTATCTCTATGGAGTAAGATTTACCGTGTACACCGATCATAAAAGCTTAAAGCATACTTTCGATCAAAAAGAGCTTAACATGCGCCAACGACGATGGATGGAAACTCTCAATGACTACGACTGCGAGATCGTTTACCATGAAGGCAAAGCCAATGTTGTGGCTGGTGCCTTAAGTCGCAAGGAACATGATAAGCCAAAAAGAGTCCGAGCGTTGCGTCTAGAACTTCAAGTCGATCTTTTCAAACAAATCAAATCTGCCCAAACTTAAGCGATCAATGAAAACCAAATCTCCGAAGAAAACATAACGGCACCATTGACTCGCTAGTCAAGAGTGACGATGGTATCCTTAGACTCGGCAATAGGATTTGGGTACCAATCGTTGGGGATTTGCGTGAGAAAATTTTGAACGAAGCTCATAAGTCCAAGTACATGATGCACCCCGGTAGTGACAAAATGTACCAAAACCTTAGACCAATCTACTGGTGGAACGGGATGAAAAAGGACATCGCTTCGCATGTGGTGAAATGTTTAACATGTTTGAAGGTCAAGGTTGAATACCAAAAGCCTTCAGGATTGCTTCAGCAACCCGAACTTCTTGTATGGAAGTGGGAGTTAATCACCATGTATTTCATCACCAAACTCCGGAAGACGACCTGACAACACAATGCAATTTGGGTTATCGTGGATCGATTAACAAAATCTGCGCATTTCATACCCATCAATGAATCATACTCAATGGATAGATTAGCGTGTATCTATGTAAACACCATCGTTGCTTTGCATGGAGTACCACTAATCTATGATCGAGACAGTCGTTTTACGTCTCACTTTTGGAAAAGCTTCCAACAAGCCTTAGGCACAAAGCTAAACCTTAACACCTCCTCTCATCCACAAACTAATGGGCAAAGCGAAAGGACAATTCAAACGTTGGAAGACATGCTCCGCGCTTGTGTAATCGACTTAGGTGGAAGTTGGAATGACCACTTACCCCTAGTGGAATTCTCGTACAACAATAGCTATCACACAAGTATTCAAGCCGCACCATTCGAGGCGTTATATGGACGTAAATGTAGAACACCCGTGTGTTGGTCTGAAACCGGAGATAACCAATTATCTGGACCCGAGATAGTCCAAGAAACCACCGACAAGATTCTTCAAATCCGAGAACGACTTAAGACGGCACGTGATCGCCAAAAGAGTTACGCTGATGTCCGTCGTAAGCCGTTGGAATTTAATGTTGGTGACAAAGTTCTTTTGAAAGTCTCGCCCTAGAGAGGCGTCATTTGCTTCGGCAAGAAAGGAAAGCTAAGTCCTAGATTCGTTGGACCCTTCGAGGTACTCGAACAAATTGGTATCGTCGCATATCGTCTACGACTATTCGAGGAAATGCAAGGGATACACGATGTATTCCATGTTTCAAATATGCGAAAATGTCTAGCCGATGAATCTCTTTCGATGTAAAAGATGTAGAAATTAACGAGAACTTAAAATTCATTGAAAGACCAATACATATAAAATATTTGAAAACAAAGAAACTAAAAGGACGAACATTGAACATTGTGAAAGTCAAATGGGACTCACGAAGAGGGCCCGAGTATACATGGGAACTCGAATCGGTGATGAGAAAGAAATACCCCCACTTATTCTTGTAAAGCAAATCTCGGGGACGAGATTTATTTCAAGGTGGGGAGGATGTAACATCACGTAAATTTCTAGTTAAAAATGTCAAGTTTCCAAAGTCAAGGGACCACTCTTGCCAAATTCCAAACTCCAAGGTCTAAAAAAAAATTCTGTTTTCTTGTCCTATCGCGATACGCGATGGGACAAAGGACAAGCCCATCGCGTATCGCGAAGGGCTTGGTCAAAAGATTCTAGAAGGAGTTAACAGCGATATGCGATCGCTGTTGAACCAACGCGATGTCGTGGTCTGACACATTGTGACACGTGTGCCACGTGGCAGACGGTGGCACAATGTATCGCCACGTGTCACCACGTAGCAACGCATCTGCCACGTGTCGTCACGCGGCACAACGCCTGCCACCTATTGACACGTGGAAGGTCTACGTAGTGACTCAGGCAGCCTACGTCGCGATACGCGATGGGCTTGCCAAGGAGGCCGTCGCGTACCGCGATGGGCTCCAAAATTTGCCTTTAAATAGTAGGCTACGGGTTCTTCACAAATCACAGCAAAATAACACACATAATCATCTCTCTAACATCTCTCTAAACTCCAAGAAACCAACCCTCGATTCGCCTCGATAAACGTGTCCTCGATCCCTCGTTTTCCGTACCATCACCTTCATTTCCGTGCCATACCTCGATAATTGTGCCATATCCCGACGACATTCCAAAAAAGAAGGTGGTGTCATTTCAACGTTCCGACAATCATCTAGAAGTGAGTGCCGTGAAGAATTGGTGATTGACGTTTGGCATGCCAAGGAAAGAATAACAAAGGGAAAGGTTGACCGAGAAGAAAAAGAAGGTAAAGCAGCGTTGGAGTGTTGCTCGAGTAATTAGGGTTTCCATAAGCCATCGAAGGTGAGCATAATGCCCGAATGAAAATAATAATAAAATATTGAAAAGGCTTAAAACCTAAGGTCGAGTAAATACTCGATTCCTCGGTAAATAAAAGAATAAATAACAAAGAAAAGAAAAGAAAGAAATATAAATGTATATTCAAATACATGTGTGGATATATATAAATATTTGTTATAAATATTATTTAAGTATAATGAGTATTCTTATATAATAAAGAAAGAAAGATATATGTTTCTTAAAGAAGAAGAAACGTAGGGTTTGGGCCGTCTCAACGTTCTTGAAGGCCTAAAGCGAACTAAAATGTTGAGGCCTCTTTCAAAAAACTATTTGCTATAAACCCTCATCTTTTACCCGGACTTGGGACCGGCAATATTAAATTAACAAGTGTATAATTAGCGGAGTTAAAACCCTCCTCCTTTAAGTGATTTCTTTTCAGCTTCTATTTTATTTATCTTTAAACTTTTAGGATGACTTGATTTAAACATTCGAATTCTATAATGACAGTATAAAAAACCTAACTATAGATTGTCTACATTCTAAGTACCAACAAATTGCATGCAATTCACATAAAGTCCAAGTAGCATGTATATATATATGAAAAAAAAATCACAATTCAAGAATTATAAACAGATTCAAATTAGAAATTAGAAGCGTACCTTCAAGGCTTAAATATATGTTCAACTAGCAGTGCAATATAGCCTTAGAACCAAATTAATCAAATTAAGAATTGGGCTTCCAGCTTTAGATCCCGCCTTCAAACTAGGGCTTCCACCTTATTGATTTTAGATTTCAATAATCAAATTCAAGCCTTGAATAATTAAATTTGAGATTCAAGTTCTCAAAATATATCTTATAATTGATTTGGGGTGAGGGGAATCGGGAGAAACCTTCATCTTTAATACTCAACACAATGGACACAATGATTAAACTAGAATATTGGAGAGTTGGAACTTATACGCCTCACCCCTGCTATTGGACGGCCGCCTTAGTTACTATGCGTATTATTATTTTATTTTTTCTGTTGTGTGCATAATCAAAGGATAAACTGGGCCTTAGTCTTAGTTTATATGGCACATCAACAGGTTATTAAAAAAACCCCTAAAATATTTGGAGGCCCAAAGCAATGGCTTGACTTAGCCGGCCCATGGGCTGGGCCTGCGTAGGGTTTTATAAATAAGATGTCTATAGGTTATCTTATAAAGAAAGATATTTTTAAACTAAAGGTTTAAAAAGAAAAGAAAAGAGAGTACTTTATAAACTAACGGTTTTAAAGTAAATCGAGGTGGCGATTATAAAACTAAGACTAAAGGTCTTAAGCCGGATTGTATATCCGACTAACAAAAAGTTATATTCGTACTATAGGTGCGAGATAACAAGGGAAAGACCCACGGACGGTGTTGGAAGCCGATCCCAATCAAAAGGTGAATACGCCTCAAACTTTTACAAAATTGTTTTCAAACGAGTCAACTTGCTATATGAAAAAACTTTACATGAGACTAAGTGTCTCTATAAACATTATGAATAAGAGTAAAAGCCTAGCCCTCAGGCTGTAGTATACGTTTTTCTGGATCCTTACATATGTGGTAAAATGCGGTGGGCACATCACACCATGCTTGGTCACTACCTCCAGCCACGATGGGCCGGACCAAAGTACGTTCGAATGAGACTGACCATGTGTATATTTATTGTACCTAAGTATGTCGAAACGCTGCGGTGTTTTGCTGGGTTGACCTAGTGTAGAGACTCAAGTATATAATGATATTGTTTTAACTTGATTATTCCTAAGCCAAGATGGGCCGAGGCTTACGTGGTCTCGAGGGGTAATTAAGTAAGAAAATATTTTTAACGTCAGCATATTCACCAATTCGTTGCTGACGTATTTTCTTAACATTTTGCAGGTAATCGAAAATAGGGCTTGAAGAACGAAGTGCACATGATTCCGATGGCTCGGATATTTTATTAAACTTATTTATAACTAATGGTGGTTTCGTAAACTTATAAACAAGTAAACTTAGATGAGACTTTTGTCTCATCTTTTGTAATGTAAATATTTACAACTTAAATCCGCATGTTTTATAAAGTCTTCCACATTAACCTGTAACTCTGATTTATTTAAAAATGTGGTACCAATTGTTGGTCGCACTCCTAGGACTTAGTTGGGGGTGTGACATAAGTGTCTTTATACAAGTCTTGATAGCTAGAAACACACTTGTGTGTTTTAAGCGAGTGAAATCAGTTTAGTTCATTTTGGTTCGGTTTCCAATCCGGAATAAGACCAAGAATGGTTACCACATGCCCAAACATCAAAGTACTTGTATAATAATTTATAAGTGATGATACTTAAGTTTTACAACCGAAAAGTTAACAATAAAGTCTTTAAATGAAAGTTTGGTTTTCGGTTCGGATCTTGTTTCGGGTTAAGACCGAGGTTAGATTCTACAAACCCATAACCATGGAACTCGTAAAAATGATTTTAGAAACTTAAATCTAACATAAAGCATGTGTATACAATTATTTAACAAAACTAGTAAACAAGTTCGGTTTATGGTTTGGAGCTATTAACGGTTAAACCGAGGCTAGTCTCTTCAAACCCATAACCATAGAACTTCATAAATATGATATACAAACTAAAATTGTGCAGAAGTTAGACATGGTTAGTAAGCATAAACAAGTTATATAATTATATATATATCAAGGACCATGGAAGTCCTCCATGAAGCCTTGCCGTACGAGGCCCGACACTCCACCGACCGAGGCCGAGAAATGACCACCAAAGGTAAAAAGGGGTGTATATTATATATATATATGTTGTGCCACCAGTTATAAGTATTAAGATGTTAGTTAGAACCAAGTATTATGGTCAGTTTGACTTTTGAAAGTCAAACTTCCAAGAACAATGAAAAACAACCTTAAGAAAGCTTGAATTTGAGAGAGAAGATGAAGTATGAGCAGGGAATTATGAATAGGAGGGTCTTGTATATATAGGATAAGATTGAAAGGGTTATGCATGAGGTCTAATATATAAAAATCGGATTTGGATAAAAGGATGTAAAGCACAAACAAGAAACAAACATGCTGCTGACCTGCAGGGCATCGTGATACGCGATCCCATAGGGTCCTCACCCATCGCGTGGCGCAATGGGGTGGGAGGCCAGATTTTCAAAGTTTGCTAAAATGGCAGTTTTGGTCCCTAGAGTTGGTTTTAAGCGTTTTTAAGGCATTTTAAGGACCAAAAATGATGTTTTTGAGACTCGACAAGTATAAAACAATATTGTAACATGAAATCTATCATTTTGATTATATCGGAGGTTTTGGTTTACAAAACGAGTCGGGTTACATGATAAACGAATACAAATAGGACCCGAAATTGACGAATGTCACAAAAAAGACATTGATGATCTTGATAAATTTGAAGAAGGTTATCTACTCCTAATTGTTTATTATTTGTTCATGAGTCAATTTAAAAGTTAACTCCTAATTGTCCATTATAATATTATATGTTCTTGTATCTTGTAGAGATGAGACTTCTATGGATCAAATAAAGACTTGGTGGCCCTTTTGGTGAAGTATGCAAAAGGTACTTTTATAAGTTTAGGGTTGACTTATGAGGTCACTTGTTAGTGTTTTGTAAAATAACTTAACTGATCATGTCAACTTTATGCATATCTATTAAGGATAATGGAGCATGTTGATGTGCAGTGTGTTTTTTGGAACACAAAGACTTTTTGTTTGAAGTTTGGCATTTGTCTGCATTGTTTTAGTTTTCTTAATTATGATGGATTTAGTTAGACTTTTTTATGAAATTTTGACTTTCGTTCATGTACTGTTTTTATCTTTTGAATTGCGATGGATTTAGACTTTGTTCATGTATTATTTTTATTTTCTGAATTGTGATGGATTTAGACTTTGTTCGTGCACTATCTTATTCGTGATTTTCAGTTTGTATGTTTATTTAATTAGAATTTTATTTGTATGTTTGTTAAACAGATTATTCAGGTGATTTCGAATAGTATGGATTATCCAAATCCGATCCGAATTAATTCGGATCGGATAAGAAAGTTCCCAATTCGAACGGATTTCGGATAGGGTTCAAAAATTTTCAAATCCGAACAATCCGAACCTAATAAACCATTATCCGACCCGATGAACACCCCTAGCGCAAGTGGTCAATTCAGGATCGAACCCGACACATCATGTTAAAAAATCGTAACGGTCGGCTTGTTGTAAGGTCGTGCGCATGCACCCTTTGAAGGTTTCACATAAATGATCAAATAAGAAATGCTTCTCCTTATAACCCATTCAAAGTTTTGTTTCTCTAGTAATGTGGGACAAGTTCCCTTTTCTTTCACTTAATTTGTTAAAGTTGACATCTTTAACATTCCAAACACCCAACTTCGGACATCGATATCCCATTCATCTTATGTTCGTTTTACTCCTTTTGGACATGGTTTGGTTCGGTGCGAAGCTCTTACAACATAGAACGCAAACAAAATAGTTAGCAATTATATTAACCTCAATCACTAATAAGTTAACTATGTTGCAAAGAAACTCATTTTTTCATATTTTATCCAAACTTTTCTAACATTATTGTCTTTTACATTTGAACATATGTTGCATTTTCTATCAACAAAAACTTTCTTTCTTTCTTTTTGCAAAAAAAACATTGGTTATTTCTTTAAAATATTTTTTTCACTTTTAATACTGTTAATTTATTAAAAAGTATATAATTTATGTACTTTGGATAAAATATTTATTTATTTTTGTGTATGGTTTTTTTGTTATTTTGAATTAACAAAACTGATTATTTTTTAAATATATAATTTAACTTTATTTTGAATTAATGAAAATTAATTTTGATTATGTTACTTAGTATTTTATAAGTTTAAATTTATAAGTTAAGTTTCATATTAATATTTTTTTTTGAAAAGTTCTCCATAATTCTTCATAAACTTTAATACATCCGTATAAATCTCTATTCATTTTCTACTTTTGATATTACACTCTCTTATCGTTTGATCATTCTCCATCCACCCATAATACCTTATGTACATTTAGGGCACTAGGGGTACTTCTCACGAGTACCCTGAAACTCCACCAATTATGCATTGTCACGTAAATTTTCCAATCAACTACTTTAAATAACTCTAGAACCCTATCTTTAATATCATCACCCCTTTCAAGTACATGAACCATTTCTCTTCTTCATTTTCTTTTTATTAAATAAAACATAAATTAAAGTTAAAAATAAACTTTCATTATAAATTAAAATTTACATACTTCAGCATAAAAAATCTAAAAATCACAAGGCCAACCATATTTGGGTTTCTCATCGCAACGGTTCAAACGGTAAAAATGTCAACTATTGGCTCGCTACAACGGATAGTAGGAGGTCTTGGCATTACCGGATAACAAATTGGCTGGAACATATACATTTGTGGGTGTGGGTGTGGGTGCGGTTGTTGTGTAAACATTTGTTGTAATTGGCATTGACTTGGAGTCAATCTCGAACCACTTCCTCTCAAGCTAGATACACCTCTTCTCGTGACAACTCATTGAGATATGTTGCTAACACCAACGCATGTTTTTTTGTGAATGCATAGAGATAACTTTTTGTGTGTGTAAAATATCGGTAGAAAATAGGTTTTCGATGAATTGAATTGATAAAAAGAGTGATATTTAAAAAATTAAAAACCCCTTTTTCATTATTGCAACGGTATTATAGTTTTTCTCCAATGGCTCATGCACGCACAACTTATCAGCAAAAAGAATCCGAGTGTGCTACTTGCCCGACCTACCATAATGGAAATGTGTAGCGGTGGTGTAGCCGTACGACAAACTCAATCTGGGTGGGTTACCCGAATACGCCCCTACCCCCTTATAAACTTCAAATAGTTATTAAATTATAGTCAAGATTTATATATTTCATTTTTCTTACTTTCAAAAAAATCCTAACATCCAATTATATAACATTGAAACACATAATGAGAGCTAAGTAAATTTAATGGTACAATTTCTTTTAGAGAATTCAATTGAACACTTAAAAAAACTTGATTACTATTAAGTGAAGTTATCATTTTAACTTTTGTAATTTGCTATAAGATATCTAATTATTTTCTCGTTTCTCATCGTCGTCAATTCGAGACTTTGTATTTTTCAAAATACAAGTTAAAAAAACCTATTTTGACCAACAATATAATCTAACTATACTATTAAACCAATAGGCTTTAAGTCCATTTTCCCCATTCCTATTGGTTGTTGATTAAACTTTCCATGTATATGAACGAGTTCTCTAATTTTCATGTTAATAAAATAAATCAATAATATATTTAAATAAGATTCGTCAATTCATTTAAATGTTCTCTTTCATCTTTCATTTAATGTTTCATTTTAAATTTTGAATTTGAATTTTGAATCTTTTATAAGTATGTTTCTAACTTACTAATTATAACTAATATTTAATTACAATTTGTTTATTAGACAAAATAAAAACAATTTCATAAATATAAATTCATTAAAGTATCATAAAGGTATTATCTAAGTATCTTTTAAAACTAATTTTATTTTATTATTTTTGTTTAATTTCATTCACAAGCTTTGTTTCTTCCACCAGGTTTAATTTAATTTAGATAATAGATAATATATAATTTAGATAATTCATTTCTTTATTATGTATACTATAACTATAATTATCTTTTAAAACTAATATTATTGTATTATTTTTGACTGATTTCATTCAGAGGCTTTATCTAAATTATAGATAATATATAATTTAGATAATTAAAATTTAGGAAAGAATCACCCTTTTGATTAATGAAAATTTTGAATTACGGAATTTGTATATTTGAACTAATTATTGTATATTATTTGATTATTATTTGATTAACTATTTGATTAACCATCATTATGCTTTAACATAATTACGAATGTTGACCCATTCAAATATTATTGATTACCCATTGCCATACCATTTCTTTATTTGAATTACGTTAATGGTGTGTGTGTGTACGGATACAGATGTTGGCCCATTAATGGCTCAATTGATTTAAGGATTTGATTAACCACCCTTAACATTTACTATAAATACAAATGTTGACCATTCTAAATTTACCATTTATTGATTTAAATATATGGTGTTCATTTTAAATATTCTAATTGATTATATTGGTTTTGATAATTAGTGTTCAACTATATGAAAATTGTGTAATAAATAATTATATTATGATGAGTATTTTTATAACTTTCGATCATATGATTCAGTAGTTCATTATATCAGAATTTATTCTAATTTTATATATTACATACATGGTTATTTTATAAATTATATTTTACATTAATCATAAGATTCAGATTTCGTTATTTCAGAATTTATTATAATTTTATATATTAGATACATGGTTATTTTATAAATCATATGATTCACGGTTATTTTTATAACTTATAGTTTTCACATTAATAATATTACATTTATAATAATCTAATTTTGGAACATCACATTTTAGTAAGTAGTAATTCAAAATTTGAAAATCCATTAATCCTTGTTCCTTACTTTTCGCAATTTTCATTTAAGTTTTTTGAAATTACCTTTTTTTTGTAGATATTTAATTCGGTGTATACCTTCCTTCTAACATCCAGTCCAGCATATTTCAATCCGATAAATACTGAATTTTGATACAGTAAGTCTTGCACCATCAAACCATCTTTCGCAAAAATCATTATCTTTGTGTGTAAGGTTTTGATTTTGTGTTGTGTTTATATCGTCCATTTTTGTATTAATTTTTTGGCTTAAAAGTTTTATTGTTCATAAATTAATTTTTTTTATTATAATTTTTCACCTCTATGAATATGGAGCCAACGAACATCACCATGTTGAACCAATTGGATGTTCTCAACAGTGAGTGTATCATAAAGGTGCGTATTTTGAAACTTTGGCGGCTGAAGGACAATTCAAAGCCCGGGCAAGATTGGTCGATCGAAATGATCGTGCAAGACGAAATGGTATTGTTAACACATTCATTAATTTACTATATCATTCATACAACTTTGTACTAATCTTAAAAATAATGTCGCAAGGCAACAGAATGCAAGCCTATGTAAGGAAGCAATACATTCCCAAGCATGATGTTTTATATCAATTACAATTATTTTTGTTTTATGTTTTTGTTTGTATTTATATTAATAATTATATGATTTTTTCTTATAATCTCTTTAGTTTATATATCAAAATCGAAGATTCAATGGAGATCTTCACTATTTCCTTTTTCCGGTAACGCGATTCAAATTTTCCGGTTGTAAATTCTAACATCAATTTTACATTTTTTCACATGATTTAAATCTTCCATAATTTGTAATTTATTAATTATGTGATATTAATATTTAATTTTATTATTTCAGGTTATTGTCCCCAACTTGATATAGCTAATTAATTTCATGGATTGAGGATTGTTTGATAAGATGCCTTTTATTTTTGTTTAATATTAATGTATATTTCTGGTAGTATTCATGTATTTATTTATTTTTCACAACTTATGTAATTCAATTGATTATTTTATAATCCGGAAATGAAATTTAGTTGATTATTCTATAAGACATTAAATAATAATAGTAAGATAATCAATCTTATATTGTTGTTGGTCAAAGTCCAATTAATTTACCAATGTCAACGCAATTTAAAACGTTATTATACTTTCCAATATTATCTTACGTTACATTTTTATATTTATACACATTTAATATGGCATTTTCGAAACCGATTTCCCCCTTCAAATGTCATATATATATATATATATTTAAATTCAATTCTCATCATTTATATGAATTTTACAAAATATGTTATAGAGTTTGAATTTCACCATTTGTTAAAAAATATCTTTGTCAAATCCAATTTAATATATTTTCATGATTTTCATTATTGGTCAAATTTTATTTAATATATTTTCATGATTTTAATTACGTAAATACAATAATAAAGTTTCCATGATTTTCATTTATTTCCACATTTTTATGATTTTTATTATTGGTCAAATTCTACTTAAAAGTTTCTTGTATTAAGTGAAGTTCATATGGTTTTTTAAAATTTTATATTATCTACATAATATTTCCTATTAATATCAAATGTATTTTATTAATATAACCGTCTATTAAGCATAACTAATTTATACCATATTAAATACGTAATTTGAAAAATTTTAAATATGTTTATAGTTGTCAATCTCATCAAACTTTACCTTTACCTTTTATTTATTTTAACTATATATTATTTAGTTAGTCAACTTAAAAAAATGGAAAGTTTTTTGAATTTTGAATTCTAAAAAAATATTTAATGCAGTTGATTATGGAAATTAATTCAGATTCCTTAATAAGTTACGAAATTTGACCATCAATTTAGTATTAAGTATAACAAATTTAGATCTTATTAAATATGGAAATTGACAAATTTAAAATATTTTTATAGTTTATAATCCCAACTATCAATATTAATGTCTTCAATATTAACAAACTTTTAATCTTATATATTTGACAAATTGTTAATTAAACATAAATGTCAAAATTAATGTATAAAATTGAAAAAAAATAAATATATAATGAAATTGATTGTTAAAGAAGGTACTAATCATCATTATTTATTTTTAATATTTGCAAATATTATTTCACCAATCTCAACAAAAGTTAAAAGATTTTTATACTTTATAAATCAGTTGTTGTCATTTTCCATATTATTTGTTCGATATATTTTCAAAAACCGTTTATTATAAACACAATTAACATTATATTATGATCATATTACCAAATATCAAATTTCTTAAATATTAATGATTTCCAAAATAGTTATAAATCTAATGGTTTTGACTATTAACGCTTTCCAAACATCCGGGTAATTATGGAAGTCAAATTAAATCATTTAAACTCTAATTTATTTTAATTCACACTAATAATATTGTTACAAAGATTTTTATATTTTAAGAATGATTTCAAATATTATAACAACTAACTATCATTTGACCAAAATGATATAATCACAATTAATGATACTATATTTTGTCAACTTCAAAACCATTTATACTTAATCGTTTGATTTTAAGCCTTTACAATATATGTTTACCACTAATTAATTTATTAGTTATGAGTTATGACGTTTCTTTAAAACCAATTTTGGAGGACATTTATGACACAATTAGACGTTTTACTTTTTCAATAATTCTTAAAATGGACTTTTTTTCAGATTTTTCAAACGTTTACGTATTACATATAATAATTTTTAACTTTTATTATATTTTTCATTCGTAGAGAAAGTTTATGTCTCAAATTCCTATGGCTCAGCTGTCAGTCGTGTGTTTATCTTTGATTATTTGTTGAAATTGAAGATTACAAAAACCAGTATCATAAAAAACTACGATACTCATTAATTATACACACACACACATATTGTTTATATTTGTTGTAAAATTAGTTATGCAAAATGTGTATAAGACAATACATTTTTATGTTGATTTCATTAGAGTATTATGTTTTAATTAACATATGTTATTTGTACTCATGATTTATAAACATGTTTTAAATTTTCATTTATCTCTGATTGTATGTGTATATTTTTGTATTTGAATTAAAATAACAATGCTACGTCTTGTAATTAATGTAAAATGATCTTTTTTTAATTTAACATCTACATTTCTTGAAAATTATAATAGATGCATATATATGATTTTATAGCTTCCAATATCATCAAACGTTACATTTTATTTATGTGTAAATGTAAATAATGTCTAAATTTCAAGATTTATGCCTTAAATAAAACCCGCATATTTCCGATAACCAATTCTAAATATATATGTTTAAATTCACATTGCAAACTATTATCATTATTATTTTTGGTTTGAATTAGCAAGTAACTAATGTAACCACAAAACATCTTTGTTTCTATTTGTTTGCTTTCTATGGTAATAATGGAGTTATTTGACGTCCGGTAACTATTTTCCGTTTAATATTACAGTATGACCGGGTAATATTATCATTTATTTATAAATGCAACAATTGCATGGTAACTATTTGTTAGTCTTTGTATTTTTTTGTATTTGATTCAAATAAGTTATGATGTCTTATAATTCATGTAAAATTATCATTTATTTATAGATACAACATTTGCATTTCATTAAATTTATATGATGTTATGTATATATTATATTTTTAAATATGTTCCACCCGTATGTAACATATGTATTATCCTATTATTAAATATGTTATGATTTTAACTATATGTGTATATTTAATTAGGATGCTATTGTTTTTTTTATTTTTAGGTGGTGAAACAAAATTAGTTTCTTTATAGAATGTTGAAGAACTTGATGGTGGGTTAATATGAAAGAACAATGTTAGTCTCTGTGAATGTTTTTTTTATTCGGTGTATATTAAGTTATTTTAACTTTGAACTTTTAATATCTAGACAATCTAAATGTTCAACTTTTTGGTCAAAACCTTGTGTATCATATTTGTGTTGCTTGAATATGTTGTGTATATTTATTAGGTTTGTTGATATGTCTTTCCGCCCATGTATATTAAACATCGAAGAAGTTGATAGTGAGCTAATATGATGATAACATGTTCATGTCTTCGTTTGTTTTTTTAATTTAGGTGTATAGTAAGTTTTTGTAAGTATTAAGTTTTTATGTACACAATCTAAATGTTTAATATTTTGGTTACAAGCTTATGTTAAATATTTGTGTTGGTTTAATATGTTAGTTATGAAATTTTATGGATGTCTATATTTATATGGTTGTTTCTATGTTTTCAACCCATGTGTAACATGGGTTTCTATTATAGAATATATTGGTGGGTTAGATATTTTTACATAAATGAATTTCTGATCATCTATGTCGATTCAAGTTATCCGATAGTCTTCATATCCAGTTGAGTAAGTTGTGTTATTGTTGTTTCCTGTATAATATTTCTAATTTTCATGTCTTTAATATCTTTGTAAACACCAAATATAAATAACCTACAATAACAACTTATGTTGTCATTTCAAATGACATGTATTTGTTCGAAAAATTAAATATTTTCACACGCGTCGTACACGGGTTAATAACCTAGTAACATATATATATATATACATATATATATATATATATATATATATATATATATATATATATATATATATGATCAAGGTGCACTAACCAGTCCATTGACACCTTTGCTTCCTACAATTAAATAATGTAAAAAACCAACAGTTGGAATTTTGAACTGAGTTTAAGCGTTTCTTCTCAAGTTTATGATGTACGGTTCCCTTCTTAATATAGCAACCACGAATATAAAAAGGGATAATTCCCAAAATGATCCTAAATAGGAGAGAGAGAAAAAAAAGATCCTAAATTGATCCACATTCCCAAAGTAACCCATGCAATATGTACTGACCAGACGCTTTGGGAAAATAAACGACGAGCTTTGTAATCCAATCAAAAGTTGACACTTGTAAAGGTTATGACACACCAGACGAGATTTTTAAAAATCTCGTCTGTTCCGACCATATTCCTAACTAAATCCACTTTTTAAAAAACAATCCACCAAGACTGTTTAATAATGTTTCTTATCTGGTCAGTCCATATTTTTTTTTCTTGAGATTCGAGCTTTTTAAATTTGGTCTTGGTAGACGCATTAACATTGAATTTCGTTTTCCAAGTTCATATTCTCAAATTTTCTTTTTATAAGTTTTAAGAGTTTTAATATCGTCTCGACCGATAGGATTATTAGTATTCCGTCTTGACCGACAATATTTTTTATTATTCCGTCTACTCCGACGATATTTTTAATTAAGTTTTAAGTGATCCCACTTTCATAAATAAGTATTGATCTTCTTCCTTGTTCTTAATGTTCTTCCATGTTCTTCGAATTTATCTTCAAACTTCTGTAATTATCTTGTTAATCTTCAATTAGGTTTCATGGAATTTGATAATATTGTAGTGTGTTATGGTGGTGAATGGCAAAACAAACGTGGAGATTATGTTACCGGCGTAGTACGATCCCAAAAACCCGGGACCCAAATCCGAAACCTCTACTCGATCTCCTCTCTTATACTTCATCTCGCTAAAGTGTAGTTATGAGATTGATGGATTATAGATGGTTATAGATATAAGAAGATGAAGATATAGATAGGAGAATAAAAGATGATTTGAACTTACAAGATAAGAAAATTTGAGAATATGAACTTGGAAGACGAAATTCAATGTTAATGCGTCTACCAAGACCAAATTTAAAAAGCTCGAATCTCTAAGAAAAAGAAAATATGGACTAGCCAGATAAGAAACATTATTAAACAGTCTTGGTGAACTGTTTTTTAAAAAGTGGATTTAGTTAGGAATATGGTCGGAACAAACGAGATTATTTGGTGTGTCAAAACCTTTACAAGTGTCAACTTTTGATTGGATTACAAATCTCGTCGTTTATTTTCCCAAACCGTCTGGTCAGTACATATTGCATGGTTACTTTGAGAATGTGGATCCATTTAGGATCTTTTTTTTTTCTCTCTCCTATTTAGGATCATTTTGGGAATTATCTCATGTAAAAAATATCTTTTATTTAATCTTATAAACCGACTAAATTCAAAAAGAAATTTTGTCAACAAACGTTAAAGAAAAGTAGTTTTATAATCAACACGAGAACCTGCTACAATAAAAATAATGTTGACCGCTGACTTGGAACAAAAGTAACCAATAACAAGATACCGTGAATCAACGATTATGGGCTGAGTCAAAACGAGGTGGTTTCACCAAGTCCCACGTGAATGACTTTAGTCACATGCTTTTCATCGAACATATTAAATTAAAGAAAATATTCATATAACATAAAATAAAACTATGTTTGGAATGATAGACGATATATAAATCCCTTGTGCATCTAATATGTTTACAACGCTACATTTAGAAGTCTTCTTTATTCATGTAACACTATCTTTTATGTTCACTAAATTAAATAACTTTTCTAGAAAAAAAGCATATCTGTTATAATGTTACATAGTTTTCGAAGTTCCGGGCAAACACTCAGCTCGTGCTAACATTAATGTACATGTTTCGAAAACGAAATAATCCCAAACCGTGATACGAAACCAGAACCGTAGTAACTGTTATGTTTGGTTTCACTTTTTAGGTTAGAAATATCTACTAATGATTTGATATAGGATCTAACCTAGCAATTAAAAAGAAGCAAAGCAAACAATTATGAACACGTATATATAAACTAGCTAATATTTAATTATATATAATAGATTTAATTTTTTCTACTCTCCACTTAAAATAAAATAAGTAAAAGGTATGAACGTACATAGACTTTAGAATACTAATGATATTAGCTGTAATAAGTGTCGTGATCCATATCTTATCCCAATATCAAACCTAAAAGTTTCTATAGGTGCATCTAAAATCTAAAACGATATATGGCTTGAGAATAATATTATTAATAATTAATTTTCCTTGGGTCTTTTTCATAAAGACTAGCTACAGTTTGCACCGACAGTAGGACAAGTTAGGACTTAGTATGCATATGTTTTTATTGTTAATATTATATCGTAATAATTGGTTGTTATGCACTTATGCTTGTTTTATGTTTATATAACATGGAGATGATTTAATAAAAGAAAATTAAATATGAGAACGTGATGAATTTTAACTTGAAGAGGTTGGATTGCATGTGACGGTGATGTATCATAGATCCATGGGTCAAACATTCATGTTAAGATCAAGACCGCATGCTTTCATGGAGTTGGAGTTGGTAACTGATCAAGTGGCTATAACTACCACTTAAAGCTGAAGGTGGTTGTTAATAAAAGCTAGGCATGTCTTAAATTCTAAACGGATTTGAAAGACATAAATGTTAAATTTTTATGTCGACAACATTAAAAATATAACATTTCTGTTATTTTTTTATATATATTTTTATCAATATTTATAAATAGTTTAATATATTTTCTGACAAGTTTAATATTAAGCAAACTTTATAGAGACAACTTCTCCTATGCGTCCTTGGAGAACGGCCATTGAGAACATGGAACTAAGGAGGGTTGTTTGCAAACGTGGAGAGGAAAGAGGACGTGGCCACAAGTGTGGAAGAATTAGTCGGTTAGGTTTATCTATATCTATAATATATATAAAGGAGGAGTTGTTAGAACCCGTATGACTCGTATCAATAACAATAACAACGAACAGATCTCAGATCTGTGAATATACTATTAATACGTTTAAGGATCTAGCTCATAATTAACTTTGATTCAGTGTTATGTATGTGTATATATTATCAATATGTTGTTTGTATAATATTAGGTTGAAGCTTGAGAGAATTTGGACAGCAATACGTTAATTAACTCCAAAAAACTTATATTAAACAGTGAACATGGTTCACTATATATAGAAGGTGATCTGGTTCGCTAACATCTCCTAGCGAACCAGCCTCTCCTTCGTTACATACATTAACATAGCGAAACACCCCCTGATTCGTTAACATCCCCTAACGAATCAGGAGGGAATACATTTACTGACTAGTTCGCTAACATCCCTTAGCGAACTAACTCAATAAACAAACTATTATTACATTAAATCATAAATAAAACATTAACGTTAAATACAAAGACTCTAGACGCAAAACCGTGCACTAACAGACACCCCCTCGTCTTGAGCTCTTTGTCTTTAACTTATTTGAAGCGCTTTGACTGCCAGTCTCTGCAACTATGAATTCCATGTTCATGACACACACGAACGACTCGTTGGAATTGCATAGCCAGGTCGTAATCTTCTTGGCGCTCGAACAAGATCTGCTTCCTGAAGAGCACATCATTGTCTGTCTCTGATAAATTAACCAACCACATCGGGTCGATTATCTTAATGAGTTCAGTCTTCAGTCCACTTCCAAGAACAATGACGGCCTCGCCAGTACGATTGTCATAGTACCAGCGGTTGAAAGAGAGATGTATATGTTGAGGCATCGTCTTCACAGGAACCTTTTTCATCGTCTTTGGCGGCTTCACTTTCAAGACAAGTTTCTTCCAGCCGGTCCTTGGATCAATCTCGTCAATGCGCTTACGTCTTGGGACCTGGGGCTTGAAGAATTTGAAGCCATGATTGACCTCGAACAGTAAATGTTGGTGAAACCACTCAGCTGTTCGGTAACCCCCACGATTAATAAATGGACGTCTCGCGAGGGTACGAACATCCCACCGCGGCAATGTAAGAACATCCACTATTTTCTCGTAATACTGGACACCCTTTTCCCACTTGACTATACATACTTTAAGGTCAGAATCATAGAGCCAGGAGACAATATCACCATGTACCTTAGAAACGGTCTTGAAGGTGGTCACTTGATTTGCTTTAACCCAGGCTTCAGCTGTGTCTTTGCGTTCTTGGTCAACAATGCGATGTGCCTTAATAATCTTACCCACTGCTTTAAACCTGAACCAACTTTTAATCTCATCAACAGTCGGATCATAAGGCTTAGCAGTATAAAAGCCTTTTCCTTTGGACTTCACTTCAAGACAATCCTCAGCTTCTTTAATTACTTCTTCATGAAATACCGGAGCACCTTGATCAACGTTTGCGTGTTGATACAAGTCCGGATACTCTTCAGCAGTCACATCCTCCATCTCTACATCCTCATTCTCATAAACAAAATCCGTATTCATCTGAATCGACGGATCAACTTCCAACCCTTCCTCATTCCCTACCTCAACATCGGGCTCAGCTTCTAAAGCATTTAGCTGATCATCATTCAGCCCAAGTAGTATAGAAATCTGCTCCCGTGTCAAAGATCTTTCTACAAACTCCCCAACCTCTAACTCATCTCTATTCACCACACTCTTAACCACCCCTGATCCATCAACAAATATCACTGTGTTAGCTGCAATCATTTCAATTGGCTTGGCAGCTGTTGGATCTTGATAAATAATAATTTGTTTGCTCGAATCATCACCGCCACTAACACCAGCACCAGAGGATGAACCATGCGATTGTTTAGGCTCACCTCCTGCACCAGATTCGTCAGGATCATCGTCGTCATTCTTGAGTTTCTTGAGGGCATCTTCTTTACAAGTTAATTGTAAAATCAACTCTTCTTGTTCCTTTAATTTCACCCCCTGAGACTCAACAATCGTACGCAACGACTTAGTCTCCTTCTGACAGAAAGAAATATAACTCATCATTCGTCGTTGATTCTCCATGAGTCGTTCTTGATTTTGACGGTTAGCTGCCATTTGATTTTCATATAGATGTAGCAGATTTAGCAGCATTTCAGTTTGACGACTTGGCGGCAAGTTGTATAAAGATGGATGAACAGGTTGAACTGGTCCTTGAGGCCGAGTAATTCTCATAAATGAGATATCACTACGCGGAGGTGGAGGAGGAGGAGAAGTAGTTGTTGGCGGAGGAGGAGGTCTCATTGATGTAGTAGGAGATACTGTAGACAATGCAGTAGGAGGTCTCAGTATCTCGATTAACGCCATTTGAGGAATAAGACCGAGCCTCTCGTGTGACACCAACGTCGTCGTCAAAGTAAGCATCGGAGTGCTAGTAGTTAGCGGCACCGCCGAGCTTTGAGGCGTTGTATGACGTGGTGGTGGGGTTCCAATGATTACCCCAGCCCCAGCAGACACACGGGGCTTCTTTGATGGTTCACCAGTAGCTACAGCTTTACCCTTTCTTTTTCTTTCCAGTTGAGCTTTCATGGTGGCAGCTAGAGCAGCATCGACTGCATCTTGTTGTTCTTTAAGAGCTCGTTCACCAGCTCCACCATCACCATCATTCCCATCATCATCTCCACCATCATTGTTCCCACCTTCTCCCCCTTCACGCTCGGAATCCGAATCATCATGAATCCAGCGTTCATTAGAAGGACATACATAGTCCGGATTGATTATATGACCAATCATCCGTTTGTCCTGTGGCTTTTCCTTTCTATAAGTTAACATACGATGCACTGTCTCAGCTGTCATATGTTCCATATCAAGAACATCGTTCACCAACGTCCGATCAATCACCAAATTCGGAATCAAATCTTGAATAATTAGCTGTAAAAAGCGAGGATACATCAAGAATTTCTTTGACTGAAGAGTTTGCTGAACCTGTTCCTTCAAATGATCAAATACTAACTCTGAATAATTATACGGCTTGTTCAGAATCAAGGCAACAAAGGCCGACTGCAAACTCAGTCTACACTCATCAAAACCACCGCGACGTCCACTCATACAATGAAGTAGAACATGCAACAGATACTTGTATGGTGCAAACACCCCATTCTTATTCAACATGGACTTAAGAATATTTCCATTATAGTGCAAACGGGTGAATAGTCCTCTAACTAATGACCTGTCAAATTCACTCGGGTAATCGTCATTATCATCGAATTGAAGTACTCGGCGAATCATAGCAACATCAATTTTAATTGGAGTTTGATTGATTGTAGCCCTGATGATCTGATTTTCTTCAACATATGCAGTTGTGTTCCAAAATTGTCTGATAATACTTAGATACACCTTTGGTCTAGCAGTGATAGCATAGTGTATCTTTGATCGTCGTAAGAAAGTCAACAAATCTCCAAATGTTTCCAAATCAGGTACATCTTGATCAACATAAGCACAAATGTTGTGCTTTTTATCAAACGACAATAAGATCACTTCAGCTTGTTGATCTTGTTGATCCTGTGGAGGTTGTTCTGGTGGTGGTTGATTTTGTTGTTCTTGATCAGCCATGTTTTACTGTATAAATAAAATTGAATATGAGAAGAGATATCAAAATATATCAACATATCTATAGATGGTGTATATACGTAATCAAAGGATATGTATAATTAATATATTTACGCGTATTAGACGTTTTAAATTCTTTAATTAAATTAATTGAACATCTAGTTAATATAATTAAATTAAAAAAAATGAAATGTCATTCGTTAACTTCTCACTGATTCGTTACAATATTGTAACGAATCATGCGATTCGCTATCAAGTAAATTAACTAACGAACTGAGCATAGCGAACTACTATTTAATTATGACGAACTAAGATCTAGTTCGGTATATTTTAGACGAATCCACAACTTATTCGTGTAATGTCTTATTCGCACAGCTAGTTCGTGTAGAATCTTAACGAATTGGACACGAAACAGTCCCAATTCGCTCAGACTAACGAATGGTCAAAAATTAAGACTTTCTCTTTGACTCGCATAGTCAAGGTCAAAATCAGGAAGAACAACAACAGTCAACATTATAAACCCAGATTCAATTAGGCCATAACTATCGTTGAACCATCGAGATAATGATCTCGTTGTACTCGGAATCACGCTCATAAGCTAAGATCGATGAGATTGAGGCTCAACATCTCTAAATACCTAAGTTAAACTAACTAAACATAAACACCGAGACCATGAACACATAATTAACCCAGCAAACAATAATCAAATGTTGATTAGAGTCCACCAAGGGTATCGAAATCACATTCAGATCACAATGACATCTAAATCATCAAGTTATTAACATAAATTATACATAAATAGGTTTAAAAACTCGGAAACCCTTAAACCCTTAAAAAAATCAATAATTTAGCTAACAAATCACAACCATTTTTGACGAAAATTAGATCGCAATGATCATCTATACCTTAGAAATCCAAAGATATCTTAGAAATATCAAAACGTGAAGGTTGAAATTTCAGAAAAAATTTTGAATAAGGTTACTTTAAGGTGAAGGAAGAAGGCGAACAGTGAAGAACTGTTCGTTTTCTTGTCTTGCACACAACCCGAGGTACAGCTGGCATGAAGTAGGCACTTCGTTTGAATTAAAGTTAGCGAATTAGATCATTCGCTAATTCATTCGTTACCTTAGGTTAGCGAATCACTTCCTGATTCGTTTCATTAAGTTAGCGAATCAAGATATGATTCGTGGCTTGATTCGTTAAATATGCATAACGAAGGGATGATTCGTTACAGAGTGCGGAAGCGAATTAGGTGAGCGAGCCAGAAGCTAGTTCGCTAAAGAATCACCTAGTTCGTTATCCATAAATAACGAATTAGATTCTATTAAAAAATCTTTTATTTAATTTTAAATTAAAAAATTAAAAAATATATTAAATAATTAAATAAAATAAATAAATTAGGTTATCGAAAATCTTTTTATCCCGACAACCAAATACCTTAAAAACGTTTCATTTTTCCGAAACATAACTTAAAAAAATATGTACAAAGAAAAACGAAAATATTTTTGGTATTTTGAAAAAATAAAGAATGTATTTACAAAAGAATATCCGAACAATTAAAAATAGACAATTTTTTTTTGTGTTTTCATTAATTTTTCAAAAACAGAACATATTTTGTATTTTTTATTGAGTTTGAGCAGAGAATCATATTAACCAAATTGCCCTTCCATCACAATTTTATATTTCAGCGATATTATGACTGGCGATAAGTCGGTCATTGGTATTGTTATCCACATAAATCTAATAACACACATTCAAGTATTTTTGTGATATGATTAATTTGTTCAATTAAAACACAGAATACCAGAAACTATAGCCTCTAATCTCGGTTCAGGCTTAATTTGATTTTTGCCAAATCACCCCAACTTGACTTAAACCATTATATTGTTGATCAAAATTTTTGATACCAATTTTGAAATTTTGAGCAATGCATCAAGTTTCCTTTACTGTGAGTGAGTATGCACGAGTTCATCTGTCGGCTTATATACATTGTATCCCCTGGGGTCCGTTTCTTAATGGTATTAAGACGCGCGCAAGGGAGGAACAAATGTATGACTAACAGTGGATTTTGATCAAGTCAGTAATTTGGAAATTTGTACTAAGTACAGCAGTGATCAAGTTTAATGACTTTGGGTTTGCTCTAGAAAGCGAGTGAAATATTCATGCTTATGAATACCCAGATGATTAAACCGCATAAAGACTCACAGTGTCCAGAATCCTAACGCTTGTTATTTGCTTTATTTTATTTTTGGATGATCAAACAAGTATAAGGCTTGAGTATGACTGGTTATTACATTTCTGTCATCCTCACCGATAATTTTGCTAGAGACTAACACCCCTTTCAATTTAGCGTTTCTTTATGTTTATATCACATACTTTACTCTACTGGGTTGTTTTAAGACCTACCAATGCACCAATACAATTAAGCACACAATCTTTTAAGCTTACTTTTTGCTGGATTTGGGGTCAAGATAATCAATGTACTATCATGTTCTCTTTTTGCTTCAAAAACTCAAAATTTTGAGGAGCATAAAATAAAGAAAAGATAAATTTAATCGCCCAGTTAACTTAAGTTTATAAATAAATGGCTAACCATCAATTCACAAGTGAATAATATGACCAAGACATGCAAGCATGCTTCACAAACTTAAATAACCGACATAATTTTCAGCGAGAAAATAATCTAAAAACGCCTGCAAAAATCTTTTTGGTTTTTCTCTATAAAACTTTAAAAACACAATATTTTTGTCTTTTTCAATTTTCTTATAAACAAAATAAACTTCACAATCTTTTTGGATTTTCGGATTTTTCTGTACAAACATAAATCACATTCTTTTTGGTTTTTCAAAATTTTAAAATGTTTTTGGTTTTTCTAAATATTTAAAAGAAAAACATTAAAGAACAGAAATCACAATATTTTTGAATTTTGAAATTTTTTAATGTTTTTGGATTTTATCTATACAAACGAAAAACACATTCTTTTTGTATTTTCTAGAGTTTCACCCCTTAAAACCAAAATAAATTTTAAAAGAAAAATATGACAGAAAATAAAGATAGTCATCCTTGTTTAAGGATATCAGCGAGGGTCTTCAATCCGTTTAAATCAAATAAAAATTTAAAACGCATTTTGTCAAAAGCTTTAGTAAACAGATCGGCTTTCTGAAAGTCAGTCTCAAGGTCAATCAACTTCTTCTCAAAGCAATCCCGTATAAAGTGATATCGAATTTCGATATGTTTTGTTTTCGAATGTTGTACGGGATTCTTTGTGATAGAAATTGCAGCAGAATTATCAATCAAAATAGGAGTAGTAAGAAACTTCAAACCGTAGTCGCGAAGATGTTGTTGTATCCACAAAACCTGGGAACAGCAACTCGAGGCTGCAACATACTCAGCTTCGGCGGTTGAAGTGGAGACCGTTGTCTACTTCTTACACTGCCAGGAAACAAGCCGGTTTCCTAAAAATTGACATCCTGCAGTCGTTGATTTGAAATTGATATTGCATCCTCCATAATCTGAGTCTGAGTAGGCGGTAAGATCGAAAGTATTATCTTTGGGGTACCATAACCCGATGTCAGGATTTCCCCATAGATATTGCAAAATACGCTTGACCGCTGCCAGGTGAGTCACTCGGGGACTAGCTTGATACCTAGCACAAAGACAAACAGCAAGCATAATATCAGGGCGAGAAGCCGTTAAATACATTAAAGAACCGATCATGGCACGATAGAGGGTAGGATCAACGGAATCCTCAAATTCATCCGGTGATAAATTGTGCCCTACTGGAAGAGGAGTAGAAGGGATTTTTCCGGCAGAAATCTTGAATCGGCTCAAGACGTCGTTCACATACTTAGTCTGGTGAATAAAAAATTCAGTGAGCAGACTGGTGAACCTGCAACCCTAAAAAGAAATTAATCTCTCCCATCGAGCTCATCTCGAACTTTGTTTGCATGTACTTCTCGAACTCCTTACACAATGTGTCGTTTGTAGACCCAAAAATAATATCATCGACATAAATCTGGACTAGGAGAAGATCGTCACCAACAGTTTTATGAAATAAAGTGCAGTCAACAGTCCCTCGTTTGAAGCCATTATCAGTCAGATGGTCGGCGAGCGTGCCATACCAAGCTCTCGGGGCTTGATATAGTCCATACAGGGCCTTGTTTAATCGGTAAACACGGTCCGGATAATCAGGATCTTCAGAACCAGGAGGCTGTAAAACAAACACTTCCTCGTGTAATTCACCATTGAGAAAAGCACTTTTAACATCCATTTGATAGACCTTGATATTCTTATAAGCTGCATATGCCAGAAAGATTCGAATCGACTCTAATCTTGCCACTGGCGCATAAACCTCAGTGTAATCAATACCCTCTTGCTGATGAAATCCCTGCACCACTAAACGTGCCTTGTTTCTCACAATTACTCCACGATCATCCTTCTTACACTTATATACCCACTTAGTCGGAATTGCCTTCTTGACTCTAGCAGGTTTATCAATAAGATCCCAAACACCTAAACAAGCAAATTGTTGTAGTTCTTCTTGCATAGCTTCTACCCAAGAAGGATCTTGTAAAGCCACACGAGGAGTTGTTGGCTCGACTTGAGATAGAAAATAGGAAAACTTAGCAACAGCTGCAATTTCAGATGCGTGTAAGTCAGCATGAACACAGAGAGCATTATTGTCACTTGAAGAGGCGATTTTATGTCGTGTCTGAACCCTACATCAAGGTCTCCAATAATGTTTTCTTGTGGATGATAATTATGAATCCTGATAGTCGGATTTTCAGACACGGTAACATTTTCAAATAAGTTAGTATAATGTTCACCCAATTCAGGAGATGAAACATTATTCCCAATTACTGAAGCATTATCATAAGATGAGGTAGAAGCAGTATCAAAATGAACAGGAGCTTCGTTTTCAGGTTCTTCAGTTGGAGCAGCAATTGGAGCTTCAACATCATTTGAACTTGCAAATCGTGGAATTTCCAAATGTTCTTCAAAATACGCACGAACTACATCTTCATCTGGATGATCAGTTGATGAGGTGAAAGAATTAAATAGGCCATTATAATCAAACATCCATTCGGGACCTTTCCCTTGTGAAGGAGTAGTGTACTTCTGACAATTAACATGGTACCACTCTTCGACACAACCAGATGTATAATTAAAAACCCGTTTCTTAGGTGACGCATACCCTAAGAAATACCCTTCAATGGCTTTCTCTTCAAATTTACCCGCATCCTTCTTCAGCATAGTACAAGGGCACCCAAAAGGTTCCAAATACTTTAAGTTAGGCTTACAATTGTTTAATAATTCATAACTGGTCTTCTTTAGTCATTTAACCGTCAGAACTCGATTAAGAGTATAGCAAACCGTATTCACAGCCTCATTCCAGAATTGCACAGGAAGCTTAGAATCAGCGAGCATGGTTCTTGCAGCTTCAATCAAGGTTCTGTTATTTCTTTCAGCAACGCCATTTTGTTGAGGTACATAGGGTGCACTATATTTTCGGTGAATTCCCTTTTGGATACAAAAGAAATCCAACATAGTGTTCTTGAATTCTGTTCCATTATCACTCCGAATTCTCCTCACCTTTTGTTTGTAAAGTGATTTGATTTTCGTGATAAGGTTTTGTACCAAAACAGGCGTTTGATCTTTCGAGCTCACGAATATCTCGAATAATCATCAGTCACGACAAGACAATACCAGTCTCCAGAAATACTCGCACGATTCACCGGACCAAACAAATCCATATGAAGTCGTTGTAGCAGAGTATTAATGGAATTGAATACCTTAGATGGGTGCGATTTCTTCTTTTGTTTGCCCTTCTTACAAGCAACACAATGATCTGATAACTTAAAATTTTTCAACGACACCCCCTCAACCAAATCGTTCGCCATTAAATAATTCATCTTTCTAACGTGTATGTGACCCATTCTTCGATGCCAAAGTATGGAGTCTTTCTCGGTTGCTTTCGAGACAAAACTCGTTTCGATCGATGTAGATGCTTTAGAGTTCATATTCAAGACATAAATATCATTTGATCGTGGTGATCTAATGACAACCATATCTTCGGGAATCACATATCCCGGTTTCAAAATAAGACACTCTCTATCAGTAAAAACGGTAGTGTATTTCTTATCACAAATTTGTGACACACTCAATAAGTTATGATCAACTTTATCATAATAATTTACTTTCTCAAATGTAATCTTCCCATTCGACACTTCACCTTCTTGTGTGATCATACCCCCAGAATTCCCAGCAAACGCCACATAACCCCCTTGAATATTTCTCACATTTGATAAGAGGTTGAGATTTCCAGTAATATGGCGAGAACATCCGCTGTCCATAATCCAGTTTTCACCAGAAATGGTCTTGGATGAACCCTACACACAAACAAAAGTGATTAGTTCAAAAAGCAGCCCAGGCCTCGGTCTTGGGCACCTCTTGGTTTTCTTGGGAAAAATTAACTTTACTTGCATTCATTTGTTGTTCAGAAACTTGTGAATAAGTTGCAAGTTTCTTTGACTTTCGTCTTAGATACGCTGCCTGAACCACATTTGAATTTTCATTCTTACACAAAGGAGCAGTTGGAACAAACTTGGATTTAACTTGACCATGAGTCTCATTAACATGAACCACCTTACGAGGATTCACATTAGAGAACATAATATGAGTATCATCAGCATACGACACAGGTCATTTCAAAATCTCCTTTACCACAGGAATCGGTTTGGAATGGTCCTTGATAAAAGGATGAAGATTCTGCTGATACTTCTGACTACAATCCCTCACAACATGACCAAGTTGATCGCACAAGAAACAAGTTCGCATGTCTACACGATGATGATGCGATGTATTTGGAATGAATGACTCAGAAGTTTGTTGATGACCCACATTTTTAGTCATGCTCTTAGCAAACTCATCAGATAATTCAGATTTCTTCTTTAAGTAAAAATCTAAATTAGAACAGTTTGAAAAACTTTTCAAGGTGTCAGTTCCTGTTGACTTAACAAATTTAACTTGCTTAGCTTGTTTTAAAACTTGTTTTGCTCTTGTCATTGGATCTGATGAAACTGATGTTTTCTCTTGAGCATATTGACGTTCAAGTTCACGAACTTTGGAAGTTTCATTGTAAAACACACTTTCAATTAGTTCAGGTTTAATGATACTAATTGGAATGTCTTTTTCAGTGAACATTGTGTCCATTCCCCTTAACTTAAAAACTCTAGCAGCAGATGGCTTAGAACTAGAAGGATTAATGAAACGCATTAAATCCTCATCAGAAATTTTCGGTTTTTCCGACTTCTTTGCCTTCATAGAGTTCACTTTCATTGAATTTTCCTTTTTCCCTTGAGGTTTGTGTGAACCATACACTGCTTCCTCAAATTCGTGAGGCCGTCACAGAATATGATTAGAACTAGGAATGTTCTTATTCTTGTGTATAATCTCGGGTTCAAACACATCTTCAATAATCACTTTGTCAACATTTTCAACAAAAACCTTTTTACTTTCCACATGAGGTTTTTGAGGAGCAACTTGGGGTTTGACAATTTCAGATTTAACCAATTTAGGTTTTTCAGAAATCACAGATTCTTTTTGAATCAAATCCTCTTCTTTTCTTGCAAAAGGATTAATTTTATAATCATTATGGAAAGGTAGTGGAATTTCAACAAAACCAATACCTTTCTTGGAATCCTTTTGTTTTCCAGATACCTCAATGATTTCATTCAACAGAAAAGATGAATTTCTAAATTTCCCCAATTTGTTCTTCAACTCAAGAACCTCATTCTCAAGCTCAGTTATCTTTGAACGATGTTTCAAAATCTCTTAAAATTTTTGTTCATTAATTGTCATCTTCACAGATAACTCAGCCTTGAGATCGTGGTTACTTGTCGACAATGCTTCAATCTTTTCTCGAGATCTCATTTGAGACTCAAGAGATTGTCGATAAGTATCCTTAAGAGAAGCAATTTCTCTTATTAGACTATCATTTTGATTTTTCAATGCTTCTAACTTAGATTTGTTAGATTCACAGTCAACACATGATGCTGTAACAGATGAAGTAGCAGAAATAGAATTACTAACCTCGTTAATCTTGGCCATGCAAGCAAACATTGATTCGGAAGGCTTGTCGCAAGAGTCGTCAGAATCAGATCCAGAATCATTATCAGAAGACATCTCACTACCAGTTGCATCTTGACAATCTTTATGTAACCCAAACATAGCCAAATTTGCTTGAACATCATTGCATAGTAACCGTTGTGACCAGTCGGTTCCATCTGCTAACATTGCTTGTGTTGTAAAAGAAGATGGTTTCTTTTCAGCATCACTTCCTCGTGGTGTAGAAGCATTTTGACTTTGACCACGAGGACCAGTGTATTCTTTCCTTGGTTTGTCACATTCCTTCGCAAAATGCCCAAATTCTTGACAATTATAACACTTTACTTTTAATTTGTCAAAACCCAACTTCTTGTTTAAAGCTGGAAGATCTTTTCCAGTTCTCTGCATGAATCTTTTAACTTTACGGACGATCATAGCCATGTTCCATTTTAAATCCATGATTTCTAGATCATCAGGATCTATCTGATCATAGTCATCATCTGTTAAATCACTTGTGGCAATCTTACTACTCACTAAGTTTTCATATGAAGACATAAAAGCTGTCAGAAAAGCAAAATTTTGCTCAGTTTTCTTCATATTAACACTAGGTGGTGTAGCAAATGGATTTGTATTAGTTGAACTTCCAGAACCATCCGAATTACCAACAGAGTAGAAACAAACTTTTGGATCATTAACCATAGTTGATTCTTGTTCACTTGCAGCATGAGTAAGAAAAGCAGTGATTGGAGAGATCGTTGAACTAAGAGGCATACTTCCACCATAGAAAGCTGGATCTTGATTTTCTTTGGAGGATTTTTGACACTTAAGATCATACTCTCTGGCTTCGATCTTTTGTAAAAATTCAAGTGCCGTCAAGTCTTCATTCAAGAAATAGTCATTTTCTTTCAAGACCATTAGAAATGTTGAGTAAGAACTTGGAAGCACACTTTTAATAGTGTCAATTTTATCCCTTTCAGAAATTTCCATTTTCATCTTGTCCATTTCAGCAATCAAGTGATTGAATCTTGTTGTCATTTCTTCAACCGTCTCACCTTTCAATATATTAAAGTTTCGAAACTGAAACTTAAGCATTACTTTTTTACTCTCTGCTGTGTTACCCATACTTCTCATGCGAAGATGTTGAAATAAAGACGCACATCTCTTGATACTACCAACTTGATGAAAGATATTTTCTGGTAATGCCATAGTCATAGTAGAATAGGCTTTTATCTCGATTTCTAAAGTTTTCTTCTCTTCTTATGAGTATTGAGAAACAGCTTTAGGAGTATACCAAATAGTATCACCACCAATCATTGGTGCCACATAAACTTCATCAAGACAGTAAGAGCAATCAGGATGAACATATCCCAAATGTGCACGAAACCGAGGTTCCCACTTGGCAAAGTCACTGAACTTCATAAATCTTGGACATTTAGAATGTTAACCTATCTCGGTATCAAGTTGCAACATCTGTTGCATCAACATGTTTTGAGACACCAATGCATACATACCGGCCATATTTGAAAATTAAACAAGTTTAAAGAACTAGGTTTAATGAACTGTGTAGCGAATTGTGAACTATTATAGCGAACTGAGAACAGTTATAGCGAACTGTTAACAGTGTTTAACGAATCAACTCTTAACGAAGTTAAGACTGATCAGCAACGAAGTACCTTAACGAATGAGGTGTGTGTTTTAGCGAATCAAAAGTTAACTTAACTCTGACACCTTATGCCACGTGGCAAAGGTTTTTAGGACACAAATTCCAAGACGAACACGTGTCACACGAATCAGTTAATCTAAATAGCGAACTAGATTACACGAACCAATAACTCACATGAACTGGCTAATGAACAAGGTAACGAAGTAACAAATTTGATAACGAATCACGAATAATCACGAATAAACATATAGCGAATCACCAGGAAGATGATAGCGAATTACGTTCATCTTCAAATCTTCAAATATTCAACATAATTTTCCAGAAATTATGAAGAACAACCCAGAAACCCAGAATTGTCAAATTTTAATACTACCTCGTTATTCAACCAAATCGCACAAATTACCTATCAAACTCCTCGTAAACACCTCGCGATTTCAACCATACAATCCTCATAACCGATTAACACCCATAATCAAACCAATTTATCCAATAACAATACTCTGTTTCGGACTTAAACCGAAACTAAAACCAAAACACACAAATCCAATTCAAATCTCAATTCCTCTAATCCGAACCCAGCCAATACCTTAACCAACACAAACTCAATCCAATCCGTCCATAATTCAACCAATTCAAATACAAATTGATTCAAAACCTCTTAAACAGAAAATTTAATAAAAATGATAACAAAATCAACACCAAACCAAGTGTATGAGCACCAACAGCTCTGATACCACTTGTTAGAACCCGTATGACTCGTATCAATAACAATAACAACGAACAGATCTCAGATCTGTGAATATACTATTAATACGTTTAAGGATCTAGCTCATAATTAACTCTGATTCAGTGTTATGTATGTGTATATATTATCAATATGTTGTTTGTATAATATTAGGTTGAAGCTTGAGAGAATTTGGACAGCAATACGTTAATTAACTCCCAAAAACTTATATTAAACAGTGAACATGGTTCACTATATATAGAAGGTGATCTGGTTCGCTAACATCCCCTAGCGAACCAGCCTCTCCTTCGTTACATACATTAACATAGTGAAACACCCCCTGATTCGTTAACATCCCCTAACGAATCAGGAGGGAATACATTTACTGACTAGTTCGCTAACATCCCCTAGCGAACTAGCCTTTAACTTAGCGAACTAACTCAATAAACAAACTATTATTACATTAAATCATAAATAAAACATTAACATTAAATACAAAGACTCTAGACGCAAAACCGTGCACTAACAGGAGTGAAGGACCTCTTAAATTTTAAGAGGTCCAAATTATTATGCAACTTGTACAACTTTGAATGCATATAATTTTATTTGGTATTTACACAATATTCACTTGTTTCATTTCTATTCTATACTTACAATAATTACCCTTCTATAATTATAATAATTGTCCTTGAACTTTAGATAAGTTTTGTAATATTTAAGAATAGTTACACATTCAACCCCTCATCTTTATCCAAAAAAACGACAAGTTGATTTATTTGTTTGTTTTTGTCTATATCTTTAAATATAAAGTGTCTTTTTAAAAACCGAACCTACCATTACGACGTGTTTATTTTTGTCGACGTTTTGATATAAAAAATTTTCAAAACGAATGCTTAGATTATAATGTACAAGTCAATAAAGCATTAAAGTACAACTTCTTTATGCAACTATATAAATACATTTTCATTCTCATTCTATATTTACAATAATTACCCTTAAACTTTAGATAAGTTTTTTAATATTAAATAATTGTTACTCATTTAACCTCTCATCTTTACAAAAATATGACAAATTTATTATTTTTTTTTTGTTTTCCTTTATATCTGTAAATACATTATGTTTTTAAGAAACCGAACCTACAATTACGAAGTGCTTATTTTTGTCGACGTTTGGATATAAAAAAATTTCAAACCCGATGTGTAGATTATAATGTATAAGTTAATAATAAAACATTTGTGTACAACCCTATATACATGTATCAACCGAACCAATTAAACAATTAACGTAAGAAACTTTTGTAAAGTATAACACAATTAAGAAAACTAACATACGTATAAGTATTGTACAATATATCACCAGATGATTGATAAACAAACATAAACAAGTATCGCATTGAAAATTGTTGTTGTCGTAGCATCGCGCGGGTTTCATACTAGTTGATTGTTAAGTATGACATTCAAACAAATACTAACAAAAATTACTAATTGAATATATCTTTTTTCCAAGGCCATGTGCAGTGTAAGAACTACAAAATTAAGCGATTTGTGACATTTAACGCCTAGTTAGCAAATGGAAAATTTTTGTTTTAAAAGTGTAGTGTTGTTATAGCCCAATATATATACACAAATATATTACATCACACGCATAATAATAAAATTATAATATTTCCAAAATCATCAACAATGACAAAATCTCCCCCCCCCCCCTCCGCCCCACTTATCATCGGGGGGGGGGGGGGTTGTTTTCTCCACTTATTGTCCAATTTTGGGCAAATTGTCGCCCCAACACAAGCCCTTAGGCTCTCCGTAGTGGGGCGATAAATGCCCATAATTTGAGCGATATTCAGCCCCCAACACCTGTCCCTGCAATATGTGGGGCGACATGGGGGAGGCGACGATAATTTGTCGCCTGTGTGTTTTTTGATTTTATATTTTTATATTAACTATGTGTTATATATATATATAGGATTAGGTGTATATATATATATATATTTGATTTCATTTGACAACCGCTTTGAGTTTTAACAACTTGAAAGAACTCAACGTAACTTATTTTTTTATTGAATTTTTTTACACATGTAATATATGTAGGTTACATGTACGTAGAACAATTACAACATTTTTACGCACCGAGTCTACTTTTTACATAGGTGTAACATACGTTTAAATTAATATAATCACTGTACATCTTTGTTCTCTAACTTACTTAATTATTTAATCAAATTTAATATTAACCACACAATCTAACTTATTTAATTAAATTTGTGGCTAAGAATGATGTTCTTATAGTTCTTAAAACTCAACAAGTTCTCAAATTATTCCTCCTATATATATCTAGGGTATGGTTAACATAAAAAACAATAGTTTTGTGAGAAACATAAGTATAGATGTAGACTCTTGGATCTAGGATATAGTGGTTGAGATTGATAGTTTCTAAACGTTATATAGTTTTCTATTTACATGGTATAGTGTCTTATTTATGTGGTGTACTTTATTTTAAAGTCTTCTCACACTTCTTACAAAACAATTATTTTTTATTTGAACACTTTATATATATATATATATATATATATATATATATATATATATGTTTGATTTCTTTTGAGAACCACTTTGAGTTTTAAAAACTCGAAAGAACTCAACGTAACAATATTTTTGTTTTTGAATTTGTTTTTATACATATATAATACGTAAGCGTAAGTAACGTAAAAATAATTACAATATTTTTTTACATACCGAATCGACATATTACACATGAGTAACTAACATTTAAACTTGTATAATCATCAAAAATATGTATTCTCCCTCCTGATTAACTTTTTAATCAGATTTATTTTCAGCCACATATTTCATACTCATTTAATTAAATGTGTGGTTTATATTGAGTTTTTAAAGTTCTTAAAACTCATCAAAGTTCTCAATATATCATTCATATATATATATATATACACATACTAGTTTTTATCCCCTGTATTACGGGGGTTGTTTTATATTATTTGTTTCTAATATTTATTTATTTTTTTAATTTTTATTTTTTTAATGTATGAAATTTAATAATATATTTACGGTTTGATGATAAATTATTTCACAAATAAATGAGATGTTATAACCCGGTTTAAAAGCTATGTGGGTTTGATGAGACCCAAGACCCATTTTTTTGAAATATAAAATTGGTTTTTTAATTATAAATAATATATATTTTTTAAATAAATCAGATATTAATTTTTAGTATATCCCTACTTTATAGGATTTTTATATCAAATATTTGGTGAGATTAGTTTTTAATTTAATGAGATGTTATAACCCGTTTAAGGACTGTATGAGTTTAGTAAGACACATACCCGTGAATTCTGGTCAAATACATGAGAAGCCTCCATTTAAAAATTAAGCAATCTGGTGGCTTCCAAAAAAAGGGGGAGCGACCACATCGCGACATGTAGGATTTTTAGGTTTTCGTATATATATATATATATATATATATATATAACCTGCGTAATTATGAGAATAAAGTAGAGTAATTAAATATGGTAGTTATTACAAGATTAATGTAACTAATATGAAAATATATTTTTAACATGAATATTTATTTAATAAGTGATTCTTACATGTGCCATTAGGGCACATGTTATGGAAATTAAAAGTGATGAAAAAGTATTTTAGAGAGAATTAGAAAATTTATATTAGATAACCATGAATGAATGGAAGATTTAGGAGAGAATAATAAAAAGTTAAATATGATAGTTATTAAAAAATAAATACAACTAATATGAAATTATAGTTTCAACAAGAACATTCGGTTATTTAATGTTTTTTACATATACCCTTAGGACACATGTTAGAAAATCCCATAATAATAAAGCAATTTCGTAGACCATTTCGTTCTTGAAAAGACTGAATTAATGTGTGACTGTCGCATGTAGACCTATTTGATCATACCCACACATCCTCCTATTTCATTTATTGTGATTTGCTTAAGCGGTGCCATCAATTGGCCTATTTCACTCCATTCTACATTTGACGCCGGATCTCTTCTACATTTAGAAATTAAATCTTCAACAATTAATACAAAATATATAGAAATTAAAAACCATAAACCGACCATCATGTTTATATACTCACAAGTCAAATTAGATGTAGAGCCGTAAATAGTGTATATGAACCCAAACATAACATAAAATTGTAAATCGTGATACACACTTATAACTCAAAACATTATAAACTAGGATTGTCCACAAATAGTTATTTTTTCAAACAACAAACTTTCATTAAACGTGACAAACTAGTAAGATGCTACGCTAAGATAACACAAATTTTTTCTATTTAAAGACTTAAACAAGAATTTGTTTTTTATCCATAAAACTTCAAAGATTCTAACGTTTTAGATCACCCCGCCGATCATAATCTCATTTCCTTCAAAAATAAATTTGTTTCTCTCTTTCAAATGCACAAACAAGCTAGCTTATTTTCATGTTTAATAATTAATAATGATTTTATTATAAGAAATATAAAATTCTTTTAGCCCAAAAGCTATTATTATTATTATAAAATTATTAAATTTTTTAAAATATAAAATTCTTTTAGCCCAAAAGCTATAATTAAAAACAATAAAAAAAGAAAAAAAGAAGGCAAATTTCTGAAGAGCCAAAAACTAATAAAAGTAGCCGTACAATTTCTATCATTTATAAAAAGTAAACAACCATACACCTCCAAATTCTTCCCAACCAATATACGCTAAACTAATTACTTCATCTTCTTCTTCTTCTTCTTCTTCACACACAAGCATTAAACTTAATACATAATATTCTTCTTCTCTCACTAAAATGTCGCCTGAGTCACCACCAGTTCACCACCAGTAACCAAACTACATAATGGGTAAGGCTTCAAGATTCTTCAAAGCACTCCTGGGATTCAAAGCCACCACAGACTTACCACCAGATCAACCTAAGAAGCCACTAAACCGACGCTGGAGTTTTGGAAAACCAAGAACAGCTGTTCATGTTCATAATCGTCGTACCAAATCTATCGATGGGTCCTCGGTTCAACGTACCATGTACAAGAATGAATTAGAAGATCCTAACAAGCAAGCGATTGCATTGGCTGCTGCTACGGCTGCAGTAGTTGAGGCAGCTGTAGCTGCGGCTCACGCGGCGGCCGAGGCGGTACGGATGACCGGTGGAAGTGTCTGCGGCTATGGTGGTCGTCATGAATTGGCTGCCGTTAAAATCCAATCATGTTTCCGAGCTTATCTGGTATGTATGTATGTATAGTATAATTACGTTATTTAGTCTTTTGTTGATGTTTTTTAACCAGATTGGTTACCGAATTGAATCTGTTGAGACCGGTTTAAAAAACGGATGAAGTCAGAAGTAAATATATATATAACTAATTTATAAGACAAAATGTTAACTAATTTATCTTATGAAATGCATTTACAAAATGCTAACATGAAAATATGAAAATTGTCATGAACGTAAGATCTAGCCTCAAGTAGTATAATTATTAGGAAATGAGATTTTGTAAGAACAGAGAGAACAAATATAATATTTGAACCACTTGTCTATTTCGCATGTTTAAGTGTTTATACCATTGATAACTGGTTGATCAACATTAAGGTCGACTCAACCAAGTTTGTTACATAGACGTTTCTAGTTTGATTGTATGTTCTGTGCAGGTAACAAGAACATTGGTTTTTTTTTTTTTACCGATAATTAATATGTGTACTAAATAAGGGTGGCAAACCCAACCTAAATGGATTGTTTTGGGTCAAGATAGATAAACTTTAAATATAAACTGGGTTAGGATGGATCATAAAATTTCTTCAAGTGGGTCAGGACGGGTTGGAAATATATAAGTGAGTTTCATTTATATCATTATATGTTACAATGGGTCAAAACAAAATATACAAGTTGTCCAAAATTTATCTAATTCAAAATACCCAAACTATGACGTGCAAAAAAAACCTCATCCGAAACCCAAAAAAACGATCAAAACGAAACAAAAACCCGAACTGACTAAAACAAAACTGAACCGAAATAGAAAAACGACCAAAACGAAATGAAACCAAAAAACTGACCAAATCGAAACAAAAAAAAGCGAAACGCAACCGAAAAGCTAACCAAAACTAAACGAAAACACCGAATCAACCAAACCGAAACAAAATTGAATTGAAATAGAAATACTACCTTAACGAAACAAAAAAACCGATATGAAACCGAAAAGTTGACCAAAATGAAACAAAAAAAAGCGAAATGCAACTAAAAAGCGGACCAAAACGAAACAAAAACACCAAATCGACCGAAACAAAACAAGAAAACCAAAACGAAACTGAACCAAAATAAACGACCAAAACGAAACAAAAAAAAAAAGCGAAAAGCAACTGAAACCTGACCAAAACAAAATAAAAACACTGAACCAACCAAAGCGAAACAAAAAAACCGAAATGAAACTGAACCGAAATAGAAAAACGATCAAAACGAATAAAAAAACTGAATTGAAACTGAAAACTGATCAAAATGAAACATAAAAAAACTAAATGCAATTTAAAAACCGGACCAGAACGAATAAAAACACCGAACCGACCAAACGAAAAAAAACAGAAACGAAACTAAAACCGAAATAGAAAAACCACCAAAACGATACAAAAAAACAGATATGAAACCGAAAAGCTGACCAAAACGAAAAAAAAAAAACGAAATGCAACCAAAGCGAAACAAAAAAACTGAAACATAGCCGACCAAAATAAAACAAATGAATTGAAACGAAACAAAAAAACGAAATGAAACCGAAAAAACTGACTAAAACAAAACAACACTGAAATCGAAAAAACCGAAAAATCGAAACCGAAATCGTTGAAACTGAGCAGATACTGAACCGACCGAAATGAAAAAAAAAAAACAAAACCAAACCGAAAAAACCCCCCGAAAAACTTGAACCTGAACCGGTACAAAACTGCTTTTTTTTTATGAACGAGGATGATGGGGGAAACATTTTAGTTATTTTACATTTTGCGTTTGTATTTATATTTTGAGATATTATTTAAAAAAAATTGAATGTTTTTTGAGAGGTTTTTAAAACCATTTATATGTCAACCTTCACTTGGGTCAAAATGGATTAGTTTTACCCATCTTGACTCATATCCATCCTAACCTCATATTCATCATGACCCATACCCATCCTAACTCATCACCCAAATCCAACCCAACTCACTCCCATTGCCACATCTAATACTAAACATTGTATGGGGGCGTATATGAGCATACTTGTTTGTGAGTAATTCAAGATCGATTTGCGAAAATATGTAATCGAGTCGATGAGTTTGAAAACTTACAACCTGAGTTTGATATATGAATATGAAGCTCTAATTAAACGAGCCAAGCTAGAGTTATATCAAATTAATCCCTAGGCTAGAGATTGGTCAACTCATTTACACACTTATGAGATTGCAGTTTATTTTTAATTATTTTATAAATCTTATAAAAAGAACCTGGTTAGTAGTTAGAAATAGAATAAAAAACACACCATCCAAGTATAAATGCAAATATTTCAATTTAATACTGATGGGTGTATGATGTGTGAAATTATTGGAAGACATGGTGACTTATGTGTGGTCACTATCGTTTTTCTGGTTTAAACCACATCCCGCAATTAAATGCACAAATAATTCCATGAACGTATTTGTAATGTCATGATGTGACGTTTATATAACTATTTATCAAATTCGATCTGTTTGGTTGTTTATTCTAATTAATTTGTCTTATATATAAAACGAAACAAATTGTTTTATTTGTAAAATTAAGATAATTTTTATCTAAAATACACATAATCTATAATATATATAAACGAAGATCCAAAAATCCTAGGTGTCGCGATGTGGTCGCTCCCCCTTTTTTTGGAGTCACCAGATTTGCTTGATTTTTAAATTGAGGTTTCTCATGCATTTGACCCGAATTCATGGGTATGGATCTTACCAAACCCATATATTCCTTAAACGGGTTATAACATCTCATTAAAAAAAATTATTCTCACCAAATTATTGATGTAAAAATCCTATAAAATAGGATATACTAAAAATTAATATCTTAATTATTTTAAAAAAGATATATATATATATACTAGTTTTTATCCCCCGTATTACGGGTTTGTTTTATATTATTTGTTCTAATATTTATTTATTTTTTGTATTTATATTTTTATATTGTATGAAAGTTAATAATATACTTACGGTTTGATGATAAATTGTTTGACAAATAAATGAGATGTTATAACTCGGTTTAAAAACTATATGGTTTTGATGAGACCCAAGACCCAAATGAGATGTTATAACTCGGTTTAAAAACTATATGGTTTTGATGAGACCCAAGACCCATTTATTTCTTTTACTATAAAATTGGTTTTTTAATTATAAATAATATTTATGAAAGTTAATAATATACTTATGGTTTGATGAGACCCAAGACCTGTTTATTTTTTTTACTATCAAATTGGTTTTTTAATTTAAATAATATATATATCTTTTTTAAAATAACTAAGATCTTAATTATTAGTATATCTTATTTTGTAGGATTTTTACATCAATAATTTGGTGAGAATAATTTTTTATTTATGGAGATGTTATAACCCGTTTAAGGAATATCTGGGTTTGGTAAGACCCATATCCATGAATTCGGGTCAAATGCATGAGAAGCCTCCATTTAAAAATCAAGCAAATCTGGTGACTCCAAAAAAAGGAGGAGCGACCACATCGCGACACGTAGGATTTTTTTGTTTTCGTTTATATATATATATATATTATTTAAATTAAAAAACCAATTTTATTGATAAAAAACTAAACGGGTCTTGGATCTCATCAAACCATAAGTATATTTCATAAATATTATTTATAATTAAAAAAACCAATTTTATATTAAAAAAAATAAACGGGTCTTGGGTCTCATCAAAACATATAGCTTTTAAACCGGGTTATTAACATCTCATTTATTTGTGAAATAATTTATCATCAAACCATAAGTATATTATTAACTTTGATATAATAAGAAAAATATAAATTCAAAAAATAAATAAATATTAGAACAAATAATATAAAACAACCCCCGTAATACGGGGGATAAAAACTAGTATATTAAATATATGTAGTTAAATAATCACAAAAATAAGTTTATAAAAATGCACCACAATTACCAAGTTTAATGTCTAATTTTGCAAATTTCATCTCACTTTTGGAAATACTTGACAAGTACATTTTTAAGTTTTTAACAACTCTATTCGTATGCCGAGTGACAAATTACAAGTTTTGTGACTGATTTCTTAATTATCATATCACTTTGATAAATATTTGATCAATGCATTCGAAGTTTTCTAACGAGTTTCTTTGCGTTTAGTATTTATATCGAGTAAGAAAATTTGTAACTGCCGGTGAATTAATCAAAGTGAGAATTAAGTTTAGAAAACTATCAAAACGTTTGAGCTAATAATTAACATATCAAATATTATCTATAGGTTTAGTTTTTAAATTTTTATCATTTAATTAAAATTTAAAAATCAGTTAACAATATAACAAGTGTATTAAATAAAAAGATATTCACACAATAATATTTTTCTGGTTGAACAATGTACACACCTACATGGCTACATTCCTACATCATGATCGCTATGTGTCGCTATTATTGTTGTACTTTAAAAGTTATGTGCTTGTGACAATATTAATTTTTTACGTTAAAATTTTGTAAGATTATTGTATAGTACAATAATCAAACTGCTAAAGATGGTAAAATTAAGACTGATTTTGAATTGGATTTTGCAGGCAAGGAAGGCACTAAGGGCTTTGAAAGCGTTGGTGAAGCTGCAGGCGGTGGTGAGAGGTCACATTGTGAGGAAGCAAACCACGGATATGATGCGACGTTTGCAGGCTTTGATCCGGGCCAAACGTGCACGCGCAGTGCGGTCCCAGATCAATGGTTCAACCACCAAACAACCATCTCACTTTCAGCGCCATGTAAGCCTTCTTCACCCTTTACTCCCTTCTTAACTTTTTAAAATTGTTATAACTCATATTTTAAATATGAATTTTCAGGAACCTCCAACTCCCGAAAAAGTTGAACATGTTCCACATACGAAACATTATCATCGCTCCATATCGAAGGTACGTTCACTATAAGTATAAGCATTCATAAAAAGTCTGTGAGTGTTAAATGGATCGTGTTCATGGGTCGGTGAACCAAACCTCACATGAACCAAAAAATCGTGTAAGATATATGGACATGAATGCAACACGAGCTCTTGTGAGTTGACATAAACACGACTCATTTACCTGAAACTTCATTTAATTTAGTTTAATTTTTTTTTTTTTTTTTGCATATTATTACTCTAACGTTAAATTGACAACAAAAACTACAAATTTATATAATTTAGTTGCATTTAAACTATAAACCATCATTGTCATTTTCCTTTTATCTTTTAAATTCTATAGCATAAATTAGCAACCAGTTTAAGCTATGACATAAAATATATGTTTATGAGTGTATAGATATAAATGTGTTAAACTGGTTACCTCACGAAGTAAGAACCATCCATATATGTTGATCCAAACAGGCGAACATGACTTGTTTAGCTACACCTGTTTGTGGTTTGGCCCAAAGCTGATCACCTCCACCTGTTTAGACTAAACCCAAAAACCTGTGAATTCATGTTAGGTTCGTGTCATGTTAGAAAATCACACTGTTAACGAGGAAAATATGAAAACTAATCAAGGTTGATATATCAAAAGAAAAGTAAAATCATTGTATAATTTGAACTCCACTATAATTATGAAATCATTACCAACCATATATAATGGCTATTATTTTGGTCGAATGTGGTGTGGATGGCTGCAAATTCCAATCACTTGTTACCAGTACTTTACTAATCAACGGTTAGGTTTATTAACTTAAGAAAGTTAAAGCTCAACTTGCTAATTGTGAGATTTTGGACATGTTATACACAATGATACTAACATTAGCCCAACCATCGAGTGCAGAGGAACGGTTCAAAATCTTATGTTCGAGGTATAACTGGTCAAGAAAGAATGTTTCTTGACGGCTCAACAAACCAAGAAATTGACAAGATAGTTGAAGTAGATACTGGGACATCCCATGTAATGAGTAAAGGAAGAAAGCTCTATCAACCTGACCAAATAAATAGTCAGAGTTTGACCACATCAAGAGGATCAACACTTCAACAACCAACAAGCTCAAGCCCTTGTGCATCTTGTGAAGTGAATTCTTTTTATGATTCCAGAAGTTGCATTAGCGGCTACATGGCTAACACACAGTCGTCACGGGCTAAAGTCAGGTCTGTTAGTGCTCCTAGACTAAGGCCTCAGCCCGAGGTTTCTAATGCAACAAAAAGGGATTCGGGTTACAAGTATGTTACAAGTATGCAACACGGACCCACTACGCGTGATAGTTACACTAAGAAGATATATCATGGGTCTGGTCGGCTTGATCCAGTTGAGATGTCGGTTTACGATAAGGAAAGCGAATTTTGTGTTGGTTACTGGAATTAATGTTTTATAGAACGGAGTTGGTTGTTGACGCTTATTTGTATGCATGTAATAGGTTTATATATGTTTTGTTTGTTGTATCATGAGGAGACATGTTATAGTATGCGGTAATATGTCTTTTCAAGATACTACAACTTGCTTATCAGAAATTGATGTTATAGTATGCTTACTTTAAACATGTGTGTGTATAGCTCTTTCTTGCGTATTATATTCAATCATAAATTTATCATTCGGAACGTTGAATTCACAAACGAACCAAACCTTTATATTCAACGAAAAAACCAAGAGAAAATAAATAAGGTCTGCAAATGACCTCATGTAACTTTGTTTTAAGATTGCTTCTCTACTAAGGTCTTTGTTTATTCTTAGCTTTAAAATGCATCACTATTTGAGTTCAGCGGTTTTTATTGTTCTGCACACAATATAACTGGAAATGAAAACAATACATACTAAATCGGTGTTTGGATGTTAACATTTACTAACAACATCCAAACACCATGATATCTAAACAAACTGATATCATTAGAAGGTGCGTGTTTTGAACTAAACGCAATCTTTAATGTAAGGTCAGGCGGACTCGAGCAAGAAAACCAGCTGTTTTCATGTTTAAAACTGCTTTCTAAAGTTGTAGAGTCACCATTTTCAATAATCCCGAGTGTACGTAGATGAACTAACAAATGAAGACCCGAGTTTCAAATCAGTGACACCATTAGCCTTAAGCCTTTTAAGGGTTTAGACATCATAGGGGGCAGTTTAAATCCGTAACCTTTTGCAAATCAAGCAAAGCCTAATGCCAAGTTGGTTGAGCAAACATTTGAATCACTTTCTAATACTTTTCTTTGATTCTTAAATTAGTTGGCAGAACGGGAGGCCTATTTAGATCCAACTTCCTGATCTTGCATTATTAGACCTCCCTATGTATAAAAATAAAAAAAACACCCAAAACAGATTTGGCAAATAGAATATGTTAAATTGATCAATGAAAATACATTGTGACATTTATAAATCATTTTTGAAGGTACTACTGCGTAAAATTGGAATGAACCTATTTACCTAAACATGTGATGAACTTTCGTTACATTAAATGCTAAAATTTTAAGTTCATTACATTTTTCAGTAATTATACTAAAGATTATTTCGTTTTCATGCAATAAGGTCTTTTTAATACGAGTGATCAAGTTGTATACATTACACTACACTTTTTTTTTTTTCGAACGGCTTACACTTTGAGTGACTCTAGGCTCATTTTTTTATTAACCATTAAAAGCATGTGAGGATAATTTCAAGCATTCGTTCCAGGTAAAAATTTGGCAATTTCAGACCATTTGTTTCCATATATATGTAAGGGTCAATTCCTCTTTGCTCCATGATTCTTTCTTAATAACTGGATATAAATGGTTGTCACCTAAAAAACCATAATGACTTAGAGTATCCATAACGGGCTATTCATCCCAAGGTCCAGATGATGTGGCCAGGGGCGGACTTGCCTTGAAGGCAGGGGTAACCCTCGCTACCCCTCAACTTTCGCTCGCTAGTGTAAAATTATTTTTTTTTCGGTTGACTTTTACATTTCGTTACCCCTAAAAATATATAGTGCTACCCCTCGTCAACATCGGAACTACATGAAACTACATCGATAATTTTTTTTCCAGATCTACGCAATAGTTGCAGGTTTATCTTATGGAAAAGTGTTGCGAAGAAGATAAATGATAGTGTTATAATAATACAGTTAAGCTAACTAGATGTCTATGGTCTAGGCCTATAGTGGTCAATGTCAGTATTTATTTTCCTTTTCAAATACTTATTTGTTTTCTTAAATATAAAGAATAATACTAAACAATATCAGAATATTAATATATTAAATTGTAAATTAACATAAGGTTTTTATTTAATACATGCCTTTTCTTTTTTAGTTATTTATACTTTATTCTTTTATTTAATTTAGTTAAAAAAATGTTTGGATTTTAAGTTTCGACATTCTCCTATTATGTTAGTTTATTTACATCACTAATCGAATAAACCAAAAGAATATCATTACTAATCATCATTTTAAGTTGAAGATTTTAATACGATTTTGGATGGGTAAATTTAAAAACTTGAAAATAGATTTAGTAAGGTCTCGACTGGTTTGTTAGAAAACATGATTTAAATTTTTGTGATTCCTTTTTTAATTAAGTTTGACATATCCAAGATGGTTGTATTTTCTAATATGTATTCGAATGATTTTAATTATGAAGAAAGATGGTGTATTTTGGGTGAACCTATGTGTAACATTTCGGGGTTTTCCACCTTTATTTTGTAACTGTTACCCGACCCATTTATAGGTCCGGGCTCTATAATTAATAAAATCCCGCATTTATCATTACTATATTATTTATTTATCGCAACACTTATTTAAATTTGACGTTTTTAACCCAAAATATAAAGTTCTATCTGTTTCTATATCCATCTCCAAACTTGAGGACCTGTTTGTAAAGTCTGTTATAATCCATTTCACAAGATGGATAATCCATCCCCAAACCCGACCCATATTCAAGTTTTCTTGTACCCGAGATCAAGCAATCAATCAATTAATAGTCCATAATTCGTTTGTAATCAATCTATGAATTTGGAAATCGTTTATTTATGTTAGGCGCGGCTCACCGACAATCTATATATGTTAAATCGCATCATATTGATTCATTATTTCCTTTTACATTAAGCCGACACTAACTGACAGCCAATGACTGCGTAAACGTTGATTATTTTTCAATTAAATTCATGAATACCTTCCTTATAAGGTGACCGACAATACCCCTATATATAATTGAATTCATTTGATCTGTAATAGCTCGTTCATTGCGTTTCTTTGGCCGGCTCTATTCTCCTTCGTTCTTCCTCTTCTATTCATCAATCTAGGCCCTAACGTTCGCGTGTAATTCTTCTCTCATTCTCACTACTATAATCATCCCCGCTCATTCTTGAGGTGAGTACCACATTCCCCTCCATTTTACTCGTTTTATCACGTTTTGGGGACATATGCGTAACTTAGTATATTTTCACGCTTTATCTATACACAAAACTGCAACCATTTCTTATGTGTTAACTAATCTCATGCCATACTTGTTACATGTTTATGTGCTCAATGTGAACCGCATTCGGAGAGGTCCAACATAATCTCAGAAAATAGTATGATCATACGCTAGTCGATTTAGCCTTGTGCTTTTCGACATCTCATTTTATTTGCTCATTGGTTGATTTGTTAATCTCATATGACTCGTTGCAGCTACGTATTTTTATATATATATATATATATATATATATATATATATATATATATATATATATATATATATATATAACTGAACTGGTGTGTTGCTCACTCAACCTCGTGTTGACAAATTATATTATTTTCAACGCATATGCATGTCACCATTTGATGTGAAGTGTGGACTTAGAAGAATTGTTTTAAGGACTTATGCTATAAGAGTTTATTTTTGAGACTATGAATTTTCATTTGAATCATTTGATGTTTTATTTACTTTGGATTTTTTTGTAATGAATAATGGGTTATTTGAATTAAATAAATAAATATTTGAATTTTTATATTTGCTTAATAGTAACCTTAAGAGCTGTGACAATCAGTCAACGCCCCGGCATTTCCGCCGTAGGTTGGGTTGTGACATTATGACTTTCTGTCACACTTTAAATGAATATGATAAATTTGTAAAATTTGGTGAATGTGTGACATTGTTCTTGTAATGGTGGAAACCGGAAAACACGTCAATTTTCCTTTGGTTTATCGAACATTAAAGCTAACGTTGGTTTTACCAGCTGCAACCACAATCGTTGAAAGATGTTTTTTAAATATAAAGCTTATCAAGACAAATTTGCGTAATCAAATGGGTGATGAGTATTTGAACAATGCGTTAGTTTGTAAGATCGAAAGAGAAACTTTTGATAAATTAAAAGAAGAGGATGTAGTCGCTCAATTTCAAGCATTCAAAAACCAAACAGGGAAACATATACCCAATGTGCTTAAATTTATTTATTATCGTGTTTTTATTTTTGTTTCGTTTACAAAAAATTTTAAACGTTACCCCTGAGATTTTAGTTTAGATCCGTCACTGGATGTGGCTAAGCACGAACTTCAACGTTGTGGCCATCAATGCTGGTAAAACAGTTCGGGACTGCAACCGGCATGCGAACGTGAAGATGTGGGGCTATGCTTTATCTCCATAAATAAAGCATATCTGAGGTGTTGAAAATAATTAAATGAAGAGGAGATCGGAATTGAACATTCAAAAGTGGCTTTAGATCTGAAAATATTAAATAACGTTGATAAAGGTGAAGTGACTGAAGATTTCAATCGACTGTTGCCATTTTATTATTCTAATTTTTAATTTAATTTTAGAATAAACTCTATTATTTAAGTATTATATGTCAAATATATATTATAAATAATAAATATATATTATAAATCATAATTATATTATATAAACTAATTGGAGGATTAGCTGATGATGTGACAGCTTGTGAAGGTTTGTTGTTGTGGAATATATGAAGGTTTTTGATATAAGTTTGGAATCTGACGTGGAGCTAATGTCACGGTTTGTGAACGTTTGTTGTTGTAGATGCTCTTAGATAACCATCTTACTAATACCATATAGACGAAACATACACATACAAATTTTATCTCTCGTGACATTGCTTGCCAATTCGGCCAGGTAAGTCCTTGGCAATAACTGACAATTTCATACAACTATGCGCCTCAACTGACTTTATAATATGATCATATTCCTAAACACGAATGAAAAATTAAGAAACTAAAACGAACTAATTGTCACACCCCTTCTAAGGCCTAGGAGTGTGACCAATAGTTGGTACCACATAAATAAATCAGAGTTACGGGTTAGTACGGAAGAATTTATAAAACATGTGGATTTAAAGTTTTACTTGTTTATACTTTACAAAATCACCATTCGTTAATATTTAAGTTAACAAAATATCCGAGCCATCGGAATCATGAGCACTTCGTTCTTCAAGCCCTAATCTTGGTTACCTGCGAAATGTTAGAAAATACGTCAGCAACGAATGCTGGTGAATATGCTGACGCTAAAAATATTTTCTTTTACTTGATTACCCCTCGAGATATAACTTAGGTCCGGGCCATCGTGACTTAGGAATAATCAAGCTATAAAACAATACAATTTATAAACTAAAGTCTCTAATCATGACACCTCAGCAAACACCGCAGCGTTCGACATTACTTAGGTACCATAGACATACACATGATCAGTCTCACTCGAACGTACTTAGGTTCGGCCCATCATGGCTGGAGGTCGTGACCAAGCGTGGTGCGATGTGCCCACCGCATTTTACCACATATGTAAGGATCCAGAAAAACGTATACTATAGCCTGAAAGCTTGGTTTTTACTCTTGTTTATAAACGTTTTAGAGACACGTAGTCTCATGTAATTCATTTCACATAACACATTTGACTCGTTTGAAAACAAGTTTGTAAAAATTGGGGCGTATTCACCTTTTGATTGGGATCGGCTTCCAACACCGTCCGAGGGTCTTTCCCTTGCTATCTCGCACATATAGTACGAGTATAACTTTTTTATTATTCGGATATACAATCCGGCTTAAGACCTTTAGTCTTACTTTTATAATCGTCACCTCGATTTACTTTAAAACCTTTAGTTTATAAAATAATCTCTTTTCTTTTCTTTTCTTTTTAAACCTTTAGTTTAAAATATCTTTCTTTATAAGATAACCTATAGATATCTTATTCATAAAACCCTACGTTTCTTCTTCTATAAAAAACGTATATCTTTCTTCTTTATTATTTAAGAATACTCATTATACATAAATAATATTTATAACAAGATTTATATATATATCCACACATGTATTTGAATATACATTTATATTTCTTTCTTTTCTTTTCTTTGTTATATTTTATTTTCTTTTATTTATCGAGGTATCAAGTATTTACTCGACCTTAGGTTTTAAGCCTTTTTAATATTTTATTATTATTTTATTCGGGCATTATGCCTACCTTTTCTTGGCTTAATAAACCCTATATACTTGAGCAGCACTTCGTCGCCGCTTGATTTCCTTATCTTTTGATCAACACCTTTTTTCCTTGCACACAACACGAGACACCAACGCTTCTCTTTATCTTGACACGTACTTCGAGGCACCAATACTTCACGGCACACACTTCAGGATGATCGTCGGAACGTCGGGATAGTATCACCTTCTTGATATGAACGTTGTCGGGTGGTGGCACGAATATCGAGGTTATGGCACGCAAAACTAGGTAACGATCGAGGATTTGGTACGAACTTCGAGGTAGTGAGAGAGTGGTTTTTAGAGAGAGAAAGAGAGAGAGAGAGAGTTGATTTTGGGTTGTTGGGAATGAGAGGCCAATGGCCTCTATTTATAGGTAAAATTTTGGGGGGCCATCGCGTATCTATCTGAGCCCGTCGCCTATCGCGACGTAGGCTCTCTAAGTCACCACATAGACCTGCCACGCGACGACACGTAACAGACGTTGTGCCGCGTGGCACTTTTGATTTTATTAAAAAAGTGTATTGATAAAGATTTTAAATATATTTTCTTATTTTTTGATTTATTTATTTTGTGTCAAAAATTAAAAACCATTAAGAAAATAAAAAAGTGTGTTTTATTTTAAAAGTTGTAAAAAGTATTGCATAACGATTGTGTATTAACAATGTTTAATATGTTTATTACTCATTGTATATCGGTTATTTATTAAATATTGTACTTTTAATAAATTATCCGTGTGCAATATACACGAGTCTCAAACTAATAATTATATTTAAATACTATAAAATTCACTATTATAAACTCATCAAAAACAATAAACCTTATAGAAGGCTATAATAAAAACATACTTTTTAATAAGCGATATTGGATTTTAATAATCACATCTAAATGTTATTAAACGATAATAATCCCAACTGAGTTTATCATCACCGGTAGTTCCATATTTAAAAAAATATGCCCCCCAGTAGTCCCCCGTTTAATGCGTTTATATTTTTTTATCCGAATTTCAAGCTAATGATTTAGAACTTTTAATCCGAAGTTGGATACAAGTCGATTGATGTACAAAACTTAGTTCGAAACAGTGCTCCAAAACGACAAAACAATGTTTCAGTTTGGGTGTTTGAACATCCAATTAACAAAAGTCAGTCAGTTTTGATCATCGTTTCGACGTATATTTTACATCAGTCGACTTGTATTATCCTTTCGATTAAAATCCCTAATACATTCATTTTAAATTCAGAAAAATATATATCTCCTTAAGTGGATTTTAAGGGGAGATTAGTGTAGTCAAAGCATTCTAAATGTGAGAGCACCGATAATGATAAACCCACATAGAATTATTAATGACCATTGTTAACCAATATTCCTTTTTAATAAAACGAAAGGATACTTTTTATTTTACCTTAAGAAAGCAACATTGGTTAAAAAAAAACACATCTGTAATTTAGTACCTGAGCTTCCAACTGAATCTGACACGTAGGTTATACCGGACACGTGCCAGTCACTTGTGTCCGTTACCGGTTACAAACACACACATACATAAACTCATGTCCTGTATTGGATAAACAACATCTTCTTTTTAAAATACATCAATCAATCGGAAATGGGGACTGGCTCCCCTTCGACTGGATAGTTTAATCTTAAGAAGGTCGATGGACGAACGGTCAAGCTAATTAATTCTTAACTCTTGTCTTTGATTTGGTTTAGACATACGAGTACTTGCTTGCATGTGGTGTTTACTTTGTTTCCTTGCCAATTGTCTAACTCTAAACTTAAATGGTAGATATGATATACTAAGTAGATCCAAGAGTTAGCAGACTCCTACTTGGCATAACTTGTTCTACAACTGGACTTATGAGCCCTAGGGGTGTAAACGAGCCGATCAGAGCCCGTTTTGACTTACGAGGGCTTGTTTCAAGCTCTTTTTTCCAAAGCTCGAGCTCAGCTTGAGATTGTTTTTTCAAGCTTGACCTCGGTTCGGGTTCAGCTCGTTTATTATTTATTAATAAATTTATATATGTTTTAATTATTTTTACATATTTTGAGAAAACCATACACGAGGCTAAGCTAGGCTTGAGCTCGTGTAGTACTTTAAACAAGCCAAAGCTCGGCTCGAGCTCGGGCGTGGAGTGTGTAAAATTAATACATAGAATTACAAAATAGGTAAAACTTATAAATACACAAGGCTCGTGAAGATTCGACGAACCTAAACGATCTTCCCATACAAGGCTCGAGCCCGGGTTCGATAACTAAAAGAGCTTTATTTGAGGCTCAGGCTCAGCTTGAACTAGAAAAAGCTCGGCTCGTTTCTAGCTTTTTATCGATCCGAGCTCAAGCAGCTAGGCTAGTTTGTGGCCCTATGAGCCCATAAGCAGTGGAAGTGGACAGAAAGGTCATAACGAGCCTGATCATGTGACAAACGGTCGTAGATGGTTTGACCAAACTGGTAGACCTGAATTCCATCATTTTAAAACACATAAATAATTGATTATCTAAATTTACCTGTTTATTTATGTCTTTAATTTCACTATAGTTATTAGTTTTCAATTTTGAACATTTGAGGATACATACCCAAAATTTATAATTTTCTATATGAAGGACCCCTGATATAATGTCTTATTATTCATTCAATAGTATCACAGTTTCTGTCGAAATTTTATATTTGCATGCTTCCACTTTGCATCAAAATCATCATTATATTTGAACAGGTGTCAAGTTATTTCTTTTTTTTTAAGAATCCGTTATCGTTGAAACTAAAAAACTGCCATTTTGACATTGTCGATGTTGCAGTGTTATGATGATTCTAAAGGACACAAATTCTATTCTAAGCCGGACGTGCTCGCCTATCTTAAGAAGACCGGCAAAAGTGCAGTTAATGAGAACACTGTAATTCCCACATTTTGGCAGTTAGTTTTCATTTTTAACACATTTCTGTTAACTCCTAGCATTCTTAAAGTCCTGTTTATTGTTCAGCAAAATGCGGACAACTCAACTATAGACTTCTCCGCGGATCTAAACGCTCCCCATACTAATGAAGCTTCTGAATCCTTACCAGGCGGACGGCCCACAAAACTGACACCTAGAACTAGCAGACGGAAAACCAATTCAAGGGTATTAAATCGGGCTTTACTTATCCATGTCATTGGTTAAATTCATTTTATGGGTCAAAACCTCTAACCGATGTGTCAGTTAAAACGGTTTGGTTATATAAAAATACGGTTCGGTTAATTCAGTTAACCGCTGTTTTCAAAGTGGGTCGAGTCAAGCTCATTTTAATTAATAAATCTAGTTATATTTTTGTTCAAATAAAAAAGTAACAAACATGTTATTTTATAAGGGAGAATTGAAGGTGTAGATATGTTGGTAATTAAAAAGCTGTAACAAAACTATTATGACATGATATGTTGTTTATAAATACTGAAAGTTATAAAAATTGGTTTAAATGGCCGTTCGTTAATTCGGTTAACCAGTTTCGGATGTGTGTTGATTCAAGCTCGTATAGTTAACACTCTGGTTCAAATAAGAAAGCAACAAACATTTAATATGTTATTTTTTGAAAAAAATGTAAGAAAACTTTTACAACATATAGTATACTACTTATAAGTACTAAGAAGAATAAGGTTGGTTTTAATGTTGTTTCGGTTAATATTTTTTAATTATATATATATATATATATATATATATATAAACACAACTGAACCATAAAAATTGGATATCAAAAAGCCATGATGGACCATCAGTGGTTTCTCAATTGGTTCATTTAATCCGGTTGCTTAGACAAATATAACCGTAACCAAGCCATAAAAATAAGTGGTTTCTTAACTGGTTATTTCGATCCACAAACATGATAATTTATAAAGGAGGATGAGGGGCGGATAATATGTCATTTATTAAAAAAATGTGGCAAAAGTGCAAAACTTGTACGATACATAATATATTATTTATAAAAACAAAAATATAAAGGTTGGTTCGGTTATTGATACGCATATAATCATAACAGAACCACAACTGGTTATCAAAAACCAAAACCGAACCATCATTAGTTCCTCAACTGGGTCGGTTATTTTGGTTATGGTTCAGTTATTCAGTTTTTTCTCACCCGTATATTCTATTATAGAATCTATCTGAAGATGCGATGGCGGCTGATGGATCTGCATCTGAGCCTTTATCATCCGAAAGAACAGATAAAGATTCTTGGCTACCTGAAGGGTGGACCGTGGAAGTGAAGGTCAGGCAAGGTGGTAGCAGTACTGGAATGAGATATAAGGTAATTTTAAAACATATGCCAAATGTTTTTTTTCTGTTAGGAGTTTTTATGACAGCTTTTACTGTCTGTTATTGTAGTGTTACACGGATCCTGAAACTGGGCAGAAGTTCTTCTCAAAGCCACAAGTTCTGCATCATCTTGCCAAAACAAACAGGAGTGCCGGTAAACAGAAAGAAGTGTTAACAGAACCTATTATCGCTACTCCAATATCAGCATGGGTATTCATTTTTTTCATTATTTTATACCACAATAATGTCAACTAGAGGGTGCAATTTAAAATGGGTCGATTTGGGCCGTGTTTATCTCTAACGGGCCAAATTAAAAAGTTAGCTGAATGGGAGTGGGCCAAATATTTTAACTTTAGGAGTGAGATTTTTTTTTTCACAAATAGTTAAAACTTGTGATTATGTTGACATACAGAACCAATCTCAGTTGCTATCTGATTACCAACCCATAGTGACACAGCTTTAATTTAACCTTATAGCTTAGTTGTAAAACTAGAAAGTAACTAAGTATCTAGAAATGAAGATGCAGATAAAACAATATTAAATTAGGAAGTAAACGCTAAAGGGGTGAACAAGTAAAACAACTTAACGCGTACAGCCTACTAAATCGTTTTATTTGGTGATCATGATCACTATTGTAGTGATACTAAGATTTTAATCATATTCAACCTACACTTTATAACATAAAAAAATGACAAATGACCCATTTTAATCCGTAATAAATCATGTCACGATCTGTTTTGACCCATAACCCATATTGCCAGCTCTAGTACCGACTAGGGGTGTTAATCGTGTCTTGTTGGCGGGTTGACTTGTTCAGCCCAAACACGAGTACACGGCCCATATTTTATTGGTGTAAAAAACATCAACCCTAACCCACACACACTTAAAATCGTGTAACCCAAAGTCCCAGACACGACCCGATTAAACCATTTATCTAAGCGCGCCAAACAAGTTGGCAGGTAATAATCAAGTTGTAAACGTGTTAATCGGGTTGACTGGCTGTAAAAAAAGGAGTCATAAATGGGCTAGTTCATAAACCTGTTTAACCAAATAGGTTGGCATGTCGATCTGTTTAACTAAACAGGTTAAAAAGGTCAACTCAAACGTAACCTGTCTTTTAAACAGGTTAGATATGCCAACCCAAAAACTGTTTATTTTCGTGTGTCGTAAATTGCCACCCTTGGTATCAACTGTTCAAGTTATAAAATGTTAATTTTCTGTGGTTAACAAACCGATTGATGCTAACTTGCACCTTAACTCTTAAGCAAGAGAAACCCACTCCAAAATCTGGCAAATCCAAGACAAATGAAGTCAAGAAGACCGGAACCGGAGTCACGGTAAAAAGTGTCCGCTTCTCCTCGGACTACGAGGTTTATTCCATTAAACCCCCCCAAAACATGTTTTTAAGTTTGAATATTGCATTTGTCAAATGCCAAGTTTATATATGTATATAGGTCATCTCAAGGACTCCTGTCGAAGGGTTGCCTCCAGGATGGATAAAAGAAGACCGATTAAGAAAAAATACCAATAAAAAGGATCCGGTAATCTTTTTTTGTTTTAAAAGCAATACATATTATAATGCAACGTTTTATAATTATATGTTTGATGTATCGGTGCAGTATTACCTCGACCCGTTAAGTGAATACGCCTTTTTCTCGAAAAAGGATGCTTTGCGCTATCTGGAAACTGGTGATGTAAGGAGTTGTGTCATGAAACCGATTTTAAGGGATGTGAATAATGTTTCACATGATGATATCGTAAGTTCTTAGTTACATAAAAAGAAAATTATTGTTTTTGTTACATACTTATTTTTTTGTTATTTTTAATGAAAAAGTCTCTCAACCAAGTTTTGGTATCTTAAAGTCATGCAAACTGTAAAAATACATGTAGATGACAGTAAACTAACGTTTTTATATTACAGATTTACAGTCCCGTAATTCATTTGTGAAAATTCACAACTCTTGTATGTTAAGAGTCCCTAAAGTTGCCTACAATGTAAATACTTCTGACTTTGCATTCATTGTTGATGGATAAAATGTTTCCTCATTGTCTCCCAACAACATTATGTTAAACAAATGATAGTTATCATAATCATCCTCGAATATTGAAAAAATGTCCTTTTATTTGTCCTTGTTAATTGATATTTTCTATTTAGAATATTCAAAATGTAAACACATAACTGGAATATTCAAAAAAGGAAGAACCAACAAGGACATGTAAACGGAATTTTTTTATTATCAGGCGTGAATATTTAACATTTATCCATTGTTTAACATAATGCTATTGGAAGACGATAAGATTCATCGTATCTGTTAATGATGAATATGAATACAATATGAATACTGTACGTGCATTTTATACAAGTTTAGGGATTTTAATATAAAAAATTAGTTTAGTGACTTCTACTTGTATTATTTAAAAGTCGAGTCTTTTTCATGAAAATAAGTGAGTATTCCGGTGTTTTAGGGCATTAAGTTGATACTTTTTACCCCTCTTTTTAACCGGTTGAGTTATCTGTACTTGAATTTTTTTTAACTTATTTCTGTTAACATGGTCCAAGTAAATTCTTTTTGTGTTCAGCATAATGCTAATTTGAGTGCGAGCATAGAAGAATTGATTCCACCTAGTCCACCCAAAGTAACTGAAACGCCCAAAAAGTTACCAAATGCTTCTGTAGAAGAGTCTAAAACAAACGAAAGCGGTACACAGAGCTCGGTAAAGCACAAGTTATTTTGGATCATTTTTGTTATATAATAATGCGTACATTATTTATTTTTCTAAACTAAATAACAAGAATAATTTTGTGATTCAGAAACGGCTTCGCTCTATAACCGGCGGAGTTTTCAATACACCAGACGAAGAAAAAAATTCTGATTGGCTACCTGATGGATGGGTTGTTGAAATAAATTATAAAAATTCTGGAATGAAATTTAAGGTGATCATAAACTTTGGTTTCAATCTTGATAATGTTATAAACATTGTGTTTTTCGTTGACTTGTTATAATTTAATTTTTTTTATTTGTTGTAGGTTTTCAAGGAGGTTGCAACTGGGAAAAAGTTATATTCAAAACCGCAGGTGTTGAAACTATCTTGGTGGTGGCAGTAGCAGCAACTCTATAAAGAGAAATGTATGTAATATTCATTTTCTTATATGTATGTTCACCTATAGGCATAAAAATATATCATCAAATTATTTAATATACTTGTTATATATGCATATAATATTTGAACAACATTCACGAACATCAATGAGCGAACGTGAAACTTGTTCATGTTCGTTCGTTAACTAAACGAAAATAAAATTTGTTTATGTTGGTCCACTAAAATGTTGCTGAACGTTCGGTTCGTTTACAACCTTAAGTTAGCATCAAATATTTTAATTTACATTTGTCATTTTTTTTACCTGACTTGTCATTACTCCATTTTTTTCTCAATATTCAAGGAAAGTAAACCCTCTGCTGCGCCTGGTTCAACCTCAAATGCGACATCTGCTGATGCCACACGGCCTAAAAGATCCGGAAAGAAGACTGATGACAAGAAGAACTCTGATTTCCAAGAAGTGTGTTTCTTTTCCCTTGCAGATAATGCTAAATATATTATTACTGCTAATTATTATTATTATTATTATTATTATTATTATTATTATTATTTTGTTTTTATTCTTAATCGCCTGATACTGGAAACGATGTCTAGATTATCACAACATCAGCAGCAGATGGGCTGCCGCCGGGATGGATAAAAGAAGTCAGAACTAAAATATATGCAACTCACAAAAGAAGCGACCCGGTACTTTTATTTATTTTAATCTTTTTTGTTATTTTTGAAATTTGATATTAATAGACCTTTCTGCAAATTTATCATTGTGTATCATGCAGTTCTACACGGACCCTGTGAGTGGATATATCTTTCGCTCAAAAATGGATGCTATGCGCTTTTTGGACACCGGAGATGTGAACTTGTGTGCTATTAGACCAAAAGTTAAGGATGAAAATGGAAAGGAAGTGGTGAGTCCTCCACTTGTAAGCTGGTCAGACGGGTTGAATATCACCTAAAGTGTACTTTTAATGCACAAAACCTCATAAATATAGTTATTATAGAAGTTAGGTTACGGTTGAAATATTGTTTTGTAATCATGCTTGACACTAAATACTTTTTAAAAAATGATTGGGTGGGAATTCTTACTTGGTTGACACTAAATACTTTTTATTTGGCAGTTTGTATCTTCAAATGATGCGCAGAAACCAGCGAAGCCCACAACGGGGAAACAGCCCCTTGAAGGTACGTGATAAACAATTCAAATTAACCCTTTAGATGCTATTTTATTGTGTTTATTATGCATTTAGTGTCATAAAAAGCCAATACATTTCTCATTTTTCATGAAAAGCCCTCCACTTTTTGCACATAAAAGTCCTTGTACATGCAAATTTTGAACACGATGAAAAAAAAATAATTAATAAACAACTTATAAATGATTTTGTTATCGTTTACTTGAATGACCCAACATGAACACATGTTTTGTTCATTCATTTATGTTTGTTAGTGGTATTCATGGTTCGGTTTTAAACCGTGAAACCATCCAAACCAGTTATCGGTTTGGTTTCACGGTCGGTTTTTATATTTAACTTTCGGTCGGTCGATTTCAAAACTTCTTCGCTGTTACGAAAGGTTGGGTTTACGGTTTATGTCAAAACCCTGTAGGATAAAACAGGATTGAATTGAAGATTAGTATATATTTTAGTTTTTAGATATTTGTATTACGCATAACTAACTAATTTTTTTTATACATTTAAGCTTAATGGCGTTAAAATTTAAAAGTAAATGAACAGATTTGCCCCCAAAATCATAAACACGGTTGCGGGCTGCCATCTATCATTCCCACCAAACAGTTGATATGCTATATGTTTTATTTTTGTTTCCTTAGTTCAACCTGCTATCTAAACCGACTTTACATATAAAAGAAATCAAGAATTCAAGATACCTTCTTTTCTGCATCAGTATTTGAACTAATGAACTATGTATAATTTAGAGCTAAAATTAATTGTATTATGGTCATTAGATACTAATTATTTTACCAACAGATTGAGTATAATAAAAATGTTTCAAACCATGAACCCAAACGAAAACCAAACCGGTACTAATGGTTCTATATGCAATAGATGACCTTTTTAAGTTGTTTAATTTTCTTTTTTCATTATTGTGTTCAAAATTAGCATGTACAAGGACTTTTATGTGCAAAAAATTGTTAAGGGACTTTTATAAGAAAAAACATAAAGTATGTTGGTTTTTTGTGGTATTTCCCCTATTAAAATCCATCAAATTCTAGAATTATAAGAAAAAGTCACTAAACTAATTGTTGTATATTGAAGTCCCTAAGCTTGTCTAAACTGCATGTACTTTTGACACCTTTAATAAAAATTTGGTAAGGTGGCATTCAACATTTTTGCTAAAAAGTTATATGGGCTTATTTTATTTTTTTTCAGTCTAAGAATTACAAGTCATTGTTTTAATAAAGGCAGAAGTTTGTGCATTTTAGACTAATTTAAATCAAAAGTATGTGCATTTTAGACTGATTTATGGACATTTAGTTTAGCGAGACTTTTTATTTTTTTATTTTTTTACAAGGAGGTGAATCTAATAAATTAAACTTTTTCGCAAAGTAATAAGAAAGTATAGTGGTTTTTATAGATTAACTAAGGGTTTGCATGGGTCGGTTTTGGAAAACTGTTTGGCTTCGGTTTTTCGTATGGGTTTAGTTTAAGTTTGGTTTCGGTTTTACATTTGAGCTAAAAATGTTTGGCCTGAAAAAATAGGCTCAAAATAGTGAATATGGGCCTAAAACTTTTCGATTTTTGGTTTGGTTAATCGATTTTTATATCTGGTTCTCATATCAACTTGTAAACATAATAGCCAAAGACGGCGACGCTCCAACTGAAAATTACGAAGAGAATCAAACCACCGACAACGCAAAGCGCAAGAGCACAAAGCAACACAGCCCTGCAGCCAGTTCACCTGGACAGCGTTCTTCAAAACGCCAAAAAGGGATAGATCCCGGGCCTAACCCAACAAGTGAGGGTAACAAGTCTGGTCAAGCGAAACCGGCACCATGGGTGAATCTGGAAAAACAACCTGCTGATGATGGCAACCTGGCCTATGATATCCCAGAGGATGATGGTTGGACTGACCAGTGCATTGACTTTGCGGTCAAAACACTTGCAAATGAAATCTTGTTTAATGGTCAACCATTGAATGGGCCTAGTGGTTTTCAGGACAAGAATGAGACTCCAACTAAGGTCAACTGATGTGTGATGATGGAATACTGTGGGTTTCTCAAGTGATTAGTGAATTATTATTATCTAGTTAAATATGATTATGGATTTGTGGTTAACTTAAAGTAGTGTAATTGGTGTTTGATGTATAATAATGAACCGAGTTGCGTCACTGTCCATGAGGAAACCCGAGTCGTAGGTTTGAATATGAAGTACTGGTATGACCGATGAAGTGTCGAACAAAAAGTTTTCTATCGTTTGTCGCTATTAATTGGTACTTTTTATTTTGGAGTATTGATCTTAATTATCATACAATTTAGTGCCTTTTAGCTCAATGTTGGAGGATTATAATAGTTGGGAGGATTATAATAGTAATTCATGAGGTGTAATAAGGAGTTTAATGTGGTAGGAAAGATTAAATATGGTGAATCATGATGTAACATTAGTAAGGTAGAAATAACTATAGATTTAGTATTCAACTCAAATTGTTATGTGGATTGAATGATGTGTAAACACCTTAAGTTTATTTGTTGATTAAATAAGTATTTCAAACAATTTCTAACAATTTTTTAGAGTTTATCTTTGCCAACGATCCCAACGCAAACTGTTGAGATAAGGTACTCAAATAACTTCATTTAAATAGGAGAGGTTATTAGTTCAACTCCGAGTGTTTTTTTTCACTTATGATGAACTTTTTTAAGGGTGATTTTTGGGTCAGGACCGATGAGGCTGTATGAGCTTCCTTTTGGGGACGTGCTAGCGTAGCACCCCCATGATTCCATACTCAGAGAATGAAAATGATTAGGTTGGCCCGTTAGTGATCCAAATGGTCGTTCAAGAAAAAGATAATAACCTGTGGATTCATGTGTATGGACTCATCTAACGCCAGTTTATCCATAAACATACAAACAAATACATCATAATAACCTTTTTTGAGGAATTAAATTATAATGTTAGGATACATGTTTATTGCATCAAAATCTTTTCATAATAGGAGATAGTGATACACCATGTGATTATCTTGTGCACTTACGATAGTCTAATATGCAACATGACAAAACTAGTATCCCCACAAAGGGCTCGCAAAAGTAGAAATCTTTGCGCTCACATTTTTCTCAACGGCCTTATCTATGATCTATAATGGTGAAAAATAAAACCACTATCTTCTTGTTGAGTGTAATATGCATGGCCATCCACGAGAATCTCAAAAAACTTTATGGGCGGAAGATGAAAAAATATTTGGGTCTTTAGTAATTTATTTTTTTATTGGGCTTAAAACAATTAAATTTTTAAATAGACTTATTGATTATGATTTGGATTGGCTAATTTGACAACTGGAGTTGCCTAACACCAATAATGTATTGCCATGAGTACATGTCGGCTAACCATAGCCTTTTATATTAAAAACATAGATCTATTGCTTTGACATTGAATGAAAAAGGTAAGAAATATGAACAGCATGTCATCAGAATTAAGAGTATCAAACCCTTATAAATATGAATTAATTAGCAGAATTGTAGATCATAGATCATCATACGCTTGCTATCGCGTATTACATTGTATCTTCATGAAAAAGCGAGTTTTGTTTATGATTATACACTACTTAATGTTGCATATCATATGAATTAAGTACGTATTTTTGATAAGAAAGTCTGATACACAAATAAAAATAGACACGCTATCTGGAGTTAAATATCTAACAAGAAAAGAATGACATGCAACATTTTTTACCAAACAATAAGTGACAAAAATTTCATATATTTAAAACTGACAAGTAGAATACAAAGAAAGACAAGGAGCTTTGTCAGCATGTAACTCGCCTTATACTCTTACATTAGGCGGAAAATTTACATAAATTCACCGAGCGATCAATAAAACAACAATCTTTAATCGGATATTAATAGTTAAAACACATTATATATGTTTAATTTACAGTATGTTAGCTTTTATTACTCAAATCAAGATGAAAGCGCAAGCTCAGCCCAAGCTAATGAGGATGCCTTGAGCTCTGAAGAAACCGAGGTGTCAATTTTGCTTTCCAAAATCGCGTACAAATCTTGCATTGATACTTGATCGCGAGGTCTTAAGTGAATGCAGATTGAAACTACTTCACATATCACCTTCAAATCTTCCTCGCGAAAGTGTTTTAGTGCAGGATCAACGACAGAAGCCATCTCTTGGGGCTTTTCAAGATAATCTTTAGCCTGTCAATGTATTCAAAGATTACAAGTTATAGAAAATGAAATAATTTGTGGTTTTTTGAACTGGGATTGTGTCTCTTCCACTTAAGGTTTAACAAAAATTATTAACATTAGATTTTTTGGGTACATGCATAATTACCAAACTACCCCTAAATATGATAACTTTGAAAAGATTATTGAATATGAAGGAATTTATGGTGGTTGTGTCATTTTCGCTAAAGCTACCACTTTCGACTTTTCGAGCAAAATATAATTCAAGAACATGTACACATTACAAAATGCAAGAAGAGTTCTTACCCAATCCACCAGGCATCCTTTATCCTTGCAGAGTGGCGGTCGTCCACTGATTATTTCCAACAAAAGAACGCCAAACGCGTAAATATTACCTTGGATGTCCAGCTGGCGTCCTTCCAAAGAACTTGGGAGAACACAGAGAGCACCCTCGTTACTAATACATCGCGAGTTATTTTCTGACCTCGTAAGAATTGCTTTCCAACTTTCAAAATCAACTAGCTACAAGAACACGAAAAACACAAGTCAACCAAACGTCCGTACAACGGTAACGGGTTCAGGCCAAAACAAGCAATTTTTTAGTATGGGATGAATTGTCATTTCAAAATTAAAGGTTAAATAATTAGTGGGTTATATATGGCTACAACAACTAAATTGATACAATAATATTATAAAGGTTTTGTACAATACAAATTAGCAGGCTGTATGCACTAACAATAAACTTTGGATGGTTTTTAACAGTTTGGACCGTTTTCCTTTTAGCTAAATTTTCAAATTCTACTCAAAACCTATTGAGATAAAACATAACCCTAACCGATAATCATAAGTATATGTGTCGAAAATGTCACCCCTATAAATTGCACATTCCATACTACATATGAAACAAAAGCCATGCTCAACAAAACAGAAGAGATACATATAATGATATAAATAAACATAAAAAATAGAAAATAGCATGATACCTTAGGCGAAAAAGCTTCTGTCAAGTATACCGCACTAGAATTCAACTCTGATATAGTAAAAGGTGGTTCAATTTCCGTGTGAAGATACTTTAGACCTTTTGCAATGCCTAAAACAATGTTCATTCTTCTTGTCCAACTTAGTTGACACCCTTCTTCATCTAAAGTATTAAAAAAATCAAAATGTTATAAATTTTACCCTTTGAGATAATAATAATAATAATAATAATAATAATAATAATAGTAATAATAATAATAAATTGAAGGCGGGACCAGGGCAGGCCAACAGGGTGTAGGTTGGACTTACAATGAAGGTGTTCATACAAAGTCCCATTTGACGCGTATTCAAACACTAACATTCTGGTAAATGGAGTGCTATCTATACAATATCCCAACAGTTTGCCTGTGTTCTCATGATTTAGCCTTGCTAAATCTGCCACCTGGATAATTTGCAAGGATTTAAGCAAAAATAAAGACTTTCATAGGGTATAATAAGCAAGATTTAGTTCTTCATTTCCGACCCGATTACCAAAAAAAGGCTCCAACTGGTCAAACGGGTCAATTTATAGGGAGGTGATTTGTACTCAACAAAAAGCAATTCATACGCAACAACACAAGTGTTTTGACGATTTTACCCTTACATCATAAGAAAAGATAAATATAAGTGTTTAATATAGAAAAGTAAAGCTTAAAAGTGTTTAAAATACAAGGGTAAACTCACATACAACTTTTTGACCAATAAAAAAAATTAAACGCGTTGAAAATCTTGCAACCGTGAATTCGAGTGCTTTCAACCTCCTTAATTAATTATATTTTTATAATGTCAAAATTAAACTACTATCTCATAATATAGTTTTTGGAATCATATTTAATACATTAAAGTGTATATTAAATTTTAAAACAGACAACCCAACCCGACCAATTTTGACCTGAACATGCATTCGCTTTACCTCCTTTTGATAATAAAGCTCAAGATAACCACTCCAATGCTCTTCTTTAACACAAAGAGAAATAACCGCGATTTCAGGCCCGCCTTTCATATTTCCTTTATAAACTAAACTGTCCGACGATGACCCGATTATATTGCTAAAATCTTCACACGCTACTTCAAGCTCATGTCGATTGTATTTCGTCACATCCTTCAACATATTAGAATCTACACACACCAACAAACATGAATAACAAACGTCTTATTGTAATATTTAATTATGATTTTTTTTTCATTAATAAGCCCTCACCAGTGTAGAATGCCATGTGGTCCTTATCACTTGCAGATTTCTTCCAAGGAATAATAATTGAAGATTTGTTTTTGCATCTATGAAAAGTTGTGAAAATGGCAACTAAAAATAGAGAACCGATCATTACTCCTGTCACTATTTCAAGAACTAAAATCCATGATGGTTTTGAATCCGAAGCTTGTTGTGTTTGTCCAGCCGTTGGTGGGCTGTGTTTCGTCTCTCCGGTTTTATGCTTAGCTGGTGGAGTACCGCTGGCTGTACAAAAAAATGTGCAATTACCAAACTACCCCCAATCTTAACTAGGATGTAACTACCATAAATTACACTTGGAGGATCAAGATATGGTAAAACATGGTTCAAGCAAAGAAAACAATTCACTTATTGATTTAAGTTTATATATGAAAATTACCAAGCTACCCCTAATCTGAACTAGAACATTAAGTACCATAAATTACAATTGGAGAACCGAGATAAGGTAAAGCATGGTTCATGCAAGAAACATAGTTTCAAAAAACAATATCCAATGTTGATTTCTAAATATACAAGAATTCATTTAATTAACCACATAAAAACATACCACATTGTTCAGCTGTTCGTTGCTTGATATCTTTATATGGTAGGCAGTTCCCCTGAAAGCTCGTCCTGCAAGGATAATAAAGAACATGATTGAACACACACACACATAAGTATGCAATGTATGGAATACAGAAAGAGAGAATCACACACATACCTAGGAAGGTATCCCAAGCATTTAGGTATGCTTCCAACAAGAAAGTTGAATGAGAAATCTGCAACTTTTAAGGCAGACGAGCGACAAAAACCGAATCTCGATACATTTGAAGCATACCTAATCCAACACAATCTTCATATCAGATGCATACATTGGAATGGCTAATAAAATTAGCTCAAGAAACTTGTTAAATTTATAGTGTTATTAAATATAGCGACATAAAGAGTTGACTTACATTCCTTGCGTGTTGGAAACAACTGAAGCATTGGCACCCGGAACATTGCCATGCAACTTATTTCTGTCCAACCGAAGTTGTTGAAGATATTTAAGATTGCCAAGCTCTGCAGGCAGTTGACCGGTCAACCCATTCGACTGCAGGTTTCTGAAACAATATAAAGAGGCTTCACACATAAGAGAATTTCTCATAAAGATTCATAAAGGACAATTTTTTTATCAAAATAATGAAGAAAACTTACATTATAACAATGTTAACCAAATTCTCGATTTCGTGAGGGATCGGTCCGGATATCTGGTTCATCCCCAAATCTAAAATTTTCAGGTTCTTTAGTGATCCAATTTCTTTTGGTATTGAACCTATGAGTTTGTTGCCATGTAAAATCCTACAAGCATAACCATTTTTATTTAAAGTTTTGATTTTTATTATGTTCTTGAAGGTGAAATAAAATGTTGAAAGGAAACATACAATTCTTGTAAGGAAGCAAGCTGAAAAAGTTCACGAGCAATAAAACCCGTTATAGATGAGTGAGATATATTCCTGGAGAAAAAGAACAAAAAAAAAAAAAATTAAAATACATACTTATTAGATTCATTGCTTCAATAATACCAAACCATATAAATTAATGTACCGTCATCTCACAGTTAGAAGCCATTTTGCAAAAATGTTTATTCAATAATAATCCTATAATTTAGTATACAATGACACAATTGCGTTTAATTTAAAACATCCACTTCCTATAAATTGTTGTCTAGAGCTTGGTTTAAAAAAGGAGGCGAGACGTTGCTTTATGTACAACCAAATAAGCTTTATGTACAACCAGAAGTTGCGTCTCTCTCATCTCTGTTATACATATCAATCTTTTTCTTAAGTAAACCATTCATACTTATTTATTCCTTAATTGTTTTACATATCAGTCTCCTACAAATCTTTTAGATATGACCTATTTAATCCAGATTTGCATTGCTTTCCGGATCGCCTCACACACCTCGCAAACCAAGACTCTAAAGTTATCATTTTCAGAAATTTAACTAAAATTACCTACTTGTTATTGTAATAATGATAATTTTTTGATGTTGTCATTTTGGTCCAAAATTTCCTAAAATTCACATATCCATTTCATAGAGTTTGAGTCAAACTTGTCTGCTACACTCACAAATGTTAATTTCAACTGGACTGAAAATATGAAATAAATAAAAAATAAATAATAATGAAAAGTCAAAGAGACAGCTTCTTACAGCTTTGTCACCTGATTTCCAGAACAAGAAACACCAACCCAGTTACAAGGATCTGAATCAAGAGCATTCCAGCTTGATAAAACCATTAATGGGTCATCAAATATGCCTTCTTTGAACTTGGAAAGAGCATGAACTGCAAAAAATCAAGAATTTTAACATACCCACAAAAAATAAACACCATTTTCAATAAAAATTGTAAATTTCTCACTACATTGCTAATAAGATCTTAATTCAAGATTATAAAACATAAAAAATCAAGAAAAAGCATGAACTGCAATAAAAATCAAGAATTTTAACATACCCACAAAAAATAAACACCATTTTCATTTAAAATTGTAAATTTCTCACTACATTGCTAATAAGATCTTAATTCAAGATTATAAAACATAAAAATCAAGAAAGAGCATGAACTGCAATAAAATCAAGAATTTTAACATACCCACAAAAAATAAACATCAAAACTGTAAATTTCTCACTACATTGCTAATAAGATCTTAATTCAAGATCATAAAACATAAAAAAGATAAGCTTTTTATTGATTTCAGAGTTAAACTTGTTCAAGATCTGAATAAAAATATACCTTCAATTGGTTGAGTAGCATCACAAGTAGCTATAACAATTCCCAAAGTAATCAAGAAAAGCTGAAATGGAGTTGATCTCTTCATCTTCTCTCTCTAGAACACTATGAGCTCATCAAAGCAGAAGTCTTGAAGAAATTACCCAAAAACCCATTAAAATTTCAAGAAATGAAGCAAAAATTTGAGAACAATGGTTAAAAAAATAATCTTTTTCAAGTAGAATCAAAAGGGTATTCAAATCTGTGAATGTTTAAGAAGCCTAAAATCAAATTAGAGTAGAAATCTGAGTAGGTGAAGTATAAAGATCAAAGCAAACACCAGTATAAGAAAACTTGGATTCAAAGACAAGTTTGGTGGCAGACTGGCAGCAATACTACTTCAAGAATTTAGAATTCATATATATATATATATATATATATATGAATTTTATGAGAATAAATAAAAGGATCAAGAATCACAGAGCTTGAAAAATAAAAAATATATGAAAAAATGCAGATGAAGGAATTTTATAGAGTGAGAATGTTTTGTTTCTTTTGGTTGTTTTAATTGAAGGAAAAAGGTAAAGTAATTTTCGGTGGTTTTCTTTTTATTTTCAAATTTTTAATTTTTAATTTTTTATTTTGTGTGTGTGTGGTGTGGGGTGGTGTGGGGTGAGGGGGGGGGGGGTAGGTAGGTTTGGACTTGGAGTGCCGTAGCAGGTTTATAACCTTCAAGTAGAGGTGCACAAACCGGTTTTTTTAAAAAAACCGGTTCGGTTATTAACCGGACCGGTTTTTTTTGGCCCAGAAAAAAACCGGTTCGGTTAATAACCGGTTTTTTTCTGTCAAAACCCTAACCGGTCTAACCGGTTAAGACCGGTTTAGAAACCGGTTAGAACCGGTTTATTAACCGGTTTTTTTATTAACCGGTTTTTTAATAACCGGTTTTTAGGTTAACCGGTTTTTTTTTTTTTTTTTTTTTTTTAATAACCATTATTTTTTCACAGTATAAACAAACCGGTAACTACAAGGCAAAACGGACTGACCGAAGCCATTCTTTGCTTTCGTTGTTAGGGTTCTTTGCTTGGAAGATGAGTATGAGTGTGTGTTGGTGAATGTGTTTTCAACAAACCAAAGATTAAAAACACATAACTTTCATTTATAGTTTTTACATTAAAAATACAAACATTAAATCGTTATCGCATATTCGTAACTCAAAAATACAAACATTAAAGAATGCTTAGACACGATTACATGAACAACTTGCTGTTTCTTACTCATGATTTGCCTCCATGTTTGCTGTTTCTTTAACTAATTTTCTTCGCTACCCGATCCCGAGATATTTCTTAGGTAATCGTCGTACGCGGCTTCTTCATCGCGTATGAAATAAACGTTTAGAGCGTTTGGAGTTGTATAATCGAGTGTGATAGACCAATACCCAACCTAAACTATATATAGATGTTTGTGGGGGTAAAATGGTAAAAAAAAAAAAAAAAAACGGTCAAAAAAAAAAAAAACGGGCATATAGCCGTTACAACGTTCAAAACCGGTTATGGAGAAACCGGTTAACCGGTTTTTCCACAACGGTCAAAAACCGGTTTTTTTATAAACCGGTTAACCGGTTTTTCCATAACCGGTTATTAAAAAAAACCGGTTTTTCCATTAACCGGTTCGTTAACCGGTTTTGGATCTAAAACTTGTAACCGAAATACGAACCGGCGGTTTGTAAACCGGTCAAACCGGTTTTTAAAAAACCGGTTTTCGTAAAAACCGGTTTCCGGTTTAAACCGGTAAACCGGTTCCCCAACCGGTTTTTTTAACCATCTCTACCTTCAAGTGCTGATCAATGATTATTGTTTTTGTAATAACAAGTTAATAGTTTGTATATTTAAAATAATACATAAATTAATAATTAATAAAACTAGATATTTAGCAAGTATTGCTTCAATATACAATTTGGGGAAAACTCAACCACCTTGATTAGTACCAAAGCCCTAATTAAAGGTTTCATAATTGCTACAGAGGTTGAGCTTGTGAAGCATTCAATGATTACTTGCTCAAATAGTCAAAGGGTGGGTTCATTGGATTCACATGATTTTTAAGATTATGTTTTTTCAAGTTACTGTACTTGAGTTTTTTAATATTTTTTTTTCCTATAACAACTCGTTAACAATGAACTTACGTAATCTTATAAATACCTACTAACCAGTAAGTACATGTAAAACTCGTATGGGTTCATCTACTGATGCTTCTGTTTGCGGAGGGCAAGTCAGTCTTTTTTGTTTATTGGTGATTCAATGTTTCGTGCACCCATCACGAGAGTGGTCACAACTCTCTTACCAGTCAAACATCGGTAGTGCAAGCACCTCCATTGTATACTTTAAATAGATGACTCTTAAATATTTAACATGTCATATCATGCTTAATTAACCGATGATCTTCAAGAAAGATTGAAACTAAGTTTTGTTATCCAACAAAACAAAGAACTAACATATTTAATTTTACTATAAAAGCATATTTATTTAATTTTGCAGCTTTGCTTTCGTAACATTATTTATTTTATGTGTGTTTCGATTTTCTTTTAACCCAACATAATTTATTTTAAGCTTGTGTATGTTTTTCTAATCCTTTATACAAGTTGAACAAGTAAATTGGTTAGATCCTCTGTTTATTAGGGTTGCTTAACAAGGGAGCAAAGCTGAGTTGGCTTTAACACGAGTTTGAGCTTGAAGTTGAACGAGTAAGCTTGGCTCGGCTTGTTTGTGTTTAAAGAGATAAAATTTGAACTCTAACTCGGCTCATAAAAGGCTCGAGTTAACTTGTGGCTCGTTGAACCAACTCGTTTATTTTTTTGATTTTAACATAAAATATTGTTATTATTATTATTATTACAAAAATGCAACATTTACAAAGAGACTTGATACTAGTTAAATGAGCAAGCCAACAAGCTAAGATTGACATAAAACTTGGGCTTAGGAAGATTAACATTTGACTGCTACTTTAGTTTATCGAGTCAAACAAGTGAGCCAACGAGTGAGCTTACTTCATTTCAAGCTTGGTCCGTTTACAAATAAGTAGATTTCAACAAACTAATCTAATAAGATTCAAGATCTTTTTCTACATCTCATCGGTAAGTAAGTTTTACATGTCTTTAGGCCAATGATCCATTTTCTCAACTTAAAGTCGGTTACAATTTAAGTGCTATCTAAAGTTGCTTTTTTTTTCCCTTGTTTTCTAGATTTAGGGGAATATGTATTAAGTATTAATGCACAAGACAAGCAAGTGCCATGACTCAATGAGCATTAATGACTTTGAGATGAAGCATATGACATGTAGAGACATTGTAAGGCAACTTGTATGCATGATGGAAGAGGGGGCGCTTTAATATGTTATTCTAAAACTCCTTTTCTTCATGTGAGATTTTGGGATCTAATCATATTAAATATTGTCATTTCATAATTAATTTTCAATTCTGCTCCATTAAAAGTAATTTAAAGACATCATATACTTCATTATTTTTACAAATTTTATATGCTAAGTTATTCTGTAGATTTTAATGTGTTTTACTGTATAAATAACATTCTACATAAATAACACATGTCATCTCTTAATCATGTTTGGAATCACCCCCAATACACGAGTGAATATTTCTAATACGAGATGTCAACCGTTCATAGTAACTTTAACGCTTCAAGCCTAACTCATACATAAACACCATCAAAAGTGTTAGTGTGTTACATGCAGAATTTGTTACATATAAATAGTGTAGGGGTCAAAAGATAATTGTTGTATAGTATAGGGGGTCCTTTTACATTTGCATAGTTATTTAGTTGTTAACTTCAGTACTTAGTGAACGACCAAGGTTAATAGAAGATATTGATGAATTTAATAAAGTTCTTCTCTTTTGGTTCTTCTTCTCTGATCTTTGATCACTTTATTTTGATACAAAACAAGTGGTATCAAAGCTATCCAATCCTCAGAAGCTCCAATTTTTCCTTAATTCACTAATTTTTTTAATTCCGACAACCAATTCCCGCGATAACATGCAATTCACTGTGGCTTAGTTCGATCAGTTCTGACAACAATTCAACGTGGAGATGGTTTGATTCATATTCAATCGGTTATTGTACACCATCGTTATAGTAGTGACAACCAAAAATTTACACCAATGATTATTTAGGATTTGATTTGAATTAGGCGGTAATACAATAAAGACATGCGACAACTTAAGCGACTATCAACATTAACAATTCACGGCGGTGATTCATTGATCAACGATTAAGACCATAACATGTTCTTGCCGGTAACAATGGTGTTCTTATGTTCATGTGGGGGTTTGATATGGGAGAATGCAATAATCCCAAAATGTGTGAACCATGGGAAAGTAGGGTTGTCCCACGTTGGTGAAATGGAAAATGAATTGTCCCACATTGATAGAATGATAAGCTTGAGAACTTCCTATAATGAGGAGGGCTCACAAGATAATATTCGTGTATGACAAGACACGTCCAGTGGCATTAGCGATGGTGCGAAGCATCCAACGCGCACGTGCACGAGAACGGGCTTGGGCGAAGTGCGATGGGTGCAATGTGACACTTTGATGGCTCACTTTTCACTTACACTGGTGTAACATCGTGAAAATATCGAGTTCAAATCATCAATTTTCCAAAGTCAAGGGACCAAAAGTGTCAAAATCCAAGGGTTAAAAATGAAAATTCTGGTTTTCCTCACCCATCGCGATACGTAATGGATCAGAAGGGAAACCCATCACGTATCGCTATGGGTTGTCTGACAACGAGACGCGTGGCATGCTAAGTGGCACATCATTCGCCACGTGGCACACCGTTCGCCACGTGTCAACACGTGGCACAACGTCTGCCACGTGGCGGGCCTTGTTGATGACTGGCCAAGCCTACGTCACGATACGCGACGGCTGAGCCAAAGGGCCATCGCGTATCGCGACGGCCTCCCGGTTTTGCCTATAAATAGCAAGGTACGAGATCTTCACAATCCACACCTCAAATCAACTTTCCTCTCTCTCTCTCTCTAACATCTCTCTAAGTCCTTAGATACATACCCTCGATTACCTCGAAGTTCGTGCCCTCGATTCTTCGTAAACCGTGCTTATATACCGACGTTTCCTCGATAATCGTGCCACATTCCATCAACGATCCACAAAGAAGGTGCTACCATTCCGACGTCCCGACGACCATATGGAAAACGTGCCGTTAAGAGTTGGTGCCTCGATAAACGTGTTAAAAAGGAGGTGTCAATCAAGAAGATAAAGAAAGAGAAGCAATGTTGAAGTACTGCTCGAGTGTGTAGGGTTCATAAGCCAACAAAGGCTGGCATAATGGCAAATGAAATAATAATAAAATATTATGAAAGGCTTAAACCGTAAGTCGATGTTATACTCGATACCTCGATAAAACAAAAGAAAAATATAACAAAGAAAAGAAAAGAAAGAAATTATGAATAATTATATATATGTGTGTGATTATATATATGTGATTCTTTGTTATAAAATATTATTAAGTAATAATAACTATTCTTAAATAATAAAGAAAAGAAAAGAATATGTTTCTTAAAAAATAAGAAACGTAGGGTTTTATGAAAATAAACTAAAGGTTTATAATATAAATTAAAAGAAAGACTTTTAATTTAAGAATATTTTTTAACTAAAGGGTTTAAAGTAAAAAAAAGAAAAGAGATTTGAACTAAAGGTTCACGAAAGAAGATTCGAGGTAAAGATTATAAGAAGACTAAAGGTCTTAAGCCGGATTGTATATCCGACTAACAAAAGGTTATATATAGGTGCGAGATAGCAACGGGAAAGACCCTCGGACGGTGTTTGAAGCCGATCCAAATAAAAAATGTGAATACGCCTCAACTTTACAAACTTGTTTTAAAACGAGTCAAAACATGTTAAATGAAAATGTTTACATGAGACTAAGTGTCTCTAAAACATTTATAAATAAGGGTATAAACACTGGCCTCAACTATCGTGTACGTTTTTTTTGGATCCTTACATATGTACACCTGGTCACAATTACGCTGTCTGCGGGGAGTATGACCTTGTGTTACGCATAGTACTCAACTAGTCGAACGTTGCGGTGTTTGCTGGGGTGTCTAGTGTAGAGACTTGAGTTTATGAATTATGTTGTTTTAACTTGGTTATTCCGAAGCCATGATGGGCCGAGACCTACGTAGTCTCGTGGGGTGATTAAGTAAAAGAAAATATTTTTAGCGTCAACATATTCATTAGCATTCGTTGCTGACGTATTTTCTAACATTTTGCAGGTGATCAAGGTTTAGAGCTTGGGATTACGAAGTGCTCAAGATATCTGATGGTTCGGATCTTTTTGTTAAACTTAATATAATATGAATGGTGGTTTTGTAAACTAAAACAAGTAATCTTTAAACATTAAACGGGAACTTTTAAACCCCGTCTTTTGTAAATGTAAATATTATATTTAAATCCACATGTTTATAAAAGACTTCCGCTATTAAACCGTAACTATGGTTTATTTACAAATGTTGTACCAACATATGTGTCATACGCCTAGGCCGTGGTTTGGGGTGTGACAACTGGCATCACCGCGAGCCACTTGAGAGGTGCCTTAGCATCTTTGTGGAGTGGTACAACACAAAGAAATAAAACTTAGGTAGCGGTTGGTATGCAAGAATGACATGGGAGAATGAAATGATTCTTTGTTTGGATATGAAAAAAGTGGCGTTTGGTTGCTCAATGTAATGGAATCATCCATTACGCATGGAATCCCATTCAATCAAAACCATACCTTCCCACTACCTTCTTTTTTTCATCCAATTCCTTCTTCACCATACTTTCTCAACAGCACCACCTAACAACCACGACCACCACCATAGCCACCGCCACTATCGTCGTCGTCACAACCGCCTCTACCGCCCCCCACCACCACCTTAACATCAGCGCTTCCACCGCCACCATCGTCGCCATAACCACCGCAACCATTGTCACCGTCGTCGCATAACCATCATCGCCACCACCACTTTCGTTGCGTGACCGCCACCACTTGACCACCACCACCCCGCCATCGCCATCATTACCAATGCTGTCATCGCTTGACGGATGGATAAAAGGTTCGTCGCGATACGCGAAGACTTATAGTTATCCAAAAACTTTTGCGGCTTTCGCGCTACGCGATGAACAATAAATTAACCCTATCGCGATATGCGACATGCTGGCTACGCAGCCATGACTAGGGGTGTTCAAAAGAATCTGAATCCGAATCCGTATCTGAATTATCCAAAAATCCGTATCCGAACCATTCGAAATTTCGGACATCCGAATCCCGGATATCCGAAAATTTAGATTCGGATTCGGATAGCAATTATAAGATTTTTTGGATAATTCGGATATCCGAACTATCCGAATATTAAATTTAATATTTTTTAAATATTATTTTATGTAAAGTAACAAGATGAGAAAACCTAAATTAACATAAGCTGTCTTCCTCTTTTAGTCTTTCCACCCTCCACAACACACCGTCGAGACCGTTGAAGAGGTATGTACCCGCCTCAACATCGAGCGGGGCGGGTCAACCCACAAGATATATACAAGACATTAGAAATCAAAGATATTATCAAGGCACAAAGCCAAAACTTATGCGCACAGCGCATATCGCATATGCTCAAGCATCACATGCTTGCACATATCACGTGCTCATGCATCACATATGCTCGCGCGTATCACATGCTCACGCATCATATATGCTTATGCATATCACATCGTGCGTGGTGCATCCGCGCGCGGCGCATATCACATGCTCGCGCATCATACATGCCTACCCATATCACAGTTGCGCATGGCGCAGCTGCGCGTGGGGCATCCGCGCGTGACGCATATTACATGCTTGTGCGTATCACATCTGCGCATGAAATATCTGCGCGTGAGAATAAAGAGAAGACCTCGCGCATCCTCAGGATGGGCGCATATCACACATGCACATAATCAACCTCGTCCTTATCCAAATCAGGATTAGGGCAACCTTGATTGTGCACGTCAGACAACCTTCCAGAAGGCATCTTTTTAAGGAATAAGGATATGCTGATGTTGACAGCTGCTAAATGAAAGGTGGACAGCTCAGCATGACTCATGGGTTACCACGTGATTATAACCAATGAAAAAGCACCAGGTGTCTCCAAGGACACGTGGCGCAAATCTATTGGAGGAGGCCAACAAAACCCTAATTTGGTCTCAGCTCAATCAGTGGAAACCCTAGCACTATAAATACAGCATCAACTCCACAAGGAAAGATATACAAAAACACAGTCACACAATCATACAGAGTAACATACAGTATTCAGCTATTAAGCAATACTCTCCAGATTCCCTTACTCTCACATTATTATCTTCTCCTGCATATACTTATTCTCACGCCGGAGGGTTACCCCAAAGAGGACCCCTCTGTCCCTTTATGAGGGGTAAGTTAACGGCGTTGTTCATTTTGTAGGTGGAAGAACACAGATCCAGAAAAACCATCGGTGAAGAATCGTAACTACACCCGAGGAAAGTAGATCTGCTACCAGTGAGTAGATCCACGTTTCTTCATTGGCGCCATCCACTGTTACAAACGGCAATCAGATCTCATCAGATCTACATAAAAAAAATCAATCACCATGGTTTCTGGCGTTCGTAACGCTGATCAAGCTCTGGAGGATATTGAACGTGAGGGTGTCAATGAGGGACAGCAGTTTCTGAGGGTGCCGCGTGATTCTACGCGCACCACCAGTAACCGTCCCTTCATCACAACCCCTCACGGCCAGACTGAAACTCCTCCAGACGATCTTACGTTACAAAATCTTGCCGGCGCGAAACTGAAAGGACCAATGGGTCCAGAAGAAGAAACAAATGATCCGAATGAATGGCTCATAAACGAGCAGCGGCGTCTAATGGAAAAGTACAATGAAATGGTCAAACAGAAAAAGCTAGCCGACCAAACACAAAGGCGAGCGTTTGATAAGCAGACTACAAAAAGGCCGCGCGCAGCCGGAAGAAGGACATTCTGTTCACACTGCACACACTGAGTTCAGTGATGAAGAGGTGCATAGCATGAGGAAGACGCGAGATACTCATGCAGGAGGCTCACAACTCCGCGCGCCTGTGAACATGGCGCCTGGAGCCAGAGCAGATCTGGATCTGCACATGCCGTACAGCCCGCCAGTGAGGGGGCAGGTGGACGTAACCACGCCGTACAGGCCGGCCATCTTAGTGAAGCACTCAAAATTTACTGAGCGCATCGCTAAGGCCCCCATCCAGCACAAGACCAAGATGCTAAGTGGTCTGGGCAAATATGATGGCACAACAGATCCAGATGACTTTTTGCAAGGTTTCTATAACACGGGAAACCTAGAAAGCTGGACGATGCTAACATGGTGTCACATGTTTGCCCGCTGCCTTACGGGCGCGGCGCGTGTCTGGTTCGAGAGCTTGCCGACTGGGCAAATTGATGGGTTCGAGGAACTATTGGAAAAGTTCCAAGCCCACTTCGTACAGCAGCGCAGACACACGCGCGATCCTGATGACATCATGCACTGCGTGCGCAGGAATGATGAAACGATTGAGGACTACATCACTCGTTTCAATCAGGAGTCTCTGGCAATCGGGGGTATAACTGAGCAACTCCTGCGCGTGGCTTTTATACAAGGCGCGCGCAGTGATCAACTCCGCCGAGCTCTCGTAAGCAGAGATGGTATGCCCACCACTTGGGCAAAACTAATGGAAGCATCGCGAGTCTTCGCAAGAAATGAAAAACAGATTGCCCAAGATAGGGCAAGAGAAAGAGCGCATCAGGCTGAATCACCGCGCAGCAAAGAGAAGAGGGCCAAACAGAACTCTGTGTGGTCCAGGTTGCAACCAACAAGTTTTTCTTCCGCAGAAAAGCAAAAGCAACCAAGCTCACCCCAGCCCCAAAAAGATGTTCGTAATCGCGGGGAGGGTGACAAGAGGGAGGGCGGCAGAGATCCTAGCAGACCTCTGCCAAGAATATGGACTCCCCTCACTAAAACACCTTCACAGGTGTTAAGTACTGAGAATGTCCAATTCAAGCCCCCCAAGCAACTACACTACAAGGGACCGCAAAACAGTGGCAAATATTGTGAATTTCACAGGTCCCCGGGCCACAACACCGACGCATGCCATCATTTAAAGGATGCGATCGAGAAGGATGTAAAATCAGGTAGGCTGGCTCACTTGGTGAAAAACCCAAGAATAGAAGATGAGCAACCGGAAGGAGCCTCTGCCAGCAAGAAATACAAAAGAATCTGTGTGGCTGAGGGGGGACGACAAGGGCAGACGTCAAAAAAGAGAAGCGCGCAAATCCACGGAGATTGGCGCGAGCAGCAAGTTATCTTCCCAAGAATCAGGGGAGGCCCTTCAATCAGCAGCCCTCTCGTCATCACCACACACATTGCTCATTACGAAGTTTCAAAGGTCCTGGTGGACACTGGAAGCGAATCTGACATTATGTATGAGCAATGTTTCAGAAAGTTAGACCCGGCAGACCAAGCGCGGCTCGAGATCGTGAACGCACCAATCTGTGGTGTTTCAAATGAAATCATCCATCCCCTAGGTCAAATTCAGTTTGAACTAACTATGGGGGATGATGAGCACAAGCGAGCCGAAGTTGTCAACTTCTTGGTCTTGCCCACCACGTCATGCCACAACATGATCCTGGGTAGGGGAACGATTGCCCAATTTAATGCTATACCGTCGCCAGCGCACGGCGCATTGGGGTTCCCTACACCAACAGGCGTAACATTTGTTTACCGCGATCATTTGTGCGCAGTGACAAGTACGCCGCGGGAAGGGAGAATGAAACTTCCAATGGCGGACAATGCGCCAGAGAAGTGGATTTTAAACCCAAAATTCCCAGAGCAAACGGTCACAATTGGCGCTACCATTTCAGACGAAACGAGATTGAGAATGAAAAGGTTGCTCACAAAATACACGTCGGTCTTCGCGTGGCAACACTCCGATATGACTGGGGTCCCGCGAGACTTGGCGCAACATTCTCTTAACACGTTCAAGTCGGTGGAGCCAATTGCTCAGAAAAAGAGAATCATGGGGGATGAAAAGGCGAAGGCCATGAATGAGCAAGTTGAGGACCTGTTGCGCGCAAACATCATCCGCCCGATCCGATACCAGACGTGGGTAGCCAATCCTGTGATGGTAAAGAAAAGCAACGGGTCATGGAGGATGTGTATTGACTTCAAGGATCTCAACAAAGCATGTCCGAAAGACTGTTACCCCCTCCCAAACATCGACGCAAAAGTGGACTCCGTGGCGCCATTCAAGCTCAAATGTTTCCTGGATGCCTACAAAGGCTATCACCAGATTCAAATGGCACCACAAGACGAAGACAAGACTGCCTTCAGAACCGACAAGGGTGTTTTTTGTTACACAAAAATGCCCTTTGGTTTAAAGAATGCGGGCGCCACTTATCAGAGACTTATGGATTCGGTTTTCAGTGAACAAATCGGAAGAAATCTAGAAGTCTACGTTGATGATTTGGTGATCAAGAGCAGGGAGGAGAGACAAATGCTCAAAGACATCGAGGAAACTCTTCAGCGCCTAACGGAAGTCAACATGAAGCTCAACCCGAGCAAATGTACTTTCGGCGCGGAAGAGGGGAAATTTCTTGGTGTAATGGTCACTAAGGATGGTTTCAAGGTGAACCCTGAAAAGGTGGAAGCCATCCTTGACATGCCCTCACCATCCACCATGAAAGAGGTTCAGAAGCTGAATGGTAGATTGGTGTCAATCAACAGGTTCCTAGCGAACCACGCCAGCAAATCTACTCCATTCGTTAACACTTTGAGGAACTGCTTGAAGAAGAGCCAATTCAAGTGGACGCCTGAGGCTGAGCAAGCTTTCAGTGAGATAAAAGAATGTCTCATAAAGCTGCCCGCGCTCACAGCTCCGCTTCCTGGCGAAACCCTTACATTGTACTTGTCAGCTGGAGACCGCGCCATCGGCGCAGTATTATTGGTGGATCGCAAGGGGATCCAAACGCCAATATACTATGTGAGTCGGGTGCTGACAGACCCTGAGACGCGTTATTCCATCATGGAAAAGTTAGTTTTGTCACTAACACACGCGTCGCGCAAGCTTCATAGATACTTCAATGGTCATCCTATTGAAGTTCTGACAGGTTACAACATCCAGCAAGTCTTGCGACGCCCCGCGCTCTCCGGAAGGCTGACAAAGTGGGCGTTGGAATTAGGTGAACACACGATCACCTATAAGCCCCGTCCAGCAATAAAGGGTCAAGTTTTAGCGGATTTCATCACGGAAATCCCAGAGGGAAAGATTGAAGAAGCTCAGCGCGAGGTAGACCCTCCGCGAGCAAATGATGAAGAAGATGTTTGGAGGCTGTTCACTGATGGAGCCTCCAACAGCGAAGGGTCCGGCGCAGGCCTCAAACTGGTGGACCCTGATAATCATGAATATACTTATGCTATTAGGTTGGACTTCAAGAGTACCAACAATGAGGCTGAGTATGAAGCCCTGCTGGCTGGTCTGCGCATTGCGCGCAAGTTTGGAGTTAAAAGGCTAGAGGCCCATGTTGATTCTTACTTGGTAGCTGCACAGGTCAATGGCCTTTATGATGCCAAGGAGAACACCATGCCTCTATATCTAGAGCAGGCAAAAAAGCTCGTTGAGCAGTTTGACTTCTTCAAAATCATACACATCTCGCGCAGCGAAAACAAGTCCGCGGACGCGTTGAGTAAGATGGCATCAACTAATTTTGATCACTTTGGCAAAGATGTCAGGGTGGAAGTGATGAGCAACCCGTCAGTGCAAACGCAATCTGTCCTTGTAATTCATACAACCCCTTCATCCTGGATAACTCCAATAATGGAATTCCTGAAGGAGGGGAAGTTACCGGACGATCGCGCCCAGGCGAGAAAGATAAGACACAAGGCGCAAAACTATGAACTACTTGATGGAACATTATATCGACGCTCTTATCTTGGACCGCTCATGAAATGCCTGGATGCTGAAGAAGCAAGCTATGTGATTAGGGAGATTCACGAAGGAATCTGCGGAATACACGCTGGCCCGCGCATGGTGGTTGCCAAGGCAATGAGCTCAGGCTACTATTGGCCAGGCATGTACTTGGATGCGCTAAAAGAAATCCAAAAATGCAAGGCATGTCAGAGCTACGCGCCGAACACCATGCGGCCAAAGAACAACTTGATTCCAGTGACCTCCGCATGGCCTTTCCACAAATGGGCCATTGATATTGTGGGGCCCCTGCCGCAAGCGCAAGGGCGAGTGAAATTTTTGGTAGTGGCGGTAGACTATTTCACAAAATGGGTTGAGGCAAGCCACTAGCAAAAATCACAGCTGAGGCGATGAAGCAATTTATCTGGAGCCACATCATTTGCCGTTTTGGCCTTCCTATGGAAATTGTGAGCGACAATGGCAAACAATTCACTGACAGGAAGATATCCAGCTGGCTCAAAGAATTGCACATCAACCAAATCTTCACTTCGGTCTACCACCCTCAGGGGAATGGCCAAGTGGAGCGCGCGAATCAAAGTTTGTTAAATGGGCTGAAGAAAAGGTTGGAGGGAGAATCCCATTCTTGGGTCAAAGAGTTACCTAATGTCCTATGGGCGCACAGGACATTAAGCAAAACAAGCAATGGCGAATCCCCGTTCAGCCTAACCTATGGGACAGAGGCTATGATCCCAGCAGAAATTGGATGCCCATCCCATAGGGTACTCATGATGAGCAAGACTGATAACGAGCGCGAAAGAAGATTGGACCTCAACTTGCTTGAAGGGCGCAGAGAAGCGGCTATCATCAATGAAGCCAAATACAAGAAAAAGCTGGAAAAATATTATAACCAGCGCGTTAAAGAATGCCACTTCAAGAAAAATGATTTTGTCCTTCGAAGCAATGAAGCTAGCCGCGCAATACCCCCAGGAAAAATGTCCCCCAATTGGGAAGGACCTTATCAAATCTCAGAAGAATTGGGGAAAGGCGCGTACACTTTAAAAGATTTGAATGGAAAAAAGATACCGCGCGCGTGGAACGCAACACAGCTTAGAAAATGCTTCATGTAAAAATTCAAATATGTAATCAAGGCTTTTAAGCCATCATGAATGATGATCCGCGCTATCTTTCAATATTTGTTCTATTACCTTTGCATACATGTTTCACACTTCCTTTATTAATTTGGAGCAATATGACAACACTATATTGACTTCAAAACAAAATAAAACGAAGTAAAACATACATGCGCGAGCCTTAGCTCAAACGCGTTAACGGGTCTTAACTCTAAAACGTCAGGGCCTTAGCCCAAACCTACGAGCCTTAGCTCAAACACGTTAACGAGTCTTAACTCTAAAAACGTCAGGGCCTTAGCACAAAACAAAGAGCCTTAGCTCAAAACACTCACAAACATCCATCTTACATCCCGCGCAGCCTGATCATAAAAATCCCTAAACACAACTAAGGCAAAGTACATGCCAAATCATAGTTGTTAAGGTCTCAGGTCGAGGTCGCGCGCGGAATCATAGTGGATATCTGAGTAACACATGCTGACATGTAATGGCTAAAACTCATAATTCCATATAAAAAACGCGCGACAACGACGCGCAAAAAAGGAATAGTGAAAAGTCATCGCGCGTGTCAGCATAAACAAGATACTGCGAAACCACTTACAAAATAGGACTATGGTTAAGTAAATAATTTCCTTACAACCTTGTTCTTATTTTAACGTGCAAGCATATCTTATATCTATACAAGCAAACGTGAAGAGATGAATGGAAATGCGCAAGATGTGAAAAAGGGAAAACAAATGTCATTCCATAGCATTGAAATTTACAAGTGTGATGAGTTACAAATTACAAGTATAACAAAAAAAAAAAAATTAGAAAGATGAAGGGCTTCTCAAGTCTCCACGTCGACGTCAGCCACTTCATCACCCTCATCATCTCCCGCAGCATCTGGCGCGGCCCGCTCCTCATCTCCAAACTGACCATAGTCAAGTTCTTCCTCCTCAATGGAGTCTTCTATCACGACGGTGTCAGGAGCAGATTCTTTCGCCGCGCCAGAGCCGCTGGCAGGGGCAACATCCCCCGCGCCACCATCATCGCCACCAGCCCTCTCGCATTCATCGAGCAACTTCTTTAGCGCGCCGAGGTCGGGCTGGTCAGCAAGCGCAGCTATCTGCAAATCATTAGAAAAGTATTGAGTACAAAACACTTGGAAAATTAATCAAGAAAAACTCATTAAGGTCAAGGTACCTGCACAAGGATGGGGATGGGAGTATTCATATACTTCTCCCCAACCGCGGCCATGTCCGCGCAGGCCGCGTCGCTCTTGTAAGGGTACTCAGATGGGTTCTTCTTCAACATGCCATATTCATAGCCATCCGTAAACCCTTCAGCTCGACCCACCAAGCGCGCGGCAGCATTGCAGTCCATCACAAGGGCCTGAAACTCGGCAGAATATTTCATCGCCAAAGCGCAACGAGTCATGCCCTGTGACACCAGCCATTGGCGATCCTGCGCGAGGCCAGCAACAGACGTCTCGAGGGCAAGAACCTGGGAGTTTAATAACTCAACAGTTTCCTTGGTCTTTTTTAGCTCCTCTTTATCAGACGCTGCTGCCGCCAAAATTTTTTTTTTCTCCGCCTGCGCAGCATCAAGTGCTTCCTGGCTAGACGCTGCCGTCGCCAAGGCCTCATCCCTATCGGCCTGCGCGGCCGCCAACTCCTTCTTCAGGCGCGCAACCTCACTCTCCAGTGATGATTTCTCAGTGATACTCTGGACGATAGCTTGGTCACGCGCCTCCGCCTGCAGTTCCAAGACACGCACTCTCCGCGCGTACTTGGCAACTTCGGCCTCCGCCACCTGCTGCTTCTCCCGCGCAGCTTGGAGCTCATGCCCGCGCTTAATAAAGGCGGTGTTGGCACTTGCTCGGTTTTCGCTGAGCTCCGCCTGGAGTTTCTCAGCTCGTGCGCGAGCATCAGAAAGGTTCCAGGCAGCCACCTTAGCCTCTTGCTGGGCTTCCACAAGAGCATCGCGTACTTTAATATAATCACGATGAAGCTCCTGGGAGGCAGCAAAGAAAGCCGACCCAGCGAAAATGTGATCGTTGAGCAAGTCAGCGCGGGTGCGCCCCTCCTGATACCTCCTTTCAGTAGGAGGCACGGCATGAGCCCAGAAGTCCTCGCATACACCCATGGATTGGAAGGAACTGTCTTCGTTAATATTCCATCTCGGGCGGTAAACGTGGTCACCTTCCTGCAAAACACAAGAAATGTTCTAAGTCATAAAAACATACTTATATGGAAGTACGCGCAGCGGAGCAACAAATTAAAACATACCTGCGGGGATGAAGCAGAAAAGTCAGCGCCAGCCCCACCAGAAGTCTGCGCTGCGAAGTCTTGTGGCATCGCAGGGCTGGCACGGACTCCGAAGGAGTCTTCAGCTTGAGCTCCCTCATCCTCCTCATCTTCTTCAATCGGCCTCTTCTCCTGCGACCTGGAGGGCTCCAAACCAGTCTCGCGGAGAGGGCTGCGCGTAGGAGGAGGCGAGGGAGGTCTCGACGCCGCCAGTTCGGCGCGCAATACGGCTTCCTGCTCCTTTGTAATCCCAATAAGGGGAGACTCAGCACTAGCAGGAGCAGGAGCAGAACCAGCGGCGCCGGCAACGGCGCCAGGAGTGTCACCAGCAGCTTGTACGCCAGCTACAACTCCTATGAACAAAGCAACAACAAAAAATGGTTTATGACTTGATCAAAACAAAAAATTCAGAAGACAAATGCGCAAACATACCTTGGCGCAATTCTGTTCGCCAGCGGCGAACATCGCCATAAAGTTCATTCTACCCTTTTCTGAGGGTAGAACAGGGGACTTCGAAGCAGCCCCCGGCGCAGCCTCAGCACCCTGTTGCGCCTGCGGCTGTTCTGCTACCGTCGCCGGTCCTGCAAACATTCAAATGAGAAAAGATTTAATAATAATTCAATCAGGATCGCCCTCATTGAACCATTATGGGTAAGCAAAGTATACCTGTCGCAGGCGCGGCACTGCTTCTCTCTTCAGCCGCGCGAAGGGAGGAGGTCACGCCACCATACCTCAAGTGGACAGGAGGTCTGCCCACTCTCACAGGCAGGGAAGCTAAAGAAACCTTGGTGGTAAACACCTGGGTTTCCTCAGGTCCCTTCGTTTGAGCATGGGGATGAGCGACAGGGGTGTCATCTTTTCTTCTGTGGATATAATCCTTGGTGACTGCGCAAAAACAAGTCAAGTGATATCAGCAAAAGAATTATGTTCGCGCAGAAAAAGAAATAAAGCAATGAAATAAACTTACACAACCCGTCGACTTAGATAACGGGCTCAAGCGCGCTGTCGGCCCACAGCTTACTCTTGCCGACCCCCACCAGCGCCTCCTCGCGAATTTTCTTGGCGGGAGATGGTTCGGCGGTCAGTTTCTTAACCCAGGCGCCGGTTGGGTTCTTAATAACATCCGCATCCGCGGGCGCAGAATCGATCGCGCGCATCGTCATGCGGATGGGGATTACACCAGCCCTGATGTAGAAGAACCTCTCAGACCAGTCATGAAGGCTCTTGAATGACACGGTGCTGCACTTAACCTTCTGACTGCGAGGAATAAAGGAGATCCAAGAATCTTGGATCTTGGGCTTGTAAAAAAATTGAAAGCGCCGAGGGGTGGGCTCCTCGCGCTGTGATTTGCACATGAACTCGAAATGAGTCATGCGCACAAGTCCAAACGGATGGACTTGGGATATATGAATCCCGAAAAACCGTAACACCGCGCCTACAAACCTTGTCATCGGAAGACGAAGGTCGCAGTGGGTGAAAAAATGGGTGTACAGTGAAATATAGCCGGGAGGCGGGTCCGCCGCCGTTTGCCCGGCCACAGGCAACATGCAGCCAAAACACAGGGGGAAAACCCTGTGACGAGATGAGGCTGTCGAGATCGGCCTGCCTCAATTTGCAGGGGATTTCATTCCACCTTTTCGTGGCCTTGGTCCTCCCTACTTCCTCCGATGTGGTCTCAACAACCCTCTTCCCCTTGCCCTTTTGCTTCAATGTCGACATCACCACAGATTTCACACGGCGTCTTCGAGAGGCAATAGAGGTGATTAAGGGTTAGAGGAGTCTGAACTATCAGACATACAACTGCAGCAGCAGATAATCGAAGATTCGAAACGATGAATACACTCAAATCAGAATATGAAAGGCAGAAATTCGAAAATTAGCAACAATGAAGATGAAGATAAAAAATTTCCTAAGGGCCTGCTTTTATAGGCCCAGGAGAGAGAAATTTGGCAACTGATCGGATTTCACGCGCCCCCACTCGCAGCTGTAAGCCAACGTGGTCGCGGCACGTGTCCTTGACACTGTTTGAGGGGACATGAAAACGTAACGGAACTGCCACGGAGCAGAGACGCGCCCCCACTGGCAGGTGCAAACCAATGCGAGCGCGACACGTGTTCAAGACAGCTGTGCGAGGGGACATGAAAGGCAACTGTAGCACCTCGAGCACACGAAACGTCTGACACGTTTACGGCGCACGTCACCACCAACTAAAACCAAATGGATAGAACTTCGCGCAACGATGGAAACAACCAAGAAAACGACAAAACCCCATTAAAAGACCAAATCAGTAAGTCTAATATCTATCTTACCGCGCTCGCGCGAGATAAGACACACATTAGACTGGGGGGGCTTGAAGAGGTATGTACCAGCCTCAACATCGAGCGGGGCGGGTCAACCCACAAGATATATACAAGACATTAGAAATCAAAGATATTATCAAGGCACAAAGCCAAAACTTATGCGCACAGCGCATATCGCATATGCTCAAGCATCACATGCTTGCACATATCACGTGCTCATGCATCACATATGCTCGCGCGTATCACATGCTCACGCATCATATATGCTTATGCATATCACATCGTGCGTGGCGCATCCGCGCGCGGCGCATATCACATGCTCGCGCATCATACATGCCCACCCATATCACAGTTGCGCATGGCGCAGCTGCGCGTGGGGCATCCGCGCGTGACGCATATTACATGCTTGTGCGTATCACATCTGCGCATGAAATATCTGCGCGTGAGAATAAAGAGAAGACCTCGCGCATCCTCAGGATGGGCGCATATCACACATGCACATAATCAACCTCGTCCTTATCCAAATCAGGATTAGGGCAACCTTGATTGTGCACGTCAGACAACCTTCCAGAAGGCATCTTTTTAAGAAATAAGGATATGCTGATGTTGACAGCTGCTAAATGAAAGGTGGACAGCTCAGCATGACTCATGGGTTACCACGTGATTATAACCAATGAAAAAGCACCAGGTGTCTCCAAGGACACGTGGCGCAAATCTATTGGAGGAGGCCAACAAAACCCTAATTTGGTCTCAGCTCAATCAGTGGAAACCCTAGCACTATAAATACAGCATCAACTCCACAAGGAAAGATATACAAAAACACAGTCACACAATCATACAGAGTAACATACAGTATTCAGCTATTAAGCAATACTCTCCAGATTCCCTTACTCTCACATTATTATCTTCTCCTACATATACTTATTCTCATGCCGGAGGGTTACCCCAAAGAGGACCCCTCTGTCCCTTTCTGAGGGGTAAGTTAACGGCGTTGTTCATTTTGTAGGTGGAAGAACACAGATCCAGAAAAACCATCGATGAAGAATCGTAACCACACCCGAGGAAAGTAGATCTGCTACCAGTGAGTAGATCCACGTTTCTTCAACCGTCATTACCTTCAACCCTCGTCTACCTATTCATCATTCAAATAATTGATAACAAATCTGAATCGTCTTGTCTTTGCACATGGGATGCATTACTGTGATTTTCCTATGGAACCTTCTACAACATCAGATTTAGATATTGTATTCTGATTTGTTAGAAGTTCCTTTAGGTTTAAGTGCAAGTGGCTTTGAAGCATAGTCAACAATTGTTCTTTGACCTCAATTTGTTGCGGCTCTGTTTGATTAGTATCTGGTGAACCTTCACCAGATCTGAGTTGTGTTTTGGATTCAAGAGATGTTGTAACTTTAATTTTTAAAATATTTCTTTTTTTTATTTTCGGATATCCATTTCACTATCCGAACGAATTCAAAATTTCGGATACGGGTTCGAATAGTAATATCTGTTATCCGAAATATTTGGATATCTGAAGTTCGAATATCCAAACTCCGGATATCCGAATTTGAACACCCCTAGCCGTGATACGTGCATGCCATTTATCGGACCACATGGCATAACTAAGGCCGACTCGGCAAGGCTATAAAGCCACCGCGCTACGCGATGAGCTTATATTAAGGTCGCCGCTATACGCGACTGACCTAAAAGTCAGCTATAAAAGGAGATTGATCAAGGCATTTTTCGTAGTTCAAAATTCTCGCATTCTCTCATTGGTATAATACCACAGATCGCCGAGATGATACCCTATCCTATTGATCGAGACTTTAGTATGCAAGCCCAAATCTTTGTTCGAACAAGGTGAGACTTTTTGCCATCGTGTAAAGTTTTCAATCTCGTGATTGTCGTTCAAAGCTTTTTGGTTTATATCAATACATACTACACTGTATTAAATTAGGTTCTTAACACTAGGAAACTCGTAATTTGTAAACTTGCAAGTGAGAGATTCGAGTGTTTGTACAACTCACATTTGTGTGAGATAACCAGTTTTCCAAACCTGTCATTGAGATTTTTAAACTTGTATAACTCATGACAATGTATAACATACCAATGTTTTCAAAATGTTTTCTTGAAAGGTTTTCATTACATTATAGTGATCAAGTCTTTGTAGACTTATGGGATGATTACTACCGGTATTATGGTGTTTTGTATACAATTCTTACTTATATCGTTACTTATTGAACAAAGAGTTAGCCAATAAGTAATATGGCCACAGACACAGATATGGTCGAGTGATAAGTACATTTCGGTAATTTGTAAGAAAGCAAATGTAAAAACATTTTTGTGTTGTATTGTAAATGTGTCATTTTCATAAGAATGTACTCACCAGTATTATCAATGTTTTTAAATGTTATTCAAGTGACTTGTTGTGAAGAAATAGAAATAAGGCTACAAGACACTCTAGATTGTATAAGTGGTGTGTCACCATAATAAAGAAATATGTTAGTTTTGTAAATTAGGGTTTATCTCTATAATACTTATGTTTGTATAAAAGGGTTTTATCCGTGTTCATGAAATAAGGATTACGGTGTTTTGACCTTTGATAAATTTCCTAACAACGTTCCTAATGAATTTCTCCACTGCCAAATATTTTAATAAACACCGGTAGCACTGCTCGCATTCGTGGCCCCCTGCCTAGGGTATGGGGTCAAGGGTTGTGAAAGAGAACAAGGTTTTGTGCAATCAGTAGGCGCTCTTGTGGACGACTAAAATATGAAGACGGGGGGTCACTGTTGTTGTTACATACCAGAGTATTCAAACCACGAACTGATTCTAAACTTTACAGGGGTTTTAGATGTGTTGATGAATAAATGGGATCACCAACATGGGGAAAATGAAGTTCTAGTTTGTTTGGAACCAAAAATCAAGAAACAAGAGTTCTAAATAATGCATCATACATGGAAGAAATCAAGAACTTACAGAAAACAAGTTCATTTCAATACTATTGTAATTCATTTCATTTTCTCCACACTAAAGTAAATTCTAAGTGAGGATTATGCTACAAGTCTATTTGTGGAGAGTATCAAAACTGAAATAAAGTGGCGACTAAGCTTGTGAGATTAAAAACACTTGAGAAAGCATATGAAAAGGCAAAGAACCATGTTAATTTTCTTGTCATTTTAAATAACAATAAAATCTGGATGAACCAACCAAGGACATGAATTATATACATGAAATTGAAATTTCAAAATTGTCGGACAATGATATTAAAGATTTACTAAATGAAAAGTATAATGATGTTAAATAACTACTAAATGAAAAGGACAGAGATGGTGGCGAGTTAGAAAGGGAAATTGGAAAAATAAATGAGAATGAAATTCAAGATATAGTTATTGTTGAGGAGATATTAGAAACAATGGATGATTTGAAGCGGTATGAAAAGGCTATGAATTCTGTTCATAGTGAAATTACAAATGAAATGAGCTACAATGATATTGATAAGGTGGATCATAAGTCTATTCAAGATGATTTGGTTAATACGGATATGTGTAAGGAAAAGAAACAAAGAGGGGAAAGTGAATTTGGAATGCTTAGTTCTCTCAAATTCTGCAACAGTTAGTGAACAATCCAAGAAAGTTTTATGTGTGGACG